>NC_064421.1:15532500-16893333 GCF_023375975.1 Astyanax mexicanus | reverse complement strand
AAGGCTCCCTCTGGCTTTCCTCCCCGAGCCTTTTCAGAGAAACCCAAAGCTTTGATTCTGTTTATTCATCCAGAGGGGGGTTTTAAAGGATGACCTGTGAAGAGTCAGACTGTCTGCTCTTCTGTCTAGCTGGCTTTTTGCGGCTGCCCCACATGCACGGCATAATTGCATGAGATGGGACAGAATTACTGTGCTGAATTTCTGCTTTGAACCATAACAGACACTGTGATCAGCAGGGACTTGGTACATTGTTCATGTTCCTCACTTTAAAGCCGGCCTTCCCCACGAGATGAGAGACATTTTAAGAGTGTTCTGTTGCTCATGAAAATGCCTTCCAGCTAGAGTAAATCAGATGCGTTGTTTAGCCTCAGACTACAAACGAGTAAGCTCCTTTGATTTCTTTTAATTAACCGACATTTTCTGCTCCTTTACTATAATTAGCCTTAATAGATAATTAGGTAATGAGTTTGTTGCATATGACTGCTGCACTGAATGAATACAGAATGCAGTACTGTAGGGTCACTGGAAGTTAACACACACACACACATATATATACACACATACACTTTTACACACAGGCCATACACTTTATTGGATGGTATCTACCCCCCTATATAGGTCCACTATATTGGTGCAGCTACAGATGGACTGTATAGGCATAGATGGACTCTAGCCCATCTGCTGTCACACACCATTTGTCAGCTACCATCTTCTCTCTTCACCACCACTGGTCAGTTTATGATAACAGGACCACTGCTGGGTAGATATAATGTGGGTGGTAGTGGCTGGGAGTGTGCCTAACACTGTGGTTTCAGTGCTGTGTTTAGGGCTAGTACATGACCACTCAATGAGCCATTTCAATGCCTAAGTGTCTAAATACAAAGAACCATGGTTCTGTTTTTTTGTTTGTTTTAGATAGTCTTTTATTTATATTCTTATCGATCTTTGAGCAACGTATGTTGCCTTTAATACAATATGTTTTCCAATCTTTCTTCAACAAAACAATGCAAAACCATATGCTGCAAACATCACAAAGGCATGGCTGCAGAAGAGGAGCCCCCAACAAAGAATGTTATAAGCCTTATGTGGCAGCATGATGAACCTTAAAATGTTTTTGCATTTAATAACACCTAAAACATTTAATTTACAAAGTGGTAAATGCTTTACTGTGCCAACCTTTTATGGAATGTGCGGCAGGTCTGAAATACAGGAATGGTTTTATAATAACAGATTAAATAATGCATCTTTTTAAGTTTTTGTTTTGTATTTTCAACACTGTTCCATATCTTTTCATGTAGTTTTGCAATAAAACAATGATTTGCTTCAAAGTCAACAGCCAATGTCACTTTTAATGACTACTTCAGTTGCAGAACTATTAAACTTCACGCCAAGCTGAAAGTCTGGACCAGAGTCTGCACCAAGGTTGGTGTGTTTGTTGCATTGTATACATGTGGTGAATGCAGACAAACCAGACCATGGACTTTCTCTCTCTCTCTCTTTCTCTCTGTCTCTGGCGTATGTACTTACACCCTCAGTTCTGTTGCTGCAAGCCAGTCCAGTGTTTCATCATCCAGGTCCATTAAACCATTTGGTGGCCAGAATTTTGGGCAGATATTCATCACATGTTCCACTGTTTGTGATGGGTCCCCAAATTCACAGTGGGCACTGTCTGTAAGACCCCACTTCGGCATTACTGCACCAAGGCACCCTACCCCTATTCTCAGGTGATTAAGGGTTGTCCACTCCCATATGGGTGAGATGCTGGCCAGGTACATCTGTTGAATCTTTGATGTATTGATGTAGTGTAGATGGCCCTGCTGCAATTCAATGGTCCTTCCATTTTGCCTTTACCCAGGAGGCCTTGGAGATGTCTGTTGGAGTTGTGCGGAGCAGTTCCTGGGCATGTTTGGCAAAGGGGCGTCGGGACTTGAGGCGCATGTGCTGTGGAGTCTCTGTGATGGTCTTGTGAAGCAGGTTGAATTCACTCACTTGTCCCTTCAAAGCGAGCCCCAGCATGGCTGGTTCTCTTCTGACCTCTGCTTGGGCAATTCCAGTGAAGACAGGCAGTTGATAGGTTGAGGTGTCTTGTAGGCATCCAGAAAAAGTCCACAGGGCAGTGTTAAGGGCTGGATTCAGCTTCTTCACCAGGGGTCTACAACACCAGACTGGGGTACAGTACTCGGCAGTGGGGAAGACCATGGCCTCAGTCGGACTGAGACCACCTCTTTTGGTCTGGACCAAATTTAGATCCTTTGCTTCTAAGTCTTGGTGTAAGCCCTGTCATCAGCCCAGGTCTGCAACAGGTATTTTTTTGAAGGGGAGATCTCGAGTGACAAGCATTCGAGTTTTCATGCTAGAACTAGCTCTTAAGCTTCAGTCCTGTGGTTCGTAGACTCTTTTACTTTTATGATGAATAGACCAGCTTCTGTCAGCATTCCTAGGAATCTTAGCCCATTTCACATTGGCAGTGGTCTCCAGTTCACTAATATTCTTGGGTTTGCATACTTTAACCACCTTCTTCAAATCCCACCAAAGATTTTCTTTGGGATTCTTGTGAGGTTCAGATGACTGTGAAGGAAAAAGGTCAACCTAGTAAGAATACAAAGTGGCTTCAAACATGTAAGCCTGGACAGACATCACAATTTCGCTCATGCTCTATTCCTGAACTCCACATCAGAGCATCGACCACCTCCAGGCACGAAGGCCGAACTCACGCTCTGCTTTCATCAGTTTATCAGTGGCTGGGAGCGAAGGCAGCAACTAACCCTTCCATCAAGGACTGCAGATGTTATCTGGACTGAACTAAACTAGATCAGCTCGACTGTGCTGGATTGGACAGAATCCATTCTGAAGAGAAGGCTGTCTCACTAGAGGACCAGAGAAGACTAAGCAGACACAGATGGCCACTCTTACTGTAAAACTGCTTGAGTTCAATTCATCTTACCTGGGGAGGTGCTGTGATTTGCGTGATTGCTGCGCCAGTATGAATCTGCAATATCTGTGGATTTTACAAATCTGACAGTGATAAATGTGGAGGTATTGGTTTTCAGTAATTAGCTGAATCTAGAGTTTCCTCAGTAATCCATAAGCATCCTTGTTCAGTTACATCCCACAGCTCCTCACATTACTGTAATAGCACAGGCTGCTAATAGAGATGCCTATGCTGGTATTGTTCTTCAGTGAGGTGCCTGTAATATAACACTAATGAACATTTGAGTTATGACCTTTCAGTCCAGGCCATAAAGTTAATTAATACATTTAATTAAAACATCACTAAAAATGCTTAGGTCTGAGATTTAAGATAAGATATTAAATCTTATCAATTTATATATTTTTTAATTATGAGTACAAGACCATTATTAGTTTTAAGCTTCAGCCAAAAGTTTACGTTTGGTAACAGTGTACACGTAACCCTTTTACATTACACATTATTAAGCAATTATTATCATCCAAACATTATATAAGAATGTTCTGTAGTCATTAATGCCAATTGTGATGACAGATGGTACAGTTTGCTTCAGTTGTTTTATAGTGATTTTCATACTGGCATTGTTACTGGACATGATCTGTCATAACATGTTTATATCTTGGTTACAGCAATTGATTAACTTATTAAAACATAGGATTGTTTTTCTTTTAAAAGACAAGCAAAAAGACCAGCCACTACAGTTAATGATTCTGTACCTACAATATATAATACCGTGTTTCTTAAATCATTCTCTTTATAGTCTCTCCTATAAATGGTTCAGTATCTGCAATACATGATTCAGTACCTACTATAAATGATTCAGTATCTGCAATACATGATTCAGTACCTACTATAAATGATTCAGTATCTGCAATACATGATTCAGTACCTACTGTAAATGATTCAGTATCTGCAATACATGATTCAGTACCTACTATAAATGATTCAGTACCAACAATAAATGATTCAGTATCTGCAATACACGATTCAGTACCTACTGTAAATGATTCAGTATATACAATACATGATTCAGTACCTACTATAAATGATTCAGTACCAACAATAAATGATTCAGTATCTGCAATACACGATTCAGTACCTACTGTAAATGATTCAGTATATACAATACATGATTCAGTACCTACTATAAATGATTCAGTACCAACAATAAATGATTCAGTATCTGCAATACACGATTCAGTAGCTACTGTAAATGATTCAGTATCTACAATACATGATTCAGTATCTACTATAAATGATTCAGATTCTACAGTACATGATTCAGTACCTACTATAAATGATTCAGATTCTACAGTACATGATTCAGTACCTACTATAAATGATTCAGATTCTACAGTACATGATTCAGTACCTACTATAAATGATTCAGTATCTACAATACATGATTCAGTATCTACTATAAATGATTCAGTACCTACTAAAAATGATTCAGTATCTACAATACATGATTCATTGTCTACTGTAAATGAGTTTGCAGCTATCACAAATGATTCAGTACCTACTATATATGATTCAGTATTTACAATACATGAGTCAGTATCTACTATATATGGTCAGTATTTACTATACATGATTCAGTATTTACTATATATGGTCAGTATTTTCTATACATGATTCAGTACCTACTATATATGACTCAGTATATACAATACATGATCAACACCTACTAAAAATGATTCAGTATCTATAATACATGATTCAGTATCTACTATGTATGATTCAGTATCTATAATACATGATTCAGTATCTACTATGTATGATTCAGTCTCTATAATACATGATTCAGTATCTACTATAAATTATTCAGTACCTACTATAAATTAGTTTGCAGCTACAAGAAATTAATCAGAAGCTCACTTTTTGCATCCTTGTGGGTCCATGACAAGCCTTTAATTGGCTATTTCTGAAAGGGACTGAAACTGGCAAGAGTGGAGCTGGTGAGATCTCTTTGTTGTGAGAGTGATTTTGTGCGAAGAACTTGAAAATAAACATGGTTTGTACTAAAGCTCATAGACCTATTCTAACTTGTGTAAAAATAGTTTAAATATGTTCCCTTAAAAGCCATTTGCATTGAGTCATTCAAGGAATTGAGGTTGTTCTAATGGCTTTAAAACTGAACTGACGAACTGTAAAATAGCCTATTCTTACACTATTCTTACAACGCCCATATAATGAGGAATGGGTTTTCATTTTCAAGGCATCTGTTTTTTTTTTTTTTCAGTTATATAATTTGGCCCATCAAAGATTTAACGAACTACGTTACATAATGTCTCCTGGTAAAACTTATGCAGCTCTATGTAAGTGCTCTAGACTTGCTGTGACTTGCTATGCTAATTCTGCTTCTCTGTTTTTCGTCTACAAGCTCTCGTTCTTTGCAGCTAGCTGTGCTAAGGTGGATGGAGCAGGAGTGAGCGGAGAGGACTTTCGTGGCCGTCAGCTTCTGCTGCCAAGTTCTGTGGGCTTTGAGCTGCAGCGTTCCGTCTGCCTGCTTTGATTAGCGGCTTGGCTCGCGCTCTCCTGTTGGTCTACCACACTGGGAGCTTGGCAGCTCCAGTCTCTGCGGTTTTCATTCCAAGTGGGTCCGTCTATAACACACACACACACACACACACACATGCACACACGCACACACACACACACACACACACACACACAGGCAGTCACTCACACACACACTCTCTCACTACCTCTCTCCCTCACTCCAGTCACGGTAAGCTGCCCCATCACGCTAGCAAACATTCTGTCCTCCATTGCCTGCTTCCTGCTCCAGTGGCCTCCTCCAAGTTCAGGCCACTGGGATGCCCCTGACTGGCTGTGCACACTCCTCTGGCCTACAACCATTTCAAGGACTGTCAGCCTCTCTGAAGCCGGTCCGCGGGCCGCACTGCTTTAAGGGGAACTTCGGCAGCAGTGTAATATCTTTTCGGAGAGGGAGGGAGCGTTCAAGCAGCGCTGAGTGATATGACATGGAAGGAGACTTGCTGTTATTGATCTGCGAGATTCATTAAGTGCCACCACACACTTCTCCCCTTTTCTTCTTTTAATAGAAAGCAATGTGTCAACCTCGCGCTCCCAGCAGGTACTGACCCAGAGGTATACTTCACAAATAACAAAGTGCTCTTCGGGGGCCAGACAGCACAACATATCTTCCCTCCGAGCGTTCTGTGTTCTCTGTTCTCTATACAGCTGTCCTCCCGCCGTTACATTTGTCTGGAATGAATGGCAATGATTTCCAATAGAAGCACTTTGAATGCGATTCCTCCTAATAGACAGGTAAACCTCTGTCGCAAATTCATCTACTCAAGGCCACCATCTAAATCAATTTACCTACAAGTGATTGAAAAGCATGAGGTCAGACTACAGGACTGATGGGCAGAGTTTTAGAAAAATAAAGACGTCAATGTTTCTCTTTGTGTTTCAGAATTAAATTCTCTCCGGAACTGGAGAGAGTATAATTCTTTTGTACAGCACAGCTACCCACAGTTCAGTACAGCATTGATGGAAAAATTAAATCTTCACTTTTATAAATTGGGTTAAGTGTGGAAATCAGCTCTACTTGAAAAAGCACCATGTAGCAATTGGAATATCTGAACACACTAATAATAACCTGTAAATGCAAAAAAAAAAAAACAGAATATTTGCTTTTCTTAAACAAAAAAGTTAGGTGATTTAACACTGATTTGGCAGCCTACCTTTTCTTCATGCACTTTCTATGCTATTACATAGAATAGTCTGGTTACCTGTGATCACACACATATGAACAAATTAGTCTTAATTTATCTTAGTTCTGTTGTTTCTGTTCTAAAATTGTACTTAATACAATGACTAATTAGATACATTTGTATCTATAGTAAATGGCCCGGATTAATATTACAGTATATCAGAAAATCTGTCTATTAATTATCTTTATATAAATCAATTATTATTTTGTAAAAGCTTTAAACGATATCTAGTTACTTTTGTTTGTTTGTTAACAAACATTCCGATGTAAAAATGCTTTACAATATATATATATATATATATATATATATATATATATATATATATATATATATATGTGTGTGTATATATATATATATATATATGTGTGTGTGTATATATATATATATATATATATATATATATATATATATATATATATATATATTAAAAAAACAATAGTAAAGCTGTGATAAATGGTTTTGAACCATGAATTTTGTTGGATTGATAAAACTGCAGTAAATGCAATAGCAAACATATTTCTGAATGTGTGTAAACCCCTTTTAATACATTTATTCACCTTAACTTTCGGTTGCCCCCACCTTTTCTGACCCCAGTGTGCAAATATAGTACAAACACACAGCTTTTTGAGTCAGTGTAATAAAGTAATAGATTATAATAAGCAGAACGATGAGCTGACGATAGGACTGACATTCTTTTTTGGGTTATTGATGTCTAAATAAAAATATTCTTAATTATAAAACAAAATGATTCTCTTTTGAAGTCTTGGGCATTAATCTACACACATAGCCCTCCTGTTTTTTTTATAAAAAAAAATTTGGGGTGAGTAAAGCGCTTCCATTCATTTACTGTCAGCTTAGATTTCCCATATTTGTTTAAAGGTGATCAGTATCAACGATTGGCCAATTGATCTCGAAAACCATCACCGATCAATGAACATCCTGGAAAACACTGATTGGTCCGTCTCATGAGGTAAAGACATAAAAGGCCACCAGTGCTGAGGGATGATGAAGTGGGGTGGTGATCAACCAGCTCCCTGATCTTCTCTAATGCCCTTTATGAGCTGAATGCAATCAAATCCTCACAACAATTCTCCAAAATCTAGTAGAAAGCCTTTCCTGGAGAGCAGAGAAAGTAACACAAACAAAAGCTGGATTAAGTCTTTTTTTAATTTACTATGAGTTTGGAAAATGTGGAACAATAATTTTATTTTCTGGAACAGTACTTTTACTTTAGAAGTTTGGTAGGCTCCAGTTTCCTCCCACTTAGAAACACATGCATTGTGCTAATTTTTTTAATACAATAAACACCTTTACATGTATTCTTCTCCTCATATATCCCTATTTAGGAAGCCAGGTCCAGGCATGGTGAGGCGCCCCTGGAGTGCAGAGGGTTAAAGGCCTTGCTCAAGGGCTCAACAGTGGCAGCTTAGCAAACTCAGGTATTGAACCCACCACTCTGTGATCAATAACCCAGCGCTGTAACTACTGAGCTACCACTGCCACCTGGATAAGCTCCGGACCCACCGTGACCCTGACCAGGAGGAAGCAGATAAGAAGATGGATGATTGGATATATATAGCCATTAGACTGCTAAAGCATGAGATGTAGTTCAGTTCCTATTGCATCATTATTCAGTGGTTTTTTTTGATGCTCTGATATCATAATTATATTTATGAATCTTATAATAAGCACATATTCATTCTATAGTACATCATACTATAGAACTCATATAGAAGTCTGTAGAAGTGTAACTATGCTATACTAAAATATTCAATACATTTAATAAATATACCTAATAAAGATATAATATATGGAAAAGTATTGGGACAGCTGCTCATTTGACGTTTCTTTTGAAATCAGGGGTATCAAGAGTTTATCCTGCTTGTATTGGAGTAATTGTCTCTACTTTCCAGGGAAGGCTTTCTACTAGATTTTGAAGCATTGCTGTGAGTTTTGATTGCATCTGACAACAAAAGCAGAAGTCAGGTCATGTGATGTTGGATGATCAAATGTCAGCAATGGGTGCAACTTAAGGTAGGTAAATGCATTCATTAAAATGGTGTGTCCACGTATATTTGGAAATTATATTCAAAATTAGTCTAAAGTTATCTAATTTTATTGTATTATAATGGAATATGTTACCGGACAGAATATCAAGTATTCAGCCATCACTACTTTCTCTATAGTACTCTTGGTATACATATTAATTTATAATATATTAGGATTTCAGCAAAAAGGTTTAGTGAGGGACAGGCAAGGTCAATAACAGAAGGGCAGCACAAACAAACAACATAGCAAAGAGAGTCAGGTAGTCTACAGTCATACACAAACAAAAAATGTACCTGTACAGCAGAGGAAAAACTTCTATTCCAGTATTTATAGCATTTCCATGCTTGCTGAGTACCAGTAAATATGACCATAATCTCCAAAGGTTATTTAATTTTCCGAAGACTGGACTGTATCCGCCTGCTGGCAAAGTGCCTGGCCTCCACACAAGGCTGGAGCCGACCCAGGCAGCTTCTGGCCGGCAGCGGTGGCTCTCTGTGAGCACAGGGAAGCTGTCGCTAATGTGGCAGCCTGATCAGCGCATGGGTGAGATTACAGAAGGTGTCAGAAGCGCAAACTATTTACTGATGCCAGAGCTCCACATCTGTCAGAGAGTGCAGACAACAGGCAGCATTTGTCACACTAACAATGACACGGTCCTATCAACAAGCCTGCATTATTAAACCCTTGGTACAGGTGCGTCAAATTCAAGCTCGATGCCTTCATTCAAGCATTTCACATCAAGGGCGCCATGGTCAATCAATACATCGTTAATGCTCCACACACGCGAGCATGGAAGAGATCTTCAATTCAGATGCACGTTGGCTTTTCGGGAGGAGCAACATAGTGCTCTGAAATATTACCGCTCGGAGAGGAGAGTGCTGCCGCGTAAAGATAAAGCTGTTGAGTAATGCATTGCCAAAGGATTGACTCCTCGGTGCATCTGCACAAAGGTGTCACAGAATGAGAATGGACTGGAACGCGCGATAAATAATTCCACGCACTCGGCCAGTCTGGCCACTGCTCTCTATCAAGCTAATGTGATCTACTGAGGGGGGCAGTTTGTCTTCTGTTGTCATGCACTCGGAGCATGCCTCTCCAGCACTGGTGTAGACGAGTGTGAGCTAGTGGATACTGTGATTAGCTGTCTAGCATAACTAACCTACAGCTAATGTACGTTAACTAGGAACCAAAACACAACACTCTTAATTAATGTTGCGTTTATAATGGGTTTTTACTCTACAACTACACGTTTTTTTTTTTTTTTTTTTTTTTTTGCAGAATGTCTCTAATGTCTTTTTCAACTGACTTTGTTTAACTGTATTTGTGCTAAGAAAAACTATAAACTGACAACAAATGAGTTTAGGTAATGTTAGATGATGCTTGATTAGGTGGCTAGAATTTTTAAAAACTGTAATAAAGCATAGAATCACTGGGGAAACAACATGTTTTTCGAGTTTGTCCTTTTCTTAAATCCTTGTTTTTTGTTTATGATTACCATTACACAAACACTTTGTCAGTTTGTCCATCCATTATTTAATCTAATAAATAAAATAAGTAAAAACTACTTTACAGAATTATAGAGAATATTTTCAAACATCTGTAAAAATAAAAGCATATAATTAACTGGGATGAGCCCCAGATCTTACATACCCAGGCTGCGCCCCTCAGAGTTTCCTGCAGCAGTATCTAGAAAAAACGACCACCTTAACATCAATCACCCCCTGACAATAAATCCCCTTTTTTCTTGTTTCTTGCATGAAACAAAAACAGGCTTTTTGTTGCCTTTTTATTTTTATTGTTTCCGGGGCAATAAAAAGACTTGGCTAACTATTTTTTTGGAGGAAAACCTGCCCCTGTTGGGTGCAAAGTGAAAGGTAAAAAGACATCTTTTAAACTGTTTGGCTAACTCAAATACCACCTAATTAAATATTATTAATTGATTTTTATTAAATGTACTGTATAATTACTCTCTCCTCAAATAAGACCCAAAAATACCAAAGAACTTTAATAGATTGCCATTATAAAAGCCTAGCTCAGAATATGTCTTTCCACAGTTCTCACATAGCTATTGAACCAGCACCAACACAATGCCAACAAATATTTAGCAGATGTAACATCTGGACATCTGGTGTGACTCTAAATCCAGTAGTGTGAAAACAGCTACAGCCAATAAGAGCACAAGACACACGGTCTCATCCATATCCTTAGCTTTTTGCTACTGTGTGTTTTAGCTGCAAATCAGCATACAAACCTCATTCACTAATTTTTAAAAAGTCTTGTGCTTGGAATGCTATCAGTTTTCACATGTAACAAAGAGTGTTCAACCTGGTGAAAGGTCCGTAACTGTAATTTGTGATCACAAACTACAAGCACTAAAAGATTATTGGTTACCAGACAAAAAATTGTGTAGAGTGTGGAGTACAACAAGTTGACAACTCTGAAAGTCACATGGTGTATGTATATGGCACAAAGGGCCTTTTTGCTGTGGGTTCCAGTGCAGCTGCCCCATTGGCATTGCATGTAATTACATCACTGTATTGTCTCTGCTACATTTGTCAGTCCTTCAATCACCCTGATGTGAGAGTTTTACTCACCTGGCTGTTCAGAATTGTGATTTGGTGTCAAAAATTTTGCAATACAGGCCAATCATGTGTCCCTGTATCCTTGTGCTTGTTTAAGTGAGCATATACAGCTGAAATCAGTGGTTGGCGGTTTGTTAATAAGCATCCTGGAAGGTAGGTAGGTAGGTAGAGCTGATGTGCAGCATTTCATTCAGACAACAGCGCTGTTCTCCAGATACTTTTGTGCATTCAAAGAGAATCATTTCCATCCCACTGTTGTCTGTTGTCCCTTAATGATGTGGGCGTCTCTTCTCAAGCTAACCAGCTTCTTTCTATTCGGAGTGCGAGGCTCAGCTGGTGCCCCTGTTCGCTCCATTACCTGACAGGTGTGTGTGTAAGATCCCTGCGCCGGCTCTGCTGGAAGCACATGGCCCTGGCTGACATTGCCTGGCCTTGGGAGGGTGTGTGCGCAGATAAAAGTGGGGCCCTTGATTGCCAGCTTGGCGGAGAAATGGGATGTGGCCGGCCGTGTGACATGACTCGCGTGGCCTACATTAATCCCTGCCTTTATTCTTTCATCTCCCACAAGCCTCTGAGGCATTAGAGGGGATCAATGCGGAGCAAGCAGTCATTTAGGAAGCCTTGGTACATGGGGGCCTCTCTCCTTAAAGCTGCTCCTAATTCAACACTTAAGAGCCACACACTCACACACACACACAGCTAACCCCAGAGTCATTTACTCAGGTAGTGTGGGCGAGTAATAACTCAGACTTGCTCCGCGTGGATCGATGGAGTCATAATTGGCTGTGATGCCCTCTGTTTTTGTTCTCCCCAATCTCCTTTTTAGAGGATTGTCCTAATAGTTTCGTCTTTTATTGTGTCTTTTGTCACGCTGTCCTTGCCTTTCATACGGCTAAACTGAAAATTAATTATAAGATCACTGATGTCAATGATAAGAAGGTTAATTTCCAGACCCAGATTAGTTCTGTCCTCCCTGAGCTACCGTAAATCTGCTGCATTATTAATGAGAGGAATATGACAACTCATTTTCTCCGCACTCCATCTCACCTCCCCCAGCTAACCCCCCAAACAGCGGCAGAGCCGTGATTAAATTTAATCCTCAGAGTAATTCTCAATGTGCTCATGCTAACTGGTAACACTTTTGGTGCTTTTCCACTGCATGGTACCTACACTACACTACTCGACTGGACTGGACTGGACTCTACTTGGATTTTTATGGTTTTCCATTAGATTAATTTGCTACCTGGAACTGGATTCCAAGCGAGTCAAGTAAGAAGCACTGAACAGCCAGAGACAATCAACACTCTACACTATGCGACACAATGTACACATCCAGAACAAGCTAACCATCTCCAAGCTACAGTATCTATCAAATTGTTTACTGTATATCTGACTCACTATTGACTGGCAGCTCCTAAAATTAAGCTACAGTCTTTTAAAGAGCAATAAAATTTCTTGAATTGGTAGCCATCAACAGAATCCTTCAAGAACTACAGCATCACCTGCTACATTTCAAGAGACACTAAACCCTAAACCATAATTTTCATTAATAGCTGAAATGTGTTTAAAAAACACCTTTATTGTGGTAATTTTCAACTCTGCAGCGCCCTCTCAGGTTCAGCTGTGCTATAGGCGTGGATGATGTGTCAGTGTACTTTGGTACACAGACGTATCACAATATGCAGATCAGTCAGATCTCCCTCCTGCCCTGCCTCTAAACCCATACATCTCCCAGTGCCCCTCCCAAACTACGTTTCCCATTTTTGCTGTTTTTAAATTTGAACTGAGGGTGAATTCAGCAAAATGTATGTTTAGTGCCCCTTTTAGAGGAGTAGTGCTAGTGAAAACAATACAGATAACAGATAAGCTAGAGGAATTGACTAGATTTAGTTAGAATAGACCAAAGAACGAAATGATAGATTTCTTAAGTGGTACACATTTGTACACAATATGCTGCATGTAGTGCATTTGTAGTCCTTCACATGTGAACTGATAAGTGAAATGTAAAACCCCAATTCCAAAAACGACTTTGGGATGTGTATAAATTGTAAGTAAAGGTAAACAAAAACAGAATGAACAACATACAGTATATTTCTAGAACAACATTCTCCCAGCCGGACAAAATCTATTTTAAGAAATGCCTTGAATATTTCAGCAAGACAATGCTAAACCACATACTGCATCTATCACAACAGCATGGCCTAGCAGAAGACAAGTTCAGGTGCTGAACTGGTCTGCCTGCTGCCATGATGTTCTAACAAGAGTAAATTTTCTTTTATTAAAATGAGAAAATGTCTCACTTTCAGCATCTGATATGTTCTATGTTCTACTGACTGTGAATAAAATATCGATCTATAATATTGGCAAATTATTTTATTTTATATATGTACATTTATTTACATTGTATTAGTGTTTGCATGGTATTAGTGTTAGTGTTATTATTAAAGGGAAAGTGTGTAGTAAAAAGAAAGTGTTCCTAAAAAAAAATGTTGCTTGGAAAATAAGAACCTTGTAATGAAAGAACTATTTCAAGCAATTGAGACATGCCATGATGAAAAACTCATACATCATGTAAAGCATCTAGTCTGAATATATATATTTTTACAGAACTATACATCCAAGACAAGGACCATTCAGAAAGCATTATTTTTAAGAGTGTTATTTATTTTATTCAATGCAAAAAGACAATTCAAGCCTTCTAAAAGCCCACATTGATATTCAGTATGTGTGATGCCACCCATTTGCCTTTTGTTTCCTATCAGTGTGCCACAATAGCTGCTTCTTCTTTTTCCCAAACTGCATATAAACAGTTCAAAGCAGTAATTAATCGCTCTGTTCTGGCTGTTTCCAACAGTGGCGGAGGATAAAAGATTCTTTCACTCAGTCTGGACGTAATGTAATGTATCTTCGAAGTGGTAGAAAGGTTATGTTAACAATTGGAACACCACTTGCAAAGAACAGTAATGAATAATTACTGCATTTTTCAAGGTGACATTTAAAAATGAATCTCAATGGGAGAGGGCACACACAGGCAGTCAATAAAAAGGTAGGCTAAGGGACTGGATGGAAAGTAGGCTGATACACTCCAGCTTCAGTCCTGTCCTTCATAAAATAACATACTGAAGAGAGAGAGAGAGAGGAGATTAAAATTTAGTTTGAAATAGAACACAAGAATAACTCAATAGAATCTGCATTTTCAGCAGCTGACAGTGTGGCAGTGTTGTTCATTTAAAAAGGTTGAGAAGAGAATGATAAAAAAAAAAACATGGAGCCTGGTTCTATTTTAGCATGAACTCCATATCACTGCCTAATCTGAGTCTTATTCGTATAAAATAATGTACAGTTAGTTCTGCATTAGTCCACATGCTTCCTCCACTTTAAAATGATAGGTTTATATCTCTCAGCTTGTCCAGAAATGCATGTGCAAACTGTATTCTTTTCTAATGACTCAAAGCATGAATTACACTACCTGACCAAAGGTAAAGGGGAGTCCAGGAGCAAGAAACAATAGTTCACCAATTCACCCATAAATGCTCTTAACACATGCGTACAGGTGATTGAAAATCTTAGGTTTACGTTTCATCTCAGTAGTTTATACATAAGATATGCACAATAAAATATGCACAAAAATATATAGACACATTAACTATACATACAAACATGTACAAATACTATTTCAGTGATTCATAGTCCATAGTGCATTTTAAATAATATAATATTATATTAATACCTTATTCTTTTTTTTTTTTTCAGAAACAAAATATGGTGGCTCTTATGATGTTCCAGACTAAAGATGGGCACCCTCACCCATTGCTTGCTGGGGTATTTCGATTGTCATTGTAATGGCTGTGCACAGACAATAGGACGACATGTTGCTGGAGGATAGAAACTTCAATACTCAAGCAAAGACAAAGAGCAAATGAGCCCTTTTTATAGGGGTAACCCATTTATGTGGCTAGTAGGTGATCTCAGGTGATCTGCTTCCTGGAGGTGTCTTAATGTGTCCTGAGTTTGAGATTGGGTGTAATGTCAGTGTGTGGTGCATCCTGGGAAATGGAGTCCAGAGACTGCAGATCACAGGCGTGACAATCCTTAGTATGTCTTTTTCTGATTCTTTTCTGAAAATCCTACCTGATACCTACATTTTTATACCTATGTTAATGTGACACAACAATATAAGCTATTAAGTCAGATATAATTGAACTGAACTGAATTAAGTTGAATAAGCTAAACTATATTATCTGAAGGAGTGTCTTCATTCACAACCTGGGCCATTTTAACACCACTAATATAATACCAATTTCCATTAGCGTCTAGCTGAATTCCCCTGTGCTATGTGAGCATCAAGCTATCAGTGCTGTTTGTTTATGGTCTCAGGGGGTTTCATGCTTCTTATAGCAGCTGTGGACTTTGACGCTTTAAAGACACGCTTGCATTACTTTGTATTTTGTGTTTTTCAGCATAATTAAGACACAAACTCTGAATAATATCATGGGATCTGCCAAGATTTTAAAACAAAACAGTGTGTTATGCAGGGGTTGGCTTAAAGCCAGTTCCAAATATGAGTAAAATATTTGTAGATTTTAATTAACAAGCTCATCCTGAGGTTGTGAACATTTGTTGTTCCCCTCAGACTCATGCACACTCTATTCACCTCTACTGTAAACGGATTAGTTCAATTTAATATGAGTATCACAGTGAACAGTCCCTCTACCAGTTTAGATAACTTTAACACCAAAAAAGGTTGGAGCTGTCAGTCAGAAGCTGGTGATGAATATGCAGTACACTGGGGTTCATGCGCGTGGTGAAAAATTGAAAAAGGAAAGTATAATAAAACATGTTTGGAATTCATTTTTAGATAAAAAAAAAAATTAAAAGCAGCTGAAATGCATTTAAGAGGCTAAGCAAATAACGAAAAGGACTCTATGGACACTGAAGATTGTGAGTTTAAATCCCAAGTCAAGCTGCCTTGCCATCAGCAGCTGGAGACTTGGCCATGTTGGCACACTGCCAGCCAAGCTATGCGATACCTGACTTCACATATATCGGTTCTCACCTTTTTACTACCTGGAGCTGGATCATTGCAATTGATGTGTGCGTATAGGTGTGTATGTGTGTGTGTGTATGTGGGTCTCTAGTGAGTTGTGGTTTAATTGGCTCTTCCAAATGGTAAGGAATTTAAAGGCTTGTATGTAAAAATAAAACAAAAATAGTTGCTAAATAAAGCGCTGACCTTGTGGAGAGCGAGGACAAGGTGGGAGCAGTTCAAACCCTAATGTGCTGATCTTCACATGACCTTTCCAGCATCACAATCAGCAATGAGACACAATCCTGAGAATCCTTTATATTTGCAGCAGAGGAGGGCGATCTATTTACCCAGCACACGTGACATTAAACAGCAGAGATATTCTGAACTGAGCTAGCATGAAAGCACAGAGAGCTTCATTATTAAAACACGACTTTTAACCGAGCTATACATCAATGTGGGCTAGTAAAGTGTGTGGCTACATGTAGATGAATTGGCCGAAGAGATAACAGCGTGCAGGGCGGTCCAGAGTAATCAGTTTAAAATGTCACACTTGAGTTCCTCGGAACGTAAATCCTTCAGTCAACTGTGGCAAATTCGCATTTGCATTCATGAGAAAGGGAAGGTGGAGGCTGAGGCTAATATTGAAACTCTACTGCAGGTGAATACACAGATTAAGGTTTAACTTGCTTGGTCTGCATTATTAATTAACTTCTTTCATGGTTTCATAGCGTTCAATACAAGTCAGTGAACTGCTGTGTCATTTAGCTAAATGTATTCAGTCAGTGAATGTCTCGTTTTATAAACGTTTCTAGTGCACAGTGTGTGTGCCACCTTTTTTCCTCACAATAGAGTTCACATTGCCTGCACTTAAAAAACATGTGAGAAAATAAAAACAGATCATGAACTTCCCCTCCACCTACATTAAAAACAGGCCACACAGCTGATATAAGCTTGCTGAAACACTGGTAATTGATGCTACCTTGCTAAAAACATGCTACCGTGGTTTATATTTGAGCTTTTCCAATGAATCACCATACAACAACAATTTCTCTCTGTGGAAAAAAAAAATCTATTTTAATTATTATATGTGCAACTTGTTTTACGTTGATTTTTTTACTTATCTAGACTTACAGTACCAATAAAACTTTATATTTTAGATTCTTCAAAGTAGCACCTTTTGCAAATTAGGCACATCTTGACATTTTCTGATTAACTTTAGAGAAAGTCACCTTGAATGACTTTCAGTTAACAGCTGTGCTGAACTTGTAAAGAGTTAATTTCTTGCCTCTTAATGTGTTTGAGAGCATCAGTTGTAAAGTTGTGAAGAGGTAGAGTTGGTATACAGTGAATCTTTTTTTTTTGTTTATTTTATTTTTTTATTTCTAATTTTTCCCAATTTCTCCCCAATTTACACGGCCAATTACCTAACCCACTCACTAGGACTCGTCCTATCACTAGTAATGCCTCAACACACCAAGAGGGTGAAGACTAACACATGCCTCCTCTGATACATGTGAAGTCAGCCACCGCTTCTTTTCGAGCTGCTGCTGATGCAGCAGCGTGCTCGGAGGAAAGCGCAGCGACTCAGTTCCAGTACATCAGCTCACAGACACCCTGTGCCTCGGAGTGATGTGGGGAGAGAGCGCCATCTACCCACCCAGAGGGAGCAGGGCCAATTGTGCTCCCTCTGAGCACCGGCAGCTTGCGACCTCCCGCTCATAGTGGCAGCGCTTTAGACCGCTGGACCACTCGGCGCTCCATACACAGTGAATCTAATCTATATTATGGCAAAAACTACTCTTTACTAGTAAGTAAAGAAAAATATATTTTAAAAATGACGGTCAGCAAACAAACAAAAAAACACTCAAGTGCAGTCGCAAAGAATATAAAAATGTTATGATGAAACTGGCTTTCATCAGGACAGCTCCAAAAAAGGAAGACCAAGAGTTACCTCTGTTTCACAGGATAAGATCATTACGTTTCTGAGTCTTCTAGATCCTTAACACCTGCTACTCCAGGTGGCTCTGCTCAGATGATGATGCTGTGCTGCTCCTAGACGTGAAATAATAACTAGCAATACAATGACCAATTTCCCTTTCACCTGGATCAATAAAGCAAACTCCAACTCCCAGAATACCCTGGACTCCCACACCACACCCTTCACTGATCACATGACAATTGTCAATTTGTCATTGTTTTCTGCCTATATATAGGCAGTTTCATTGTCCCTTGCTCATTGGATTCTGTTTTTCCTCTGTGTGTTTAACTTGTATGTTTGATCTAAAATCCCTTTTACTATTTTGTCTTTTTCTTAATAAAGACTCATATTTTGTATCTGCACTTGTCTTCTCCCTGTCTGGGAGAAGGATCTTGAGTCTTTTTATCTTAATATTTGGATTAGAATGTATGTTATCACAATGTTTTTGTGTTGTTTCTTGCTAATTGGGCCCATTTATAGGTATATTTTTTTACATGAAACAAAAGTCAGTAGAATATTTCTTTATTTTGAAAGCATCCTATCAAAAATGCTTCCAGCTAAAGTATAGATAGGATATTTGATTGGCATAAATCACTGTGTTGAGGTAAATATAAGGCAACAGATGTGATAAGAAATTGTGTTTTTTTTTTTCATTTGATGGCCATATATACTAGCTTAAGCACATATGAAGTACACTCAAGCAAATAACAGTAAGGTAAAATTGTGGAATGCACTCACATAAATCAGATATATCATAAAGCACACTTTTAAACATTTAATATTATGGGTCCACACATACAAAAAAGCTAAATAGCACATTTTAATGGGTAGCAATTCAACAGAGCACTGACTTTTTTAAGGTATGATTTCTTTAAACCTTTCTTATTCTTTCTTTTTTTGGTCCTTTTTTCTAATATATTTTACTGCTGGCAGTGTTCTTTCTCTGCTGGAGTGGCCAGGTTTCCTATATCTTATGAAAGCAGTTGGGGGGGACAGCTCTCCTGTCTCATCCGCTCTGCCTGCCTTTTGATTATGCATGGAGGGCACTCAGTGCAATGCAATCAATTTCTTGGGTGGCGGAAGAGAAAAGATTGAAAGGGAGATGTGTTGATTGGCGGGCCACAGAGCGCTGACATTAATTGTACACCTGACAATTGAAGGGTCAATACAGTTTGACGTGACAGAAGTCCATGAACCCAGAGGAGGTCTGTAAATATGCAAATAAACAGCCATAAAAATAAATACCATGGCTCATGGTGCATATCTGCCGTGTCCTTTAAATTTCAACGCAGGACAAATGGGCCGTGCTGCAAAACTGCATTGCATTTTTCATCCGCAGACTTACCCGAGGATAGCCGACCATTTATTTTTCTGTTGTCATGAATGAATTCTTCCATTTTTCACCCCTGTTGGAGATACAGTGAGGATTTGGGAGGGGTTGGCAATGGTGAATGTAATTAGATGGTTTAATGTGACAGTGGAAATATTTGCAGAGGGCTGGACTGACAGCTGCTCTGACAGCATTACAGTACGTTACATTAATCTGCATCTCCTTCTGCAGACGCCTCAAACGAATGACTGCTGCATGCACTATGTTCAGAATGTAGAGGCATGGATCAAACACACTCATTCTTTTTGGTGTTAAAGGCACCATTCATATATTAATATGTTTAGTAGAAATGTTGGCAGAAAAAAGTTTTCTTGTTCTATAAAAAGACTAAAAAGACTACTGATACTTAATCTGTGTAACATAAGCAATGGCACCTGCTTCTAAAAAGTTATAGAACACTACATTGCCAATGTATTTGCTTGTCTAACTTCGCATCATATGAACTTGAGTGGCAACTCAATCAAAATCCACAGCTTTAACTCTCTTGGAAAAGTTTTCCACAAGGTTTATGTTTATGGGAATTTTTGATAATTCTTCCAGAAGCACATTTGTGAAGTCAGACACTGATGTTGTTATATCAGGTTGAGCTCAGGCCAATCAATCAAGGAAGGGGCCGTCCCAAAACTACTGTTCCCACAAAAATGGGGGCATTAAATTGTTTCTTTCACTGGAACTAAGGGGCCGAGCCCAAGTCCTGAAAAGAAAACTCACCCCATAATGCACTGTATGCACTGTAATGGAGTCACGCCTCAGCATCTGCTGAGCCTACTCTCTCATATAGGTATTGGTTTTATGCTAATATTCTACAATCAATAACTATCAACTGGAGTATTATTTTTGCATAACAATTCACAGATTCAGCCTATGAATCAACAGAAAGTTCTAATTTTCAGGATAAAAGACACCCTTAACACCTTAACCCTTAAGTAACTCTAGTCAGAATCAGAGGGAAGGTCATGGTAATGAACTTCATATACCGCACACTGAACTGTACCAAATGTTTAATACAGTATTATAGGTGGTATAATCCTAACACTGCTCATTCCTTAACTGACAGGTTAGATTTCTGGTGCACAATACAGAAAGATAGCGCAATGTAACCTGTTTTAGTCTGCTGAAGAACTAAAGCTGAGAATAACCAACCAGTCAAGGCCAGATTTAAATTATTCATTTAGTTTATTTAGTTAAAATAAATTTTCTCAACAAAGGGGTTTGTAATTCGTAGACTGATTTTTAGGTTTAATACATTGCTTGGATTCCTAAATGCTTATTTTTTAATAATAATACTCACAGCTGATGGTGGAATATCTAGGAGGGAAGAAATTTCACTTATGTGTTGCAACAGTGGCCTCCTAAAACAATACCGTGCTGGAATGAGGGAAATACCCAAATTCAAATTCAGTGGTAAAGGGGTGTGTCCTAATATTTGTGTAAAGTAACCAAATTTTGCTCCTCTTGTTGTAATTATTGGGAAGGAGAGTAACGTAATTTCAGCTCTCTGTATGTCGTGTAAATATGTAGTAGTGACAAAAAAAATGCTTGACTTGACTTGACTTTGACAGATGGACGGATTTGATGGGGATTTTTAAACTTTTTGAAACAATGTTAGATGTTAAAACATTTAAAAAAAAAAACAATAAACTCTTGTTTTTACCTAATATGGGCAATACCAACAAGATTTAGTTTTTTCTTTATAATATTTTTCTATCATCCATATTTATGTTGTTTTTATGGTATAATTCAGGTTTAGCTGGACTTTGTCTACAATCAAAGTTTAAATGCATAATATCACTGGTATAAATAATGCTACCTGCTGCCTCCAGGCTGCTGTAATGTCTGTTTGTATATAAGGCAAACAGGTTAGCACTACTTTTTTTAAAACTTCTTTATTCTCCCATTTCTCTTCTTCTTTCACAAGCGCCTCTTGCTTTGAACCAGCCCATTAATTTAGCAGTGAGAGCAGTAACATCTGTGACAAGCCCATAGGCATCACTCCGGCATGATTTATGACTGCGTGGCCCAAATCATAAAGCGGCCAGCTGAACACATGCGCAGCACTGGCTGTTGATTTCCCTCTTCCAATTTGCGGCGCATTGGTAAATCATAGGCAGCCATGCACTGTAAACTGACTTTGTCTGCCACCTCTCTTCTCACCCCCATGAATCACATTATGGTAACGGAGGCGATGGTGCAGACCTGTTTGTTTTAACCCGAGGTGCTGGAGGATTTCTGCCCATGATTGATGTGCCATTCTGCATGGGGTGATAACAGTTGATTGTGGTGTCAAACAGAAAAGCACGGGGTAATTCATAAAAATTGGCCAGAAGTGCCCGTCTCAGTGCTCAGTGCTCCGAGCTGGACTGGAACTGCAATGGGAAACTTGTGTAACAGGCTTTGATTAACTTTTCCCAAAGTACACGGCACAATGGCGAAGAAGCTGACATCTGGTTTGCACTTGAGTGGAGAAAGGATTTCATGCAGTTTATAAAACAAAATGGGAAACAGTGTGACACCACAGAATGCACGAAAAAAGAAAAACGCAGGGTGTTGGTTTATATAGGAGCATTTTTTTTTCCAAACCTGGATCGAGCAAAATTTGCAGACATTGATTGATTATTTATGAACATAAAAAAAAGATCTATCCACTTTTCAACTTTTTCCCTAACCCACCAAGCCCTAGATGTCACATGGTCATTATTTTTTTAGCTTAATCTGCTCAGTCCTTCACAGCATTTATTTAGTTAGAGGTTTCATCAGTTATTTTTCTGGTGGTCTCTTGTATGAATGAATGCCCTGTGAGTCCAGTGCTCTGGTTTTAGGCTGTTTTTTTAGTTTTATATAGAAGTGGATGAGTAAGAATGACAGGATTTCAGCTCTAACTCATGAATATTCATGACATGCAAACATCTTGCTTCTGATTGACTAACAGCACTGTGACGCTCCCTCCACGGCTCTGCAGAGGCAATGAATCCTAATTTATGGGTTTATCGTTTTCTGTCTATTTTATTTTAATGGCTAATGCAGGCAATGTGGGTCTGTCTGTTTTGGTGATAGTTAAAAAAAGATACTTTTAATTATTATAAACATTCATGTAATGTTCACATAATGGTTAGAATACGCAAAAAAAATCTCTATATTTTAAAGCAACTGATTAATTTAAAAACTGTATATGAGGGAAAATAATGACATTTAGTTTCACGATTGGAATCAGGCAAATGTTTGAAACTCTAATCTCTAATTATCGCGTCAGTAGTCAGTAGTGCTTTTTGTCCTAAAAAGCTGTAACAATTTGTCCTATTTTGAGGTATTTTTTTCCCAACAGAACCTTCTTTTTTTTTTTTTTTTACGAATAAATTCAGCTGGGCAACCTTCAACAACAGTTTACCCCACCTTCCGTTGCCACTTTTAAATGAACACATATGGGATTTTAAAGGAGAAAGGGGTAAGTTGACCCACTGAGCTCTGCTGTGGCCCTGAGGGAGGGACTGGCGATTGCAGCAAATTACTCAATATAGACCCAATTCTGGAAAGAAGTCTCTGAGACAAACAACAACATAGCATTGATGTTATTAATCCTAAACCCGGCCTTTATTAAGACGGGCCACTCGCTAAATTGTCCCTTTGGCTCGCTGTGTATTGACAGAGCCTGTTTTATAGATAAATTAGATGTCTAGACACATGCGAAGGTCAGTAGATCTGACACCAGTGTGGGCTTTAAGCTTTAAAGCCGCTGTATTCATGTTAAACACCAGCATGAGAGAAAACAATGCAGCACTAACACACTGAGCGGCAAAAGAATTGCTCTGTTCGTCCCTACGCAGCTTTACGCCCGAATCCTTTGTGGCACTATCAGAGTGTAAAGCAGAGGAATGTAGTAGTGCATCTTACGGCTTCCGCACATTAATATTCAGTGAGGCTGGTTACTGGAACCATGCTGAGAATTGAGTGTGTGAGGCCTGGGAGAGTGTGTGGGCTTGACACACCCAACGCAATTTGTCAGCCTGTTCCAGACCGTTCAGCAGTCCAACGGGAAAAGAGCTCAAAAAACATGAAAAGTTTACCTAAACTTTTACCTAAAAGGCTCCTTTTTTAGCTTGCTTACTTAGTATATTCACTATTTCTTCTTGTGATATTTTTGACACATTTTCTAGTCAACCTCTTTCTAGACATTCTTTTCCATGTCATTTTACAGTGAAGCTTCCTCAGTTAATTTGCACATATTTTTTCAGGTAATCGTGATCCAAAACTACATAAAAATCTGATATCAAAGATATAAAAGACCTTGGTTCTATAGAAATAAAACCAAAACTGTTGCTATGTTTTCAAGTTTGCCAACTTTAGGCCAAAGATAGAGTCAGACTTTCCTACTTTTTGTCAGACCTGCCCGTTTCCCCCAGACCAAGCGTCTCACATCACCTTCATTAAGTTTACACTGCAGCCTAAAAGACCAGAAGTTAGGCATACACAATTAGTCCAGTAAGTGTAACTTTCTAAAATATGAAAAATGCATTAGTGTTAGTGTATTGTCTTGTAAAACTATTTAAATTACCATTAAATTACAGTACCAGAGTTCATTTCTGTTTACTCTGTTTGCTTGTAAGATGAACTAAAGCTATCACAATTCTCAAAAAAATGTTTTAAACAGTATTTTGAACAGTCCATTTCAGAAAATAAATGTGATGAGATAGAGAGAGAGAGTAAAAATACAACACATAAGAGTCAAATCTAACTTCACTAACTTTAGCTGACTGTCTAACAACTCATTAAGTCACATTAGACTAAAAACGCAAAGAATGTCATACAAAGCATCTGGTGATACAACCAAGAGCACAACACTACATGATCAATAATTATATGATTAATTACACTATTTATTGCCTGACAGCTCAACTGATCAGGGGTGGGTTTCCCGAAAGCTTCGTAATGCTAAGAACTTCGTTAACTCGTACTTAAGATTGATCGTTAATTAAAGAGTGTTTCCCAAACCCGTGCGTAACTAAAGTACTGCGTAAACTCGCTCGCAGATTAACGAGTGCCCTCACCCAGTCGTTATTTTTAGAGAGCTTCTTTAGGGGATCTCTACTTGCAGTTCAGCACCTTAAACACCAGGGACCGCCAATTTTAAGGGAGAAAAATTTTCATTTCCGTGGTTGAAGCAATTATATTATATTACTATTAATTATATTATATTATATTATATTATATTATATTATATTATATTATATTATATTATATTATATTATTCCCCGTGTCTGCGGGTGGTCCGGTTTCCTCCCACAGTCCAAAGACCTAATTGGATGTCGGATAAAAATTTAAAACTGACCCTTAGGTGTGAGTGTGTGAGTGGATGTGTATGTGTGTCTGTCTGTGTCTGTCTGCCCTGCGACGGATTGGCGGCCTTTCCAGGGTGTATAGCCGGCTGGTATAGACTCCAGCCCCCCCCCGCGACCCTAAACGGATAAAGCGGTTGACGATGAGTGAGTACGTGAGTGAATGAGTTATATTATATTATATTATATTATATTATATTATATTATATTATATTGCCATATAATGCCATATATAATGCCAATTTGTCTGTGGCTTGTAGTCTAACTGGGCAAACCCATTATTAAAATCCAGATTCCTGCAGATGATGCTCACGGTCTAAGCAAAGCTGCAAAGTCACCAAGTCCGTGGATTCTGTAATCAGGCTGTTACTGTGGAATACACGCAAATATACACAATTCCCACCAGACCGGGAATTACAGCACAACATTATATATTTCCATGCTATTGGGAAAATTCCTGGTACTGTAGGTCCGGTGCAGGGGACGCCTGCGGTGTCTTTAATCACACCTACGCGTATTGTAAAGGGTATCGGTGAATGTAATATTTAATATTATTCCTTAATCAGGTGATTCTAACCAACATTGTGGCCGTTCATCTGGGCAAACTCTGGGGTGTGTCAGCTCACAAATATATAAATACCAGTCAAAAGTTGGACACGTCTCATTCAATGTTTTTTTTTTTTTTTTTTTTACATTGTGGATTAATATTAAAACCATGAAAACTATTAATTGACGCATATGGAATTATCTAGTAAACAAAAAGGTGCATGGCCTTAACAATCCCCTGACCTAAACCCAACTGAGATGGTGATTTGAATGAGCATACTCATGTTGGTATAATATATATAACATACGTATATGTATTAGTATATTATTTTTATATTTTTTATATATTATATTTTTTATAGTATTATTAATAATTATAATAATAAATTAATATTACTCGCCAAATTACTATTAATAATATAAGTATAATATATTAATATAATATATATATACATATATATATATATATATATATATATATATATATATATATATATATATATATATATATATATATATATATATATATATTAACAATAATAGTTTTAAAAAAGTAAAAAAGTTTAAGTTTTTTTAATAGATTAGATTTTCGAGTATTTATTTAGTCATATGTATCTTTAGGAGTATTTTATTAATGCCAAAGTACATCCTTTTGTAATTTAAATTTCAGAATATGTATAATATTAATGATTACAACACATTTCTACGTTTTTAGGGTGTAATAGTGAATAAATACTGCATATTGGCAATGTTGAATCGATATTTGTGGATCGATTGAGTGCGCTGTTTTTGGGGAGGAGTCAACAAAGACGTTCTTTAACCTCGTTCGTTAATTTTCGCGTTGCGAAGCTCTTTGGGAAACACTCGCAGAACTGGCTCGTTCTTTACTCACGTCATTCGTTAGTTCATTCGTTATTCGCTAAGATTGATCGTTTTCGGGAAACCCACCCCTGATCAGCTACTCAATGTAATGCAGAATGCATTCTACCCTAGGTGTAACTTTACATTTTACACTGTAGTAGAATATAGTTTGAAAAACTTCTGGGTCGGATAAAGGGTTAAAATCAAATAAATGTGCTAATTCTAATTAGACACTGAAGATGGAAAAGAAGTTTAGGGGGTAAAAATAATGGAAATTGGGCTGTTTGTCGTTAAAACATATGAGGATGGGTGGAGCTACACATCAATGATCACACAAAAAACACAATTTAAAAACAACTCTCATTTAGCATCTTATTATTCCAACAGTGGCATTATGAAAACTACAAAATATACAAAAAACATTTAATATGGTTACCAAGATACATATTTTTCTGTATACACCTTTTCCTGAAGTGTGCTGCCTCCCTCTCTGCACCACACGTATTCTTTATATAAGCTCTGTTATGAAGTAATGGACGCTCCCACAGAGTGGGATGAAAGCTGGTTTCATCTGATAATGGTACATTGACCCGGCTCTGCCACCAGAAACCCAGGGTGAGTTCGTTTTGCCACACAGGAATTCATTAACTGCTCATGGTCATCCCAGTGGGTCGAATCCTATGGGACCTTTAGCAGGTCAAATTAAAGGTCATCAGACCGGTAAACACACTGATCGCTCACAGCCTTCTACTGACCAATTTACAGCAATGACTGAAGTGAGTGCACAGAAAAAGTAATGAAAATATCATAAAAGATCATAGAAACAGCTACCTACGCCTCAAGGCACGGTGCTCAGAAACCAACCAAGCTACTAAACAGTGCTTATGAAGCTCATCATATGAGTCTATTTCAGTTGTTTTTTGACGGATATCATTTTTTTTGGATAAACTTTCTTATTTTTAAGGCAAAAGCCTGCAGTTCTTGGAGGTGTCCAATATAGAGGTAAACATCCTTTGACTAAGCCTGGAGACTGTAGACTTTTCCAATCTCATCATCCAATCTCCTTCTGCATCTCCTGATGCCTTCAGTTTGCTAATTGTAGCAAATCAGCATGTTATGAATTTTATGTTCATCAACAAACCTCAGTCAATTAAGATGTTTTTCTCAGATCATATTTGTCCATTAATATTAATACATTTTAGTGATCTGTATCTGTCTGTAATGTGAATAAATCTGCCTCTGAAAGGGCACACATGTGTACGTTGATACTGTACATTTATGCATGTTATCTCTGTTGTTTTGCCAAATTGTTCTCTTGTTTGTTGTGCTGGCAGTAGTACAATCCACAGATCATATTCAATTTGCATATATATGTATCAAATTTATATCCAATCTAGAGTATTTAAAAGTGCCTCAAATCCATAAGGAGATGTGAACATAGCCAAAGTGAAATCAGCTCAGATTTTGTAACTGAATGTAAATTAAAAATGAGCGGGGAAATCAATGCTCTGAATGCTGTTTCTGTAAAGAGCACCCAATAATGATAGCATAGGTTTGTTGCATGTAAGTAGAGTTTTTAGAATATGACTGCAAGTTTTTGCACGTTTTTGCACGTTAGCTGAGTAGATCATGGCTGTAACCCACTCTACACAGTTAACCTGCTCCAAGGCCCCACCCCCTGTCCAATCAAAGAGCAATAAATCTCTGTTATACAAATAAGAGAAACAGTCTGACACTGCAAGAATAAAATAATAAATCAATAATATTTATTATGAATAATAAATAAGGTAAAAAATATATTTAAAAAAATAATACATTTAAATAAAATATAATTGGTTCTAAATATTTTTCATGTTTTAAACACCATAAATGATCTTATTTATTTGGTCATTTGGGGCTCTGCTTATAAACAGTCTGCAAATTTACAATGTTATATTTTCTGGTCCAAATTGTGAAAAAACTATGAGATTAAGTAATTTCTAGTTTTTTCATACCATTCCATTAGAGCTCATCTAAGAAAAAGATAATATTATGGCGTGGAAGAGGACTCGTGAGACTCATTGCAAGTACTCAACAGCTCTTTATTAACAAGTTTGCCACTCACTTATAGCCTTTAACAAGGGTAGGAGAGCGAAACCCAACTGCTCACACAGTATAAACAGCCCTAAGGTCACTAAACCAACTAGGAATCTACCGGATGGTAGATTCAGAGTGGTGCCCACCACTCTGCATAACCCCACCTAAAAGGGAGGCCCCACACCTGACATCCACTCACACACAGGCACACAGAGGCGGGCACACAGAGACAGGCACACAGCAGCCACACACAGACGCCATAATATTCTTTCATAAATGTGAAATACTTTACAAACACAAACTAATAAATCCCCAAATTAAGGGTTGAAAGGTTGTCCAATTTTTAGGAGTAAGATTTCACCCTTTCACCTATTGTACCTCTGTTCCAAGGGAAGGGTTACACTCGAAAACAAGGGGAGAAAGAGAAATGGGATTGGACCTAAACTGCTTCAGACGCCCCTGCTCCGCCCACAGGAGCTGTGAAGAAACACCTGGATCAATTTAACGCTGTTTACACGTATCTTGCTAGTAATTAAGCTAGCGTGTTGAATGTTTGGTTAATTGTATCGGGCTATCTAACATGGGAAAACCTCGGGGATTTTCAGCTCGGTTCCTGGTTCGGCTCTCTGCTGGCTAAGCTCAGCTAAGCAGCAGCTGTATTTGTTAGAAGCCACTGGCCACTAGCCCTCCATTCACCTGAGTCATGCTTTACATCTTTTATTCTGATAGGTAGGCTTTCTAAATTTTCATTTATAACTGTCTGCTTATTAAAGTGTCCAGCTTAATTTACTAGTGGTTTCTCTTGGGCCTATTAACCTAATTGTAGTGAGACCACATTTTGAATTAATTTAAAAGATTATAAAATACACCCTTAATATGTATATAAATACAGTACCGGTCACACCATATTCATTTTTTTTTCTTTTTTCCTTTTTACAGCAGCTTACCTTTACTGTAAGCTGTGTTGTTTGCTCCTTTATCTGAAATAGAAAAATGTCTGTGGGTTAAGAAGTGTTCACGGTTGTAACTTGTAAACTTATACTGTAAATAATATAGTATATGTAATATTCAGGAAATGTTAAAAGGCTGGATGCAGCAGAAATAGCATTTCAGCTAGTTGTAGTCAGGTCGTATTTTATGAGTGTTTTTAACAGATGATAATTAATCCAAGAAAGAGTCTCTGGTATCCTCTCTCAGCTCGTCTAGGGGCTATCTTCACTTTGTGTCTGTTTCTCTATGTTTTATTTATGTTTAAACTCTCCAAAGTCTATAAAAGTAAGTTTATTTCTACTGCTTTCACTGTACTGCTCTGCTTACAGTAACAACACTTTAAACATGGTTGTTTAGTAAACGATTTGTGAAGAAGCTGGTCGCTAAGCTCAGAAGCTAAGAAGCAGCCGAATTTACTTGTAGGCACATAGATAATAGCTTTACTGAAGCCCTTCATTTGCCTAGAGTGTGTGCTTAACGTTTATTTATTTATTATTATTTATTTTAATAGGCTCTGGACTGCATGAAGAAAGAGGTACAGGATGAATTGAGCGCTGGACTTTAACACTGTTCGAGCCTGAGTGATGGAAACTGAGTTTGGCTATTCTAACTGGATTACAGGTGTGGCAAGAGATTTATTTTTTTCTTTTTGGGTATCCTCATCTATAATGTTCGTTTTGTGCTCTGTTATTTCATGTGTTCTATTATTGGAGAGACTTTCTTTTCCACTTAGACTGAATGGACAAACTCCATGCATATTTACATAAATACACAGTAAGGACTAAAACATTGCAAACATAATTAATTATATATTATTGCATTTGTTTTCTTGGTTCTTACACAATGTTTAAGATATACTATAAGGCACACTTAATATTCTTTCATTTTTCCAATAATCCTCAGTGCAAGGAGTCAGTTGTAAGGAGGAGTAAAGCCACTCTACTGAAGTGCAGTGTTATACAGGAGTTTCAGTAAAGTTTCTCCAGCACTGAGGCTGGAGCATTAGCATTATTCTCTAACCACAGTTTACTGTGTTAAAACAAGCTATGTGGGACAAACCACTAGTTGACAGTGCCAATGCGTTATCGTAACACTCAGGGTTCCTCTGTCTACTGCTATCGGACGGCATTAACTAACGCTAACCGGGGAGGCTAGAACTGCTAACCGGAGCTGGCTAGCGCTACTAATCAGGGCTGGTTAGCCCTGCTAACCGGGGCTGGCATGTGCTGTGTAAATTAACATCCAGTTCGCGTTTGACTTAGAAAAAAAATAATATATTAAAAAAATAATAATAAACTTTTGTTTATCTAGGCACCCCCCTGCTGAATTAGATGGGAAACATGGCAACAGCTTTGATCACTTCAAATATGCTTTTTTACTAGTTTCGCTTAATGTGCCTTATAATCCATTGCGCCTTATGTATGAAAATAGACCTCTACAGACCCCTGTGAAGAGCTTGTGGCATATTTGGGTAAATGTTGCTGATCGAATCATAAACACCCACAGTGACTTAACTGCTGGGTGGAGGAGGGTTCTGTAGTTGAAAGGTGAGTAAGAGGGAGAGTAGAGTATAGGGAAAGAGAACGAGCTCTATGTGTAACCCCATATGCTGCATCATTTTCCTCTATTATGTTACTGTGCACTGTGTGTCAGTGACCAAGCTTTGTTAAACTTATTAGGGCAACATTTTCTTTACTTTTTTATCTCTGCTTATGCTTACTTATTTAATATCTAAAATGATGCAAGCACAGCTGAAATTAGTCAGTGAAAATACAGTACAAGGCATAGTTCATCTTTAGTATCATGTCTGGAATTTGCATTTGTATCACAGTGCTAAATAGTTTTTCAGGGTAAGAGTTCTTGCATCATCTGCAGTAAAATTCTGGGTCTGGGTTGCAGGAGAAAAGAGTAAGGCTGAAATTGCTGCTGCAATGTGGAGGCAGTGTTGTTTATACTGCAACTATGGACATGTATTTCAAATCTACAGCAAAACACGATGGCTGGCTGATGTATGACGAAATGTGATGCTTTCAGATATGTGAAATGTTTAGGTATGGCACCCTATCCTGCCAGTGAGATCTGTTACTTTTCATAAAACTTTTAATTTTCTAAGAAAAAAAATAAACTCCTTGACATATAAACAAATACTGTGCAACGATCCAGGACCATATAAGAAAATATGTGAAGTTGTTTATCTGGACAGTAAAGTTTTAGTTGATTAAATGCAACAGAATAAATACAAAAAAAACCACACTTTTTTTTAGTGTGTTAGTGCATCATTTATCTAATCAGTCCTTCCTTATATTAAATCAGGTGAACTTTTGGTGGAACTGAATCAGACATGAAACAAACCTACGTTTCTCTTCTTACCAACATATCAGTGATTTTACTGAAAAACAAAACATTCTTACTAAAGCTATATTTACGTTACCACACTGAAGTAAATATTTCACATGTCTAACATGTCTAATAACGCTAATGATAGTTGGCTGGATAGATTTGTTTTGCTTAATACAACCAAAATATCAACATTTTATGATCAATAATAGTATGACAGAAGATCTGTGTCTTCCAAGGCTGACGATCATTTGATTCCTAAGTGTAATCCCACATTACAATAAATCAGAATAACCTTGAAAAAACATTGCCAATATTTAGCACAGATAAAACTGTTAGATTTAGGGTGTTTTCACACCTCAAAATCAGGACCAGAGTCCAAACCACGGTCCATGTGTTACACTGTATATGCTTGCTACATCCTTTTAATCAGATGGGTTGCATCTCCCTTTGCTCTACATTGATTGGTTTGTAGAAGGTCGAGCATCAGAAGTCAATGTGTTGTCAGTTTGGTAATTTGCCCTCTTCAGTTGTTGCGCTGAATTGTGGTTACCTGGCGAAACTCAAACACATTATTCAGCAGAATGAGTGTGAGAGAATACTTTTATTTCTGTGCATAGATAAAGATCAGTCTACAGTTACAGTAGATAAAGGAATCATCTGAGTGATTGTTATTTCTATGCTGCAGTGTGACACGAGTACACGACACTGGATCTTTTTCTTGTTCTATTGTGTAATGAGAGATAATAGCCTACCTCTTGCGCCCTGCAGATGAACCAGACCATGTAGTGAAGTGTAGTGAAGGTCTGGACCAAAAAATATTGGAGATAAAAACAAATGCAGTTTAGAGGAGAAAATTAGATAAAAATTAGATGGAAAATGAGCTACATATGATACTGCAACCAGCAAGCAGAGGTGCTGTCCATCCATGCTTTTCTGTAGTCATGGGGTTTCACAGTTCTCTCTCTTTCTTCTTTATCTCTCAGTGATGGGATGCTTTAAGGAGTCTTTGTGTAAAACAGCCTTGAAAAACAGCCCTGTAAAATTAGTGAAAGTCATTCAGATATTTTTCTACATGTATATTTTTATGTAGGTACAAGTCTCTGAGAGACGAATTATCAGCCTGCAGTTAAAAACAGGATGCTTTGTGAAAGGCCCAACAGACCGTCTTGCTCTACCCACATTTTCTCCCTTTTTACAGGCTCTAAAGTGTGCTTACAGAAGTACATCATACCATACATGTCTTCACACTCCACCACTTTATTCACACCTGATGAATACGCTTGCGTCCTTCCAGCTCTAGGAAATGTGTAGGCATTTTGACTCATTCCTGAAGCAGCTCAGCTTTCGAATGTCTCGACAGTTTTTCTGCTTTTATTAAGTGTTCTTTTACAGAGAAAACAAAAACAATATTTGTCACACAACCACAGCATGTAATGGATAGAATTACACAAGCAAGACTCGGGGTATCATTATACTTTGGCCACGGCTGAGCAAGAAAAGAACACTATGTTAGGGACAGTATATTGATCTTATTGGCTGGATTCCACAAGCTGCCCCAGATACTACAAGACCTTAAACACAAACCCTGTCCGCTAACATTGCCCCTGCAGAGCCAGCAGCACTCCTCTGGCTTTAGGCACATGTGTCATGAATGTGTATGAATGACTCTGATTGTAAAGGAGGATTAATCAGCAGCTGTGATGTAATCTGATGTGATCGTTATTCATAAGTCACTCTGAATTGGGGCGTCTGACAAATAAGTAAATGGAAATGGAAATCTGGGGTGACTTGGGTGGGGAGGTGGTGCCGTTGAAGCCTGAATAATGAAGGTCAGGTCAAAGAGATTCATTCTCATCAGTAATTGGAGTAATTAACAGCTGCAGCTACTTTCTGATTGGAACACAGCAGTAAAATATAGTGTTATGCACTCCTGGGGAAATTACACGTGTCGTTACTTGCCTTAAGGGGTCTTTGTGTAAAACAGACAGTACATTATTCTCTTTCTTTCTCTCTCTCTCCCTCTCTCTCTCTCTTTCTCTCTTTACATGTCTGCAGAGAACACTTTAGGAACATTTTAGCAACATTTTTAGCAACAGTTTTAAAACCTTTTGTGTACAACTGAGAAATGCAGCCAGTGTCTGAAACTATTTAAAATATGCAACTGATGTATCCTTTGCAGCTCTTAGTTACCCACAGTAATGCTCACGTACAACACGTACAAGGTGAAAAAATAAACAATAAAAACTGAATGAAAGTGGTAAAGCAAATCTTCTATAGAAGACTACATTTGTTTATTATTTGGAAATTATTTCTTAGAGGAAATAAAAAAAAGCACATGATTTTCGCACCTCAGTGTCCTCAGCAGATGTTCACTCATGGCATCACCATGAAGCCTTGTAAGATTGTTCCTTGTGTGTGACTGACAGTTCAGAGATGAGTTTTGCATGTGTTCGTGGCGATGAAAATCTGTTTGTATTTTGACTGTAGCTATTGTTTCTTAAACTCTGTCCTGCACCCCCCTGCTCTGCACATTAAGTGCTCTTCCTGCTCCCAACACACATTGTTTTAATTATCTGCTCATTAACAAGTTCAATCAGGGAAATCAGGGAATGCATGAGAGTGTGCTGAACAGGGTACCTCTAGGACCAGGATTGAGAAGCACTGGATTAAATGACCTGAAACTGGGGCCAGAGCAATGTTTCACAATCCTATTCCTGGAGCCCCATGGCATTTATATCTCTTGCTTGCAGTTGCAGGGGGGTTGTTACAGCAGGGAAACCACTAGTATGTGCTGGGCAGGGGGCTACAGGACTAGGATTGGGAAACACTGGGTTGTTAAAGTTCTCCATCTGCTAAAATCCATTTTTTCTTGTTCTTTGTGAAATACAATAGGTCTCTCTGAGTTGTATATGCACGCTGCACAGGAAACTCTTCTTCAGCCTCCATTGTCTGCAGTAGCTATTAACAACAATGTTTAGAAAAACAAGTTAATCAGGAAAAGCTCTGAAGTGTACTTCAACTCGTGAGCTCATGGCCTCGCCCACCTTGGCTCGGGACCGCCCACAGACAGTTTAAAGCGGACCTCCAGTTGATTCTGTGTTTAAATAAACACTAAGGAAGCACGGTTTGCCAAAGCAGCACAAAGAGGGCACTGCTCACATCAGATTTTATGATGGAGAGCAGACTCTGGGGCTTAGACGTGGGTAAACTGCCCAAGCACCGAATCACCAAGTCTGAGGTAAGAGTTTAGTAGCGATAGTTTAGCTGAAAGAAACATTATTAATGACTAAATAGAAACACCTTAATGGCTAAATAGAAACCTTCACAAAAACGGCTCACATGGTAATTACAACTAGACATTTTAAAATGAATGAAAAAAACGATAGAATGAGACCTTTAATAACAAGGTTGTGGGTTAAATAGGCGGACACTGGCCTTCTTAACTTGAAATATGTAAAAAAAAAAACATAAATAAATAAGAATTTAGTACATGTGCATTTCTACACAAGAAAATATGACTGACTAAATGCACAATGTTTTTATTTACTTAGCATACGATATGTTTTGCAGAGGAGACATTGCTATTCATTTTTATTGATTTGTGGAGTTGTTTGTGGGGTCATGAAGTACAGCATTTGTCTGTGAATATGGTGATGTTGGACAAGCTATTTCACGAAAGCAAACAGAACGAGCCAAATGTCTGAAACACCTACTCTTCAGTATGCATAATGTATTGTATATGGAATGCTTGCTGGTTTCTGAAAAAACACTTCTTTTCAAAACTTTACTCTCTGTACGGTGAATCATGTTGGCTTAGATTGTCAGATGGCAGATTTGAAGAAGGAAGGTTAAGGAAATATCACTGGTGGACTTGTTTGTACTAGAGATTATACTATGACTGTGATGTATGATATTAATGTAGGTTTAAATTAAGTGTCTCTGCAATCTTTGAATCATTTGTGTCTGCCTTAAATGACCCTGCAGTTACAGCACACGCTTAAAGGTTAGCGCGTTCCTCTGTATATCTGCACATCTTTAAAGGCAGCACTAGCTTCTCCAGCACTGAAGCTGTGGTGTTAGTAGTCCAACATGACTACAACACTATTAGCATTGCCGCTATGCTGTTAGCATCACTAGCGCACTTTTCATATTGCTAGGATTGCTATTGCAACCTCGGCCTCACCCAGTATTGCTATTGTGTCTTTAGCATTACAACCTCATTGGCTGCCAGCCTCACTTAGCATTACTTCCCTGGAATTATGTACAGTGCTTCACATTTGAAAGGATAAATCTATGGCCTACATTCTAATGCTCTGAGAGCAAGACTTGAGTTATTTACCAGATACACTGTGTGATTTTGTGAGAACACATACCTGAAGCAATAAGCAACCATTTGCTAATCCATTGTTAAGAGACCCTTGCTCAAGGGCCAAACAATGTCATCGATGGAACAATGCTCAAACCTCTAAGCCACCACTGCCCCAATACAATTGTAGTACCACTTTAAAATAAGACCACCTTTATAAAGGGTTTATAAATGGTTTATAATTAGTTTATTAATGGTTACTAATTAGGTTGTAAATGCCTTAAAAATCATAAATAATCAGTTATAAAACATACGTAGAAAGGGCAAACAACAGGCCATTGTTGCCCTTTTTTTAAGGCATTTACAACCTAATTAATAACCATTAATAAACTCATTGTAAACCATTTATAAACTCTTTATAAAGGTAGTCTTATTTTAAAGTGGTACCCAATTGCTAAATTGTCATTGATGATTCTATACAGCCAATGCTGTTCTAGCAAAACTTGTTTTTCTTCTTTCTAAGGCATAAACTTTTAGATAGAAAAATGTACCCTGTTTATTGTTAAAGTCTGTTTTGCTTCAGCCAAACAAGTACAAAAGTGTTTTTAAATTAAGTAATGTTTTTCTTTTTTTCCTTTTTTTTCTTCAATCAGAACCCCAGAGTCTCAGTCCAGGCCACTCAGTCCAGAAACAGTCTGAGAACAATAGGGATTCTGGCAGTGCTCAGCATGCTGCATGCTCTAATACACAATAATTGTTTGCCAGCATCTCTTAGAGGGCACGTCCTGTTCTGTCTGTAATTACAGACTGAAGGACATTTACTTTTCTCTCTCGCTTTCAATCAAGACACAGAAGCGCACATCTTCCGAGAGCTATGATTTCTTGCCAAGGGCGGCTCTTCAATAGCCAGATTTGCTGCCGTCTTCATTTGTGAAAAAGGCAAAGCCAAATAGAAGCGGAGAGGCTCGGATCCTCTCGGGAGCTCCGTGAGTGAGTTCATCTCCGGCTAGATGTGGCACAGTCGCAGTCAGTGTCCTAGCACCAAACGAGATGAGAAACACAGAGTAAATAAAAAAGGGGGAATATTGACCCTGTTTATTGTCAGCGCTGTATGGTGTGCTGTGCAGAAGGTCTTCTGGCCTTTCTCTGCTCTAATGGCTGAGTCATACTGATGAGGCCACCTGCCTGGAGCTTTTACCAAATGCATATCCAGGAAGCGTGAATAATAAATGACATGCACTATATAAAGAAGCTGTTTGCTTTAGAAGCCACTGGATATATCCTGATCAAAGAACAATGGGTGTATGGATGTGGACACGTGGACTTAGGCTGATTTGTGTCATTCTACCCTTATCATTCACGCTATTCCTCACCTTTACCACATGCAGTGTTTCTCTGAAGTCTTTTTTTGACAGGAAAGATTACTTTAACACTGAACAGGCGCATTAAAGCAGTAAACATGCGTCATTCACACGTCTAGCTTTTAGCACGCAATACAATAAAGTCAGAGTGTGAGCAGCTTCTTTAAATTACTTACTATAAATTAAACCTTAAATCTTCCAATGGTAAACAAAGAAACAAAGAAGGAGTCTTCAGACTTCTCACAGTACCATGGAAACTCAAAAATCCTTAAAGGTACTCGCGCTTTATCTAACATTTTAACAGAATGAATTTGTGAGCCCACACTCGTACATCAGATCATTAGTTCATTCAATTCTTCTCCGCTGGGTTCCTCAGCCCGTGGCCTTGGATTAAGTTTCAGCTCAGCGTGATTCCTTTTTTCTTTGTTACTCTCTGCTACTAAAAGCAATTCTAAAATCACGTTTCCAAACCTTTCAACACGTGATTTGGTATTTACACCCTGGATCAGAGTCTGGAGAGAACATTGAAAATAAAGAAAAGAAAAATAATAAAGCTACAAACTTACTCAACACACTTGAGTATAGATTGTTTCTGTAAAATAGGAATGAATTAAAATAATGATAAGAATCTTTTATAGGTTTATTGTTGCATATTTAAGGTGCTTTATCAACTAAAAGCTTCTGTAAATGCACTGCTTGTTTACAAAAATGGTTATTTTATACAGTCGCACAAAAAAAACCTTTATAGCACCTTTTTTAATAAAGTCTAATGCTTTGTTACCCATGTCCCATAGAATCTAAAGTATGCTGCTCTGACCTGTGGGATATGTGAGTGGAGCTTGCATGTTTGTTCGCATTGAAAATTTGAGCCAGATGCTGCCACTTCACTGTCCACTGTGACTCTGTGGAAAGAAAATGCTAAATGTCAGAATAACGTCTGAAGTAGAATGTCTCCTCCATCTGAAACCTACTACTAGGCCACGTTTCAATTCATTAATTCATTTATTAAGAAACTTCTGAAGACAGAGCTCTTCAAAGAGCACTTACTCTCCTAACACCTCTAACAAACTAACTACTTCTAACCACATTTCCTTCTTCCCCTCCTTCACTCCTCTATTCCATTATTTCCCTTTGACCTCCTTTAGGCCCTGTCTAAAAAAAAATTATTTATTTATTTATTTATTTATTTTTTAATATAACCTTGAACTTCTGCCAAATGTAATGTAATTCTGATAAATCAGGTTGCCATGTCTTGCTTGAGCATGTTAGCCAGTATTCAGCCTCACAAGGTAACACCTCACAGCCTATACAAATTTTATTTTGTGCATTCCCAAAGCCATCCCCTGAGGTAACCCTACGTGAGCAGTGTTCATACTGCAGTACACAGATCTAGACCGCAGACAACACTTTAACATCCAACGTTTTACTAACTAGCCAAACAAGCAAAAATGATAGGATTAAATTAAATTATTAAATTGATTAAACCAATATCAGTTTTAGCCCCTAAATACTCCTCTGCGGCTCGGCTCTTTTGTTATACAGGTATATTGTTAAATTCTACATTCTACATAGTCCTGTGCAGTTTTATTAAGGTTCAGATTTTAAAAGGTTCAAACTGTACTAATACCCCAATTACACCAGCTGAAACAGACGTGGGTTTAGTAATGACACACATGACCCTTCCTCTGGCCTTCAGCCTCAGCCTCCTCTAATTAGTCTTACTTTCGGAGTTAACTTCACCCTCTTACACAATCCAGCATTACACAAATGAGAGAGTTTCATGCTTCACACATTTCTTCATCTTCTTTTCCAACCACTTATTACTTCCCAAAAACGTGTCCTTCCCCTCCTCTCCCGCTTTATCTGTGTTTTCATTCTCTTGATCTGTCTTGGGATTTCAACCGTGCATTGTTGAAATGGACAGATGGATAATTCCACAGTTTCCGTTTTTTCCTCCAGCCTGTCTTTTACTCTCTCTCTCTCTCTCTCTCTCTCTTGCTCTGTGTGTTTCTTTGTGAGGCATTTCTCTCTGTGATCACTTTTTATCAGGTTTTCTGCTTTTTTTTTTTTCTCTCCTACACCTCTCTTATCCTCCCTGCAATAACATCACTCCTCATGCCACACCAATCTTTGCTACAGCTGTCAACTCTTGCCAATCATTTTTCATGGTTCTAAGCTTTTGCTTTTACTTTGTGTTCCCTTACTCACTCACTCACTTTTTTTTTTTCAGCTCCAGCACAACTGTGAATGTTCCTGTTAACTAACTCTCCAGCAGACAAGCGATAAGATGTTTCTTTCTTTTTTTCCTTTTTTTTTTTTTTCTTTTTTTACTCTAAAGCTGGGAAATACTACAAAGGTAAAAGAAATGTTCAATTTCTCATCAACTGGCAGATAAATGCAGATGATGATATAATCACTAATTTAGGCCTCAGTTGGAAGGATTTTGCTCTGAGAAGCTCAGAATCTCATTTTAAAAGTGAATAAGCTTTTGTAGATTGATAGATTGATAGATTATTATTATTTTTACTTTTTTGCTTCCTTAAGGAATCAGTCAATGGTTCTGAAATGTACTTACAAGCCTTGATTCTAGAGTATTACACTCCTCACCACAAAAAGTTAAATGATTAATGATATGGGCAACAGACCAGATGGTTCAGCATCGAGTTGTAGAGGTTCCTAATGTGTCCTGTAATAATCCTTATCATGCAGCTTGAAAATTCTAATGCAGTTTCTGCAAATTAGCACATCCAATAGCATCCCACACCTTTTCAACTGGGGACAGCTCTGACGATGCAGCTAGCCATGGCAAACACTATATGTGTCTTCAAGGCAAGCTCTGGAGACTGTGGATGAGCATTGTCCTGTTGGTGCGTTAAAGTTAAAGGTCTCATTCCATAGTTTTTTCATTCATTTTAAATGTTTAATTGTGGTCTCCAGTATGAATGAATGCCATGTGTGCTGTTTTTTGTGGGAAAAAAAAGTGCTCTGGTGATCCGGTATAACGGTGCTTTGATCCCGTCGAGGAGTTACACCAGCGAGACAGTTAGAAATGTTTTAAAATAAAGGCAGTCTTGGCAATGTCATTTGTTTTTTACAACATGTGTAATGCCCTGCTAAGTTCAGTTTAGCCACTGATCTAGTATTAGAGGCTCTGTAAAATGAGAAATCCACTGGAGAGCCTATGTAAACATCCAGAAAGTAAAAATCCACCCCAGGGTTGGCTGAGTGGAGGGTGGGGTGGATTTGTACTATTAGCTAGTGTAAACAGAACTGTTTTAAAAAGATGCCCTACCCATCTCAATTGTACTTCACTGGTGGTGTTCCATGGACAAATTCTAACCATTTGTTCCTTAGCTTTGAATTACTGGGCAAAGCATATAACTCGTTTTTCTAAACATTTTCTTTTACTAGCTACTGCCGACAATGGAAGCTGAAGAACAGTTTCATGTGCAGCATGCATATACAACTCATACAGAAAGACCTATTGTATTTCACAAAGAACAAAAAAGAATGTATTTTATCAGAAGAAGACCTTTTAAGGATAATGGTTGCTGGACCATATTAATGTAACGCAGGGCAGTCGAATGCCAGTAAAATAAACCTTACTAAAGATGGCCTGAGTCCATGACTACTAACCAAGTTCTACTCATTCCTGTCAGTTGATTCCTTCAGGGTGCATGTATTTTGAATGAAAAGTGCACAAGCCTTTTAAGGGCATTTTAAGTTTAGAATTGTATTGGTGTCGAATATGTTCAGATTTTTGTCTGTTTAAAGCTCTGATTCATGTCGGGCTCACTATCCAGGGACTCGAATCTAAATAATGCAATGATCATTTATAATGCATATCCAAGTTTCAACTAGATATACCAGACATTTAAAAAGATGTAGAACATTAAACACATTTTTAAAACCTTTTGCTTTCTCACTTCTCACTTCCAGTCTGACTTGATTGACTGTAAAGGCAATCACTATCTCTTTATAACTGATCTTAGCATAACTGAAGCCCTGACTGAAGAGTCTTAACAATAGCTCTATAGTGAAACTCACTCTGACACTCAGACTAGACAGTGTGATTGCTAGCGCTTTACACCGAATCTCTCTCTGACTGTAAAGCCTGATATCTAGCTCATTATAGCTCACCCTGAACTGGAGAGTCCAATAACAAGCTGCTTATAGTGGAGTTCACTCTGAAGCTCTGATGTTTGAACTGCAGGATGTGTCAGAACACAGAGTTTCTCTGTCTTTTCTGGAGAGCATTCTCTACAGTGGTTTTTGGATTCTGAACATGTGATTGTGCGGGATACCTTTCATTGGTATAGAAGCTTAATTAAACTATTTTATATATTATATTAAAATTATTTATATAAAAAAATCCATGGAGAGGTTTCCAGAATTAACTAGAATTGCATGCCACATACATCAGAACTGAATAATTTCATTTAAAACAAATACTTTGCTGTTTATAAACAGCTTATATCAGTATTTGGAAAATGACAATTTTATTATGTACAGCTCTGGAAAAAGTAAGAGACCACTTCAGTTTCTGAATCTGATTTTGCTTTTTATAGGTATATGTTTGAGTATAATTAACATTGTTGTTTTATTCTACAAACTACAGACATGTCTCTGTCTCTGACAAAAATATTGTCATTTAGAGCATTTATTTGCAAAAAATGAGAAATGGCTGAAATCATAAAAAGGATGCAGAAGAAGAGGTTGTTATTTGGTTATTTCTAATTACAATTTTCACGCATCTTGGCGTGTTCTCCTCCTTCTTACACACTGCTTTTGGATAACTTTACGCCACTCCTGGTGCAAACATTCAAGCAGTTCAGCTTGGTTTGATGGCTTGTGATCTTCCATCCAGCTTCTTTGATTTATAATTATGAATGTGTGTAGGTGGATGTTGACATGCTCTGTCGTATTTCTTTGTGTGTAAGACAGATATTTTTTTCTTTTCTAGTGAATTTGCCATTTTGCGTGACACTGATAAAATGCTTATGTTGGGAGATCCCCTGTGTGTCTTACCGAACATCGTTAGTACAGCACTACATTTATGAAGTCACAGAATTGAGTGCAGGCTTTCCAGACATAATCACAGGCATATCTTGGCATTTGAGCGTCTTCAGTCTATAAAGAGAAACTCACTATTGCCCATTTCCCTGTTATTAATTCACTGTGCAGGTTGCGCAGCATCAAACGGCTGTGGCTCTCTGGAGCAACTGGTTACCCACGCAGTATGACTGACATTTACAAAACTAATTTCCTGTTTTGAGACCCTATAAGATAGAACAAAATGAAAGGGGCTGTTACACTGATGCCTGTGGAAGATATTGGGGCGAACAGAGAAAATGCGTCCGTAGGGAAAGACTGCAGCTGCGGGAGAAACAACAGAAAACAGACGAGAACGAGGAAAGATGTACAGGGGCTTGTTAGTGCTTTAAGAAAGAGACAGCTTTTAGTGCAGCAGTGTGACATCCTATCCCTATTTCGTGTGTGTGTGTGTGTGTTTGCAAGGATAGTATTGTTTTTTTTCAGCTCAGTGAAAGGCTTATGCCTGGGCAGTGCGAGATACTGGGCACAGGATTTTGTAAAGAGCCTCAGCACTCACGAGCCGAAACTCCGTGCCACTCTATCTGCTGCTCACCGGGCTGGCTGAGACAGACTGGCATGGAACTTCAAAAGACATTTCTCTTAGATTCTGAAAAATATACTAGTGAAATTGTCCAAAATTCCTTCTCAACACAGTGCAATTCTTATTTACGGCTAAAGGAAACATTTGGTGAAGGTGGCTGCTGCTACAGGTAAATCTACATGTCAATAAAGACAAGCAGTGACTTACTTTTTCTAGCCTGCAATGTGGGTGATTTACTCAAGATGTTTAATTAAAGAGTTTTGTATTATCTATTTATTCAGTTCTTGCACTGTACCATATATATATATATATATATATATATAGTCATGCCAAGAAAGGTAACAGAATTAATGTATTTTTAATACACTAGTTATTTTTATTGTGTTCTCAAAAAGATTGTATGCTGAAATGCTGCGTTTTTAATGTATAGCATGGACCAAACACAAGCTCTTCATTTCTTGAGTATTTTGTATTCTATTACATTTTAAACCTGTGAAAAAAATTCTTTTCCTTAACCTTAAGATGTGATATTTGTGTTAAACTTGTTAATTGGTCTGCCATAGTAAAGTCATATAACTAACAAAGCTAGCTGATGGATTAGCAAACAGGTAACATCCAAATGAATAAAAGTATGAGTGAAAGGTTCAGTTATATAGCACGCTTTTTACCAATCCCAGATAAAAGATTAAAAGCAATTTGAGCATATCGTATTCAATTTTTTAGCATGGGCAGCGAAGCATTTTTTGATAATTTATGTATGCAACAATGTGCAAAAAATCAGGAACTGCTGCTATAATCTGTCCTGTAATCACTTTAAGGGGTTATTTTGTCCATCCTAAATTACATTTAATATAAATTTAATTCATAGCATTTAATTTATTACAAATTTAAATACATTTTCTTAGTCTTTGTCAATTATTTTGGCTGTGCTGGTGTGTGAATATAACGATAATTAGCTACAATATTAATTTAAGGCAAATGATGGCCATGGCATATGCTATTTAATATTGTTGAGTATTCTTTATGCTCTTTCATATCTCCCTTTAGGATTTAAAAAATTGCAAATATAGTAAAAAAAAAAGGTTATTTCTTAGCATAGTGTTGATTATGACACAAGTTGTATATCTCACATCTGCAACCTGTAAATTAATCTGCAAAAGAATCTTTTTTTTGTGAAGCAGCTGTGTAAACATAGCCTGATTTAGGCTGCAGGTGCTAGACTATAGGCATAGGCAGATCTGTAGAGATGATTCTCCACACGGCCATTTGCAAGTGATCAGAACAGATTTTCATGTCTGGGCATCACAAACGTATGGAGGTCTGCATCAGTAACTACCTTTGATACTCTTCTTGAATTCCTGCACCTCTGTTACTGTAGATTTGGTGTGGTCACTGATTGCAGTGTTGAGTGACTCACAAGACATACTGAAATCTGTTTTGAGCATCCAAACTGAAACACATCTGTAAAAATTCTTAAAATGTGATATCTAATACGAAAAAAAAGTAATGTGATTTCTAGCTGTCCAGACCGGGGGTGGGCGATATTGTTATAAAATAATATCACAATATTTCATGGTATTTTCTCGATAATGTTGCTCTTGGTGATATGACAAAACACTGAATTAAAAAAAATATTTCAAAAATAACCTACTGCAAAATTGTACTATTGCATACGATATGATATATGGCACACCCCAAACTGAGATATTAAAAAATATAAGATTATTTTTATCAGATTTGTAACAGAAGTCAATGATCCAGAATGTCATGATGTTAATAATGTACCCCAAATATCTCTATATATCCAGGATTAAAGTGAAATACCAGACCTATATAATCTGTATCTAGTAAATTATATAATGGGAACAGTGACTTACTTTTTCTAGCCTGCAATGTGGGTGATTATTCAAGGTGCTTAATTAAAGGGTTTTGTATGATCTGTTTGTCCGGTTCTTGCACTGTACCATATATATATCATCATGCCAAGAAAGAAAACAGAATCAGTGTCATTTTATTAGATTATGGTTATTTTTAATGTGTTCTCAAAAAGATTGTATGATATATGGCACACCCCAAACAGAGATATTTGAAAAATACAAGATGTTTTATCAGATTTGTAACAGAAGTCAATGATCCAGAATGTCATGATATTAATAATGTACCCCAAATACCTCTATATATCCAGGAATAAAGTAAAATAAATGATACTGGACAGATATAGTCTGTCTCTAGTAGATATATAATGGGAAATGAGAACAGTGTGATTTTTTTTTTCTTTTGCTAAAAACAGCAAAAAATAGTACCCTGATGTGATAATTAGGAGTGGGTGAAATGGCATGATATTTTATGGTATAATATCGTTCACGATATTCAAAAATGTTGGCGAAATTATTGTGTACGATACGATATGGCACACCCCTAGTTCAGAATTTAAAAATTCAATCTGAGTACAATCTAGATATACCAACACTTTTTATATCAAAAAGATTTGGGTGGGCAGTCTGAACATAAGAACCTAATAGAGATTAGAATTCATTGCTCGACTCCTTTGTTATCTTTGGTTGATGGAGAGCATATTAATCATATTAGATGATGAGACAATGAAGGTTTATTGTGTGCAAACTTTTTTTTATACAGCTACATTTTTGGATTTTAAGCTCATTGCTACACTAAACATCTATGAAACACTCATCTAAGACTTTTATATCTTGTGACTCCCCAGCCTACAATACCAAGTCTAGTGTAAAGAGGCCTTGCACCCTGTTTCATAATGCTTTAATGCCAGTAAAATGATTTAGACATGGGAGTAAATAGAAACCATAGACCCTAAGAATGCACAGCCATGAACAGCACAAATAACAGCTGTGATTTAAACCCTAAAGACTAACTATCAAGCCCCTTTCTCCTTACAGAAAGACTTACTGCTGTGCTTCAACCACTCATACCACTCAGGTTGATTAAAATTTTCCGGTTGACTCAGTTTTTTTTTTTCCTTCGGCTGATTAAAAAATCATTTACTGTTTCGCTTCATCGAAATAAGCTTTAGGCTCCATTTATTTTTCATTGACAACGTCTCATTAGGGGTTCTTAATTCTAATTTTCCTGTAGTTACTGAGGAGGAATATAGACGTATCCCATTAAAGCAGTTCTGGAATGTGAAATGTGACATGAATCCTCCAGAGTGACCAAAATGACCAAGAGTCAAGAGAAGTCGGGCGTGGATGGTGGCATATAATGAATAATTCTGAAGCTTATAAACTGGCCTGTTGACAGCGGGGGTGTAAGGGAGGTACTTACCACACTTGAAATTCAAAAGGGGTCCGCTGCGGACACACGGAATGGCACTTGGAACGGGAGTAGTGTTATGCATACATCAATACAGATGATCCTCAGAGGAGTGGGCTGAAGAGCTGTCACCATCTGGACTGTGGCCTGCTTGGTTCCAGAAGCTGGAGCTCAGAGAAACACTTGTGCAGAGGAGAATAGGAACACTCTGCTAAATAACACAAGGCCCAGGAGAGTCTAGATCTGCTGTGTAACTTCTAAAAAGCTTATTCAACTTTTTGAAAGTATTTCACTTCTGATCTGTTTCTCAGATAGATCAGTTGTGGCTATCTTGATAGTTTAATTGATGGTATGCATGCACAACCTGATTGGCGTTTATGCGCATCACCTCTGTAGTTTTGCCAAGCTGCTGGTGTTGTGCTGGATTTTAACTCCCTTGTTGTGTGACTCTTTGAATATTCATAGTTATTTATGAACAGAAACAGGGATCATAAGTGTAATCAGTTGCGCCAATATTCCTTCTTTCTGCCACAGAGTCAGTTATGATTGGTGGTGTTAAGTGTTGGTGGCAGAATCTATGTAAACCAAAGCGCAAAGTGTTTACTACTATGTCTGTGTTTTTTTCCAGTTTGGCATATATGCAGTAAATGAAGAGATAAAAAAAAAACATACAGAGTTTTCATCAACACTAGGACTAAAAACAGGTGTCAAAATAGCTGGTGAAATTAGCAAGGTCTCAAGATTATAATAAGGGAGACTTTGTTCAAACTAATCCCTCAGCATCAGTTGTCATTACTTTTATAATGCAAGAACGAAATTTGATCATAAAATACAAAATCAAATGATGAGATGACTTACTGTAGGCTACTCATCGAGTATGGTGCTCCCGTGTCGTCCAATGTGCGTCATTCTGCATCATCTTTTTTGGAAAGTTATTGGCAGGATCACGTAAATTTTAACTGGATACAACAATTGTATTTTTTGATTGGCTGTTGGCTAGCTACATCTCTCAATTTATGAACTGGTGTGTGGCAAGATTCTTTGGTACTGTGCAAAAATCGCTTGATTCCTGCTATTCAACCGCAGTTAAAAAATGGTGGTGCTCCTTGGTGGGCATTGTCCTAGAACTGCTTGGAAATTTATTGGTGGTAGCCAGTACTCCTCTCCTGAAGCAATTTTTGAGGAGTCTGTTTTAAGGTTAGCAAAGTGAATTACCTCTGATTCCAACCATGTTCTTTTCCCGGAGTATCAGCTTCTCCCTTCGGGTAGGAGATTCAGAGTGCCAAAGTGTAGACTAATAAGGTACAGAAATTAATTTGTACCTGCTTCGATCACACTTCTTAATGCTAACAGATAAGTTTTGTCACCAGCGAGACAGATAAGGAGCAGAACCAGACAGAGACAGCTGGAAAAACTCAAACTTTTTATTTTCTTCACAGGAAATTAGCAAAATCACATTAAAGAGTTATTTTTTCTGTAGAGAGAAAAAACAGCAGTTGGGCGGGGGTGGTGTTGTGGGTAAAAAAAAACACACAGCGTTGCCTCGTGGAGCAAAGACACCCCAACCCCCCCCCACCCCCAGCATGCACTCAGCAGCCCCTCCCCCTTGCCTTTTGCTGGGCTTTGCATTCAGCACCTTATAAATTACAGCGGCAGAGAGTTCGTTGGCTCTGTTAGTGCGCGCACCAAAATTCCGCAGTCCATCCGAGTGTATCGAACTGAACTGGCCAAACCGAACGCTTCGATAAAATACAGAGAACCATTGCATCCCTAGTAGCCACTGTTAGTACCTATGCTATTCCACAGTACAGGGCATCTCCCAGGCATCTGCGTGTGCTTGGGGCATTTCATATGTGATTGGCAGTGAGCTAATGACACGGCCACTCTCGTGGTCTTCACGAGTGTTGGCTGCAACAGTGTGTTGAGAGAGAGAGAGAGAGAGACAGAGATAGATAGAGAGAGATAGATAGAGAGAGAGAGAGAGAGAGAGAGAGAGAGAGAGAGAGAGAGAGAGAGACTTACTCTCCTGGGGGTTGTGTATTCATATCGCAGGCAGGTAGGTGAGAGGGTAGCTGGACAAAGGTCACAGAATGACTGCATGTTTTATCTAGTGCTCTCTGAAGATACAACCTGTACTCTCTCTCTCTCTCTCTCTCTTTACTTTTTATCCCTTTGGTTGACTATTTGTTTATTTTTCCAGTTCGCATAGCATTCCTCCTTCGCCTATTTTTCTTTCCATCTCATGTCTTCCACCCCTCATACTGATCCATACTTTATTACAGTCCTCTCACTCCAGTATATAACCTACAGGCCCATGAAATTCCCCCTGCACTGCACAGTTTGCTAATATACTGCTCTACTGCACCTGATTCAGCTGAAGAAAGTATTGACATGGCTCAGATATACACTAACAGTCAGAAACAGCAGCATAAACAGTGTTTTTTTGTGTTGGGTGGAATCAGCTAGAATAAGACACTTTTTGGTAAATGATTTAGAAGACCATCAAATAAGCTTTGATATATTTTTTGTGCCTGTGCTAAAATGACCTTTAACAAAAATCTGAAGTTTCTTTGTAAATTTCAACTTTTTAATTTAATAATAGTCAAATAAAAGACTTTTTACCTATTCTTATGTTTCTTTACTTTTATATTGTTATTTGCTTAAGACTGTCGGTAAGTAAGCAGGAATTTCATTGTTTATGAGTACATATTTCATTGTATAACATTTAAATGGTTAAATGGTTGGAACAGATCTGTAGAAGCAAAAAAAACACTTTTGAAATGAGCTACTTTTATTTCCAGTACTAACCCAGCTCTCCTACATTCTGTAAAAAAAAAGAAAAAAAAGAGAGGTCAGATAAACAAACACACATTTGCAAACTGTCCTATGATGCTTTCAGTATGTGTCACTTAGGAACTTCATGAGTTAAAAAGGCTAAATGACTGAGAAAGTTCTGTAAGGAACAGCTTTTAAAGTGTCTGTGATACAAATACATCTCCATGGGCTCTCTTGGGTAAAAATCATAACATTGAAAGACACAGTTACTTCTAGTGGATATTTAGCCTAAGTTTCCTCTGCTGATTGGTACTGTCTTTAATGTGATAATGTAGTGACTCAAAAACGTTCTCTACCAAACAGTGGAACAGAAGTAAAAGGGTTAAAGACCTGGCATCACTATGAGCACAGAGGACATGTGCTTCCTTTGTATTATATTTACCTCGCTCTAGCTCTCAGGCAGGCTGATAGATCGGCAGTGTTTCCTAGAAACTAATGTCACATCATTTTTCATGCACATAACATATAATAGAAAGCTATGATGATGGTGGACAAGTCACAATGCGAGTGCACGAGAGTGCGTTGACAACAGCTATTTTGTCTGAAAATAAACGCTGGTGAGGATGAGTAATAAATGTATTGTCATCGGGAGTGACAGGAAAATGAAATGGGCTGCTGAAGCCCTCGTTTTTCTTTCAGTTGCAGATGTGGAACAGTTAGCACGTGACCTTCCACAACTACACTTCACGTGTTCTACAATGCATATTAGGCTAGTGCAGTGTTTTCAATGTCATATCATGTGTGTATTCAAACATTTTTAGACTATGTATTATATTTATGTAACATCAAAATACACATATCATAGTTCAAACTAAAAAAATAATTGTAGGAAGGTTAAACCTAAACTAAACTAATCTAAAATCTGATCGGCTGACTCATTGTAGAGAAATCAGGCCAATCAGAACCCTCTCTGATTTGCATGCACTTCATGAATATGCACACGAGGGGAGCACCTTTCAACAAGATTGGCATAAAGTTATCCAGAAGCAGTGTGTAAGACTGGTGGAGGAGAACATGCCAAGATACATGAAAACTCTGATTAAAAACCAGATCAAACTAAATATTGATTTCTGAATGAATTTCATGAATATGAACTTGTTTTCTGTGCATTATTTCAGGCTTGAAAGCTCTGTATCTTTTTTTTTTTTTAGCCATTTCTCATTTTCTGCAAATAAATGCTCTAAATTACTATTTTTATTTGGAATTTGGCAGAAATGTTGCCTGTAGTTTATAGAATAAAACAACAATGTTCATTTTACTCAAACATATACTGTCAATGTTTTAAAGCTGTTTATGAGCTCGTCATATATGAAATATATGTCCATATAACCCTCTCATGCATGAATTATAATAAACTCAGTCAGGATTTTTTTTCTAAGTGTTTTTATACATCCTTAGGGATGTAAAACAAGGTTTGAAAAAAATATATATTCTATCTTTATTCGATAAAGAAATATTTATCTGTCCACTCAAGTGTACTTCATGCATTTTTTGTTGTAAAAAAAACACAAATGTAATTCAGTTATACAGTTGTAATATGGTATTCTGTTGGAATAGTGGAACTGAGGAGGATATTGTGACACAAGAAAATGTCTCTGAACCGTAGAACCTTATAGAATCTTGATTGTGACTGGTATTATCATACTGTATTCTTGTCAAGTCTCTGAACTGTTAAGTGAGCATATTCTCTTATAGTATTTTATAGCATGTATCATATTTCCTGTCAAATCATGCTTGTTGCTAATTTCTGAGACTATTTTCTATGATGGTTGCCAAAGCATACAGGGCACAAAGCTGCAAGACACTGCATGCAGATGTACTTGGTTCTTCGTGTGCTGGCATTTTATACTTTCTTGAGCTGGGGCCAGTGGTTTCCAGGGGCATACTGGATATTGGGGTGCCCTTAGTTTCAACAGCCTCATCTCCTTCATCTCCGTTCCTCAGCCTCAACTCCCTCAGTAACATTTCCAGACTCACCTTCACTATCACTGCTTGACCCTACTTCTCTGCTTGCAACTGTCTGTACTGGCAGACATTCCTCAATTAAAGAAGTTGATTTACAGCCAAAACATTAAACAATATGAATTATTTTAAAAACAACACTGGAAGTAATTGACATTGCATTAAAGTTGAAAAATAGCTAATGATGCATGATGTACAATTAAGTGGACAGATGATTAATCTACAATTCCCTCAAATATAAAATCAAAATTTCGAAAATCTTTACATAATATGTCACCTTAGATGTTACTTGATGTAATTATATATTTTTTTACCTGCAGTGATATAATTTTATAAAAGGTAGAAACAAAAATAGCCAAGGTGTTTGGTGGTTTTCCCTGTCTGCCGGCCATCTTGATTTCATTGACTTCTTTTTCCCATTACAATTACCAACCAATGGGATTTTTTTGTATAGGATGATGCAATAGCTTCCACTACAGTGGACTATATGCAGCAGTGCCCAAAATTGCAAGCATATTTAAAGAAAAAACAATTTTAAACAGCTGTACACTGTAGTGACCTCTATGCATGAAAGGGATAAAGTAAAAACATATATGTGAATTGTCTGCCTTGCTCTTGGTGATGTTTGATGAGGCTTGAATGGAGCTGCTCAGCCTTGGGAATCCCATTCCATGAAGCTGTTTACCCTCTAGTGTTCCTGAGCTAATCTGAAGAACAAATGAAGTTTGGAGGTTTGTAGTGATTGACTTGTGCACACTGTTATGCACCTCAGCATCTGCTGACCCCTCTCTGTTATTGTACACTGACAGAGTGAGGTGCTTTCTTTTCCAGTCGCTTCCACTGTGTTATAATATCACTGACAGTTGGCTGTGGAATATTTAGTAGTGATGAAATTTTACGACTGGACTATCACAGTACTAGGCAGAAATTCAGTGAGAACTGTGGACATGGAAGTAATTGGAACCTTTTTTTGGTGATTTGAATGGGCAAGCGATAACTTGGCAACACAGTGTAAAATATGTGACGTATATGTCTGGCCTATACAAATATGTTATACAGTACCACAGTATCATGTTCTACAGTGGCTCATCTCTTTTCATTCAGTGTGTTTTCTTTATTTTAATTATTTGTTTTACATTGTAAATGTAATATTTAAGACATTAATGCTTTTACAGGAACACATAATTATTCTGTGAAGAAACAGAATATGTTTTATATTTTAGATTTTATTAAGCTGTAAAGTAGCACATTTATCTATGAGGACAGATCTGCACACTGTTGGTATTTTAATCTCAGCGTCTTCATGAGGTAGAGTCAACTGGAATAGTATTTTCAGCATCTTGAAGGAGTTCCTAGAGGAGCTGAACAGTAGTGGACATTGTATTAACAGAATATCACTTAAACCAAAATCTAAAAAATACCTGATAAAAAATTAACCCTGAGATAACAAACATAAAAAAATAAAATAATAGATGTTTAATGTTTTTCCTAAAATATATTCAACACCCAGTCCCACTGTGTGAAAAAAAGGTGATTATACTTTCATTAAAATAGCTGCATAATACTCTTTAGACCTCATTAGCAGCAAAAACTGCAACCAAACACTTCCCATAGATGTTAATTAATGTGTCTCAACTTTACCTGTGAAATTGTGACCCGCTCCTGCTTACAGAACGTCAGTTCATTTCTAGGTCTTTGTGGCACAACTTGGAATGTGCAGTTCATGTTCACATGTTTCAGTAGGGTTAAGGACCATATGCAATGAATCCCATTTGGCCCAGTGTATATCTGATAGTTCAGGTTTGTAGTTGTTTTTTTTTATGAATTAATTTAGAATTTTTTTGTCACTTGCAGCATGATCTTACAGCCTGCTGTATGACTACTCTATGACTGTTCTAGACTATTATATTGTGGATTTGCAAGGGCATCCAATTCCAGACATCCCACCTCTCCTGTTACTCATGAGATTCTCCTGCGTATTGACTCCTGCAATCATAAACAATATACAGGAAATCAGGAGACTGTACTGCATATCAGGCTTGCTTGTACACTTTCTGGGATCAGTCAAGTTAGAGTGACAGATTTAGCAACTGATTGACAGAGAGACATGTCTATATTAACTGTGGGCAGGATTTACACTTGACCTCTCTCTTTTGTAGTGCACCTGTGCTGTATATTTTAGCTGTTACAATGCAGAGAATTTGAGAAGAGTGAAAAGAAAACACTCTGCTTGTATTGCCCTCGATGGGCCAGTGACTAAGACATGGTAATGAAAGTTTAAATTTGTATCATTTAAATAAAAATTTTCATTTAGAGCTTTTTTTTTTGCAGAAAATGAGAAATGGCTGAAATAACAAAAAAGATGCAGAGCTTTCAGACCACCTATTTGATGGAATAACCCTGTTTTTTTATCATAGTTTTCATGCATCTTGGCATGTTCTCCTCCACCAGTCTTACACACTGCTTTTGGATAAGTATATATGCAACGTTTTAATATGGTTGCATTATATTGGGGGTTTCCTGATGATAACAATAATTGATTGCATAATTGATGTACAGTACTGTTGTCTATTTTCGTACCAGACTTTATACTCTATAGACTATATACTGCTACAACCACTAATTACCATTTACTGTAACATTTTCATAGCACTGTAACTGAGGTCCGCATGTGTGTTTTGTACAGCAAATTTGTGCATGACATTTGATAACATGGAGAGAAAACTGTCCTGTAGTGTCCCGCAGTGGATTTTCCAGCTGGAAGTGTGTGTGCCGCATGATCGGTGTCCTTCAGCAGGAGATCAGATGTACTGGGGCAATGTGCATGGTAAATTTCCTGCGTTGTGGGGAGTGGAATGCCAGGGATTCTCTGAGTCATCTTCAGCACCCTGACCAGCTACCATAGCAGATTGTGAAGCAGCTTGTGAGGATTGATTCATACATCCTGTAGAGGTTGATGAGCACTATATATATGACATCACTACCTTTTTTATTGTAAAAAGGCATTAATATGCCTTCCTAACTGACTATACACCGACATGCCAAATATCATGGGACAGGAACCATTGTCATAGGCCATGACATTTTCCATGTCCCGGTGAAGCTGAAGGATGTTGCATTATGCTGCTGGATAGGCGTTGGACGTTGATGTACTCTTTAGTTAACATGGACGATTCTAGCCAGATACTGCCCGTCACGACCATTACCACTCACTGCAGCGCACTACAAGAATGCCTTCTTTTATGTATTCCTTGTGAACACATGATACTGTGTGTCCAGGAATATTAAATGTCTGCACCCACTATTAAATCTCACGATTTTCATCTTTTTGCTCTGAGCAGGTATTCCCAAGCCGTCCTCTGAGGTTACACTTAATGATCAGTTTACATCATGAGTCTGCAATTAAGTTTGGCCACCGTTCAGAAATTTTCCAAGCCATTACGTGGTTGTTTTGGAAAATGAAGTGTAATGGGACAGAGTGCTACAGACTAGTAGCTCTCCAGCCCAGAGGGTTGTTGAACCCAATTGCAGAACAGTTAATCTCAAAGCAGGTAACTCAAAAAGAAGAAAAAAAACTAAAAACTGCGCTTCTCACACAGGATCAAACCTGTGTTGTTTGGATCGTGATCCAATACACTATTGCTGCTGAAAAAAAACGCCCTTAAAAGGAGATGGGGAGACCAAGAACGGGTGAAAAAGTGAGAACGGGTGTAAACCAAAGTCATACCAAAGGGAAGGAATGTAAATAAAAGTTCGCCAAAGAAGCAATTTATTCCCATCTGCACATCGCCGACCCCTGGTTTACATACTCATGTCCCAAGACTTTCGTCTTTTGAGTTTATAATGTATTTGTTGATTAATATACCAAAGTTTAAATGGCTGATCTTCCTCCATACATTATCTATGATATCCTGAATCTACAACCAGGGTTTTAGTCTTGCTGACACTGAGGAACAGGGCTGAGCCAGGAGTCTGAATTTTTTTTCTCTATGCTATGCTGTCTTATCATTACCATGACCGTGTATTTATATTCAGTGTATAGATTATGATGGATCAGAGCTGGGTAAGGTCATAAAATTATAAGCTAACAAAGATCTGATCCTTGTGGGCATGAGATGATGCCACCAATCCACACCTTCTGCAGGCATATATTGAGAAAGTCCAGAGAAGGGCTGCTGGTGCAGATCCATGAGCTTAGTGACAAAATCATTCATAAATAGTAGCTCAGCATATTTGACTTTAATGCTAATATATGCCTAATGCATTTTCTGTGGAGCTGTTTTGGTGGCAGGCAGACTGAAGGGGATCAACTAGGCTTGGAGTATTTTAAGTAGCAGGCAATATTTGAGCCCTTAGAATAAAAAAAAAACACACACTGACCATTCCTCCCCTATGATCGAAACGATTATACATATATATATATATATATAATCGTTTCGATATAAATATATATACAAATGTGCTTTATTTAGACCTGTATTTCTAACTCATAAAGGCACTTAAAATAAAAAGGAACTATGGTAACTTATAATAATAGTGAAAAGAAGAGATTCTTCTCAGATGAGAGACATTGTAGATACATGGTTATTTGTTGGAGGCACTTGTTTGTAGTGTGAATCTGAATCTGGCAAAAGTTGCATAGATATAGTACTGTCCAAAAGTCACAGGCACTGGAGAAAATGATATGTAAAGCCGGTTATCTGTCAGTAAGCGTTTGTTTGTTAACCCTGTAACATTTGAACAAATCCATGGAGTGGCAGAGATTCACAGGGAAGCCAGCCTAACCAAACCTGTGTTCTTCTAACTTTGTAATCTACATATCAATAACTTTACTTCAAAATTGCACATCTTACTAGATTTGTATTTATATGTTAGTATTCTAATGAGATGTACAGTGCTGTATTTTATGCTGTTTGTCTTTAACAGTGTTTCATGTTGTTCTGGCTACTCCTCATTACTCCATCACCAAGGAGATTGACTTTTATAATTCAACCAGTAAATGCTCTATATTAAATGTTCCTACATTTATCCTGTCTCTGGTGAAACTGGTGCACCTGGCAAGCACACCAGGGCTCTTCAGTCAATAGAGGCAAGGCAAATTTACCTATATAGCACCTTTAAAACCGTGGTAATTCAAAGTGCTTTACATGAGAAATAAAAACATCAAGACAATTAAAATTTAAAGAAGAATTATACAAATACAATTTAAAATAAAGTTCATTAAAAAGAACAACAAAAATTCTAAAAAACGAATAATAAAAATACAAATAAGTAAGATGAGATAAAGTAAAAAAATAAAAGTGCAGTGAAGTAAAGTGCTTTAATAAAATCACAAGTGGTGTTATCCATTGCCTAATGGTTTTGTCATTAATTTCCTGCAACTTAGCAATCAGTGCACCATAATCCCATGTGTGATTAATTTATTCATGTTCTAATAATTTAGTGAATTATTAATAATTAATGAATTAATTAATTATTGGTAATAATGCACAAATATTGAAATCATCTTGTTGTATTGCTAACTCACTACAGTTCAGTTCAGAGTAGCTAACAATAATTCAGTTTTTGGTTTGTGCAGAAGCTGGAATTGTTTATGCATTTGCATATTCTAAATATTGGATTGTAATTTTAATACTGCAGAGAGATTTGAAGTTATACAGATAAATAAAACAAACTGAAGAAATTATTATTTCTTTATTATTTGTAATCAATAGAAATTAAACATTTCTCAAAGTTTTAACCCCCACATGTATTACTATTTAAAATGTTGAAAAATTTGAATCAGGTGCAGGTACATCAGCTGCAGACGATTAGAACATTGTTAGGTTAAGATTTTGGTGTGGTTGATGTGGTGCAGTGATTGTCATTTTTTCTTATGAACATGAACATAATTTCTTTAAAAATGTATTAAGGCACTCATTGTCATATTAGACATTTTTTATATGGTAGATTAGAAAATCAGCAGCTGGCAGTGAGAAAAGGCATGGACCAAATGTCTGCAAATGATTATATTTCCAAGGCACACATAAACCGTACATTTTTCATTTCTTCTCAAGTCTGCTATTAATAATACGCGGGCGCGTGTGTTTCTGCACGCGTAAAAAATGAATGACTGAAATAAACTGTTTTGGTGTTGCTCATGGGAGCCAAAAGATAATAACTGCCTCACATACTCTTTAAAATAATGTTTCTGTTTTTGAGAACGTGCAGCTCACTTCATTTCTTCCTGCGCTTTACAATATTGTTCTTTTCTAGATGATCATTTTCATTCTGTCACCTGGATCCCTGTGTTCTTAATTCCCAGAGTCAGTTTTATTGTGTAATATCATTTTAAAGAGAAGTCGTTTTGAAAGTGGAGTAGGTTTTTTTTTTTTTTTTTTTTTTCTAAAGCCACAGTTCTTCAGCACCAGCCTGCAGTACCTACCCAGCGCTTCAGCTCAGCGGTGTCTCAGCTGTGGAAGGCCGAACAGAGCGAGGGTGCTGGCCTTAGGGTGCTCCCAGGAGGCCTGCTGCTGTCTGTGCCTGCAGCAGTGTCCCTGCTGAGCTCAGTTTTTATGAGGTAACTCCCAAAGTATCAGTCAGAAAGCAGCAGATCATCAGCACATGCTCTCCTTCTTTCCTTCTCCTGCAATACCTCTCCTTTCACAGTGAGCAGAAGCAGATTAAAGGACCGTGTGTGCACTGGTCTGCTGTGTCGGACGGCTGGAAGCTCAGGTCCACTCTCCTTCTACTCGCCATCTGTGTTCAGCCATTCTCAAAAAAAAGCCCATCCTGAAAGCACGGTGCAGTACTACAAGGGGTGGCAGTTGGATGAAGCTGTGGTGGCTTCGATCCACTCAGAAAATTCATCTGTATTTGGGGACATGCCAAAAGTCATGAGATCTACATCAAAATCAAATCAATCATAAAGTCTTGCACCTTGGGGACTTGAATTGTTTGGGGGTTTTAATACTCCTCAAGCCACATATGCACCAAGATGCTCATGGAAGGCATTACCACTCAGAGTGGACAGCGCAGCAGGTGGTAGTGATCATGACTGGCTGTGTCTGGCTAGAATTGTCCATTCAAACAGGCAAGCAACTCCACATTCAGTGCAGGAGACTCAACACAATTACACAACATACAAGTCAGAGCACTGTTCTTTAGTTTCCACAGGACTTTGTCTTTTGACCCAAAAAAGATTTTGCTCTTGTTTTGGTACTGGTATTTTTATTTTTTTACTTTATTTGTTTTCTTAATTACTTTTTACTCTTTTATTTTATTCGTCTTATTTTGTTTGTTTTATGTTTTATAATTATCTATGTACAGCACTTTGTTTCAGCTGTTGTTTTTAAAGTGCTTTATAAATAAAGTTGAGTCTAGCTGACTTGAAATAGGATTTGGTACTAGTTCCTGTCCCATGATTTGTGGCATGTCAGTGTATTGATGAAAGGGAGAGCATAAATCTCAACATATACAATATACCAAATACTTCATGACAGAGGAACATGCTATGTTTCTTCTGAAACCCATTTCTAGCAGTAATATCCTCTAGTTATCCATAAAAGGGTTTACTACACAAGATTGTGGATCATTGTGTGGTTCAATCAAATCCTCACAGCAGTCATTAATGGGGTCAGGTGCTAAAGTTGGATGGATGGATGGATGGAGAGTTCATGTTACTCCAACAAATTCCAAAATTATTGGATAGAGCTCTATCAGTTAAACGGTCCCACAGATGACCTCATACAGTATGCTATAGGCTATTCAATGCCTGTATCAGCAATGGGTCCCCCTGAATCTAGGTAAATCTTCTAATTAAAAGTGGTTTATGGATACTTTTAAACACAAAAGTGGTCCAAAATATAAATTTTAGATATTACCAGTCAACAATTTAAACACACATTCTTCCTATTCAGTGTGTTTCTTTTTATAATTAATATTACATTTACAATGTAAAAAAAGCAAAGACATGAAAGCTTTACAGGAACACGTGGGGGAAAAAAAGTGTTAAAAAATATGTTTTAAATACCACATTTAGCTTAGAGGACAGATCAAATCAAATCAAATCAAATTTATTTGTATAGCGCTTTTTACAACAGGTGTTGGCAAAAAGCAGCTTTACAGAAACATGATTACAGGACAAAGAATCAGGCAAAACATTAAACATAGAAAATACAGAATACAGAACCCCCAGTGAGCGCGGAGGCAAGGAAAAACTCCCTCAGAGCTGCAGGAGGAGGAAGAAACCTTGGGAGGACCAAGACTCACATTTGAGGGGGGACCATCCTACCACTGGTCAAACGGCTTTTAAATTAAAATTTAAAAAGTCTTTTATACATCCATATAGGTTTTATGTATTCAGGAGTGTAATAGCGCCACTAATGGCTTGGATGTAATCAGTAGTGGAGAATAAGATGGACGATGAGCAGCTGATCTGTGGTGGTGGTGGAGAAGAGCTGACTTCAGAAACTTCCATCAGTCTGGCCGGACAGGAGACGCGAGAGCCTGAGGGTCCAACATCGCTATCGGGTCAGACAGGTGGGCAGTCAGTAACTCAGAGGAAAGCAGAGAGATGGAATTAGTTTTGACTGGATTTATGCAAAACTGAGAATATTATATTAAAGACATTATCAGAGTGTGGCAAATGACTCCGGCAGAACTGAATAAAACAGCCTAACTAAAGGCAGAGAGCCAGAAGGTAACATAGACATGGAGGCTCCCTGAAACACTGGCATCCACCCACTCCACCGTCCACAAACCTGAGTGACCGTGTGCAGTGGGAGAACAACAGCACCAGCATCTCAGTTTACCACAATTCCCTCTGTCCATGAACCCCTGAATCTGCAGCCTTATCTAAAGGAAAAAACATTAATTACCAAAAGCTAAACTAAACAAGTAAGTTTTCAGTCTAGACTTATTCGGGGAGATTATTCCAGAGTTGAGGCGCTTTATAAGAGAAAGCTCTTCCTCCTGCAGAGCTCCTCTGAATTTTAGGGACTAAGAGGTCTTGTAAATACTCAGGAGCGAGCCCGTGTAGGGCTTTATACGTTAACAGGAGAATTTTATAGTCTATGCGGAATTTGACTGGAAGCCAGTGCAGTGCTGATAGTACTGGACTAATATGGTCAAATTTTCTAGTTTTAGTAAGGACCCTGGCTGCAGCATTTTGAACTAGCTGAAGTTTATTTAAGTTACTGCCGGAACATCCAGACAGTAGCGCATTACAATAATCTAGCCTTGAGGTAATGAAGGCATGGACTAATTTTTCTGCGTCATGCAGTGATAGGGCATTTCTTAGCTTGGCGATGTTACGGAGGTGTAGAAAAGCTGTTCTAGTAACATTAGATATGTGTTTATCGAATGCTAGATCTGAATCTATAATAACTCCAAGGTTTTTAGCTGCTGAACCAGGTGTGAGCATTAAGCATTAATTTAGCATTAAGTCTGATAATTTATTTCTAGCAGCTTTGGGGCCTAATAGGAGAACTTCTGTTTTTTCACTATTTAATAGGAGGAAGTTGTGCGACATCCGCAATTTCACATCTTTTACACAATCCTCCATTTTCTTTAATCTCACTCTGTCATCAGGTTTGGCTGATATGAAGAGCTGCGTGTCATCCGCATAACAATGAAAATCTACGTCATGTTTTCTAATAACTTTGCCCAGTGGGAGCATATATAATGTAAATAATAATGGTCCTAATATAGAGCCTTGTGGAATTCCATATCTTACCTTGGTATAACTGGAAGACATATCATTTATCCTCACAAACTGATAGCGATCGGTTAAGTATGATTTAAACCATGATAATGCAGTTCCAGTTACACCAACCATGTTTTCTAGTCTTTCTAAAAGGATAGTATGATCTATTGTATCAAAGGCTGCGCTCAGTTCGAGAAGTACGAGTAGGGAAGCACAGCCTTGGTCGGCAGCTGTAAGTAGATCGTTTGTTATTTTAACTAAAGCTGTCTCAGTGCTATGATGAGGCCTAAATCCAGATTGAAATTTCTCATAGATTTGGTTTCTTTGCAGGTAAGAGCAAAGTTGTTGGGCCACAGCTTTTTCTAAAATCTTAGAAATAAAGGGTAAGTTTGAAATAGGTCTATAGTTAGACAGTACAGTAGGATAAAGATTTGGTTTCTTGATCAGAGGTTTAATTACAGCTGTTTTGAAGGCTTTGGGTACATGGCCTAGGGTGAGTGATGAGTTTACTATCATTAACAGAGGTTTAATTATATCTGGTAGTACCTGCTTTAATAATTTTGTGGGAACTGCATCAAGTGTGCAGGTTGTGCTGTTTGAAGAGGAGATCATTTTCTCTAGTTCTAGCTGTGGAAGTGGGTTAAAGACTTCCAACCTAACTTCGGTGACAGGGTTTTGTTCTAAATCAGCCACACCAGATGACAGAGAGGCTGTAATATTTATCTGTTTAATTTTATCCCGAATGTTTTCAACTTTACTATCGAAGAAATCCATAAAATCGTTGCTGGTGTGAATGGCTGGAATCTGAGGTTCAGTACCTGCCTGGCTTTTAGTTAATTTGGAAATAACACTGAAGAGAACTCTAGGATTATTTTTATTTATCTCGATCTGTGAGGCCAGATATGCTGAGCGGGCTTTATTTAGTTCTTTTCTACATTTTACAAGACTGTCTTTCCACGCAGAGTGAAACACTTCCAGTTTAGTTGACCGATATTTACGCTCTAAATTTCGTACTAACTGCTTTAAGGTACGAGTTTGATCATTGTACCACGGTGCAAGCTTTTTCTGTCTCTCTATTTTATGTTTAAGGGGTGCTACAACATCTAAGGTAGAGCGAAAGGTATTTTCTAAACCTTCGGTTAGTTTGTCTAGTTCTACTGGGTCTACAGGAAAGTACATTATAGATGATAAATCGGGAAGCTTATCTGTAAATTGTTGGGCTGTAAAAGGCGTAATTGAACGTTTTACAGAGTAGCTAGGGGATGTACATATATTATGACTAAGATGTAATTTAAATGAAAGAAGGTAATGATCTGAAATTGCGGAGGTTTGAGAACGAATATTCGTGTTATCTATGCTCACACCCGGGGTCAAAACTAAATCCAGAGTATGATTACAGTAATGAGTAGGTCCTGTTATATTTTGAATAATACCAACTGAGTCTAAAATCGATGTGAATGCCTTTTTTAATGGATCATCCAATTTTTCTAAATGAATGTTGAAGTCTCCAACTATAATCACTTTATCACTACTTACTGCTAAGTCTGTGACAAAATCACTAAATTCTTTTAAAAATTCTAAATTGGGCCCTGGTGGTCTGTAGATATTAATTAAGGAAAATGCATTCTTTTTTGTAATTGGATTAATTATACTGGTGTAAAGAAGCTCAAAAGAAGTAAAATTATCATAGTGTTTCTGATTGCTAACTAAGGTACTTTGGAAAAGTATGCAGACCCCACCTCCTCTACCGGACAATCTCGGATTGTGTATATAATTATAGCCTGAAGGGGTGGCTTCATTTAATGCTACATATTCATTTGGCCTAATCCAGGTTTCTGTCAGACACAGAACATCGAATTTCTGATCAGTTATGATTTCATTCACTAGAACTGCTTTTGAATTTAGAGATCTAATATTAAGTAAACCAATCTTTAGGCTTGAAGTGTTAGTACTACAGTCTGGATATGATTGTTTAATATAAGTTAAGTTATTTAGATTGACTATTTTAGTTTTTTTATGTTTTTGTTTGACTCGGGGGACAGACACAGTCTGAATACATTGGTATCTAGGTAACGTCTCTTTGCAGCTCGCAGACGGTTGGTTAAGCCTCTCTGTCTGCGGCCTGGTCCCGGCTCTGGATTGTCAGCAGCTTCTAATACTACTCTGCCGACTAACTAAAAGACTATGAGCTATGCTGCATGAAAGTAAGGCAGCACCCTCCCGCGTGGGGTGGACACCATCCCTACCTAAAAGACCAGGCTTGCCCTCAAACTGTAGCCAGTTATCTATAAAGCCCACATGATTTTCTGCACACCACTTGGACATCCAGCGGTTCAGCGAAGAAAGCCTGCTGTAAGCTTCATCACCACGCCTCATTGGGATGGGGCCAGAGCAGATTACCTCCTTGGACAGCGTCTGGGCTTGTTTAATCACCTCTTTAATATTAGCCTTAGTTACTTCAGACTGCCGCAGACGAATATCATTGGCCCCTACATGAATTACTACCCTCGAATATCTCCTATTCCCTATCAGCCCAAGGTTGCCACTAATGTCCGGTGCTCTGGCTCCCGGTAAACAAGTAACTGTTGCCGCTGGTGCCCCTAAAGGAGTAGCTAATTTCACATCTGCACAGCTCATCCCAAATTACCATTTCAGTTAGGTTTAGTCTGTTTACTACCTAATTCTACATGTTTCCCTTAGTTGTTTTCATGTCTTTTGATATATATCTAAAATCTACATTATACATAAATCAAATAATGAATTTAAGAAAAAACACTGAATGAGAAAAATGTGTCCTGACAATTGAAAACTTCATAATTGTACACTTTAATGGTTCTTTAGTAAAGGCTAAGATTTAATATAAAAGCATGATATTTTCCATGACTAGATGAATGCCCATGTTTAGCTTTGGTTGGCGTTCTCATATGTAAGAAAAACGATCATTATCACTACTGTGGGTGGTAAGGCCTTCTATGGTGTGTTCGTGCAGAAGTTCAGAAATTGAATGTCCCATCTGACATCCACTATTATGAACTTTTATGTAATTAATTACAGAATTCCTCGTATTCTGTTGATAGATATTGTTGCTTGTTTTTGTCATTAGAGTAGGATTGCTTTATTTAAATAAAATTGCTGAAAGTGAGTAAACAATGTTGGGAAATAATTTCATAAGATTTTAATATCTTGCCAACAATCTTAGAATGAGAAATATTAGATATATGGCATCAACTCTCTTGTTTTTTTTTTTTTATTATGGTGTGCCAGATATTCAAGGTCTCCTCATTCATCTCTGCAAAAAACTAAATGTTCCTAAAGACTTTATTATTCACGTAATGGCAGATTCATTCAATAAGGCAGTTGATTAATTAATTAAAATATGAATAACAAAAAACAAACTTGGCAAACTTCCGGCAGATTAGAGAGGGCTGCCAAAAACTCTGCAAAACATATAAAAGAAAAGCCCCGAGTGCTGCAAAAGGATGAAAAATAAGAGGCAAATTGAATACGGGAATAATTACCCCAGCCTTTCTGTCTTCACATTTCCATTATCAAACAACTCTGCTTTTCAGCTGAAGGTCACAGACCCACTCCTCAAGTGTGCTTGTCTAACAGTACACTAAAGAGCCAATGACACATCAAACAGCAGCATTCTTATTCACCCCTTAATTACTGCTAAGCTGCTCGCACAAATGGAGATCAAATAAAGGATGTCGTCCAGACAGACAAACACAAAAGAGGAACGTCATTTTCAAGCCTGAAAAGGATGACACCCAAGCGCCATCTTTTCAAAATCCCATTGACAACCAAATCCAGTAAGGGGTAATTTACTCCACCTAAAGTATCGAGCTGGACCACTTTCTGTCCAACTGTCTAGATGAGGAGCAGCAATTCGGCCTTTTACTGAAGTATTATTATGCGGGAGTGTGTATGAGAGTGCAGAATGGGATGGTGGGGGGGATGGTGGTGGTGGTGGGGGTTTAATGAAGAGAGATGCTTATTTAGAGAATGACAGAGGATTAGGACGGCTGCTGTTTAGAGAAAAACACATTCCGTTTATCAGAAGAGAAACGCTTCATCAGTGAGCTGCTCGCTGACTTTCATCTTAAACAAACATCCACGGTGTGCCGCTTCAGCACGCCCAGATGTTTTCTCATTCAGACAATATCACAAACGAGATAATGTTTGTTTGCTTTATCACCGGCCCGGATCAGTCACAGTAGATAGGGCTAAATATTAAATGACATTCAACAGTGTCATTCTTCTGAGCAGATAAACGAGCATTAGATTGTATTCAAATTAGCACAGAGCAGTGCTGATCCCTGAGTTCAGTATCACTAATTTCCTCTATAGTCTGTATTATAATGAATTTAAACGATACATGATATTTAAGGCAAACTACAGTAAATGGATCCATTCTTCATTGTAAGCATGCCAAAAATTACATAACTTTATTTAATATGACAGATATCCTTGCTGAAAAAAAAAACATGGTACAGTCTGGAAGCTCCAGCTAGCTAAGCGTGTTGACTGCATAGCTCCTGAAGCTCTTGAGCACCAAGCTGGTTAACCAGCATGATGACTCCACTGAACAACTGATACTGAATCAACATCAATGTCATTTCAGTGTAATTTCACTGAGATTGATTCGAGAATCCTGTTTGATGGGCATCTGTTTAGCTACAGAAACATGGAGGAATCTGGTAAGCACCATGCATGACCACAGGCAAAAACCCCACTGTGAAATGTGTCAAAACAAGAGTTAAAATGGGGAAAAACATAGAGCTGATGGCAGAGATAGTAAGATTACTCATGTATGGGTTTGTATAATGTACAGAAGTGATTAATGACAGATTTTAAATAGTGATTGACTCTACAGAAAGTTGGCAACCTCTGTGCACTATGACTATTATTTTACACTTTCAATTTCAATCTCTATCCACTATTTTTTTACAAAACCTGGTGACGTATTAGCAGTTTTTAGTTGTAATCACCTTTTTAGCAGTATTTAGCTGTTTTTGTTTGGATGTTTCCCACTCTAATGCTCTTGTTTCTGTAAAGTTTTTTAGTTTTCCTCGTGATTTAGCTGTTTTTAGCTGTATCCCGCTGTTTTTAGTGGTATTTAACTGTTTTAGTGGTATTTGGCTGTTTTTAGTGCTATTTATATGTTTTTGGTTTTTCTAGTGGTATTTGGCTGTTTTTGGCAGTTTATAGCGGTATTTGGCTGTTTTTAGTGCTATTTATATGTCTTTGGTTTTTCTAGTGGTATTTGGCTGTTTTTGGCAGTTTTTAGCGGTATTTGGCTGTTTTTAGTGCTTTTTATATGTTTTTGGCTTTTTCTAGTGGTATTTAGCTGTTTTTGACGTTACCACTACTGATCAGAAATTCAAAGTTTACATTCATATATATTTATATATGGATAAAATATGGAACATCCCCCTCACTCTAATGTTCTAGATTTAAAAAAATGTATTACGATCAACAGCCCTACTGTATTTTATTTATTTATATAGTTTTTTATCATGTTTGACATTTCTTTGAACTTAAACAGTGAATAGGGCATGCATGTGCAAAATCAGGCTAATTCAGGAGGGATTAGGGGCTAGTTTTGAATCGTTATGTTTAAGTGTGAACCAGGTTTCAGGGAACATAAGTCTCCTTGGAAAACCAAGTCTAGAACTTCCACACTGGAGGTGTTTTTTTTTTCTTGAGCCTTGAATAATGTACCTTTAAATTACTCCAAAGGGAGCCTTTCACACGCTGTTAACATTAACCATAAACTTTACAGCACGGAAAGTTTCAGTTTTAATTACCATTGCTTTAATCTGTACTTCAGTGAACTGTCCTTTTAAAGCACCCAGGAATCAGCCCGCACTGATGAGACACTGTCCAGCACTAATTGAATTGAAACAAAAGGGAATAAAAATCAACACATTTAACAAGGCCTTGCTGCAAATTTGGTGTGAGAGCCCTCACACTGTCAATAATTCAGTATATTGAGGGCTGGAGCTTCAGGGCCAGCCTGTGTCCTTGGACTGAAAGTCCCTCTTTCCTACAGAACTCTGTGGCAGTGTGGAGTGGCAGTGCTGAAGCCTGGGAAAACAGAGCCAGAGCTCACACTAAGCTATTGCTTAATAAATCATGAACATTCGGCACAGATTCCCAGAGTGACTAATGCTGTCTTCAGAACACCTGTTACTGGAAAAAACAATTACAGAACCAGCTCATCTCAATACAGTTTTACTGCATTAAAAATCATTTACCAGGCACCCACACAGAATATGTCTCATATAGCATTTAAATGTGTAGAACATTTTCATATTAATTAACAGTTTTTGTGCACAAAAGGGTATATAACGAATTAAGAGGAACGTAATATGCGTAGCCTTCAAACGTATTCAGACTTATCTTCTTCTAGTGATTTCAGCCGTATGATTGTTTACTTGTGTGCAACCTAATGATGGGGGTTCTTCCTAAGCTCTTTAGTAAAGGACAGAGTTATGTGTAGAACCACATTAACCAAAGAAGACTTTCACTATTGAAACTTTGTTTATCTGATAGCAGTTATATTAACCACTGGATTTAAATAGCTGGTGCATCAAACATCATTTAATGATTAATTTATTTTTGATAACACAGTGTCCTCCACTACTTATGTTAAACTGGAAAGAATGAATAATGCACAGATTAGTTTGAATGCCCCTGGTCTGGTACTGGTCTGTGGAGCAGTTGAACTGTGTTGTCTAGAGTAATGGAGCTCCATTCAGCTCTTGATGCTAATTTGAATGCACTCAGATTTTTACAGCAATGTTTTAACACCCAATGTAAAGCATTTCCAGTTAAGGCTGTTACTGCAGCAAAAGGAAGGCAAACTCCATATTAGTGCTCTTGATTATTTTTTAAAAATGAGCAGGACTCTACAAATGTTTGGATATAGTTTGAATAAAGCAAATTCTAGACATTTTTTTTTCCAGTGCAGGTCTCTTGACATTCAATCATAATGACAGAATTTCACACAACATCCTGTCGACTTCAACCGGAACTTTGACATTTAAGGCCACTGTGGAAAAAGAGAAGGTTATTCATGTTTTGGTTGCACCTCCATTTGTCTGTGTGACAGTGCTGTGATATGTAGCCGTGCTGAGATAATGTCACTTTGTCACACTGAGCTCAACCAACAAAAAAAAAACATGCTAAGACCTGCCTTAAAAAGCAGCTATTGAACTACACCGGAGAATTGTCAGCTGCTTTAAAGTAGCAGAAGATGTGAATAAAATCATGGCGCACCAGCTTCCCTTAGAAAAGAACGCTTTTCTTGCACAGAACAATTACTTGACAGCATGAGTGTCCTGCTACAGTCTGACATCATCTGTGGGAAACACAATGAGTCTAAACAAGCAGCCTGTGCTGCTGGCAGAGAAGCGAGGAGGAGAAAACAGAAGCAAATCTTCTAGATAAAGAGCCACACAAATGGGCGAGCGCAGCCGTAAGACACGAGATCCAGGACTGCTGGCCTAGTTTGTTTAAATGCCAGCAGGGGTTTGATAACTGATCCCTTTATGATTGATGGTGGGGGTGATACTGTAGCTGAGGGAGAAGCTGCAGGCTGAAGGTTGGAGACGGAGGCTGACAGGTGCAGGAGCCGCTCCCGGGCCCTGCCAGCCTCGCGTCACATGGCTCAGGCCTTTTTAATGGCACTTTTCACGTCCAGGCCGTGACTCTGGCCAGAACCGGGCGGTTATAAACAAGGGGAAGCTGATAAAACAGCGGAGAGGAAATGAACTGATCCACATCACAGAATCTTGGCGGGGTGGGACAGTGTGTGGGCTTTGGAGAATGCGGCAAAGCTGGACGGTGCTATTTGGCGCAAAGCCAACAGCAAATCTCTGCGTGATCCTCCGTTCAGCTTGAATCAGGAAGGCGATATGGCAGCATGGAATATCTGCAAGAGGATACTGTGCTGTGGTACCAAGAGCAAAATCTCCAACATTGCACTTTTTTATTAATATTACTGAGATTAACTCTAATGCGATTATGCATTACTGATTGAACTTTTGCACTTGTCATGCACTTGTGTATAGACACACACACAGTCTCAAAATAGCTACACACTGAATGAATCTTGGTGGGTAGTCGTGCCAGACTGTCATGGAGATATGGAGACGTTTTGTTCGCTTTTGTCTTGGTGGGCCTGGTGGCATGGTGTGGGGAGCAATTCTAAAAATCATCTACAGTATTTAGTAGTGGGTCTGGTGTTTGGTGAACACGCTGAGGAAGGCCTAAGGTGGCGTAACACTCGTGTTTTAGCCGTGAGTTAAAAAAGTTTATTTTTTGGGATTGTCTATTGCGGATTCAGCACGTGAGAAGTATTTGTGAGGGCAGCCTATTTGTTGACTCTTTGTGGGGTGCAATTCTGTACGATGACAAATCACCTTTGGTCTTTATTACAAGGCAGTTTTACAGCTCAACTTTACATTAATAATATCCTGTAAGCAGTGACCCTACCTTTTTTTTTAAACACACACTCTGGTGTGCTGTTTCAACAGGACAATGCTCATCCACATACTGCTGTCATCTTAAGGGCTTGACAATTTTTGCAAACTTTTCTTAAACCTTTTCTTAAACATTTTATATACAAGGCCAGTCAACAGTTCAATGAGTTTTCTTTCTTTTTATGATTTTTTTTATCTTTTTTTTTTTTTACACATTTTTTAAATATATTTAACAATATTAAAAACGTTAAAGCTTTACAGGAACACATTAGGATTGATTTTTTTAATAAATAAAAAGTGTTAAACAAACAAAAGAGTCACCTGGAATAGTTGTCTCAGCGTCTTGAAGGAGTTCCTGGAGGTGCTGAATAATAGTTGCTGCTTTTCCTTCACGCTGTGAAGCTCCAGCTCATCCCAAATCACCATCTCAGTTGATCAGGTTTAGATCCATATTTCCATATGTGTCCCTTAATTGTTTTCATGTTTTCATATTAATATACAATGTTTTAATAAAGAAACACATTGAATAAGAAGGTGTGTCCAAATGTTAGAGTGGTAACTACTGTATGTATATATAAAGTGTTTAGTTTAATTGTCTAAAACCCCAAACAGTAACACTAACAGATGCATGTGATGATGAAAAGAAAACACAGAGCCCATCTTTAGTAATCAATGTATTTTGCATACTCATTATTGTTCTAATTAATGATGAGGTACCTTCATTAATTTAAACAATAACAGCTATATGGCAATGATCGATTGCTCATTTTTGGTACATAACATTTCATTAACATACTATACATTTGTCTAGAAACAACAATTAATCACTTCAAGTTCTTAAAATAAACAGTATTTGTTTTTCTCTTGCCGTTAATTTACAGAGAATCCTATTTTATTCCAACAGTGTCCTGCCAGCTCTCAGTCAGTGAGCATGGCAAACAGCGATGCACAGGAAACAAAGGCAAAAAAAAAACACGTTTTCACTCCCAGCCTCCAATCATTTGTGCTTTGGCAGAGTGCAAGAGAAATGTGCAATAGCCCAGTGTGAAACTCCAACGTCCAGACCAGCCCAGTTTGAAGTTCAGTTCAGTAATCTGAGGCCCTGCCACGCTCCTGTCCAGGTACTGGCATCTGAAGTCATTAAGATGGATAGAGTGGGTGAGATCAGTGGGATCAGCTTGTACCTCCAGCAGTGGTAGTGTTGTTCAGGTTCAAGCTCAGATCCAGGAGAGGAATGCTTTTTCACATCTTAAAAAAATCAGCGGATATTTCCTCTGCACTGTAACGTGTAAAATATCCACTGAATGTGCACAAAACACAACTCACTCCTCTATTTATCCATCTCACGGAAATGTCACTATGGTAAAAAATAAAGAAAAAAGCTATCAGAACTGCTTCTGCTAAACCAAGTGCGAGCAGAGTTTCAGCGCCGAGCAAACAAGCTGCACTGTTCCTCCCTCATTATCAACATGTATAATTCATGTTCTTACACTCTGAGCCGAGCTGATTCCATCTTCACAAACAACAAAAAAGAAGTCGAGTAAACTGTTACACTGATGATTCAAATCTGAGTGCATTCCTACAACAATACAGTTATGAAGGGTAAAAAAAAGAACTGTCAGTCAACAGTGCACGGCAAAATTTAGATAGAACTGATGGAACTGAAAATGAGAGCAGCCAATATATCTAATATTTATCATGTTTTAAATTCAAAACTGCTGTAAGAATATTCTAAGATGATTTTTATTTTTAGATTTTTTCTTTTTTTTTACTTTATTTATAATTATTTATATAAGTATTTGTACCGCACTGGCAGATCATTTTACAGATTTACAGTACTTTCTTAAGGCATACAATTACCTAGATCTGGAAAATTTAAATGGAGTAAAAAATAAATGCATTTTATTAATATTTATATATATATATATTTATCTTGTTTCTGCCATGCTTAAACTTTGTATTTCCGTTTTTGCCATTTATTTCCACTGTCTGACATGATGAATCTGGCAGTTGTTTTGTGTAAAAAAACTGAATGGACCAATATAAAAAAAGCTTCAAATACACTTATGACATGACAATAAAATATACATACATGAGCCCTTCCAAAGAATAATCACACATATCCATAATTTTATCAAACAAATGTTTTTTTGTTTTTTTTTAAGTGTCTTAAAAAGCACATTTAAGCTTTTTTTTTATTTGTAAAGATGATTTTCTTTTAAAGAAGGAAAAACTACCACTTATCAAATGCTCGTAATATGATTATTTGTTGAAAGGGCTAATATATAAAATATACTCAAGGTTGTTTTATACAATGCATGAACAACAAACAATGCTAGATAAAACAACAAAAAAAGATAAAAAAAAAAATATTAGAACATTGAGTGACATTAAATAATATACAGTATTTTAACAGCAACTCATTATGAGAAATCAGACAAAACGAAATGTTCACTAGCCAACAAGCCAGGTTTTAAAGAGTGAGAGCTGATACAAAGTGCTGAAATGTGAGCAGAGTGAGCGAGAGAGAGCAGATGTGCGCCCGAATGGAAGTGACGACGGAGCGTTAAGGCTAGTGCCACTCCAAACATCCAGTGGCAGCAGCGTGATTGGGATACATTACACAAAGGCGCATTGCTAAGGCACTGAGCCCGTTTGCGCCAAACGGCAAAGATTAGCGTCTACATTCCATATGGGTGAGAGCTGGAGGGAGAGAAGGAGGTGACGGAATAACTGAATGAAGGAGAGAGAGTGGGGGAGAGAGAGAGAGAGAGATTTCACAAAAGGCTTCAGTATAAGAACTGATAATCCGGGGGGCAGCGAGGGCTAGTGAGTGAGTGAGTGTGTGCAGACATAAAGATGAAGTGTGTGTGTGTGTGTGTGTGTGTGTGTGTGTGTGTATGTGTGTAAAGGAGGCAGCAGGGTTTTTTGGCCTGTGTGTGTGTGTGTGTGTGTGTGTGTGTGTGTGTGTGTTCTCCAGTGTCAGCCGCTTTGAATGTACTTCTTGATGACCACACAGCCGTGTCTGAAGAGTGGGCAGGGCATGCTTTGCTGCAGTGTCCAAGCATTGGCACAAGGGTCAAAGGCCTCCATGTTCCCCAGCGCCGGACCCTCACTGCTCACAATGCCTCCAGTAGCATAGATCTTCCCATCCAGGACCACCGCACTGCATGAGCAAAGTACAAGAGGAAAAAAATAAGATAACAAAAAATACAAGATACTTTTGTATTGCTAAAGCCAATGCCTTTCAACTTCCTGCCAGTGATCATGATTGAATACAGCGCATAATTTCTCAATGCCCACATACAGCTCTGGAAAAAAAATAAGAGACCACTTAAAAATGATGAGATTCTTTAATTTGACCAAATTAAAAACCTCTGGATGATCACAAACCTTTAAAAATCAAGCTGAACTGCTTGAATTTTTGCAGCAGGAGTGGCATAAAGTTATACAAAAGCAGTGTGTAAGACTGGTGGAGGAGAACATGCCAAGATGCATGAAAACTGTGATTTAGAAACCAGGGTTATTCCACCAAATATTGATTTCTGAACTCTTAAAACTTTATGAACTTGTTTTCTTTGCATTATTTGAGGTCTGAACGCTCTGCATCTTTTTTTCTGCAAATAAATGCTCTAAATAATATTTTATTTAGAATTTGGATGAAATGTCTGTAGTTTATGGAATAAAACAGCAATGTTCATTTTACTTGTATACCTATAAATAGAAAAATCAGGGAAACTAATTAAGAAATTGAAGTGGTCTCTTATTTTTTTTCCAGAGCTGTATAAAGGGTTTGTTTGACAGAACTTATTTTGTATTAATTAACTGTTAAACATGGTGGTGGTAACTTCATACTCTGGGGCTGTTTTGCTGCCAGTGGAACTGGTACACTGTAAAAAGAGGAATGGAATTTAGAAGGAGGACTACCACATTATTAATAGTGTAGGAAAATAGTAATATCATATCAAATTCTATCGCAATATTTTGTTTGGCAACAATGTAGCTTTTTTGTTTGTTTTGTAATTTTTGTTTACATTGGTTTCAGACAGTGGTTCATTTTGTGATGTGTTTAAACCCTGACCACGAGATAGCAGTGTTGTACTGTAATTAGGTCCCACTGTTAAAATCTTTTCTTTTGCTCAGATTTAGAAATATGATATTTTTATATGACAGTTTTTTTTTGCAATATATTACAACATACTGAGTCATATCCCGTGTATCAAGTTCTTTTCAGTACACAGCTCCACTCATTATGCAGAATTTCTTCACCATAATCTGGAAACCCTTGCTGTAGGAACCCCATGATGATCCCACCAGATCAACACTTCAAATCCTATTTTCTTCATCCTTATATTAGCTTTCTTGTGAAAGAATGCTACACAGTTTCACTGCCAGAGGAAGAATAAATCATTTTACTTCCTAATCTCCTGCTTTTGCAGTGTTAATTTCACACCCTCAGCATGTTTCAAAATGCTAATGCGGAAACTCTTAGCACTGTGACTGGAACTGACGTACCGTTTCTGGGAAAAATACAGTACTTGTAACACAAATACACACAAGCACACAGCAGAAATGAGTTGAGAAACACACATACAGATGCACACAGGCTTTACACACACACACACACACACAGTTAATGTTTTGAAGATATGGTGCACAAGCAATTGTTCTGAGGCTCATCCACGCTTCATCTGCCACTGAGCTAATTACTCTCTCTGCTGTGAATACCAATCAGCAGAGGAGACAGATGCAGCCCAAAGCTTCACCCAGGGGAGTAGAAATGAATTCTTATGAGTGCAAAGCTTTTCCTGCTTTCTCTTTTTTTTCCCATTTAACCAAAGCAACTTATCGCATTATCGCTGTTTCTTCTGGCCTGCAGTGTCTTTTTTTTAGTTTTAGACAGTTTTATAGGTAACGCTTCTTATGAATGCAAATAGATTGACATACATAACACACTATACACATTTAAACACATTTTTGTCACATTATTGTATGTGACATAAGGATGTGTTCAATAATACATTGTGTGTGATAAATGTTTAAGAAATTTTATAAGACATTATAAAACCTCTTTTATTAAATCACATACGTGGACTTTTATAATGTGCTGTAGGGTTGGGCGGTATAACAGTAATATAGTATACCATGGTATCTCCAAACGAGGACGGTATTTCATAAATATGATGTGTCTGACGTTCCAAATTTCTGCTCTGTGTCTAGCTAATACAGATCAAATTAACTTATTTATTCATTTATAAGTGGAGATTCTGTCGGACAGACTTAAGAGGATTCTGTGGGAAAAAAGAACATAAGCCATGATGCTCGCTAAACTGAAGTCCCCTGATTAGCTGTGATAGACATTTTGAATCATCAGACTGATAGTTTAACATTTGCTGTATATCTGACTCAAACATTTTTGCAGTGTTCATTTAGACTGTACACAAACTAAACTTCGTATTTGATTATTTTTCTTCATCTGTGTTTCTACTCTGCAATGCTGCATCTGCAGCAGTTTGAAAAGAAGCAGGCTGACTTCACGTGTATCAGAGAAGGCATGTGCTGGTTTTCACCCTCCTGGTGTTGGGGAATCACTAGTGATAGAGGGAGTCTTAATGAATGGGTTGGGTAATTGACCTTGTTAAAAAAAAAAAAAAAGAAGCAGAATTGGATGCTATTGTAGCCAGGTAAACACAGGACTTGTGCAGCAACCACTATTATAAGGTATTGTTTGTGCCTTATAAATGTATGTATTCATAATGCATTAAAAATACAGGATTTATAAGTAGTGTTATCTTAGTTTCTTAACATTCCAACACTGTAGATTAGGGGTGTGCAATATAATATCGTACACAATAATATTGCCAACATTTTTGAATATCGTGAACGATATTATACCCTGAAATATCGTCATATTACCTACCCCTAATTACCATACTGTTCTTATTTCCCATTATATATCTATATCTAGAGATTATATCTGTCCAGTATCATTTATTGTACCTTAATCCTGGATATATGGAGATATTTGAAGCGCATTATTAGGATTATTGAATTCTGTTATAAATCTTGTATAAAATTGTATTTTTTAATGTCTATGTATGCAATAATAGAATTTTATTTTAATTTAGTTGCAGTAGTGTATTCTCAAAATAATATATGTTTTTTTAATTCAGTGTTTTGTCATATTGCCAAGAGTATCGTGATCTGGAAAATACCATGAAATATCGTGAAATTATTTTAGGGCCGTATCGCCCACCCCTACTGTAGATATGTAGTTAAAACTATAGAAAGACAGAAGAAATCAGCCTTCTTTTTTTGCTGTGCTGGTGAACCATGTTGGAGCTAAAACCATTTGAAAAAAGCTTTTTCAGCCTGTGTACTTCTTTACACACTCAACCCACAGTAAACAGACAAAGCCTTTGATAAGTTTAAAACTATAGAAAGTGGTGAGACAAAGAAATACTTTGGTGCTTTGATCTCTGTGCTTCGAAAAGTTTTACAGACTGGAGAAGAAGGAAGAACTGTTGGAAATGATGGATTCACTTAAAAATCTCATCTCTCCACAGTAAAACACAATGACCCAGTGATGTGGAAAGGGCTGCTGCTGAATGCATTACACTTACAAGATGTGTCACATTTTCAGCAGTGATGGTTTAATACGGGCTGAGAGAATAAATGGACGCTGTCCACTACGAGGCCTGGCTCTAGCTGTGACCGCTATTTCTCAGGAGCAGGACGGATATTGCGAGCAGGACGGACACTGATGCGTAAAAATAGAAGCCAATCGCAGGCTGCTGATATTATTGCCTCCAGGCAGCCAGAATCTTCTTACCTGCAGAACTGCCTGGAGTGGTTCATGTTTGGTCCGGCTTTGATGTTGCCCTTCTCCGGGTCGTAGATGGTGGTGGCTCGGGCGTACGCTCCCCCCAGGATGAAGATAAAGCCATTAAGCGTTACAGCAGGAGCATACTTGTTATCTGTACAGAACACACACACACACACACACAAACAGAGTAATAGAATTACATCAGATTCTACCTTACAGAAGAAATGTTACACCCCCTTGGGTCCAATCCCATGTTCTACCAAAAAGCCATTAAAGGAAGAACTACTCCGCCAGTTCATTCCCAGGATTAGCACTGTCCCAATGAAAGCTCAATTTAATGAGCGGAGATTGAAATGGCAGAGCCTCCAGGTTCCGACAGCAAATTCATCATAAGTAACTCGTCCCCTGCTTTGTTCACCCCCTCATTATACTCATTACATGAATGGAAAAGCAAGTAACTGTGTCACTGGAAAAGTTGGAGGTCATCACGCTGCCCCCGGTATTGATCATCGATATCGTGGCTCCCTCCAAATTATGCAGGTTTGAGTGCAATTCACTTCTTCTTTGGGTTTGAGTAAATAAGCAGGAGGGAAAGGCATGAATAATTGATGAGGCCAAGAAAAAAAAAATAATTGAATTCAATCACGCTCTCCACAACAGCTGCGATTTCAACCTCATCCGCTGAAGTAAAACTTGTGTATGGTTAATTAAATTTCGTGCCCTCTCACGTTCTGGAGTGGGGGCTCCTGGGGAGGAGGGTGATATCATGGATAATGTATAAAAAAAGAAAGAAAAAGAGAAAGTCAGAAAAGAAGAATTCATCTACTCACTTGAAAAAGTATGCATTGCTATTTCTTATAATTCATATATGGCACATATTAGCAGATTTGTGTATGAAAAAAATATCAAATATTGTCATCTGCTCACAATTCCTATGTTTGTACCTAGCTGTCATGGGGGGTGGGGTTTGCTTTGTCTGACTTACAAGCATACAAGAAGTTCCTTTTGAGAGCTTTCTTGCTATCCAGAACTCATATTGACTTCCATTTGTCCCCTGAATTGCCTTTTCTCTTGCATAAGAAGGAACTGGCATAATAAAAGTATTGTGAACCTAAAGTGTTTTTCCCTTTTATTGCTTTTCGAAATTGAACCATGGTCAATAAAATTAGACATTTTTTGACTGATGATGTTAAAAATTAAGCCTTTTAATGTCAAAGTGAAAACAGATGTTTACAAAGCAATGCCAATTAAATATGAATATATATCATGTAAAATAAGATATGTATTTATTTTTAATTTAAAATCATTAAATAAAAAAGTTTTCATTTTGACTACAGTCACTAAAAGAAAATGATGCTTAAATGAGGTCACCCGTTATGTATAAATCTGTTTCACCTTGACAAAAAATTGTTTTGTAAGTTGATTTTAAAAAGACAAATTATGTTGACAATGATTCCACTTATAAAAGCAATAAAGGGAGAAAACAACCAATTGGGTGAATACTTTTTAGAACCGCTGTTGTTGCTTCAGCACTCACATGCTGACATTAGGACATACCATGACCTAGAGATACTGAAGGTCAGTGGGGTTCTTTTTAAATCCTTAACAGGCCAGAAGTTTTGTCAATTGTAATAGAAAGTATAGAAAAATAGTCAAGTAAATCTGCAACTGTCAGGATACAATGAATAAAATCATAAAATTATCTTTTAACACAGTTCATGACCTCCAAAACTTCAGTTTATTATCTATTTTCAGTTATGCAGAATTTGGGTTTGATTCCTGTTACTGACCTGAAATTATTAAGTGGAGTTTTCAGTCCAAGTGTCCTGTAGGAGATTTCAAAGCCCTCAAATTTTCAGTGTGTAAATAAGTTATTTTTCTGCAGAAAATACAGGTTTTGTATCACCTACACCTGTAGCTTGTATAAGGGTCCAGGCATGCTAATAGGTTAAGGTCTTTATTTATTTTTATACAGTGCAAGGGGATGGGTGTGAATATGCAGTACGTGTGGGTGGATTTCTGACAGTCTAGCTTGAGAATATAAAGTTCAGAAATATATAGTCACAGCGTTGAGCTCTAAACAGGGTAAATACAGACTCAGACTCTGTATCTGAAATGTGTGCAGCGTTCCAGCACACCACAACTCGAGCATTAGGAGTGCGCTTGGCATCGGGCCCAGCAGTAGTTGTGCCTAAGCCTCTTGATTTAATCTCCTTTTGACACATAGCTTTCTGCTTGACCACACATATTTGGGGAGGGAGTCTGTCATCAAGAAATGATTTCGAAGAACTACCGTACATGACGTTGTCTGCTGTGTGTGTGTGTGTGTGTGTGTTTGTACAACATGCTCCTCACCCCCTGCTGTGCACTGAAGTGTCAATCTGCCATCCTCAGCAGGAGAGTGGGACTGGTAAAAGGGGCTCCTATAGGAGTCGCTATCTCTCTCTCTCTCACTCCCACTCTCTTTCTCTCTTTCTCTCTCTCCTCAACACACACAGCCCATAAACTGATAAAGCATAAAGCTGATCCTCTCATCTGCACACTCTGACTCTGTCTTTTACAGTTAAACAAAGTTTTTGTGACTCCCGCAGCCCGCTGTGCACTGGTGTCATTCCTCCGCTCTCTGATGTGCCAGCTCTCCCGCAGGCCACTCGCTCCACAGCGGGTTTATTTACATGTTAAACACATAACATTAGGCCACGCTGCGCCAGAGCCTCCCACAGCGACTTCCTGCCCATCCGACACAATGAGAGGGGGCCGGTGGGGGGTGCAGCTGGTCACTCAGTGTCTGGGCGGCTGTGGTACCGCCATTCCCCAGCGATATGAGCGACCGAGACAACAGAGAGCACACTCGACATTAAACACATCACTAGCTCCCCCAGCCTTCAGTTAGACCCAGCGGCCATGAGACAAACTCCTGCAGAGCCACAGCTTTCACACAGCTCAGAGCAGAGTGCTATGGTGGAGCACTGAAGTGTCCACAGCATTTTTAATTGTTTTAAAATTCCGTCTGCGACGAGTCTGTCCCTGTCTTTTGGGGACGTGGCGACAAATATTAGCCTGGTAGACTGGAGACACTGGAGAGCACTCAAAAGTCAGTCATTGCTGATGAAAGCAGAATTGTGGCAATATTTAATGTAGTAGTTTGATTTACTCATTTCTAACAATTTTTAACCCTATTTTTAGTGCTGCCATTATTAAAGGAGAACTCTGGTGTAAAATGGACTTTTGGTGTAGTAAAACATGATAAAAGTACTTACTTTGGATGAATAGCACACCCCTGTTTTCCCACAGCGCTCCGATATCCAGAAATTTTAACAGTTTGTCAAAACACCCTTCAGACAGGGTGACACGGAGCATAATCGATTTTCCCACAGTTACCCAGATTCAAAGTAGCTCCACAAAGTAGGGCCACACCTCCTTGCTAGAATCCGGAGAGCCCTGACATTTAAAACAAGGCATTAATAACTTAAAAAAAAAAAAAGCACGAAGTTTATTAAAAAAACACTGTTTACATTCCATAGCTTTGCTTCAGCTCCATGCCCCACCATCACTGTGTACTGATAATGACTGACATATATATAAATATATATATAAGAGATTCAGCATAGCCTGCCTCCTGGTGCCGGCTGTTTTGCTATGTGGAGTCTGTGTATATGTGTATATATAAGTCTAGGTCATTATCAGTACAATGATGGCGGCACACGAAGCCGAAGTAAAGCTGGGGTTATAGGATGTAAACAGTGGTTTTTAATAAGCTTCTTGTGCACTTTTTAAGTTATTAATGCCTCGTTTTAAATGTCAGGGGTCTCTGATTTCTAGCAAGGAGGTGTGGAGCTACTTTAAGTCTGGGTGACGAGGGAAAAGTGATTTATCGGGGTAGAAAGCTGTGGGAGAACGGAGGTGTGATATTATGCTATTTTACTCTGGAGTTCTACTTTAACATGTTAGTCCATGCGATTCCACCTGAAAATTCGTACATTTTTTGTGCAAATTAATCACAAATTTACAGATAGGTAAACACATTGTCGCTACTGTTGAGTTCAGAAGCTAGATTATAGATTAAATCTCATAACTAACACTCACTACCTCTTCTCTATATCACTCACTTATTCACTGACTACCTCTCTCTCTATCTCTTACTTTATATCATTTATTCATTCACTACCTCTCTCTCTATTGCTTACTCACTCATTCCTTCTCTCTCTATTGCTCACTCACTACCTCTCTCTCTCTTGCTATATCACTCACTCACTCACTCACTGTATCACTGTATCACTCTCTCACACACACACACACACATGCACCCTTTTAATTTGGCACATTTCATGTGATATTAAACTTTTACTCAGCACATTAAACTGATTTAATTTAGCACAAAATAAGTTCTAGTTTGTTTGTCAGACAAACTACACACACTACAGTTGTTTCTCCCTGTCTGTTAGCTGCTAGGTGGCTAACATAATTGCTAATAATACAATAAATACAGTACAGTTCACAAGTTTCTTTAAAACTAATCAGCAGTCTTAATGTTTTTTATAGGATTAAATCAGTATTTTGCACTTGTCATTTCTGCATGAAACTGTAATATTTATAACAACAAACAGACAATAATTAATAATACATTAAATATTGTACAATTTACAAGTTTCTGTAAAACTTATCATTTTGTAATTGTATTATTATTTTTTTTATTTTGATTCATAGAATTTTTCTGGTTTTGTCTTTTTTCCTGGCGTTACAGGTATCGTCTTGACTTTCACAGCTCCCTGGACTGACCTTTCCCTGTGAAATGGATTAACATGGTATAGTGTCCATACAAAGTGTACAAAAAACTCTTAAACTGTCAATGTAATGTCACTTACATACAATGACTGTACACTATTAACCAACCAATTATATATTTTACAGTATATATACACATTATTCACTTATAAACAAGAATGGAAAATTCAATTGAAACATAGTTAATTGCTGTTGATGGTCTTTATAGCAGGTCTGGCTGAACAGAAGAGATTGTGGAGAAAGGTTTAGGGACGGTTTAGTCACTGCTATATTTCTGGATCAAAGCCCTGGGCTGTTTTTAAACAGGGAAATGCCAAAGATGACACGGCTAAAACTCCACACACAACCTTCAGGCCAAAACTGCCTGTATCTCAAAAACATGTCTACATAAGTGTATTCAAACCCCGACAGCGGACTGCTATAAGAGTAAAAGGTCTAATGTTGAGTTATTTCCAACACACACACAAACACACACACTCTCTCTCTGCCACGGGGCCTCAGACACTTCATTATTTGTCTGCTCAAGCATACCTGCACCACTTGACATTACTACAGCCCTTTGCGGATGAACGGCTGCTTTAGCAGTAATCAGCAGAGTATGTCCGCTCTTCCACACCGCCGCTCTATTGGAACCTGTCCTGTGCACGGTGTTACACCAAAACACACACTCTGAACTTAAAGTGACCTCGCCTTCAGTGAACTTTAATTGTTCCTGTTCATGTTGAAGTATAAAATGGTTAGGTCATGTTTACAGTGTCTAAATATGATTAGAATTTAATAAAACAGTAATTACTGTCCCAGAAGAGTCATTATAGAATAGGACACGGTGTCTTTTGGTGCCTCATAACTTGAAAAAAAAAAAAAAAAAAACATTATTTACTTTTTCATTTCCTGTCATGCATGTGTCCACCCTGTCATGGCAAGAAGCAAAACAGGGTGGACAATTTTAGCGAAAACTGGCATTTGATGAAAACATGGTTTATCTAGAGTAGTAAACCTGTTATTCATGGTGACTCTGTTCTGTTTTAAAGATGCATTTCAACTACAGTGATATTCTAACATGATAGCACGGACAACTTACAGTAAGCTTAGATAATATGGGCCTGCTTACCCTGCTTTTTTTTTTTTTTAAATAAACCCATAATAAATTCAGATATTATATACATATTTTTCAAAGACAAATGTCCAGTTTAAAACAACATTACAACGTATTTTTACCTTAAAATTAAGCATCTGTATAGTTGCTATTCCAGACTGGGCACCCTACCAACTTCACAATGTAATTGGTGTACATATCTGTGTAAAGTTTGGTAATCTTACTCTTAATTTACAGTCCAATCACTGATTTTATTTATATATCTCTTAGAATCCTAGAAATGTATTCACAAGTGCTCTTTTTAAGTTAGGATTAAAGCATGAATTACACTTCCTGACAGTCTGTATGATTTATTGCTTAATTACACTCTCACCAAGCAAGCATTTATTAGGAAGAAGACTCTGCTGGACTTGGACACTCCAGGACTGGAACGGCCTCTTCCTGTTCTTAAGGTATGTATCCGTAAGAAACAATTAAAATTAGGGCTGCAGGATACAGTATATTGGTTAAGCATCGTCATTGCAATGTGCACATGGTCATTGTACCTTGTACAAGACTGTTTAAATGCCCAGTTAATGGGCTGATTATTGTTGTTGTTTTGCTGTTTTCCTCGGGTTTTGAGTGATCGGCTGATTCTGAAGTGCTTCCTAAGCTCTCAGTCATGGGTCCTGCATTGTTTAATATCGCAAAATATTTAATTAAAATCAATTTTTAAAAAATTGCATCGTCAATTTTTTCCAATATTGTGCAGCCCTAATTTAAATCTTTTCAAAAATTATTGAGGTTAAAAAGTTGGCAACTTTTGATTTACATTTTTAAAATGTATTTAATATAATATGAGAAGTCATAGTGTAGCTCAAAGTGAGTTGCTATTAGAGAGAGAGAGAGGGGGAGAGAGAGAGAGATATAGAGTATGCTTCTCTCTCTCTAGGGGTGGGCTGTGCTGCTGTGCGTGTGCTTTTTTAAAAGGATGTAACCTGATTCTTGTAAGACTCATGCTCCATGTGTTCTAACCTTTCGCTGAGACCTCACTTGACCTGGCAGAATGCAGCGTGTTATTTACATACCATTAGTCACACAAACCCTATTAATCAGCTCATTACTTGGTTCCAGTGCGCAAATGCTGGCATGGCAAACCTGTTCTTTTGAAATCCAATCCAGCTGTATGAAGCAATATTACATTAGTATTAGTTGCCTGCTGGTGCTGTGTCAGTCATACACCATGTCTGAAGCACATATAGGCCTGTGCTGTAAACTTTATTGGCTGGCTTGACACGCATATATTAATTGCTGTAATGGATAACGTTACTAAAATGGATTTATTCATCTGAGGTCGCTGCAGGCTTTTTTTTTTTTCTGAAATCATTTAAAAAGTGTCTCCCACTCTTTTATATCATATATCTTATTTCTTTTATTTCTATTTATATATCTTATTTCACCCCCCACCACTACTGCACCTTGTTTCTGTCTCATGTATGTCTATTTGTGTCCCTGCTGTATTGTACATATAGTGTCTCCCATTCTCTCTTTTATTATATCTATTATCTGTACTTGCTGTAAAATTTGGGAAGGAGAGTAACGTATCTTCAATTCTCTGTATGTCCTGTACATATGCAGAATTGACAATAAAACTACTTAACTTGAAAAAACTTAACCCAATAAATAAATGATTGAAAACAATAAAGAAAAAGAATAGAATAAGAGGAAGAGCTGCATGGAGTAAATGACTCTGCTACAGTAGAGAGCAGAAACAACATTCTCACATCTATAAATGGAAACAGCTGCTTTTCAATAAGCTGAATTATGTAACGCCACTGTGTGTGAATCAGAGCAAAGGGGGCAGAAAATGTGCTACAAAGTGCAAAAATCTGTGTATTCTTCTGGCCTGAATTATTTACTCACTCCAGCAGTGTATCAAAAAGGAGGTTCTTGCAATAAAAGACCACAAATAAAGAAAGAAAGAAAACGATGGAGCTGAACTACTGTATGCACACCCACTCAAAACTTTTCTTCACAGGGATTTCTAGTCATGGCCTTTATTTGGCCTCCATCAACTAGTTGTGTGGCATTCGCTCGCTCGCGGACATATCTGTGATTTTATAAAAACTTGATGTTGAGTCAGTCTGTGTTTGTGTCACGGTTCTTCTCCACAAGACTTCGGACCAAGTGTTCTCAGCGAAACGCACTTTATCTCTATAAAACAGCCAGCCAGAAAAAAAAGTACGATTAAGTGAACTCCACTTCCTTATAGGCTTATAAGGATGGTTTGAGGGTGTCTTGAGTTTTGCTGGCTGTTGCTTTTTTGGCCGTTATTTTTCCCTAATGGGCGAACGGTAACCTTTCTTTTTTTTCCTGATCAAACACCTCCTCTGGGCTGCACCTGCTAACCCGTCTCTGAGGGCTGAAATTGCTATGAGTTACGGGTTAAAAAAGCCACTTTCCCTAGAGCCTTCCTTCAGTCTGGATCACCACACACTCACCTCCTGCACTCACACAGTGCTTTTAACAGCAAAGACTTCACCATCTATTTATTATTGACTACAGAGGAAACTGATAGAAATGTCTGATAGCAATGTGACCTAACAGAGAGCAGGGCTTGTCGGAGATGAACCTGGCTTAGTGGTACAAGATCGATCGATCGATCGATCGATCGATCGATCTATCGATCTATCGATCTATCTATCTATCTATCTATCTATTATATTTTTTATAATTTATATAAATTTATATATATATTATTATTACTATTTTTTTTTTTTAAATGCCATTCGTCTCATAATTTCATTTTAACCTTTAATTATAAGAGCAACCCGATGCTTCCATCTGCTTTACTAATCCTGTTTAAAGGTTGATTGTTTATATTTGTGCTTGAAAACATGAAACAATCCGGTGATGGAATATTTCTACATACATTTTACATTTTATCTGATTTCTGCTCAATCTGCTGCACAAGTAGCATGTTGTGAGTTATCTCTGTTAATAATGTACACATGTTTTGTGCCTAGTGAAACTAAAAAAGAAATATTAAAAAAACTTTAAAACTGAAAGTGTCAGTTTGATTCTTTAAAAAAAACAAACAAAAAATGTTTTTGCTCACAGTAACACATTTTCTCATTCATAAACACCCTCACTGCACTGATTAACTGATTAACTCTGCTGCACAGAAGAGAAAAAAAACTTCACCTAAATTAGACTGAGGTAAATTTACCTCGGAAGTCAGTGGGGAATTAATGAACTTTGTATGCACGACATTTTCAACAAAAGAACATGCCTTACATACCTCCACTGAGAAACCCTTATATTTAACAGACAAATTTTATTAGTCAATTTTTATTTTTATAAATGTACTTTTTTAAAGAAGGTTTTTGATTGTATTAACAGAGAACTTAATATCGTTTCTACATGGGTTTTGAATGTGGTCCAGATAATGAGATTAAAACAAAAGAAATAGATTGGGAGATTTCAATTTCAGTGTTTTGTGATGTTAAAAAAAAAGTCAGTGTATTAGTGTATCTGATATGATTTACTCCTCCACATTTTAGTTACACTTTGTAGTGGAAGTTGCGTATTGTATTGAATTGATTCTGTGTTGATTTTGGAAAATTACATTTATCTGTCTATAATGAGAACAAATCTGTCCCAAAATGACAAAGATGATACACACACTGATATTTACGCACGTTGCCTTTGTTCTTTTGCCAGACTGCCAGTGTTGTGCCAGATTTCAGTTCTCTGCCAGAATCTGATTCTCTAAAGCCATGTTCTGTTCTGTTCTTTGTTGTCAAGAAAAACTCATTACCAACAGTTTTTAATAAACAGAAACCACAGGAATTGTGGGTATAATCTGTTGTGCCCATACAGCTGCGTGTCACGTGCACATGAAGGGGAGTCAGAGAGTCTGGCAGAGAGTCAGAATTCGGCACAGGACACTGACTGAAATAAGTGTGTGCTTACAGGCAAAATTATGCATGAAACACAATCTGACTGTTCACATTTATGATACACACCCATAAATTAGATTATATACACATCTGATATAAAGTCATGTATGAAAGAGTCTCAAATCTGATTTGGAAAAATTGGATTTGACTATAAAAAAAAAAAAAAACAGTTCTCCGTCACATTAATGCTTAAAATGGGATTTATATCACTTAAGCCATGTAAATGTAGCCATTGCTTATTTATGAAATAAAATAATTATTTAAATATATACATATATCTTTTGGACTATCTCTGATTCAGAAAAGAAAGTGCAAGGTTTCCTTTGCTTTCTAATTTGGCATCCAAACATGTGCTGATTGAGCATCAATATTTATTAGCTCATTAGCAGGGCAATTTTGATTGGCTTTTAAGATAATACACAAAAATATTAGAGCAAAAAAGAAAAGGCCAAATGCTGCTTTGATCACCACAACAATTTACAACAAGACTTTCTAAATATGACTTAATTACCATACCACACACTTTGCATGCAGTAGTGCAATTACCACTGAATTTTATACATTTCACCCATTATCTGTTCTAATCAACAGTTCTATAGATGGGAGAGGGAGATCAGAGCGGAAATCATTGGTGTTCTTGTTTAAACACAATGATAAAAGTGCACTTTTCTCCCCGTTTAGAGGATTTCAGCATTAGATAAAAGACAGAGTGGAAAAATAACGCAGTCTTACCGATCATCGGGGATTCTATGAAGCTCCAGGCGTTGGTCTGAGGCACATACGACTGCAGTACTCCAGCTGAGCGGCCAGCCTCATTCACTCCTCCAAACACATAGATCTTCCCTCCGCACACTGTGGCTGCTGCTGAGTGCACAGGCTTGGGCAATGGGGAGACCGTCTCCCACTGATTTGTGATGGTGTCGTACCTAGAATACACAGAAATATTTCATTAACAAGGCCCCTGCTCTGCTCATCCCCGGGTTAGAAGGATTAGAATCATTTATCATATTTGGTTTGGAAAAACAGTATTAAAGAAAAACACACACTTATTAAATGTGTTTGTAAAAATCAGAGCAAGCTGGACCTGGCACAACCTGGCGATGTGCTTGGGTCTGTGTGTTTTTATTATTATATTCTTTCCCTGTCAGTTCAGATATCGTATCATGCACGGATAATTCCCACCAACTAGCTTCACGGGTCAGTGCACTCACTGTATACCAAGCAATGCTTCCATTATGTGCCTTCCTTATTTTCATGTGGACATTTAAGGAACTGCTTTAAGGGTAAGCTAAATCATGTCAAGAAAATCAAGAAAAAGCATTATATTTTATATATTGGCATTTGTGCATTGTATTATCAAGAAAGTAAACACCTTTAAAATTATATATCAATGACCTAATGCCAGTCCAACTGCATTATATTCAGTAAAAAAAGTTTTAAAAAGCATAAAACTGGTTGAAAGAGTAATCGCTGATATAGTATGCTTAAGGTGTTTTAAAACTCAGTTTTATGTGCTTTACAGAAAAAATAAGAGTTGAGCACATGTAAGAAAATATGAGCTCATTATATACAAAAACTAATACTGAAAATGCATTTTATAAAGCCACAGCCAAGCCAAAAAACACTTAATGTTAATATAAATATTTGTGTAGACTTTTATTTATTAAGATTTTTAACTACGCAAATTAGCTTGTTAAACATCCTTCCATGTCACTGCGGCAAAAACAGATACTGTTTCTATAATCTAATCTATGCTAAAAATGTCTCTATGGTTACATTTTGCTTACTTTTATTTACTCTTTAGTAGAGAAGCCAATGTTAAACTAGTTTATTCCAAATCATTTTGGAGTATTTATTTTGGATCACTCATCACCTGCCAAAAAGTAGCAAAAATGAAGAAACAACGGAGGACTGCATTTATATATAGTTACAGTTTTTCGAGACCAGGTACAGCTAGAGACTACATGTTCCTCTAACAGACTGAGCACAAGCATAGGGCTGGTGATGTATATGTATTTTTTGTGCTTATTTTACCATTATTTTTTTTCCCCCTGTCAGATCGAACTAGCTTCACATCATGCCCAGATATTTCCCTCCACTAGCTTCACGGGTCAATGCACTTACACTATGCCATGCCACCATTATTTGCTTTCACTATTTGCATGTAAACAGCTAAGGAAATGCATTAGGGGTGACGTGCATGCCTGGCAATCAGCCTCGAATCAATTCCCCCTCCCCATGGGATTTAGTTACACCCTCGCTGGCTGTAGGCGAAAGAGGATGCACCCGCAACCATTTCGGAGGTCATTTAAATGGCAGAAAAAAAGAAAAAGAAAAACATGGATAGACACTGCTGGTGTCTGAGTCTGCAAGGTAACATCATTAAATTTCACTCTGGAATTCCTCCTTATCTAATCCAAAAGCACAAACCCACGGCACGGGTCGGAGCGGATGTTATGTGTGGACCGTGCAATCCGATAGGCATGGCTCTGATTGAGGGGCTGCACAACCCAGATTCCGAACCCAGATCCTGGATCAATTCTGGAGGAGGGCCTATGGGGAGTATCAGGAGGAGATTGCCTGTTAGAAGGGTGAAAATTGAGCAGGGAGCGCGACTGAGCCAGGCTTGCTCACTCAGACCATTATCGGTCTTAATAGGTGTGCAGAAAGCCCTAGTTTTCAGCTGGAAAGGGTCTGCAGATGAGCCCACCTTATCTAAGGCACATTTTGGAGATATATAAGGGGTTTCGCCAGAGTTAGCGGCGAGCTGATCTCTGCTACCCTGAAGGAACATAGCACCGCGGAATGTACGTCTCAAGCCCCAGCTGTAGCCCCGCTCAAATTAATTAAGTGATCCGAAATGACAAAAAATGCGAAATGCAGGCAGAGCAGGCTGCGAACAGTGGATCCCCTTCATATGACAAACAGAGCGGACGCTGAAATGGAAGCAGATGGCTCACAAATGCAATGTTTCAGCCTCCCCCTTGGTGCTCATTGAGAACGGTGCGGCTTCATTGTCAGCTCAGCGGCTCATGGCTGAGGCCATTAATTACACAGAGGGAGTGTGTTATCAGTTGACTTCTGCCGCTTTCTTTAATGAGACTTTTACAGTGCTATGCAGGAAGGAACTAATTACATAAAATATGGCCTTGGAGCTTCTTTTTTTTTTTTTTACAACTTCATATTATAAGCGATGCTACAAATATACATCCCGCTTCCACAGCACCAAAGATAAATGATTGCCTAGTCTCTTATGTCAGTCGTGTAAGCAAAATTACATAAAGCAGATGTATGATATTTGACGCATGAAGGAGGATTCTATTATCAAGCAAGCAAATGCATCTCATATAGAGCTATAATATATAATCTAGTCTGTTCCAACCAAAGTCTAGATGTTTTATTGTATGGGTTTAAAAAAAAAAAAAGAAAAAAGAAAAGAAAAACACACTGAAACACTTTGTGACTAGGGGCAGTGAGAGAACACACAATGTGGAACTGTGGGCAGCCAATGCCCAGGTAGCAGTTGGGGGCAAGGCGCCTTGGCAGTAAATGTTAAGGAAGGAGAAGGCTCTGTTTCTTCACTCCCTTGACTTGCAACCTTGAACCTTCTGCTCTCAAACCCATTTCTCAAAATTTCAGGCCAAGGCTGCCCTCTTTTCAAAAGATACAGTGCTGTGAAAAAGTGTTTGTTTGCTTCCTTCAGGAATTCTTTTTTTTTCATATTAACACAAGAAAACACAACAGTTTTTAAAATAAGGTTTTTATTATTAAGAGAGTAAAAAAACAAACCCACATGGTCCTGTGTGAAAAAGATGTTAACACCCTAGCAACAACTGCAATCAAGCGTTTGCGGAGGAATTTTGGCTCCATTTTTCTTTACAGAATTGTAATTCCGCCACATTGGAGGGTTTTCCAGCATAAACCGCATTTTCTAAGGTCATGCCACAGCATCTCAATAGGATTCAGGTCAGGACTTTAAATAAGCCACTTCAAAGTCTCACTTTGTTTTTCTTCAGTCATTCAGAAGTGGTTTTGCACTTTTTCACACAGGGCCATGTAGGTTTGGATTTTATTTTCTTATCCCTTAATAATAAATACCTTCATTTAAAAACTGCATTTTGAGTTTACTTGTGTTGTCTTCGACTAATATTTAAATTAGTTTGATGATCTGAAACATTTGGGAGTGACACTTTCACACCACTGTATTTATATATATAAATATAATTTTTTTCCATGTCAGACTGAGGTAGCTTTACAATATCTTGCCAAAAATCATGGGACAAGAACTATTACTGGGTCCCATGACGTTTGCCATGTCCCATGGAAACCAAAGAATGCACTGACAAGCGTGATATACATATCGAGCTTAATGCATCGAATGTGGATGAGATTTCTGCTGCTTAAGTCGCTTGTCTAGACACAGCAGCCACTGCTCTGTCCACTCCGTGTGATAATGCCTTCTACAATATAGAATAGTGTCCAGTATACAATGGACACTGTATTATTGTGGAAAGTTAAATGCCCTTGCAATTCCAGACATTCAAAGTCCTATCAGTGCACTGTAATCCCTGTATCCCCATATCACCCTAGCAATACATACATTTGCTACATAGCAACAGTTTCTTAGGAAGAAACTTATTACATAAAATAAAGGCTTGGAGGTTCTGTTTTTTTTTTTTTTTACAGCTGCATATAAAAAGCAATGCAACAAATGACATATAGGCAGTTTCTACAGCAGAAAAGATAAATGATTGCGGTTAAAGTTCCTTGTCTCTAGTCAGTGCTTTTAAATGAATTACCAAAAAAAAAAAAACATGTTCTCTTATTGAGCCTCTGAGGTTTACATTCCTGACCCAGCAATATGGCTGACTTTGCTTAAGCCAAATTTTAATTGCTTAGAGATTTTTTTTTTTCCCTAAGCAAAATCAGATCACAGCAGCTTGAACACGAGACCAATTAGAGCAAATTTAAAAAGCATTTTTTTCCTCTTTTATCAAGCCTTTAATCCCATTTTATCAACCTTAGCTAATCATGTTTTATTACTGCCTCAGATACCAGCACCTACTGTATATATATATATATATATATATATATATATATATATATATATATATATATATATATATATATATATATATATATATATATATATATATATATATATTTATTTCATGTGTAGACAGCGGTGTTAACTTCAGTGTGTGCCTGTGTGCGATGTGTTTTTGGCCTTGCAAGGAGTGTGTGTCTGACACTGCACAGTGTTTGCAATGCTGCAAAGCTCCGTGTGAACATGGGGGAGTGACACCTGTCTTTACTCTGCCTACTGTATCCCACCTGTCCCGAGGGAACCACGCGCTCCACCTCTCCTTTACAGCCAGCGTGAGACATCAAACACGCAGTTAAAGAAGCCTAAACATGTCTGGCAGCCAAAGACAGCTGAGGGGGGTCGGGGGGGTTGGGTGCACTCAGGGGCCAGCTCAACTTTGGAAGGGTCAGATACTGCATAAAATATCTGGTGAGCTGGCAAGTCCAGCGCGGGCTGACTGGCACGACGGCCTGTCATCTCATCAACACTCCTCTCGGTTCAGGTTGGCCAAACCCGTGACACCCACCACGGCATATCTTTATCTGAGGTTTCCTGACCCTCTATCTCGTGCCAGAGGTTTTAATAATATCTCAGTGTCCATAAAAGCCTCTTAAGCTATCCATCCGTGCCGGCCTCCCCATGAGAAATGACCCAGGGAGAAGAAGAACCCGGAGACGTTTGAGAGAGAATATCTTCTAATTTATCTCAAGTTTTAATTACAAAAACGGGACAGCCTAATAGTACTCTGAATGAATTCAATCTCTTCAAATTCCCTGAGACTAAAACAAACATCCTTACAGACTCAAAATACAAGAATGGCAAACAAACAGCTTTTCTCTTTAGTCAACAGGAGTAAATTGGTTGTGTGCTGCCAAAAAAGCTCCCGCCCAGAACAGTATGTGGGAGTGTAGATCCCAGCGCTACAGAACGAGCTGCTGGGAGCACGTTCGACCACACTGCAGCTAAATAAACAAAGGTCAAGTGCGCTGCAGCTGTCAACCATCAAAAGACTGATCTAAAACATGTCTGCATTAAAGCATGCCCTGCATTAATGTTATGATATGCAGATCTGTTATTGTTCTCTACACCACTGGTGAAAGTTTAGGGGAAGCATTACAAATATTCTTATAAAATTTTAGTGATATGGCAAGTGACTTAATTTTATTTTAAGAGAATAGTTATTAAATAATACCTACCTGTGTCAACATACTGCAAAATATGCATTAAATAATAATCTAAGTATATTTTCTATACTTGTTATGAATGCCTTTAACACAGTCTAATAGATAATAGTGACACTGACCCATAACAGCAAAAAGGGGGTTGATTACCCATCCTGGCAAGACTGCCTCACAAAACTAAAAGTAAAAAAGTCCTCAGGCAACACTATACTTTACTACATGGTTCCCAGAGCAGCAGTAATGCAATACAAGTAATGGTGTTACATAAACATTGTATAAAACCAAACAAAATATGTAATTAGTTACAGTTAGAGTTAAGCAATAAGATGTTTATTTATTTTGGCAAGGTCATTTTTTGCCATTCTGGAGTCTAGACTGCAGTTGGATAGTTTATTTTTTGCCTACAATTCTAACAACCCTACAGTAAATTAATATGTTCTATTACATACGTTCAGATGTACACCCCATCTCTGTAGGACTACATCGTAGAAGACATTACCACCCACAGTGGACACTGCAGTGGGTGGTAATGACTGTGACCGGCTTCTGGCTGGAATTGTCTGTAGGCAGGTTTCCATCCAAACCTTTCGAAAAAGAATGCGCAATTTCCAAATTTCGGCAGAAAAAAAATGCGAATTAAGCCGTGTTTCCATTCACTACAGTTATGCGAATAAACTTTAGATAACGTGGGAGAGGACGCCAAACAAGCATGGAGAGGTTTGATTCTGTTTTTGCTCTGTGCAGAATTATTTTCGTGTCCATTTGCCATCTCTACATGGTGATGGTGTTTGCTGTTCAAAGACGCCGGGCAGGACGAGCACTGGAAACGTTATTAAGGGCGGAAATCTCGGCGCGACCACGGCGACAGCCACCGTATACCTGGGAGCGCAAACGAAACAAATGAAACAAACTGTTCTGGGAGAACATCGTTCAGAGCCATTTTTCTGATCAGCTTTGCCATCCAGTATAGCGTTTATGTTGCTTTCGTCGATTAAATCAAGGAAAGCTGAAGTCTCCTCGTCTGTCCACACATAACGCGACGGACAATCCTGTCCCGCCATGTTTTAGGTCTGATCACATGGTACAGAATCACATGACTTGAGGCCTGATACGTCATTTTTTATGCGAAAAACCCTTTTCCATCCAGTTTTTCCGAATTTTGGCAATGCGATATTCTAACTTTTCCACCCCCTCCTAGCGTAAAAATCGTTTTGCGATATTTGGGGCTTTTTTCGAATTTTGGACTTTTTCCATCCAGCTTTTTTCATGCGCATTTTCAAAATGCGCAAAAACTTGGTGGATGGAAAACCCTCTACTGAAATCATACCACCATTTAATGCAAAAAGAGACCCCTCATGCACATCTCTCAGATCAGTGCAGCAATTTTTAGCTTTCATAGGACATGGCAAATAAAAGTCACAAGATATAATTTATTGTGTTTTAATCTAGGGATGCACTGATAAAACGCAATAAAGTACCCAGTAGCACTGATACAGAGACCATATCTGTGACTGATTAACTACTTAAAAAGTGTCTATAAACCCTGATAATTATAGTGGTTCATTTTGGTAAAGTCAGCGTTAAATATCCCAAATAAGATATAATTAGCAATTAGCAATTATGAGTGATGCGCCATCACTCTGCCTATTAGGAAACACATCAACTATTAATACATCAACAGAAAACAATGGAATACTCTATATGTTGTTAGCAATCCCCAAGAACTGGAAAAAAAAAAACAAAAAACAACATTAACATCAACCACTAAAAAGACTATTACTCTCTAGACACAAGGGCTGCAACGATTAGTTGATATAATCAACAATGTGGATTATAAAAAGTTGGCGACTAATCTTTAATTTGCAGCACTACACAATATACTGGGGACACTCGCAGTTTACACTCAACTCAGCCTATGTCTCCAAAAGTGCCCAAACACAACAGATCACATAATTCCTCACTAAATATAAGTACTTTCCACAATTAAAGGAAATTTAAAGACCATTTAAATCCCATGTTTAGCTGTTTCTATTAATATGAAGCAAAGACAGAGAAAACTAGAAATAGGAGCCGCACCCACAGCAAGCGGGGATGGAGGACATGGCAGAAATAAACATTGACTAATCGACTAATCAGAAAAATAATTACCAGATTAGTTGACTACCAAAATAATCATTAGTTGCAGCACTACTAGACACACTCTCTAAATATATCAAAAACACTGATTCAGACTCAGCTTGGACAGATCTAATTTAAACACTACAGTAAATCATATAATAATTAAACATGAGAAAATAATAATAATACTAGTTCTAGTAGGGACGCATAATAATCCTATAGCATAAACATGCTGCTGGCTTTAATCAAGCAGTGTCCATGCACATTGGCACATTGCTCTCTATTACCAGTGCCAGTTTTAGCACAGTATCAGTGCAACACTATTTTATTCAACAGTTCTTCCCCCTCCCCCAAATATAAACCTAGCTGCTATTTAACATGTTTGTCTTCACAATATTACAAATTGAGAAAGTCAAATTTAGTATTTTGTATCAAATACTTATATATTTACAAAATTAGACGCTTCTACGCTTCTAAAGGCAGAGTGCACTTTAGTATATGCACCTTTTAGTTTATCCACTTTGTAGCAAGGCCATCCGCAAGTCAGGAAGTAAAACACAGGAGAAAAGGCAGTAACGATACAGCTCATTGAGTAATCATGTCCGAGCACAGCACTGGTGCTTGTGCTATTAGTCATCTACTCAAACTGACCACCTTCACCATGTTAATAGCAGCTAAGGCTGTAGCACAAACTAGGCCAAGGTTGCTACACCAAACCTCCGATAAACACACTCATCTCCTGAGCAGGACTGCTCTTGTGTGTATAGAAAGAGAGAGAGAGAGAGAGAAAGGAGAGAGAGAGAGAGACTGTATTTGTCTAGGAGAAAGGAGGGCACCTTGAGATCCAGACAGGCATGGGAGAACAGGAGGAAGAGAAAAGAGAGAGAGAGAGAGAGAGAGAGGAAGATGTAAATCAAGTCCTGAGCCTAATTGGATTTGCACATTATGCTATGATAATGCAGTGATATTTGTGGCGTGTTGTGTGGTGAGGTAGTGGGCAGTGCAGCTTGCTGACCCATTGTACCTCTAGCATCATTATTGGGGCACTGCTCTGTCCATCCGTCAGGAAGAGAACGGATTACGGAGTCACGCAGGCCAACACACGCTGAGCAGTACCACACACACACACGTTTTCTCTCACCCACACACACACACATACACATATACACACCCTTAACACAGTGTATAAATATGGCAGTCTTGACTGCACACTGGCCCGGGCTACCTCCCGCCTCAAGGTTACGTCCATTCTTCCAGCGATCTGCCATCTCTGCTTCTCTACAGTTCATACATCTGCCCGTGGGAACGGTTGATCAATAGCTTCCCATCCGAATCCATTATATTTTTCCTCCAAATACATTGAAGACAGTCATTTAATCAGCCTCCTTTATCTGATACACGCTCTAGCTGTGAGCTTGGACACCTCCCAAAGCACCTGAGATCCATTGATCCGCTTGCATCCAAGCCAGATCGCTGTGATACACGTTTCTCCTTCTAAAGATAACACCTTGGGCTATTAATGAAAGATGCACGCTATTTCTGCACAGCATGCAACTTGCATTAGATATTATCTGGTGAGGTAAGCAATTGAAGCAACTGTACAGGGCCTATACGTATCCATTTCTCGCATATAGAACCTACAACGCTACAACACTTCTGATCCTGATTCAGCTCAAGCTCAGATTGGCAGTTCCTTAAAAGGTCAAGAGTATCATCCACTGACATTTTAGCTAAAGTTATTGAGCAAAGACAGTCAAGAGCATTTGCATTATGGGAAATCAACAGGGTATTATAATAAATTTGATGGGGACAGACTTAATCCATAACGTCCTTCGCGAAGGACACAAAGACAACTGCATCCTCTGTCAAAGTCCTAACTGATAATGACGGGGGAAAAAATATATATTCAAGGCTTTATCTTACACAAACACTACTTAGAGTGTTGTGCCTATAGTATGCTATATTTAATATATTATGTAACCCTTTCAAATTTGTCCAGAGCACATTCAAAATCCTACCTAAAGCCCTATTCAGATTAGGGATTAGTTTTACATGAGGAGGTGGGGTAATGCACATATTACCAGAGTTTCACAGTGATCCAAGTTTCACCCAAAAGTTAAGTTAAAACAAAAAAACATTGCAGAGATTAAAATCACACTACAAAATACAAAAAAAAAAAAACATGATGCTGCCTGGTACATTATCCAAATGCCTGTTTAAAAAGTCAAGTGTTTTGGTGTTTTTTTTTTTTAAATGACTGCAGAATTAGTGGATCTTGGTGAAGGAGGCAAATCGTGGTTGGAAGCACTCTCTTTTTAAGTGGGAAGACAGAACAGATTGTGGATTTAGGTTACCGGTAAACCCTGGCATAAAATTCTTATGGACTATGCACTCCTGTGTCAGTAAAGAATCTGGCGCCTTTTAAATTCTGTAAAATAAGCCTTAAAAATAACGTCAGGTTTTACTTTACGTTGTTTAAATTTGTGGCAAATAACTCATCAGAGGTGTGAAGCTTCTACTAGATTTAGGCTGCAAAGCCATTGTGTTATATAGACTATATACTATCTACATGTTATGAACACATAGCATGTCAATTAAAAAATAAAATAACATTTGACTTGAACTATAAGTGGGTTATAAGATTATAGGAAAGCTATCATCACAGTCTCTGGAGGTGACAGCAGTGTGTAAATCGAGTAGCCACTCCCATCTCAGCTATTTTTTGTTAAGATCTCCTAATTCATGCAGATTGGTCAAACTTTTTTCCAGATGTCCTGTAGTAAAAAATATTAGATTATTCCACCTTCCTATGTAAAATTAATATTGTTTAAATAGAGCTATAGTGTGTATTTTCCTTGCTTCCTATTGATTTAAACAGTGGGAAAAAATCAAGCCAACTTAAAATATTAATTAAGTTAATTCATTGTCCCAACTCATTACAGTTTGGTCAGCAATACCGAAATAAAATTGAGTTATTATTTTTTGTGTCCCTTCCACTCAATTTGTTTAGTGTGTATTTCCATCTGCAGGTCAGGACTCTCGCTCACATGAAGTGTGGCGGCCTTTCTATTCTCAGACTGATCACAGGAGGGCTTATGACCTCCTGTCTCTTGACAAGCAGGAGGTACGATGAATCATGTACATACTGTATCTATCTGTGTCCAGAAAAATAAATGTACTTATTTATGTTATGGTTTTTTTAGAGTTGTAGAGTGGCACAACAGTCTAACTACTGCTCATCAAGTGTAAGAAGATTGTAAGTTTAAATCCCAGCAAAAACATATATAAGACTTAAACCGCTCTAATGAAAAAAAAAAACTACTAGACTGGGGACATCATGTGATGAGGAAAGTTCTGACATACAGATGAGAATAAAGAATAAACATCTTATTTACTAATGTTTTGATTTTTAACAAAACATGCACTGTCGACTAAACTTATCAGTTTATTAGTTTATTATTTCTATTCAGCCCGCTTTGAGATTATTTTACAGTGTGGCAAGAATCGCTCCCAAACTCCTTCTGTGCCAGTTTCAAAATGCTTTACAGCTGCACAGGCAACCCTACACCTCAGCCATGTGAGATTTCTGTTGGAACACAATCAAAGCCTAAGAATTTCCTTAAATAAGTACAGTGTTTTCAGAGGGTCTTTTCTTTTTTTAGGTTTACCTCGCGGCAGAGGCTTTCTGAGGCTGGGTGAAGCAGATGCCTCGCAGAGCAGAAGGCAGCGAGAGCCGCTATTAACCGCCAGCTGCGCTCCAACCAACACATCGCAGTCCACTGAGAGCAGAGATTGGAGTGGAAACCAGAGAAGCGAGCGCGCAAAGAGACTTTCAATTAAGAAAACTGTCAAAAAGAAAAAAATGTTTGGGGCTGCCTTTGCTGCTTCGGTTCGATGCAGCTGCACCAAAAGCAAAAACTCCAGAACAACTGAAAAGGAGCTACTGGGAGCTGGTGGAGAGCTGCGAAAGAGAGAGAGAGAGAGAGAGAGATAGAGATGAAGGCGCAGGAGGAAGGAAAATTATCAGCTCTTTTAATCCCATGGTGTGTTGAGCTAGCGCAGCCGGGTGCTCTATCTCAGTGTGCCACAATGAGCGCTAGCTTTGGCTACCTCCAGGAGCTGAAATCCAAGTGCCGCGCTTAATGATTCATTTGTAGGGCAGCTCAGAAACAACCAGCGCTCCCTCACCGCTATAGTTCTCTGGGAAACGAACACAGGGGAGCTGCAGGATTCAAAAACAGCCGCAAAGCCTTGAACTGAGAGTTTTAGGGAGCTCAGTAATTCTTCAAAGAGAAATCAAGTGGTGAACAGTGTGATAATGTGACATATTTTTAACATATGGAAACGTAGAGGGAATTTGAGGAGGGAACAGCCTAAAAAGCTTATATTGGTGCCAATATTGGAGTTTTATTGTTTCTTTTGTAAACCACAAAGCAGATGCTGCTGGTCACTATCATTACCATACACTATATGATGTACACTGTGGGTGGTAATGTTTTTTATGATGTATTTCTGGTACTCGTGTGACTCATAGATCGATGAATGTTAAGTGTCTGTATGATTGAGCACATAAGTACACAATGTACAGGTCTGGTCATTTAAAGCCATGCCCTTGAAGCAACACTTAATAAATGATTTACTTTTTTTTTTTTTTAATAAGCTGGGTGTCATTTAAATAATTTCAATAATGGATCGGTCCCATTATTGAAAGATTCCCAGCTTATTAAAAACACCCAAACAATACTTTTTTCGATTCCTTTTTCTAAAATATAAAAACGATAATTATTATTACACAACATATTTATTTACCAGCCAACATGAGTAATCTCATTCTCATACTATCACCAGTAGAGGCTCCATCATTTTGGATCTTAATAAAGTCGTGGCACTTTATTAAGAACAAAAAACATGTTTCCTTGTTGGTGTGATCCATGCATAGTATCCAAAACAGGTACCAAAATATTTTCAGTACTTTCAGACATTTTGGTCGGTGTCTTTTTGATATCAAATTGCAATACATAGCCCTACCCAGGATTAAAGGTACCTAATTAATGATGTGAAACTTCTGATCTTTCTGGATTCTTATCTTACTTTGTTTTTACGTCAGTCAGCATTACCATATCTGTTAATAACTTCATTAATTTAACTACCCAGCTTAATTATGTATACAGTAAGCACAATGTGGTGTATACTAACATATTAAATAACTTAACTGACTTTCTATATTATTTTATAAAGATATGTTCATGTTGACCGATGAAAAAGTTAAAGTAAGCATCCAGTAAGATCTGAGGTTTCAGAGTATAAATAAATGTAGAATCACTATTTGGCAAACAAAAGGTCACTTTTGCCCTTTTCTAATTATTATGTGTTGTAACTGCTTATTAATTAAACTGCCCATTACAGTATTTACAATATTCATCAACATTAATGAACTTCTTTAAAATATATATATATAAACCCTTTATAAAGAAGAATTATTTTAAAGTGTTTTAAATGTAAGTGTAGCTTATGTAATATCCTGTTAGGTCAATTACTGTTCCCAAAATTAAAACCCACTCCATTTGTATTCCTCCAGCAAGTCCTCTCACACGCAGCTATTCTGTAATGAATAGGAGGTACAATCTCCACAATATCTGCTCATTAGTCTGAATGGGATTTTTTCCTGCAGAGCTTGAGCATCCTTGCAGCAGTTGCTATTGAAGAATGCACATGATTTCATCAGTGCAAAGGTCAACAGCATCGTGACCTTATTGAGTGGCACAGAATGCTGAGACAATGTCCGTGTCATGACTGGAATACACGCGGAGAGAATTAACTCCCTCCCAGTCGGAACTTGGCTTCCTTTCCCCGGCTCGCCAGGCTGAATGGCTGCCGGGTACGGGCCAGAGACTGCGGCTTTGTGACCAGAATCCATCATCAAAGACCAATTAAATTGTAAGTGCTGGTAATAACACTTCAGTACGGAACATCCTTGGCATAATCACAACTCTTCCCCTCCCACAGCAAGGCTCGCCTCTAGGGGTGTGGTATTTCAAAATGGTAAAAGGTTAGAAGTCTTGCAGCTGACACACGCTCAGCCACTGTGATGAGCACTGTGCTGGGGGGATGCAAACCATGCCTTCTGATGAGGGGAGTTGTTTTTTTTTTCCTTTTTTCTGAAGCACGTATAGTTTGCATTCCTCTAGAGTTTTTACCCTATATGGGTCATTCTATGGAAACGTCCATTTTTGTGTACCTAGATTTTACAGATATATTACACTTGAAAATAATATTAAATTTAAAGGGTTAAATTTTATTTAAATGTATTATAAAATAGAACAAGAAGTTATTTAAATAATTTTCAACCTGTTTAAACCTGTTTTTTAAATCAATAATTTATTTTTTTCCAAGCACAACAAAAGTGCTCATCTCCACAGTCATCTAAAAGAGATGTGTGCTGTACTGTATATTATGGAAAAGAAAATATATTTATATTACTTTTTAGCTGCAATAGTCTACACATGACACACATATGACACACATAAATCACATGAAAATCCCTCAAAAATAAATACATAAATGATGTAGAACTATGATAAAAGCTCAAACTAAAAAAAAATATTGTTCACAAAAAAAACAAAACAAATATATTTATCTATAACTGTGGCCCAGTGAAGTCTCACTGTTTTAACTGGTGGTCTCACAAACACAAAACATAGCTTAATTTAAAATAAAATATATGGCATATATGAAGATATATGATCTAAAACACATTGTATTTTGTTATTCACCTGTTAATGTAATGAATTTACATTCATTTATATAAAATGTATATTACTCTATTCTTATATTGTAAAAAATAATATATATATATATATATATATATATATATATATATATATATATATATATATATAATTTAAATAACATTTTAACATATATATCATGATTGACAGCACAAGGCACCCATTGTACACAAAATGCATTTTTCTCCTCAATTGTAACTGGTATTCCCTTTCTTTGATAACTTAGATAATAACACGTTTAAATCAAAGTTAAATGTTAAAATAAAAAAACATTTTGCCATCCAAAAGTAGAATAAGCTGTGAATAAGCTGTATGTGTGTCTGTTGTGCTCTCAGAAATAGAATAGGATGTGTAGCATGTGGAGATGTATTAATATAGGTGATTTGCTGTAGTGGAAAAGCAGCATCATTACACGATTAGAGAGCGGGAGAGATAGAGAGAGAGAGAAAAAGAGAGAGAGAGTGCTGAGAGCGCACTGCCCTGTGATTGATTAGAAATAGAGCCCCTACTATGAGTGGCCCAATAGCGGCCTTGAGAAAGAGACTGATTGAGGACATAATTCTGAACGGAGGAGATTTCATGGTTAGGAGCACGAAACTGAAGGCAAGATGGATGGCGGGCCACAAATTAGGAGTCAGTCAGAGAGGCTAGCTTATTTTTCCCCCCTCAGCGGCCTCGAATAGCAAACTAACCACTGCTCTGTAAACAATGATCCCCCTCAATACTCTGTCAATTAACTAGTGACTCATGCAAATCCACAGGAGGCTAGACACTCTGGAGGAGTGGGCAATAAACGAGCCAGGCTAGGACTATAGACAAGGCCAGTCAATTGTAGCAGCTTCTTCTTCTCTCTTTTTTTTTGTTGAGAAAAGTATAATAAGTGTGAGATGCAAATAGAAAGCCTGAAGCATCAGCAGCAGTGTTTTTCATTAAACGCAATTAGCGCTTTTAGGGAAATACGCTTATTTTTATCATGTCTATCCCTTCAACGGGAAAATAAGCAAGGACAGAAAGAAGTGCAATACGCTCTTAGACGAATATACCCACAAGCATGAAAGAATAATTTGAAAACCTTGCTTTTTTTATTTTTCCTTATTATTTCAGGTGACCACTGTTATACACGGCTGTTTTACATGCACCAGTATCCACTACTAGAGTAGCCACTATCATATACTGATCAGCACCACCTGTGTGATACTTCATAGGTCCCCCTTAAGCTACTAAAACCAGAACAGATCTGACCATTAGAGGCATGGACACCACAAGATCTTGGATGCTGTGCTGTTGTATCTATCTGTGACCAAAAAATTAGCAGTGGGGCTTTTTTTATCAGGTCTTTTTTTTTTAGCAGTTGCATTTGTGTGTTTAAGCCTCCATAACCACAAAACTGAACCTTTACATATGGACAGTTTTAAACGTGCATTTGTTGATAAGATGAAAGATACAAAACTGGCATCTGAAGGTAAAGAAGCAGGTGGACTGTTGCAGAAGAGATACAAAGAATTTACGCAATGATTTTTGTAAATAATTCTGAAGTTATTAAGGGAGTTTTTTAAGGTAAGACTACCAGGTGGGATACTTAGTAGTATAGCAGTAGTGTAGTATATATAGGAATGTATATTGTTACTGTATATATTATTTTCCTTAAAAAGCACAGCACTAATTGAAGCAACTGTCTTGCTTTCCCTTGCGAAGCCCTGCAACTGTTTCTTCTATTTATACATTTTCTGAAGATATGAAATAAAACACATTGTAAGTGCTCTTTTCAGTCTCTTTGCATTTATTTACAATGTTCTTGATAATCTAATAAATTAAAATGAACTTTTAGCTAAAGTTACTGGTGTGACCCATTTTACTCACTTAGGAAAATGTGAAAAAAAAAAATAGAACTACCAGTTAATAGAATTTAACTGGTGTTACCTTTCTTAAAGTAACATTTATGGAAAAATAACACAGTTCTTGTGAACCACTTTACTTCCTTAAGAAACTGTGAAAAATTGATAATAACTAAATTAAATAACATATTTTAGCAGATACATCATGATTGACAGTGTGTGATTTCACTGTTAAGTTGCAGCCCAACATGCATTTTTCTCTTACAATGTAACTGGTGTTACCTTTCTTTGGAATGCATAATGTTTTAACAAATGCACCAAAAGGTAAAAAAAAAAACAAATTAAACTATCATTTTCGGGAAAAAAAATATATATCACACCGTTCTTGTGAGAGGTTTTTGTGGAGTTTCACCAAAGTTACACAGTGCAGTATTAAAGGTTAAATTCACAGTCAGTGTACCCTCAGAATCATTCTGAAATTGTTAAGGTAGTTGTTTAAGGTAGGACTACTAGGTAGTGTATATATGGGTATGTATATATTTCCTGTATATATTGTTTACCTTAAAAAGCACAGCACTAATTAAAGTAATAGTCATCCCTGTGCAGCTCTGCTACAGTTGATTACAGCAGCAGTCTCCGCAGTGTTCTTCAAAATGAAACCTGATCTGATCAGTGCAATGCATTTGCTCCATAGGCACCTGCCACAGAAATACTCCCACAATGCCCCAGCAGAGATCTAATTATCAGATTGGCTCCCAGCACAGAAAAAGCTGACCATACACGCTTATCTGGAATGCATAATGGCTTCCGATGGAATGTTTAATTTAGATGCTCGCAGTGTGTGTGTGTGTGTGTGTGTGTTTGTGTGTGCGTAAGTGTAGGCGTGCTCGTGTTTGTGTGTAGGTCCAGCCAACGTACCTTTCGACATTATCCAGGTTCCCTGCCACGCCGAGTCCTCCGATGGTGTACAGCTTGCCGTCATACACCACGCTGTTGTGCCGGCAGCGAGGGACTGTCATCCGAGACACCAGGTTCCAATTATCCAGCAGGGACATGTAGCACCACACGTCTGCCAGCATGACTCCTGACTCCATTCCACCTGAAGAAGGTGCAAAGCCCAATCACAAATGACTGCTCAAGTCTCCATTTACACCCTCCTCCTGGGCCCCCTGCTCTGAAAGCAGCCTGTCTGCCCTCCCACACACCTGCTCCAATACAACTCAACTGAAGGAAGGGGAAGAAGTGCCACAAAAAAAAAAGCCCTCAGTAATCACGTAATGATCTGCAGGTACAGAGCACAACTGAGGGGTCATTATATTTTGCAAACCTACAGTTAATTATTATTTTTTTTATATTTTCTGCAACTGATTAATCTCCCAAGTGGTTTCCTCATAGTTAGCCCCCCCCCCAAAAAAATGTAATATATTTGTAATATATTTTTTATATATTTAAAATATTTTAACTCTATTTGTTTTATTACTGGTTTTACTTTTGGCCTTTCACCTTTTTATTTTATTTATTTCATCCTTTTATTTTTTATATACTTACTGTATATACTTATTATTGTTGTTATTTATTTATTTTAGTTCCATCAATTACCTTTTTTATCTTTTATATACTTACTGTATATGCTTATTATTGTTGTTATTTATTTATTTTAGTTCCATTAATTACCTTTTTTATTTTTTATATACTTAGTGTATATGCTTATTATTGTTGTTATTTATTTATTTTAGTTTCATCAATTACGTTTTTTATCATTTTGGTGTTAGTTTAGTCCTCTATTTCTTTAATTGTGTTTATATTGTTTTTATCTCTTTGTGTTATTACTTTACATTTTAGCCTGTCTGCATATTCATATATTTATTCAAAATATTTTATTTCTTCTTAATTAAATCTTACATTGTTTGCTTGTTTTCATATTTAGTTAGATTTTTATTTTTATATTTATATCAGTAAAGGCTCGGAAAATGCATTGAAACCGACAGGTACCCTCAATGTATTCCGAATGTAAATAAAAGTTGATTAATTGATTGGTTGAAAAAGAGTAAGCACCTCAGTATGGAGTCAAAAAAGGGTCATAAAGATTTTGAGTTTGTAAAACAGAAGTCACAAATGTACTGAAACTTGTAACTGCGTTTAAACAACTGCATGCACGAAAATCCAAATCCACAAATTAACTGGAATGTGCAAACTTGAAACAGAAAGTAATATTAATAATAATTCAAATGTACGAATGTGAAAAAATATTTTAATTATATATAAATATATATTTTTTAATTTGTAAATCCAATCTCTTGAATGTGTGAATCAGTACTGCTCAAATGGCTTAAGCTGGGTCAGACCAAAAATCACATTGAATTTGTGAGGTTGTAAATGTGACAGTGGGTGTTTTTCACTGTGGAGCTAAAAATCCTCTCATTCATCTTCTCTGCTGCGGGTGCGAAGCTCTAGCTGCAGTTGCGAATTTTGACCCTGTTTTGACGCCTGATTGATGGACCAATAGGAAAGCTTTATCTGGACCAATCAGATTACGGGGTTTGTTTAACCAATCAGAACAATGGGTGGGTCTCTGCAGCTCAGAGTACTGGGCATGTCGAAAGGTGGTCGTCTATTGGTCTATTGGAGCTGACGTTCCACGTGGCCGCCATTTTGGAGTCGGCCACCATGCGCCCCCCAGTGGATCAATTTACACTGAGGAAGGAGTTTAATAAACCGATAATATTCACAACTCTACCAATTTACACACGGTTTGGTTTGTTACAAACAGCAGAGATGTAGTAATGATACAGGACGCTGTCACACATTACAAATATGTGCTTTCATGCTGAAATACTTTACATTATGCTCTTTATCAAAGACAGACATATGGTATAGCATATTAATTAGTACATAAATTAATTAATTTATTAATATATATATATATATATATATATATATATATATATATATATATATATATATATATATATGTGTGTGTGTGTGTGTGTGTGTGTGTGTGTGTGTGTGTGTGCATCTATGTACATAAATATAAAATTAATTCATATAATTAGAACATAATATAAAGTATTTCAGCATGAAAGCACGTATTTGTAATGTGTAAATCAGGTAAAAAATTGGTAGAGTTATGAATATTATTGTTTTATTAAACTCCTTCCTCTGTGTAAATTAATCCACCGGGGGCGCATGGTGGCTGACTCCAAAATGGCGGCCACACTTTCGACACGCCCACACCTTTCGACACGCCCAGTACTCTGAGCTGCAGAGACCCACCCATTGTTCTGATTGGTTAAACAAACCCCGTAATCTGATTGGTCCGGATAAAGCTTTCCTATTGGTCCATCAATCAGGCGTCAAAACAGGGTCAAAATTCGCAACTGCAGCTAGAGCTTCGCACCCGCAGCAGAGAAGATGAATGAGAGGATTTTTAGCTCCACAGTGAAAAACACCCACTGTCACATTTACAACCTCACAAATTCAATGTGATTTTTGGTCTGACCCAGCTTAAGCCATTTGAGCAGTACTGATTCACACATTCAAGAGATTGGATTTACAAATTAAAAAATATATATTTATATATAATTAAAATATTTTTTCGCATTCGTACATTTGAATTATTATTAATATTACTTTCTGTTTCAAGTTTGCACATTCCAGTTAATTTGTGGATTTGGATTTTTGTGCATGCAGTTGTTTAAACGCAGTTACAAGTTTCAGTACATTTGTGACTTCTGTTTTACAAACTCAAAATCTTTATGACCCTTTTTTGACTCCATACCTCAGTCTCTGAGTGGTGCTGTATCATAGGAACACATGCATTATTAGCAAGCATTAGTCTGTTAATCTGTGCTAATTTACTTTGTACAGTAATTGCTGCAGCCATCCCAATTTAGCAATAGTAAATAAGTAAATACAGCAGATAGCATCCTAATATAATACCAGCCACAAGCACCAAATCCTGCTTGGTACATGTCTGCTGGGGGATGGCAGGCGGCTGGCACACCTCTGAACAATAGGTGTGAGAGAGAGAAAAAGAAAGAGAAAGAGAGAGAGAGGGTGAGAGAGAACCCTACTGGGTTTCATTTCCACTGAAACTGTGGTCAGTTGTATGCCAGCTATAGAGCACACACGGCTCAGCTCAAATTCCAGCTGGATTCTGAACAGCAGGAAACTGGAAAATGATGTTTGTTCCCAGAAAGCCACTTGGGGGGGTTAGATTTGACATTATGATACTGACTGATTCTGCTAAAATAATTTATCATTATGACTCAGTATTTAGATGCATGGTGATGCACAGTTCAGTTAGATTCTGTCAGGAGAAACTATGATAATCAGAATATGTTTTTAAGTTGTGATTTACGTATCAGTTTGCTGTACACTCACTTTACACTGCATAAATATTTGTTATTTGTGTAATAATGAACAACATTTACCTTGCTAGATAAGTTATCCTGAAATAAACTGATGAATGGGTATTTGTTACATAGTATTATGTTGGGGTGCTTTGAGTGCTTGTATGTACATTTTTATGTAGGCGGATGTATGTGGATGTCTGCTATATATATTTACAGATATTTAATTTATTTGGGGTTTTTTTTACTCTTGATGAAGGGGTGTGTGCAAAATGTGTTGGGTTATTCATAGTGTTTTAATTTTGTGTCTATATGTACCTGTTTTTTGGAAAAAAGGAAGAAAACAATAAAACTGTATTCACAAAAAAAAAATACTTTGCTTTACTAATAGCAATTTATTTCTAACTCAAAATTTAAAAACAAAAAAAGAGCACACATGTAAAAAATGCCTTTTTTCCCCTGAAGAAACAGAACATTATTTAGAATAAACTAACATACAGTGGCATGCAAAGTATTGTGTTTCTCTTTCTTTAAACATTAAAGTGAGTAAAAGATGAACCAGTAAAACATTATTTTTTGCCACACAAGTTTTGTAGATTTTTTCTTTAAAAAAAAAAAACAATACTCATTTTTAGGTAGCAGTTGTCTTAGTCTGCAAAATAATTAACCATCTTCGGTTGACAAATGCCCCACCATGTCAATTTCAATGTTTCACAATATTTCTCTATTAATATCTTTGTGATAATACACATCTATGGTTTGGATATTTCCTAAATCTATACAGCCATTTTTATGAGAGCATTTTATGTGACTAACTTATTGAGTTACAGGGGTTGAACAATGAAACTGAAACACCTGGTTTTATACCACAATAATTTATTGTGGTGACGGACAGTTCTGGTGGAAACAGGAGAGTTGAGGTGCACATTGAATTCTGTCGTGATTTGAGCAGCTGTGGTTTTATGTTTTTTGCATACAATCCCGGTTAGCACCTGAACATCCCTTTCAGACAGCTTCCTCTTACAGCGTCCACAGTTAATCCTGTTGGATGTGGTTTGTCCTTCTTGGTGGTATGTTTACATTACCCTGGATACCGTGGCTCTTGATACATCACACAGACTTGCTGTCTTGGTCACAGATGCACCAACAATTTGTCCTCTTTAAAACTCTGGTATATCAACGATAATGTTGTGTGCATTGCAATATTTTGAGCAGAACTGTGCCCTTACCCTGCTAATTGAACCTTCACACTCTGCTCTTACTGGTGCAATGTGCAATTAATGAAGATTGGCCACCAGGCTGCTCCAATTTAGCCATTAAAACGTCCCACACTAAAATGACAGGTGCTTTAGTTTCATTGTCCAACCCCTGTATGTGCCTATGAACATGGATTGAGATTTCCATTGTGCCCCAGTGCCTGATTCTTTGCTTCACCAAACAAGCAGGTTTCATTTATTCAGTCATTCCATTAATTTAAACAATTAAGAACAAGTCCTTAGTAATTTCCTAAATATCCAGCAAATTAAAAACAAACAAACCACAAATCCACCAATCAACCCCGAGTAAGAGAGTAAGAAGGTAAGTTTCTGAGCTGCACTGTATGATTGCAGTATATAATAACAGAAGCACTGAATTTAATGGGACAGGGCGGTCATCGACCCCAGGGGGTTAAGAAATGGCAGTTAACACTAAGGTTGGGGGTCAAGCTGAGGTCTGGAAGACCATATAAGTCATTTTAATGGATTTAAAAACTCATTCTGTACATTAATCAAGCTAAAAAAAAATAGGGTGGACAAAAGTATTGTTTAGAAAAACTTTTTATAATTTTATTCTACTGTAAAGAAAAAATGGGGGTGGATAAAACATGCTTTTTGTAATGATTTTTAAAATTTATTTTAAAATAAGATTCCTAGCTGCTACAGAAAGCTTTAATACTTTTTTATACTTTCCCCCCAAGTTTAGGCAATTATATGTGTATATAATTAGATAGAACAATAATTAAAATCCTAAAGAAATGGCTTTTGGAATAAGTCATTGCTTAGCTGCTCACAGGAACAACAGTAGTGCCTAAGCATTTGTCCACTACTGTACCAAATTTCTCTAATTGCTTACATGAGGTATAAAATATTTAAATAACATTTTAATTACACTTTTGCTGTCATCACAACATTGAAAACACTGACCTTAAAAAGAATCTGCAAGTTCCTGCAAAATTAATGTTCTAGTGTCTCCCAGTGACACAACTCTGGCAGGAAAAGTGTGAAAAAGCAGAAGTGGAAACACTGCCTCCATGACATCTCGCCAACCTGTGCTAAATATAAAAGCCCACACCTGTGGGAGGCTTCCAGCCCTGCAAGTGACATACAGATGGTTTGATTACCTGACAGGTAGATATTATCCCCTGCTGAAATGACAGAGAAGAACTCGCGGTCATAGAAAGGCAAGCTGGCCAGGGGGTACCACTTGTTGTTCTGGGGGTTGAAGCAAGTGACGGCTGTCAGCGAGCGCTGGTTCATCCCAATGACCTGCCGCCCCCCCACCAGCACTATCACCTCTGCTACCCCTGCAGGACAGACACAGCAAAAAAAAACAAAAACAAAACAAAAAAGAATTAAATAAAAAAAAGGGACATTTTGCAGTGACATTTTGAGTGGACAGAAAGGCCTAGAGTCAGTAGAGGGAAAAAGAAAAGTGTATTTTATAGTATTTAATCATCACTAAGCACTCTGAGGCTATGTTCACACAGCAGGCAATGCGACTAAAGAGCCAGACCTCAATTTGTACATCTTTTGCGACTAGGAGAAGGAAAAAAAAAAGTTGGAAAATGGATGACTGCAATGAGGGAAGGTTTCAGTGAAGATATATTGTGTTTCTAATGAAGTGAAACACTAAAGAATGCAAACCACAGCTACATCCATTGCTTAAAAACAAGACTTTTTTTAAAAGTGAGTTTGAATGCATTCTCACTGATGAGCCCAGCTGTCAGTCCCTGAAACTACCTGATAGCTTCTGTGAAGCTAGAGAAGATGAAACCGAAACTTCACGTGAAGCTCACATCCATCAGTTACACAGTGCAAACTTTTAAAAGACAAATCTCTGATATGGTTCACATTAAACAAAATTGTGTGGCCAGCCCAAACTAAACATTTCTGCCACTTGGTGTGTAAACATAGCCAAAATAACATTTCTAAAACTCTCTTTGTAACAGCTATAGACCCTCCATGCCAGTTGGTTCTATTGTTTTTGCTTTCAGCTAGAGACTTTTTATCTCTCCTTTGTTGACAGTCTAAGAATACAAACAGCAAAAAGGAAGGCAAACAACAAACACAATCAAAGAACTATCTTATAAAACTCACCAGGGAGAACTTCGTGTAATCTCTGAAATTAATAAAGAAATGGCAGTAACAGCCAGCCTCAGTCTAGGAAAGCATAAAGTTCTTAAGCCTGAAACACAAACCCTGAAAATTTCATGCTGACTGACAGGAAGATGTGCGAAACTATTCCCCTGACCTGCACAGACAAAGCTTTCCCAACAAATATATTTATTTAGGGAATGATAAAGTAGAGGATTCACTTCTGTGGGAGAAAAAGAGAGATTCTTGTCTTTGGGCTTCAGGCTCAGTCAAGTCAGTTTGTTTGACTGGCCAACAAGATTTTTATCTCCAAGCGTTTGGATTAAAATTCATGACATACATTCCTCCTCCAAAAGCAGAAGGCTGGGGCAGAGAGGATCTGCCGTGTGCAGTGGGAGAAAATGAAACGTCAATGTTTCTTACTTACAGTAAAAAAAAAAAAAAAAAAAAAAGGAGTGAGAAAGAAAGTAAAAAAGATATTTTCGAGAATGTACCCCAACTTTTGCTAGATGTGTTTAAAATGCGAAAAGCTGACTACCTCGGAGGACCCTCGCTGTAGCAGCATTACTCTTTCCATCGTTAATTTTTGAATAAAAAGCAGCACATGCTAGGAGTCATTCTATTTGTAGAGGTCTGCGTATCACAAGATGTTGGAATACTATATAGGCGGAGAACAGCAGACCCTTACAGTGCAGCAAACAATTTGCATGACTGGCACGGCCATCTGCTCACACAGAGCCTCGGTCTCCGAGCGCTTGGCGTAGTGCGGCTCGGTTACTGTGTGCACGGTTTGACCGTTCGGCTTCTTACGGACCCCTCTGGCCTTGGGAGGCATGCTGCCTTGGGGGCAGACAAACTCTGGCCCCACATCTGCAAGTGTAGTCCATTCCTGACATCCTGGTACCGGAGGGAAACTGCCACCCCATCAATCGAGCCCTCTGTGACAGCTCAACAAGAGAGTCAGGCCTGCTCTCCACAACCGGCAGCTACACTGGAAAAAATATATACACTTAATTTACTCTATTTCAATGTAAATGTGTATTTGATTGGAATATATTAACACTAAGTATGTCAGAAAAATGCTGCCAAATATGTTCAGTGCTAAGTATTGTACAGTAAAGTAAAAAATAATATCAATTAGAATTAAATGTAAAGATGATTGTAAGACAGGCACAATTTATCACTCTGCTTATTTTAGCAGGAAGATAATATATAATATATTGAACCTTAACCGCTTAATTGACAGGTTCTTACTAATACAGGCCCTAATTAACACAGGTACTGCCAAACATAATTCAAATTAAATGCATAATTTGATTTATTCATAAGGAATCCATGCTTAGATTAAGTTTCCAGTCAGAAGCAGGTTCTAACAAGTGTAGGCAGATCTGACATTGACATTGGTTCCAATTGCTTTAAATCTGCTTTACCATTCTGAGGTAAATACTTATGAAATATAACACAATTAACAATAATGTAGTGAATTGAGGTTATTTAAAGCATTTAGGCAATAAATCTTAGAATTTTGACAAATTCTTATAAAGTATTCTCCCTTAGACAGGGTCAACACAGATCGGTGGATGGTTATAAGCAATAAAAACACTTTTTAAGGCAAGAAACAGCATTATGTAAGAATTGCCATCTCTTGCACTGGCCCCAGGAAGAGTGTAATTGACACTTTGAGCCACCAATAAAGAACACGCTTTTCACATGCATTTTACAAGCTGAGAGCTATACAGATCACTGTTCTGCCTGCTTTACCAAAGTGAGACCCAAGTAGTGAGGTTTTGCTACAAAATAAGGAAATTTATATAACTTATAACTTAACTTTAATTAGACCTTGGTGTCCAATGCTGCATTCCATTTGAGCTAGGATGTGAGAAATTACTAGTTACATGTAAAATAAAATTAACCGAAGCGAGTTTCCAACTAGGAAAGTCAGGAGAGTGTAACCAACAGAGAGTAGAGAATCCAAGATGGCTGCACTGCACATCAAGCAGTAGTAGTAGTAGTATACATTACATTAGCAATTCTATTTGTTTTTCATTAAATCAGCCATACAAACAGTATTGTCTGACCTCTATCTGTGGACTTTTTCTCTGATGGGTAATGATAGCTGCTATCTGAATGTTAAACTGGAATGTAGTCAACTCTCAGCTCCTTATTTGACAACATTCTCATAACTCTGACCTCTGAGAAAAGTGGAACACAGCAGTGTACAACCCAGACAAAAACAAATTATCATTTTGGAATATTATTTAAAGTGTCACTAGTCTATATTATTTTGTTTTTAAACTGAAAGCATCACACCCGCCCAGTTTAAAATGATTCTTCCGCATGCTCGGTGTAATTATCCATTTTCACCAGAGAGGGCCCCAATTCTCCAAATCTCAAAACTTACAGACATCAGCTTTAACACTATTATAACATTTGAAATCTTGAGAAATATTAATTTAGTTTTTTACACTTTGCAAGGAAATAAACAGAGCAAAACTGTTGCAAGTCATTTATCAATGAATCTCAAATGGATCCCAAAAAGAGAAGAACAGTATCTTATAAAATACTGCCTTCATGTGTGTATACTAATTGATGCTGGTTGTACTAAGACACTGCACTGCAGTTCTATAGGGAATTTTTGAGATTTGTTTTGGAATAAGCCTTTTTTCACTCCTTCTCAGCTTTTGTTTATGGCTACACTAAATTTTTTCTTGAGTCATTATTTCACTGAAATGACAACACTTTTTCTTGAGTGTAGTTTTATGCTATCCTTCCCACCCCTGCTTGTAGTTGCTCATTGCAGCAGCTATAAACCCAGGCTGGGTGAGATGACAGCACACAGACAGGAATGGAGTGCTAATCTGGCCCAACACTCTTTCGGGGCTTGCTAATCCAGCATTGCTGGGATCAGGGGCTGGGATCCATGCCCTTCTCCCAGGTTCGGGAGCCCCTGCTGTGTAAAGCGCCATGCTATGTCTAGGTCTCTCCCGCTGACAAATGCACCCAGACAGGTATTAAGAGGCAGGCAGCAGGGGGCCTCGCCCGGCCGCAGCTTCTTTGCTGATTGGAGTGGATTAAGCAATGGTAAAAAAAAAAAAAAAAAAGAATAAATAAATAAAAAGTGCATGGAGTTGGCACTCAGCCTGTATGTTTGTTCTGTTAACTAAACTTCAGAAAAGAACGTCCTCCTTCCAGGAACTGCCAGACAAAAATCAGCAACCAAGATCATTTTAAGTTCATTTTCAAGTTGTTAGCCCTGTTGTTTCACACAAAGAGTTTGTTTCCTAAAGAATCATTATAAAATACTTTTCTTGAGTTAGTTTAAACAAGTGACTTGAAGCCTTTGGAACACTGCATAGCTGTTAAAAGACATATCTTAACCCCTTGAGACACTTGAGTGTCCTTAAAGGGGAACATTTTATTTTTGCTTCGTTGCACCATGATACTTGATATTTTTATATGGAGAAACTGCCCACACCATCTAATGGTCACATGACAACATTACATTTAATTGACTGTAAACAAGACAGTGGGAATCCCAGTCAGACGTTTCTACACCCAGTCCGGACAGAAACATGGACCAGATAAAAATTCTCATGCAATTTTATGTTTGAAACTAATTTATTTACTTACTGTAGAAAGGTAGACTTTTGATTTTGGACTAGACTGGGTCCTTCTAATCCTAAATGGCAAAGGATAATTTTTACATTTTTTTTAAATGAACTACTTTTCCCACATATAAGGGACAAAGACAAGAAGAACATAAAAATACACACCAAGCAAAAGTCCAAGCCTCACAGAGTTCTTATCTAAAGTGTTAGTTTTGTTCCTTGCACCAGAATTTTATGGTTTCATCTTTTAATGACTATTGATGGGACCCATTCAGATTCAGTAACTGCCTAGAATACACTACTATACTATTAGATCACTAGAGTCAGGTCAAAGACATTTTCTAAACTTCAATATAAATTTAGTTTAAAACTGATCGGGAAACCAAAAAACTAGGTGTCCATTAAAGACTACTAAAAACAAACAAACAAACAAACAAACTAACTGCAGTACTCTGGGTAAAATATGTGTAGTGCAATCTCAACAGAAAAATTGATAACTGGATTTTTGATCAAACTAAGACTTCCAAAAATTCTTCCAAAAGCTCTTCAAAAAACAGTATAGGGGTCCTGAGAAGAAGTGACTGGTATCAACACTTGCAGAGAGAGATCAAGCTAGTAAATTGGTTTAGGGTACTCTCCTGTGGAAGAAATGTTCCACAATCCATCATTAAAGGAAATTTTAAGTTGTATATATATATATATATATATATATATATATATATTGTATGGATATGCAAAGTAACATTTAATATTGAACATAGTCAGTCTTCAGGAAGATATTTAAAAATTAAAAAATAAAACAGTAGCAGGGATTCTGAGGAACCTGTCAATTCTTAAGGTCAAGGTCAAGCTAGTAAATTACTTTAGGATTGTCTCGCTGAAAAAAACATTTGTGACACAATCCATCACTAAAGACCTTCTGATTCCACGTGCTTTATCACGTTTTGATCGAGTTAAGGTGAACATATTGCGATGCATAAACAATGAAGCTTGAGCTTGAGGGGATAACAGTAAATTTACCTTTTAATAATGGAAAGATTATAGCTCCACAAGCAGCTGCGGACTGGGACATTCAAAATGGAAATCCTTGAACTAACGGTGTCACGCGGCAGAGCTTTTCTTAGGTACACATCAGTGAAATTTGCAGAGTGGCTAAAGCTCAGTAATAAGCGGTGCAGGTGCTGTGACACCCACTGTTGACACTCTCTTTGGCAAAGATGTGACACTGCTGTGGCTGGACTCCAGGCAATGTGCTTAGCGGCATTAGCATGGAGGTGCTGTTACAGGAGATGAAGCTCTACAGCTCTATACAGCTATTGGGATATCAGCAGCAGCAGCAGCAGCAGACTGGAGAGACCAGGTCCAGACTTTAAAAAAAGCTGCAGGCTTCTATACACCTCCAATCGGTAACGCAACAAGCGGGATTTATTTCCTACCCTGCACAATCCAACCAGGGATAAGTAGAAGAGTGACAAAAGATCGTGACAGATGGTGCCTAGCGTAATTACACTGTTCACACATTAATGGTGTGTGATGTTATTGCGAGATGAGCTGAAGCGTGTACCTGCAGAAAGTCGCGGGCGCGTTCGGGGTGTCTGCATCTCTTGTCGGGCATGGGGCAACATGTGGTACCTCTTGGCCTCATTAACCAGGTCTCTGCAAGGCTCTGAGGATTTGATGAGCTCCTCGTTGTCCACCACGTTCAGTAGATAGCTGGGGTGGATGAAGGGAAGGCGAACAACAGCCAGCAGTTCTGATACATGCTAAAAACAAAAACACACACAAACAAACAAAGAACAAGTCAATCAGCTACAATACAGAAAATCAATAATAATCACAGACATAGACAAACAATAGAGTCCAATAGTCTTCAACACTAGAGAAATCTAGAGCTTAGATTCCTTGCCCCAACCCGACCCGAGTCCGGCCCTGGTTTTAATGCCCTCTTTATTTTATATAAAGCTATGGAGTGATAATCACAATATAGTAAAGGAACAATTCAAACTGTGTTTTAAAAAATGTTGCACGAATTAGAATGTTGTAATCACGCAGCTCTGGAACTGTGCTGTGAGCACTGTGCACATGAAGCCATCAGCCATCAGGGGAGCTAACTTAGGCCCAATACGAAGCAAAGTCAGAGGTATGAAGCTACTTCAAGTTAGCTGTTGATAGTAACAACACATGCTCCTAAAATTCCACTGCAAAAAGACGCTGTGTAACCTCATTGCTGTTTTTGTGTTGTGCGCTTAGACTGTACGCTTAGAAAAATAAAGTTGTTCAGAAAGTGTTTTATATTCTTTTACAGTAGACGAAAGTCATTGTAAATTATGTTATTGTTTTTGGTCTATCTCGGTTTAATGAGCGTCAGTACGTAGCCTTATCGCAGTTTTTTGTGTTTTGCTCTAGGCTATATGCTTTAAAAAATGTGTTTGTTCAGAAAGTATTTTATATTCTTAGACATTATTAATTATATTAGAGTAGACAGGGAGTTTTAATGCTGTTTTAATGCTGTACTTACAAAAAAAAAAAGTCTTGTTAGGTTCAAGCTTAAAAGGACAGTTTATAGGGCAGGCTGGGCTGGGCTGGAATTTTTGGGCCCGATCTAAGCTCGAGAGAAAATGCTGGTATTAAAAGTTATTACTTCCTTTAAATAGTCTCATTGTCAAGGAAACATTCGCAAAAATAAGTGCAAACACAAAAAAATGTGTTATATTGAAATGATATTCAGAAGGAAGCTTAACAGGAATAAAAAATGAGCAACTCTTCTATATATTTATTGAGTTACACATACACACACGACATACAGTGTGTAATGCATATGTAATGTAATATGACAAGTATCTCAGTTGTAGAGGTTCCTAATTGTGTCCAGCATCAATCCATCCCATACAGCTTGAATATACAGCGTTCCTGCAGATTTTGCAGATTTCAGCAGCAGTACGCAGACGAGCCATGTTCTGTTGGAATAGCACACCAGACTAAGCATGTAGAAAACGTAATAATCCACTGGTTGCAGGACCTTTTTAACATAACACTGAGCTGTGAAAGTGTGCACATAATCTTATTTTAGCATTTAACTAGAACTATTGTAGAATGTTTAATAAGTCTTCTTAATATTAAATGTCACCTTTTTATATAAAAAATAATCTGTTGTTTTAAACCCCCATTGCTCTACAAATCTTAAAATTACAAATACTTATTTGTTTAATAAGCATTGCAGTATTTAGTAGCAGGGGACCATTGCCAAGCAAATGAATATATATCATATAAATTAAATAAAAGATAAAAAACACAACAGTGTTAAAAAACTTGATTGGACACACTGCAGGGTCTGTATCTGTGAGGGCCCATAACTAATACTGCATTGTCGGAACAAAAAACAGCCATAAAGTCCAAAGAAGTGTCTGTGGATCTCTGCAATCAGATTGTTGTGACATGTGGTGACAAAGATCAGGGCAGGGATATAAAACAATATCTAAAGCATTAGGTGCTCGCAGGACCACAGTGGCCTCAGTTATTTTGAAACAGGGAAAAAAATAGTTTGACACAACCTGAGTGTACAACGTTCCTAGAGTTGGGTGTTCAAGCTGTCCAAACTTGGCATATATAAGAGATGGTCTTGGTCAAGAAGGAAAAGAAGAAACCAACCATCATTCTAAAATAGCTGTAAAAAAAAAAAAGGTATTGCAGGGATTCCGTAATCTTTTGAATGGAAAAGATGGATTTGAATGGATTTCTTTATCTCCGATCTGATGCGAGAAAAGTCTAACAGCAAGCATTTTGTCTGGAGACAAACAGGCACCTTGCTAATACTCTTAATCCCTAATATGATACAGGGTGGTGGCAGAATCATGCTGCTGGGATGTGTCTGGGAAAAATGAAGAAATGCTCTTCAGAGTGCATGCAAACTTAAGACTGGGTTCAGGCATACAGCTAAAACAACACAAGACCCATCTAAAGCCCAGGCTTAAACCACATCAAAGATCTGCAGAGTCTTGGAGACGGCAATTCATAGACACACGGCATTTAATCTAAGGGAGCATCGGAGGATCTATCAAAAAGAATGGGATAAACTTGTAGTGCAGAGCTTGTAGAGATGACCCATAATCATTTTGCTGCCAAAGAGACTTCTATAAAGTTTTACCTAAAGGAGAACGCTGGTGTGAAATGGACTTTGGGTGTATCAAAACGTAATAAAAAGAATGTACCATTGATGAATAGCCCACCTCCACTCTCCTGCAGCTTTCTGAAATTCAGTATTTTGTGCACTTTGCCCAAACAGGTTTTAGAATGAGTGAAACGGCGAATAGCTTACCCCTGCAAATAATTAGCTTTTTCCACCATTATTTAGGCTTAAAGTAGCTCCACACTTCATTGGTAGAATCCGGAGAGCCCGGACATTTAAAACGAGGTATTTAGAAATATAAAACAGCTCAAGAAGTTTATTTAAAAAAAAAGCCACTGTATACATCCCATAGCGTAGGTAAATCTCTGGGCGCCTCCACCTTAAATTTAATAACAACAATAAGTCAACCGTTGAGCACAAACGAACAAGTAGGATAGTTGAGCAGGTTTCAATATATATATTTCATATATGGCTGTGTGACTGAAGATGTGGATAGACAGATTGTAATTGATGCTATGCATAAAATATGATTGTAAACCAAAAGCACTGTATTTTTTTTCCCCTCTTTATATATATTATTTGTACCTTCTGATTTGTATCTTGTTGGTATGGTCGTTTTTTTTTTTTTTTCTTGTTTGAAAACTGAATTAAATTAAATTAAAAAAAAGTTTTTTTTTTTTGTTTTTGTTTTTTTTTTTACAAAAAACAACTATTCACGCTCAACAGTTGATTCATTGTTACTAAAATTTAATATGGCGGCACCTGGAAATGTATCTATGCCATGGGATGTAAACTTTTACAAAATAAACTTCTTGTGCAGTTTTTTAAGGTTCTAAATACATAATTTTAAATGTCAGGTTTCTTTTTTACCAATGAAGTGTGGAGCTACTTTGAGCCTGAATAACGGTGAAAAAAAAAGAAAAGAAAAAAAAAGCCCCATTTAAGTTATTCTAAAGCCTGTTTGGGCAAAGTGCACAAAATACTGAATCTCAGAAAGCTGCGGGAGAGAGGAGGTGGGCTATTCAACAAAGGTAAGTACTTTTTATCACATTTTAATACAACCAAAGTCCATTTCACACTAGACTTATCCTTTAAGAGTCTGAATACTTTTGTTGCTAAGAGTGATATTGTGTTGTTGATTTTATTTTCAGGAATGAAACTTGGTGGATAGTCATGCCAGAAATCGTGTGTGGTGGCACTGTGGTCACTGTCAAGAAAAACAGTATTTTATCAAATGTTGTTACCAGATCATCTTTGGTCTTTAATTATAGTCATTTTGACAGCCAAACACTATATTAAGAAGGTCCTGTAACCAGTGGTCATATATTTTCTTAAATGAAAACTATTTTAAACTATATAACAGGACACTAGTCATACAGCAGTTGTCTCAAGAGCTTTCCTTGAAGTCAAAGATGCTATGCCACATCACCAGACCTATCCCTGCTTGAAAATGTGTGGAACGCTATTGGATATGCTATCAACAATCAGGAATATTCAAGCCGCATGGGATGGATTATCACGAGACACAATTAGGAAAAACTCCATAAATTTACACATCCTCTCAGTGTGCGGGCACACACTGCATCTGTTCTTCAGCATCTTTGCGAAGAAAGTAAGAAAAATTCAGCGACGCATCACAACAAGAGCTGAAGAAGATGTGCACACCTGACTGTGTCACCTAAATCTTATTTAAATAGATTATGTGCTCCAAAGCAGTCTCTCACTGTGACAGGACAATACATAAAGAGCGCACAGTGGGTCTGAGCTCGCTGTTAAACCCACATAATAAACTTCAGCACCAATTACCCAGTAATCAAAAATGCCATCGCTGCCTGGCAGCTTTTTTTTATGGCAGCAGACGGGTGATAATAAGCAGGCAGAACAGCTTGGCGTACAGGTGAGCGTTTCCAAAAGCCCCTTTTACTGCTCTGCTGAGGGGGTTGAGGAAGGGGGGGGGGTAGTTGCCATGGTGAACAATCCTGTCACTGAATGGCTTCGTGTTCCACTATATCTCCATTGAGGCCTTTGTCCACATCAGGGGAAACTTGTAAACACAATGCGACATGGCCAACAGCTGGCGTGCCTTTTTAATGTTTTTCTTTTTCTCTCTTTTTTTTTTCTCTCCAATCCTCCCACTCTCACACTGGTGACACATTTCAAAAGCAAATGCAGCGAGCGCATTATAAAGACACAATATAGACCCAGCGGAGGAGCCGCACCAAAATAACTCTTGACATAGAAATTGGCCTTCAACACATATTCTCATTCAGATGTGCCTGAGACCAGTCTAATTCAGGAACCATAAAGGTCAGAGACGTGGGTGTGCTGGTGGCATTTCCATGTAGTCCCAGGTGAGAGACTATCTGGGAAGATTTGCACCATCATATTCAGATAGTTTATCTATCTGGCATTTCAAGAAGGGAGGTCTAACACCAGATTTCATTCACTGGCCTCCGAGCCAAGGTGGAACCTTACTGATCGCAAAAAAAAGAAGAAAAAAGAAGAAAAAAGAAAAAAAAAAAACATTTTAACCTTTTTTTTTTTTTTTTACCAGGCGGCTGTACGTGAAGAGAAAACCCAAATGGATTGAAAGCAACTGAGCGCTTACTCCCTGTATGATCCAGTATGCTATTCCAACAAGACAATGCTTGTCCACTTTCTGCTGCCATCTCAAGAGCTTTCCTTCAAGACACAGCTCCTATACCATGGTCAGCCACACTGCCAGACCCTATCCTTTACTGAAAATGTGTGGGATGATATTTGACGAGTTACCAACACTCTACCCCTACAGCAAAATCTGCAGTAATATGCTTTGAAAACAAAATGAAAAACAATTTACACTGGCAGGAGAATGCAATGTTCAGTGTATTGGTCAGTGACACTTATTGATGTATTATAGTAGGGTTTCTGATTCCTGTAAAAAAAAAAAAAAAGATAAAAACTCTGCAGGGAGGGAGCATGTTTTTCTCTACAACACTAGGTTAGTTAGAAATGATCTTTAACTTAAATTGTTTTTTTTTTTTTGTCATTGTTTAATATTAATTTTGTTCCACTTCCCCATACCTTCTATATAAGAATGTTGAGTGTTTGTGGATAGAGCATGGACAGGTCAATTTTAGTCCAAAGAAAAGTTTACACTGTAACGGTTCTCTCTTTTGCTGAAGAAATCAAGGCTTATGTTGAATTTAAACTGCTCCATCACGTCAATGAACGCACATGAACGCACTGCCCCCCTCCAACTAGTCACATCTGGGCATTACAAGGGCGTTCGCTGCATCGACCAATTACAGCGTTTTGATAAATGAATGGAAATTAATTTATATTAATATTAAGCTTATATTAAGCTTTATTTCCTATAAACTATTAATATATAATATATATATATATATATATATATATATATATTTGAATATAAATGTTCGGTTGAGCTTTATAACACTCTCTAGTGATCAGCATATAGGCTAACAAAAGCAAATTTTTCCAAATAAAATTTATATTAATATTTTAAAACCCACCAGAGCCGCCAACAATCTTGACCACCTTACTTCATGCTGTATTACGTTGATCGGAGTCTGCGTAAAAGGGATTAATTGCAAAGAACAGGAAAGCATGAAACTGCAATGATTAGCTTTTTTTTTCAGGCTTCTCTGGAACACTTGAAAGAGGACCTAAAATGTTTTTATACACTGCATTAAGGACACGTATTTGGCAAATTCCCACTGTCTGATTAGATATTCGCATCACGTTGGATGGATTAATTTGCATAAAGTTCACCTTGGTTCAACTTTTCATCACATCACCTGGAGCCGATGTGCTGGACCCATGATGCATCGTGCAAAAAATTTAATTAATGGGATAAATCACTTTCAACAAGACAATGCTGGTCCACATACTACTGCCATCTTAAGAGCTTGAACTGATAGACAGACGGACAGACAGTCTTTATTAATCCCAGAGGGAATTAATGGCCACCCAATCACCACATCGGAGGTGCTATCAATACCCAATACCTTCTGCAAAACCAAAACCTGCAAGAATATTTGAGCTACATGGGATGTAGTATTGCATTAGGAAACTCTTCATTAAATACAGGTTACACAAAACTTCTGCATGCCTGCTGGTGCCATTTCCGTGTAGTCCCAGGTAAGAGACTACAGTATCTAGCAAGATTTGCATCATCATATTTTTAGTTCTATTTAGATCTATTTGGCATTTAAAGAAGGGATATGTAAAACCAGAATTTACTGCCATCATAACTAAAGTGGAACCTCACATCTGGGGGAAAATGTTTTTTAAAAAATGGGGGGAAAAAATTCTACAGGCGGCTGTGTGTGAAGAGAAATCCCACGGGATTGCAACCATTCTCTCCTCTGCTGAAGCAATCAGGGCTTATCGACTGTATGATCTAGGAATCAGAATGCAGCTCCACTCCGGCTTTGGCCGAACGTATCTGCAATAATGTCCCGGCATGAGGGAGCTGGACTACACTGCTGTACATGCAAAAGATAGAGATGTGGAGGCTCCGAGCTGCAAAAAATAAGCCCCAATAAATAAATAAATCAGCTTTATTCAGTGTCAGAAGCTGAATTTGAGCTGTGATTCATTGCTGAAATGTTATCACTTGTCTGAAGATAAAGTTCCGGACAGGGGTGATACTTAAAAACATGTTAAGAAGAGCCGTTTATAATTGTAAGTGTATTTTTGTTAGTAACACTTCTTATATATTATAGCAATGTTTCTCACTCATTTTCTGAGTTCCGAGTGAATAACTAATTTACGGAGTGAGTATTTTCCTCCACACCACTCAACCGTCCCAAACAAAAACTCAAAATAGCATCAATTAGCATCATTATCTAAACATCTGTATTCTCCTCAAAAGAGAAAGTAATGAATTGTTGTCAGTGTTCAATGAATATTGGTCCCACTACAGCTCTTTGAAGAATTGCTTTAGAAGAATGCATTTGTGGGCAGAACATAGAGAGATCAAAATTATATCCAATGGAGATATACCCAATGTTTACTGAAGAACAGTTAAACTAAGCAATATTAAACATTACAATATACACTTTTAAGAGCAGCTCATAATGTCTAGCATTTTAAAATTGTTCAGTCACAGATTAAGCTTGATACCTTTTGTGACCCGAGGCTATGAACAATTATAGACCCAAATATGATAACTTCATATATAGTATATTCTACGTAAAAGCTTTGTGAGCTATGATTCACTGCTGGAATGCCGTCACTGTCTAAAAATGTCTGGAATGAGCTTAATAAAGTTCACCAAGAAATAACAAGGTCACCCACATTGTTAGTTCGAGTAAAAGAGTAAAAGATAAGAAAATCTGCAGTAAATACTTTGTTAATTAGCAGATGGCCATACTCCAAGCTTAAAATGCTGAGCATTAAAACATTTCTACAGAAAAATAAACTACCAGATATTTATCCTCCATCTCTCCACAATACAAAAGCAGCTATAAGTCACTTTACAGGCATTCCGTATATCAGGGGTCACCAACATGGTGCCCGCGGGCACCAGGTAGCCCGCAAGGACCTTATGAGTAGCCCGCAGGCCTGGTCTAAAAATAGCATTTTTGTTGCTATTCTTTTTTTTTTAAATCACAGTTGCATTGATGTAATTTTAGATTATATTACATTAATATTAGCTTAGAGATAGCCTATAGTTTATATATTATTATACAATATAATGTAATATAATATGTAATATTATATTAAAATATAATATAAAATGTAAACACTTGCAGAGATTTATAATAATAGTGTTGCCTATTGATATCTGTGTCTTCACATAGATGAATGTCATTAATTATTAATAATAACATATAATTAAAGGTAAATTGAGAAAATTTGTAATTTCACGAGTGTGTATCAAACTGGTAGCCCTTCGCATTAATTGGTACCCAAGAAGTAGCTCTCAGGTTCAAAAAGGTTGGTGACCCCTGCCGTATATCCTAAAAGACACCCGGAGTCTGTTTTAGTTGTTATTTTTAGTGCTCCACAAACTGTTCAGTATCTTAAACTGACTCTTATTACAAACACTCATTCCTGTGTATTGTTCATTGGTATGCCAAACGCAGTGCCAGTGCTTTTTTTTTACGATGTTTTTATGAGTTTAGCTGCCTGATTCTCTTTCACTCATTGAATGAACAGTTTTCTATCTCTCAGACACAACAAATGAAACAAATTGGATCCAATCTGACAGCAAACAGCTTTCGCAAAAGTGCAATCACGTTGCTTTTTCACTTCTGTATGATTGTGGACTTCCTACTGAATTTCTCATCGAGGAATTCCTACTAGTGAAGAGAGACACACATGTTCAGCATACTATAACATAAATGGCAAGAAATATATATTTATATATAAAAGAAACAGATGATAGATCCATGCTTTACTTTTTTTAAAAAAAAAAAGGATTTTTATAAAAGGAAGACATGAAGTCTCAAAAAAAAAAAAAAAAAAAACACCTTTCAATAGAGTGTTGTGACTGGATGTTGAGGAGAAAGCAGTGGGAGGAGTCATACAAAAACAACAAGCCTGGCTACAGTACGAGTTCCTCAGCCTGCTTGGACACAAGAAAGTGAAGAACATTTGTTTGTTTTAAGCTGAGTTCATCTTTTTTTTTTTTTAGAGAAACATTCATTATGTGCCGCCTGCCCTATAGTCAAACAGTCTCTCAGTGTATTCTTTCTATTTGTGTGTCTGAAAGAAGCAGATAACTTAATATTAGGGCTGTGCCACATCGTATCGTTCGTGATAATATCGCCAAAAATTTAGAATATTGTGAGCGATATTATACCCTGAAATATCGTGCCACATTACCTACCCCTAATTACCTAATTATCACATCAGGGTTCTACTTTTTTGCAGTTTTTAGAAAAAGAAAAAGAAATCACACTGTTCTAAATACCCATTTTACATCTACTAGAGGCAGATTATATTTGTCCAGTATCATTTATTTTACTTTAATCCTGAATATATGGAGATATTTGGAGTGCATTATTATTAGTATCATGACATTCTGGATCATTGACTTCTGTTAAAAATCTAATACAATAATTATTTTTTTAATATCTCAGTTAGCCATATCATATTGCATGCAACAATAAAATTTGATTTTTTTTTTCTAATTCAGTGTTTTGTTATATCGCCAAAAGTATCGTTATCGTGAAAATACCATGAAATATTGTGATATTATTTTAGAGCCATATCGCCCACCCCTACTTAATATTTATTAAATATTTAAATAATCAAACATAACAGTTGTCGCAATAAACACTAACTATTGTATCTGCAATTCCTGATGCTAAGCCTGCCAGTACTTGTATTAGAGCCTGAGAAAAGACAAAAAGTGGTGAGAGCTGGCAACCCTGTATAATTAAACCATAATCACCATCCACCCCACTCCCCAAATCTCACAAGGTCACATCTCACAAGAACTGTCCATACTGATGAATTATTTGTTCAAACACAAATCAAGGCACTAAGCTAGAGTCTAAATTGTAATTCTAGCTGTGCATCTATTTAAAGCAAAGCTTGCCCTGAACTGTTGGGTCTTTGCTGACTTACGATGTACCTCAAGAATATCAGTGAAAGGCCAATTATTCCAGTTAGCTGAAGGACCATGAACTAGTTCTTTAATGAGCACCTCATGCGTTTTCAGATACACTCTCATGACAGTACAATAATCTGCTCTAATATTTTATTCCATGGCCAGACATGCTCGCTGTGTTCCCATTATTATCTCCAAGTCAAATAACAAATTTTAATCCCCAGGGCAAGACACAACAAGCCAGAATCAAATTTGTGATGTTTATTCCACAGCTTGTAGATATAAAATTTATCTATCTAAGCCATAAATCATGAAGCTGGGGTAGCTCACTAAACAAATCTAAGAGGTGAATGTAATAAAAAGTGAAAATTCACTGAGCTCGCCGTATATATGTTTTCTTATGCCCCAGGGCAGGCTAGCGAGAAAGAACGGAGGAAGAGAAGTACTCCATTCAAAATCAAGCATGGCACACACTCACACACGCTTTATATCACATTATATTACAGTACATATATATACACTACACCGAAAGAAGGCCACAAAACTGCATTGCTGTTTTATGGCTCTAAGGTTTTTAGCTAGAGGGTTGGGTATATATACAATAAGAGTGGGAAACAATATTTCACGATACAATATCATCATAACAATGATATCACAATACTGAGATTCTGTGATACTCAATTAATATCACAGGACAATTCTCTACGATATTTCACAGCGTCTGTGTTCCTGAAGAGAATAAAATACTTCTAAATAAGTAAATAACAGGAATTATATGTTTTTATTGGTGTCTCATACACTATTCATTGAGTGGGAAAATACAACAGGTACATAAACATATGACACAATGACTTTATTATTACAGCTCAATTTATCAAAGCTGCAGAATGATGTCTTCACAGTTAAAGTGAGACCTGGTCCTTATATTACAGCCCCCAACATTATTTATATTTTTCCTAAAGGACAAATGTACACCTTTAAGGGATATAAAAGTCTTACAGTCTTCCCATTTTGCATATTTTTTCTAGATATTAGATTTTCAGCAATTTAACAAGAGTAAACAAGAGTGCAGAGCAACACAGTCAGTCTCAATACTGCTTTTATACAGACAAAGGACTCTCAAAGTGTTTTGCATCAATTGTTTGCATCAATTTTCATCAAAGCTTAATTCATTTTTCCATTGTTACAGAACAGCTGTAATCTGTCAAACAATTACTTGTTGATTACATTATTTTGCTTAAATGTTATCGAAATGACTTGATAAATTGTTGGTAAAGTAAATGTCATATGTCTTACAAAAACTATACATTTTGATGATTTTCAGTTTCTAATCTGTTTTATGTACGTTATTTTTATGTTGTTTTAAAATGTCATGATGAATTGAGTGGTAGACACACTGTAAAGGGAAAAAATATTTACATTACATTAAAAGTTTTTTCTTCTTCTGTAAATTTAAAGAAATGCTTAAAATATATATTTTTTTGCATGACAGCAATACAATATATATAGTTGGGTGGACAATTCGGTCTTAAAATATCACAATATTTCAGGGTATTTTTGCATTTTTCTGGCAATCTGAAAAAGCAGAAGAATATTTTATTAATTTTAACAATATACAGCTCTGGAAAAAACTAAGACACCACTTAAAAATGATGAGTTTCTTTGATTTTACCAAATAAAAACCTCTGGAATATAATCAAGAGGAAGATGGATGAACACAAGCCATCAAACCAAACTGAACTGCTTGGATTTCTGCACCAGGAGTGACAAAGTTACCCAAAAGCAGTGTGTAAGACTGGTGGAGGAGAACATGCCAAGATGCATGAAAACTGTGATTAAAAACCAGGGTTATTCCACCAAATATTGTTTTCTGAACTCTAATTTTCTCGTTATTTCTCATTTTCTGCAAATAAATGCTCTAAATGACAATATTTTTATTTAGAATTTTGAAGAAAAGTTTTCAGTAGTTTATAGAATGAAACAATGTTCATTTTACTCAAACATATACCTATAAATAGCAAAGTCAGTAGTTTTATTTGTACAGTTTATATGTACAGTTTTAAACAACGTAATGTACTAAAGTAAAGAACATTTAGTGCATGCATATAAACTTAAACAATTTCACCAAAAAAATCCCTTAAAACCTAATTGTTAATAATAGACAGATATCACCACAAGTATTTGTAAAATCAATTAGTGTTAATTATATTGTGCATGATATAATTTGACACACAGCTAATACACAGGATATTTTCATCCTGAAAACACATGAAACACAAACACACACATCAGCTCTCACACTAATAAGCACAGATTGATAGGCATGACCGAGTGGGCGCTGGGCATTAGAAGTGTACAGGATGTGAGGAGTTAGACACTGGTGGAGCTCGTGGAGTTTGATTGATGGGGTGCAGAGGTGTGCTGAAAAGAAGACAGATTAAACATGTCCCCAGAACACTTTCCTCTCTATGGAATAAATGGAGATGTGTATTCAAGCACAGCGGAGAAGACAGTGCCATCACACTGGGCAGTGTCAGCACTCTAATAACGCCTGCGAGCTCAGATATGGGGGGACTCATATTAAACAGCAGCGGCGGCGGCGGCAGCCGGCGCTTCACGGTGAAAAATGACCTGCTAAAACCAGCTCGATTGCTGCGCTCCTTGATTGCATCTCCTCGTAAACCAGACTGAGCACGGCGGGGGTGGGGTGGGGGGTTAGTCCGGAGGGTCTCCAGAGAGGGGCAGCTACACAGGGAGGCAAATCAATAGCATAAGAGTGTGGCAGCATGCGGAGAGAGGGATGCTTACTATAACACGTAAGCGTAACTAAAAAAAAAAAGCGCTATGACAAAGCTGCTAAGTGGCTGTTCCTGATCTACGATGGAAAAAAGGTCTGAAGCTCATCAGGTCTGAAGCGACGGGCATTTCTGCCTTTTAAAGGAGACCCGAACTCATGCCCCGCCACTGTCAGAAAGTAAAACAGACGATTATGAAGATATACATCTGTCCGGCAGCATCTTACACCCACATCAGCTCCTGCTTGTCACATGCAATTCACCATCAATCTACATTCCCACCAAAGCTACAGTACACAGAGCATGCCTGGCTCTTCTCACTTCAGTAGACAGCTAACCATCCAAACAAGATCCTGCAGCCTGGACCATGATTCACCGTAATTAAATATACTAAGTATCCAAGCAACAGGCTTATTTCATTATCCAATCACAGCAACAGCTTGGGTTAATGAAATGAAGAGCAGTGTGTGCAGATGCTGATATTAATACTTAATATTGAGGTTCAGGAAGCGACATGACAGACATATTATACGCTGACATGGACTGCGCTTCCCTTAGATTTTAAAGGACACTTTTTCCCCCCCAAAGCATCATTCATTTATTAATTTTTACTCTTTAAGACTGATGCTGTCTTGCTTTGAACGTTTATTTATATATGCAATCGTGTAAATCTTGTAAATTAATAATAAAAAAAAAACAAAACAATAAGAATACTTCAGAAATAGATGAAGCATAAAGGGAGAAAACACAAAAGTTAATTCGCAAATAAACACTTACCTGTAAGTAGTGTGATTAATAAGCAAGTCTGGCAATGATTCTTAATCTAATCCAAACAAAAAAATAAGTGTCACCACTTATTATGAGTTTCTTTAATTTCACCAAATTAAAAACTTCTGGACTTTTGCACCAGGAGTGGCATAAAGTTTTCCAAAAGCAGTGTCTAAGACTGGTGGAGGAGAACATGCCAAGAAGCATGACAATGTGATTAAAAACCAGGGTTATTTCACCAAATATTGATTTCAGAACTCTTAAAACTTTATGAATATGAACTTGTTTTCTTTGCATTATTTAAGCTCTGAGAGCTCTGCTACTTTTTTGTTATTTCAGCCATTTCTCATTTTCTGCATATAAATTCTCTAAGTGACAATATACTTATTTGGAATTTGGAGAAATGTTGTCCATAGTTTATAGAATAAAACAACAATGTTCATTTTACTTAAACGCATATCTATACATAACAAAATCAGAGAAACTGATTCAGAAACTGAAGTGGTCTCTTAATTTTTTTTCCAGAGCTGTATTTGTAATAAAACCGAATTTTTGTTTCTTCTAAAATCTTATATTATCTGCATGCAGATGCTGCACTTTTACGACTTATGTGGTTTAATATGCAGAGATAAAAGAGGTATTAGAGATCTAGACAGAAATATTGATGTGTCTACCATGACTTCATGAAGTAATTAAATGTAAAAAGGCCAGAATGTTGCTTTTTTTCCTCAGTCATTTTACTGCAAACAGAACAGTGAGAGGAAAAGAATAAAAAAAGAAAAGGAAACTGAAATGTATGTACCAGTAAGCTGTTCTTTCTACTCCTGGTTCTGGATTAAATAAATCAATCTACATACATTGCAATACCTTTTTTATAGCCTACCATAAGCTACATGTACTGTTCTTGCTTTTTAAAGCAGTATTTGAACTCCCACCATGGACACATGCATTTGCTGACAAGCTGAGAGATACAGAATCTGCATATGAAGTGAATGAAGTTTGTGGACTTGCGCAGCAAAGTGATATTACAGGATTTTACACAAATATTACTGCACAGTTCTACACAGTGCTAATTTCATAGTGTAGGAGCAGTGTTCCGAGCCCACAGTAGGAATGACAGGAACATTATGGTCCCTATTACAGTCAGTGGAGAGTGAGCTGTTATATAGCTGCTATATAATGTTGCTTTAAAAAAACAAAAGAAATACATTTTTCTATGATGTGATGAGGGGAATAAGGGATAAGGGAAAATCTGTAGATGTTGTTTTGCTTTGTAAGGGGACCAGAGAACTAAAGTACAAGTACTGTCTAAACAAGACAGTAAGGAAGTAAACAAGACAGCACTCAGATCATAATGTACTCAGATCAGAGAATTGTGAGCCAGATGCACAGGTAGTCAAGCTGAGCAGACAGTGACCCTGTGCACCTGAACCCTGGGCAATATGCCCGTGTGTATTCAACACAGCAGAAACGGGAAATCTCATCCTGCTGAATATCTGTATGAACTTTTGGGAACATGCAGCATAAATGCAAAAAATTAAGAGACCACTTCAGTTTCTGAATCAGTTTCTCAGATTTTGCTATTTATAGGTATATGTTTGAGTAAAATTGACATTGTTTTATTGTATAAACTACAGACAACATTTCTCCCAAATTGCCCCCAAAAATATTGTCATTTAGAGCATTTATTTGCAGAAAATGAGAAATGGCTGAAATAAAACGAAAAAAGAAGCAGAGCTTTCAGACCTCAAATAATGCAAAGGAAACAAGCTCATATTCATAAAGTTTTAAGAGTTCAGAAATCAATATTTGGTGGAATAACCCTGTTTTTTAATCACATGGTTCATGCATCTTGGCATGTTCTCCTCCACCAGTCTTACACACTGCTTTTACGCCACTCCTTCTGCAAAAATTCAAGCAGTTCAGCTTGGTTTGATGGCTTGTGATCATCCATCTTCCTCTTGATTATATTCCAGATGTTTTTTAGTTTGGTAAAATCAAAGAAACTCATCAATTTCAAGTGGTCTTATTTTTATTTTTTTTACAAAGCTTTATAGTGCACCGTCATTTACAAAGTGCACGGATACTGTGCTTTCTGAATCTTTCTCAGCAACCTATTACTTACTTACACCCATAAAAATCTGTGTAAAAATCCCATACCTGGCACACTTATACTATAACACACTCTACAGCTCACACAGTATAAATCTAAGCACTAGGCAAAGTCAAACAAAGCACTCACGAAATGCCACAGAGTAAACTTCTGAGGATTTGACTCGTCTGCCAGAACCGCAAGGAAACGGTTTGATACTGGAAGTAAAAGGAGCAGGAACCAGAGGCTGAAAAAAAAATCCAAAAATCAAACTAGAGAGAGAGCTAGAGCGTGAGAGAAAAAGTGTGAATAAACAGCAGAATCTTCTTTGAGTTCTGCCTCGCTGCTATGCTGGATTTGTGATTTCATAGGCTGAGTCTCGGGGGAGCAGAGTGAAGTATCGGAGCTCAATTTCACCTGAATTCAGATTGATTTCTCCTCCAGACTCCTGCTCAGCAGAGGCCAGCCCAGGCCAGATAAACATCAGGTCACTGCATCAATCTCTATTGCTTCCTTTTCAAGCTATCCGATCCATTTTCACAGCAATGTTCAATGCACTCTGAACAGTGCACTCAATTGGCTGTCACCTACCCTCTGTTCAGAAGCAAGTGAGAATGACATCTACACTTACAGCTTCATGGAATAAGTTATTTTGTGGTAAATAAGTTAATGTAAAAAAATATTATATTCATATGCAGTACAAGCTATAGTTTTGTGAAAATGCTTGTGAAGTCTTTCATCTGGAATTCTGTCTGAACAGCTCTGTGATACAGAATGGGATCTCATCTTTCATTCTCAGACCTTAATTTAACAAACACAACAGATACATGGCTACATGGTTATCTATAGTATAGTGTAAACACAAATGGTTTAAACAAGAGCTCTAAGTGGTACAGCAGCAGTCTAAGAGCATTTTCACACCTGAAAGTCTGGACCAGGATCCAAACCAAAGTTTGTGTCTTTGCTACATGGTAGGGGTGTCACGATTCTCTAAATCCTCGATTCCATTTTATTTTTATTCGATGTTATGGTCACAATTCGTTTCGATTCTCAATTTTCTTTGAGAAAAATTTTCTTTCTTTTTTTTTTTTTTTTTACAGCAGAGAGGCCTATGCCAGTTTTAGATTAGTCTATGGTCAATCATTGGTTTGATTAATCAAATTTACAATATCTTATTTCAAAAGGTGGGCTTGATATAAGTGACACAAAGTGATACAAGTGATCTGTAATACACCACATTAGGCACTAATGGTCAAATTTAAATAATTTAATTAAGACATATATGTAATGCCATCTAGTGTATTTTTTGGTAGCAGCAGCGTGCACTATTAAAACAGCAATGTGCAACATAACAAAATAAATAATAAAAAAATACAGGAACAGTCATGTACAAAATAATAGAACAATGAGACCCTTAACAAACTGAACTCTATACAACTATAACAGTTAAACATGAAAAATAAGACTTTCAGTCCCTGAGAATGACAAGTTTTTTTCTTTAACAAAGATATATTGTTAACTTTATCTGAGAGAAAGATGCTCCTGAAGGTACCAAACCTATTAACATATTTGAGGCTAGACAAAACAACTGTTATTTTTATATTTTCAAGTTTTTCTTTATGGAGATGAGAATGTCCACATTCTCTGGAGAAAGGGCGGCTCTTTGAGCAGTCACAATGTCCGCGGTGTCGGCTACAGTGTGCTGCGCCATTTGCATAGCGCGTGTGTGCTTGCGTACCTTAGAGGAAGGGATCGTCGATCCTCTTTTTGACTTCGAGGCTCGAGACCATGACATAATTTAGATCGATTTCGCTAAAATATCGAAATTGTGACACCCCTACTAGATGGTATATATTTAATTCAGTTAGTTTTGGTTTATCACTGCAGTTTAGAGAGCCTAATATAGAACTTTCTACATTCTATGGTCAACAGCTACGTGGGTTGCTTCTCTCTATACTTCATATTAATTGGTTTGTGAAATGTCTATGTAAAAATGTATTAATATATTTCTAGCATATTAAATGTATGTGGCTACTTTTGAAAATGGTCCATTTTCATTGTAGAACATATATAGTACCAGTCTAAAGTGTGGACACACCTCAAATTCAGTTTTTTTTTTTTTGTTTCAATATTTATTCTGCATTGTACATTAATACTAAAGTCATCCAAACTTTGAAGAAAGATAGGGATTATTTAGCAAACAAAAAAGTGTTAAACAAATCAGAATATTTTTTAGACTTTAGATTCTTCAAAGTAGCACCTCTTTGAAAATAACAGCTTTGCACATATTGGCTGGATTTTCTCAGTTAGCTTTATGAGGTAAAGTCACCTGGAAACCTGGCTTTCAGTTAACAGCTGTGCTGAACTTGCCAAAAGGTAATTACTTGAATTTCTTGCCTCTTAATGTGTTTGAGAGCATCAGTTGTAAAGTTGTGAAGAGGTAGAGTTATAGGTATACAGTGAATAGCTCTATTTGAGTAATGTTCTAATCCATATTATTGCAAGAACTACTCAACTAAGTAAAGAAAAAAATACTTTTATACTTAATTTCTTCATGTAAGAAATGAAGGTCAGTCTTTTAGGTTTACAACGTTTCTCTGTGCTAAGGGACTCTGGCAGAAATCATATCCACGTTCATTGCTGGAAGCCTCACGTGCATATCTAGCAGATCAGTGAGGCATTCCTTAGCTTCCATGGAACAGTGTATACACGGAATTAAAAAAAAAAAAATTGTGTCCCATTACTTTTTGATACCTTTGTGTGTATTACTTACATACATTGTACTATTATTCATATTGTCATATATGTTTATAACATGTATGTAATTATATTTATTTCTCAAGTAAGAACTTTATATTTTGCTTATTTGTCCAATATGTAATAGGTATCTATATACACACTGCCTGGCCACCAAAAAGAGGTCACTTTAATATTTGGTTGCGCCTCCTTAAGCTTTGAGTGCAGCACGCATTCACTGTGTCATTGTTTCAATAAGCTTCTGTAATGTCACAAGGTTTTTTTCAATCCAGTGTTGCATTCATTTTTCACCAAGATCTTGTAGCACTGATGATGGTAGAGTCTGACCACTGCACAGAGCAGCGCTTCTCCAGCACATCCCAAAGATTCTCAATGAGGTTAAGGTCTGGACTCTGTGGTGAACAATGCATGTGTAAAAATGATGATCTCATGCTCTCTGAATCACTCTTTCACAATTCCAGCCCCATGAAACCTGACATTGTCATCTTGGAATATACCCAGGTCATCAGGGAAGAAAAAAAAAACATTGATGGAATAACCTGGTCTATATTCAGTATATTCAGGTAGTCAGCTGACCTCATTCTAGACCTGATCAACTGCAGCAACCCCAGATCATTTACTTAGTTAAATCCAGATGACGACTTTTTTTTTGCGAGGAAGTGTATATATAATGAAATATAAATATAAACCTGGTTTAAAACAATGTTTTGGACAACTTTCTTATGGCCTGACCCAGCCTCTTTGTTTTAGATCATGGACAGACGTTCCTACAGCATTTTAGAAAAGATTTTGTACGACTTGGAACTGGTTGGTCCCTCAACGACTGAAAGTACAAGTCCTGAGGCAGCAAAGCAGCTCCACCAGCTTTGTGGTTGGGATGAATCCAGGTGTTGGTATGCAGGGTTTAGTTTTTTTTTCCCTCAAGTACAATGCCATGTACAATCCAGCAAAAAACAAAAACAAATCAAATTTCACTCTAGAGACTGGCGCTTTCCTTTGTAGCAATCTCCCATGAGTCCCATTTTTTTTAATGGTAGAATGAACACAGATGTTTTTAAGTGTGGGGGATTCCTGCAGATCCTTCAACTTCACCTGTTTTTAGGATTTAGCTGAATGTCCTCGTACTGAACTTTGTAAGACACCCACACTAAGGAAGAGTAGCATATGTGATGACATTCTTTCACATCAATGCTGTCACGCCAAATCCTTACATATCTCTATTTTTACAGTTTGAATTTTGACATAGTTTGAAGCTGGCAGTTGTTCTTTACATTGTGTCAAAATGTAGTGATGAATGGACCAATAGATATGCTACAAAATGACTGGGAATAAAATCTTTATACATTGACTTCTACTGAAAGTTGAAGAACTCTCAGCACTTTTTTTTAAACTAATGTTTTAGTTGAAGCATTCAGAAAATATTAAATAAAATGCACAAAGTATTGTGTGGCCCTTCAATATTTTCCATCAGGCACACATTCCCTCTCTCTCTCTCTGCATGTAGTAGTGGGATGTGCATTGTGCTGAAAGGGTGGGCTACATGTGGGCGGAGGGCTGCGGACCTTTCTGGGCTGTGGTGCTGCACTGGGATCTTCCATCCGTCCAGCCAACCAGCCGCTAAATTCTACCACTTCACTGCTTTAAGGTTTAGTTTTAGCTACCCAGGTTTAGCTTTAGCTTTAACTTAAGCTTGCCAGGATTCTCAGACTCAAAGAAAAGGAAGTGCCATGTTAGCACTATGATTAGTCAGGGATATACTGATGTTGACCTGACCCACTTTTAGGATCACCCACCTCTACTTTAAGAGGAAGTAAAACTGATCAAATTCAGCATATATTTGCCAAACTATGGGAAGACATTCATAAGGCAAATTTTGCAGTAACATTGTGGGCCCTGAGAAGCCAGAAAAAAAACCTTAATTAGAAATGAAACTCAAATTGAGGTTCCCAGAAGCTTTAATTGAGAAAGTAAGCAAAAAAAAAGAAAAAAAAAAAAGAAAAGAAAATGGTTGCTGCTTTGCATCTCATGGATGGACAGCTAAATCCTATATATAAAGCAATAGAAAACTGTCTCAAATGATTTTCTTGAAGCGCATTTGTTTATTTTTCTGAATCATATTTATTTTATCAAAGACCTTGACTGTTTTGAAGCACTTGTTCAATAAATTCTCTGATTTGTAAAAGATGCAGATATATTTTATACATGCTGCTGAAGATCAGATCATATTTTAGGAGCCACTGCAGCCTAAAATTCTCATGACTCCAGGCAAAGAAGAGTTTTTTTTGCATTATCTTTAAAGCTACCTATGCGACCATGCCTATCTCAGACATGGGCAGCAGGTGAAGATAAGCCCGGCAGCGCTCTGTCTAACCAGAGGCTGTGATTCAGTGGAGCTTTTTCTGCTGAACCAGCTCTATCTGCTCTATCTGCTCCATCGGCCTATGTGGAGCATGACTTACTGATTACTGGGACGTAAAGCTGTGATGACCAGCTGGGCCTTGATCGGCCCTCGCTGTTTAATGCCTAGATTTGCTGTGATTCATGCCGTTTCCACAATCACTCCCCTTTTGGATCACAGATTATACCATGTAATCAACAAGCTATTCCCAGACTTAGCGCTGCAGAAATAACGCTGTGAAGTACACTAAACGCACTGCTTTGCTGTAATCTATGCAAATCTCCCGAGCATGGCACCCTGAATCTTTCATCACTCATATTACTAGAGACTACTTTCCACAAACGTTCACAGATTTTAACATCACAGAAAAAAAAAACGCTAGAATTTAAATGAAACAGTCTATGTGACATTAAACCAAACTGATTACCTGCACAGCAGACCAGTGGTTTTATTGAACACTTCTGATCATCTCTGTTTGTATGTTGATATATGACTTTTATATGGTTTTTCTATTCAGTTTAAATATCAATTAATCTTTCCAGCAATTTAAAGTGAAGTGGGATACCTGTTAAGCTACAGATTTGGATAAAACACATCACATGATGCAGATGAAACATACATTTTCACAATGCAGACAAAACAGACACAGAATAACACAAAACACAGACAAAACACCCACAATATCACACAAGGTAGACAAAACTGGAAAAGGCTGAAAATCACAGAAAGGCAGCTTTGACCAAATATGTGAAAAGAACAAAAATATAAAAAATATTGGACAATGGCATTTTAAATGACATCTTCAAATCGTTTTTTTTTTTTTTTTATATATATATAAATCAGATTGTGCTTTGTTGGAATTTTGCTGGAAATTGCTTTTTCGTTGACAAGCAAGACAAAAATACATTTTCACTATTTTAGGCATTGAGTCAAATATGTTATAAAGTTCACACACACACACAGCAACACACAATGCAGAAAAAAAACAGAAATAGTAAGAAACAATACAGACAAAACATATAGCAATACACAACATAGACAAAACAAACAAAGCAGACAAAACACACACAGCAACACAAAACAACACACAATGCAGACAGAACATAAAAAGGACTACACAAAACAGACAAAACACACAAATAGCTATACACAAAACAGACAAAACACACAAATAGCATTAAACAAAACACACAAATAGCATTAGACAAAACAGACAAAACACACAAATAGCAATACACAAAACAGACAAAACACACAAATAGCATTAGACAAAACAGACAGAACACACATAGCAACACACAATGCAGACAAAACACACAAATAGCAATACACAAAACAGACACAACACACAATGCAGACTAAATACACAAATAGCAATACACAAAACAGACACAACACACAATGCAGAAAAAACACACACCTAACAACAGTGAAGGCACAGTCTTACAAAGCGCCATTTTTCCCCTGGCCAATAAACTCTACAGAGAAATAAAAGTGTGTAGGATTTGAAAGACAATGAGGTATTTTTAGCCAAGAAGTATATTTATGCAAATCTCATCCACCTGCTTGTTAAGAAATTCTGGACTCATCATATTACAACCCCCACTTTCACCACTGCCATCACAACCAGCCAATTACAGCGAACAGAGTTCTTCTTACAATACAGCAAATTCAACACTGCTATCTGGGAGAATACATGTTTTCTCTATGATATGATCATCTGCTTCAACTTCAGTCGTCACACAACAGAAAATATAACAGTTTCTTGAAAACATGGAGTTTGCACTGGAGTTTGGAGCAGAATGGAGGAAACTCTGAGGCAGAGTGGGACAGGCAACTGGAAACTGGAGCTGAGTAAAGGGAAGTGGGAGATGGGTGGGAGGACAGTAGAGGTTTCTGGAAAGTGTTCTATTTAAAAAAAAAAACTAACCAGCCCACATCAGTAGCCCTCCTCAAATTTGATTTGTCATGCTTTTGCATATTAAACACCTACAGCCATATCCCACTTAATCTATTTCTACAGGAATCCTATATTTATAGTCTTAAATACAGAGGATCTGCAGATTATACAGTATATTTATACTGTGTGGTTGTTCCTCAGTGTGTTTCGGCTTGAACATGGTTCATACAGTATACTTACTGAGAATAAACACATTTTAAAAATATTTTTAGGACCCTTTAGTGGAAGCATGCACTGTGGATTTGCAAACTCATAAATACCTTTCAATTTCTCTGGTATACGTAGGTATACGTTTGAGTAAAATTAACATTGTTGTTTTATTCTATAAACTACGATAACATTTCTACCCAATTCCAAATAAAAGTATTGTCATTTAGACCATTTATTTGCAGAAAATGAGAAATGGCTGAAATAACAAAAAATATGCAGAGAATCAAAGAAAACAAGTTAATATTATAGAGTTTTAAGAATTCAGAAATTAATATTTGGTGGAATAACCCTGGTTTTTAATTACAGTTTTCATGAATACTGACATGCTCTCCTCCACCAGTCTTACACACTGCTTTTAGATAACTTTATGGCACTCCTGGTGCAAAAATTTAAGCAGTTCAGTTTGGTTTGATGGTTTGTGATCATCCATCTTCCTCTTGATTATATTCCAGAGGTTTTCAATTTGGTAAAATCAAAGAAACTCATCATTTTTAGGTGGTCTTTTATTTTTTTCAGAGCTGCATTTGTCCTGGTTTATACTGCTGTATATTGTGTGCATTTATGTTATGCAGTCTGAATAATGTGTAAGCCCTGTATTTTGCCGCAGGGAGCCGCCAGGGCCTTTTACTCCTAATGACTTCTGGGAATTAAAAATATGTGCCTTTAATTTTTAGTTTATTTCATAGAATCAACAAAGGCTTGTTGTATTTAACCTCTGAAAGTACTGTAAAATATATCATATTTACATACAGCTTATAGGTACTGCTTACAAGCTCTTCACAATCCTTTGCGGTAGTGTTTTTTTTTATTTATTTATGCTATAATAATTACATTCTAATGTCTCTAATTATGTATGCATTCCTTCATTCCACAGAGAGAACATGTATGCAAATGTATCTGGCCAACAAAGTGATTTTGATTACCATGCAGAGATTAAAATACACAGACATGCCAAAAATTAAAAGACCGTATCTATCATCACGTCCTATGACTTTTGTCTTGTCTGATAGAAGGTAAAGATTGTAGAACTAACCTGTGGGATGTGTGTGTAGGGCCTCCTGCATTAAATATGGATGTGAATTCTGCCTGATTCACTTGTCTGTTTACATTGTCTACACAATTCCAGCCAGAAGCTGCGGGTCACAATCAATACCATCCACTGTGGGTGGTAATGTCCCATCCATCTGACACCGAGCCTTGCTGCAGCTCTGAACCTCACAACTTATACTCGGACTGCATGATATTCGGGAATTTTTTTTTTTTCGACGATATACATCACGATATAAACCATGCAGAGCCCACGACGTCACCAGAACCACCCACCCATTCAAAACCCGAGGAAAACAGCGAAACATCAGTAATCAGTCCTTTAATCAGGCATTTAAATGGCTTTTTAAAAGGTAAATAAGAGTTTTTTTTCTGGGATTAAGAGTGTGAATTCAGCTGTAACTGGAAATATCTGCACAAAACTGTGCTGGACTGAGGTGCACAGCACAAGCACGTGCCCAACCATGTGGATGGAGGCCATGTTTACTGCTGCTCCCCCTCACACTCACACTTCTCAGGCAGCAGCAGCCTATCACTTACACAGACACAGAGACAACGCTGTGTATCTATTTAGAATCAAAACTTTACAACATTAAGTGTTTGATTTAATTGCCTTAAGTGACATAGCACGTCCTGTGAGGTGACTATTGTGCATGTGCACATCACGATGACGATGCTTAAATAATAACTTGTGCAGCTCTAACTTATACAGGTGTGAATGATCCTATGGCTGATCTCCTGAGGTGATGCTTCATGATCTACAGGGGTTGGACAATGAAACTGAAACCCCTGGTTTTAGACCACAACAATTTACTGTCCTGACAGACAGTTCTGGTGGAAACAGGAGAGTTGAGCTGCACATTTAATTCTGCCGTCGTTTGAGCAGCCATGGTTTTATGTTTTTTGGATACAATCCGGGTTAGCATCCGAACATCCCTTTCAGACAGCTTCCTCTTGCATCCACAGTTAATCCTGTTGGATGTGGTTTGTCCTTCTTGGTGATATGCTGACATTACCCTGGATACCGTGGCTCTTGATACATCACAAAGAATTGCTGTCTTGATCACATTGCAATATTTTGAGCAAAACTGTGCTCTTACCCTGCTAATTGATTCTTCACACTCTGCTCTTACTGGTGCAATGTGCAATTAATAAGGATTGTCCACCAGGCCATGAAACCTCCCATACTAAAATGACAATTGTGTTTCAGTTTCATTGTCCAACCCCTGTATTTGCATATGCTTTCCCATGACAGTCAATGCAGCACGTAAATGTACCGTAGCTCAGTATTGAAAGGACAAGTCAGAATCTCCTACCTTTACCCGACTGCAGGGGTCCTTCTTGATCCACTTGATGACCGTCTCATAGACCAGCTCTTCAGCTTTAGTGTTGAGGCTGTCGTTGGACAGGTAGCTGATGAAGTCCTCTTTGGAGATATTAAGTATTTCCTCCTGACTGGCCACCTCGGGGAAGTTCTGCAGGGCGAAGGCTTTGGCCATGTTGTGGAGCTCCGTGCACTGCATGGCCTCGGCCATGGCCAGCACCCCCAGGCAGTTACTGGCCGTCAACTGTTTCTCTGTGTGAGATCAACACACAGATGTTCACACATTCAGACAAGCAAGCACACACAGACACACACACATACAGACACAAACAAACACACACACGCACAAGTGTTTGAACCTTTCAAGGTGGAGGGAAAAAAAAAAAAAAAACGGAAAGCATTTATGATACACGGCTTTGGGGATGGTGTTTGCCGGATTAAATTTCTGCGGGTGTGTTGCTGTGGAACAGGCGAGTGTAATATCTCAAGCAGCTGGCGGGAAAAAGAACTGAGAGGAGGAATCGATTGGACACGAGCGCAGGCGGCTCACCCAGCCCTTTGATTAGCGTGGACAGGCACGGACCTTTTCCACAGCACAAAAGGGCAACACAATGACTCTTTAGCCTGCTCTGCCTACAGCACAGCCGTGACATGCGCGGCCTTCAGGAACGCTCGCTACAGGCGGCAGAAACGCAAAGATCCCAGGAACAAAGCAACAGCAGAAATCCACATCTAACACTTTACTGGGTGTAAATTGAAATCTTGTTTAACTGCCGCAAGAGTGGTTATTACTGATGTCAGATGAACAGTCAAATGAAATTCACACATGAACTTGACTGAACAAGAACAATTTCTTAAATGTGTTCTTTCTTTTTTTTCTTTCTCAGTTTTCTAGGTGGCATGCGGCACGCTTCCACAACACTTGTTATACGACACTAGACATGACACATATGCATTGTAACGATCAAACAGAGCCTTTAGTGGAAACATGCACTGTCAATTTGTTCAAGTTCAATAATACCATTCACAAAAGTATGAATATATTTTAATATATTTGTCCTGATTTATACTTCTAATGTATATTGTGTGCATTTAGTAGTGTAGTTTATGTAGTCTGGATAATGTGTAGGCCATGTATTTCGCCGCAGGGAGCTGCCAGAGTCATCAAAGGCCTGTTATATTTAAACACTGAAAGTACTGTAAAACAAAAAATTGTATTTCATTTTGAGGATATTTGTTTCTATGGTATATACAAGAACAGCTTGTTAATGATTTTTGATTTTTCTCAGTTTTTTTTAAAGGCACACAGTACATTTCCACAATGCATGTTATATCACACTAATCATAAAGTAAAGCCACCTGGAAAGCCTCCATGGTTCCTTATATTTGCTTATTTAGAAGTATTTTATCTTCTCTGGTAAAACAGAAACTGTGAAGTATTGTAGAGAATTGTCTTACTCTATACCGAGTCACAATACTGGGATATCATCATTGTAATGAGTAATTATCAAAATTAATATAGCATCATCAGTTGCCCTGTGATTCCCACTCCTAATTAAATGACATACATACTGATATGCCAAAAAGGTCATGGGAAAGCAATATGTAAATTAATCATGAAGTGTTACCTCAGGTGACAGCTTGGTAAAGCCATGGTGTGATAGATACAGCAAAAAAAGGCTAAAAATTGTAATGTCAGTTATTTTTGTTAAATGGTATATAACCAGTTTAATTGCTTGATACCACATGAGTTGCTTTTTAACCATTTTTCTTTTTTCTTTTTCTTTTTTTTACACTGTAGTTTGCAGCTGAGCTTTATGGTATTAAAGCCGAAGAGAAGATTAGAAGGCAGAAGCAGCCTCAGCAGTAAGAGTTAATAAAATGAAACTTCTTAAAAAGTAGTGCAAGAAGTAATCCAACCAAAGGCCCCTGCACCACAATCACACTCAGAATAACCATGAGAGCAGTGCCTGCTGGGTATCTATAAAGTTTCATCCCAAAAAAATGAAAGGAAGTGTACTTTCTGAAAGTACACTCTCCATACACATTAGACGTGTTATCATCTACGCCATGTAGCGCGCTGGCAAATGAGGTTATTTTTACACTCGGCCGTTTCATATTGAACCGGAATATATACTGAAGTAGGCATATTGCAGCACTTCTGCAGCGAATTCCTACAGGAGCGAATGTCATTTCATACCAATTGAGGTATTCATGGATTATTAAGTGGCATATCCTAGTGGGAGACAATGACAGAGGCACTGGAGAAAGGGGAGAAAGGGAAAAAAAAAAAACAAAAAAAAAACAAGAAGCCTGAGCTGTCAAAGCGCCTATCACCCCCCCAGACATTTCTGAGCTTTGAAATGTGGCAGGCCAGGCAGACGATTCATATACTGCCCCCTCTACTCGCCCCCAGCTCTCTCATCACTCCTAAATCAAGGCCATTCTTTAAAACAAGGACAACAGGGCCAATAAATATCCCTTAAGATGGAATTTACGTGCGGCGAGGAAAAATCCACAAGGCAAGTCAGCCAGACATTACGCATTCAAAGGGAACAACACTTTCAATATTTCAGTATCGCAGTCATGCATAAAAAGTGCCACAGACAGAATCCAGTCTACTGATACGCTTGCCACAGCTGCCAATGCTGTTTGACAGGAAACCCGCGGTAAAATATGTATGGTTCCAATCCGCACTGTTTGTCTCTGGGAGCGATGCCTGACTAGCATATTTCATATCTACACACGGTCACGTTACTAGCAATTACCTCCACGAGACTTTATACGAGCTCTCCCACTGGGGCTTTATGAAGATCCATTCCCAGCCATTGTGAAAGCAGTCATGATAACCGTGCTGATGAACCAGTGTACTAATAACTCGCTTCAGTCCACACCAGACTGTGCGCTGTGCACACCTGTCAATCAGCAGCCGAGAGCGTGTGGCACAGAGAGAAACGAGATCCCAGCAGAGAGCAGGATGGCAGAAACGGCTGATGAAGATTCAATTCACTGATTCACTCAGAGCGTCTATTTAAATTCCTCAGAGCCTCTCAAAGCAGCAGCTGTACAAGGACGTTTATGCCTCCTTCTCTTCGCTTTATGAAGACACTGACCACACTGGGTATTGCAGAGATTCTTATTTCAGGAAATGATATATTAACGTGGTCTGATAGTTTTGCTGCTTGCTTCCTGATCCGTGGCAGAACCATTCCTCACCGGCCAGCAGAAATCAATACGTTAGAAATCACTGTGTTCATTAACGCTACATCACATGCACTGAATGTCTTTTTTTGCTAATGTAAGCAGAGTGGTAAGATGGGGTAAGATGTGGAACAAGACAGGATAGCACAGTACTGTACTGAATATGTCCGAATGGAGTGATTAGAATATAGACAACAGAAGTTTATACCGTTATATTAGCAATAACCAATTAAATGAAGCCTGTCACTATACACTCTGATCAGCTATACCATTATCCCTCATGGCATGACTCCACAAGGAAAAATATATATACAGCTCTGGAAAAAAAATTAAGAGACCACTTCAGTTTCTGAATCAGTTTCTCTGATTTTGCTATTTTTAGGTATATGAGTAAAAGAAAATGAACATTGTTGTTTTATTCTATAAACTACTGACCACATTTCTCCCAAATTTCAAATAAAAATATTGTAATTCAAAGCATTTATTTGCAGAAAATGTGAAATGGCTGAAATAACAAAAAATATGCAGAGCTTTCAGACCTGAAATAATGCAAAGAAAACAAGTTTATATTCATAAAGTTTTAATAGTTCAGAAATCAATATTTGGTGGAATAACGCTGTTTTTTAATCACAGTTTTTTATGCATCTTGGCATGTTCTCCTCCACCAGTCTTACACACTGCTTTTGGATAACTTTATGACACTCCTGGTGCAAAAATTCAAGCGGTTCAGCTTGGTTTGATGGCTTGTGATCATCCATCTTCCTCTTGATTATATTCCAGAGGTTTTCAATTTAGTAAAATCAAAGAAACTCATAATTTTTAAGTGGTCTCTTATTTTTTACCAGAGCTGTATATTATTTGTACTACCGTAGTTTAAATGACCATGCAGTTGGTTTACCGGCTCTCCTCCCTTGGACCACACCAGCTAAAAATGTTTGGTTAGTAAAATGTTTACTGAATATTACACTTAACATTCTTATAACATTAAATTTGTCAAGATTTCTGGATGTTCATACATAATTTTTTTTATTGTTTTGGTATGTTCTGGTAATGTTGCTGCAATTACTATTGCTATTACTTATTATTATATCACATATTTTCAAAGCGTTCCTAGAACATTATTTCTATAATGTTACAGGCAAACCTTCCTGGAACCTTTTCAAAATGCTGTTAAACATCTTTATGACGTTCTCTGTTACCTGGACCTTTAGGCAGGTACTAACGGTACTAACCACTGAATACTGATTTGAAAGGTTGCTGTACACTGGTATATAACTGAATACTCTATATTCAAAAGACCACATCAATGACACTGTGCATCACAAGCATCACACACAGAACACACAGCTTTCTAACACAACTTCAGGATTAGATGAGAATACGACTGATTGTCGGGCTCAGAGTGGTCAAGCGGGCTAAGCGCTGCCACTATAATCAGGAGATTGCCAGTTCGAATCCTGTTTATGTTGTTTTCCATCGGCTACCGGAGTCCTGAGGGAGCACAACTGGCCTTGCTCTCACTCATTGGGTGGGTAGATGGCACTCTCTCTCCCCACATCACTCCAAAGGATGATGTCGCTTAGTACAAGGTGTCTGTGAGCTGATGTATCTGAACCGATTGTTGCGCTTTCCTCCGAAGCAATGCTGCATCGGCAGCAGTTAAAAAAAAAAGCTGAGCCTGACTTCACATGTGTTGGAGGTAACATGTGCTATTCTTCACCCTCACTAGTGACAGTCCTAATAAGTGGGTTGGGTAATTGGCCGTGAAAATTAGGGAGAAAATGGGAAAAAATAGAATATGACCGATTACAAACAATTAAATTAATGAAAATAAGTGTGCCTACTTCCTGACTACTCTATGTTTTTTTTGCTTTATTTGTAAACATAAATGTCATAGACATGATTACAGACAGGGAGCTGATAGATCCAGCATGGCAAAATGTGTTAAAGATACATGTTAAGTGTGAATGTGGAACTCACAGCAGATTTGATTTTTTTAACCACTTGGGAGCCCATTTGCTTAATTTAAAACAACAAAAGTGTGATTTATTCATCAGTTGTTTTTGCTGTTTTGGACAAATAACTTGTTTTAACAATGACAATGGTGCATTATTAATCTAGAATTCTGCATTTGATCGATTGAGGACGTACATCTAACCTATTTCTTAACAGAGTAAAATGATAGCCCTTAGCTCAAGATTATTTCATGAGTATGCCCCACATAACTCCCACACAGATGAAAGGAAATCCTGACTTAAAACCCTCATGATGAACTGGCCCCTGTGGCCACTTACCCAGGAAAGACACGCAGACTTTGCAGAAGGTGTTGAACTGGAACTTGTTGGCCGCCTCCAGCAGAGTTTTGGCGTTGGCTGAGTCTATTATGAGGGAACCGGTGTAGACGAACTCCAGCAGCAGCTCCAGGACGTCAGCGCTGATGTTGTTCATCGTCATCTTCATCTTTTCACCATTCCTGTTTTCACTGGCCAACCTGGAGGCAGCAGGGGGGGAAAAGTGTTAGAGCTGGGGAGTTTAGAAAGCAATGACTAAAACCATGCAGTTAGTTTTTTAAATGACCTGGGTCTTTTTTTTTTTTTTTGGAAATATAATCTTTCAGGGTTTTGGGGTAAAAAAAAAAAAAAAAAGCAAAGAAAAGTGTGAGCTTGTCTCTGAGAAGTGTAGCAGAGCTTGAGGGCTTGAGGGGAAAACCTGTATCGGCTGTTATGCAGCTTCATGCATAATACACACATATACACACACACACACACACACTCTTAGACATACACACACATACAGTACGTATATATGTATATATATATATATATATATATATATATATATATATATATATTTATATATTTGTATGCATATGGGAAGTGCAGGCTGAATGGCCTGCCTAATCGAGCAGTAGCCCAAAGTAGAAGCCCATAGGTAAAAGTACATCTCGTTATGGGTGAGTGGCAGGCGGAGGCTCTGCAAGCCTGAGATCCACTGTTCGGGGAGATGCATTCATGGACTCCAGGTAAAAGTCTAAAACTATAACCTTCTATTATCTGGATGTGTGCTTGAGAGACAAAACTCCTTCACAACAGCCTCTTAAAACAACAAAAAAGCAAAGGCCATGTGGTTGAGAAAAGCTGTAATGCCAGCTGGACAGTAATGTCTGGCGCAGATAGACTTGGCATTGACATAAACAACAGTGTAATGCATTTTCTTCTGCACTCAGTTCACATATTCTTTATTTGCGAACATAAAACTGAACTCTTCAAAAATAAAGGCTCCAAGGCTGTTGAGTTTTTTCATTCTATATTATGTATACTATACAGTATATAATGAGTCTGTTGCTTTAACCAACTGCAACCTTTCGCAAGTATGGTCCTACTCAAAGGATCTCAACATTCAGGTTTAAATGTGATGCAACAATCAGCCTTAATTTTATCGATCTTTAGTCTTCCTACAACATACAGCGCATCTTCAAAATTCTGAAATAGGCTAGAGATACACTTGCTTTTAAACGTGATGCAACAATCAGCTTTAATTCTACTTAGTCATCTTACAACATACAGCGCATCCCTCAAATGTGTGAATTGTACATCCCTCCTTAGGCTAGAGATATACTTGCTGTTAACTACACACTCATGTAAGCACTATGGTTGCCTTGCGTATCCATTTGATGTGCTGATTGTGAGCATCCACAAAAAATGGTATAATACACGTAAACAAAGTGTAGTTTATAAAGGAAAACTCTAGGGGCAGTGTCCAAATGATTTGTGCTTGCTGCTGTAACATATAGAAGCCTCTATCTAGTAACATGTGCTGCACAGAGGTAAATATGTGAACAGTTACCGGGTACGTTCACAATGCAGCCAATTATATAACAGATAGTATATCTCTAGTCTCTATTAAGATTATGCATTAAAGACTACATGTCTAATGTTACAGAACTGCAGAAGCGCTTGAGCTAAAAGAACTCAGTCTGGGCAGACAGAATTTCTTGCAAAAGGGTTGAAATGTATAAGAACTTGTTATACAAGGACATGAATGTAAATACTGTCTGACTGGGCTAAAAAGAAATATGTTCTTTAGGTAACCAAGAATGTTTTTTCTCCTCATGCGCCTTTATTTTTAAGAGAGTCCAACATACATATCAATATAGATGCTAGCAATTCGAACATGAATGAACCAAATGCCTACGGTTGCATTTCCATGCACGGTTAACAAATGCATTCGTTTTTTTTTTTTTTATTGGACATGTGTTTGTGAATGAAGACAGATGGACAGACTGTTAGATGAAGTTGCACGAAGAGACAGACACAGACAGATAGACAGATCGAGAGTGATGAGAGCAGGGAAGGAGAGGGGTGGAGAGTCAGTCCTGCCACAGGGAGCCAGCAGCCATCCTTCATGTGTGGAGGGAACCGTTCCATGACTGGGACCTGGGCTTAAGTCTCAAAGCTTTCAGCAGCTGCCAAAAACAAAGTAGAGCATGGCCTGCGTACGAACTGGTGTATTAGTTGTCGTATAGGCCTGACTTGGGGATGAAAAGGTAAAGGCAGAGTTTGAGGTGAGGGGTAAATCTCTGGAAGTGGCTGGAAAATCAAGAATGTTACTCCTGAAAAGAAAAAACAAAAAAATGCAGTTTACAGGTGTCAGTTGTAAGTGCAGGAGTAGAAATAGTACAAAAAGAAAAGGCGAATGCAACGGGCGACCGAGTGGTGTGAGGATGTGGGTGAGAGAAAGAAAGAGCGGAGGAAAAAAAATCAAATTAGTAAAGTCAGCACAGTCCTTTTGTGCGATCAGTCATTCGCTTAGCGGAATCTGAATTGATGGATTCTTGAGCGTGTTCTGTTTTTAGCAGCGCAAACAATAATTTAGCCTCTCAATCGCACAACACTACAACAGTCTTGATCTAGATCAAACAAATATACTGATTTGAAAGGGTACCTTTCTTCTCCTGCACCGACTATAATCATAATCATTACTGAACTGACAAAATAGAGTAGAATAATGACAGTCAGGTCAATGAGGAAACTGAATGGTAAATCACAAATAATTCCCCATATTTAAGCAATGAATGCCGCCGTTAGCCACCACTTGAGGCAATGGTACCCCTTATTTGTGAAAAGGGGTCATATAATCTTGTGTAAAATATGCATGCTCTTATTATTCATGCTTGACGACTTCATTCCTACACTCCCAGCCATAAGGGAACATCCGATGATCTCTGTATGCATAAAGTATGTATCTTCATGACAGGAGAGACAGGCAACATGCATAATGACCTATTATGCTAGAGTGGAGTGAAGTGCGTGAGTGAGTGAGTGAGTGAGTGAGTGAGTGAGTAACTACATTCACTCTGCGTTACAACCTCAGATCCCCCCCACCCCCCACTCCCCACCACATTCTCCCATTATTCTCTTACAGCGAGAATCAAGCCAGCACTCATGATTGATGAACTGCCAGAGGCACAGGGTAAATATTCATTTAAAAAAAAAAAGCACAACAACAAAAACAACAAAATAAATGATATGGAATCTCTGGAGAGACATGATTTTCTTTTTCTTTTTTTTTATGTGGAGCTGCCTCTCATCTTTATCACAATACAAGCGGAGCAGCTCTAAACAGATTGTATCTGCACATTGTATCAGAATGCAGATCCGCTAAACGGATGATTTGCTAAAGAGGTGATTTGCTGTTTAATTCCGCTTTTCTCTGAGCAGGAGGAACGCAGGAGGTGATCTTTACCGATGATTAGATAAGCATGCTGCTTTTTACGTGCCAAAAATGACAGACAGCCAGACAATGCACGGCCGGTTCTCCTTTCAAAGCATGGCTTGTTATGCCCATCACAGGCCGGCAGGTCCTCTGATACCAAATTGAGATTACAGTCCAAAGCATGCGTCAATCAAACGATCGATATTTTGTTCAAATTTGATATGCTTGACATGAAACATCTTCAAAAAGATCAGAATTGTTAAGTCAATCTTTGGTAATACATGACCTGAGTGGGAACAAGCATATAATCAAGCAGAAACTGTGTCCAGTGTCTGACGTTTGCTCTATAGTTGATTCTGTCAGATCAAATGGCAAGTCTTGGGAAAGGATTTCTAGTGAATATACAATGAGATGGGTATTGGGTGATATGAATGAAAACACTGGGGCCAGGTTCAGACTTCCTGTAATTTAGGAGCCAGCCACAGGTATCCAGATATTGGTTTTAACCTCCCATCCATATGCAACAATATATTTGGTCACAGAAAACTGAGCTTTTTAACAGCACTCTCCAAAATGTTTTTATGAAAGCTCTATTTTCTGTATTGTTGATTACGTATCACACTTTCTACTCTGCCTTCTAGCCCACATTCGTAGTCCCCTGATTACTAATCATCATCACCCGTGCTTCTCTATTAGCCCCAATGTAAAGAAAACATCAATTTGTTTCCTTCCCTCAGTGTGATGTATTGCTAACACTTCATGTCATTGAACATAGAGCATTTCCCTGTTTGTTTGAAATTTTGTGTATGATCTCTGTTTGATTCCTGGTTTATTCTTTCTTGTCTTTGCCCCTCGGGTGTTTACAAGTTTATGATTTTGCTTCTGCTTCAGATTAGTCCATGTCTGCTTTGATGCTCTCTCTGGTTACTCAAATGTCATTAAAAAACAGAGAAAAACAGAGCTTTAAAAAAAAAAAAAACTGACATCACAAAACATGCATGTTCCTGACTGAACCTTAAATACCCCTCACTTTCTATATGTTGAATTATAAATTCTTTAAAAAAAAAAGTCTTAAAAAACTACAACATCTACACACAAAAATGCACTACATTTCAGATTTTGACATATGAATAAATGAAAATACTGTTCTATTACAAATAAATAAAGCTCTGTCATGATTTAGAGGCCATAATTTGGTGGTCTGCACAGTACACTACTGGGAATGAAATCTCAGTTTTGTTTTTAATATCTAGATACCTGTGGATGCAGCCTTAATATGTCATTAAACTGCTGTTCCTTACATAAACACAGAGAAAACTACACTCTTAAAATAAATTCCCTTCAAATGGTTTCTCCAGCGATGCCACACAAGATTATTACTGTTATATCTTCTTAAAACCCACCACACTTTTCACAAAAAGCCCCTTGTGTCTAAGAGTATATGTTATGAACATGTAATTTGTGTTTTTCTCTTTGGTTTAAAAGAAAGAGCATGTCCTGTTCTTTCGTTGTGTGAAAGAGGACATCCAGCAACTTTTTGCCTTTACCAATCATTGTTATTTAAGCGCTCGCTTCTTTCTGGGATGGAGACGGTGAAAGCTTGCAATGTTCTCGGGCTAAACTTCGTCCTATTCCACCTTCCAGCGGCAGTGGAACTCAAACAGCTTAGAGGAGTGTATCAGCACATTTTGTGCTCCACTGAGAACAGAGTCGAATCTACACTCGCTGTTATTGCTCCTAATGCAATTTTCATAGCTTCTGCTCGCAAGATAGGAAAGCAAAGGCCCAGACCAAATTTACAATCTAAAAGGGCCAAAGTTCCACTTTAAATTTGTCCTTGAGGCTTCACTGCATCATGTATGATGTGTAATAAGGGCATTATACAAATTGAGCTTGAGTGCACAAATCTAAACGTGTGTATCAGGCTCAACGTTCTCCATCCAGTGGTTAGACTGCACACTTTAATGGCGTGATTCAATGGATTCGTGTTTTAACCTTGAAATAAACATCGAACTACAACTTAAAGATTGAAAAGTGAAATACATGTTAGGTGAAGCATATAAAGTGGCATTTAGATTAATTCATTGTGCATTCACCACTGACAGCAGGAGACAAAGGTGTAAAAATCCATTTAGACAACAGAAAATAGAATGATATTCAAAGCAAAGCAGCAAAGCATTGCCCGACACCCAAGCTGCTTTTGTAAGGCTGTCATTCATCTCTCAGGGCACATCTAGCTTTTACTTAATCTGGGCATCTTTCCATTCCCCACTTTTCCTACATCTCTCTTTGGCTGCATGTTTTTAAGAGCCACATATGGCATTTATCACATATCCTAAAGATCACAAAGTGACATTTTTTACAATCAATATCTCTTTCACCTCTAAAAGCTTTTCATCTTAAGAAGCTAATATCAGCCAAGGCATCTCCACATCATGGAGTTCAAAACAGGAATCCTGAGTCTCTGCAGACCGGGTGTCGTGCTTCTTTTATTGTGCACGTCTGTCTGGCACTGTTGTGGGACACAAGGCGACATTCTATGAAATCACTTTATCTACTTACAGCAGCACTGCAGACATGGCTTTTTTACAACACACAAGAAGAAGAAGGCACTCCACGTACACTATATATGGATGTAAAAATCTTCTATAAAATCTCTATATAGGAATATAGGCTGTTCCTCATCCTTTGCTGTAAAAAGTTCACATTATGGTTCACATTATGGTCACGTTCAAAATATAAGTGTATCTGTGACCTGTAAAATAAATGTTACAAGTATTTGTCTGAAATGTGAACAAATCTGTTTCTGAAATGACATGCTGCTGGTGTTGTGCCAAATTCTGACCCAGGAAAATCGGACTCCCCTTAAGCAATATTTTGTTGTTGTGAAAGAATATCACTACTTTATATTACTAGTTATTTATAAAAAGAAACAATAGGAATTGTGACTGTAATCTGTTACTGATGTGAGAAAAATATATTATATTATTAATCTAGGGCTGGGAGGTAGATTAATCCAATTAAACTGATTAATCAAATTAGTGTCTTTATGCGATTTTCAAAATGGGATAATGGAGATTGAACATCTTTATATATAGAAGCTACCAGAGTGAATCTCAGGAGATAAACATTTGCTTCTCTCAGAAAACTGTGATTTAAATATTTTACATTTTTCTTAAACTGATTAATAAATATAACATAAAAGCTACATGTGAGGTTGAAAAGGGATGCTAACTGTTCATAAAAAAAATAAATGTAATGGAAACAATAGCTTGTGCATCACTTTAAATGGTCTAATTTTAATCCAAATCATAATCAATCTCATATATTTGAATATTGAGTTTTTTTTTTTTTTTTTTTTTTTTTTTACAATATCGGCTAGCCCTAATTACATATAAATATATTGCATATGAAAGTGACAAGTCGGTTTTGAAAAGATAATATTTGATGTTTCCAAAGCCCTATAAAAGTCAGATCTGTGTTACGATAATAATAATAAATAATAAAATATGACTCACAAGATTCTAGATGAGGATTTGATTGCTTTAAGCTGAAAGAGCATCAGTTCAGTGAGGCCAGTAAGAAGTTTCACTAATTACTTTTTTTTAAATCATCTTAAATTTGACTGGAGCTAGCTAGAGCAGGGCTTCTCAACCTGTGGGCCACGGACCACCAGCCGGTCATGAAGTACCCTCTAGTGGTCCGGAGGCCGGTCCTCAAGGAGAGGCAGTGGTCTGTAGTGGGCTGGTATTGGCACTTAATAAAAGTTAAGGCTAAGTATAAATTGAGAGATCAAGCGTGTTTAAAATATACCCACTAAATCAGTGATAATAAATACAGTAATATCTTCTTGGCTCGCTGATTAGAGTACTCTATCAGATTTTGCTACTTTGCTGTCAGAATATGTTCTCTCTCCCTTGCTGGCCCGGCGTGCTCGGCTTTCTAAGCAGCTGGGAACAGGATTGGCAGATCCTAGCCCAAAGTATGTTTAAACCCACCCTTACACTTAATCTAGCCAAAAATCTGACGCTATAAATGACAAAAGAACTATGAGCTCCTAAAATGTATTGTTTCTAATTTATCTTAATTATTTAACGTGGTTTGTTTTTATGGGTATTATTAAACAGCTCTGGAAAAAAATAAGAGACCACTTAAAATTACGAGTTTCTTTGATTTTACCAAATTGAAAACCTCTGGAATATAATCAAGAGGAAGATGGATGATCACAAACCATCAAACCAAGCTGAACTGCTTGAATTTTTGCACCAGGAGTGGGAAAAAAGTTATCCAAAAGCAGTGTGTAAGACTGGTGGAGGAGAACATGCCAAGATGCATGAAAACTGTGATTAAAAACCAGGGTTATTTCACCAAATATTGATTTATGAACTCTTAAAACTTTGTGAATATGAACTTGTTTTCTTTGCATTATTTGAGGTCTGAAAGCTCTGCATCTTCTTTTGTTATTTTGCTATTTATTTCAGCCATTTCTTAAAATCAACAATGTTAATTTTACTCGTAACATATTTAACATATAACTATAAATAGCAAAATCAGAGAAACTGATTAAGAAACTGAAGAGGTCTCTTATTTTTTTCCTGTAAGTAGTATTGCAGTACATTTGAAAGTAGCCATTCTCTGTCCATATTAAACACAAATAAATACATATTGCACAAATCACTGAAGACAATACTGAACTAAAATGGACAATGTAACTTTTAAGCAATTGTTCAGGCCCAATTCTGAACAATTAACATTAACAACATAAAAAAATGTTTAGTTTTCTTTCATTATGGGCCACTGTGCTTTCTAGTTACAAACAAGTGGGCCTTAAGTTGGAAAATGTTGAGAAGCCCTGCTCTAGAGGACACAGACCCACTGAAGCGTCTGAATACTTTTGGATATATTGTGCATCACAGTTTGCTCCAACTCTCCTCCTGGAGAGCTACCCTCCTGCAGTTTCACTGGAGTATCAATTATTGCTTACAGTACATGCTTCAACTAACATACACTTTCCTCAAGTGGGGTAAAGATGCCAAGTTGCAGACCGATAGCTGTGAGAAGGTTAAAAAATAGGACATTCCCGTTTTTCCCCCTAAAGCCCGGAAACAAAAGAATATTTCAGAAACCATTAGGAGACCCCCCTGTGTATTGAAGTTTGTGTACTGTGTTTATTCTTACCACAGGCTCTGGGTGGATTTATGAATAAGCAGTCGGCTAGTTCCCTCAGAGATATGCAGCAAATCACAGCAGGTAGCCAATAAATCAGGACGGCTAGCACCTCCGAACACTTGAATGGGAGAGGTAGAGTGAAGTGCTGATCTGATACACTTGACGCATTGCTCCGAATCTCCCCCATTTCGTTCTGACATTTACAATACATTTACAAAAGAAAACCCCCAGTCATGGAACTTTTTTGCCCATTAAAATGGAAATTTGCTCATTTAGTCCATGGAGATGAAAGGGCAGGATAAGTGTTGACCTTTTTCAACAATGAAATACATTCATTTGAGGGACAGAAGGAATGGCTACTGGCCCTGTGATAGGAACCTCTGTCTTCACACCTGCAAGAGAAGGGGAGGTAAAGAAAGCCACACAAATGCGCCCTACGAAAAGAACAGAGTGGATCAACGACAGGAGAGAGGCAAACCTTTTAACCATGTCCTTGAAATACAAGCTGCAGGAAGCTAGAACATTTTGATGGACTTCAAACTCTTTGCCTTCAACAATAATTTTCAGGTCTGTAAATTCTTTCGCTCGCCGCTGCTGGTTCAACTCTTTCAACATCTCTGTAGAACAAGAAAAAAAAGAAGACAAAGTTTCTTATGTAAGGATTTCAAACACAGCGTGGCAAACAAAAAAAAAAGTACATACTCAATCACCTCGTACTACGAGGACATAAGACAAGCCTTTGTTTGTGTGTCTAATGAGCTGAAAAAGATCTGAGGAATAAGATCATCAAGTGTGTGGACAAAAGAAATGCACAGGTTGAAGAATAGCAGGTCAACAGTCTCATTAGATAGCTACATATCTACAAAGGAGGCACACGGGACTGCTTCAAGCAGATAATGCACAAGACAAAAGCTGTGATTGAGCACAAAGTAAAAAGGAGTTCACTGGCCCCAAGTGCCTCCTGCAGTAAACCTCAACTCTCTATGGTTATATACAGACAGGGAGACAAGTGAAGATGTACAGCTGAAGAGGTGTATATGTAACTATCCAACAGAAGAAAAGAATAAATAAATAAAAAAGCAAAGAAAATAGGAACGAAAGAAAGAAAAAAAAGAGCAAATTATTTTATGTATCAATCTGTATTAAAAAAAAGAATCTACAGCAACAATTACATATCAGAATATTATACATTACTGTTGGATGATATTACTTCAAATTAACTTAAGATTTAACTAATCATTTTTGCTTGATAATGATTAAGGAACATTTGTTTTAAAGAATGATGAACACATCTACTTTATGTCGCTTTCAGTCATGTCGCAGACTGGATGGGACGGAGTCACGTGACTCCACACACAGTAGAATGTTTTTAAAGAGAGGGTATTTGAACACAGAGAGGAAAATTAAGAATTAACGTCAGTTTCAAGTAATTTTTGATTAGTCGCCCAGGTCTGAGACACTGTCTCAGGCTGCCTTATTTTCTACCTAGCTATATCTTGATGATTAAACTTTATTATAATGACATGTCAACAGTTATGGAATATTAGGCCAAATCATACTTCTGCACTGTCACGACACTCGTTTTTTATTGGGCGATATATTGTCCCAGAATCGCAATTTTTCAACTTTATTGTAATTTTAAAATGGTATGGCACTGATATAATGAGTAAAAGACTGGAAACTTTCTGGTGCAGAGCTCTGAAAGAGATTTCATTTTGTCTCACATTTAAACAGAAGTTACAGTTGTTACAGCTGTGAATCGCTTGATTAAACGGTGTGAAAGACTACAGCAGCAGTAAAACTGAACATAGCAGCATTATCGAGGGAGGCAAAACTAAGCCTGTGTAAGTGGAATACGCCAGTGAGTATTTATACCTGTGTGTCTGTGCGTCTACAGTACATCCCTAAGGTGGAAAAAAAGGCTGGATGACAGCTGCATGACAACTGTCCAATCTCAGTTGCTATGGTCTGCGTTGCCACAACATATTGTTCCAATTCTGGAGAGGTGTGTTCAAGACTATGGTGCATTCCACGAATGGGTTACAGCACAGATTTAATGTAGAAGTATAAACTAGGCTTTAATGTTACAGCAGAGGTTACCACAGCTGTACAATCTGTGAGGTGATATCTTCTGAATGAGGATAAACTTGACATGAAATGTGCACATGACAAGAATTATGATGTGAATCATCACATTTATTAGTTTAGCGAGACCTCATAGTGGGTCCCAGAGTTTTAGGACATTCCAAGTTTGGTAATAATCTGAAGGTATTTATAGCATTATTGTCCTCATTTCCTCATCTTTTAAAAAAATTGTAGTAATAGAAATGAAACTTGGTGGGTAGTCATGTCATACTATCATGGAGTGACTCAAAAAGACAGCAGGACCATCTTTAGTACCAAATTGCAATATTTCAACAGGACAACGCTTGTCCACAGCCTGCTGCCATCTTGAAAACATTATGATGACTGAAATACTATGCTATGTCTAGCTGCATCACCAGACCTAACCCTTAACTAGAAAATATGTGGAATAATTGGATGTTCTATGAGCACTCCACCTCTACTGCAAAATCAGCAGGAACTGCATCAATATTTGAGATGCATGAGCTGAATTATCGCAGGACCTCGATAGTGCCCTCTACAGCTGCGTGCTGAGACGTCTGGCATGTTATGTTACACGTGTTACACACCATTTTGGTATGTGTAGCTCAATGCATATGACCAAATTTGTCTGTATCAGTCATTTTTTTGTACTATTTATTGTTTCTGGTTAAGTTTATTTTTATTGCAATAAGACATTTCTTCTGGGTACAACCATTTCTTTTACAATGAGTGTGGTCTAATAAATTAACAATCTAGAATGTTTAGTTTTTGGGTAAAACTTCTTTGCAGCAATGACTGCCTGGGGCTCACACATATCGACAAGCACTGGCCATCTTCTCTGGTGATTAGTCTTAACACACGTTTGTTAGCTGTACTGTAGGTACTGGAGCTCTTACTTGCAGGTATGAAATTCATGCCCAGGGAGATTCAGGTCAGGGTATTGATTTGACCAATGAAGAACATTTTACCTTTGGGGCCTAAAAAACTTCTTAAATTACTTAGCAGGGGTTTGGGGTCATGATCTTGCAGTTTGAAGGTCCTGGTGGGATTACAGCAGTTGAGATGCTTCTGTCCATGTAAAAATGTATACTACTGGAGCTGTTGTCAGTCAAGTGATTTTCTTTTACTAGCTTCCCTACAGGAGAGAGAACTCTACAGGAGAGAAAACTCTACAGGAGAGAGAGAGCTCTACAGGAGAGAGAACTCTACAGGAGAGAGAGAACTCTACAGGAGAGAGAACTCTACAGGAGAGAGAGAACTCTACAGGAGAGAGAGAACTCTACAGGAGAGAGAACTCTACAGGAGAGAGAACTCTACAGGAGAGAACTTTACAGGAGAGAGAGAACTCTACAGGAGAGAGAACTCTACAGGAGAGAGAACTCTACAGGGGAGAGAGAGAACTCTACAGGAGAGAGAACTCTACAGGAGAGAGAGAACTCTACAGGAGAGAGAGAGAACTCTACAGGAGAGAGAGAGAACTCTACAGGAGAAAGAACTCTACAGGAGAAAGAACTCTACAGGAGAAAGAACTCTACAGGAGAGAGAACTCTACAGGAGAGAGAACTCTACAGGAGAGAGAACTCTACAGGAGAGAGAGAGAACTCTACAGGAGAGAGAACTCTACAGGAGAGAGAACTCTACAGGAGAGAGAACTCTACAGGAGAGAGAGAACTCTACAGGAGAGAGAACTCTACAGGAGAGAGAGAACTCTACAGGAGAGAGAGAACTCTACAGGAGAGAGAGAACTCTACAGGAGAGAGAGAGCTCTACAGGAGAGAGAACTCTACAGGAGAGAACTTTACAGGAGAGAGAGAACTCTACAGGAGAGAGAGAGAGAACTCTACAGGAGAGAACTTTACAGGAGAGAGAACTCTACAGGAGAAAGAACTCTACAGTAGAGATCTCTACGGGAGAGAGATCTCTACAGGAGAGAGAACTCTACGGGAGAGAGAGAACTCTACAGGAGAGAGAGAACTCTACAGGAGAGAGAGAACTCTACATGAGAGAGAACTCTACATGAGAGAGAACTCTACAAGAGAGAGAATTCTACAGGAGAGAGAATTCTACAGGAGAGAGAACTCTACAGGAGAGAGAACTCTACAGGAGAGAGAACTCTACAGGAGAGAACTTTACAGGAGAGAACTTTACAGGAGAGAGAGAACTCTACAGGAGAGAGAACTCTACAGGAGAGAGAACTCTACAGGAGAGAGAACTCTACAGGAGAAAGAACTCTACAGGAGAGAACTTTACAGGAGAGAGAGAACTCTACAGGAGAGAGAACTCTACAGGAGAGAGAACTCTACAGGAGAGAGAACTCTACAGGAGAGAACTTTACAGGAGAGAGAGAACTCTACAGGAGAGAGAACTCTACAGGAGAGAGAACTCTACAGGGGAGAGAGAGAACTCTACAGGAGAGAGAACTCTACAGGAGAGAGAGAACTCTACAGGAGAGAGAGAACTCTACAGGAGAAAGAACTCTACAGGAGAAAGAACTCTACAGGAGAGAGAACTCTACAGGAGAGAGAACTCTACAGGAGAGAGAGAGAACTCTACAGGAGGGAGAGAGAACTCTACAGGAGAGAGAACTCTACAGGAGAGAGAACTCTACAGGAGAGAGAGAACTCTACAGGAGAGAGAACTCTACAGGAGAGAGAGAACTCTACAGGAGAGAGAGAGAACTCTACAGGAGAGAGAGAGAACTCTACAGGAGAGAGAACTCTACAGGAGAGAGAACTCTACAGGAGAGAGAGAGAACTCTACAGGAGAGAGAACTCTACAGGAGAGAGAACTCTACAGGAGAAAGAACTCTACAGGAGAAAGAACTCTACAGGAGAGAGAACTCTACAGGAGAGAGAACTCTACAGGAGAGAGAGAGAACTCTACAGGAGAGAGAACTCTACAGGAGAGAGAACTCTACAGGAGAGAGAACTCTACAGGAGAGAGAGAACTCTACAGGAGAGAGAACTCTACAGGAGAGAGAGAACTCTACAGGAGAGAGAGAGAACTCTACAGGAGAGAGAGAGAACTCTACAGGAGAGAGAACTCTACAGGAGAGAGAACTCTACAGGAGAGAGAGAGAACTCTACAGGAGAGAGAGAGAACTCTACAGGAGAGAGAACTCTACAGGAGAGAGAGAGAACTCTACAGGGGAGAGAACTCTACAGGAGAGAGAGAACTCTACAGGAGAGAGAGAACTCTACAGGAGAGAGAGAACTCTACAGGGGAGAGAACTCTACAGGGGAGAGAACTCTACAGGAGAGAGAGAACTCTGCAGGAGATAACTTTACAGGAGAGAGAACTCTACAGGAGAGAGAACTCTACAGGAGAGAGAACTCTACAGGAGAGAGAACTCTACAGGAGAAAGAACTCTACAGGAGAAAGAACTCTACAGGAGAGAGAACTCTACAGGAGAGAACTTTACAGGAGAGAACACTCTAAAGGAAGAACGATAACAGGAGAGAGAACTCTACAGGAGAGAACTTTACAGGAGAGATAACTCTACAGTAGAGAACTCTACAGGAGGGAGAACTCTACAGGAGGGAGAACTCTACAGGAGATAGTTCTACAGAACTGAGAACAGAGATAACTTACAGGGGAGAACTCTACAGGAGAGAACTTTACAAGATAGAGAACTCTACAGGAGAGAGAGAACTCTACAGGAGAGAGAACTCTACAGGAGAGAGAGAACTCTACAGGAGAGAGAGAACTCTACAGGAGAGAGAGAGAACTCTACAGGAGAGAGAACTCTACAGGAGAGAGAACTCTACAGGAGAGAGAGAGAACTCTACAGGAGAGAGAACTCTACAGGAGAGAGAACTCTACAGGAGAAAGAACTCTACAGGAGAAAGAACTCTACAGGAGAAAGAACTCTACAGGAGAGAGAACTCTACAGGAGAGAGAACTCTACAGGAGAGAGAGAGAACTCTACAGGAGAGAGAACTCTACAGGAGAGAGAACTCTACAGGAGAGAGAGAACTCTACAGGAGAGAGAGAACTCTACAGGAGAGAGAGAACTCTACAGGAGAGAGAGAGAACTCTACAGGAGAGAGAGAGAGAACTCTACAGGAGAGAGAACTCTACAGGAGAGAGAACTCTACAGGAGAGAGAGAGAACTCTACAGGAGAGAGAGAGAACTCTACAGGAGAGAGAACTCTACAGGAGAGAGAGAGAACTCTACAGGGGAGAGAACTCTACAGGAGAGAGAGAACTCTACAGGAGAGAGAGAACTCTACAGGAGAGAGAGAACTCTACAGGAGAGAGAGAACTCTACAGGGGAGAGAACTCTACAGGGGAGAGAACTCTACAGGAGAGAGAGAACTCTGCAGGAGATAACTTTACAGGAGAGAGAACTCTACAGGAGAGAGAACTCTACAGGAGAGAGAACTCTACAGGAGAAAGAACTCTACAGGAGAAAGAACTCTACAGGAGAGAGAACTCTACAGGAGAGAACTTTACAGGAGAGAACACTCTAAAGGAAGAACGATAACAGGAGAGAGAACTCTACAGGAGAGAACTTTACAGGAGAGATAACTCTACAGTAGAGAACTCTACAGGAGGGAGAACTCTACAGGAGGGAGAACTCTACAGGAGGGAGAACTCTACAGGAGATAGTTCTACAGAACTGAGAACAGAGATAACTTACAGGGGAGAACTCTACAGGAGAGAACTTTACAAGATAGAGAACTCTACAGAAAGAAGAACTCTACAGGAAAGAGTTCTACAGGAGAAAGAATTCTACAGGAGAAAGAACTCTACAGGAGAAAGAACTCTACAAGATAGAGAACTCTACAGAAGAAAGAACTCTACCGGAGAGAGATCTCTACAGGAGAGAGAACTCTACAGTAGAGAGAACTCTACAGTAGAGAGAACTCTACGGGAGAGAGAACACTACGGAAGAGAGATCTCTACAGGAGAGATCTCTACAGGAGAGAGAACTCTACAGTAGAGAGAACTCTACGGGAGAGAGATCTCTACAGGAGAGATAGCTCTACAAGATAGAGAACTCTACAAGATAGAGAACTCTACAGGAGAGAGATCTCTACAGGAGAGAGAACTCTACAGGAGAGAGAACTCTACAGGAGAGAGAACTCTACAGGAGAGAGAACTCTACAGGAGATAGTTCTACAGAAGTGAACTCTACAACATAGGAATCTACAGGAGAGATCTCTACAGAAAAGAGCTCTACAGGAGAGAACTCTACAGGTTAGAAACTTACAGGAGAGAACTCTAAAGGTGAAATAACTCTACATAGATAGTTCTACAGAAGAGAACTCTACAAAATAGAAATCTACAGGAGAGATCTGTACAGGAGAGAAATGACAGGAGAGAACTCTACAAGATAGAGAACTCTACAGGAGAGAGAACTCTACAGGAGAGAGAACTCTACAGGAGAGAGAACTCTACAGAAAGTCTACAGAAGTGAACCCTACAACATAGGAATCTACAGGAGAGATCTCTACAGAAAAGAGCTCTACAGGAGAGAAACTTACAGAAGAGAACTTACAGGAGAGAACTTTACAAGATAGAGAACTCTACAGGTTAGAAATTTACAGGTGAGAACTTACAGGAGAGAACTTTACAAGATAGAGAACTCTACAGGAGAAAGAACTCTACAGGAGAAAGAACTCTACAAAGATAGTTCTACAAAAGAGAACTCTACAAAATAGAAATCTACAGGAGAGAACTCTACAGGAGAGAACTTACAGGAGAGAACTCTACAAGATAGAGAACTCTACAAGAGAGAAATCTACTAGATAGAGAACTCTACAGGAGAGAGAAGAAAGCTCTATTCTTTATGGAAACCCTATACACGAGGCATCGGGATCACAGGGTATCTCACAATACTATATTGTCATAATATAATGACCACCTCTAGCATCTGTGTAAATGAAGAGGATAAAATACTCCTAAATAGCAATGAGCAAATACCAGGAATTATGGATTTATTGGTGTCAGTTCCACAGAAATTTGAAAACCAATATTCTTTACCACAGAGTTATGCATTTGATTTGCCTCACCACGTGGAGTAATAAAGCAGTAACTTTAGTACGTTTAGTATGTTTTGACTCCACTTATCAATAATGTATCAGAAACTATATGATATATTGCAAAATCACATTTATTTTCTATACCTAATTGGCACATCTGTACTACATTGTGGATAAACAGCACATGTTCTTTGGTCATCTACTGCTGTTGTCTTTTGTAAAAAAAAAATACAAATAATATTAAAATTCTTATTGCTAAATTGCAAAAAAAAAAAAAAAAAGGTATTTTATTGCATATTTACAGTCAATTTTTTTCTTGTTAGGAACTTTGTCAATTTGTTTTACTGTATAGACAAATATATGGTGTTTAAGAGCACTTTTAGAAAAATCTTAGAACAATTCAGTCAGATTTGAGATTTGTTAATATAAGTTACATAAGCTGCATTTTGTGCCAAAAATGTGCTAAAACGTTTTTTAGAAAAATAATAAATGAATAAATTAAAGATGGTTTACTTTTAAAGGTATCTTAAAATATGAAAAAAGTCTAGTAAAATTACTTAATATAACTGGAAAACAAATCACTATACTCTAAAATATGCATCAAAAACAGATTGAGTTAAAACACCTAGAAATATAATTATTGTGATATTATTTTAGGGGCATATCCCCCATCCCCTATACTGTCCAGTTGCTGGTCTTGTTCTTGCTCTGTATCTCACATTTCTATTTCAGATAGAACATAGAGCCAGTTTTGCACCTTCTACTCCTTAAACTTCCTTAAAAAAAAAAAAAAAATCCTGTCTAGTCCTGAAAGTCTGTTAATGGTCTAACATAGCTAACATTGCAAAGATTGTTTACGATTTGTCAGTGAAAAACTTTGCATAGTTAGAAGGCTTCTGAAAACAGCCTGACAGCAAGAACCATGCAGGCATTCATGAGAAATAATGGTGGTGCAATAGCAATAGCAATATGTGCTCTGTGCTGCATACCAATAGTTATAGAATGCTGATTTTCTGAATGCTTCAGTATGTCAGTGAACCACAAACTTCACAGAGAACAGAGCGCTTTATGGAAAGGAACAATCACAAGTCAGCATCAGCTTTGACTGCAGTTTTATTCCTTAACAAAATGTACTGATCTGAGGTAAAGAAAAAAAAGGTGTTAGCCAAGGTGTTAGCTGTCCTTTTCATTCTAATTTGCTGAATAATTAGCGCAAACGGTATGGCCTTTACGGTATTATTCACCTCGCAGATGACGTGTCTGGAACTGATTCTGTGGCATCTAGCAGAGCTAACAAGGACAAGGATATGTGTGATTATCTGCAGGAAACACTCTGTGTTAATTTGACTGGGGCGTGTGAATAGCATGGCAGCTAATTATTTTCTATTTTAGTGGGTCAGTGTTCTCTGGAGATTGACCATTTATTAAATAGCACAGGCCATTCTTTCTACAGTTAGAAAAAAAAAACGAAAGATTGTGACCGACCTGACCGAAATGTAACTCTACAAACAAAACAAACAACGTGCATTTGATTGATATTAAAAAGCTAAAGACGTATTTACTGCAAATGGAATGGAGAAAACAAAATTTGTGGTAATTAGTCCACTATTGTCTGATTTAATGGTCAATGTGGTTCATGCAAACACATGTACACTCTTAAAGCTTGAATTTGCAGTTCCACAACAAAAAGACTGTTCCTATATGGATTGGTTTGGTTCCTTCATTAATTAAGGTTCTTGATGCTCAGTAATTCTAAAATCCCTATCCCTAATATAATGAACTATAATGAAAAAAAAAATAATAATGCTTTTCTGGTGAACTTTGGCAGACTCTATTGACACTGGTATTACAGTTGAATACAGTTGAGTTTGGTACATGGAAGTAATAATGTGAACCTCAAACACTGTTGATTCATCATTGAAAGTAAAATCTGACCTAACCAAGGACTGGACTGGAAAATGGGCAGATTCTAAAACTCTACTAAATGTTATTAAACACTGGAGTTTTAACATATCTAAAGGGAATACACCAGCTTTTTTTCACAGGTATGACATGAGAACATTATCTTAAAATGTGGATACGAGGCTACAATCACTTCACTTTGGTAACAGCATGCCACACAGGCCAAACACACTGAAATAATGACAGTGTTTTTGTTAGTGTTAAAGCTTTTGTACAATAGGCAGAATCTGCTAGCTTTTCAGTGTTGGGCCGGTCATGATTTGGACAATACAGTGTCCCCAAATTAATTGATATTAATTATATTATTGAGATGTTTTTGTTGCAACTGATATCATAATAATACAGCATGATTATAACTTTTAAAGAGAAGTAAGCTTTTATATATAACGAATATTCAGATATTGGAATGTAAAAATTTGCTAAATACGTCCTAAATACATGAAACATACTCTATTTTTTGCACTATTACGATAAGCCAAGGTGATATTCGCTAGTGGTTGTAGCTTGTTTTAACAAGATAAACACACAAACTACAGGCCGATATATTCACCTCTGAACGAGAAACAGCTAGTGCTTATCGCGCTTATTGGCTAATGATAATGCTGCCCCAGTAGTGCTAGCCTCAGTTAGCAGCAGATAATACTGGTCAATAATACTGCTCTCTGAATGACAAAAGAACAAGTGCTTAGTGCGGTTAGAGACCAATGCTAATACTGCTCCAGCACTAAAACTAAAACTCCTGTATAACGCTGTACTTTAGCGGAGTGGCTTTACTGCTTCTTACAACCTGACTGGTAAAATTCATACATAAGGCGCACCGGATTAAAAGGCGCACTGACGATTTTTGGGAAAATTAAAGAGTTTTAAGTGCAAACTATTGTGCGAAAAATACGGTAACTAGAATTGACACACTAGCTCAGTCAAATTAATTAATGAATTTCTTGAAAAGAAAATATAATGGACAATATTGATGAAATTTTTCTCCCCAACGAAAACCCCATACAGTACTTACTATTTAAATGTCAAACAGCAAGTTAAAATACTAAACTAAATATAAATGCATTATTTGGCAGCAGCAAAGAATCAACCACTCTAAGGCAAGATTTATGCCACTGCTGTGTTTAAGATCGCACAATGAAAAGGCAAATGCATGCGACAGAGAACCATCTCTGCGCTTAGTGAAACTAAAGTGAATGCTGAAGCTTGTGAAATGTCTCCTTCCTGCACAAAAGCCCTCTGAATTGATAACAATGGAAGTACAGATATGAGATGAAATGTGCTCAAGAGCACTCTCGCTGGTAGGACGCATGCAAGGATAAAGTCAGAATAAATGCATGCAAACTCTGCTCACAAAGAGCCTCAGAGCCCACTGAATAAGCCTATTCTTTTCTCTCCTCTCACCCCAATTAACCGCAAACTAGTGTCTGCAGATATGAAGGGCACTGACTTCTAGCTCAGGGAAAAAAAAGACAGATTTGATGCTTATTGGCTCCAACATTTCTGTTTTTCTTATTCTTCTTCGCTTTCCGTCAAACATACATTTCAGACTTCTTCCTAAATGATGCAATTTCAGAGCTTTCTTTCCAGGTATAAACATTTCCTTCACAAACACACAACTGTGAATGGTCAAATACAAGGTCATCTAGCTTGACACTCCGTAAACAAAACAAGTGCATCATTAAGCTTTTAAAAGCTTCTCCGGAGTGCAAGCCCTTGACATGTTAAATTAACAACAGTGCAGAGTCACTTAAGGGTGCACGTATAATATATGCCGTATGCTGAAGTATTCAATGTCAAATCATGGTCATTCGTGCAGCTGCACACTCCTTAAAACTGACTTTGACCCAAAAGAAAACGGCAGGAGCAAGCGGGGAGGGGAATTCAAATTAGCCCACCGAATTACAAGCTGACTGTTGGTTTGAAATGGGGCAGAAGAAATGACATTAAGCTGATCCCTCTTCTTTTCAAGCAAAAAGCTAAATCAAAACCGACTGTGCTTTCCAGAAGGTGCTGATAGCATCTGTAATGGGAAGGCAACCATTACCTTGTGCCTCATTAGAATAAGCTGTGTGACACATCTGCTTTATTCTAACTAATGCATGCTCCACATCAAAGGGTCCATATCTATCTCGCGTTCTGTATTTTATGTTTCCCCGAGGAGCACTTTGTGATATTTATGTGGGTTTACGCATTTGAACCACTCATACATATATAATGTTTTAACCTTTCTTTAGCCCTTAGTAGAAAAGGCTGAATTCATTATTGTGCTTTTTAAGACAGACTGAAATACTTTATGTAAATGACATTAGTTTTGACTGGCTTCCCTGCAGTGTACCTAATTCAAATAATACTTTTTATCATTTTAAGATACATTTTTGAGCTAAAGTATGGTAGATTGCACTCTTTCTCCTTATCACTCTTAGGGTGATGTCGATCAGCATAAGGCATCTGTGCATCATAGTGTATCGGAAGGTGTTTGTGTATCGGAACAGAGTTGCTGCGCTTTCCTCTGAGCGCTGGCTACTCGTCAATGCTGTATCAGCAGCAGTTTGAAAAGAGGCGGTGGCTGACTTAACATGTGTCAGAGGAAGCATGTGCTAGTCTTAACCCACCTTGTGTTGTGAAATCACTAGTAATAGGGGGGATATACAGCTGAGTAGCAGCTGAATGGGTGGGACAATTTGCGTTACTAAATTGGGAGAAAATAAAAATAAATAATAAAAAAAGCTAAAAAAATAAAAAATAAAATAAAATACTGGAGTGTCTAGTCTCTTTGTAAGTAATAAATATGTATTTTGCCATCTGCATATACATGTGTAATAATGGATATCAACATCAGCCTAGAATTTCCATTCCAATTTACATTACTCAGTATAAAAAGTATTTTACTTATTTCCTCATTTCCACTGCAGGAGGTAATGGTTTTATGCATGAAGGGAAATCATCTGACTAGTTTTAACAATAGGAGCCACTTAGAGTTCTCCAATATAAAAAATAATACATTATAAGTAATATAAAATAATCCTTAACAAATCAAACGTTTTACCTGGGACCACATATCCAAGCCAAAAATGTTTAAGTTCCTTTATTGTAATATTATTATCGTATAAAGAGTGTAGCATATTCAAACTGTAGTATTGTAAAATGTTGATCTCATTTCTTCCGAGCTTGCTTATCGTCTCTCTGGGACAGAAAGATTGATAGCATTGCATTAAAATGCTGCTAAAATATGTGAATGAATCAGGTTTTTAGATGCTAATCTCCTGAGATGTGTATGATTCGTGGCTGGCAGGAGCACTAATCACTGCTCGTGCGGCGGGGAGCGGGTCAGGGGCTGACTGATGTGTCTCTTGTTCTCTGAAGAGCGCAGGGGCGGAGAGCTGCATCCTAATGGCTGCCGCTGCTGCTGCCGCCGCCGCCACTGTCTCTGCCAACCCGAGCAGGCAGCTCCTGTTTGGAGAGTGCCGCTATAAATACATGGCTATGATAATTCACTCCAGACTGGAACTGTCAGAGGTAGGACTGGCTCGCACTAACGCGCAGGCTATTATGAACAGGGATTGAATGTTATTAATGAAGGCTGCACTCCACACTGAGGGGGAGTGCGGACAATCGGCCCAAATTAATGAGCTATCCGCTCGCTTCATTTAATCACAGCAAGCAGGGTTGAGTAAAGCAAATTGCCAAATGGGTTTACCACTTTATGCTACTGATCATGGAGTTAATATCGAATTGTATTACTGTTAAAACACTAATCATGTCCACGGCTCTGGTCGTCGATTTTTATTTGTTACACGGTTGATGTCAGAGGGCTGAGTTTATTTATTTATATTGATGAATAACCAATTCATTTTTCTTTTTTTTTATTTGAGGAGGTTAAGTATCTTGGAGCATTCTGGAGGTTGCACGATCAGACTTGATGATGATCTACTGAATGGACTTTCCATTCTCAATTACAAGCTGATAAGTGGACAGCAAAGCTGCTCCCGCTGTCGCCGCCGCCACCTTCACTTTACAGAAGACTAATATTTCTAGTGATGCAACATGACATGCAATTTAAAGGAGAGGCAGCAGAACAGATTTTTTGCCTGTAGCTCAGCAGAATATCTAAAACATTTCACATAGAGACAAAAAGCACATACAAGCACTGCCACACTGGCACTCTCCTGTACTGATTTCAAGACCAGCTGCTTTCCATTTGTATAGCAGGCTGTGATGGAAGCCATTTAAAGTTTCAATGATGAAACATGTATAAAAAAAAAAAAGATAATTTTTGCTTTTTTCCCTTTTTGAATACTCCGTATTCTGTATCTCGACCAGCACCACGAACAGTACACATGAAGTAGTTTAGCAGCTATAATACAGTGAATAAAGTGAATTAGCTATGGTAGACTGAGAACGTACATCTACTGCTGATTGCCACTACAGGCTCTCCTTCACTGAAGCATCAATCAAATCATTCACTGAGCGGGGAAAAAGTATTACTGATCGCCCACTACCGTGAAAAGTGTGTTAAACTCATTAATCTCTGTTTGTGGAGCATGCTGTTCTTCACAAAGTTATCATAATTGCATTAGTTGAATTTTGTAAAAAAAAAGAAAAAAAATCGAAAGGAAAACAAGTAGAAAAGAAAAACAACCCCCAGTGCCACCATCCACTTGGAGAAAGAGAGGAATGAGTGCCTTTATTGAGAGCAATAGTCAGGAAAGTAATAAATGTGTTCAAGATGATCAGCTGTACTGGCTCAGATAGTGGGCTTTCTTTGTTATTACTTCAACACTATCACCAGAAAAAAGAGAACATATATATATATATATATATATATATATATATATATATATATATATACATTCACTGCAGATAAACTTTTACAATTACATCTGAGATGGATGAAACTTCGGGGTGCTTTACCTTTTGGATGATAAGGGTCTGTGAACTCATACTTCCCCAGGCCAACAGTTCGGAGCATCTGAAGACCATTGGCGGTCTCCTGAGCGTTGGGCGTTGCGGCGGGCGGGGGCTGAGTGGCTGCTTGTCCGTTAGTCAGAGGGTGGTTGTTGCTGGCTAGTGTGGTAGATGAGTGCACCATAGGGTGGGCCAGGTGACCGTTGCCCAGCACTGTGTGGACAGGGTGGGTGACCTGGCATACTCCGGGCATGGGGGACATGGCAATAGGGGGCAGGCTGCTGACGCCCAGCGGCTGGCTCTGTACGTTGAGCACCATGCTGGCCAGAGGCTGTGAGGGGGGCTGGGGGAGCTGGTAATGAGTGGGCAGGAGCGGATGAGGTGGAGGAACGGGGGGCTGAAGAGCAGGAGTCGCTCCGATAATGGGTGCCTGGACAGTCACTCCCTGGCTGTAGGCCGGAGGTTGGGGCATCCCATAGGTGTGGGTCAGTAGACTTGCCTGGCTGACTGTAGCCACTGTAGGAGGCCATAGTGGACCTGAGGAGAGAAATAAAGAAAAATATTTTACAGCCTTATCCTCCAATGTGTGTGAACTATATGAGTTTTTATACAACCAGTATAAATTGCATCAAAGAAACAATATGTATTTAATGTATTTTCTGCAGCGGGAGTGGATTCCATGCACTGCCCATTTCCCAGTCCTATTTTTACACACTGGGTTGTCAAGAATGGAACATAAATAGTGAAAAAATACTGTGTGCTCCAGCCATGCCACTCTTCTAAAGTATGTCTCTATTCTGACTTAATTTAGCTACAAATGTGATTACACTGTATCTTAAACTAATCCTGTGCTCATTCATATTTTTAGTTCCTCAAGCTGGCAACCCAGGTGAGCTTTGCATCTGAGGAGGCGGCATGGCAGACAACTCTCTCCACTGTTTTGATATTGGACTATTAGAGCTATTTTACACAGTGAGAATTAGTTATTTAGTACATATCGTTGCTTAAATTACATTAAGAAATGTTTAGGGTTATTGCTTTTCTTACCCGTGTTATCTTTCTCTCTCATCTGTTTGGTTGGGGGTTCATCTGTGTCCCAAGGGGTGGACTGGTTAATGGGTGTCTGTCCCCACCTGACGCTTGGAGCCAGGCCAGGGCCAGCGGTTTGGTTCTCCCCCACTGCATGCACCGAGACCTGGACCAAATAAACCAGAGCACACCAGATAAACAAAACAAAGCAAGCTTTAATTATCATCTACATCCTCAATTACACCCCATATGTCAGACGGTGGTACATCATTTTGCATTGTTAATATTCCTATCCATTCTGCTCTTTTAATTATGCTGCTGTTCTAGATTAGTGCCATCAATAATGTAGGAAAACCCAAGGTCGGCCCCCAGCAATTTGACTTGGTGAAAGAAAGTGGGATCTATAAAGAGAACATTTTTACTAATTAATTCTTATCTGCTTTGCATTGACTGTAAATCAAGAGTGCAGACGTAATATGAAGAAAGCTGATTCACAGTTATGTAAAGGGATTTTTATAATTCCCATGCAAAAAGTGCACAGTAAAACAAGAAAAACATGCAGACCTATTTTAATAATAGTTCTGACTGTGGGTTTTGTGCGAAATTAACTGCCTGCACTGGTTAAAATAAACCATATGCCTGTGTTATGCTGTGCTGTGCTATTTTTTGACAGAAGTGTACAGAAGGTAAGCGTATAAAAAGTACAAAAAAAAAAAAAGAAAAAAAAAAAATATATATATATTTATAAATGCTGAATTTAATTTAGGAATTTACAAAAAGAAATTTTCTGCAGGAATGCCCCAAAAAAGTCAGATTTACTAATGGAAAGAAGGGGCACCCTCGCCAACCCTTCCTAGATGGACGCACTGTACATGAACAGTAATAAAAACTGTACTGTTTTTTGGAAGTGTTTTGAAATAGTGTACAGTTTTTGGTATGCTGTTAGCTGTAATGTCGATTATGCAGATAAACTGATCACAGCATAACATCAAAGTTGATCGTGAAATAGTACATCAGGGGACGGCCTGAGAACGTTCACATCTGTTTAAGTTGTGACGTTTTATCTTGTGAGTAAGGCTGAACACAGGCCAATGTGCTCATGGCAAGACTACATGAATTATTGACATGAGTATAAAGGAGGCCTCAAACTACTGTATGACAGATGAACGGTATATGACAGAGGATTGTGTCTGGGAGCGTCTGGCAAGAATTGTCCATGCAATCATGTAGCCAACCCTGGCAGACATACATTCACATCCACATTCAATGTAGGAAGTCCAATACACCTTATATCATCCAGGTCAGTATAGCAATCTTTAGCTTCTTTAGCAAAAGACATGGCAGAAGTCATGGGAGACCTTCCAGGCTCTTCCTAGTATACCTGAATCACCTAAAATTTCCTCAGAGTTAAATTTAATTAAAACCACAAATAAATATTTCCATGTTTGAATTAATGCAAGTCATTATCTGTAATAATTGCACCATCAGAGAAAACATTTTCTTCAATGGGGTAGTTGAGATGCCATCTGAATATCGAATGTACTACATGCAGAAGTCTGAGTACTAGCTAAAAATATTAAAATGATCAACAACAAAGAAAATAGTAGAATATTAAATCAGCAAAATCAAAATATAATCACCAATGTTGCTGAATATTACTTTCCACAAAACATGAAAAACTATAAGTACCTGCTTTTGGTCTCAAAACAGCAGGTAATTAGATTATTATTATTACTATTATTATTTTTCTTCCCTGATAACAAGTGAAATCCTAGTTGAGGTGCTTTAAAAGAAAATGCTTCAGTAGACACCAATTTAAAAACTTTATTCCAAAGAAAAGATAAGAGTGTTTCATTAGCAGCAGGTTTAGTTATTGCTACACAAAGACATTTGAATTCACAGTCCTTTATAGTTCCAATTATTTATGCAGTTTAGCAACTGTGAATAATTGATTACATTTAAAACAGCACACAGAAAAAAGGTAGGTAGGTAGTGTAGGTAGGAGCCTGTTCTATCTCTGCATATAAAAAAAAAAACAAGATCAGTTTATCTGATCATGTACCGCTTATTTATTATAATCTACTGGAATTTGAATATAAAATTGATATAGGGTCTGAGCTTCATTGCTATTCACTGTGAGCCCTCGTGCAGTTATGAAGCATAAGCAGGAGCCAGAAGCTGTAGATCAATCTAGATAACAAAACTGCAACTCTGTATAATGAGGAGATGAATATTCACCATATTGCAACTGTACAGCAACACTGCATTCTAATGAAATGTGATGGGGAAACGGCAAAATAATTTAAATGCATATAAAATATATTCAGTTCAATATGCATATTATATCTGCTCACAGTCTATTGCTTCAGGCTTGCAAAATATACAGAAAAGAGAAAATATTGGGATCTCTGGCTAAATTAAAATACAAACAAACAAATATACAAATAGCAAAACTATTTTGGTTCGGGAAAAGTTACACCTAAAACATTCATTAAAATCATCTGACGTACTGTCCTCACTAACACTCTTCTCACCAAATGCAATATATTCCTCAAGGCAATATTTTTAAAAAAAATTTTAAAAATCTTGATTCATTGTAATACATTGCTCACCAAAAATATGTTAAAACTTAAAAAAAGGGTACATTAATTAACAGTATTACAACATTAATAAACATTGTTGAATGGTTAAGTAATGCTTATAAACTAATAAATAATTGACACTAGTTAAGACATTTAAAACATTGATTAATTAAGACATTGGTTAAATATTTGTAATGATCAATAATATCATAACTAGTGTCAATTAATAATTAGTTGAGGCACTCTGATGTAAGTACTATTAATTATTGTTATTAATTATTGTAGTGTTAAATATGACGTTAAATATCATGTGTTGTCCCCCAAGTCTCCACATTTAGGCCACAAATTTTCTGTCTGTATATTTTTCTCAAATTTCTACAAAATTTCTTTTTTTTTTTTTTTTTTTAAGAAAATTGGTAACTTGTGTTATTAGACACAGATATTAATTCCAGATAAGATATACATTTTCAACAAAAGCTTCTTTTTTGTGACAGCTAAAGCTATCAAATACACAACCTATCAACTGAAGGTCGGTAAGCATAATTTAACATCATGTTGGATCCAAAGAATGTCTAATTTCCATTTAAAAACCCTGTGTGTTAAAATTCCATCCAAACAAAGACAGCTGCCCTTGTGAAATAACTTGTGTCTGTTGTATTGACTGAGTGACTCGCGAAAAACTTCTTGATGATCAAAGAAGCAAAAGAAAACAGAACAATGGTCAAGGCCTATAAGCTTTCAACAGCCAGAAGAAAACAACAGTATCACACTATCGAACTCTGCCTGAAGCCCAAACTACTAAAGAAAATAACTCGAATGAAGACAACATATTGCTCCAGCGCTCCACTGCAACCGCCTTAATAATGCAGGCCTGTCCACTAACACTACCAAGCCAAATATCAGAGCAACGTCTAAATGTACAGCAATATGTGACAGCAGAGCATAACAATAGAAATATATTACTGAGACTATAATAGCACAAACGACAAATCAAATGGGTCACTGAGTAGGGCTGTAAAATAATCCTAGTTTGTCTTTATTGCAATGAGTTGTCACAGAAAAACACACTGAAAGAGCTACAATAACACAGAGAACTTAAGCAAATAAACCATGATAAAATAAAAAAAAAAGTTTTAACGATAAACACAGCTGAGCTGTGATAAGTATGGGTTTTTCACAATAATAACATCATATGACATAACTAGACTGGAGGCAGAGCGAGGTAAAGGGCCACAGAAAACTTGAGTGCGGCCAAGAGATTAAAAATTTTGAGGAGATAAAATTAATATAATATTATAATTTATTCGACAGTAAGGGTGTGACGAGATCTCGTGCCAATATTTCTCGTCAGGCTTAAACCTGTCTCGTGGGGCAAAAAAACAGTTAAGTGTGGACTTTTTAAGAGGGATCTGGCAACCCAGTAGCAATAGCGATAGAGTATGATGGCTGTGCAGTGAGAGCAGCTCTCAGCAGAAGAGGAAAATTCAGGCATTTGCATAGAAGATGCTTCTGCTACTTTTATGTCTGGCTGCATTTTGGCTCCAGTGGAAACAATAAACGGTAACAGAGTGACCAGCAAGACACAAACCATATGTAAATACTGTAAGTAAATCCTACACGTTTCATAGGCAGCTGTACTAATCCCTTAGCTCTGTACTGTATAAAAAAAAAGTTCTGTCTCTGTTTGCACTTCAAGCATAGTCTTAATATGACTGGTTATGGTTATGCATAGTTAAATTACAAGAGATTTAGTAGAAAAAAGCCCAAACCATAGTCTTAATATGACTGGTTGTGGTTTGCACTTATTTATGCACTTTATAAGTTTTATTTTTATTTTTTATTCTTATTTCTATTTCTTATAGAATCAATGTGTGAGAGAAACCAGTCTGTTAAGTTTGCGTTAACTTATATGATTTTGTCAAGTTAAACTCAGGCAGTTTTCAAGCCATTTTTCATTTTTGACGATTTCTTTAAACTTTTATTTTTAAATATCGTCTCGTTCTCGTGAATGCAATATCGTGTCTCGTCTTGTCTCGTGATATTAGCGTCTCGTCACACCGTTATCCGACAGTGTTATCACAAATCACATTATTTGTCTATTGTGAACATCACAAAGCTTAATAAACACTTCATATTACAGCAGACTGCTGCGGATGTTTGCAAAGCTGTCTCTCAGAAACGGAACTACAGATCACATCATATCAATGTTTATTTTCCTCATAATGTCAAGTTCTGTTTATAGATAATTACAGATAATCACTAAATGAGTCATCTGCATCACCATGGAGAAGAATGTTTGTGCTGTTTAATACTAAACTGAAACTGACATTTGCATTTATGCTTTCCTTTGTGTGTTTGCGTGACAATTAGTCATTCAATACAAAACAGGTCCGTTATAAACACACACCGCTGTTTGTGAAATATTCAGCACTCATGTACAATTATGTAAGACTGTTAGGTGAAGAACAGCTTTTGAACAGCTTTTCAATTCTATCCCCAGGCAAAAGCAAGTCATTCCCACTTGTGAGAACCCACATAGGTGGTCTGATTACTGTGAGGTGACCTTCTGTAGTTTTAAAAAGCAAACACCAGGAGTCCCTGCTGTGATATAATAAAATAATAACCAAAATTGACATGAAATTCACCACTGGTTAGTGGGAAGCTTGCTTGATGTTAGTGCAGTCTCCATGCGTTGGAGTATCTAGAAGAACCTAGAACATTTCTACTGCTAGTATTTAGTTGTAGTAATTGTAATACTGAAAAGAAGACAATATTTTCCAATGGTCCAAATCAAATTTTAGTATCAAAACACACCATCATATTTGTAAAATCTGAGTAAAGGAAAAGTTATCTTTTTATCCAATCAGAACAGTGGGATATAATGACACTATAACACTGCTATCTAGTTTGCTGGGCTAAAACGCAAAGCTACAGGGATCCGAGTGGTCCAGCTGACAAAGTCACTGCCACTACGTTCAGATCCTGTTCATGTAGCTTGCCATCAGCTGCTTACAATCGGCCTTGCTCTCTCTGGGTGGGTAGATGGCGCTCTCTCCCCACATCACTCCAAAGGGTGATGTCGTTCAGCACAAGGCGTCTGTGAGCTGATGTATCAGAACCGTGTCGTTGTGCTTTCCTCCAAGCGCGCTGTGATGCTACTCGGTAATGCTGCATCATCAGCAGCTCAAAAAGAGGTGGTGGCTGACTCCACATGTATCGGAGGAGGCATGTGCTAGTCTTCACTTTCCTGGTGTTTAGGAATAACTAGTTATAGAAGGAGTCCTAATAAGTACGGTAAGTAATTAACAGTCCAAACGAAGTAAAAAAGTAACAAAATTAGAAAATCAATACAGTATTGCAAAATAAAATATTACAATATGATACAATATCAATATATCTACACCTTTAATAGTAATATGATTTTGCATGTATCTACGCTATATCTATCCATCCAGGAACCCAGCCATCCATTTTCGTATCCCCTTTTTTTCTGGTTAAGGTCATAGCGTGTCTAGAATCATTGGGGCAGGAAGGCGGGAACACTCACTGGACAGGTTGCCAGTCCTTTACAGGGTATCACACACACTAGGGGGTGAATAATATGGTGAAAAAATGTGATGAGGGAAAAAACGCTGCTGGATATAAAATTATTGATGTGGAATATGATAAATTATTATTTAAATGTATAAAAACTAGATAAGTTTAAGCTCCTTAAGTCAATTTCCATTTGAGTTTACTATTAATCACTGCATTATCATAGACTCTCTATGTGTTTTTGTAAAAACTCATATCGCAACAATAAAACAATAAAAGACAATTTATTCAACAGTCTTAGACTCCCTCTGTTGCTGCATAATTGCAATGAAATGTAAGTTTGCTGTTATACACGTTGTTATTGCAGCTCTTTCAATGTGTTTATAGTGAAAACACAACAATGAAAATACGATTTTTCCCTTTTTATGCCACCCTTCATGACGATATCATCAGTGCTCAAAGATCACTGACCCAACTGCATATTTCATTACAGATAGAATAATTAGTCCCCTTTAACGAAATGAGTTGCAGTATATTTTGAATAAAAGTCCCTGTAGTCAGCGTGGGAAAATATCAGAAAAGTGTTTAAGGATATGCTGCTGCTGTTACAATAAATATTGTGTATTGTGAAATCTGTATTGGAATACTGTGAAATGTTATTTTAATAATATACATATATGTCTTTGCAGTTTAAAGTAAAAATCACACCTATTTAATAATGTGTACAATAAAATGCTTATTTGCTCTGATAATGCTACAAAACATTAAGCTAAAAGAAACACAGACAGACTAAAACACCATGCTTTAAAAAATGACAACACACATTTACAGTAAAGCCTTATGGAGGCTAGATTAAAGTATTACATATATATATATAATCAAGTAGGTTAATGAGCTATACCAGAGATTAAGGGAATTGTAAGTTGGCCATGCCTTCTGTCTGACACGAGCCATGCATCTGATCTTAATTGCTCTCATCTCAAGAGACCACTGAAGGAATAGTTTTTTTTTGTCTTGTGTTTAATTTAACACAACAAATATCTAAACACATTTTATTCATTTATGAAATGCCCCAAGACTGCATTTAACTTTCATCTATCCCATGAGGGATGTAGAGTGCATTGAGCTCATTAAGGTTCATAACATTAGTAATGATTACTACCCTCAAACTCAAACACAACAATGTGAACAAGTCAACTGTTCCAGAAAGCTGATACTAAAGAACATATGTATGTAAGAAGTCATACATACTGTAAATAACATGCTAAATTCATGCAGACACTGCAGTCTAATACAGGCCTCTCCTGCTAGCTTAGGGAGACCCAATATACCATGTCTCTACACTCTGCACTAGGGCTGTCCCTAACGATTATTTTTTAAACGATTATTCTAACGATTATTTTTTTCGATTAGTCGACTAATCTATTTATTGAGAAACATATTTAAATAACTATTATTTTACGTTTTAAAGCAAACGATAAATTACTATATTTATATATAATAACAACAACAACAACAACACAAGCCTACTAAACCAAACCCCACACTTATAATCACTTACATGTACAACACGTTTAGATCTATAACGCTAAAAATGGATAAGCTCCCATACACCACAACCGTGTGTTGCACTGTTTTCTGTGACCGCTAGATTTTGTGACCACTGGCAAGTAGTTCTCAGCAGACCGTGAGCACTGGCCGATTCGAAACGTGTTCGTTTCTAATGTTTACCCCGACTGGCCAAAACAGTTAAGTTTAGGGCTGAGGGTAAGGTGTAGGTATAGAAAGCTTCTGTTTTGCCAATGAACGCTCATAACCGTGAGCACTGGTCACAAAATTCCGACGGTGACAGAAAACGGTGTAACACCGCAGCGCCGACGGCTCTAGCTAAAATAACTTAAGGCAGCTAGCTTAGCTAAACACCTGAACTTATGAATAATGCTACTGTTTCTGGAAACTGCGAAATGCCATGCACAAATATAAACCAAAAATGTATAATTTCTGCCTGTGGCAGGTTTAAAACCTTTGGTAGACAGCCTTAAGTCTTTTTAAGGACACCCGCGGAGACCCTGATGTAAACGGTAACTTACTGTGTGACTCTGTTGACATAGTGCTCCTGGATGTTTGCGCTTCAAGTGCTCCTGCATAGCAGTTGTGCTACTGTGATAGACCATCCCCATTTTGCACATATGGCAGAGGACCACATTGTTGCCCTTTTGCGTGAAATGCTCCCAAACTTTAGATGCCCGCTGGCGTTTTTTTGTAGCTGGAGATCGCTCTCCGGAGTCCATGCTCTCCACAGGCACCGCCATGTTTACGACGCGCCGACGCGCGTTATGCAAATCGATGTATTTTCGTAATCGATGACGTCGATTATGTCGACGCGTCGCCCCAGCCCTACTCTGCACACAAGTGCAACATCAATTAACATGCTACTACCATTTCAGTAACACTGATGTGCTAATGCTAGGGGTGTGACGAGACACTAATATCACGAGACGAGACGAGACACGATAATGGGTTTACGAGAACGAGACGAGACGAGATTTAAAAATCAATTTTTTAAGAAAACGTCAAAAATGAAAGCTTGAAAACTAGAGTTTTATTTGACAAAATCATATAACGCAAACTTAACAGACTGGTTTCTCTCACACATTGATTCTATAAGAAATAGAAATAAGAATAAGAATAAAAAATAAAACTTTTCTAGGACTTATATAGTGCAAACAATGAGTGCAAACCACAACCAGTCATTAAGACTATGGTTTGTGTTTTTTTTTCTCCTAAATCTCCTAAAATACCGTTTATTGTTTCCACTGGAAAGCCAAAATGCAGCCAAACACAACTTAAAAAGGGGGGTATGCAGCCTATGCAACGCATAGGCTGCAAACACAGGTATTTTTACAACTATTAACCATACTTGTGCTGGGTACTGATTAAGTATAGGCCTCCCCCTTTGGCTATGCAGTGAACTCACCTACACAATAGTGAGCAAACACAAACACACACAAAGGCACAAAGCAAAATACACATGTGCCCGGTGTGATAAGGGAGCAGTGACTGCTCGCTAAACACAAGGTAACCACTTTGCCTCCATTTACATAGCTGGGCAAATGCTTGTAAACGCACGTGTCGAAAACTGTGCATCTCAGTCCAGCACAGTTTTGCGCAGATGTTTCCAGTTACAGCTGAATTCACACTTTTTATCCCAGAAAAAAGCTCTTATTTACCTTTTAAAAAGCCGTTTAAATCTCTGATTAAAAAGCCAATTACTGTGGTTTTGCTGTTTTCCTCAGGTTTTAAGTGTTCTGCGCTGACTCTCGGCGCTCTTGATTGGTCCGGACACGAGACAGCACGCAGTGTGGGTGGGGTTGGTGACATCATGGGCCCTGCATTGTTTAATATTGCGATATATATCACAGAAAAAAAAGAACATTTGCAATGTATTTTTTTTTCCAATATCGTGCATCCCTAATCAGTACAGCTGATGTAATGAATACTAGCTGCTCTGTTGATGCCCTGAACCATGTGTACTACCCCCGTGAAATTAGTTTTTGCAGGGTGGGATGTGCGCATGAACTGGAATGATCTTTTTACTAATAACAGTTTGGGAGATGTATGTTGTTTTTTGCAATTATACTGGGTGTCAAAATTACGAAATTTTTATTCCTAATTTATTTTTTTATTTTTATTTTTTGCACCTAGTCCCTAAGTAATACATCTTAACCTAACACTCTGTGTATTCAGAAGCAGTGTTATTGATATATTGATGACTGTCTACAATTCTGGTGCCGTACATTCTTGTCTAAACAAACATGTAAGTAAACACTGTGTGCATTATAGAGTTCAGGTCCACATATTGTCTGAGAAATCAACAATGCAATTATTGTGCAGGTCTATTGGGAGCAGCTGGTCCTTAAACTCAATGTTACAGTTACCCTGAGCAAATAAATGTGTCTATAATGCGCAGAAAGTGTCTTTTTTAAGATTGTTCCCTGTAGAGGAGATGTTCCCTTATTTTAAACAGAAGTGCCCAAAGCTTTCCACAATCCAACTATTTCCACAGAACTTTTATATTGTTTGGCTCCCTTACAAAGTGATGCGGTAGGTATTTCTTTTAAAATGGCCCATGAGCATAATAATACACTCACAGTAGGCTAACAACTTGGCCTAAAAAAGAGTTTATGTCCAATTCCAGGCTGGTTTACTTAAGCTTAAGTAGCTTGTTGACTTGCAGATTGTACCAATATGAACACCTCCACAGCACTGCTGGTTTTATTCTTTCCTCAGTGTGCTGAGCTCATGTTTCTTGGGTGTTCTCGCTGGATACATTTCATTTAAATGCTCTTTTTTTTCTATTCGACTCACATTTTCACAAAGACAATGTATATATGATACTGTTTTTCCACTGAGCAAACAATCACAGCTTGCGTTTCCTAAAACCTCATCCCGGTGTGTATGCACACGGATCTTCCTCCTTCAGTCAAATAAGCTGTCTCCATTTGAAGAGATGGCCGTCCTCCACTCTTCTAATCCGCTCGACGCTGGCCAGGCTCTCAGACCCCGATCTCGAAAAGCCTCAATGCAGCATACACGCTGTCAGGCCTCTTATTTGCTATTCCTATCTCTGCTGTTAACACTGAAGCCTCATCCTTAGCCCTGCCATGGGGATGCGCCTACACTGACAAACCGAGGACGGCTGTTGATCCATCATGTGTCAAGCCGGGTGAGGTACAAGCAAAGTGGCTTCTTTTCTTCATGGCGTTCGTAGCTGGCTTCTAAAAAACGACCTGTGATGCGAGTGGACCTCCTCCTCACTGATGCTCCAGGGCTAGCTGAGGCCACTTTTTTCTTTAAATCATGGCTGCTCGAATCCTTCATGCCGGCACAAAGACTCAGAACTCTTCTTCTCTAATTTCAAAAGAAGAACTCTTGGCCGTTTGTCCCTGCCCATTTCCGCCTGGCGAAAAACACTGAAAAAGGCTTCTGACAGAACAGCTTTGTTCCTGGATGAATTTCATCTTCACGCCACATCAACTGAACCCATTTCTATTCTTTCCTGTTTCAGGGCGCACTGGCTTTCGAGGGGGTTAGAGCTTTTTGAGCTGTGAGAGATCTAGGACTTTTTTTCTGATAGACAGACGAGGATCCAGAATAGGGCCTGACTGATATATTGGTTGGCTGATAATGTTAGAACATATTGCAATACTATTTCAAGTTTTTGTTTAGCTTTTCTCCGGCTGCTGATGGCAAGCAGAAAGATCCAAGTCCTGAAACAGTGATCTTTAAATCATAATGACAACATCTTAGTCCACTGGAAAACATAGGATCCTATTGAGCTTTACTGGTATATTCTTGAGGCGATTTCACACCTGAATCCAAACCAAATTCGAATCCAAAGGTTTACGTTACACTCTTTTACACATTTGTTCCAGATTTGGTTTCACATTGCAGTTTAGCAACTGAGCACGCTAAAAAACATTGCTATATTCTGTGACAATGATTGATTTGTTAAAGCATGCAAGTCAGATGCCAGCATTTTGTTTTTCAAGGTGTTGTGCTAAAATCTGTCTCGCTACAAGAAGTTGACTGCCTTCAAGTGTACACATCTTGCAGCAGAATGAGATGTACGTAATTTTGGGGATTTAGGGCCTTCTCTGGTAAAAATGGGTAATTGTACCGAGCATGCGGAAGAATCATTTTAAACTGGGCGGGTACGATGCGTTCTCCTTTCAGAGTGGATGAATTCAACTACACACTTTGTTTTTACTATGAGTGAATGAGCTACTGAGCTCTGAGTTCCCCTTCTGCAGTCTCCAATGCTCCACCAGCTGCTCGTGTTCAGTAATACTGAGTCGGATCCTCTTTCAGAGGCTGCACATGTGACGTAAGTTTGTAAAGATGCATGACCAGGCCAGAAGAACGTCCAGAAGACATCCAGGTTTTTAGAATTAATATATTAGGCTTATCAGGAATGGTCGTTTCAGCACACTGGTACCACTAAACACAATATTTTGTCCCTTCTCCACTCAGAAATGCTCCTGCTTTCAGTTTAGAAGCAAAATAATATACGGACTGCCACTTTAACTAAAGTCACTTTATCAAATGACAGTTTCTGACATTGCTGGTCTTCTGAACTAGCTATTTCAAATACTGATGAGTGTCTTTCAGATCAATGTCTTTTAAGCTTAAATCTCAGCCATTTCATCCCATTTTAACCTCAGTTAACCCCTGTTAACTGCTAAGTGTTTCTGTAATCATATTTTCTCACCACTCTGGACAGAATCTTTGATACTGTCATAACTCTTAAGAGTCAGCACAAGAGTGACAGATAACAAGCAATTCTCATTATTTGCATGGCAACATGAAAACATTCTTCTCTTCTCTCCATGTAGTAAACGAGTGCCAAGTTCAAGTAGCTCTTTGTGCTTTGGCATCCACTGACTGCTCATTTTGCATAATGCCATTTTACCAAATCTGAACGGGAGTGCACTCTGCTGACAAAATGAAGCGTTCTGCAGAGCGGCGCTGCTGAAAGAGGGCAGCCTGCAGATAGAGGCTAAAATACTTGATAAGCTTTCAGGCATCTTGAGACTGGTCCAAAAAAACAAGACAAGTGATGATTAAGGGGGGAAATCAAATGGGAGTCTGTGTGTGTGTGTGTGTGTGTGTGTGAGGGGAGGGAAGAAGAAAGACAGAGAGAGAGAGAGAGAAAGTACAGAGAGAGAGAGAGAGAGAGTGGAGAGGGGGAAATCGAGAGTGAGCAAGAGAGAGATAGTGAAAGTAAAGAAAGAGAGACATGTAGAGAGAGCTAGACCTAGAATTAGTAAAAGAGTGTGATAGAAAGACAGAGAGAGAAAAGTACACAGCATTAGAGAGAGAGAGAGAGGACAGAGAGTGAGACTGAGAGAATGAGCAAGAGAGGAGAGAGTGAGAAACCGAGAGAATGACAAAGAAAAAGAGATAAATTGAGGGAGCAATCAAGAGAATGAGAGAGAGAGAGACTGAGAAAGAGACAAAGAGAGAGAATGAGGGAGAAAATGAGATAAATAGAAAGAGAATGAGACAAATGTTGAATGTCTCAGAGACAGAGAGAGTCTGAGAGAGAGGTAAAGAGAATAAAAGTGAGGGAGAGAGACTGAGAGCAAGACTTAGAAACATAGAATGAGATTAAGAGAAAGTGAAATAGGAGAGAGTGAAAAGAGACTATGAGAAAGAATAATAAAGAAATGAAAAGAACATGAGAGACTGGTTGAGAGGTGTAAAGAGAAAACAACAAAGAAATGGAGGGAGCAATAGGAAAAAAATGTAAAAATGTGCATAAGTGAGAGACACAGAGAGTGATATATAGAGAGACTAAAAAAGGAGAATAAATACATAAATGAGAAAAGACTGAGCTAAGTGGAGGGAATAAGAGACTGATAGTTAAGTAGAATGAACAAGGGAGAGAAAGAGAAAGAAAGAGAGACTAAAAGTGAGAAGTATAGAGAAAAAGTGACTAAGAGATGTAGAGAGACACCAAGGAATGACAGAGTATGAGAAAGATATAACCACAGAGAGGCATGTAGAGAGAATGGGAGAAAGAGACTGAGGGAGAATAACATATGAGAAAGTAAAGTGAGAGAAAGAGAGAGAAGAAAAACAGAAAAATATGTAGAGAAAACAAGAGACAAACGGAGAGAGCTGAAGAGAAAATGAAAGAAGTACAGAGAATGAGAAAGAGACACATAGGGAAATATATAGAGAGATCATTGAGATGTACTGTAGAAAGAATGACAGAGAGAGAGGGACTGAAAGAAAGAGAGATGTATATGAAATGAGAGTGAGAGAGTTTGAGACGGGGAGGTAGAGAGTATACTGTATGTGTGTGTGGGAGAGAGAGAGAGAGAGAGAGAGAGAGAGAGAGAGAGAGAGAAAGTGAGAGAGAAAAAGAAAGAGAGAGAGAGAGAGAGAGACAAATAGAGCTAGGTGTGTGCATTTGTGTGGGTGGGTGGTGTGAGCGTGATAGAAAGAGAGAGAGAGAGAGCGAGAGAGAGATAGAGTGAGTCTATGTTAATGTTCTCTCACAAGCTTTAGCAGTATCTCTTTTCTAAATCTGAATGTGAAATGACTACAGATGTGCAGAAAAGTGTACGTATGAAAAAGAGAGAGAGAGAGAGAGAGAGAGAGAGAGAGTTAAAAATGTTAAAAATAGGTTAAATGTAGGTTAAAAATGGCTTCCCACACTGCCCTGTAAAATAGCTCTCAGGGGCTACTTTTGGGTAGTGTACCTCTTGGTGAGAGATTGTTATAACAGAAATTATGATAGAATAGAACCCCCTCAAATGCATTATTTCTTAAGATATCTCAAATTAGAATCAGGTCTGATTAGCAGGAGCAGATAATTAGAAATGATATTGGAGGAGCCTGTCCTATTTAAACCTGTGTAATTTATGTGCCATGTCCACCAGAACTCATACACTACTTCAAACTAACGCTTTTGTCTGCATTTCAGCCTTTTAATCACTAAAAATGAAACTTTTTTTTCTAGGTTTTAGAAGAATATGAATATGAAAATAGATTTAAAATGATCTCAGAATGATTAGAATCAGCTGTTCCACACACAAGAAGCGCAGAACAACAGTCCTAGCAAATTCAGTCCACGAGCAGCAGTTTCCTCCAATACTGATATGTTATGACTGGACCTGCAGGTAGCTCTTGACACAGTACATGCACCTACTATCACAAAGAGACTGTACAAGTTTGATTTTCATGGGAGGTGTGCAAGGAGGAAGCTTCAGGGTGAGAAGTTCGCCAGAGAACATCCAGACAAAGAGCAGGACATCTACAACAGTGTGCTTCAGGACATATGATCTAAACCCAATGGGATCAAAACAAGCACAAAAACCTCATGTGAAAATGTCCATGTTTAAAATTTAATGATGAATTTATTTGGATCATATACTGTCCAAGAACAACATATCATCACTGATACTAAGATAAATCAATAGCATATTAATGCATTTATATATTTTTGCATCTTTTTGAAGGACAATGACATTTTCAGTACTAATATTTTTGGAAAGGGTATCATTTTTTCTTCACCTGCTGCAATTCATTTTGTGACTGAGAAAATGTAAGGAGTAGAGGAAGGAAGAGAGAGCCATTATCAGAGAAGCAGCCAAGAGGTCCATGGTCACCCTGGATAAACTGCAGAGATCCACAGCTCAGGTGGAAAAAATTGTCTACTGAACAACTATTAGCTGAATACTCCACAAATCTAACCTTTATGGAAGAGTGGTTAGAAAAAAAAACAGCCATACGAATTCCAGTTTGCAGTTTGCCACAAGCCATACAGACCAAAGTTTAACTTTTAGGTCTAAATGTTATAGTTTTTTATTCATTAAAATTGTTGAAAACATTGAGAAAATGTATTGTTTTCTTTTTACCTCACAGTTGCATGCTGTGTTACAAACTGTGTTGTTCTATAACATAAAATCCCCTTAAATAAATTAACTTTGTGTAAAAAAAAAAATGTTCAAAAGGTTATAAATACATTTTTAAGCAGTACATTCTATTCATACTTCCTGCAGAATGAAATTATAAATTGCTCTTTGCTAAACTGTTAAATTTTTGAATTGCTTCCAACCAAAACTCACTTAAACAAAAATAAGGATCTTAGAAGCAACTGCAGCTTTAGCCAGTACTAAAAATCCACAAACTTTTGAACATCTAGTGTAGTAGTGTAAATAAGCATATGTTTATAAGATAAAGAAATGCCACCATGTATTACCAAGCAATGGCCTCCTTTTTCTTTACCTGGATTCACATGTTTTAAAATATGCTAAAATCCCAGCCCTCAGGGCAGCATGCATACGATATGCATAATGTGTTATAATATATTGCATTAGAGCCTACGCCCACCGTAATCTAGGGGGCTGCAATATGTGATTGCTGCATTTCCTTCCCGCCTTGCTGTTCAGAAAAAAAAATGGGCGCTGAGGAGTTTCTTCTTGACGCAGATCAATAATCACCCTTGCCATCCGTTATCAGAGATGGCTTGTGGAGATATGAGGAGGGAAATATCATGTGTGGGGATATGCTGGGGAAAGGTGGTGGCTCCAGGCCTTTCATGATGGATGACAGAGAAATTGACCCTAAGATCTGCTGCTGCTTTAATCTTTTTTCCCCTCCCTTGCAAGTACAGAAAAAAAAAAAAACATAGCATGCTGGTGTTTCACTGAACTCACCATCAGCAAGCATTTGAAGGCAGATATACAACTCTGGAAAAAATTAAGAAACCACCTCTGTTTCTGAATCAGTTTATCTGATTTTGCTATTTATAGATATATGTTTGAGTTAAATTAACATTATTGTTTATTCTATAAACTACAGAGAACATTTTACCCACATTCTAAATAAAAATATTGTCATTTAAAGCATTTATTTGCAGAAAATGAGAAATGCCGGAAATAAAAGAAGATGCAGAGCTTTCAGACCTCAAATAATGCAAAGAAAACAAGATTATATTCATAAAGTTTTAAGAGTTCTGAAATCAATATTCGGTGAAATAACCCTGGTTTTCAAATCACAGTTTTCATGCATCTTGGCATGTTCTCCTCCACCAGTCTTACACAATGCTTTTGGATAACTTTATGCCACTCCTTGTGCAAAAATTCAAGCAGTTCAGCTTGGTCTGATGACTTGTGATCATCCATCTTCCTCTTGATTATATTCCAGAGGTTCTCAATTTGGTAAAATCTAAGAAACTCATAATTTTCCAGAGCTGTATATTATACATAAAAGACATACCAAAATATAAATAGTAATCTGGTTTAAATTGTCAGATGACAGCTGAAGTCAGTATATAAATCAGTTATATATAGTGACTGACACTACTAACAACATATATAATATGATCTTAGCCACGTAATACAATACGGAATTACAGGGCATTCACCACTGTGCAAAACAGAAGCCTTGTATATGTTTAACCAGGTCCAGAAGTGGCATCGACATCTCTGGGTTCAGAGGTCTCTGGGATTGACCACCACACAGTGGTTACATGTATTGTGTTTAGACCAATCAGAATTCCAGATCTTGTTTGGAAAAAAATGGGCAACAAGAGCTCTGGAACAAAGACAAAAAAAAAAAAAAAAACATCTAGGCTGTTATAAGCAACACGTCCAAAAGCCGGGGTCTGTCATTTTTTGAGGGTGTGTCACTACACTTACATGTTAACAGCATTAATGCAGAAAAGCATACTGAGGTCTTAGAGCAGCATATGTCCCCCTTAAAACGACCTTTTCCATGGGTCGTCCATGCAGTTTTCAACAAGACAAAGTGGGGGAACAGGGTATGGGTACTGTGCTGGTCCACCTGCAGCCCTAACCTGTCCCCAAATGAGCATGTGTAGAATTTTTTAATGAAATGCAACAACATCGATCCTGTTACACACATTATGTGCTTGGGACAAATGGGACAAAATCACACCTGGAACAATCCATCACTTGAAATTCTCTAGTTTTTTGAAAGTGTGTTTAAAAGTGTGTTTAAGTGTCTTAAAGGGGACATTTTTTATGTTCCTATTTTTGTGAAGGTAACAAATGAAACGGAGTTAAGCAGAATAATAAATAAATAACTTCTTTTGTTAATATTAATACGGTAACACTTTACTTGGATTGTCCATTTAATGGCCTTTTTGATGCTTAACTGACATTTGACTAACATTCAACTGAATAGCTATTCACCGCAATTTAACCATATATTGAATATAAATATTAAAAATAGAACATAACTCTACACCTAACCCTAACCTTAACCTAAACTTTAAATCTAACTCTAAACCTACTGCTAAAATGTTAAGATTGGAGTTTGGGTTAGAGTTGGATGTTGGGTTACATTCAACAGAGAGTCATTTACTTTCACCTTTTAGTTTAATTGCTTTTAATAGACATGCAGTTGAATGTTAGTTGAATGTCAGTTGAGCCACATCAAAAAGACCATCCAAGTAAAGTGTTACCCAAAATGCAACAACATCGATCCTGTTGCCCAGATTATATGTGCTTGTCGGACAAAGAACGGGACAAAATAACACCTGGAACAATCTATCACTTGGAATCCTCCATTTTTTAAAAAAAAAGTGTGTTTAAGTGTCTTAAAGGGGACATTCTTTATGATCCAATATTTTTGGGAAAGTAACAAATCAAATGGAATTAACCAGAAATATGTTTGTTTTTTCTCCATACTATCCCAAATTGATTTGAGATTGTAACTGATCTCCAAAACAATCAAACCAAACTGTGTTAGCTTTTGAGAGTTTAATAATGCATCAAATATATTTGCCAAATATATTAATATAACTGGATTAAATATTTAAGTGTATTTAACATTAATTACACCCCTATATGTATATCAGTGTAGTCAGTCGTACCTTAGCAGTAGAAGTGGTGCAGGTGGAAGCCAGGCGCTTGCAGGCCAGCTCTGTGCTCGAGGTGGTGGTTGCCCCGGTGACAGGGGTGGGCAGCAGCGAGGGGATGACGGGAAGAGGCAGCAGGCCAGGCCGGTTGTTGCCGCTGCTGGGGACGGAGGTGGCGGAGACGGCGGTGGAGCCGCAGCCGTTAACCACCACACAGCTGCTGCTGACGCCACAGCGCTCCCTCCTATCCCACACCAGGCGGAAATCCCGCTCGAAGCGGTGGTTATGCCGCGACATCACACACCCACTGCGTCCAAAAGAGCCTCTTCTGCTCAGCAGGAGTTCAGGAGAGCCTGGAAAAAACACCAACAATCAAAAACTGAACGTTAGGAAGCCATTTCAGCAGATAAAAAATAAAAATGAAAAACACCCTTATTAATCATTTCTGTTATTCAGGTTTTAAGCTGCATAATTTTTCTACAAACCTTGGTAAAAAAAATCTGTTCCTGTTAATAGTTAAGTAATGAGAAGGTCTTTGGAAGATATAAACTCAAAGATGAAATATTCTTGTACATTTTTTAAATCAATCTTCATTTAAAGGATCCAATATCAATTTATATAAACAATACATTGATTCATTTAAATTTCCCTCTGCTGAAAACCTTTTTGGTGGTGCGGATTTCATTTTCCAGCAGGAAATGGCACACTGCCAAAAGTACCAATCGTTCTTATATAATATTCACATTTTCTGAGACACTGAATGTTTGTGTTTTCATTGGTTTTAAGCCATAATCATCAACAATAAAATAAATAAAACAGATTGCTGATTCGAATCCTGATAATGTAGGTTGCCATCAGCTGGTGTTGGGACAATACTAGAGAAAGGGGGAGTCCTAATGAGTGGGTTGTGTAATAGGCCTTGTAAATTAAGAAGAAAACATGATTCAAAAATAAATAAATGAATAAATAAATAAAACAAACACTGAAATTATTATTTTTTTTTTATAAAGGATTCTTTTATAAAGTCTTACCATTGAAAAAAGTCTGTGATTCAGCCTTCAAATACTGCTCAGGGTCTGTTTTTTGTGTAAATTTCCATTCCACTGAATTGTTGACATTTTTTTGTTTTCCATTTACCGCTCCTCTGCAGGATGTCTCAGCAAAGACGTCCAGTCAATCATTAATCCGTTTTTTTTTATTTTCTGTTCAGCTATGCGCTTCGAAGGTGAGGATGGAGTAAGCCACAACAGTGCTGGGAATATTAAGCTGTAAAAGCGCATTTATATTGAAATTTATCCCTGAGTGAGAAGTGTTCATTCCTTTTTGAGCCATAAAAAAAGAATGTAATAGTTGATTGATCTGATGCAATAGGTAGCAATTTGGGTATGCTAATGCTATGCTAAAAATATTTAATCCAGTTTGGATGAAAACAATAAAAAACATACTGAAATCTCTGTCCGCCACTGCGATTTGGTGGAACTGACTCGTGGCTGTGAACCAAAGGCAAGGAATGAATTGCAGTTTATCAGTAAGCAGGCAGCGGAGGCAGTTTGCTGGATTGGGGCCTGTAGTGTGAGAACTGAGCAGAGCTGAGATGATGGACAATCAGCTGCAGCAGCAGTGTAGGGCAATTAACAGCACATAGATAACAAGCCTCTCCTCCCTAGAGGAGCACCATGGACCAGGCCTAATTGCCCAAGCCCTCTAAAATCCCATCCAAGGGCATGTCAAACACAGCTTTTTTCATTTTCAGTGAGGAAACAACTTTAAATCTTAAACTTGGAAATCACAGAAAAGTGCCCAAAGGGCTTCTATCCTACATTTTGTTTGTATATGTACTCTCAGGCTATGTTCAGACTGCAGGCAGATTGGATTTATATTAATTTTTTTCATTTGCAAGTGATTGGACAGATTGGATTTGCATGTCTGAACATCACAAACTTAACTGCATAGTTTGCTGTTTTAGAGAGGTCGACTTCAGTAACTGAATGTTTGTGCTTTTCTTAGATCCGCACATTATAAATGAGCAAGGGTTCCTTATGATACATATTTCCAACAAACACACAAAAAACAATGTTTGACACAATAATTAAATTAATAGAAAACCTAAATAAACTGATCAACAGAACATAAGCAGAATGCTTGTAGTAGGCTAATGTTTATAGGCTAATCTACGCTTTAATCATTATTCAGTGAAGGCATTTAAAACCCTATAAAGGTTATAAAAACAACCTCAAAGAACCATAAAAATGCTAAAACGATTCTTTGCATAGTTCAAAGTGACATTTAAATAGAAGCTTATTGAAATGAATAGCACCCATAGTTAGTCACATAAGTCAGTTCTGTTCAAAAGGCCATGAAAGAGTGTCAGAAGTTCATAGCTACATCCTAATGAGGACTGCTTTATGCAGCCAGAGTAGATCTGGTGAGAGGACATTTTGAAAATAAAAGTTACTCCTAAATTAGCCCACTGGATAAACAGCTTTTTAGATTGTCTTTCAAGCTCTTTTTCCTCACTCACACTGTAAATACACACATGAATATAAACACATGCACACTACTTTTCACATCTGCTAAATTAGTTATGGGAAAAAACACACACATACAAAAATACTTTAATTTCAGCTTTCTGTCCATCCAACCACAATTATTCGATGCAAATCATTATCTTCTAAACATTTCTAACTAGGATTTCAGTCAGACAGACTTAAAATTGTCCTGTGGTGAGCAGAACGCAGCCCTGCTAGCTAGGCTAATGCTAACTATCTTTTCTCTCCTAATACAGAGTAACTTAGTTTAACATTAGCATTTATTGTCAGACTGACAATTTAACATTTACTGAATGATTAATTTATACTTGAATTCAGTGTTCATATTAATTCACCCTGTTCAGTGCGTATTACGGTATAAAAACTCCTAAACATACAACCATCTGCTCTACTTGTGCTACTCTATTGTGCGACAGTATGAAAAAAGAGGGAACTAATAAAAGAGATAACTAACAGAGTTGCTATAGGAAGAAGCAGAAGTTAATCTAGCTAAGTGATTGATAAGCCACTAATAGGACATAAACATGGTTCACAAAAGTACATTGTGCAAAAAAATGAATGCTTAATGAATAGATATTAAATGATTAATGTCAGCCCATATATAATTATTTTATTAATATTCCAGGAATGCACTGAATATTTGCCATGAGAAATTATCTGAACACAAAATGTTCAGTCAAAAGAGTGAAAAGATTAAATAATCTGAACAAATTTGTACTCTGTTGGTGTGTCGGCTGGGACGTGGAAAATCTTCAGTGAATAAATAATCTTCTTTTCTTTGAACCAGAAATACACAAATACATTTAGGCCATTTAATTTACATAATTACGTAAAACATTGCACATTTAAAGAAAACCTGTGGAAAACTGTGTTTGATATTCAGTATTGTCCTTCAGACAAATGTTTCATTTTATGCCGTTTCAGTCAAAATTTAAATTTTGGTGCATCAGCTGGGCAATATGTGCAAAATTTATATTGCAATATATATATATATATATATTTTTTTATGGATACATTATAATTCCGATATGGATATAAACGGTATAAAAGCCAGCGCCCATGGTGTACATAATTAAAAACTGACAGAGCTGGACAATATTGGCAAAATTTATATCAATATATTTCTTAACTTCGGTTGATATGGTATAAACCAGTATAAAAGCAGTATAAAAACCAGCACTCATGGTAAATTCTTAAAAACTGCTATTCAAATATTCTTTCATGCATAAAACACTGGCAGTTATCCAATTAAACAGGACTACTTACACTCTCTGTATTAGTGTTTGGGCCAGTTTTTTTTTTCTTGTTATTTTTTTTATTTATTTTTAATTTGATCCCATTTCCGAACCAATTTGGAAGGCCAGTTACCCAACCCACTCATTACGACTACCCCTATTAATAATAATGCCCTAAAACACTAAAGGTAAAGACTAGAACATGCCTACATGACTGACATCTTTTTGAACTGCGGTTGATGCATCACTAGGTAGCGAGTGCACTTGGTGGAAAGCACAGTGACCCAGCTCTGATGCATTAGCCAACAGACGCATGTGCTGACCAACGTCACCTGCTTTCTTGGACTCAGGTTGCTAATTGAAAAGCAGCTTGATAGGGGTCAGTGTTGTTTGAGCATGGATGATCTCCTCTATATCCTTATTAAAGAATACACTGTGACAAAATATTGTCATATTGCCCAGCTCTAGCGCATCCGTACTAGAAGAAGAAGAAGAAATTATAGTCTAAATTAATAATTTGTATCAAACTAAATTAGTTTTACAGTATTAAAAAACATTGAACTTTTGAACTGTAGTGCTTGAATGCATTTACTGATGTTACTCTAAATTTAGCCTCCAGGATAAATTCAAACAACTACATTGTCTTTCAAGCTCCTCACTCTTTCACACCAATGAACACACACACACACACACACACGGCTCATAGCAGAGAGTAAGAAAGTGCAGAAAGATGTTATTTTTAGATCCATTCCACTCTAACAAAAACTTAATCAAATGTACCAAGAGACGCTCCACAGGTTTCTACTGCTTTATTCTTCAAAGTGAAAACAGTAGGAGTTGACGCTGCTTGAGTTCGTGATTAGTTTCTATTCAAAAACTTCCAAAAATTTTTTTTCCAAATTAAAAAGGAAACTGAGAAAAAAACTCAGATCGTCACACCTCTCAGAAAACTGTAAATGTTCGCAAATGAAGTTTGCGAATGCTGATTTTGTAGGGATGTCATATTGTACAGTTTGAAATGAAGTGCTCGACTATACATAGGGCCAAATATAAAACAGGATGGCAAAATCTGCTGGTGGTAAATCAAACCCTCAGGGATTCCTCGTCCTCCAGAATGAAGTTTCTGAGTTTTTTTTTCCCTTACTCCTTTTAAACTGAAGCCCTGCAGGATTTATCCTACATTTCAAATGACTTGCTATAATAAAAGCACGGCTGGCTGATCATATCGCGGCTGACGCACGGCTAAAAAAGCAGAGAGGAATGATTCACGGAGGTGCTATTCCATTTGTAGACATGTTCAGCAAGTCTCTAATAAGGCAAGATATGTAAATGGAGATGAGGATAAAAAAAAACGCGACCTGCAAATGACTGTTATTAAACGATCACCTGTTTCTATTTAAACACCGGCTGCAGGTTCACGATTTCTTGAATTGCAGGTAGACTGATTACATTTACAGATTCAGGCCAAGTGAACGGTGACGTTTCTAATCAATTCCAATCAATGTCTTCTGCTGGAAAGCAGGTTCTGACATGCAAGTCCTCAGCCTTCAGTCAAAAGGCCAAAGCTTAAGCTTTATAAGAGCACTCTCTGCCAATCAGAAAACCAGAATTAAACTGCAAACTGCACATTTTCTCCTAAATGCCACTGCTTTCATTACTCCTTAACCAACTGGCTCCTGTGAGACATTCCTCAATGGCAGCATGGGGAGCAGCAGTGGTGAGAACATGGCAATCATTAGCAGAAAATTGTATCATTAGCCACATCAGACTTCTGGAAACAGGGCCAACAACAATATAGAGAAAGAAACCTATGCTACTAGACTACTACCAAAAATACACATACCTGTACACTTTAACACTGTCTAAATAACAACATAATCATTTAGGCCTAATTTCTTAAATTAAACAAATACGGCATTCTCTTCATTTCACACTCCTGCTTCATGCTGACACAACTGCAAACCTGAAGACTGTAAAGGCTGCAAAAATCATTAAGTTTAAACAGCAGATTAAACAATAAATAAATATGAATTTTAATTTTATAATTAATTATTAATTATTTATTAATTATTAATTTATAATTAATTTTATAATTAAACAAGTAATATGGTAAAATGGTCATTTTTTTCTGGTAGAATTTAAACGAGACATAAAAAAAACAATCTGTTTGACTCTTTTATACATTACATTTAACGAGGAACAGTTTGGGGATGGCCCCTTCCTGTTCCAACCTGACTGCGCACCAGTGCACAAAGCAAGATCCATAAAGACATGGATAAGAGAGTTTAACCTGACCTTGGCCTGCACAAAGATTTACCCCAACCTTAACTTGAACCAGCTTTGGGATGAATTAGAGTGGAGTGTCTGACCTCACAAATGTGCTTCTGGAAGAATGGTAAAAAAAATAATAATAATAAATAAATAAATAAATAAAAATCATATAAACACACTCCTAAACCTTGTGGAAGCCTTCCCAGAACAGTTGAAGTTGTTACAGCTGCAAAGGGTGAGCTAACATTATATTAAACCCTATGGATTAAGAATGGGATGTCACTTAGCTCATGTGTGTTTGAAGACAGTGTAGTTAATACTTTTGTCAAAATAGTGATTTTCAGTAGGGATTGTCTAGTTTTAAAGCACAGTGTAGATTTTTTTATGTAATGTTGGTAATATATGCTTGTCATTGGTTTCTCCTTTAGATCATTGCCTTTACTTGGTCTACGTTCTTTTAACACCCCATATTATTAATCTCATGGTACCCCTGAACAAAAGGTAGGGTCATAAGAGTGAACATTAGCAAGATGCTGAAGTAGCAGTTACAGTATATCCACTCACACAAATCAGTGCCTATTTACTGGTGGTGTCAACTATACAGATATAATATTTTCATAGCTGAAAAAAGAGACAGATTGGCCAGTTACACTTGACCATCAATCTATATTGATTAATCGTGAGTCTTTACAGCTTCCTTGCCAAGATGAAGTGATTGGTTTATTCCCTCCAGTCACACAGAAAGCATCCGCAGCCAAATGTTCAATTTATTATCAAAGTTTAATGTTCCTCTAGTGCCCCTCATAGACCAGTTCAATCAATCAATTCAGAATGTTCTCAAACCTGCGCTGTTACATGATAAACTGAGCTTAAAAAAAGAAAAGCTAAATATATATATATATATATATATATATATATATATAAAATAACTCATTAATGATACTTAAATGACCTGATATGAACATCTGAACATCTGAAATCTGTTTCTAATCTGTAACTATTGGTTATGTAAATTAAATCCATCTGTAAAATGGTTCTTATTGGACAATGACTCCTTTCTGATCTTTAAATTCTTATGCAGAGTGCTAAAATATTAATACTGGGGAAATGGAGTGCTATTAATACAGATACCATCTTGTTATATTTAAGGGGGTTGGGCACAATGTCTAGGAAGTCAATGCAGAGTCTGGCGGGAGTTACCCGGCCAGTCAGAAGTTGCTCTGCATAGCATATTTCATTTTGCTTATCTGAAGCTATAGACAGACTCCAAAGTGAGTTCCCACACCTCACTTTTTTCTGTCCAGAGGAGCGGCTTTATCGGCCCGTCCTCATCTGACTGCAGCAGCAGAAACCATTTTCAATTGCTGGAGGATCCAAATGAGTGAGGTCTGCTCCAGTCCACCAGGAAATGAAAATGCAAAGCTAGCCATCTGTGTGAAGGCAGTGCAGGACTTCCACAAAGCAAAAATTAATCAAAGAAGCCGGTTTTGTCAGTCAGTGTGCAAGACCCAAAGGCTCAGAGAAAATCTGGGAGGAACAAACATACAGATCCTATGGTTGCTCATCTGAGACTGGACTCTCTGGCTCCAGAAGAGGGACTAGGAGAAAACATTCTTGGTGACAAAAAATTATTTAAAAAAAAAAAAACACATTAAAAAGGAGTTGCTGGAATAGAATAAAACTTTATCTAGATACAAGATCAGATTCAGGCTGGCATACAGGTTTTGTATGGCATCCTGCAGCACATTTACACACAAATGTTGCTGTTGATGCTTGGCCTGTAGATCCTGCCCACCAATAGGTTGCAAGAACCGATGACCGGTCAAATTCTTGCAGTGTGTGGGTGAACATTATCCTGCTGAGAATTGTCATTTGGAAGTCCTGCCATGAAATGGAACACGTGGAAAAAAAACATAGGGTGTCCTGCACATATTGCTAAGCTGTTATGAAACTTGTATCATTACTAGGCGTGGCTGACTGTCCTACACAATGCGCACCCCCCAGATCATCACACCAGCATTTGGGGCAGAGAAAAGGCTGAATTAAAGCGCTCACTATGATGCCTCCATAATGTCATTGTCGGATCTCAACAAGTGGAGACAATATGTCTATGTGATTATAATTAGTGTAAAAACAAAGAATTATCTTTTTACATGATGTAGTTTCTAAAAAAAAAATTATGTCCACATATGAGGACTTTAATTTATATTTCGATTGAACACAATGAAGTCGCAGTTAGTAATGATGTGCAAAACATTTATTTTGTGCAAAACAAAAGTAGAAACAACAATTGGGCCCCTTTAAGCAATAAGGTTCATTTGAAGCGCTGCTTCAACACAAAGAAATAACAAAGTAAAAAAACAAATATTTACTGTATTTACAGCTCATTTCAATTTCTGACTGAAATCGAAACTGTAACGGGTTAAACTATTCTACCACCACTCGGTGACAGTATAATGGCCTCATACGAGGACACCAGGCTCATGTAGAGCAAACTTTAGTGTTATGGTCTAGACCACCTTAAAATGTGATGTCCACACATGTGGACGCCAGGTCCTAGGAGGATAACAAAACCACTAAAAACGAAGGCGATGTTGGCTGGCCTACCAATAGCATACATGCCATGAAATTAGTTAATAATGCGCCCCCTTCACAACGTCTGTCAACTGCATGTCATAAAGGCATGTCTAACAGTCAATGATCTCTCGCCAAGAGATATACTACCCAAAAACTCTGAGAGTTTTTTTATTTTTTTATCAGAAAGTAGGGAAAGCAATAGCGATAGCAAGACCCAGTGTCCAATCAGGTCATGCTGTAAGCAAGTGAGTGTAAATTAATCAGTGTTCACCCCTTTCAGGAATACCAGCTTTCTGCTGTGCAGTACAGTGAAAGCAGTTTAACAGACTTTGAGTTACAATGCTAACCCCACTCTAGACCTGCTACATCACTTAAGCAGCACAGTCAGCTTTTTCTGCACAGAGCCTTCATGCTTGGCTACAGAGGCGCGGGTGCCACAAGACTGTAAGCAGAAAGCAGCAGATGCCTCCCTGAAGAGCTGAGAAACATGCATGCTGCACTTAGATTGACCTTGGCTATCACAGTCTACAGAGCAGTCCCTCTGAGCACTACAGAGTGGAAAGCTTGCATGAGCTGCATCTATTAGTGTAACTCCCCTCTGGTTCTTACAGCAGCTGAAAGTACATGATGGTTGTGTCATTTTAGATTGCATGGTGGTCTTCCAACTAAAACATCACTGTTATACAGCAGACCAGTGTTTCTGAAGTAAGGCAGTCCACTCCAATTTTATTTAGATTTATTTGAGACATGCAATGAGTGCTCTGCAGCTCTTGATTACCTGCCACAGACAATTCGGATGGATGAATAAAACCAAGGTTTCCAGAGACATTTAAAGCAAATAAATTGAAATAGCATGACGTTCACAGCTGGTCATTACTGGACCCCTTGACATATTGTGTGTTATTGCTCCATCTTAACCCCTTAAATCATACAGGATCATATGTGGGCCCTTAAGATTAGTCGTAGTAGTTATTGTATAGCTACAAATGAATTAGTGATAAATAATATGTATTTAAATTAGAACTCAAAATAAGCGCTAAAAATGTATACTTTAAAATAAGGCTACTCTATAAAGGGTTTATGAAGAAGTTTATTAATGTTTAACATATCTTGACATAACTTTATTCATTTAACTACACAGATTAATAATTACAGGAATCATAATGTGGTTTATACTTACATATTAAATAACTGGCTTTCTATATTATTTTATTACATATGTTCTTGCTGACTGATGGAAAAGCAAAGTAAGATAAGCAAGATAAGTTTTTTTTTATTTCTTACCGCAAAAAAATAAAAATACTAATTAAAAACATATCACCAGGGGGCTCCACGTGGTCTAGTGGTTGAAGCGCTGCCACTGTGATCGGGAGATCGTTGGTTCGAATCCTGTTCATGTAGCTTGCCATCAGCTGCTGACAATTGCCCTTGCTCTCTCTGGATGGGTAGATGGCGCCCTTTCCCCACAGCCCTCCTATCAGCACAAGGCGTCTGTGAGCTGATGTATCGGAACAGAGTCGCTGCGCTTTCCTCCGAGCACTCTGTGATGCTACTCAGCAATGCTACATCAGTAGCAGTTTGAAAAGTGTGTCAAAGGAGGCATTGCCTAGTCTTTACCCTTCTGGTGTTGGGGCATTACTAGTGATAGGGGAAGTCCTAATCAGTGGGTTGGGTAATTGGCCTTGCAAATTGGTGAGAAAATGGCATAAAAAAAAAATAAAAAGATTAAATACATATCACCAAGTACTGTAATGATGTCCTAAGCTTTTTTCAACAGAACCATTAAGCCTTAAAGAAGCATTATGCCATATTTTTTGTTGCTTGCTAATTGGTTTAATGGGCTCTCCCTATTGCTGAGGAATGTAATTCACTTTTAAACCCCTGCCGTAAATACACATTTCTCTTTATAGTTGACTGGGGTGAATACAAACAGGAGGCCCTGTGTTCTGGACTAGTGCAGGATTCTGTTAAATTTAACATGAAGCAATTGGTTTAACAACATTGGTTTAACAGCTGCAGTAATTATCTGGAAATGGCAGGAGCCATTTAGCTCAAACTGTCAGAAGGACTAAACCTGAAAGTGGGGTCAAATCGAGGTCAGGTCACATTTTCACCATACATAAGTGCAATTACTGTATTCACACTTGCCTAAATGAATCACACCAAAAGGTGAACAGAATCAATGTAAAACCATCATGAAACACAAACATTAACAGTTTTCCCAGGGTTGCCGTACAAGCCTGTCACAGAAACTATTTTAGTTTGGATCTTACAGTATATTGTTCCAGAAATAATTGTGATAAATAATATTGCCACTAATATAATGATAATATAAATGAATAATGAAGCAGTTACTTCCTTTTTTCAGAGAGGAAAAAACTTTAAACAATTAGGTATATTAATGACATGTAAACAAATAAATTAAACAAATATAATTAAATGCCTGTTTTTAGACAAAGTTGACATTCATTCATGTTAATTCACGTTAGCATGTTCTTCTTGATTAGAAAAACAATTATAACATAACATAACATATATATGAGGTCAACAAAATTATTGAGGCCATTGTCTATTTATGCTGATGAGCTAATTATCTAGATATGCCTAGTTGCTGTTGATGCCATTCTCCTTAACACGAGCCAGTGTACCATCAGAATGATTGTGAATCTGTTATTTTACAGTAGCACTGTTACATAACGTTGCTTTAATCTGCAGTTCCTTTTCTGGGACACCTTTTCTTGTTTAGATCACTCAGTGCTTTCTAAATGCCAAAGTCTTATAAAACCTTCCAGGAGCTTATCTGATGGCTTAGTGTTTTTTTCTATGCACCAGAAAATTAGGTCCCAAAGAGTATTAGGAAAGATAAACACGCAGCTAATATGCAGCCATAAAGATTTTATATGAGGACGCCTTTTATCGTTTTTTTTTTATCCAACTCTGCTCCACTTGGCTGGCTTCCACACAGGCAGGTCAAATAAGGTCACAAACAGACACACACTAATGAGGGCATCCTATGTGCTCAGACAGAGTAAATGATGAATGAATGAGAATTAGAAATACTTAATAACAAACTACTCCAGTGTTGGAGGACTGTGGGATATGGGAGGGTGGGGGATGGATGCTTAGCTTAAATGAATGCACACTACTGAATATTTTAGAGGAAGGTTTTCATCTACAGAGTAATCTAAGTGGCCCACTGTTCAGATCACAAACAGCGTGCAAAGAATTTAAATGTGTATCTGCACGCAAGCGCTCATCTGAGGGACTCCACACAATCAGCGCTAAACTCCGTTTTAAAAAAAAAAAAAAGCAATGGGCGGAACCCAGAGACTGCTCGCCAAGCATGTCCTTTCAACCAGCAAAACATGCAGCATAAGTACAGAAACGTAAAGCATGAACTCATGCATAAGAAAACAGTTGTGATGCCGGCAAATTATAAATTACCTGAGGGAGGAATATAAGTAACCGCACTTCTTCAAAGTGCCACACTGAATCACAATAACAATCCGGTGGGCACTGGCTTCACACAGACCGCAACACAGCGCACAGTTGGAAGTCTCTTAATTCTCTGAGCTGACAGAACCTCAAGCTTCAAAGAAACTCTCATTAAAGAAGTTAACACACTTCATTTGACATATACAGCGCACGTTACGTTTCACCAGAGGAAACATTCTCAAACAATTCATATAGGAGTAGAGCAAAACTCTTTAGACTAGAAAAAATAAGGCAGTGGGGTAGGGCTGTAAATTGGCTAGAACTTGGTGATATATTCTCTCGTAACCTCTGTACTGTGATAAGTATAAAATTGTGATACGTCACAATACTGTAATGAAGGAGATATATTGCAGTTGATTAAATGAAATTTAAAAAGCGGTCACTTACGATCATTTTTCATTAAATCTGAGAAAAGTTTACTTTTTGTGCAATTAGAACAGTGGAATCTGAAGAAAGAGAACAATAGTACTACACAAAAAAAAACACCTGGCACCTGAGTTGGAGTGCAGAGTGAAGGAACAGCAGCCTCTAGAGCTCCTTTAAGACAAAAGAAGAGCCATTTCAGAATCTACCTCGTCAAGCCGACAGAGAATAATGTCAAAAGTGGCCAAAGCAAAAGGGCCCCTTTGAAAAAAACTGAAGCACAAAACATTTTGTGGTTTGTTAGACAATTTGTGCATAGGCTCTCCTTCATAGTTTATGTCTTTAATACTAATCTTATTAATCTCCAATTGAGGAGAAGAGGTGTGTCCAAACTTTTGACTGGTACTGTATTATGTATCATGACTGTCCTTTAGTATGCGGATATTATATCTTTGCCAACTGATCACTATATTAATATCACCAAAACATTTTTTTTTTATGTAAAAGAAAATTGCAATGTTTGCCTCAGTTGTTCTTTGCAGTTATTCTATTGTTAAAATATAATAATAAATAGGTCAAAGTGAATGGATAAAGAAAAATATAATATTCAAATGCGAATAACAAGAATGTTTTGCTTTGTTTTTTGCTATTTTGAAGATACGATGTTTTCCGAAAACAGCTATAATTATTTATTTATTCTCCTTTTTATGATTTATGATACAAAAACATCTTCTTTGGAAGATGAAAGAGAGACCTCTCTGTAGACTGACCCACGAGCATTAACATTAAAACATTGCAAAAGCAGTGCAGGGATAACTGAAGAACACAAGGGGAAAAAGAAAAAGAAAACAAGATAAAGGGAGAAAAAAAAACTTGGCTCTCCAGCAGACTAGCAGTATACTGTCAGCAACACCTGTCCAGCTGGCCGGCCAGGAAAGCATTATTATCACAATGTCAGCTTTAATCAACATCCTAGTCAGCAAAGAGATTCTGCTGTGCCACTGCCGCAGTGAGACCCTGCGTGTAGGAACATAATGCACTTATCAGGCTATTGACCACCTACAATATCAGTAAATTGATATTGTTAAGGTTTAGTCTACCTTATAGACTTTACAACACTGTGAGACATTCACAAAATTATGTGGAAAGAAATCCACAGATTCATAGAGGCACTGCATATTTATTATCCTTCTGATTCTGCAATGGACCCCATGCCCTACTTTTTTTTTGTATTTTATGTAAAGTACAAACCAGTTTATTTGGTTCCAATATATACAGTATCTCCCAGAAGAGGGATATACTGAATACAAATATTTTTTTATTATATACTTATATTTTTTCATGGTGCAACACTATAGAAACAAAACATGGATACTATTTCGAGTAGTCAGTGTACAGCTTGAATAGCAGTATAGATCTTCTTAAAATAACAAAAACACAGAGCCATTAATGTCTAAATAGATGCCGACACAACCGAATACACCTCACAGTGAACATGTTCATATTGTGCCCAAAGTGTCAATGTTTTGTGTGACCACCACTGTAATCTAGTGCTGGTGCCTTAACCCTGTTGAGCATAGAGTGCATGGAATTCACCACAGCTGAACAGTTTGCTGCTACAGGAATCCTCTTCCACTCTTCCATTATGACATCACAGAGATGGTGGATGTTAGACACCTTGTGCCCCTCCATCTTCCACTTGAGGATGCCCCAGAGGTGCCTGGTTTGGGACCTGCACCGTCTCTGACCGCAAGACCCTCCAGCGTATTGTGAGGACAGCTGAGAGGATCATCGGCGTCTCTCTCCCCTCCATCACGGACATTTACACCACCCACAGCATCCGCAAAGCAACCAGCATTGTGAATGACCCCACCCATCCTTCACACGAACTGCTCTCCCTCCTGCCTTCGGGAAGAAGGTACTGCAGCATCCGGTCCAGCACGACCAGATTCTGCAACAGCTTCTACCCCCAAGCCATCAGACTCCTCAACTGCAGAGACTGAACTGATGGTTTTTCTGTACATGCACACACTGTCACTCTTACCCCACTTACCCCAGAAAATGGAAAGCACTAAAAAACCCTACTACCTCACTGGACTCTATTGCACACTGCGAAATAGAGGTAATTACTACCTCACTGGTCTTTTTTGCACACTGCATAATTTGCACACTGTCTTGTTATTTATTATTCTTTGTCTGTATTGTGTTGTACTGTCTGTCTGCACTTTTGTACTGTTGCACTATTGTTCTGTCTACACTGTGTTTATGTTCACCATGGTCTCTGGAGGAACGTTGTTTCGTTTCACTGTGTACTCTGTATATAACTGAAATGACAATAAAAACCACTTTGACTTTGACTTTGACTTTGAGGTGCTCATTTGGGTACATACTGTTGCTCTACTGAACTATTATGTCCTTTAGCAACATTTACCTAGTTTGTTGAAAACTCTTCTCTGCAGCAAAATCTTTATAGCAGGATTAATACACTTTTTAACCAATGAAAAGTTTTATGACCATACAATTTGTAAAATTTAAGTGCAAATATGGACATTAAAACCAAAAAACAACTAAACCTATAATTAAAATAAATTATAGTAGGCCTAAAATGAATCTGATAAAAATGTTGACATACAATCTTCAATAATACAATGTGTAACAGATCCTTAGAGCTTTGAGCTGATGTATTTGTTAGCTTAAAACTTTTGTAGACCAAATGTCCATAACTTTTCCATGGGCATTTTTATTTTTCCAAAACTTATCCAGGCCTAGGAATTGCTATTTTCATGTTCCATGACTTTCCAGTATTTTCATGGCCACACGAACTCTGTTATAGGCTAGTCAGTTTACTCAATGGCCACCTTTGCAATGCCACCAGGCAGTTGTATCCCCTCATAACAGATCAGCCTTCCATATGTTTAAATACTCTCTCAAAAACTTAAAACTATTTATAAAGGTTAGATTATTATTTCAACAACATACTGATCACTGTTAAAATCTGAAAACATCTCATAAACAGTTTGTTGTGTTTGGCACCATAATGCACAAAAAAAATAATTTTTCGGCCTGGTATGGCTGCCGCACTTGCGCAGATCTCCTCATCAAGTAGGCGGCTTCCCCACTCCCAAAATGACCCTCATCATTTGCAGCATATGCAGCAAGCTGATTGGATCTTTTTGTAGAAGGACTGGACTTGATATCCTGGAACAGATGCTTGGCTGAGCCTTACGAGAACTCCCAGTCATATTTTAATATATTAAAATATCAGCTAATCAGATTTAGATTGCTCTGTATTTGCTCAGTTGTGCAGTGTGCACTGCTGAAAGTCACTCAACGAGCTGTCGTTAAGTGGTGGTCGACAAGTCACAGACACCCAACAAATATCTAGCAGGCTCAATATCTAGACCAGTCAGCGACTGTGAGCCAAGAGCAGTGACTATCTACAGCCAATAGAATCACAGAGAGAGAACCATGCTCTCTCATGTGTTTAGTTTTGTGCCAAACTGCAGCCAAATGAGTGAAAAATCTTGTAATTCGTGATTCCTTGTTGTCAGTCAGTCACATGGTACAGCATGTGTGTAGAATTACGGATCAAAAAGTTGTGTAGTCTGTTGATTTGTCTTTATCTATTATTTAGTTTGTTCATTTTTTACATTTTATCTGTGATTTGAATATTGTCTGAGTTCATACTACTGCACTGTACCCATCTGCTAGCCAGCAATGCCAGGCAATCACAACTTTCAGCATCTTCCAATAAAAGATGAATAAAAGTAACAGATCTCAGTCAATAGCTGCTGCAGTCTGATTTTCAATACAGTGACCAGTGGGCCAGGCAAGTGTAATGAAATATTAGTCAGGGTCTCACTGGTGATTTACATAGGACACATTCAGATTAGCGCGTGCCAGAGCCATGCTCTTCAGCCATAATCCGATCTGAGCGCTCATAAAGCCACCTTTTACACGCTACTGTGAGCTCAGGTCAGGGTGAATGCGCGGGGGCTGCAGATGCACCCACGACTCACCCTGGCCTAGATCAACCCTGGCATTATCTAGGAGGTTTAGGGCTGCATGTGGTGTCTGCGGCATGAATCAGAAAAATAAAAGTTTGCAGATATATTTAAAGCTGAAGGTTTGGTGTTATAAATCGTTCTCAATGCATCTGTTAGCCCTTGACTTTTTTTTGACTATTTCATCAGAGCAGAGAACGTGACCCTATTCCATGGTCACTCTGTTCACTCTGTGAACAATACTGAAGCTGTGAATAGGGGCTTGGAAATCATGTTCTGAGCTGTTTTTTCTAGGAGTTTTAAAAGAAGCCTGAAGCGAGGAACTGGGAGGAACTAGGCAACATAGAGCCGCAGCTGTTAGAAAACAAGCGCAAAAGTAAAACACTGGATAAAGACCAAAATAGAGCTCCAGCTACTGAACACTTAAATACCTGTAGGCAAGAAGAGGTGCCACGTTCGAGCTGTGCCACTGTTGGGGGAGCTTTATTTGTGACTCCACGTATCTAACCAGTGAACTTACACCTGGCATCCCTGATCAACAGGCAACTTTTGAAACGATGCCAATCCTCCAGCTGCCCTGCCACAGCCACTTAAGCACACAGCGAGTAATCGAGAAAGACAAGAGGGCAGAACCAGCTCTGTGGAGCTGCCAAAACGACTCCAGCCATCTTCTACACAACCCTCAACCCCTGGTACTCACACCTCCACTTCTGAAGTGAAGAGGTTTTGTCAATCACATTTCTTCTGCATTTCCAAGGTACAGAATAAAGCAGAATAATTCCAACACAAAGCACGGCGACAGCCTCAAAGTTTAATTCACCCACCCGCCGCTAATTCCAGTGCTGCTAAATCCTGCTACAGAGAGGCAAAATGCATTATCATGTCATTTAAATAATAATAATAGCTTGATTCAAAATCTTATAAAAATTCTCATGACCTGATTACACTCAAAATGTTCTTGAAAAATGAAAAACTGACATGACATCTGAAAAAATACAGAATTTCAATAAAACCTGCAGTGTTGCTTTCAATTCGCTCTTAGAGCGGCTGAAATTACTCATTCACGAGTGTCAAAGTGAAAGCAGACAGACCTCTCTCCACTTAAATGGGGGGAAAAGGGTCTCAAAGCACCTTAAATATTTAATTAAGAAATCATGTTTCTTCACGCATGGTTACCGGCCTTGACTCGTGGCGAGGTCACACAGAGTGCAGGGCACAGGGAGGTCATTAGACCAGTTCACAGACAGGGCACTTCACTCCCATGGATTTAACCCTTTCAGTGCACTTACAGGACTTATGGAGGTGACAATCCATAGGCCTACATGTCACTTCATATTAAAACAAAAACAACTGCCTACCGGATTCTCCATATAAATGTCAACCTGGCTCAAAAAGAAAAACTGCAAAAATTTAAGGCTGAGCAAAATCTGAATCCTTACACAAGTCTGGATGTGCCTGCTGACATCGAAACTTCAAAACATACATATGTATGACTGGAGCACACTGGAGTTGAAGTTCAGAACGCAGTGATCCAGATGAGAGAGCTGAACCAGTCTGAAAACAAGATGTGTCTGGAGCATGTGAATTCATCAGCGCATCGGAAAAATGATCTGGGAGTTGCTGAGCTGTCCGTTTTTTCAATCTATCAATAGACAGCTCCCTATGTAAAAACATGAAATCGTTCAAGCTTGAGATTAGCCTTTGAAAAAAAATTTCAAATTAATTTTCTTTATTCATTTTTTATTAATTTATAAATTGCAGCAACTGCATAACCTCGCTCTGTTGGTTTACTGGACAAACATGAGCGTGATCCCCAGTAATCAAACTTCAATATCTGCAAATGTTGCACCATCTGGGATCCCCAAAAGTGAAGTTTATAATCAGAAATTCTTCTGTCTGTTTTCAAACTTTAAATTTAACTAACAAAACAGAAAACTGACTAACAAAACAGGTCTCCAAATCTTCTTTGATGCCCTAGTTGGCCCACACAACAGCTATTTATCCTCAAATTCACAGCTTCGATCAGAAGAGCACTCATCAGAATTGCACAGCAATGTGAAATACATTTATACAATTAATATTAACTGGAGCCGGATTTCCAGAAATATTTGATTTCTGAAGAAACGGAAGGGAATTAAATCTGACTTAACCCATCATAGAAGAAGATATTGATTCTCTCCTGATTTTAACCGCAGCCAAAACAATCTCTATACAAAATATTGGAAAAGTGCATTTCCTGAAGGAAATGGTTGTGCAGCAGAATGGATAACATAAAATATGTAAAAATGACAAACATACTGTATGAGTGTGTATCAGTATGGCTGTGGATTAGAGCTAGGAGAGCTGTGTCAAAACAGAAAATGCAGTTTGGCATCTCTCATACACAGTTAACAGAAACAATGAGGGATAAAATTAAAACTATAAGTAAACAAGTGTGTGTCAAAACAAAAGTCAATTTGTTTGTCAGAGTTTAGACATATTTAACAGAAATATATAATTTAACAAAATATACTTCTTATATGTCCAATCAAAAATATATAGAAAAGCACACTTCATTCAATCAGACTAATTTAACAAATGGAGTTCAAACAATGTTGATATCTTGGAAAACTGGACGACAAGCTACATGGCGAAAGTCCAACAAAAAAAAAGTAGAAAATAAAAGAAGAGGAATATACACTAATCATCAAGGATACAAAAAACTATGTAAAATGTTTGGACATATTTATTCACTAACACTCACAGAAATAATGTGTCATGTATACATAAAACCTGCCAGAGGTCTTAGCTCAGAGCTGTAGAGGTTCCTAATGGTGTCCTGTAAAAATCCCTCCCAACCTTCTCGAGCAGTTTCTGAATATTTTGCGGTAGGCTGGATTTTTGGGAATTGGGATAAGTCTTGGGATAAGTCTGGTGATACAGCTGGCAATTGCATAGTGTCTGTGTCTTCAAGGCAAGCCCTTAAGCACATGGATGAGCATTGTCTTTTTGGAATACCACACTGGAGTGTGCATTCAGAAAGGTAGGGCCACTGATTCACTCCGTGAGCCTGGCATGACAACCCACCAAGTTTCATCTATGTCAGAGGATTCCTTCTGCTTAAAATCAGATAACAATATACTATAACAGTATATCGCTTTACCATAATGATAAACTCAACTTGATGTTTATATCTAAGATGTATTTGTTGGCTAAATCCAGTCCTGCTGAGACTGCTGCAATGTATCAAACTCAGCTGGCAAACTGAATGTACTAGTGCAGCCAAGCACACAATACCTGCACTGTTAATTCTATAAGCACGGGCATTATGCTGTTGCCTGAAACGGTTTAATGTAATCATCCTAAAGAGAGCCAGCCGTAAGCAGAGACTGAGACAGACATTAACAAGGGAGATGTGGGCGATCTAAAGTGAAACAGCACCATCAGCATATTTGATCATAAAAAAAAAAACTGACTACAAACACATGCATTATCGAATTTGCATTGCATTAGCATATTTTACTTTCCAAAACAGCGGCTGCTCTGGGTGTAGCACTCTGAAGCTTAGATTATAGATTATAAAAACATCTCATTGCAGCGATATTACATTTCAGCCTGGGTTGAAAAATGTCTGCTTTGGACCCTTCATGTTCATGTTTCTTGTGGTCAGCAGTCCTTCAGCTCAAATAAGACTTCACATGAAACACTACAGACTGACTGACTGCAGTGTAGAAACAGAAGCTGACTGAAATATGAACGCATGAAGGAATATGATTAACCCTCATGTTATGCTTGGCGTCCCGCTGATACATTTAACGTAGCATTATTCTATCAGCTTGATACTTAATGAGGTTTCCTCGCTTTATGAAAACCGGTAATAAAAATGACTATAACTGAATGACATGTTTTAGAGGTCTTCTTGCAGAAAATGGAACAGATATGTGTTTTATGTTCTATTGTGAATGAAATATGGATCTATGAGATTTGCAAATCATTGCATTCTGTTTTTATTTACATTTATTTACATTTTAAAGAGCGTCTCAACTTTTTTAGAATTTGGGTTGTGCTAATTTGTTAATTATTTCTCTTTCATTGTATTTATCTCCTTTTCTTTTTACATTTTTGATAAATATAAAAGGAATCCGATTAATTGGACTGTCCATTATAGATGCATAGTAGGTGCTTATCCTATATTCAGCTAATATTTAACTAAATTGCACTAATCTCAAACTTAAATACATCCTTAATTCTAACACCAAACCTAACTCTAAAAAGAATGAGCTCAATAATTGTCACTAACATCGATACTGAATTGGATGGATGGATGGATGGATGGATGGATGGATGGATGGATGGATGGATGGATGGATGGATGGATGGATGGATGGATGGATGGATGGATGGATGGATGGATGGATGGATGGATGGATGGATGGATGGATGGATGGATGGATGGATGGATGGATGGATGGATGGATGGATGGATGGATGCTTTAGTGATCCCCGAGATTTTTCCTACCAAGGAGAGCCTGTTAATGTGAATGAGCCTTTGAAACAGAATACATTATTTCATTGAATTTGCATAGCAAATGTAACATGTGACTCCAGCATCTAATTTCTGGAGTAAATGGAACACAGCAAAAGCTACCTCAGCTAATGTTACTATCCTAGCTCTGTCAAGCTCCGACTGTAGAGTTCGAAAAAACATACAGTTTGTGAAGAGACAGTAAACTGATACATACATTTTTCTAAATTAAAATTACATAAATTCCTTCATTTCCTCTTCATCACTGTGGATGTCACAGGCCTGCCAATAGCTATGCCTCTTTTCCAAGGCATTTCTGAATCCTCATCTGCACACATAGGGTATTTCACTAAATAATTAAATGTCTATAAATGTATGTATAAAGCTAACCTGGAGCACTGTAGCTGACCTGAGTGACACGCAGTCATTCAGAGCTAACTTTCCACAGGTGGGAATTTCTGTCTTGAAGTGAATGCAAACTAGCACCTTGAATTGAGTTAGAAACAGCTTCCTTCACAAAAGGCCACTTTCTCAAGCAGTGCACATGACCCACTTTTACAGGGGCCTCAATAACATTAGCAAAAGCAATTAACCTTTAGCTGGCAGCCTTACAGTGAGAGGGGTGCAAAAAAATCCCCTCTATTCATATTGATTTTATACTCTACTATGGAAGCTACCAGCCAAGCAAAACAAACCAACCCGGAACACATACAGTATTATTAGACCCTTAGACAAAAGGGTCTGATTAGAGGCACATTGATATGAACAGTTGATTTCTTTGGCAAAAATAATTTGCATTGCTTACTGAGTGGATCTGTGTGCATTACTTATGCACTGTCATTCAAAATGAGTGCATATTAAACCATTTTTATAGGATTTTACAAACACCCACACATACACAGACACATCTATGCACATTTAAATAAATAAATAAAAGACACACATAGGAACAGTCTATATATAATCAGGATCTCCTATCTCAGCAATTGCACAAGGTTATGGGAGGTTATACTGGAAATTTACTTTGTAATTTGCTGGGCTTCAGTCAAGTGACAAGTTCACTTTGAGGACCGAACCAACATGAAATGACCTATGAATACTGATGAAGACATTACAGCTTACATGGGTTGTAGTCCTACACAATCGCCCCCAATTCAGAGCGGCGTTCTCACTTTGGGAGTTTAGAACTGGCAAGGTTACAAAGAGACGACTTTTAAAAAGGGGTTTCAGGAAAAAAAGTTTAACCATTAAAATGGTTCCGGTTGGTCCAATTCTGTAAAACATGTACTCATAAACCAAATACTACTTTAATCATTAAAGAAGATAACTATAAGTTTCTTAAGTACTAAGATAAGGAGCGAAACGCACTGGTCTGTTTGTTCGCACTTAAAAAGCCCTTTTATAAAGAGCAGGGCATTGTGAAATCTAGTTTATTATTTATTATTTAGTTTTATTGTTTTGCCAATTTTATTTTTATTATTTGTATTATTTTTTGTTCCCAATCAGACTTCTTAAACACAGTTTTTCCGGTGCCAACTGTATTTCTATAAATTGTATTTATTTAAATTAATTTGTGCTGATTAGGGGTGGGCAATATTATATCGTATACAATATATCGTGATACAGAAATATCATGATATTAAAAATCCATATCGTGGTAATAGGGCTGTTCTGTCTTAAAAGTAGTATATTATTTACTGTGAAGCTTTAGGGGTATTTATTGTGTAATTGTTTTAGTTTGCAGTTTATATGCATGCACTAAATATTCTGAAATATTATTTGTGCCATTATATTATTTTATGCTATATTATTTATTTTGCCACATTATTATTATTCTGTTATACTATTGTACTATATTCCTGAAATTAATTAATTATTTTTCTGTTTTCCTATATCACCAAGTATATCGTTATCGCAAAAATACCCTGAAATATCGTGATATTATTTTAGAGCCATATTACATAGAGCTGATTACTGCTGATTATATAAAGAGATCGTTTAAGTTAGCAGTTTCTTCATAAGCGGTAGCAAGAAGTAGAAGTCTTATTTCGCAGCCAAAAAACTAATGTATAACACCCTTAATTATGGTGTATGACAATATCCCTGATTAATATTTAATTGAAATATCATTTTTTTTGTTTTGTTTTTTCAGAAACAACTAGTCTGTTAATCCTGGTTATAGGGCCATAATGTTTCCGAAAAGGTGAGAACATGGACAGAATAATGGAATTGATGCATAAAACGGAATCCATGTTCTCCTCTTTTAGGAAATGATATGGCCCTTTAACCGTGATTAACAGTCGTTTTTCATTAACTTACATTTAGAAATGCTTATGAATTTTTTTCTAATACTCCAGTGTTTCAAAAAGACCAACATCCTTTTAGCTTAGAATAAATCTAATTAGACATGTGCCACAAAGTTGCCCACAAAATGAGCCACTTACTCAATATGCTACACTTAATACCTAATCTTCAAGGTGCAACAAACAGTGACCCAGCCACTTAATCTCCAATTAAGCAGAGATTGCTGTTTACTTGCTCCTGTTTGTAAACACAGGTCTTTAATAAGCAGTCATTAACTGTAGGAAACATGTTTGGAATATGTCTCTATTTCTCTTGCCTGCTGTCGTTGCCATGAACATACTTTGTAACTCTACGTTACACCAATTGCTCCCTAATTACAAAGTCTAATTACCCAATCCCTGTTCATATGAACTCTCATTATCACTAATAATGCTCTCAACACCAGGAGGGTGTGGACTAGCACATGCCTCCTTTGATATTTGAAGACATCCATCACCTCTTTTTAAACTGCTGCTGATTGCAAATGAACTCAGAGGAAAGCGCTGGATCCCCAGTTCTGATACATAAGCTAACAGATGCACGTGCTGACTAACATCACATAAGGAGCACCAAGTGGAGGCTGCTGATGACACGCACCATGACCGGCATTTAATATCCATAGCCATCCTGAGACTTAATTTAGAATTTTGGACATAATGTGAGTTTCATAACAAATGGACCAACATACATGATTCAAAATGACTTGAAATCTAAAATATTTACACTGACACTGATGATTCTAGAGATTCTGAGATAATGAAGAGGACCCGTCTACCAAAACACAGTGCATTATTTGTATGAAGTTGATGTGAACAAAGTGGCCTTGAAAATTCACATCTACCTCAACACAGTAGAAACTCCAGGTGCTGTGTACCTCACTTTTGTCCAAAAACAGATCTTTATTGCAACATACTTCTCCCCTGACTTGAAATTTCCCTGTAATCACTGTCCACACATCTTGACACATGGCAATTAAGCTGTCTGAAGCTAAGAGGCAAAGGAGCAGCCACCCCCCTCTGAGACAGCATCACAGCAGGGCTCCCAGCATGATATCTCACTGGCTCTACTCAGCAATAACGCTGTCAAACAACACAGATCACAAGAGCCTGGCCAGCAACAGCATCAAGCTTTCAAACCAGAAAATCTGACCTGTGACCCCAGCGCACAAATCCTTAGCGATGAAGCAAGTTTACATTTAAACATTTTCGGCCTTTTCAAATTCACAGTGAGCATGTCCAAATCGTGCCCAACTGTGTCGATGTTTTTCCCTAGTGTCATGTGACTTGTTAAGAGTTACACAGTTGCAGCTGTGTATGAATGTATAAGCTCTGATGAATTCCATGCTCAAGAGAGTTATAATAATGATGGTCACACAAAATATTGACACTATGGGAACAATTTGGACATTAATCATTGTGAGTTGAGTTATTTTTAGAGGACAGTAAATTCATACTGCTATACAAGATGTACACTGACTACTTTAATCCAAGTTTCATTTCTATAGTGTTGTACCAAGACAAGATATAATAAAAAAAGGCAAAAGGCTTTTTGCAAAGCAACAATAAAAGGAAACAAAACGTCCTAATTTTCAGTGAAAGTCGATGTAAACAATTAAATTAAAAATAACTTTGGAGCATTGCTCTTGCTCCATAATACAATGTGAAGAACAACAAAACGTTACATGGAGATTTATTTTTTTTTACATTTATTTTAGGTAGGCCTGGACAATAATTCGATATCGGTATTTATCGCGATAAGAAATGTTTCAATAACGGTGATATCAGTTTTGTGGTATATCGATATGTATTAGAATCACGGACAGGCGTTTTTTACTGGCGTCAGCTCGCCGCAGAGCTCAACACATTCAGCCTCCGTAGCTGGGCTACGTCAGTGCGTGATGACGTAACCACACAGGCACGTAGCCAAATAGGCTAGGCTAGGCAAGGCTAGGTTAAAATGGCTAGGCTCGGGTCCGCTTCGCTACGCAGCAAAAATGTCTCGCGCTGGAGACAAACGGAGCTGGGACGAGCGGATCCAAGGCTAAGGTAGACTCGGTTCGGTCGGCCCCGGATCCTCGAGGCCGGCCGCGGGTCCGCTCGCTCGGCCGCGGGTCCTCGAGGCCGTCCGCAGGTCCGCTCGCTCGGCCGAGGGTCCTCGAGGCCGGCCGCGGGTCCGCTCCCTTGCCGCTTTGCTGCAAATTGTGCCGGAGAGTGCAGCCGACCAGCAGCGGTAATGTTAATACATCTAAACTGTTCCACCACTTCAAGCAACTCCACTACATACAATATTTTTCTTATACTGACTGAAGCACTTTTATAGCTTATGTTGTAACTAAGTTATTCATAGTTGATAAAGCCTGTAGGTTTGTTTATTTGACGGGAAAATCTTGTTGCTTTTATGTATTTAAAGGCGTATTGTATTCTATATCCTAGTTGAAACACTTTTGTTTTAATCTGTTAAATTTGTTCACAAAGAATAAGAAGCTCTGCCTCTGTTGTAATTTAAAGTTATTTTTATTGGTAATAGTTATACAGGCTTATGTTTGACAGGGATGTCATGTTATTATTTTGCTATATGCAAATAATATTGAGCATTGATTTATTTTGACTACTTTTATTTCTAAAGTATTAAAGTTTTTGTGAAAGGAGGTTTCAAAGGCTTAAATAAAATTTTCAGACAGTAGTAGGTACAGATTTCCATTAGATAGATAGGTAGATAGATAGATAGATGTGCATATAATGAGGGTAGCTGATGCCAACCATACAAAAAGTGCAAATACACAGTTATATAATAATTTAAATCCGCAGTGCTGCAGGGATTGCAGGGCTTCTTAGCAGTTTTCTGAGGCCTTCAAAGTATTTATATCGATATCGAAATTATATCGTATCGACCGAAATTTAAGGAATATATCGTGATATAAATTTTGGCCATATCGTCCAGCACTAATTTTAGGCAATAACCTATGTATAAGTTTTCACTTTTTGATATAAATTTGAATCTCAAAACTGTTCTTTATACTGTTTTGAAAATTCATAATAAATGGACAAATATAAATTCGCCAAAATAATAAAATATTTTTTTTTACACTGGCTTCCAATATTTTTTTATTCTACTGTAAAGTTGGCGCTTTAAAAAATGTCTTTGCGTGACGATAAGTGAAAATACATACATATACCCACACATACATATAGTATTTGTATATGCAAGTGGTAGAACCACAGAACAATCACCAATTATTCAACCCATTGTCAAGAAATCTGTTTGATCAAAACAGCAGCATGCTGCAACAGACATTTGGGAACAGATAATTGCACTGATAATTGTTCAACAGCACTAAATTGCAAAATGACTTACCACGCAGTGTCTTTGATGGATGCACATCACAGTCAAACGGGGTATTCTTCACTGTTCAAACAAACAGCTCCTGTGAAAATAATAATAAAAAACATTTAGAATAAGGACCGGTCATTTCTTACTTAAACAAAAAAAACTAAATGTGCTAGAGTCAGGTAAGCTGGATTAAAACATTTTAATAAATTATAACTAAAAGAGAAGCATTCTAAAAAAATTTCAAATAGCAAATAAAAACACACCCAAACACATACAAAAAATCTCTAAGTCAAACTACTGCTCTGATCACAGTGTTAGACTCGCTCTCCTACTGTACATAACAGCCTGAGATTTCAGAATATTTTCAAACATACTGCAGTTCAGAGAGAGAGACTGCTATCAGTACAGCAGTGCGAACAGTCGCCACGTCTTCGTGCCGTTTTCAGGCACGCAGCAGTCTATTCTGCACTGGGAGATCCATTAGATAGGGCAGGATCTGCAGATCTGCAACACTTACCAAACCCTTAAGGCTTTTCTGTCCGTATCAGCAAAGTCATTACCCAATTAAGGTCTTTTTTCTGTGCTGCAGGATTTTCAACAAGCTTTTAATCATTTCCTTTTTCTCTGTAAGGCCACCAAGGAGGTGATGGGGCACTCGAGTATTTTAACCCCAGGCATTCATTTACAAAATCAGTAATGCTGCTTAGAACAAAGTGCTCTTCCCCTGAATAAAACTGTAAAAAAATTACACGTCAGGCTCTACACTATAATTTAGCATTTTTAAAAACACATCAGAAAGTGCTTCATTACTACAGATTTCATCACATTGTTAAACACACAGTGAACATAAAAAGACAGAAAAGAGCTCTTTACAGTTGAATTTTTAGTTACGCTCATATCCAGGGACAAGATTCACAGGGTGTCTCACAATATAATATTATGATATCCCGATACTGCGATTCTGTAACTCATTGATTTACAAGACAATTCTCTACGACACTTTACGACATTTGTGTTACTGAAACGGATAAAATACCCCTAAATACGAAAATACCAGGAATTATGGATTTGTTTGAGTCAGTTTCACAGAATTCAACCATCAAATCAAAGTAACTTTAGTAGTTAGCCAAGTCAAATTGAGGGGTGAGTCTTTATTGAGTTTAGAGCACCTATGTTTTGACCAAAATATTGATATTTGATGTTACGTATTGACAGCGTATCGCAAAATACAACAATTTAATATATGATAATATTGATATTTTGTTCCACCTCCACTCATATTACAGTACACACATGTGAACAGAGAAAAGAAGCAGAATTCAGATATAAACACTGAACACACCCAGAAATACACAGAATTAGACCATCTAGGTTAAAACAGCTGCGAACAGCATCCTAGCCTGGTGGTGCTGTTCTAACCTTCATAACTGAAAAGATATCAAACATCAGACATGAGTTAATCTCGGAAAACAGATAGCATCCAGGCTACCCTCCAATCCTTACTGCTGAGTTCGGCTATTAGCTAGCACTTAGCCGCTAGCTGTATTCCAGTGTTCTGAGGTTAATAACTAAAGACTGGAGTGAACTATAAACATAATCCACATATTATATCAAACCAAACAAAAACTACTTATTTAAGCAGCACAGTACCATCCATCTGTTATTAAACACCAGTCCTTAATTCCTCTCGGAATACAGTTAGAAATGCCAGTTAACCTCTAGCACCGCTGGTTAGCTGATAGCCATTGCTAGTTCACTATCTGATTCGGAGTTTACTCATTGAACTTTTGATAAAAATATGGTAAAATATCTCAATTTAAGCATTGTAAGTAGGGCTCTAGGTCTGTAAAATGATTAGACATTGTTGGAAATTGCTGGCGATAAACAATATAAACATGCATTTTTCAACAAGACAGTGGGATAAACCACAGCCTGTGTTTCTAAATGTTTCCTAGGTGGTTGCTAAGGTTGTTGCTAATGTGTTGCTATGGTATCTGTGGTGGTTGCTATGGTGTTTCTAAGTGTTTACTAGCTGAAAAACGTATATTGCAAGTTCTATAAGCATGTCGAATTTCGTAATTTTGTCTCAAACTTTCTAACCACTAGAGCTGTTTGACATTTGCATCTAAAGTATCTGGACACTTTTTAATGTTTTCTATGAGGAAAATTTTGGCCACTTTAGACACTTCACTTCACACACATGTATACAGTCTGTCTAAATCAGATGACCAAATATCTGTTGTGTTAGCAGTAATAAAATTGTGGGGTAATAGCGTGACAGAGTTCAGAAAGAAACCATCCAAAACCATTAAATCTATTATACTGACATATTATTATACATGTCAGAACGGGCATGTTAACGGCAAGTTAATGTGTTCCACATGTTCCATATCATTACTGTCACGTTATAACTTGCATGTTTCCAATTTGGCTTTTTTATGTTGTGCTTGACAAGGTGTGAAAAATATCTTGACACATGAACCACAAAAAATATTCAAAATGACTTCTGTTGGCATCACCATGAAGCTTGATTAGACTGTTAAACACCATATGTGTGACCAATAGGATAGTGAGAAGAATGTGCGACACCAGGTGCACCATGTTCATATTTGAATTTAAAAACATTTTGTTTATAATAGAAATTAGGAGTGTGCCACATCATATCATACTCAATAATATTGCCATAATTTTTGTGTTAATAACGTTAGTCTTAAAATTTCATTTTATATATTTTTTATATTTTTGTAATATTTGTTTTGCATTTAATTTAATTTTTAGCTGTTTATGTCAGCTTTTTATATGCACACATTAATTGTTATGCATTTTATTACTATTGAACATTTTTGTTACATTATATAGTTTTTCTCATTATTATTATTATTTTTTTTACAAAATCTTGGTAGGTAACTGGTTAAAAAAATGAACAAATGTTTAATTTTTTTGCTATGCATTATACTTATACTAGTAAATAAAGCTTTAACATGTATTTTGTATAGATCAATATCACAAAATACTAAGGCTGGGTGATAATGTAATGTAGATATTCTTCAAATATATGAGTGGTTCTTTTTTATTCTGCGATTTAGTTTTTTAGTTCTGTTTTTTGCAAACGAACAGCACCACTTTAAGTGTTGGCAAGCTATTGTTTTCTTTATATTTAATTTACAAAAAGTATTTTATTTATTTATTTTATTTTTTATTTTTTTACCAACAGTAAGCAGACTAATTTAAGCTAACATGCAGCTTTTGTATTAAACGTAGTGCAAATATAACCCCATCATATTTCAGTTTAGGAAAAAAGTAAAATATAAAATTATTATATTATATTTTTAAACCTTTATTTTACCAGGCAAATCATTAAGAACAACTTCTTATTTACAGTGGCAGCCTGGCATACCCTCTGCAACTTCTACATGTAAAGATTTACAATCTTGATGATTACATTTTGAAAATCACAATTAAACAGTAATTCGATTGCGGTAATCAAATCAATTCGATTAACCTCCCAACTCTACAAAATACCCTGAAATACTGTGATAATATTTTAGGGCCATATCGCCTAATAGAGACATGCATCTGACTCTGAACACTGTTGGACTCTACCTCAGTGTGCCACACAGTATTTTGATAGCACTGTATTAAATTAAAGCCATATAGAGAGCACAAATGCCACAGAAGATCACATGGGGAGGTGAAGAGTGGGCATGCTGCCACTGCTGAAAAAAAAATCCTGGAGGAAACAGTTTCCTCTCAAATCTGGACTTTGATTAAACAGAAAAATCCCACATGCGGCGCTAATACAACAGATGGCTAAACTTTCAACAACTGAGAAATCATTTTACATAATACGCAGAACACTGTGATCAACTGCGATTAAATGCCAACTGAGGCGACTATGCTATGGCTGTCGTGCACTAATGGATCTGAATGTCAGTGCGGCCTAAAAGAAGATGAAATACCAAACGCAAAGCTATTCCAGAGACAGTGAACAGTTAAATATCACCTCCCTTCTTCACACAAATAAATAAAAAGGAAACTAAACCTCTAAGGGCAGTGGATTGTGCAGGAGAGAGGCAATATATTCTCCACTTTAGAGCTGACTTCACTAAAGCCTCAGTGTCGATCCCTTATCATTAATTCATCACTGCATTACATCACATTCATTTCCAGGCAAAGCAAAACCTACTCACAAGTAATCAATATATCAAATCAACCAATCAGTAGCACATGTATACATCAAAAGACCTGGTGGCCACCGGTAGGCTCTGTTTGCGGCATGTAGAGCACACAGTAGTTGACTCTGCCAGTTTAGAGACCCCATCAGCCCCCAAACCCAATATGTGAAATACATAACAAAACATAATGCATTAATATGCGTGTTGTCAGCATTAACATATTAACTCAATCTGGAAACTTTAATGCTTTATTATTATTTTTTATGCAGATCCTGGTGACATATTAGTGGTTTTATTTAGTGGTATAAACACAGCATTGACATTGTTTAGTTAAGAAGACAAATTATGTATGTTGAATTACGGATAAAATTACTAACTCTAACTCTCACTCTAAAACTCCTTCATCCCCTTCTCTTTCTTCATTTTCATGTCTCTCTCTTTCTCTTATTTACACACACATGCATCCTGCCTCGCTTAACCCACCCAATCATCTAGAAAAAAAAGTCATGTTTAACAGTAGAAGTTGGTTAACTTTGGTTTATTTCCATCATTAAAGCTTCTGCTCCTCTTCCTGAAACTTTTACTAAGTAGATTTTGCGATTCTAAATGAAACATCATTAAAACTATATTGATATGTTATAATAGTCTGTAATGCATTACACACAACACGTTTATTTTTTTGCTTTTTTTCTCCCCCAATAAACCTGTGATTAATTACAGAATACTGTTGTTATTAAAAAAATTACACCACTAATTAATATATACATACGATATAGGGAATCATAACATCTCTACTTCTATAAAGAATCATTTATACATTACACATGTTACCAGTATTGGTTTATATTGATCTTTAATTTAAGATTTTTACTGTCAATGAGTTTTACTGTCATTCTAAAACATAGCATAACTTTTATACAATAAAACCTCCTTCCATACACTTTTTTAATCAATAATGTTGGTCCATCGTCTTATTTTATTGTATACAATCTGACATCTGTCTATCAAGCAGACCTCAGCCTGCTATTGTAACTCTCCTTCACGGCTTCATCTCAAGCTGCCCAGATCCCTGTGACTCTCTTCTTACAGGTATTAGTGCTTCATTAAATTTCTGATGGTTCAAAACTCACTCACTTTCTATAGTATTTAAACATTACACCAGTTCTCTTAAGGAACTTAACCTGTCTTCCTATACAATAACTCCTATAGTCAAAACTGCGATCCCGCAGTGTAGTTTAAAATCCTTCAACTCACTTTACGCAGCTTTCAAAACCGTAGCTTCTTCCTACCTCTCCGACCTTCTTCAGCCTTATATAGCTCTCTGAACATTTCCACACAGAGCTTGGTGACCGACTCTTTTTCAGACGTGCTCGGCGCCCCTTGGTTCTCTCTCCTTCACCACAAATCTAACAGTCAGATTCTCTGCTCAGTCTCAGCTCAATTCCAACCCCTCTGACACCCCCATTCTACAAAGCCCCGCAGGTGAGAACCTGCGCAAATAAAATTAAGTTGTGGCTAGGCCTGTCATGATAATTACATCTACTTATCATAAAATATATGAACTTATCCTTAATAATTTTTGCTCACCTTGATATTTTGCTGACCCCACTGTATTTACTTAGGAGATTTTATTAACATATATGAGCCAACACTGCAACTTTATGTAAAAAAACAGTGGTTCTCTTTTATTGTATTATTTAATAATTTTGTATATTTTACAATATTGGCAAAATTTATATCACAGTATATATTATCACAATATATTTTTTTATTTTTGTGGGTGAAAATCACAGGGCATTTCACAATACACAATTATCAGAATTCACAATACTCTAATTCTGCGATACTCAATAAATTGAAGTCAATTATCTACAATGCTTCACAGAATTTGTGTTACTAAAAATTTAGTGTTGGTAAAAAGTGGTTAAATGTGTGATTTCAATTTCAATGTTAGCATTACATTTAGAGAAATTTTGTCCCCAATGAAATCTCCTAATATATATATATATATATATATATATATATATATATATATTTTTTGGGATGTGTCAAAGCAGTACACAAGGTGAATGAGCAGTAAGCTGTACAAAACGGATTGTCCCATTTGCAGTAAACGACAGATTTGCTCTATTTTATGAGTAGACACTTACTTATGTAGTGTTATAGTTTCATGTTGCACTATTGTTACACTTTCTGCACTCTATGTTTGTCTATAGTATTGTTGTTCTATGTTGCACCATGGCCCTGGAGGAACATCATTTTGTTACACAGCGTACCTGTACTCAGATATAATGACAATAAAAGCCTTTTGACTTGACTTAACTTGAAACAGTAGGGCTTTGCCATGGTTCTATACAGAATCGAAGCAAATAATTTGACTTCACCTGGTTAAACGGTTCTTTTATGTAACAGAGAGACTCCTATAGGAATTCTGTCTCTGCATTTAGGGCTGGACAATATGGCCAACATTTTTTGACAATAGGTTCCTTAATTTCAGTCAGAATGATTCCAATTCCAATACTAAACTGCCAAGAACTTCCACAATTGCATCTACAAACTAAAAACACACTGGTTGGCCAATTCATGTAATCTGCCCTGTAAACAGTGTCAGTCAGTGGCCGATGTTCTAATTCTATGAACAACCTGGCAAACAGATGAAATCAGGAGATGTATGAAGATGCTGTAGAAAGTTGCCACCTGCAAGTGCAATGACAGCATTAAAAGTTGGTGAGAAATACCACAGAGAGAAGTGACATTATTATTTGTGCACTATTCTTCTCACACACCCCCCAAAACAGCTGTGGATGTCATTGCAGTTAAATGCACTGCAAACTAACATGTAATTTAAACTGGGTTATTTGAATATGATCAAATGGTTAGTTACGCAAAAACTGTAAAAAAAAATGCCTAGCTTTGCAACAGGGTGGTAAAATAACCAGTTTTAAACTATTTGCTTTTGGGGGATTTTGAGCTGCAAGTGCACCGACAGCAAAACACTAGTGGCAGTGGGAGCAATGCCATCATTATTTGTATACTTTTTTTTAAATCACATCCCCCCCAAAAGAAACAGATTTTATTGGGGCACAATTACTCTAAACGTAATGCTAACATTTAAATTAAAGTTCACACATTTATTTAACCACTTTTAGCCACACTAACCAGGTTTAGTTATTGGAATATGGTCAAAGTAGGTACGCAACAGTGGGACAATACTGATTGGGATGAACTCTGTAAATAGGGCTTAATAAAACCAATTTTAAAGGCAGTATCTGCCTTTTGGTGAACTGCAAGTGTAACGACAGCAAAGAAAAGTTGGAGGCAGATATTTTACCGCAGGAAGGAGTGTTTATTATTATCATTATTTGTTCACAATTCTTCTCATATCCAAGATCTGATTTCACTTAATAGCCACACATCCCAGGTTTGGTTATTAAAATATGATTGAATGGATAGTTAAGCAAAAGTGGGATAATATGTACTGGGTGTATAGCATTATGAGTTTCTTTGCTTTTACCAAATTGAAAACCTCTGAAATATAATCAAGAGGAAAGTGGATGTTCACAAGCCATTAAACCAAACTGAACTGCTTGAATATTTGCACTAGAAGTGGTGTAAAATTATCCAAAAGCAGTGTGTAAGATTGGTGGAGGGGTGCATGCCAAGATGCAAGAAAAACTGTGGGTTATACCACTAAACATAGCTTTCTGAACTATTAAAACTTTATGAATTTGAGTACTGTTTTCTTAGCATTATTTGAGGTCTCAAAGCTCTGCATCTTTTTTGTTATTTAAGCCATTTTTATTTGGGATTTGGGAGAAATGTTGTCTGTAGTTTATAGAATAAAACAATAATGTTAATTTTACTCAAACATATAGCTATAAATAGCCAAATTAGAGAAACTGAAGTGTTCTCTTATTTTTTTTTCTTGAGCTGTATGTAATTTTTTGAAAATATCTCAATTCATATGCTTTACCATTACTGCTATGAGTGTGTTGCAGTTTTGTTTTGTTTATGCTTAGTGAAAAAAAAATAATAATAGTAAGTTTTGCTTTTGGATTTTTGTGTTCTGCAAGTGCAATGACAGCAAATGAGAGTAAATAAAGTTGGTGGGAGATTTCTTATCACAGTGCCTTTATTATTTGAACACTGCTATTCTCACATCCAAAAAAGAAAGGGGTTTGTTGTAGACAGACGCCACTGTACTAAATAAACCATGCATACTACATGTAGCAAGCTAACCTAACTATCTGCTCTATTGGAGCCCAGTCATTTGTTTAGCCTGCTGCCGTTTCAGTGAACTCTTCAAATGTGATGAAGTGGATGACAGTGATTTTCATCTCCAGAGCTCTCTCACTCACACATACTCAAAACAAACACACACACGCACACACAGTTCTCAGGGCGACCATAACAAACGCTGCTCGCCTCCTCTCAGTATAAACACTGAGCTCCAGTCACAGAGCCGCGCATCCCCGCCGCTCTCTCTCTCTTACCTCACACTGCTACTGCGGCTCTGCTCTCCTCCTCCAGCCGCTCCTTCAGCTCTGTGTTCGCAGCTCTGCCTCTCTCTCACGCGCTTCTCCTCTGTTTCATCGTGTTAATCACGGCCTCCGCTCCGCTTCCAGCCCGGTTACCGGTCCGCGCGCACCGCCAGCTAATCTCGCTCACCGTCTGAAAAACGCCCGAGCGCTGCTGAGAGGAGCACGCCGCCGCTCCAGCGACATGCCCCGCCCACCGCGCGCAGTGCAATCCCACAGACCCCGCCCACCAGAGGACACTCCCACTGAAGACACGCCCACAAAACAAAAGAAACTTCCAATATTGCAAGACTGTTAGTGTATAATGTGAAATGTTTTAGCTCAGATTTCTCACTTTTTTCAGAGGGACTTTCTTTATTTTCGTTCAGGTTCTGTAGACTTTTAATCGGAATTAAACAAAAAAAATCTTGTTACTGCTAATACTGCACTACCTCATATCTACGGCTAGTTACTTTTATACTTTGTATAGTTTTTGTTTCTATAAATTAATGTATATATTCTTTCATTCAGCATTTTTAATTTTTTACTTACATTTCATAAGGTATAGTTAATATTTTAAATCTAAGGTAGAATCTTCCTTAGTCTTATATTTCTTACTATGCTTCCTTACTCCAGTATTATTGTTGTTTGTATGATCTATCTATCTATCTATCTATCTATCTATCTATCTATCTATCTATCTATCTATCTATCTATCTATCTATCTATCTGCTCTTCATTCACACTATCATGCTGCTATAGCAAAACTTGCCCTCTGGACTTTATTCATGTTGCTGCTATTTGCCTACTCTCCCTATTTTTGTGTATTTATCTTGATATCTATTTTTTTATTTTATATTTATCTATTTTTACAATTGCTCTTTGGATGTAAACTGGACCATGAGATTACAATTTCGTTCCACCTCCTGTACCACATGTGATGTGAATGACAATAAAGTCTCCTTGAATCCTTGTATAAAAAAAATAATAATAATAAGTACATAAGTAAGTTTTACTTATGAAGCACTCTGTACACAGCCTACACTGACCTAACCAAAGTGCTGTACATAAAAAGTCTAATGACTACACATGCAACCAAAACATAGGTAAAATAAATCACTTAAATAACATAATAAAATAAGTAGCCCAAAAAAACACAGATAAGATCAATAAAAATTGCTAAAACACAAACACAAACTAAAATGCAAAATAAGAAATATAGGATAAACTGACCACTAAAACACCCAAATCACTCACTGTTCAAAAGCAAGTTTGTATAAGTAAGTTTTTAGACTTGATTTAAAAACAGAGACAGATATAATAATAATAATAATAATAATAATAATAATAATAATAATAATAATAATAATAATAATAATAAAAGCTTTTCAGCAACATAAAAAAGAAATCAGGAAAACTGAGAAATAAAAAAATAAAAAAACATCAAGAATTTTATTTTCTGGAAATTCTGATGGTGCAGAAATGGAAAAACTTAAATAGATGAAACCTCATTTCTTATTTACTACAGTAATACAAAATAGAAACATTAAATAACATAGTATAATGCTGCGCTTTCCTTGTCGAGCCAGTATCAGATTGTTAGTTGTTGTTAATTGTTGTTAATTGTTAGTTGGGTAAACATTGGATCCTGGCTGAGCCCTATGCATAACTCTTGTTGTTAAGCGCAGGATTTATCAACTTCATGTAATATATTACTACATGTTTCACAAAATCTTCTAAATTTTAATTTAGCCTTAAACAATCAGAGAATTAAACTGATAAATGTCTACAACAGGTTCCCCTTACTAAAGGACAGAAGAAGATATAGAGGACTATTAGTAAAAATACTCCCACTAAAAAAACAGTAATCAGTAAAGGATCCTCTTAGCCACATTCTTAATAAAAATACTTCCATTATAAGATAACAGGACCTTCAGGAAAAAGAAACGCACCACCACCACAACAAATAAAAGAAATAAAAGAAATATGAAATATAATGAAATATTCTTTAAAATAATGAGTCATAAAAATATTAATCATCATCATGATTATTATGAATATTATATTATTTGTTTGTTTTTTCATTATGCATAAACAATGCAAGCTTGTGTTAGTAAATAAAATAGCAGTGATGATAAAGCTAAAAACTTTAATTAACACATTAAATATACAGAATATAAAGTTTAGATATTGTTCATAAATCAATCATACAGTAACTGTGTAAGACTCTGAGCTCCAGCACTGAGTGATCATTGTAACAGGTGTGTGCTGTTGTGGGCGTGTCTCATAATCTTGTGGTGCGCAGGTGATATACCCAGACTCTCAGCGCCCTCCAGCGGCGTTATATAAAAACATCAGGTGAAAACCTCAGGCTGAGATCGTGCTGGACTACAAACACTAATGTACCAAAAGAGTTTAAATCAGACAGAACTGGCAGAGGTTATTTCAGTGACCATAAACATGTACTTTATTTTCTCAGTGCAAAGTGATTCACCCTAAGAAGCATGATTGCCATCTATTGGTCATGGCATGTTCTGTTTTTATTTTAACATTTTATTAAAAATGTAATTTCATGCTAACTGAAAACATATTTTCATATTTTTCCAGCTATTACAAAGTTTAGAAAATAGTGAGAGTTAGATTTTGATCAGTAACTAACTCACATATCACAACACAGATCAGATCAGATCAGCTAACACAGATCAGCTGCCTGGATCACAGCTACACAATTCTGGGACCATCTGATCATCATCTTGGCAGTAGATCATACTCCTCCACACATTCCCAGAGTTAGGAGACGAAAACCAAGGGTGGTCTAGGATTTCTTCTGCCCTTAGTCGTTCTGATGGGTCCTGACGTAGGATGCTCTGTATCAGACACCGGGCTTTAGGGGAGAGAATCTCTGGAATATTAAAGCTACACCTCTGGATTTTTTTGAAGATAATGCTGGAGTCTGAACCAGTGAAAGGGTATCGTCCAACAAGAATGGTGTATAGCATAACTCCAAGACTCCAGACATCTGCTGCCTTCCCTGAGTACTTGCCCTCTTCCAGCAGGTCTTCTGGACTGGTGTAATAGATAGAGCAACTGTGCTTTCCATACAAAAAATCATCACATCTGTCCATTACACATGCATCATCAAGGCTGGCCAGCATCAGTCTGGACCTAATTGTGATCAAAAAAAGTAAATCAGTATGTAAACAAATGAAAACATGAATATGCATTCATAAACAAACCACATAAACAAATTTCTGCTAAACTAAAAGTGCAAAAAGAAATCTGTTTTCTTCTACCAAAACACTAGTCTATAAACAATACAGCACCCTGCCACCAAAAGATTACAGAAAACTCACTTAAAAAAAGACTCACAGCTAAAAACAGAATCCTTCATTAGTAAAAGATACAGGGCCCTCACTAAAAACACTCCCATTTAAATACTACAGGACCCTCACTTGCAAAAAACTCACAGTATAAGACTACACGACCCTACTGATAAAAAAAAAACACTCTGAACTAAATGACAACAGAAACCTCACTAAAAACACTTCCAACAAAATCTACAGGACCCTTGCTAAACACTCCCACTAAAAGACTACAGGACATTTGCTAAAACACTCCCACTAAAAGACTACAGGACCCTCACTTAAAATAAATTCACAGTAAAAGGCTACAGGGCCCTACTGATAAAAAAACACTCTAACTAAACGACCACAAGATCATCACTAAATTATCACTTCCACTAAAGACTACAGGACCCTCACTGAAAACACTCCCACTAAAAGACTACAGGACCTTTACTAAAACACTCCAACTAAAAGACTACAGGACCCACGCTAAAACACTACCACTAGAGACTACAAGAACACTATATTCCACTTTAATGCAAAAAAGCTTCCACTAAAATACAACACTAATCTCTTTCAACGGCAAACAGATACATAGACAAACAGACAGACCTCACCTCTCTTTATTTTTAAACACAAATCTTCGTAATTTCAGGTCACGCAGAACAACATCATGACAATGACAATGTGCCACAGCAGACACCATCTGATGAAAGAGTTGTGAAGCTTCATCTTCTTCTAAGCTTCTTGAGGTCTGAACGTATGTCTGCATGTTACCATAGCTCAGATCAAAGAACACATATGCCATCATATCCTGAACAACAGTATCAGTTATCTCAGGAAGGCTGGGATGGACAGGAAGGTGAAGGTAGACGGCCACTGACTGCAAATATCTAGAGATGGGAAACTTCTTAAAAAGAACAGAAAAGAAACAGACATAATGAATAACAAAAATTTAACGTCCAAAAAATGTCCTATTTTCCACAATCCTCTCCGTACAGAAATGTAATATTTGACAATGTACAGATATCGAATATATATTACTTAGAACACTGAAAAAAGCATTTTGTTACCTGTCCCCACTCTTTGACTACAAAACTTACCATGAAATATAAATATAAAATTCATATAAATTTCAAAGGCCTTTTTTTGCATTGTTGTGTGACTCCAAATCCCAGCTATGCTTTAAAAATACCTTTTTTTTATAACAAATTTAACTTAAATAATATTTAAGTTAAAATACACACTTAAGTTGTATATTTAGATTGTCAGTGAGTTCCAGTAACAGAAATGAGTGCCAGTAACAGGACTGAGTGCCAATAACAGTAGACTGCCAGTAACAGGAGTGAGTATTGTCCATTGGTTTATTGATTTATAAATGTAAATATTAGTTCATGTAAACCACTTTTTTTCCAATTCTGTTTGGTTCATCATTCATCCATTTGTTTAATAAACTGCATGATAATAAATTTGATAAAATTTCAGGTTTGGGTCGTCATGAAAAGATAAAGATAGCTTTGCTTCGTTTGGAAAAATACAATGTTCATGCATATATAGTGATTTGTTTTGTCATAAACATCAATTATTTAAACATGCAGTCAACCATTTCTTTAAAATAAAGACTTTTTTGAGAGAAATTAAAGGAATTAGTAGATTTGCTTTTTAACATGCTATATCGAGTAGTTATATATGTTTTATTAGATTCAGAGTTGAAAAAAAGAAAAACAATTACGTTTAATTTGGAAACGTTAGAACAAGCAAATGATACCTATTCGGTGGAATGGCCCTTATATGGTTATTTATCAGATTTCTGTGGTAAGTTAGCTGATTAATTTGTGTGTGTGTTTGTGTGTGTGTGTGTGTTTGTGTGTGTGTGAGGAGGTCTTACCTTACACTGGAGCTTCTGGCCGCTGTGAACATGAGCTGCTCTGAACACATTCTGCCCAACTTTCTCACGTATCACATAATTCCCAACCCGACCACCTTTACAACAACCGAGCGGCTCTTTACACACAGGAGAGGACATGTCTGTACCCAGGCGAGCGGTGAATATCTGCAGAAAGCTCTGCTAAAGTTAGTTTAGCTGCTGTTAGCTTGCTTTAATGAAGTAGCTGATATAACTAACTGCCTAACTTCATCCAAACGGCCACAGCCAGCCGGTCTGTAGAACCCTAGTTAAAAAATGCCCTTTTCTAAAGAAAATAACAGGGTGTGGAAACAGATATAAACAATGCTATAAAGTATATAGTATATAGTGGTGGACGAAGTACCAAAACCATGTGTTCCTCAAATTAAAATTAAAGTAGAGGTAAAATATTAGCTACTTATACATATCTACTTAAACATATCCTTTTTTAGTTAAAGTACACCACTAATTATACAAAGTATAAAAGACAAAGATTTATTATTTTTGTAACACTATTGCTTTATCAGCTCAATTAACATGCAAAGTCTCCGGATCACCAATTTAAAAAAGGGATGTCATTAATTAATTTGGCAAAGCAAACAGTCTCCTTTAGACAAACTCAATTGGGTATTTTTAACTTTTACATTTTCTTATGATCAAACAGTTCAGTTTAAGATTCATTTGCAATAAGTTTAATAAAGAATTTCCTTTAAACATAAGTTTGTAAATTAATGATAGAACCATATTCTTTTACTTGGTAGGTATATTCAACAGTTCAAAATTGGGTTGAAACTAATGCTGTAACCCTAATCGTTGGATTTGCTTTGTTTGTTTTGGTATGTTAGATTTCTATGCACACATTTAACTTTGAAACGTAGTGGATTTAAAGCAAATAGTTTCCAAAAAGTAGTACATTTAATAACATTTATTATTTGTTACTGTCCACCACTGGTATTACTAAACACAAAAGTCTAGACACAATTAAAGCTCCATTTCATTAATATTTATTGGGTAGCACACAATATAACACATTTATTATAAGTTACAGTGTCTCAGTAAGAAACCACCACATTTTTTTCCCATTTCTGTTTCTGTGTCCTCTTACACCTCTGAAAGGTTTGATACACACTGGACAAACATGCTTCAGATGTGACACTCCACTATGAGAATTAAGGTTACGGTTAGTAAAACCCAAACTCAACACTATATTCAGGAAAAAAAAAAAACTTAAAACATAAAAAACAAAAATACTTAATTTTAAACGTAAAAGGACAAGTAGGCTAATGTGAATGTGGATATACAACACAATAGGCCTAACTCAGAGTGTAGTCATTTATGGTAGGAATGGTTCACACCTAAATGAAATGAATTCAGTTTTTACTTATCTGTTGAGAGATCTTTTGTGCCTAAAGTTTAGGGTGCATTTAAACTGTGTTCTGCACACTAACACTTTAAGGTACTATATAGTCTCAACTAATCTTAATAAAACAGGTTTGACAGGTTAGTATACAAAATATTTATGTACTATCCTGTGTTGTCCACCTGTCGTAATTTTAAACGTTATACTCAAAAAGTAGATTGTAAAAAAATTGACACATCTTTATACTAACTAGTTTTTGAGTATAAATAAAGTAGTATTTTACAATTTTGACACTTTTATCTATATAACATAATTCAAACTCAAAAACTAGTTAATATAAGGGTGCGTTCCAACTGAATACTTATCACTAATACTAACAAGTTTTGGATTTGAGGGCAGAGTACAGTTTCAAACTTAAACACTCTCAAATAAACAAGATGCAAAACCTAAAAAACTAGCCTGGTCAATTATGCTTGCTGTAGGGGGGGGTATTTTCAGTAAACCATTTCTCTATCATATATGGACTACAAAATGGATTTCAAAATAATACACATGATAAAAAAATAAAAAGGTCTAGTACAATACCTATAAAATAAATGGTATATAATGAGTATGTCCAGTCAAGTAACTCTTTGCAGCAACACAATACACTTCAGTAAATCACTTAACCATGTATTGTTCATTCGTAAGCCAGAGACACTGCTCCAGTGATATAATCTACAAAAATAAATTAGACCCTGTGAATAACAACAGCATGGCACTATAATGGTGAAACAAAAGTAAAGGCAATGTAAATTTTCAGCTGAAATTGAAAATTTATGAAATCATTCTGATTTCAAAATAAACCGCACAATCATGAAGCCACATTTCGAAACAACACGAACACTTATCATGCAAGACAATGTTAGTGACAACATTAAGGTGAACATCAGGCAGATTTAAATTCTGCAGTTTTTTTTTTCCATGCCACACATCGAGTGGAACAATCAAACAAAGGTTATGGTTAAGATGCGGTAGGTGTTGGATTAAAGGGATAGAGGACAACACTAGCCATTTAATAGAACTCTTAAGGATAACCTCTGTAATATTGACAATATTGACACAGTAAGTAACTCTGGTTTCCTGAATGCCAGTCTTATTACAGAACTATCCACCTCAGCACTGGCAGATATCTGAAAGACTGGCATTGGGGCACATTATTGAGCTAGCATTACTAAAGAAGTGTTCAACCAGATTGTCACACAAGAACAATAAGAATGAGTGGGGATGTGTGTCACAGTGTGACGGGCATCTCATTTCAGGTCGCCGGAGTCTCCCTGGATAGTCTTTTTGATGCGCAGCAGCATGGTGGTCTGCCACTGGTCCAGACGAGAGATTGAGTCGAATTCCTTCACCTAGAATAGCAGCACAGGACAGGAGCACAAATCACTCTGCCTTCAGATCACAAATGTCAAAGCAAGGTAAGTGCTTTGAAATGTTTGTAGCACTATAAATAATCATGAAGACACGCAGACTTTAAAGGAAAACTTACAGCCTCAGTGAACGCCTCACTGTTCTGCTCCTCGTGCGCTTCCAGCAGTTTCTTTAAATAAGAGAAGCAGTTAAAACTCAGCTAAAACTCACTCAAAACTCATATTTTTTCAATATAAATTATCATACTTACTTTCAAGAGCTTGCATTCTCTTGAGTCTGAAAATGCTGGAAACATACTTTCATACTTCTCTATGGCCAGCTATAAAAAAAAATGTGTTAAATTTATGATGCTGAAACAAATCCAGACATAAAAACAATACAGTTATTTAACCAGGAGGCACCACATGTCAACCTGATGTCAGAAAGACGGTACATTTTTATTAAAAATGAAAACTAAGTCGATGTCATAACCAAACATTGTGCAGATTATAATTATTTGTAGGAAATTGTTTATGTGAACACTCCTGGTTGGACTGGGATCACTGGGTGAACTCCAAAATTAAAAACACACAAAATGTTTGTAACTAAGTACCATGACTTAGTTACAAACAACACACAGACATCTAACAATATTTAAATTTTTATAATGTGGGTGTCAACATTATGAAATTTAGAGGACAGCGAATTTTGGATGTAACACCTCACAACAAAACTGTATGTCAATGTGAGGCTGGAATGTAATGTTTTTAGTTTTTTGGATTTTAGTTATTTAACATCACGATTTAAAACCAGCAAAATGTCAATATCAGTATTCTCCATCAAATTAAAGTTGGCATTAGCTATACTAGCACTTAATTATGGTCACCTGCCTACACAGCTTACAGCCAGATAACAATGTCTGTCAACACATTTTTTTAATTTAATACACGACCTTTACAAAGATACTCTCCTTCAAGTGAGAAACATGATTCCAGAATGATTTCATCCTTTTAAAAATATCACAAATGCAATTAAATGTATTACAGGCCAAACTGAGCTAAAAAAAAAAAAAACACACACAAACCTTTGCATTTAATTCATCCACAATGAAATGGCACAGTGAAGCTTTCCAGAAGTACTCTTTTGCATTGTATTTCAGTAGCGGGTTATCCATTGTGCTGGTTGCAACCTAGAGAAAGAGAAAAATGTTTGATATTAAAGCACTATATTTAATTATTAGGGTTTTAATTTGAGTAATGCTGGAACACAAACCTGTTCAAAGATTTCAATGGCTTTGGGGTACTGTTCCAACTGCGCACAATAAAACCCAACTTTCAGCAGACATTTGTTGGCAGAGCTGAAAGAGGACAAAACAATTTTTACAAAACACATTCAAACCAGCAGGGTGCTGTCAAATTCAGCAACCTGAATATTTAAAAATAAACACCTCAACAACTCACACAGAAGAAATTCTGAAATTACATTATCTAGAGAAATTACAAGAAAATAACACTATCTACAGAGAGTCTGACTACTGCTATGCCATGAATCAAAGATATCACAAGAAAACCTAAAAAATGTTCTTACTTTTTTCAAAAGGCAAAGAAAAATGTTTTTTTTTTATATATATTTCTGTGTAGTAACATAAATAAATACATACATACATACATGAGCACGACGCTAACAACATATATAAACACAGCTGAAATATGTATGTTATTAATTAAAATATTTGACATGCTTGTACCAAAGATGGTTTGCAATGTATAGGAGAGTGGACACAACGCATACTATAAATAAACAATTCATCTAAAAGTGAAAAAGTTGCTATGGGTGGGGTTAGTAACACTGTGGTAGAACTAACCCACAATGTGGGTATGGTGCTTCAGTAAAGCTATCTCTCAGAGCTCTTTACATGCTTAAACATTTTCTAGATATGTGATGTCTATATATCTATGAAATAGTCATATACATGTGTAAATTCTGTTACTTTTATGGTAAAAAAACAAAAACAAAAAAAAAAACAGTTTTCAGGGTGATACTTGATAAATATTTGTCTGGAAATTACATCATGTGGACATGAGGATGTATTTTTTACTCAATACCGTTTAATTACGTGAAAAGTCCAAGTTCCAAAACAGTCCCTTTTTCTGTAAGATTAAAAAAAGGTAAATACCTGTTTGATTCCTCTCCTTTATAGTAGTCAGCAGCTTGTTCGTAATGGGCAATTGCCTTAAACAGAAAAACAGAGGAATTCGGTGATCTGATGTTTAGAGTGAGTATCGGTCAGCCTTAATATTCTTAGGATAGAGATGGTCAATATCATAAAATAAAAAAAATCTATATTCTTAAAATATACAATCAATTTCAATTACGATTTTTTGCTTATTATGTAACAACTGAAAAGGTGCCAAAGATGCCAAAATAGGTAGAAACAACACCATTTAGGGCTATTCGATATGCAGACGAATGTTAAATTCAGTCAAAACTGTGCAAGCACAATAAAACTTGTATGAAGGCAGAGCGGTTGATTGTCAGCATGCAGCATTAGCTTAATAAATTGAAAAAGCCTTTAAGACGCCAGAGAGGGCTGTTTGATTGTGAGCATGTGTGTGCTTGAGCACCCCTAAAACAGGGCAAGCGACACCCCTGATCTTGACTATACCATCTTTAAAATATATTTACTTAAAGTAATCACTAGTTGTGGGGAGTGTGGGAAGACTAATACTCAGGCATTTTTTAAAACTAACCTTAAATAATAATGACATTTCAGACATTTTGACACACAAAATAAATGCTACTGACAAAATAAATGCTACGGATCTCATGCTGGTGAGGGGAAGCTGAGTTTGTCTTTATTCTCTAGTAGATTTTTTTTGTAAAGCCTTTTGAAGTGATGCTTCATTAAAATGTATATGGGTCCTGATTACAATAAAAGTAATGCCTTCTCCATGTCTTATTAGAGGTCTCTTCTCATTTAAACAGAACATCTTAATAAACATAAGCATGTGTAACACAAACATTAAACAGACATTTGCAAACAGACCCCACCTTCTCAATGTCCACTAGCTCGGATTCGTACACTTCTGCAATAGTCATGTGATGTTTGGCTGCAATTGTGAATCGTCCCTGTGGAAGAAAGAAAGATAACACTTACAAAACAGATAAAACCAGGCATTAAGGATGCAGTGCTGTGTAATATTGGGACAAGTTACACATGTCCTAACCAGGTACACCTGCTTTCATCTTACCATGTCTGTATATATGTCGATGGCTGCATTTAAGCAGTTGATAGCCTCTATTTGATGCATTAAGAAAGGATAAAGTATTTGTTAGTAATAAGCAGAGCTGAAAAAAGGCAGTTAAGAGCAAGGAGAGAAATCACAGCAACAATTCAATTTAACCATTTAGACATTTCTCTAATTGCCATTTAAATGTGTGTTATTGCTGAAATGTTAGTAATAAAAACTGCAGTTTCTTACAAAATATAGTGGTACTGTGGGACTTAGTGCCATGCCTGAGGTACTGAAACATGATTTCTTTTTTTACTAATGAGGTAAGAATTAGGATGGAGCTAATCTCGCATCACTTCTGCTTTCCAGATGTTCCTGCCTGAAGCTGCACCATATGGGGATAGTGGACTACATTTTCTGTAATATTCTGTGAATTACTAAAAGATGCACAGACAGCATAATGTAACACTTTTACTGTTTTTTTTCCCCCAGATATAATTTCCATCACATACTGTACATAATTTTACCTTGAGGATCAGCCTTCTTGTAAGCATTGCCAGCATCAACAAAGCTGGTGGCAGCATCCAGCTTGTTCTGCATCTGCATATGAAGTCTTGCAGCCTGGCAGAAAGCATTGCCTGCAGCTAGATGAAAAAAAAAAAATATTGTCACCATCAATATTGTAACCTTGGCAACCAATACAGCATGTAGATTTATATGTATATGCAGCTATAAGGATGGTGTACTGCATACCACTCCAGTTCTTGGCCATTTTGAACATGTTGGCAGCTCTCGCATACATCTCACAGGCATCCTCTACCTTGTGGTTACCCCTGCAAAACAAAAATAATTCTGATTAAATTATTGTATTTTTTAATATCTCAGTTAGAGATGTGCCATATCATATCGTATGTACTTTTGTTGCAGTAGTGTATTCCTGATTTTTTTTTTTTATTCAGTGTTATATCGCCAAGGGTATCATTATTGCAAAAATAACATGAAATATTGTGATATTGATATTAATGTGATAAATAGGGGTGGGGGATATGGCACGATCTTTCAGGGTGTAATATCGTTTACAATGTTAAAAAATATCATATTATTGCGTATGATACAATACAGCACATCCCTACTACAGATTATTATTTTTCATTTATACAGCTCTGGAAAACGTCCGTTTCTGAATCAGTTTCTCTGATTTTGCTATTTTGGGGTATAAGTTTAAGTAAAATAAACATTGTTGTTCATTTTATATTCTATTATTCTTGATTAAACACAAAAATGTTTTCATTTAGAGCATTTATGTGCAGAAAATGAAAAAAAAAGAGTGTAGAAATCAGTATTTGGTGAAATAACCCTGTTTTTTAATCAGAGTTTTTTTTGTATGCATCTTGGCATGTTCTCCTCCATTAGTTTTACACATTGCCTTTGGATAACTTTATGCCACTCCTGGTGCAAAAATTTAAGCAGCTTGGTTGGATGGCTGGTGATCCTCCATCTTCCTCTTGATTATATTCCAGAATTTGGTAAAAATCCAAGAAACTCAGCATTTTAAGTGGTCTCTTATTTTTTCCCCCAGAGCTGTATATATGAAGCTACTAAGTTACTATTTTTTATAAAATAGCTTCTATCCGAGGGCAGTAAAAACTGCATTATAGTTAACCTAGAGACCCTGAAAAATTAGAGCCTAACTGGTAAACATTTAACTATCTAACCTAGCTATAACATGCTATAGAATCTAGCTCAAGACCAGATAAGATGGTAAACCAGAGACCAGAGCTGATAGACTGTCTCGACCACTGGCTATTGACCAGCATATGGTCTGTTTTCTCTGGATGATCAGATGGATTTGTTTTAGCTTGTTAACGTTAAGAGTCACTGATGTGATCTCAGGCTACACGGTTTGCTGTAACGTTAACAGTTAATAGCTATATTTAGCTATGTTAGCTAGTTAGGTTATATGACATTGAGAGATGTGTGTATAATCCAGCACAGTAAGATTAATTAGCGTTTATATCTCCTCACAAACGGAATTAAGTGCATGTTCTGGGATAAACACGGGTCAGATAACCGGCCTGAATGTCAAACCATGGACATCTTCTCCATCGCAGTGTCGCTTTAGCATCACGGCTAGCTAATCTAGCTTAGCTAACCTAGCGCTCGCGACATCAAGCTCACCCGAACATCCCTCCGAGAAACGACCCGGATGACTTGACTTTTTTGTCAGCCTCAGCCATCAGCTGCATGGCCTCCTTCTCCTTGCCGGTATTATCCATGTGTGTGGTTTTATATACGCGCTCCTACGGTGTTAAAGCAGAGGAATGGATGGAGCAGGGCTAAATGTTATTAGATGAGCTGTAGGATGATGTCTGTTCCCACTGCTGTGGTGCTGAAGACAGCTCGACGCGTCCCCCCACACCCGTTTTCACACAAAGCCCTCCTTCCCCGTGTTACGATTGGCTAGTACATTCCGCGTCCTTCGCTGTGATTGGCTACTAGGCTATGGTCAGCTCTAGGCTCTGGCCCAACTCTGAGAACGTACCATATAGCCTACGTTCACATTACCAGGCTGAAGTAACTCAAATCAGATTTTTTGCTCAATGTGGCTCAAATCTTTTTTTTTCATGGCTGTGTGAACATGCTAAATACGATTTTTTCAGATCTGAGCCACTTTCATATGTGGTCCAAAATTGGATATACATCCGATCCATGGACACGTGACATGAATGTAAGGCATTTCAGGGACAGATTTCTACACATTACACACAGATACAGATCACTTACATTTGTGAATGTGAATTTTCAAGCCAAATTGGATCTGAGCAACAAAAAAAACAGATTCGAGCAATGTGGCTTGTAATGTGCATGTAGTCATAGCAACTCAAATCTGATTAGAAAAAAAAAACGGATTTGGCATGTTCACACAGCCATGAAAAAAATCAGATCTGAGCCACATTGAGCAAAAAATCAGATTTGAGTCACTTCAGCCTGCTAGTGTGATTGTAGACATGGCCTATATGGGCCGTGCTGTGTGGATAGCACAGGAGGGGCGGGGTTTGTCTGAAAACGGGTATGAAAAAAAAATCGCAGTGAAAACAACAGAAAGGCAGGCCAGCTCAGTGCAGAAATAACATTACTTTATATAAATTAGTAGATTATAAATTAGTAGATTATGTTAGAAAGCCCTTAAAAATTAATTTCCCTTTTTAATTTGTGAGGAACATGCATTTATAGGATGAGCAGCAGAGCATAGCAGCAGCAGAGTATGTGCTGCGTCCATGAAAAATTTACCAAATTCCTCTCTGCTATTGTTAACCTGCTTATTCTGCTATAGGAAGCAAGGAAAACGCTAAAATTTGCAGGGAAGATGGCAACCCACACCAGTAATACTACTACTACTACTACTACTACTACTACTACTAATAATAATAATAATAATAATAATAATAATAATAATAATAATAATAATAAATAGTCCGTTTGAGAAACTTTATTTGCCAAGTACTAGACGGGTAAATTACTTATCTCCTGATAATGATGTTAAACATAAAATGAATCAGTTAAATAAATCTAGAAAAATATATTTATGTGTGTGTGTAAAGGATGTGTAATGAGGATTTTTTTTCTATTTAAATTTAATTTCTTCAACAAATCTCATCTTACAGTTAAACACAGACCCGTCTTTCTGATTCCCTGCTACAGAAACATCGCGAGAGTGCAGATCCTGGACGCGCATGCGTGTTTCTGACAGTGGAAGTGTTTTGGTGCTACACGGCGCGAAATTCAGAAGCTGTTTCTTGGAGACAGGACTCGGAGTCCGAGTAGTAAATAAAGGAGCTGAGGTGAAAATCACATCACTGATGTTTAGTTTTGCTTTATTTGAGGACTCTGGTTTGTCCGGTATGTTGACATTTAACATGTTTTTGCTGTTAAATCGCTGTATGTTTTTTCTTGGAATGGTGCTGTTTAAACATTCATATAAGTAAAGAGGATTTATTCTAGACAGGTTGGCTAACTAGCTAACTGTCAGGCAGCACAGCCTAATGTTAACGCTTAGCTACTTAGGTTAGGTAAGTTGTTAGTTGCAAGTTAGCTAGCTAACTACATGGCTAACTTAGCTTAACTGTATTTCTGCTTAGGTTTCTGGCTTTGTATTTCATAAGTTTGCTAATTATAAGTCGTTGTTCTTATTGTAAACTAGTTAGCTATCTAACGTTACCCTCCGGGCACGTAACAGTATTAGACGTTATTTTGACATAAAATGTTTGTCATCTGACGTCAAGACAAACATTCAACTTAAAATTAACGTCTATTGACATTGGATTGACAAACCCTGTGTCTCTTTTAAACACATATCTGCCAAACACTTGACCCGTTAAACAGACCCAAAACAGCTCTCTTATTAGACCAAATCTGAGGGCAAAAAATAAGAGACTTTAAGTTTCTGAATCAGTTTCTCTGATTTTGCTATTTATAGGTATATGTTTGTGTAAAATGAACATTGTCGTTTATACTATAAATTACAGACAACATTTCTCTCAAATTCTAAATAAAAATATTGTAATTTAGAGCATTTATTTGCAGAAAATAAGAAATGGATGGAATAACAAAAAAGATGCAGAGCTTTCAGACCTCGAATAATGCAAAGAAAACAAGTTTAGAGTTCAGAAATCAATATTTGGTGGAATAACCCTGGTTTTTATTAACATTCTTCATGCATCTTGGCATGTTCTCCTCCGCCAGTCTTACACACTGCTTTTGGATAAATTTATGCCACTCCTGGTGCAAAAATTCAAGCAGTTAATGGTTATTTAATGGCTTGTGATCATCCATCTTCCTCTTAATCATATTCCAAATGTTTTAAATTTTGGGAAACTCATTTTTAAGTGGTCTCTAAATTTTCCATTGTTGTATATTTGCTAGTTAGCTAGGCTCCTCTGTGTATTGTATTTCAATAAAACAATGAATACCTTTAAAGCCTAAACAAATAATTTATAAGGATAAGAATAAATAATTAAAATAACCTTAAACCTTTGACTTAGTAATAATAATACATTTGCTTAAGTCACACTCTTAAGGCCATTAAAGAAGTAGAATCAAATGATCTGATCAGCTGGGGGCGTAGGCCATAAAATAACAGGTGGCGGCATAAAGACGATTTAAGCAAAAGAGAAAAAAAGTTTTTTTATAGTAATTTATATATTCTAAAGTTATTTTAGAAAGGTATTGCATTATTCGTGGCTCTGTTTCATCTATATCATGATATTGTGATAAAATAAAGGAGTCCGTGAGCATGTCATTATTTTAATAATGCCTTTTGAGACATCTTGTGATTCAAATCAATAGACTTGTGTGTTTTTTCTACCGTTATTTTGAAGAAGAAGGCACAAGATGAATGGACAGGGAACTGGAAAAAGTTCTTGGAGGGGTGGAGGCAGTTCTGGTTCATGGAGAGGTGGAGGCAGTTCCGGTTCATGGAGGGGTGGAAGCAGTTCTGGTTCATGGAGGGGTGGAAAGGGCCCAGATCAAGGTGGAGGGGCTGGATGGCGAGGAGGTGGCTGGAACGGAGGACGAGGTAGAGGCTGGAGGGGTCGTCCTTGGGGAAGAGGAGGAAGCAGTCACTCACACAATACACAGCGTGGTGAGGCTTGCAATATTTAAAAAAAGTATTTATAACCATTAGAGGGCCAAGGTTTAGTGGTCTAGCCAGTATTCAGACAACATTAGCTGTTGACATATTAACCATGCATCAGACATCAATCTTTGTTTTCTACGTTAAGGTGCGGAATATGCTTCATCGGTTCCTCGTGTAACGCAGGCCACACTTGATATTACATGTCCTTACAAGGGATGGAGGCTCTACTTTTCTGAGGGTTTGTATATTTTGATACTATGATCAAAACTGGATGTACAGTCTGTCCACGAAACAAGTCTGTAATTTTCTTTTTTCTAATCTAAAGTTTAAATCCTTTTTTTTTATTATTATAGGTTTTGTCGAATCTACACCTTATGTTGAGAAGATAAAGACATTTGAGCAATACTTCACATCGCAGATTGATCTTTATGACAAGGTATCCAGCAGATGTAGACTTTTTGTGTTCATCTTACCCATGTAAGGAAACAATGTAGCATCAATTAGTTTTTATTTCTTTTATGATTAGGATGAAATTGAAAGGAAAGGAAGCATCCTGGTGGACTACAAAGACCTTCTCTTAAACAAACAGATATCTGCTGCTTTACCTGATCTTGCTCGTGAGCTCAGAGACATGCCTGATAAGATACTGGACTGTCTAGGCTTAGCTATTCATCAGGTGTGTTTGGTCATAATTTTTGTGACACATCTATCGGTATACTGGTAATGTGCCTTCTAAAAGCTTTTTCATGTAGTCTTAGTTAAACATCCTTTTTTATTATTGCAGGTGTTGACAAAGGATCTGGAAAGGCATGCTGATGAACTACAAGTTCAGGAGGGGCTACCCACAGAGGACACGCCCATTATCAACATCCCACACATAAGTGCTAGGTGGGTGCTGGGGGATTTAATTAAATTAGAAAACAGTGACTACAACATTGGTGACAACTAACTGTTTGTTTAGTGATCCGTGTTAAAATAGACTGCATTAAATAGTACATAACTGTCTCTCTCTCTCACTCTCTCTCTCTCGCTCATATAAATATATTTCTTTTAGGATTTATAACTATGAGCCATTAACACCACTGAAGATGCTGAGAGCCAACATATATGGCAAATTTGTGGCTATTAGAGGGACTGTGGTGAGAGTGAGCAACATCAAACCTCTCTGCAGTAAGATGGCTTTTATCTGTAATAGCTGTGGAGACACTCAGAGTCTGGATCTGCCTGATGGGAAATACACTACACCCTCTAAGGTAAAAAAGGCACATGCATTTCTGCCCTTTATTCTACCCACAGAAATTATTCTTATGCAGAAAGTTCGGAATCCACATCTGGAATATAATCAAGAGGCAAATGGATGATCACAAGCCATCAAACCAAACTGAACTGCTTGAATTTTTGCACCAGGAGTGGCTTAAGGTTATCCAAAAGCAGTGTGTAAGACTGGTGGAGGAGAACATGCCAAGATGCATAATAACTATGATTAAAAACATGTTTTTACACGAAATATTGATTTCTGAACTCCAGTGATGTCAGTAACGCGTTACTCTAATCTGACCCTTTTTTCAGTAACGAGTAATCTAACGCGTTACTATTTCCAATCCAGTAATCAGATTAAAGTTACTTATTTAAGTCACTGTGTGTTACTCTCTCTCTCTCTCTCCACCTCATCTCCTCCACACACACACACACACACACACACACCGCTCCCTTACCCCATTCCCCCTCCGCTCTTCCCCAATCACACGCGTCTCGCTTTCTCCCCTGTCTCTCTCTCTCTCTCGTGCTCCGCGTGTCTTTAGTTTCCGCCCGTTTTCGTTTTTCGCCAGTTCTCGGGCTGCCTATCTCTTTATAAAGGCGTTTAGCCAGGGCAGCATTCTGCCACAAATTTGATTGGCAGAGGAGAGCATTTAAAGATTTTACACCACACGTGATTGGAAGTTCACTGTGGCGCAGAGCGCACATACCGTAAAGACAAGAAAAGTTCCGGTGCTTTAAATGAACACTGTCAGAATTAAATCCTTCTCAGTAGTTGGGTCCGGTATGGGTCTGTATTGGACAACGTCTGGGTCCGGACCCGGACCGCAGTCTGCAAATATGTGATCCCTGGTCTAGACCATATACACGGTTCTGTTTTATAAAACCACTCCTTGCGTCCCTGCAGAGAACAACAAGTTCAATGTTCAGTTTTACAGTGTTAAATATGTCAGGTCAAGAAAGACTTTCTTTATTTTATATATTTTTTATAAAAACAAGTATTTATGTTTAGTAAAATCAAGAAAGACCATATTTTATTTTTTATAAAAAAATATTTATGTTAAGTTAATTTTTTTATTTTTATAAAAAAAACTTATTTTTTTAGGAAATAGTTCAACTTAATAGAGATAAATTGTTGCTGTTAAAAATGCATTTTCCAATAAAGGGAGTATTGGCAAAACTGGTTATAATGTTTATGTTAAGGCGGCGGGAGGTGGTGTCTGCAGCTGCTGAAAGTAACTAATAAAGTAACTTGTAAAGTAACTTAGTTACTTTTAAAATCAAGTAATCCATAAAGTAACTAAGTTACTTTTTAAAGGAGTAATCAGTAATCGGATTACTTTTTCAAAGTAACTATACCATCACTGCTGAACTCTTAAAACTGTATAGATATAAACTAGATTTTGTTTGCATTATTTGAGGTCTGAAAGCTCTGCATCTGTTTTGTGTTTTTTTTTATTCTCATTTTCTTCTTTTTACAATGCAGTGTCCACAAAAAGAATGCCGTGGTCGAATCTTTACGCCTAACAGAAGTTCTCCCCTAACACTCACTGTTGACTGGCAGACCATAAAGTAAGATCTGGATTTCCTTTCAATAGTCTATTTTTTTATTTAACATATGAAGCAAATATTAATAATATTATTTATTGTTGCTATTTGCAAATGTGCATTCATTTTAGAAATTAGAACACAACTATTATTATTGTTTGATTATTTTTTTAAGTGATAATTGTTTTATATTAGTTTATTTGTTTGTATTTCTCAGGGTTCAGGAGCTAATATCAGATGACCAGCGTGAGTCGGGACGTATTCCTCGAACTATCGAGTGTGAACTCACTCAGGACCTGGTGGACAGCTGTGTACCCGGAGACATGGTCACCATTACAGGAATTATTAAAGTGTCCAATGAGGAAGGTACTTTACTACACTGTGTTTACCATTTTTATATAGATAAGTTGTGTGTAATTATACTTGCAGGGTGATGAAATTACATGTTTAACATATTTTTTAATAAAAAAGATTTATAAATAAATATAGATTTTTATTTTATTTTAGTCATTCAGGCTAGGGTAGTGTATTTTTAAAGTGGCCATTAGCTGACCTTATTAGGAAGCAGCTAGAAGACTACAGAAGTCACAGCTGGCTGTCATTTTAATTATGACACTGCAGATATGATGTTCTAAATGTAACAGTCAACAAGTCAGTGTCTGCTGTTTTCTTGTAATTAATTCTTGTTTTTTTGCTTGTTTTTTTCTTTACAAGCAGACATACACATCAACAAACAAATACATGTGTATTAAATAAATTATGTCATTGAATAGATATTATTGTTTTTTGCTTCTCATAGGGAGTGGAAGAAATAAAAAGGACAAGTGCATGTTCCTGCTGTATATCAATGCAAACTCGGTCAGTAACTCAAAAGGGCAAAAAAGCAAGTCTGCTTCTGAACCAGAAAGCCAGGGGGCATCAGTAGAGTTTTCGCTCAAAGACCTGTATGGCATCCAGGAGATTCAAGCACAAGAGGACCTTTTCAAATTAATTGTAAAGTAAGTAGAAATTCCATGTATTTTCTGACACAATTCATTTCTATCTAAACCTAGATCTCTAATGACATGTTAAAACATTGATTGCAGCTCTCTCTGCCCAGCCATCTATGGTCATTTGGTAAGTTCACAAAGTTTATGCTAGCTCTTGAGTGTAAAAAAGTGTCTTTCTGTGCTGATTCATTATTAGTTGTCTGTATGTGCAGCTTGTTAAAGCAGGATTAGCTCTGGCTTTATTTGGAGGCTGCCAGAAATATGTGGATGATAAGAACCGAATCCCCATAAGAGGAGACCCACACGTGCTTGTTGTTGGAGATCCTGGACTTGGAAAAAGTCAGATGTTACAGGTATATATTTGTCTATGCACATTAGGTGAATTTGCATAGTGTATTTCTCTTTCATATTAAAAAAAACAACACACTGACATGCCCAAAGTCATGAAAGAGGAACTATTATTGTGCCCAATGACTTTTGCCACAACCAGTGAAAACTAAAGGATGCTGCACTGATCTGTGGGTTGTGTCTGGAGCCTCCAGCATTAAATGTGGATGTGTAATTGTTAGCACAGACAATATTCATTTCTTTTTTTTCTCCTGCATGTATTTACAGGCAGTCTGTAACGTTTCTCCACGTGGCATCTATGTGTGTGGAAACACTACCACCTCCTCAGGATTGACGGTCTCTCTATCCAGGGACAGTGGTTCTGGAGACTATGCCCTAGAGGCTGGAGCTTTAGTTCTGGGTGATCAAGGTGTTATACCACATCTTTGAGACTCTGTATTCTGTATGATAAGCACATACAGAGTATTTATATGTGTAACAATTTTTTCCCTCTTTCTCTCTAGGGATCTGTTGCATTGATGAATTTGATAAAATGGGGAATCAGCATCAGGCTTTGTTGGAAGCTATGGAACAGCAGAGCATAAGCTTGGCAAAAGCTGGCATTGTGTGCACCCTTCCAGCTCGAACCTCCATCATTGCAGCGGCTAACCCAGTGGGAGGCCATTACAATAAGGGGAAGACAGTATCTGAGAATCTTAAGTAAGCATTTGGAACAAGGTATTGTGTATAAACTATTATGGACAGTATGGAAGTACTGGGACACCTACAGGAGTTTTTGTGTTCCCATATAAGCGCCTGTAGGGTTTACTTCCAACCTTTGCAGTGATAACAGCTTTAGTTCTTTTGGAAAGGCTTTCTACAACATTTTACAAAAAGTGTGTCTGTAAAAAGTCCATTCATTCAAAAGTGCAATTGTAAGGCCAGACACTGATGTTGGATGGATCCCAATATCTATTGTTCACCCCAAAGGTGCTCTGTGGTAGTTAATGTGTAGTTTACTGTGACTAAGAGGCCTTTGCCAACCCCTGAAAAACAACCCCATATAATTATCCCTCCTCCACCAAATCAAACTTTGAGCTTGAGTTCAGTGATCTCCTTAGAACCACCCTACCTTTCTATAATAATTGCAAATTCACACTGCCTAGTTATGTGCTTGATTGTATACAGCTGTGGTAATGATACTAAATGAAACCCCTACATTCAATTATAAATTCTAACTCGGTTGTCCATGTAGTGTCTTTTTTTATACGTACAATTAGCAACAAAAACTAAAGGGTTAAAGGGCTCACATCCTACTTTTGCTTGTAGGTATTTGGTTTTGTACAACTTGTATTCTAAACAACTAAACTTACGGTTACTATAGTTAAGACAGTTATACACAGTTAAGACAGCAAAGATGAATAGATAGTCGAGCTCTATGTCTAGCTTGTATCTTTTTGTGTTTTTCTGTAGAATGGGCAGTGCCTTACTGTCGAGATTTGATTTGGTTTTCATCCTTCTGGACACTCCAAACGAGGACCATGACCACATGCTGTCAGAACACATCATGGCTATGCGTGCAGGCAAAAAAGGCATGGTTAGCAGTGCTGCAGTTGCCAGGAACTGCACTCAGGAGTCCAACATATCTATTCTGGAGATTTCATCAGACCAGCCTCTTTCAGACAGACTTAAGGTAATTACATGAACCATATTAATATGAATACCTTTCTTGATATATTTTTTGCTGTATCTATGCTAGTTAAATATGTAAATATCCTTTCAGAGCACATAATATTCAATTTTAAATTTAGTTCAGTATTTCTTATTTTAGGTGCTTCCTGGGGAGAATTTTGACCCAATTCCCCACCAGCTGCTGCGCAAGTATGTGGGTTATGCCCGACACTACGTGCACCCTAATCTCTCAGCTGAAGCTGCACAGGTCCTTCAGGATTTCTACCTGGAGCTACGCAAGCAGAACCAATCAGCTGATAGCACCCCCATTACAACACGCCAGTTGGAATCTCTCATCCGCCTCACTGAGGTAAGAGCCTGCTGAACAGTCCAATAGTTTATAGTGTTGTTGCTTAATACCATTTTCTGCCTATTAACTCTTGCTTGTTTTCTGTTTTCAAGGCAAGAGCACGCCTTGAGCTCAGAGAGAAAGCTACTGAGAGTGATGCAGAAGATGTGGTGGACATAATGAAACACAGGTAAGACAACCAAGCCTCAACATAAATCAACACACTTCAATTAAATTAAATTAAGCTTCATTACCAGCTAATTTTAGTATGAACATAACCATTAATCAGTACTAAAATTTGCTAAAATTGATTGTCTCATAAACAATGTTGACACACATTAGATCATTTAACGCTAAAGCCTTAGCTTACCTTGTTTGTACAAACGAACCCACATTTTTTTCTACATCTTATTTCATGGTCCAAGCTACTTTGATAAAAATGTTGGGGGTTCAGTGTTAGTGTTTACCTGTTTAAATGTACAGTATTTTTTTGTGTTTTTTATTTATTTATTTATTTGTTGTTTTTTTGTGTGTAAAGTTTGGCAGATACCTACTCAGATGAATTTGGCCGGCTGGATTTTAATCGATCTCAGCTTGGGTCTGGGATGAGCAACAGATCAAAAGTCAAGAAGTTTGTTGTGGCATTAAACCAAATTGCTGAGCGTAGTCACAGGACGTTGTTTGACTTACCAGAGCTGCGACAACTGGCAAAAGAGCTCCAAATTCAGGTAATTACATTTGTAGACTTGAAGGATTTACCATTTATAGAACTCATAAACAAGTGACTTAATTTTTAAATCTTCATACTCACAATGTCTTACAGGTGGTTGATTTTGAGGGCTTCATCAGCGCACTCAATGAACAAGGTTACCTGCTAAAAAAAGGACATAAAAAATATCAGCTCCAAACTATTTGAATAAAATGTTTAGTGCTGCTTTTATCCACTATTGTTCTGTGTGGATAATGCTTTTATAATATACAAATTAGTTATATACTTTATTATTTTCTATAATGAGCTTATGATATGTATGTTTATATTCAAGTTATTTATTGTATCTTCAAATACTTTTTCAAATACTTTTTATTATGGAAATATGTATTTTCTTTATTTTTTGGTTTAAAAAAAGTAAAAATTTACAAATTGAATATCAGCCTGGAATTTAGTATTAAAGTGCTAAATCCCATTTTTGCTCTTGTGTTTTCCTTCCTTGGTCAATGTATGACTGATATGATTTTTTATTATTATTTATTTTATTATTATCAGAACAAAAATATATTAACATATCAGGATTAAAAACCTAGTGTAATATAAGCGTAAAGAATAAGATCATGCAATTTTTACTGGTTGCCACGTTCAGATTGTAGTCTGAACTGAAAAGAATTCCTACTGCAATAGAAGGATAAAAGTATAATATAAAAAGCACATACAATATAGTAAAATGCATATACAGTTTAAAGTATTAAAGTAAACCCTTACAAAGGCTGCACTGGACAAATATAGAATGATGTGTCATACATTTAAAAAAAAATGTGAAGGTCACTGCAACTTGGGTATCAAAATCATTGCAGTCACTAATAAAGGGGGTGTTTATGTGCAACTTCCAAGTTCAAAACTTATATTTATCTACCATAATTCGAAGGTGTTAACATAAATGTGTATAATAAATGCATTTTGGCAATTCGTTTTTCTTTGAAAGGCAAGTTATAAAGTTTGCTAGTTATGTGTGTTGCCTTTTGTTGTCTTTTTTCGTATTTTAGTGTATCTCTATAAAATTTAGAAAGCAGTAAGTTAAGTAAAATGGGATGCTGGCCCTTTAAGGCTGATAGAGGCACGCTGTGTCTTTAAAAACGTCATTTCATTGACCTAAAGCCTACAACCCGAGTGCGCATGCGTGTCGTGTATAATTTTTCTTTTTTTAAATAATCTGTAACTTATTTATTTTTTTTACATTATTACAACTGTTACTGTTTTAAATTTATAGTCAATAGATGTTTTTTTTCTATTTAAAAATAATAATATTTATGATTTAATTTATGTCCTGGTCCACGCGGTTGTGACCGCTGGAGCTAAGCGGTTCCTGGAGCAGGGGAAGGTGAGCGAGGCGGGCGGACAGGCGGCGCGGTGGACAGGCGGCGCGGTGGACCGGCGGGACGGAGGACGGAGCTCCGGGGGAAATGTGCGCTCTGCTACAGGCGGTTTATAGACTCAAGACAGGCTGAAAGCGCGTGTGCGAGATGAGGAATGAGGCTGAGTAGGGCGGCGTGTCTGTAGCTGGTGATATAAACTGGGTTTAAGTGAGGAACGGGAGATGTTGGCAGTTTGTAAACAGAACTTGCTGCTGCTGAGCTGTGCGAGAGGGCACGTAGCTCGGCTTAGTGTCACTAATGTTGTGGCCAGCAGGCACCAGCATGGCTGGGGCTGGACTCGGCCCCCTGAGGAGCATGGCCACCAAATTCTCCAGACTAAAACTGTGACAAAGTCGTTTCAAAGATTAAACCCCCAGTTCAGCAGTGCGGGAGCTCGGCCCGCGTGTGTTCACCTCCTCAGCGACCCCACCAGCCGTGAGAGAACCTCGGTGGAAGCCAGTCCGGAATGTATTATTAAATCAACCCTCAGAACAACCCCCCTCCCTGCGTTCAACAGACCAAAACTCCACAGCTCTTACCACAGCTTCCAGCTGCACCCATGCACCTGGCTCTCCAGTGACTGGGTCCATGCTGGAGCTCTCTCTGGGGTCAGAAGCTACAGCACTGTTCCTGAACCTCAAGTTCAGAAACCATCAGATCAAGAAGACAAGAGAGATGAAGCCACCCATAGTGCCTCCTCTGCCCCACCTTCAAACCAAGGATCCTTTAAAGAGCTGGTGGGTATATACTTATTTCTTTTTTAAAAAGAACTCTCATAGGCCTTGGTTATCATAAGTACAATACATAATAATACTGCTTTTTAAATGTATGTACAATACAGCTCTGGAAATCAATGAGACCACTTCAGTTTCTGAATCAGTTTCTCTGATTTTGCAATATATAGGTATATGTTTGAGTAAAATTAACAGTGTTGTTGTATTCTATATCAAATCAAATCAAATCAAATTTATTTGTATAGCGCTTTTTACAACAGGTGTTGGCACAAAGCAGCTTTACAGAAACATGATTACAGGACAAAGAATCAGGCAAAACATTACACATAGAAAATACAGAATACAGAACCCCCAGTGAGCGCGGAGGCAAGGAAAAACTCCCTCAGAGCTGCAGGAGGAGGAAGAAACCTTGGGAGGACCAAGACTCACATTAAAGGGGGGACCATCCTACCACTGGTCAAACGGCTTTTAAATAGAAATTTAAAAAGTCTTTTATACATCCATATAGGTTTTATGTATTCAGGAGTGTAATAGCGCCACTAATGGCTTGGATGTAATCTGTAGTGGAGAGTAAGATGGTCGATGAGCAGCTGATCTGTGGTGGTGGTGGAGAAGAGCTGACTTCAGAAACTTCCATCAGTCTGGCCGGACAGGAGACGCGAGAGCCTGAGGGTCCAACATCGGTATCGGGTCAGACAGGTGGGCAGTCAGTAACTCGGAGGAAGGCAGAGAGATGGAATTAGTTTTGACTGGATTTATGCAAAACTGAGAATATTAAAACATTATCAGAGTGTGGCAAATGACTCCGGCAGAACTGAATAAAACAGCCTAACTAAAGGCAGAGAGCCAGAAGGTAACATAGACATGGAGGCACCCTGAAACACCAGCATCCACCCACTCCACCGTCCACAAACCTGAGTGACCGTGTGCAGTGGGAGAAAAACCATGAACAACATTTCTCCCAAATTCCAAATAGAATATTTGCAGAAAAATAAGAAATGGCTGACAAAACACAAAAAAGATGCAGAGCTTTCAGTCCTCAAACAATGCATATTCATTTTAATCACAGTTTTCGTGCACCTTGGCCTGTTCTCCTGCACCAGTCTTACACACTGCTTTTGGATAATTTTATGCCACTCCTGGTGCAAAAATTCAAGTAGTTCAGCTTGGTTTGATGGCTTGTGATCATCCATCTTCCTCTTGATTATTTTCCAGAGGTTTTCAGTTTGGCAAGATTAAGATTATTGGAGCTCAACTTTCTTCCCAAAATAAGGCATTAAAGGAAGAATCAAGCAGCAGACGAAACATAAAAACATTTAAGTGAGCAAGTTTAGGGATTTTATACAGTGGCAATAAGAACAATTTCTTACTTACATGAAGGCCTTAGAAACATGAAGGTTTAGAAAATGAATGAGGTACTGGTAGTAGTAGTAATAGTAAAAAAAGATCATTCATATTTATTAATCATTAATATTACTGATGTTTTGTTTGTCTAATCTTATTTTTAAGCTGTTTCAATTTCTGTGCATACAGTGCAGTGCACTTAATTTGTTGTCTCTGTTATTTACAGTATGAAAATCCTTGGACAATCCCCAATTTCCTCTGCATGGCTAGAATTGTACTGTCTCCTGTCCTGGGCTACTTGATTATGGAACAGTACTTCCATATATCTCTTGGACTATTTGTTTTGGCTGGAGCGACAGACTTGGTGAGTTCTGTTGATTCTGAGAACTTTGTTTGTAAGTGAATTTTATTGTTTTTAAAGTGCACGCACTGCTGGTTAGTATGTACTAGGGGTGGGCGATATGGCTCTAAAATAATATCACGATCTTTCAGGGTATTTTTGCGATAATGATATACTTGGCGATATAGGAAAACTAAAATAATTCATTCATTTCAGGAATATAGTATAATAGTATAACAGTATAATCATAATGTGGCAAAATAAATAATACAGCATAAAATAATATAATGCAGCAAATAATATTGTAGAATATTTCGTGCATGCATATAAACAGCAAACTAAAACAATTATACAATAAATACACCTAAAGCTTCACAGTAAATAATAGACTACTTTTAAGACAGAACAGCCCTATTACCACGATATGGATTTTTAATATCATGATATTTCTGTGTCACGATATATTGTATACGATATAATATTGCCAACCCCTAGTATGTACACTGTTTTGTGATTGACGTAACTTTTTCATTCTCTCAACACAGCTGGACGGCTATATTGCTCGAAACTGGCCAAACCAGAAGTCGGCACTGGGCAGCGCTCTGGATCCACTGGCGGATAAGATCCTTATTAGTGTGCTGTACGTCAGCCTCACATATGCACAGCTCATCCCAGGTCAGAAAACATTCCTAATGTTTACCTGCTTTTATTCTGTCACATGCGTAGGTCTGTAGACTAATCTGTGTATATAAAAGTGTTTAATGAAATCACAATATTAATAATATTTTCACAACCATTGCCTTGACGCTTAAAACACTAAATTACATATAACTATTTCTGACAGGGTTCAAATTCCACAATATATGAAAAATTGTGTGTCAAGTCTTAATTGTCTTGTCTCAAATGTGAATTGCAAAGCTCATTGTACACTACACTAGGCCTAGTGTTGAACAGTCCAGTGTGGCTGCAAGTTTTCAAACTACCAGCAACACTCCTGATTCCACTTTAATAAGTTGGTAAGTCATTAAACAACTAATGACCTGGATTTCTGCTTGGTTGGAATGAAAACATGCAGCCACGCCATACTTTTCTGAATAAAACTGGACACTCCTGATCAACACCTTAAAGGCCTGTACTCATATAGCTTCTCTGAGTATGATTGTTGATTAGGACCAGATTTGCCGATGATTACTTTACTTGTGTGTTCTAGATCAGCACTGCTTTTCTTAAAGACCTGAAGCCCCTATTATTAAACTGAACAAAGTCCATTTTTTTATTTCTACAGTTCCACTCACTGCTCTGGTGATCTGCAGGGATGTAGCCCTGATTGCCGCGGTTTTCTATGTACGATACAAAACTGTTCCTCCTCCGGTAAGCATTAAAATCATTATATAGCATGATTGTTTTAGCTATTCTTTATCATTTTCTCAGACAGTTGTTTTGGTACACAAAAAAACACATTAATATTTCAACATAATATTGCTGTTATTTAACAGCTTGTTATGCAGTTAAGCTGTTTAACATTAGTGCTTCTCTCAACAGGTTACCCTCAGCAAGTTTTTTAACCCATGCTACACTACTGCCCAGCTTAAACCAACACTTATAAGCAAGGTAACGTATTCTTGTATCCTATTAAGATTGTGGTTAATGCTTTTTTTAAGAAGAACACCTGAATGATCAGTAATTTAGGTTCTATTTTTATTTCTCACACACATCACTGTATTTGAGGTTGAGTGAGGTTACTCAAACGAAACCATCAACCAACACTTCCCTAGTTATGCAATCGAGTCACTGCAGTGAAAGGAGTTGCTGTCATGCATGAAAGTCAAGATTCCAATAAGTACTTGTGAGACATCCAGCCACAATAGGAGGTCTGAATGCAGCAGTTCCTTTGAACTATATATATGCTTTGCAGACAACAGGGTTTAACCTCAGTAAACATCCCTTATTCAATTAATTTGCTTAATACAGCTCTGAATAGAAATAAGAAACCACTTCTTCAGTTTCTGAATAAGTTCTCTTATGAGAAATTGCTGAAATAACAAAAACATGCAGAGCTTTCAGACCTCAGATAATGCAAAGAAAAAGTTCATTTAAGAGTTCAGAAATCAATATTTGGTGGAATAACCTTGTTTTTTAAACATAATTTGAATGCCTCTTGGCACGTTCTCCTCCACCAATCTTTTGGATAACACACTGCTTTTGGATAAATTTATGCCACTCCTGCTGCATAAATGTCAAAAATTCAAGTAAAATTCAAGAAACTCAGTTTTTAAGTGGTCTCATATTATTTTCCAGAGCTGTATGCCTGACATGCCAAAAGTCGTGGGATAACAGTTATTTAACACTTCATACATTGATTATGTGAAGCGTTGTGTCAGAGGGTGGCTTGGAAATCCCCATACCTGTATGTTCTGAGGTGTTATCACGTGAGTGAGTTTGATAGTAGTACTAATAGTGAGACTTTTTCTCAAATTTTGTGGCTGTGTGACATTTCCTGAACCACAGTTTCATGTGTGTAGCAGGAGTACATAATAAAATGCATTACCAACCACAGATGACAGTGCAGTGGTTGAAATGATTGTGACTGGGGCCGTCTGGTTAGAACTGCCTTCTATTTATTCCACCTTTTCTTGACTGCTATCTTCAGGCCATCCAATTATTATAAATAGTTTTTTCCCCACATTCCCACACTTTCTGTATAAGTTATACATTATGTCTGGATTCTTTTTAATGAGCCGTGTGGTGTATTGTATTATTTAATTGGAAAATATTTGTGTTTGTTTTGGTGTTCCTTCTTTAAATGATCAGGCAGGTAAATAGTTGGTTAACATCAATGTGTGATGGACACCAGTGTAAGGAAATATATATGCATGTGAATAAACAAAATCTCTTTGTATTATAGGTCAACACTGCAGTCCAGTTGTTGCTGGTGGCTGTATCACTTGCATCCCCAATTTTCCACTATACTGACAGTGTTTTGCTGCAGTCTTTGTGGTGAGTATTTCTTTATCCTTTTTCACAAATATTCACTTTTTTACATATTATTTTAACCGTGTTTATAAACTGCATGAACTGAATTCATATGAGCTTATTATGCATAATAAGTATTTTTGTTTTGTTTGTTTTCACAGGTACTTTACTGCACTGACGACTGCAGCATCGGGTTACAGCTACTTTCATTATGGAAGGAAAACTGTTGAAGTATTGAACAAAACAAAGTAGTTGTCGTTATCTGTGTCATCAAGCAGATCTGGTCTGACGGTTAACTTGTTTGGATATCAGTTGAATGAACACTCTGTACGTATCTCAAGTTGATGCAGAGTTCCTGTTTAATCTGTAGCTGAATTGTTTCAGTGTACAGCAAGCTATTGAATTAAACTATTTTGATATCACACTATAGAACAATTATAATAGCTCTGGACAGTACATAATTATGTAATAATGGAATGTTTTTTAAAATAAGTTTCTATCACCACAATCACAATTTTCTGATTAAAAATTTTGAATCAAACAGTATTGTAAGCATTTACTGTAAAATGAAAGCAAGATGTCTTATGATGAGATATCTATGAGATATCCATTTTGAATGAAGTGCAATTGTGCTCAAACAATGCACAGGGGCTAAACCAATGCAAATATTTTGTCACATTTGCAGTTCATCAACTGTAAACCTAGCTTAACACTAACAGTTTTAAATAATTTGCTATGAATAATCATAGAAAATAGGAATCAAATCAAAATAATTGATTGCTGAAAAATTCCTGAATGGCTAATTTGGAGAAGATTTTGTGTATGATTTAAATCATTAAAAGCTTTAAAGAGTTTGAGATATTCATGGTTTCTGTTTAAAAAAAAAGGGTTTATGTTTTTCATATTTAAAAACTACTGCTCCCAAATAATAAAAAACTAAGATCATTTATACCCTCTTCTGTAAATTTGCATTTTTTTTCAGTAACAGCATATGTCTAGTCTCAATCCTAAATCAGCTTTTTGACAATTTTATGCTTTGAGGCTGAATGTGGGAAAAAAATATTAAAACCTAATCATTTTTTCCATTTAATATAACATTTTATATAAGAAGAGAAAAAAATTAGAAAAAAAACTATCTTCTCTTGATCTTGTAACAAAAGTCTCATGGTATAAACCAACTTAAGTTTGATGCAAAAATGGAAAAGTCAAGAGAGGGTTCTGTTTTATTTTCTTGAAATTCAGATTGTAAGGGGCAGAATATTATATTTCCTACCATCAAAGGCAGAAAAGTAAACTGATAAATGTTACACTGACTATGTGGAATATGTATCCTCTACGATACTATCTTAATTGTTTACAGGACACTTTGCCTCATGCCACTGCTTAAAATACCAAACACCACAGTTTCCCCTGCATTAAGTGCTCATTGTTTGGAGACATTTTACAAAACCAAGAAGGGTATACACCAACAACCTACAGCCTTGCACTTCTAGTGGCCACATGCAGATTAGGGGGGCAAGGATGCAAGAACAGGTAATGGAACAGGGCTATGGCCTAATAGGTTTCCCTTTCAGCCCCAGCATGTCTCTCATATTGCAGGCACATTCTGGGAAGGATGCTTCTGCTTGGATGTGAGCAGACCCGGAACACTTGTGAAATGGGGAAGTAGAGTTTATCCTCTGCTCTGAACTGCTGTGCTGGGGCATCACCTTCCACTCTGAAGACCCAGGCACATGATTTGAGTGTTGAACTGTGTGTGAGATGGGCATTTACAATGTGTGGAAAGGTTCAGAGGTTACACTGTGGTTGGAATCACATTTGGACACCTGTGGGCCCAGGGTAGGGTTTCCTAACGGCTTTTCTGTAAAAGAGGTTTTATAAGCACGGTTATGCTGAAACTCTACTGAGGTTTCTGCTGAGAGTTCAAATCTACTGCTGACTGCTGTAGTGGGCTCTTGCTTTTTTGCAGTATTGGAAGGATATACAGTATGCTATATCTGAAATAACTTTTTTTGGCATTGTGGAGGGTGTTATTCAGTTTTGGAGTCTGTCACTGCATGTGGTGACAAGCTTTTATCTTCGGTGCTCACAGGGTTGCACCACTGCCTGGAGTTTGTTCATGGAGGTTGTGTCTGCATTTGCTGTCCACAAGGGGGTACTATACCTATTCAAATAATCAGCTGGTACTTGCCACTTTAAGCGCCTGTCAGCCACTTTAAGGCAGTGGTAACAGGAGTTGTAGAAATATTTACAATAGCCTCAAAGTTGAAGTTAAAAATGGAGTTACTTTGTTAACAGTAGGATAGTAAACATGTGGCTAATGTGTGACAGTGGCAATGTAAGGTACTTACTGGTTGCAAGGTCTCTCTGTTTTATACTGAGAAAAGAAGGTAGGTTATCTTCAGGATGTTGGGAATAATGAAGTGGGGTGGTTTTCATCCAATTCCCCAAATCATCTCAAAATATTTGAGTGGGTTTTTTTAAAATATATATATATATATATATATATATATATATATATATATATATATATATATATATATATATATATATATATATATATATCCCTCCTGCCCGCAGCTGACATTAAGCATGGTGCCAGTAGGTTCATATTGTTGCTTTGTTGATTTGTAGTTTACTACATAATTTGAACAGACAAACTGTCCCTTACACTGTGCCAACATTTCTTGATGAACCAATAGAAACTCTTAAAAATTACTTGAAATATACTCTTTATTGAAAGTTTACAAGGTTTTTTCTCTCTCCTGTAAAGTTGCTGTTTGGGAGATAAGTGTTTTTTATTGGACAGTGACGATATTTATCTGATCTTTTTACATGGGCAGTTATTGTCTACAGGGAACAGACCATCAGCTCTTAAAACATACAAACTGTCCCATCCTCTTTGGAGACTGATAACAACTAACAGTAAGAGTAAACTGTTACTGATAAACTGTCTATGTGTGAGTTATGGTCAGTTCTTATGTACTGATGAAGGCAAGTTGAAGATCTTCAGTAAACAGAACACAAAAGTTCACTTCCTTTTGCAAGTGAAGTGCAAAAAGACTCTGGGCATGTTTCTGTTTTTGCTCAGATCAGATTTGGCTGTATACATGTCCTGTTTCTGTCTCTATTGTGAAGAATGAATTATGTCTGCATGCAAACACACTGATCGGATTAAGTTGCATTTGCACAATATCTTATCTGATTAACATGATTTAAAACAAATGGGCACATAAGAGAGCGTTATAAATCTGTGACCCTGACCAGGAAGATGTGAATAAGAATATGAATTAATCTGTGACAGAGTAAATTATTGATATTGTATTCATCCATCTATGCAATTATCCATCCAACCAACCCAAGCACCCACTTATCCAACCAACAAATCATCCCACCAACCAACTCACTTATCCAACCAACCAACCCACGTGTCCAACCAACCAATTAGTTTACCCTCTCAGTTAACCAACCAACAACCCACCCAACTACTTATTCAGTCAATTCAGTCAGTTTATTCAACCAACCAACAAACAACCTATCCAACCACTAATCCAACCAACCCACCTAACCACTTATACTACCAACCAACCTATTCACCAACTTACTTATTCAACCAACCAACCCACCCACTAACTTATCCAAACAATAACCCAATTGTCCAACCATCTAAACAGTCTACCCTCCCATTTATTCAACCAACCAACCCACCCATTTATCCAACCAACCCACCCACCCAACCCACCCATTTATCCAACCAACTCACCCACCCAACCCAACCGTTTATCCAACCCAACCAGCCTATACACCAACTCAAGTATTCAACCAATCCACCCACTTATCCAACAAGCAACAAACCAACCAATCTACCTACACATTTTTCCAACCAACAAACCAATCCACCCACATACTTATCCAAAACTAACAAACCAATACACTCAAACATTTTTCCAACCAACCCAGCCATGCACCCACTTATCCAAGCAACCAACCAGCCCACTTATCCAGTTATTTTGAGGTGAAAGTGGTTTTACCCCATAAACCCATACTTATGCTTAGTTAGCGTCTAGAAGTGATCAAACGTCTGTGTGTGTGGTACCCTGCCATGCCCTAATGCCCTGCTAAGTAGTATTCCTGCCCTCTGCATTATTCCAGACTCTGGACCCACCATCATACTGACCAGGAACAAGCTGATTTAAGGATTCGCAGGGATGATATATATAGTTTGTTATGTATATTGTTATAGTAATGTTGCAGCGGTGAGGAAACATGTTGGCAAAAGATATGATGTTTGTGGGCAGTCACTGTAATTAAAAAAAACATGCCCATGCCCAAGGGCATGAAAGTGACTTATGGTTTAATTATGTTAAAAAAAGAATAAGTAGCTGAAAAAGGGGGGCAGGTTGGGTGAAATGCTCAGGTATATTGATGTGGCCAGTGTGGTTTGCTTCCACATTCTGAATGCACTGTTCACAGTGAGTGCTGGACTGGGTGGCAGAAGTGCTCATTATACTGGGTGAGAGTGTGAGTCATGCTGGAAGTGTTCTCAGGAGGGGGAACTGTACCATGCTCACCCAGCTCACACTCTGCTCCCAGGCTACTCCTGCATTTCTAACTGACAGCCTGCTACGATAAGAGATTTCTGAAGAGATTCAAGAAGTATGTCTTTAAAAATGGTGATATTTCATTAAGGAAACAACTCAGTCTATTACAGGACATAATAAAGGAGAGCTATGGGTAACATGTTTAATTTATATATTATGAGTTTCTTTAATTAAACCATCAAACCAAACTGAACTGCTTGAATTTTTTGCACCAGGAGTAGCATAAAGTTATCCAAAAGAAGTGTGTAAGACTGGTGGAGGTGAACATGCATGAAGCATGAAAACTATTAATAAAAACCAAGGTGGGAACCAAATATTGATATCTGAACTCTTAAAACTTTATTATTTTGATCTTGTTTTCTTTGCATTATTTGAGGTCTGTAAGCTCAGCATCTTTTCTGTTTTTTTTTTCAGCCATTTCTCATTTTCTGCAAATAAATGCTCTAAATGACAATAGTTTAATTTGAAATTTGGGAGAAATGTTGTCTGTAGTTTGAAATGTTGACTGAAAGCTTTTGATGTTGCAAAATCAAAACCAGCCTGTCTCACGGCAGGTCTTCACTATGTTAAAAGTATCTGTAAAAGTCATCAGAACAGCGTGACCTCTCGCCTACCTGACTAATCTAATGATAGTGTTTAATAGAGGTAAGGGTAGAATTTGTGTATGACTCACTGAAGCACTCGGTTTCTCTGATGTCTCTATGAGAATGAGGCACGACATTAAAATTCTTTCTGTTTCTCATCTGTTCTACAACCGTCAACAGGACAACAGGAGGGGTTGTTCCCAAAGAAACCTACTATACACTGCTCCGGGTGTGGGAACAGCCTTTATACCTGCGGCCTGAACTCTAGCTGAACTTTCAGTGAACTGTGTCTGTTATAAGCTGTCAAAGCTTTAAAAGTGGCTTCACAACTACCTTGTTTGGTCTTGACTTTCAGACTTTTCAGGGTAGAAAACAACAGTCCAGAACAAAAGCTGGAAGCTGAGACAGACTAAAACTAACCAGAGGAAAAAAAGAACCGGATACAAACTCTTCCGCTGGACATTTCTGTATCTACTGTAACTGTAGATTAACCATTATTTATGAACAGGAATAAAAGAATTCAAGAGAGACTAAAAGTTCTTTAATCTGCTCAGTAAACTGCAGTGTGAAACCAAAACTAACCAGTCCAAATGTATAAACTGTATAAATGTATAAATGTGTTTATAAACTGTAACTCTGGTCTGGACTTTGTGTAAGCAGAATGACGCTTTCTACATAAATATTTTATTAAGAAAAAATTAAGTAAAACCTGTATTGATTTTGGCAAAGATGAATAATGAAACAGTTCTAAAACAATAAGTAGGCTAAGCTAGGCTGTTATGCTTATGCAGCTACTGTGGACTGTAATGGTGGCATAAACTAGCCAATAAAATCAGGTCATTCATTTTTAATTATGTGTAAAATTTAAATCAGTGTGTTCATCCAAAAAGAAAATGACAGGGTGGTAAATAGGCTTGTAAAATCACACCTGAATATGTTTATCTTCATAATATCCATAATCACATATTCTTCATATTTTTTACATCAAAGGAAACACTTAAAAGTCTTAAAAATGCATTTTTTGGCACTTTTAAGTTTATACTGTACAGTTGTATGTAGTACAACTAAACTACAACTGATACAAAAACCAACAATTTTTTTGGTTGTTTGATTTATTTTTCTTTCAACCATCTTTCCATTTCCACTTAGACTTTGCTTTTATGGGATGCTGAATAACTCAACAGGGGGCAGCATTGCCCAGTTTTTTGGCAATCATCTGTAGCCATTGCCTTTTGAACAAGTTTAATAACACCACACATAATAAACCTTATGTTAAAACTTAAACATGATGAGTTTGATTTTAATTTAACTACATTGAAAAACTCTGCAATATAATCAAGAGGAATATTGATGATCACAAGCCATCAATTATAAAGCATAAAGTTATCCAAAAGCAGTGTGTAAGACTGGTGGAGGAGAACATGCCAAGATGCATGACACTGTAATTAAAAATCATGGTTATTCCACCAAATATTGATTTCTGAACTCTTAAAACTTTATAATATGAACTTGTGTCTTGGCATTTTTTTGAGGTCTAAAAGCTCTGCATCTTTTTTGTTAATTTCAGCCATTTCTCATTTTCTGCAAATAAATGCTCTAAATGACTTATTATTTGGAATTTGGGAGATTGTTGTCTGTAATTTATAGAATAAAACAACATGTTTACTTTACTCAAACATATACATATAAATAGAAAATTTAGCTGTATGAATGGTTCTTAATTCTTAGTTCTTACTCTGATGACAGAGTAACCAATGTATTTTTAAAGCATATGATGTCATATTAACTGTCCTTCCAGTCATTCATATACTGTACTGCAGAAAAATGGAAATTATTATTATTAGCACCAACTGGACATGCTTAATCATGACCACAGCCAAAGACATGCTTTATCAAGGCCTTGCCTTTTCCTTTTTTATCTTCTGTGTTACAGAACATCCTTTAAAGGTTTTCCAAATGCCTCAGTAGAGCCTGTGTGTGACTCAAGTCTAAAGTAGCTTACCATTTTTGTCATAACTTGCAGCAGTTTTTTTTTTTTTGTATTCCTGTTCCAGCACCAAAAAAACAACATAATTCTCAGGAGTTTAAAAGATCTTGAAGGTAAATCAAGAAAATCATTCCCCCCCTTTTTAGATTATCTCTCTGCATATATTCAGCATGTTATCATTTCATTTAGAAAGTCATCATTGAAACACCTAAAACATTGTATTTATTTTATCACCATGCAGTAGTGAACATTTGTATGCAATCATATTACATTAAATGCCTCAGTTAAGTCTGTGTGTGACTCAAAACTCAAGTAGCTTACCATTTTTGTCATAACTTGCAGCAGTTTTTTTTGTTTTGTATTCCTGTTCCAGCACCCAAAAAAAAACAACAACATAATTCTCAGGAGTTTAGAAGGTCTTTTTTATGCAATCATGTTATATTAAATGCCTCAGTATGACTCAAATCTCATAAAGCTTACCATTTTTGTCATAACTTGCAGCAGTTTTCTTTTTTGTATTCCTGTTCCAGAACCCAGAAAAAAATACTACTCAGGAGATTAAAAGATCCTAAAGGTAACTTAAAATCAGGGTAAATTCTTCCCTCTTTTTAGTGTATGTCTCTGCATATATTCAGCATGCTATATCATTTAGGAAGTCGTTTAAACACCTAAAACATTGAATTTTTTCAATCACCAGGCAGTATTGAACATTTTTATGCAATCGTATTATATTAAATGCTTCAGTAGAGTCTGTGTGTGACTCAAAACTCAAGTAGCTTACCATTTTTGTTATAACTTGCAGCAGTGTTTTTTTTTTTATATTCCTGTTCCAGCACCCAAAAGAACAACTGTTTTGACCGAAGGTTCTCTGTAATTCGTGGCTCTTTGCAAGAACACGTTTTACAGTGAAAGAGGTCAGAAAGGGAAAGCCTTAATTAAACAATTGAGCTTTATCTGGTAAATAGGGCTAATCCTATTACACCTTTAATTCCAATCACAGGTTCCTCAATGCATTGACTCAATGCTGAATTCTCATAATCTCAGTCCTAATGTGACATTCAAGAAACCTTTCCAAGCCAGAGCTGTGCGGATTTGTGTGAGGGATAAAGGAGGCTTGGAAGAGGGTATGAACCTCAGTGGAAACACTGTGGGTTTGTCTACTTACAATGCAAAAAAAGGAGCGGGACGTGCATCAACAGAGTATGAATGTTTTTTTTTTTTTATTCACATAACCACCTGTGGCCAACGTGCTAGGACCGCACGCCTCCCATAATAATAATGGTATTGTTTGGCTAACAGTTTTTCTTTATGGACACAGTGGGAAGACGTCCCGGCCTCCGCTGCACAGACTCCTTGGTGGTTTCTTTTGCATCCTCAGTAATCTGAAACCTCACCGGTCCTATTGTCTTTCTAAACAAAATAATGTGGCAGCCAGCCCAAACCCCCAAGGCCACAGGCACCTGCCTCTCATACAGTAGAAACTGGGAAGAAAAGAAGAAGGGCACGGGGAAGGAGGGTGTGGGGTGGGGGGATGCTCCAAATAGGCTGTCACACTGTGTACAGTGGTTTTGCGTGGATCAAGCTGCTGCATGTTCACAACCCATTAAAGAAGCTGTACTTTCCCCTGTTCCATTTCAATATGCTCTTCATTATGGACATTCTGTAACAACGCGAACTGGCGTAAATGTGTTATTAGGTTACAGTGATTCAGATCAGGGCCTTGAGCATCAACACAAGTTATAATTATTTGACACAATGCCATAAAATGTAGTGTACACTAACACTAACTGTACACAAATATAATTCTAAAAAAGTGGATAATATGATCATATTTTTTTGTATCATGATAAATATTCTTATCAACAATATACAGTGTAAGGCATCACTTTGCTTTTTATTAAGAATATTAAGAATCTGCCCATGCTTATGCATTTTGTCTGCATTTCTGTATATGTTTACCATATAGACCACTTCAGTTTCTGAATCAGTTTCTCTGATTTTGCTATTTATAGGTATATGTTTGAGTAAAATGAACATTGTTGTTTTATTCTATGAACCACTGACAACATTTCTCCCAAATTTCAAATTAAAATATTATAATTTAGAGCATTTATTTGTAGAAAATGAGCAATGGCTGAAATAAAAAAAAAAGATGCAGAGCTTTCAGACCTCAAATAATGCAAAGAAAACAAGTTTACATTTATAAAGTTTTAAGAGTTCAGAAATCAATATTTGGTGGAATAACCCTGGTTTTTAATCACATTTTTCTTGCATCTTGGCATGTTCTCCTCCACCAATCTTACACACTGCTTTTGGATAACTTTACACCACTCCTGGTGCAAAAATTCAAGCAGTTCAGCTTGGTTTGATGGTTGTGATCATTCATCTTCCACTTGATTATATTTCAGAGGTTTTCAATTTGGTAATTTTTTTTCCCAGAGCTCTATATATTTTTAGGTACATCAAGGTCGCAGGTTCGAACTCCCGCTCATGCAGCTTTGCCATCAAGCTACCAACGCTTAGAAGGAGCAAAATTGGCCCTGCTCGCCTCCAGGTGGCGCTCTCTCCCCACATCACTAAAGGGTGATGTCCGCAGCACAGGGCACAGCACAGAGCTGATGTACCGGAACCGAGTCGCTGCTCTTTCCTCCACGCGCACTGACTACTCGGCAATTCTGCATCAGCAGCAGCTCGAAAAGAAGCGGTGGCTGACTTCGCATGTATCAGAGGAGGCATGTGCTAGGCTTCACCCTCCTGGTGTGTTGGGGAGTTACTAGTGATAGGTGGAGTCCTAATGAGTGGGTTGGGTAATTGGCCGTGCAAAATTGGGGAGAAAATGGGGAAAAAAGGGAAAAAATGTGTTCTACTATTTTAAAGTGGCAGTCCATTACTCTCTCTCTCTCTCTCTCCACCTCATCTCCTCCACACACACACACACACACACACACCGCTCCCTTACCCATTCCCCCTCCGCTCTTCCCCAATCACACGCGTCTCGCTTTCTCCCCTGTCTCTCTCTCTCGCGCTGGGCGTGTCTTTAGTTTCCGCCCGTTTTCGTTTTCCGCCCGTTTTCCGCTCACTATCTCTTTATAAAGGGAAGAAAAGTTCCGGTGCTTCAAATGAACACTGTCAGAATTAAATCCTTCTCAGTAGGTCCGGACCCGGACCGCAGTCTGCAAATATGTGATCCCTGGTCTAGACCATATACACGGTTCTGTTTTATAAAACCACTCCTTGCTGCCCTGCAGAGAACAACAAGTTCAATGTTCAGTTTTACAGTGTTAAGTATGTCAGGTCAAGAAAGACTTTCTTTATTTTATATATTTTTTTATAAAAACAAGTATTTATGTTTAGTAAAATCAAGAAAGACCATATTTTATTTTTTATAAAAAAATATTTATGTTAAGTTAATTTTTTTATTTTTATAAAAAAAAAACTTATTTTTTTTGTAAATAGTTCAACTTAATAGAGATAAATTGTTGCTGTTAAAAATGCATTTTCCAATAAAGGGAGTATTGGCAAAACTGGTTATAATGTTTATGTTAAGGTGGCGGGAGGTGGTGTCTGCAGCTGCTGAAAGTAACTAATAAAGTAACTTGTAAAGTAACTTAGTTACTTTTAAAATCAAGTAATCCATAAAGTAACTAAGTTACTTTTTAAAGGAGTAATCAGTAATCAGTAATCGGATTACTTTTTCAAAGTAACTATACCATCACTGCTTAGGTCACACGTACAGACTCTAAAAGAGGATCAGGCTTAGTTTTACTGAAAGCGAGCGGCTGGTGGAGCAATGGAGACTTCAGAAGGGGAACTCAGAGCTCATTAGCTCGTTCACTCATAGTAAAAACAAAGTGTGTAGTTGAAGTGAAGTTTCTGACTGAGCGCCCTCTCTCTCTCTCTCTCTGACTGAACATAACCTGGAATCGGATTTATCTGCTCTGAAAGGAGACCGCATCACACCCGCCCAGTTTAAAATTGATTCTTCCGCATGCTCTGTGCAGTTACCTATTCTTACCAGAGAGGGCCCTAAATCCACCAAATCTCAAAACTTACAGGCATCAGCTTTAATGTCAGATTCACACTGACAACCTACACTGTGAGTTAAGGAAAGAAAGAGGAAGTTGGACTGGGGTTTTGAACAGCTTCCTCTGGTGCAATTTTCATCAAAGGGAGGTGAGGGAAGAGAAGGATAATTTTATAGGATAATTACTAATAAAGAGGAGGAATTTGGGTGTGGAACTTTCCCCAAATCTCAGCTATTTCATTACTCATTTAATGAGTTATATTAATACAAATATTGATGCATTGGCACATCATAAGTTCCAGAACAGCAAGAAAACTAAAAATTTAGTAAAACCAAACATGGGCCTACATGCTACTCAGCATGCTCTCCTGTGTGGCTAAAAGTCCAACCTGACTAGCTGATTTCTAGACGTAGCACAGAACGTGTCTCCACCTGCCAGCCTGTAAATCCTCAAAATAGGTTGCATCACTTGCTGCTCTGCCAGTGCTGATTATATCCTTGCCTCCCATTCAGTTCGTCCCTTTCATCCTCTTGCTACAGGAACCTACTGGACTAAATGTGAAAAGTGTGCTGTGGAATGTGCTGGTCTATAGCCAGCCTGTTACCTGTTAAAAAAACTTGTTTTTTTGTCTTGTCTGATAAAAGAGAACCGAATTGGCCTTTAAAAAGGAGTTAGCAATTCTAAAGAACAACATTTGATTGACAGTTGATATTTGAACCCAGTGGCAAAACAAACACACCCCTCCTTCAGCGCTCATTCAGAAGCTCCGCCCCTTAAAATTCATGCACACATATACCGCTCTAGCTCACAGGCAGAAATCAGATTTCTATTTGGCCAGCAGCCAACAGTCTCACACAAGGTAAAATTGACCAATTAACTGGCAAATATGTATCCTGAGTTTTTGTTTTGTTTTTATTAGTATCCAATAGGGTTGGGACAAAATATTAATATCATAATATAAAGTATAGTCATTGTTTGCAATAAAATATTGATATGTGTTGTCAAATATCAATATTTTTATTGAAACTGAGACCGACCCCTGGGGAAAGGGGCGTGGCCACTGTGACCCGGTAGTAGGAAGTACACAGAGAACACAGACACGGGGAGTAAATGAACTCAAACCATACCTTTATTTTGCCCAAAAATGCCCTCCACCATACACAAAAGAACTCAAAACAACATACTGCGGTCCAATGGGGCTCAAGTCGCTTTGTTTACTTAAAGTTTTTTTAGCGGTCCCTTTTTCCTCAGCCTGCTCCTCGCCCATAGTGCTTCCCCGAGTGAGGGCTGAGGCTGCGTTTTTATACCTGTCCCAGCTGGCTGTTTAATTAGTCCGAATGCAGATCAGCTGGGACAGGTAGAGCCGTGCATTCCGGCGTGGGGCGGACCCACGGCTCCCCCGCCTATTCGCGCCACAAAACTTTGGTTCTCTAAATTCCCTCCGTTGTGGAACCGGCACCGCTCTGGTTCACAAACCTAATTTTGAACCAGTTTGCTGCGTTTTCACCAACAAAAGTAGGTTTCTCAAACAAGGAACGTTCGTTTGCAGTGGGAACCAAAAAATAGTAGGTTCCTCAGTGCGAACCATGATGACATCTGTGAAACTGACACTAATAAATGCACGTATTTGCTAATTTGAGTATTTTGAGTATTTTATCCTCTTTAGTAACATAGATGGCGTGAAGTAATGTAGAGAATTGCATGATGTCATTGTTATTCTGGGCAACAAATCGAGATAATATTCCCACCTCTAGTATGCATTACGGTTACGATCAAATTTTCGTCTGATTGAAGAGCTTCATTCTCAATCTTTGTTTTTTAGATTACCTCTCTGGCGTTTTTTGAAGGGCACCATGTAGCATTTGCCAGATATAGTGTGTCCTAACTGCATACTAATTTGCAATATCAAACAGTATTATTTGAGTATGTAATATAGAAGAAAATACTGTATACTCAAAAATCCACAGTGCATATTTAGATCACAGAACGGTTTAATTTGAGGATGGATTTAATAGACTATGTTTTACCACAATGCAGTGACAGCAATACAAGTGCTGTTAATACTTTGTGTACTAACTTGCCACTAGTATGATATATATACAGTATATAGTCTATTACTCATTGTATTAGTATGAACACATTTGGGACACAGCCATAACATTTATCCTTCAACTTTTGCTGTATATGAGTACATTTGTCCCTTGCTACTGATTACCTGCAACAGAACTGGGGCATTCAATTTCAAGAGGTCCAAAACCACTTTGTTTCTTATTTACAGAGCCACAGCAGTGTATAAAGAACACTACTGTACACATAACTGAAAGCCTGTGAAACATAAAGACATAATTTGACAGAACGTGTAGACTGAATGTGACAGAAATTGTATTGGATTAACATCACTTACTGCACTAAGTCAAATGAGGTTCTTGAGGATGATTTAAGCCTTTCTGCTGAGCAAGACACCAGAGCAACCCGCAGCACATTTGTTCTTCAAAGCTTCAAATTAAATTTGAGTTAACCTATGTATAAGCAAATTGTGTTTTGCCCTGTAATTTGCCACTGCTCTGTGATGCCCAAAACATGTTGCCATGAACCTTTTAGATCCTCGTGTTTCAATGCCTATAAACTTGTCAAAACATCAAGTTGGAGGTCTTTTAATGGGGAGCAGATGCAGTAATTACTTGAGTTTCATAGGCGGGCTGAACAGTAGTCCCACAACACAGCTGAGCACTTCAAACACATGACAAATGCGGGGCCACAGAAAGGGAAATAATTTATCTTCCACTGTCGTCGTAAACGAGGGACAAATTAGAGCTAAAAGGAGGTTGTACAGGAGATTCCATTCGAGTTAGATGAGAGATGTGTTATCAGATCCAGTACTCCAGGTTGTCAGGTCATGACCTCTGACCCTAACATTGAAATGATGAGTGTCAGGAGGAAGGAGTTTCATTATTTGTCAATCATCGCAGAAGCTGTGTACATTGTGCGTTTAGGGAAGTACAACTTTTTTTAATAGTTTGCTTTCATTAAATACTCATCTCTATACAAAACTGAACAAATTATTCACCTGAGCAAAAGGATGGGGAACTCCGGTCCTGGAGGGCCAGATTCTCACAAAGGATTGTGGTTTTCCTGCTCAAGCACACCTTACCCAACCCACCTGTTAATTGGCAGGTTTAGTAGGTGTGTTACAGCAGGGAAAACTCAGGCTCTCAGTTCCCCAATTCTGATTTAGACATTTCACTATGTAGCCTAATACCAGAGACACTGGTGGAAATACAGTATCAATAGGTGTGATGATGTACGGGTATCACTACATATTAATGTGGGTGTAGACCTGGACTCTCTGATGGCAGTGTCTGAGAGAAGGATACTATCTAAGCTGCAGGCCATCATGGATAATGGCTCCCATCCACTTAATGCCACTGTGATGAGACACAGAAGCACATTCAGTGCAAGACTTATTCATCCTAAATGCACGACAGAACGCCACAGGAGGTCATTCCTACCAGTGGCCATCAAACTCTATAACTCCTCTCTCACGGTTATCACTAAGCGATAGTAATTAACAAGACTTAATACAATGTTAATGTCTGGAATAAATAGGTTGTGTAATCATTTTAATTATTATTATTATTATAATTATTATTATTATTGTTTATTTTATTTTATTATTATTTCATTATTATTATTTTTTTTTTCTGCTAAATCACAGTATGTGTTCTTGTACTTATTATTACAGCTAATTTTTATATGTGTACATATTGTAATTTTCGAGTGATTGAGTGATTATTATTCAACATAAATGGTTGTTACTGTAATAACTGTAATTTCCCCCTGGGATCAATAAAGTATTTCTAATTCTAATTCTAATTCTAATGTAATCCTTCTAATAATCAAAGCGTACTAACTTGGGCGGTATAGATCCTTCTGTCCTCTGGGTTCATCTTGTACCTGTAAAAAGGACATAGTCTATTTAATTATATATACATATGTTTTTGTGTGATTTGTTTTATTTTGTGTAAACATTTAGACCTTTAGACCTGTTGGTACTTATGTGGGTAGTGTGCCGAGTCCAAGTCCTTGCAAAATGTACTGGTGGTCAGTGATGGTTTGGAGAGACATGTCGTCTGCTGGTGTTGATCCACTGTGTTATATCAAGTCCAATGTCAGTGCAGTGTTTTCCAGGAAAATCTTACAGCACTTCATGCTTCCCTCTGCTGACAACTTTCCTGGAGATGTGAATTTCATTTTCCAGCAGCACTTGGCACACTTCCAAAAATACCAATTGGTCTTATATTGTATTCTTATTTTCTGCGACACTGATTTTTGTGTTTTCATTGGCTGTAAACCATAATTATCAACAATAAAAGAAAAAAATGCTTAAAATAAATCACATTGTGTGTAATACATCTATATAATATGAGTTTCACGTTTTAACTGAATTACTGAAATAAAGTACCTTTTTAATGATATTCACATTTTTGGAGATGCACCAGTACATATGTAACACTCTATAAATTGAGTGTAACATATCCTAAACTTCTTAGTCATATAATGTGATACAAATAATACATTTCCCTATAAATCCCTAAGTTATTTCAGTTGGTCTACTGAGTTCACTGACAGACATCCCTCAAAGATTTGAGATAAAATATACTGAGCATGAGCTCTTAGTATAACAGGCCCTTATTGGAGCCTGTGTTTCTCCCTGACCAATCACTGACTCTCATAGTCCTTTTTTTTCATATTCTATTTGTAAATCAGCATCCCAGTTCACACAGAAAGGAAAAAGAAAATCAGCGTCCACAGAATTTAGCTGAGCATCACAACCAGCAGCATCTGTTTCCAATATGTAGCGTAGCGGAAGGGTGGGTGCTTCATTTAGTGGCAAAAAAGTACAGCCTACTGTATCTTTAAATAGCCTGCGGGTTTGGGCTGGACGGATGTGTGGCTTATTGTTGTATCCCAGATTCCTTGAATCTAGACTACTGCTTCTTTCCTTTGAAGGCAACAAGTGTACAATTAGAGTGGAATGTGTGCAATGCTCTCTGTAGCTTCTGTGCGATGGGTGAAGCCAGCTGTAGAAAAGACTGGCTTCGTAGCGCAGTGTGTGGTTATCCTGTCGCAGGATGATCCTGATGAACCACATGAGAGCATCCTCACACAGTTTCACTTCTCCGGTTTTGAAGCTCCTGCACTGATGATGATGATGATAATCAGAATTTGGCAGGAACACCAGAGTGACTGTTTGTGCCACAGAAACTCATTAACACACTCAGCACAAGTGCCAATGGAAAGTGTTGTGGGTGTGTGTATACAGTTACGCAAGCAGAAATTAGTATGCTGACTAGCAGGTGACACAATGAGTGTCATGTGGCCACAATGAGCAACAATTTTATTAAAAAGGAACCAAGGCTTAAGTACACTTGTTTGTAATGGTGCGGCAGAAAGGTATGTAGCAATGCTTTAGGTTAGATGTAAGAGGTGTTCATTCATTTTCAGTTCTCCAAGTGAAAACAAACAGACAAAAATGTGCATAGATAGCTCTAAATGTTCTTTAGCACCCACCAAATTTATGTTATCGATTATACCACAGTTCTATTATCGCTGTTTATTAAAAGAGTTTGAGTTAAAGAGGATGTAAAAATATGTTCTGTTTGGTTATAAACATTCCAAGTTAAAATAGTCCCATTGCTGCTCTGTTTGTAGCTGCACTGTTTGGTTTGTAAGCGCTGCATCGTTGCTAGGTTACCTGTATGTGGCGGAGTAATACATGGAAAGCTTCGGGTACAGTGCATTACCAGCTGATAACGGAACTCATGGGGGGGGGGGGGGGGTGTTTAATAGGGATTTTTAGCTCTTAATGAATGGATCGTAAATTCATTTAATATTTGTTACCAATAAAAACCTACTGATATGGGGCAATTTCATTAAAAAACTGTGTACATTTTAATTGTCCTTGGGGGTTTTCTCAATATTAGCACTCCCTTATATATCTCTAATGACATCCCTGCAAATGTGTAAACTACATTTTTACTATAAAAATATTGAAACAAATCAATTCATTTTAAAAAGTGTTTCAATACACTGCTTCAAAGTCATATCAAAATAAAAAAGGCATGTGACTCAAATCTTTTTGCATGTTTTGGTACACGCCTAAGAAAGAGCAAGTGAGTGATCTGAGATCAGAATGTTTTGTCCACAAATGTTTTTAGATGAGTGTTGAAAATTCTAGTGTCTGATCTTACAACTGTGTGTTTCATCAACATGACACACAACATTATTACACCCTCATACACTTAAAAAGAGATGCAAAAAAATGTATTTTTTTTTTTTTGTGTGTGTGAAGAAAAATCTATTTGGTTCATTTGATTTGATCTCCCAAACCCCCACTTTTGCAATTACTAGTAAGTTGCTTTAGAAGATAAATCCCACTACAACATTTTTCTAATCATGCTTTAAAAAGAGCCCCACCATATAGCTTGCATGGGGCTTAAATAGCACCAAACAGGAAGTCCTGTGATGTCACTTCCAGCTTTTTTGGCAGGAAACCTGTCCAGAAAAGTCCCACCAAAAAAGTCCTCCTTCATACTTGATGGCAATGGTCAAAGCCAGATCTGCACCAAGAGCTCTTAGAGCTTCCAGTACGGCTCGGCTCGAACCTCCATCACTCAAAACACACAGAAAACAGACATCCAGACTCTTCTCTGTGCTGGCACCAAGGTGGTGGTATGAACTTCCACTGGTTGTCAGAACAGCAGAGTCACTCGCGGTCTTCAAACGTCGACTGAAGACACATCTTTTCAAAGTTCCTAAACTAATCCAAAAAAAAAAAAATAAAAATAAAAGGTTCCTAGGGTACTAAACATGATCAAGCTCTGTGTATCTCTTGATCCTAGTCTACAAACTAGCTTTGGATATTTGAAGTAACATTGAAGCACTGTTGTAAGTCGCTCTGGATAAGGGCATCTGCTAAGTACCTTAAATGTAAATGTTAATGACAAACACAGATCAGAGATCTGATTTTTCAACCCTCATTTAGAAACATTTGTGGACCTGCACTTTTTTAGGTGTGAACAATGATGCAAAACATGAGAAACTTTCAGAACTGTATGATGTAACAAACCCTGTTTTGGGACGGTCACATGGCTTTTTTTTTTTCATTTTGATACAGACTTTAAAACAGTGTATCAAAACTAGGATTTAAATAGATTAATTCAGTTTAAATCACTATACTATATGAACATATAGGGACACTTGCTTATCCTTTTTTTAAACCAAGAATAAAGAGAGTTCCTGCTTTTGTTGGAATAACACTGCAATTCTGCACAGTGCGGACCAGAGTTTTTTCACAGGGGTATAAAACTACTCTTTCTAGTTTTTTTTCAGGAAGTCAGTAACTATTTCCATCAATAAATAACCTCTTTTTAAGGTGTGGTGTTTTTATTGTGTTCTGCTTGTCATTTAATGGATGGGACTGCACCATTAATGGCTATATTTGTCCTGTAAAATGTTTGCTGAACCCTTGATGAGTATCCTGGAATGATTGCAGAAATCCACAAAATTCCACTGGGAAGTCGGAGCACAAGCCGCAGAGATCGATGACGCATGCATTGACTGTCGCGGCTTTGGTCCAGTGGCTAAGCCAACGTGGTGAAATATATAAATTGCTTGTCCGGCCTTCAGTTTGAGGCATGCCATTCCTTCCTTTCTGTGGAGCCACAGGCAGGGAAGCTGTTTCCTTGTCCTGAAGAGCAGATTTGCTGCAACCCTGCTCTTCAAATATGCATGAGTATTAATTCCTTGTAATTACACTATGGCTTTACAATCATATTATACATAAAGATAATTACACATAAAAAAAATCAAACCCAAGATGCATGAAAACTGTGATTAAAATCCAGGGTTATTCCACCAAATATTGATTTCTGAACTTTATGAATATAAACTTGTTTTCTTTGCATTATTTGAGGTCTGAAAGCTCTGCATCTTTTTGTTATTTCAGCCATTTCTCATTTTCTGCAAATTAATGCTTTTAATGACAATATTTGTAATTGTAACTTGAATGTCAGTAGTTTATAGAATAAAACAATGTTCATTTTACTCAAACTTATACCTATAAATAGCAAAATCAGAGAAACTGATTCAGAAACTGAAGTGGTCTCTTAATTTTTTCCAGAGTTCTATATGGGATCATTGGGACACCAGCTTTGGCAGATTACGAGTGTGCAGGATCTACAGGCCCAGCTGCAACATCTGTAGGCAAATGTGCTGCAAGATGCCATATGAAAAGTGTGCCTCCATGCCCAAATGTATCTCTCATCTTGTATGCAGGCTGGATGTGGCCCAATAGGGTACTAGATTAGACCTTCTGTCTTTTGAACAGTTGTCCTGTAATAAACATATCCTTTTGCTCTCATCATTTCATTCCAACAACCTCAAGAACTCCTCCTTGGTGGGTTAATTTTTTTTGTTAACGAGTGTATATTTAACAGATATCCAGACATTTTTCTTGGAGAACTCATCGCTCCATTCCTATTGCACCTGTTGGTTCAGGGCAGTTCTCTTTGGAAGAGTAGGTTTGTAAAGAACAAAGGCCGTATTCATTGGAGCATGCAGTTTGTTGAACATGTCTTCTTGATGTTCCCAAGCTTCTGGAAACAGACTGATGAATAATGAGTTCAAATGAAAAGCCATGTTGCTGTTCTAAAATATGATTTATGAGGTTGAGCAGAAACATTGTTAACAAAGTGCAGCGGTCCACGAACACAAACAGCCCAAACACGTGTTTAATTAGCCGTCTGTTGGCTGGAGATACTGCTGATGTTCAATAGGTTGTTTTCGTCTTGTAGATGTAAGTGATAATTGTTTCCTTTTCATAAATAATGTGAGGTTTTTAGAGTTTTAGATTTGCCAGCAAAGTGTTTTAAAAAGAGCAAGGTCATAGAATATTTAAAGTTTAGTATAGCATTTAATAAACCATTTAAATCTAAAAATTCAGAGTAACTGTACATGACAGAAAGGGGATTACAGCTTTGTTTATATAATTGTATCTCTATTTTTTTCCCCATTTCCTCCCCAATGTACTTAGCCAATTACACAGCCCATTCATTAGCCTTGTGCTGCAGATATTACCCTATGGAGGGATGTGGGGAGAGAGCACCACCTACCCACCCAGAGAGAGCAAGGCCTCTCTGAGTCCTTTCTCAGGGCTCCGCTAGCAAGCTACATGAAGAGGATTCAAACTAGCAATCTCCTGATTATAGTGGCAGCGCTTAGCCTGCTGGACCACTCAGAGCCGCCAGTATTCCTGAGTTGACCATCCCGGCAATGTTTATATTCAATCTAATATATTCAATCTAAAATTCTGAAAACAGAGTGGTTTCTTAAATTTACTGAATGAAAATGCTCTCTACATTTTGCAAGAATTTCATAAAGGAACAGAATAAACGCAACAAAAACATAGTAGTTTATTTACATTAACCTGCATTGAACTCAACATGCTTGGAGCAATTACACATTCTCACCAAAGAGGTCTCTAATCCTTAAATGTTACAGATTGTTCCTTTAACCTAGTTTTGGTACAGTGTGAGTACAGAGTTCAGTAGGTCCAACTGAACTACACTATACTAAGATATAAGAATGTAACTAATTCCAGTTTCTAATCTTTATCAGTTGCCAAGATTTTTTTTTTTTTCTGGGAGAAAAATCCTGAATTGTACCTGATGGGCTTCCCCTTCTCCACGTATCAAGGAAGTATTGCTGTCAGCTCAGGTTCTGTGGTCACTAAGTCAACATATCAGGTGGCAAAGAACTCTGCATAATGTAAAAGGATTAACATATAAATAACAACATGACTATCTTTTGAATGTGTTTATCTAGTTATTCATGAGCCCTGTTAAAAATCCCCTTTACGCACATCATGTCATTAAAGGAAAGGAAATACAACTCATAAACCCATGAATGGATCAATGAATGTCATTGCAGGAACCCTTTTAATGGGGATTTTGGTAGACCTGTCACAATAATTACACTATCATATTGTTGTATAATATATAGACATAACCTCAATGATTCTTCCTGACCACAGTATGACCTATTGTGTTTACTGAGGAGAAAGGAGATCACATTAACAGAAATGAGGGGGAATGTTGACTTTGTTTAAAAATATTTAATTTTAATTATGTTTTATTTATTAAGGTTATCAGAATTTGATTTTATATTCGAATTCCGCGTTATTTAGTTTAATTAATAGCATTTTCTATACAAAACTGACAGATAATTAGATCTGGACATAATTCACATAATTAAACTGATTGACTTGCCATTGTAATTGGCTCTTTAACTCAGTTTGATTCAGGTTTGCTCAAGCGCTTCAGGTGTTTGAAAATCTAGGTTTGCCTAAAAATAGAGGGCTTTTAGAAAGTAGAATTGGAAGCAGGAATGCAAAAGATAATTTATCAATTTATCTCAGAGTAAAAGTACTGATCTAAGATTAAACAGTAAGCTGTTTAATAGAATTCAGTGAACTTTAACTGATCCCAGACCAGCATTCTTGAAGTTTGATAAATATGAAGTTTAATAAATATGAGACATGTGCAGAAAAGGCTCATTTTGAAAATAAAAACTCTGACATAAAAAATTATGAAAATACAGAGCGTGTCTTACTGTACATGATTATACTGAACATGATTTGCAACTGTTCCTGCTAAGTCCTACTAAGTCACATGTGGAATATCTTTGTGTCTAAATGCAGGCCCATCCTCCTATTAAGAGTGTAAATGCAATAATTGTTTTTAACACAAAATAATCACGGGACAAGGTTTACATCCATCCACAGTCATGACTTAATCCTGATTTAATCATGCGAAATATGTTGAACCCTACACAGAAAGAAGTCAATATCAACACATTTGTATTTGTTGAACTCTCTAAATTGTTAGGGCTAACACTAAAAAAAAGAATAATTTTGAAGAAGATTAGTCCGTTGATATTACTACTTATTATAAGATTAACATTTAGGAGAGGTTAGCGTGTGTTTTTAGTTTGTAATACAGGATATAACATCCCTGCTCACGTCCCACTAGTATATTTTTCGATTGCATGGGAACTTTAATCCTGCATTGCATTATCAACCAAGATGCTAACTTAATCTTTTAGCCAACAACACGTTGGCTAGGCAAACAACCATTATGTAGAACAGAATGGAATACCCATTGGAAGCTAGCCCTGGTGTGCAAGACTACACACTGATGGTAAATTAGGATTGGGGGGGGCACGCCCATTATGCAAATAATATGTTTAATTGAGCAGAGTTGGGCATTATTTATTTGGTTTATTTGGGGTAACACTGAAATATTCAACTCTGTGAAATAACTCCAACACTGAACACTATTTATATCTGAATTAGTTAAAATTACACTTTGAAAGTAAAAATCAACTCTCAGCTGTCTGACTCTGTTTAACTCTCCAGTTTTTGCTGTGTAAATAATGGTAAAACAGTGAAAAAAGTGTTCTATCTGAATTCAGTTCTGCGTTTTTCTGTCCTGCTGGTGTGTCTCAGTGTTGGTCAAGATTGCTATCTTCCTAATCCACCTCCATGGCTGACCTTGCGTTAAGGGAGCAGACACTAGATGATTGTTTGTGCCATTGATGTAATGTCTAGCACGTCTCCACTCTGTAATTGAGTGAAGTACTGGTGAGGTCGACAGACACTGAGAGCACAGGATGCATATTCCATCGTCATGTGATAGCTAGTTTGATCTGGGCTTGAATTTTTTTTGCTTCTAGTAAAGCATTTCATCCTGTCATTAGAAATGTGTAGTGTAGCTTAACAATACAGCCAATATAGTAAATACAATGTTAAGGAACAGAGAATTCTGTATGTGAAAATAAGCATATTTGGGCTTTGTTACATTCATGCATGTATTTAATGTTTTCTGCACTCATTTTGAAACATGTAATGTCAATGCAGGTAATCTAGAACGAATAATATGTATTATAAATAGAGAACAAAATAGATACCATCTGATATTAGGGACAGTAGACCAAATAATTTAAGCAGTCAGTAATATTACACCTCCTAAATAATATTCTTGAAATCAACATGTCTCATAAAACAATACACTTAATTATAAAACACAGTATTTGCTTTAATGAAGGGAAAACATACTAACCAGTTTTGTAAATGCGAAGAATGTAAAGAACATCCTGTAGATCCTAGCTTATCTTGTCACAGTCAAACAAAACTCACTTCAAAAGGGTTTTTACTCCACACCATTTTACTGCATTTCTATTGGCCCATTTATCATAACATTTTGAAATAATAATTTTTAAATAATAACTTTAAAATTATTGAAAATGTCAAAATGTGAAAAACACTACAATTTGAGATACAGTATATAATATATTCTATGATGTTTATACTACAAAGATATCACAAAGACCAAATTACTAATTTTACAGTTGTTTAAATATTTTTATTATGGATAAAACCAAAATAAAGTGAATTAGCTTATTTTCATCATGGTCAGGCAAAATGAGAACTATTTAAAATTATTTAACTTTAGCTGATTTATCTCCACAGTATGTTTAAACATCTCCCTGATTGCAATTCTTAAAAAAATAATTTTCACATCACTGGACCTATAAAAAAACAGGGTCTAACACTGCACTAAGATCTGGAGATATTTCATAGTGTGCTCAGAAAACAGTCATTAAGTAAGCATTAAAAAGGGGGGCTTTCTGTAGCATGATATCAACGAATCCACCATAGCAGTGAATACATTATCCTATCAAGTGAAATACGAGACTTTGAGAATATCATGACTGTGACTTGGTCATGACTAAGGCCCACTTCTTTTTGTACAGGCCTTATTCATTGTATCTCTGAACATGGACCACAACGTTTTTTGTGGCTTCTGTGTTTGAAACTCTATCTAATGCGAGCTCATGAGTAAACTCGGAACACAAAGTGAGACTGTGATAAATGAAGAGGTGGGTACAATATCTTGTTTAACGCTGCCCATATTTCACCCCTGCCTTGTCTGTAAGGACTATTGAGACTATTGTGTTCCTTGTTACACTGATATCAGTGCAAAACCAAACCACACAACAGCAGCAACAGTGTATAAGCATTCTGCAAGTCAACTCTTCATCATATCAGACAGCATGTATCTTTTCAGGATGTGTGAATAAAGCTGGGGTTGACTATATTTTAATGTTTATTAATAACAAAGAACAGCCTTCATACACAGGTCTCTATATATCTAGATCTGATTTGAAATATGAATAACAAAACAACTGAAACACAAACTTTTACCCACTTTTCAAGGCCTGTTCACAACTCACTGGTTTCTATTTTTCACTCAGTGCTATTCAACTATTGGAATGTAGGCATAGAGTTCAGCCAAGAAACTTATCAGGAGCACACTAATGGATCAATCTGTTGTGTCTTGTCAGAGCTTTTAGGATTGCCTCTTGGAATGTTTCTGATAAAAAAACATTGTTTTTCCCAGTCCGAGAAAGGATGCAGTAAGTAGACATGAGGACAAGCATGAAAGGATTTCTAGTAAACAGCAGCTTCCCACTCAACACCAAATGCCTCACAACATCAGGCACAAGGCTTCAGACTAGGCCCACAAAACACTTTAGCTTTAGGTTTGCATAACATCACTGTCACACTAAAAACTCTCTGTATCTCTGTAACTGTCAGCTTTACAGGAGAAAGAAAAATCCCAACTCTCAGTGGGACTCAATGTAAGACAATTTCATTCAGAGCAATTTTGGAGCATCTCTATTGGTCCATTCATCAGGAACATATGGGAACATATAGGAAAATAAAGCCAGTTTTACAGCATAGGGTAGGTTTTTTCCTTGATTACCAGCTTTTTATCTAAACACCGTAACCATCAAAAAAAAGCTGATACCATTATTTTTCACAAGCAGGTTTTGCTAGCATGACAATTGGTCTACAAGCATAAATTATCATCTTACAGATATTACATTTGGAACAATAAAGACATGTTATTTAAAAATGCTGGAATTGTTATGGTAAGACAGTTGTAAAACAAAAAAATAAGCTATTGTAATTGCTGCAGTTCCCAAATGTATAACGTAATTTTTAAAGGAATTGTTGGTTAACAGATACAAATCTGTCTGAAAAAAAATATTTTCAAAACATCTTTATTGACAACATTAATATTACAAAAAATGAATGCAGTAATAAGGTAATTAGAAATTTTCTCTGTCAATGGCAGCAGGCAACAGCAGAAATGTATTAACGTAGTATTGGTGTGCTGAGTATCAAAATATAAAACAACACTTTACCAACAATTTTATTTGTATTATTAAATGTTATTTTTAAATATTTTTATTTCTTATCATTATCTCGTGGTACTCTTGCTGTTGAAACAACAATAGACATTACCATATTTCAAACACATTTCACCCTTGAAGGTTGGTTGTTTGCCAGCTGGGAAGGATAAAAAAGTTCCTTATTCCTAATGTTGACCTAGCTCTCTCAGTTCTCACAATGAAACCAAGAATAAAGGTAAAGCCAAAGAATAAAGGTAGCCAAGGTAAAAAAATAAAAAGGATAAACTAATTAGACCTTTACTCTGTCTGTCCCTGTCAAAGCAAACTGGAAGTGATGGGCTAATTGGATTTTTTTAGCTCCGTTCACACGTACCTTCAAACGCTCCTAATTTGCACAACAATTCAATTTATTCCTTGTCTAATCGTCGCGCCTTCGTTGTCTCGGCCAATCAAACGTCAGACCGCACGCAGGCGCACTTTTTAAATGATTAATCTGGACGCCTGCAGCCGGCAGACTCGTTAGCGTTCTCTGTTCAGTATCTGCTCACTATGGCGGTTTTTAGGCTTTTATTTCTGTCGTGTTTCTGCTCGTTTGGACTTATTGACAGCACGGAGGACGTGCAGGTTCAGGAGCAGCTGTTTTTAAGTTCTCTGGGTCTTTCCAGTCGGCCGAGGCCGTCAGCTCGGGGTCCTGTGCCCTCACTACTGTGGAGGATCTTCAAGAAAACCGACGAGAAGCGACCGGATACTGACCCGGATCCGTGCACGGTGCCGGAGTACGGAGTGAGGGGCAACATCGTCAGATATGTCCTGGACCAAGGTGAGCTTCCTGCCCCTGCCCCTGCCCCTGTTCTCACCACAAACCTCCCTGTGCCCCATTAACCCATCATTAAAGGAGAACTCCGGTGTAAAATGGACTTTTGGTTTAGTAAAACATGATAAAAAGTACTTAACATTGATGAATAGCACACCTCTGCTCTCCCACAGCGCTCCGAGATCCAGAAATTAACAATTTGTCCAAACACCCTTCAGACTGGGTGACACGGGGCAAAATCTTCCACAATAAATCGCTTTTTCCACCGTTATCATGGCTCAAAGAAGCTCCACAACTTATTGCTAGAATCCGGAGAGCCCTGACATTTAAAACGAGGCATTAATAACTTAAAAAGTAGACAAGAAGCTTATTAAAAAGCACTGTTTACATCCTATAACCATAGCTTAAGCTCTGCATAGCCTGCCTTCTGGCGCCGGCTGCTTTGCTATGCGGAGTGTGTGTGTGGATATATGTATGTTTTAAATCAAGTTATTTTATTATTTTTTTTATAATAAAATATATATATATAATTTTATTTATTTATTTTAAATTCTTAGTCAATTTCTATTAGTCTAGTTCTTTATATATGTGTATAGTTCTTAGTCAGTTGCTCCTCTAATTGGTTTACTTCTTGAATAGGTCATCAAATATTGCTAAAATGATTTTATTTACAGATGTATGCAAGTTTAATCATTCTTGTTTTGTTTTAAACTTTTTTTTATATATGAAACATGTGCATGATTACTGGTATTTGTATCATTTATCATACATTATAAAAAGAATAGCAAAGATAAAAAGGCATAGGAACATTGTATTGTTTTTAGTTTGTTTTTCCACTGTTGGTCAGTAAATATTCTGAGAAATACAGGATTTTAAATTAGTTTGAACCTGGAGTCTCAATATTTGCTACAATCCCTAGTGTAGCAGGGAGAATTGGTTTGATCACCTAGCTAGCCAACCACATCCTGCTGGGTTAAGAGTCTTTAAGCAGAATCCATATACTTTGCATTTGCCTACCTGTGTAACATGATATAAATTATTGGTGTTTGTTTATTTATTTATTTTTATATTTATTTATTGAATAAATATTGAACATGATCTGTTATCTTTCTCAACAGGTAGACTCATTTCTGACTCAATCAGCCACGGTGTGGAGAAGCATCTTTTTTTCAACATGTCTGTTCTGGAGGATGTGGAGCAGCTTTCTTTTGCCCAGCTTGAGCTGAAGTTCAAGCCAGACCTTTCCCACTTGTCCCACCAGGTTGGTCAGCATACTTTCAGCATGCACCTCTACAAGGTCTTGAGGACCTCACTGAAAGGCATGAGCCATGACTCTAGCCGCAGACTGCTGCTCTCCCAGTCTGTTCATTACACACACAGCACTACCGTCCACTTCAACCTGACCGACCTGGCTGAATGGTGGAGGAAGCCAGGCAAGAACTTTGGGCTGGTGCTTGTTCTGCAGTCTACTCGGCTAGACAACCAGCTGGACCCAGTGGACTATGACTCTAGTTTTGTGGGGGTCCCTGAACTGGTCACGTCACTGGTGGTTGTGTCTCTGAACCCTTACCAGTGTAGATCGAGGAAGAAGAGAAGTGCCTACTATGTGCCTGTGAGCCCCAGCAATGTGTGCAAGCCCAGGCGCCTCTACATCGACTTCAGAGACGTCGGCTGGCAGGACTGGATCATCGCGCCCCAGGGCTATGTGGCCAACTACTGCCATGGAGAGTGTCCTTTTCCACTTAGTGAGAGTCTGAATGGGACTAACCACGCCATTCTGCAGACCCTGGTCCACTCCTTTGACCCAAAGGGGACGCCTCAGCCCTGCTGCGTCCCGGTCAAACTGTCTCCTATTTCAATGCTTTACTATGACAATAATGACAATGTTGTCCTCAGGCATTATGAGGACATGGTGGTGGATGAATGCGGCTGCAGATGAGCTACATTTTTGTTTGTTTGTATTTTACGAATGGAAAATAATAAAAACTTGCCTTTTTTTAAACAAAAAATAACCTACCTTGTTTCAGATTCTTCATCCCATTTTTAGACATTTGTTAATTTAAATCCAAGGTTCAGTCAGTCCAATAAGCAAAGGTGGCAAATAACAAAATAAAAAAAAAACTTAAATTGTTTTTGACAAGTTTTACAGAGATTGCATGTTTGATTTATTAATTAATTTATTTTAAATTGCTGCTTTTATACATGCATTTAGGCCTCTTACTGTGTGCACTGCTGTTGGTATGGCCCCTGAAAAGTCTCAGTTTACAAGTATACCAGTACAGTTCAATCACTCGTGGTGTTTTCAAATCTATAAGGACAACAATGACTGTCAACACTGTCAAAAGTTTTCTGAATAAACTATATTTACCACCAGTAAATACCTAAACACCAACACAGTTAAACAGGAGAGGATTGTTTGTTAATTTTAAGTGGGTGGAGTACATTTTTAAAAGAGCAAAATAGAAAAATAGTGAACTTTAGTATTTTTAATTGTTTAATTTAATTCAATTGAGCTCAAAGTGTGTATACATTTATTCTCATTTTTAATAAAAAGGGAATAAAAAAAATTAGAGGCCCCTGTTTAAAGACATGCTTTTTACTTGAGTAATACAAATCATACTTCTACTATTTTTACTTGCATACATAAAAGTACAAATATTCAATTTTATGTACTTAAGTATGAGACTTGGCCACCTCTGCCAACAGAAAGAAAAAAGCTGAGGGCCGTTTCTGTTGGGAATCCTCAACATTTGGACCGAAGATGAATAATTGAGAAACTGAGGTTTGCAGTATTTTGAGGCTTGAGGATTAAGGAGACCAAAATGATCACTGGCCCTCCAGGACCAGGATTAAAGAACCCTGCAGTGGTGCTGTGCTGGTGTGGGAGATGTACTTCTCAATTCCCTCCACTGGTTGGTGCTCTATAACCAGATTTGGTCTATTGTAGTGGAACACAGCAGCAATTGAGTTAGTAAAAATAAATATTTCTGGCTGAATTCTGCTGTATTTAAGGTAGGGTGGATTTTATGATCCTAAGGCTTTATATGTAAGCTGTATTTTTTTGCTTCTTTTTAGGAGAGATAATGGATCATGAAGGGAGAGGAGGGAATTTCATCAGTCATCTCATGTGTTGGATGTACCTGTACCGTTTCAACCACTGGGAACCCGAGCACCACACCATTATTAATCCTTATTTGACAGCATGGATAGGGTGGTGTTTGATTTTCTTTTCTTTTTTTTTTTTTTCTTCCTTCTTTTCTTCTTTGCTCGCTGTGTTCATTCGTGACATCACTGAGCCACTAAAAGCCACATGGGCAGAAGGAGAGAGGAAGAGAAGGAGAGAGAGTGTCAGTGAGAACAGTGCGCACACCAGACTCCACCAAGCTCTCTCTTTCTCTCTCTATCTGTCTATAGGAGGAAAACCAGACCTTCTGCTGCTCTTCTGACTTGACTTCAGGAGGTCCATGCGTTTGGGAAGCTCTCAGAGATGGATGTTTTGGATGGAGGACCCTGAGATGGAACCAGCAATGATTTGAAAGGAAGTAGCCAATTACTGGTGCTGGGCAGCTGAGTTCTGAAGAGTTTGGAGTTCTTCTGCTGGACTTTCTCCTCTGGAGCTAGCAGTGCGTGCACGTAGTTAGGGCACGCGCGTACGCACACACGTTTACGCGCGCATACTGCATACACCCACCACAGCACTCAAGGTCTCAAAACACAGTTGGACTCGATTGGACAAGGTGGTGAAGGTAGACTACAACTTCTGGTACAATCTGGATTGATTCTTCAGTGGAGGCTTCTACATCTTATCTTCCTCTACTGATGGACAGACTGCGAGTGCTTGGTTAGAACCTGCTGAGGAGGTTCTCCAGTTCTTTATCTGGGACTATGACTTAGGGTCCCAACCGTCTACGATACGCTTGCGTGTTAACGTCCAGCAGACGTGAGCAGGATGAGGTCCAACTTTAGAAGCTAGAAGAAGAATAATAAGAAGAAGGACATAAAGGAGGAGGAGGACCCACAGTGACGGACATGGCTAAGTGGTACCGGAGACGCCAAGTGGACGCGCGCCTCTGCCCGTGCCCGTGTGATTAAGCGCCACCAGCCCCCAGGTCTTGACCGACCGGGCGCTGGGTGACCATGCGCTCCGCCGCGCTGCGCCGCGCGCTGCCCCTCCTGCTGCTGCTACTGGCTTACGCGCGTCTCGGGGGCTCCGCGGGGCTCGTGCCCGAGCCGGGCCGCAGGAGATACGCTGCGCCCTTGTCGCAGGACACCCTCAGCACCTTCGAGGCGCGACTCCTCAGCCTCTTCGGCCTCAAGCAGAGGCCCACCCCCAGCAGGTCCGCCGTGGTTCCGCGCTACATGCTGGACCTGTTCACTGCGTACTCCGCCAACGCGGAGCCAAAGCACGGCGCGAGCAGGCGCGCGCTCGGGAGAGAGTCCGAGAAGTCCGCCAGCCGCGCGAACACCATAAGAAGCTTTCACCATGATGGTAAGCGAGCAGAAATTGAAAAAAAAAAAAAAAACTATCGCGTTAGTGTTAATAATATAAACAAGGTCAGTACAATACATTATATTTTCATAGGGATCAAGATAAAAGTGCGAAAATAATAATTGCATCAAAAGAGAAAGCTCTACATGCTGCATACTAGGGCAGTACGATAAATCATATTTTTATTGTTATCATGATATGAGTTTCCATGATAAACCAAAAATCCCCAAAACTGCAATAATTGAAATCAAATTGCATTACATACAGCTCAGGACAAAATTAAGAGACCTCTTGTGATGAGTTTCTTTGATTTTACCACATTAAGAACCTCTGGAATATAATCAAGAGGAAGATGGATGATTACAAGCCAACAAATTAAGCTAAACTGCTTGACTTTTTGCACCAGGAGGGGCATATAGTTATCCAAAAGCAGTGTGTAAGACTGGTGGAGAAGAACATGCTAAGATGCATGAAAACTATGATCAAAAACCAGGGTTATTTCACCAAATATTGATTTCTGAGCTCTTAAAACTTTATGAATATGAACTTGTTTTCTTTGCATTGTTTGAGGTCTGAAAGCTCTGCATTATTTTGTTTTTTTTTCAGCCATTTCTCATTTTCTGCAAATAAATGCTGTAAATTACAATATTTTTATTTGGAATTTGGGAGAAATGCTGTCTGTAGTTTTTAGAAAAAAAAAAACAGCAATGTTAATTTTAATCAAACATATACCTATAAATAGCAAAATCAGAGAAACTGATTCAGGAAATCAAGTGATCTCTTAATTTTTTTTCCAGAGATGTTTATGCAGCAGAGAGATCTCTTTATTCTGGAGACAAATTGTATAAATAGATAAATTGTATTTTTATTGTTATCGCAATACAAGTTTTTTGGATAAACACATCCAAAAAGTTGCAAAAATGCAAACTCAAACTGCATTACCTGTGCAGCAGAGGGAGCTCTTCATGCTGCAGACTATGATCATGTGACATAGCAAATTAAGGTGGAGGTAGAGCTATAAGATAAATCATATTTTATTGTTTATTTATTGCTAAAAATGCAATAATGCTTTTCACATTGCATTACCTTCATTCCTCACAAGAGAGAGCTCTTCACACTGCGGACTATAATCATGTGACATAGCAAATTAAGTTGGCGGTAGAGTGAGGTCGAGGTCCATGGTAAAGATACAAACACACCAATCTAAATTACTACTTATCCTGGGAGAAAATAGGTAGAGAAAAAACTCATTTTGTTTATGGAGATGTTTGCGCAATCTTGGTTGTGCAGAAAACGCAGTGTCCTCACTGAAAATAAGGAACAGGTGTAGCCAGCCAGCCAGCCACCAACACCAACAGGGCAGGAGAAGGAACACGGGCAGCACATTCCTGCAACCACTCACAAACACAAATGTTCTGTTCTGTTCTGCTCTCTGAACACCTCTTCCCAATTCTTAGCCCAGTCAGGTTCTTTAGCATGCATAAATAGAAGACAAAATTATATATAAGGCATATATACGTATATACATAAATAAATATTAAAGTGACTGCACAGTTCAAACATAACTGTGTAATAAGAAGAATAAGCAGTTTGCAAACAAGTGGATATTTGCCATTAAACCATGCATTCATTTTACTTTCTGCAAATGTATTACCTAGACAATCCATATAGTCTTTCAATTAAAAGAAAGGCTTAAGAATTGTTTTTCAGAAGTGCCTTTGAACTAAATGAAATAAAAGCTTGATTTGTTTTGATCAGAAACATCTGAAGGTTTCGCAAACCTTCGCAAAAGAACACACACTGTAAAAAACGAAAGTTTTAAAATCCACTCAAATTTGAAACTTTTTAGATACACAGTCCTTTAGATACAACTGTGCCTCTTAAAGTAGGTAAAATAATCAGATAATAGTAGAGATATGTTTATTTAACGAAATGTACTTATGAGACTACCCTTAAAACACATTTCTGCCTGAAATAATCTGAAAACAGGTGAATATTATTTGCCTTTCAATAGAAATGCATTTGTCTTAATATTTAATATTGTATTTAATTACTATAGCAACTTAAAATAGTTACATATGAGTCTCTGAATAAAAGAAATGCATTTTGAGCTGAGGAATTACAATTTGGAAATGTCTTTGAACCAGTTTTGGTGGATTTGACACAGGGAACATGGAGGAATTAAACATTAGGAGTCCAGAGGGAGGTCAAGCTGCATTTGTGTTATTGTAATGAAGATAGTGTCACTAGCAAGAGGTCACGCTTTCTCTGTGACTGTAAACACAGACTTGGGATGCACTGCAAGAACTGGCAAATATTCAAAGTTCCTGTAATTAAGTGCATTACTTGAAGGGTCTCAAATCACCTTGTATCTCTTTGTTTCTTTGTATCATGAAGACAGATTTTTATATGTATTTCTTAATAATTTGAGGCAAAAAATGATGTGATATTTCTCTCTCTTTCTATCTTTTCTGTTGGGTTTTATTTTAGTAGGGCCTTCATTATAAGATAAATAAATATTAAACTTGTTTTCATCTCTTTTTCCTCCATATTTTTCAGAATCTACAGAGCAGCTGTTGAGTCATGGCAGAAAGACGACTCAAAGGTTCCTCTTCAATCTGAGCTCCATCCCTGGAGAGGAGTTTGTCACTTCAGCCGAGCTGAGGATTTACAGGGAGCAGGTCATGGCGGCCACCAATAGCAGGAGCAGCAGCAACAGCAGCAGCCTCGCTGGGCGCCATCGCATTAACATCTATGAGATCATGAAGCCTGGGCGTCCTTTGAAAGAGCCCATTACGAGACTCCTAGACACCAGGTTGGTGCAGCACAGCCTGAGCAAGTGGGAGAGCTTTGACGTAAGTCCGGCCGTCTCGCGGTGGACTGCCGAGGACCACGCCAACCACGGCTTTGTGGTGGAAGTGGTTCACCCGGAAGACGCAGACGGGGACTACAAGAAGCACGTCCGAGTCAGCAGATCGCTGCATGACAGCGAGGACTCGTGGCCACAGATGAGGCCTCTGCTGGTGACGTTCAGCCACGACGGGAAAGGACATGTGCTCCACAGCCGGCAGAAGCGGCAAGCGAGGATCAACAAGCCGAAGAAGAAGCACAAAGCCAACTGTAGGAGGCATTCCCTCTATGTGGACTTCAGCGACGTGGGCTGGAATGACTGGATAGTGGCTCCTCCAGGTTACCACGCCTTTTACTGCCAAGGAGAATGCCCCTTCCCTTTGGCAGACCACCTCAACTCCACAAACCACGCGATAGTACAGACGCTGGTGAACTCAGTGAACACAAACATTCCCAAGGCCTGCTGCGTGCCCACAGACCTGAGCCCCGTGTCCCTGCTCTACCTGGACGAGTACGAGCGGGTGATCCTGAAAAACTACCAGGACATGGTGGTGGAAGGCTGTGGGTGCCGCTGATGGACCTTAAGCAGAGACTTTTTTTTTTGCGAAGACACTTTATGACCCAGTACTACACTTTTATTTATGCTAAAGTAAAAACACATATTTTGGAAACAAAGTATATAAAGCTATATTTATGTCCATTAATGGGAAAATAAATATTTTTAATTGGAGTTCAGCTAATGTATTTTTCTGATGTACATTTCAACTAGTACAGTTCCGCATATGAAGTATACAGCTCAGATTTTTTGTTTTTGTATTTATTTCTAGCATAACCACTTTTAGGGAATAGTTTAAATAGTTTATATATCTATTTATGTGTACTCAAAGCAAAAATATATATACATATAGATGTGTAAAACATCCACAACACACCGTACCACCATAGATTGGTTTATGTGTCTCCTATCATTTCTAGAGTGGAAAGCAAGGCTTGTGTATTGTGAGTTGATGAAGATTTAAACCTAATGTTAAGCGTTTCAGTGACAGTCCCATCTGCCTTAATTTTTTTTAGTGTCACATGAAGCACTGAATAGGTTGGATTTCCAGAGAGAGATTAAGCCTAGTCCTAGACTCTAGACCTAGTATCTCTTCCAGTGGAGAATCCCCATTCACTGTGCTGTATGCTCTGCGACTAGGCTTAATCCCTGTCTGGGAAACCAGTCCAATTGGTTCAGTTAGTTGAGTAATCCAAAAGCATGCACTCCAGTTGGGCCTTTCCTGCAGTGAGAAGCAGTGGTGAATGTGAATGCACTTATCTAGAAGCAATGTGACAGGTAGTTGACACTGAATGCTCAGGAACTTTGGAACTGTTGGTGTGCGTGAGGTCTACAGTGCGAGCCTATGAAATCTATCAATAGCCTTACAGACAGTTACTATATGTCCTTCTCATTCTGATGCATGGGTTTCCCAAAGGCTAATCCATTCCCCTTTATAGACCCAATCCCATTTCTCAATTGTAACCAACCCCTTGTTTTCACTCTTAAGTGTTGAAATCCTCCCTCTAAGAAAAGGGACACTGTGATACGTTGTCAAAACTGTTAGCGATGCTCTGAAGGCAACCCTGTCACCTGTTTATGGCCACTCCTTATTCATTTGTGATAGGGAGCTGAAGTTAGCTAGACATTCACTATTTTTTGTTCAGATAATTTGCCTGTTCCACCGTAAATCATGCAGGAGCCGCAGTTGTAACTGAATGTAACTGCTGCATCATTTAAGGTGGAATGTGAAATGTATCTGAACTATACTAGCAATGTTTATTCTTGTTAATAAGAAAGGGTGGTTATCATATTTTTGAACAAAGAAAGCACAACATTGGTGGGTCTCTTCGGTCACTTGTGCAGCCATCTTGCCTGTGGATTTTTTATTGTAACAAATTGTTTGGAAGAAAAATCAGGAGGGCCATAAATAAATAAATGTAGCCATAATGCTTCACCCTACTCCCCTATCCCAACGAGAATTGGAGCTCCCTAAACCCCTAGGTGTGATTGCACAAAGTGAAAGGGTAAGTGGTAGGGCAAAAGTTTGAAATGTGTTTGGGCCATAGTGAAGTCTTAGTAAAGCCTCCCCAGTCTCCCTAAATGAATCTATATTGTTCACAAGATGGTAGAAGAGTTAATTTAATGCCCTGATTATGCCACGAATGGTTTTGCAAGGGTTGAAAGGGAGGGGGACACTGTTAAAGAAGCAAGGTTCCTTGTCATTTACTTGTCCAAAATATTCTCATGCTGCTGGAGGTAAAACACTATAGCATTTAACCATTTCCCAACATCTGTCCTGATTTTTTTTTTCTTTTTTGGATGGTTGGTTGTTTTTTTGTTTTTTTTTTACTTGTTCAAGAAAACTGGTGCAACCTCCCACTTCTCATTTACTTGAACTCAAATGTCAAAAATGTATGAGAAAATAATAAACAGCTCTTGTCCAGAGTCTTTACCAAGATTTATTGGTGCTCAGCGGCAGTAAAGGTTGACGTAAATATGTAGAAGAATGTTTTGAATTCTACAGAGAGCACAGGAAAGATGGCTAATAATACTTGGCTGACTCACTCTATGGAACATCAATGTTTCTTATTGACAGTAAAATAAAAGTAAAATATATATATTACGAAACGAAATAAAAAAATTCTACTTAGTAAAACAAGACAACTCCACTTCCCCATTGGTTATAAAAGCAAGTATATGGGACGTTTCTGTATCTCAATTATTGCTTTTGTTAAAATGGAACATGCTCCTCTTGACTGGGTATTAAACATCTTAGCATACACTTTTAAAAAGGTGCTACATTGGGTTCTTTAAGCAGTGTTATAGCCCAGTTTGGGCCTAAGTGATACTGCTAGGGGCTGTTTGCTAAAAAAATATATATATATTTGAGTGGGTTGAAGGTTGAGTGAAATGGCCCTCAAATAATATCATAATATTTCAGGGTATTTTTGCGATAATTCTTGGTGATACGAAAAAACTCTATTCTTTATTCTTTAATTTCAAGAATTTCAAGATTATTTCACTGTAACAAAATAAATATTAAAAGTTTATTTACTATACATATAAGTTTCATGCACTCAGTAGAATCAAACAAACAAAAACAAATCTTTAAATCTTTGACTATTTTTTTTACTATAAACAGTAACTTACCAAGACCCTGATTTTGTGTAAATAATAAGAGTATAATAAAATAGCAGAAACAAAAAAACAACAAAAATAGACCACAAAAGTAAAGTGCAGCATATTTAGTGAATGCATATTAACTGTAAACAAACAATTAAAAAACAAATACAGTATACAGTAGCAAAACAAATAAAAAAATAGACTTTTAAGAACATTGATATTATCACAATATTACGTTTTTTATCATGTCAAAATCGTTTGCAGTATTAATGTGTACGATACAATATGGCACATCCCTAGTGCCTTTTTATAGTGTATTTAGTATATTTCATTGTATGTATGATCAACACATTTTATTGTATAATGTATAGATTTTCTAACACAATATACACTATAGTATTAAAAAATTGTTACCCGGACTTATTTGAGCAATTAGATTTGCATCTGTTTTAAATGGACTGGATTGGCCTCATTTATATGTAATCCTGATACTCAAGGTACATGAAGTTACCAGTTTCTAAGCAGTTGTCTATGGTACCAACAGTGGTCCATATAGGCACTTGCCCAAATCCCTCTTTGTAGTGCACTCTATTTTTTTAAGAGTGAATGAGTGTTTAAGGAAAGATGTTTAAAGTTCACTAGAAGGTCAGTAACAGTATGTAGCTGATATCTCCGGTACGCCGTGCAGCACATGGTCACTCCTTCCGCCTTCAAATCAGAGTGTATGGTTTACAGATGTTGAGGAACTGACACACCCTACCTATCAAGGTGCAGGCTGGACAACCCACTGTGTACACTCAGCATCTGCTGGAAACGTGCTGCTCTCTCCAGCCCAGAATTAAACCACTGGAAGTGATGCGTGACGTAACTGATTGATTAGTAAGTGCTGTAAGGAGTTTGATCGGGGTCGTGAAACATGCATTACTGTTTTAATGCGCTGAATGCCTGCAACATTCCAGAGATAAGGTGGTGAAGATGGCCATCTTTATGGTTCATAATTTGTGTTGAGACTATGTTTAATGGCTGAGATAAGGGCACAGGAACTTCCCAGCTGCTGCTCAAAGAGCACTCCTCCGGTCTGATGGCACAACAGATAATCATCTGCTTTTATTTGGTCCCAGGCCAACTTCAGTGGGAACTGTCTGCTTCTCATGCAATGTTATTGCCCTGACCTGAGGAACAGAAATTTTAATGATCTTCTATGGGGAATTCCAACAATTTTCCTCCTTATTTTTTCAGAATATCTAAGTAATTTAGTCATTTTGATGTAAACAAAGTAGTTCAGAGGGGAAAAGTACTGGATTCCTTACTGTGGCAATGGCAGAAACTGGGGTTGTGGTGTCTAAAAATAGTATATTCATTTGATTTAATTTTCTCTTTTAAAAAATTACATCATACACCTCTTAATAACATTTTTACAATTTATCTACTAAATTATATAGATTGTGATAGATTTTCTCTCTCACTTGACTTGAATCATTCATTATTTAACAAAGTCTTCTGGTCAGCTCCTTAGCCTTAACCCTTTCAGACCTGAATAATCTACAGTAATGGGGAAAAAATGTAAGAATGTTTTTTTTTTGTCTGTAATGCACAGAATAGAAGACACTAATATTATACTGTAAAATCTACATAATAAATTAATCCAACTAACCAATTAATCCAATTAAATAAAATATAAAAGTTTTTTTTATTTCCATTGCATTGAAAGCTTGTGTGTAATAATTTATATTTCATTCTGACTTTTTGATTTCATAAACTATCCAAATTACAAATGATTAAAAAGTGTTCTAAATCACTAAAATTAGTAAACATTAGCTGTTACTTTGCCTTACTGTTTTTTTTGGTGGACAACAGCTCTCAAATAGTGTTATGTGCAACGAAATATCTTATAATAAAGAAATTACATGTCCATTGTAATGGATACAGGGTCTAAAAGGGTTAATCTACTGTAGGTATTATTGTATAATACACATGCCCAGGACTAAATGCTAGTCTTGACAAATTCTGGGCCCAATCTCATTTTACCACTTAGCCCAATCCCTATGTTTTGCATGTTCATACCTGGGGTAGGATGTCTCAATTTCAAAAGACATATGATGCCCTAAAGTTAACTAGTTAACCAGCAGCTAGGTTGCTGAACTTTAGCGCTTCATCGCTACCACATCAGCCTGGCAGGGTAACCTATGGACCACTGCTAGTAGCCTGATAATGAAGCAGTATTATTTATTTATTTATTTATTTATTTATTGTTTATTGGCGAATCTCAAAACCTTCAAGAGTTGTTCCAATTCTTAGAGGAAGGATTTCACTCCAAAACAAGGGGTAGGGGTAGAAAAGAGAAATAAGATTGTGCCATTCTTAATAGTTCCTTAATAGTTTTTGGTTGGGACATTGCACTACATTCAACCTGCCAGACCAAATCCATTTTTTGTCATTGTATCGAGATTGCTTTTTGATAGTCTGGAGATAATTGGATACAAACTACATTTAAGGTGGTTTGAAATGCAACTACAATTGGACTTGAACTGTTGCAGTCTGGACACTCTGGACTCTCAAATCCGATCTGAAAGTGTATGTTGCGTCACTTGTAAAGCAACAAACAATGACTACATCTAATCCATAGAGATATAAGTTTAGGCAGAAATCTGATTTGCCTGCAGTTTGAACACAGCTGTGGTTCAGCTGAGTTTTTTTTTTTAGCTCAAAGAAGAAAAGGCTCTTCACACTTGTTCATTTACAAAAAATGACTCTTCAAAAGAAGAGTTCATTCGAGCCCCAACCGTGGTTCTTCTGTGGCATTGTTCCAAAGAGACCTCTCTTGCTGCTTTTCATTTCCAAGAGTGATTAGAAGTGCCTCCTCTCTCTTCCTTTTCTTCCCCTCCACCTTTCCTTCTTCCATCTGTCATGTGACCCAGGGCTGCACATGTGCAGAGACCACTGGCCTTGCTGGAGCTCCAGCAGGGCCTGATTTTGGGCACAGGAGTTTGATGGAGGGAATTTGTCCCGAAGCCTCTCATTTAGCTCATAACCATGAACCAGGATCTCATCTGGACTGCATTTGCACCATAGGGGCCTGACCACAGTGCAAGGAAATCATAGACCCAAAATTGCTGCGCTGCAGAGGCAGTGGCCAAATGTTGGTATTTTTATTTACTTCAGGAGGCAACAAGTTAATTTATACGCATGCAAGCGCTGGGCTTGGAGCGCGGCACCAGAACAACATGGCCTCTTGCCGGTGAGGGTATTAGACCCTTGCTAGTTTAATTGTTTGTTTTCATTGCTTAAGTGTTTAAACTTTGCATGAGCCAGTGAGTGTGGAAACTCCTCTCTCATTCTGCATTACAGGCCGCTCTTGCAAAAGCTCCTGCCTTACTTCACTCGGGCCTGTGCACAGCTGTGCTTTCAGTAGAGGAGATTGCTACAGGCCCTTCAGGTCCATTGACCCTGTACAACTCATAGTTCCATTACATTCGATAATTGCTGCCGTCATTCACAAATATATAGCTGGTCTTTTCTGTGTATGTAATTACAAAGGCTGCTCTAGCGTTTGTAGTTTTAACTGGTGGACCTCAGAAATGTGGTATTCACCTGGAATCTAACATCCAAAGCCAGCGGGATTCGGACGAGCTCCTCTACGTCCTTCAGCCATGTCTAAGTCAGGGCCTTCAGCCATTTTGTTCTGTTGTAAACTCTTTCTTAGAGGAAGCCTTCAATGGTCCCCTGTTTACATTCCAGTGGTTGCAGTAAGGTAGCCGGTTTGCTAAGCGTCGTCTCCAGGTGCAGAGAGATTGCAGAGGTAATTACAGAGGAAATTCCCTAACCATAGTGACAGTACCTCTATGATGAGCTCTTACTGTGTCATTTACCTATTCTCCCACATAAGCCCTCAAATACCATCCTTCACATGAGTCAAAGCCTCTTGTGAAGATGCGTGTTTGCTTGCAGAACACACCCTTGAACTTGGGCTACCTTCTGCAACGTCTCTGCAGAAGGAATTGAAGTAATGACAGTGTTTCCTAATAGAAGAGGGCTGAAAAAGATTGTACATGTAAAAGCAAATGAAGAATGCCACAAGATCTGGACGGATTCTCTGCTTTCTTAAAGTGGACATCTGCCAGAGGTTTATAGATGTTTTTAATGACTTGCTATTATTGTTTTATGCTTTATTGTTCAAGCTTCACAGCTTGTTCACAGCTCAGCAGCATTAGCATGCTGGCTACCAGCCTCATCTACACTGTAAGACCGGATAAGTTGAATTTACTTAAAAAAATTGAGGAAACCGGTTGCCTTAAAAAAGTTAAGTAATGGGTAATAAAAACTTAAGTTATTACAACTTAGAACATGAAGTTATTACAACTAAAGGGGAAGTTGATTTAACTTTTTTTATTTTTTTTATATCTTAACTTTTTAAGGCAGCTGGTTTGCTCAATTTTTTTAAGTAATGGGGAATGAAACTTGAGTTAACATAAATTAAAACATCAAGTTATTAAAACTAAAGGGGAAGTTGATTTATTTCTATAAGGTAGGCCAGGAGGGAATGACTACACACTGATGGTGAGTGTTAGTCAGAAACTGTTGGACACACCCAGTATGCAAATAGATTGTGACAGAAGCCAATGGAAAAGAAGCTGCCAATGGCAACAGACTAAACTCAGTTATTATAAGTTGATTTAACTCAAAGATCTCAGTTTGAATGTTTATTTGCCCACAAATGTTTAACTCACTCATTAGTTGAGTATTGTTTAGAAATATCCAATTTTATGTAAAACAGACTTAAATCATTTGAGTTCAAACAACGTATGGGTTTACAGTGTAGCATCCCTACTGGGCGCTAGCACATCAAATACACACACTCTTCTCAAAATTGCTACTGGAGCATTAGCAGGACCCAGCGAGCTTAATGGACACTTGCATTACCTTTGCATGTCCTTTACCTCACAGGGTTACATAACACATGATAGATATCACATTTTATGTATTTTACAGCACCTTCTTAAAAAAGAAAAAAAATGTATTTAAGGCCCAAACTGCCCAGCTAAAAAAAAATTGTTGGTTAGTATCAGTTCCAGTTAACATTCAATCCTATAATGTTAGTATTCATGTACCGTTCCTATATGTTCTGTGTAAGCTGGGCCCCCTGTTAAAACCAATGACGGTCTGGCAAAACTAGAGTTTTCTGTTTATTCATGTTCCTAATAGATGTGGGCCTCAAAAAGTGATTTTTAGACATGACCTGAATTTGCATAGTTGGTTAAGTAAATAATTCCGCCCCTGTTTTTTTTTTTTTATCTGAGGGTGCACAAGAATTCTCTGGAATTTTCTTGTTAAAACCGCTGAAGTTTTCTCCTAGGAACTCTTGTGGCTGCCACCAGAGCCCACTACAGGGGTTTGGATTACTGAGAAAGAGTCGTATCATTTGTAAAACCGCTGAATAAACTACTGCTTTTTACAAATCTTGTGCACGCATATACAACCAATGCACAAATTTAGTTCAATAGATTTTTATGAATCTATTTCCCTCATTAACACAATACAACTGAATGCAAATATTTGGACATATCTCTTCAGATGACATGTTTTGTTGATTTTTTTTTTTAAGAATTTAAGCATTCTAAGGTTTACACTGTACTTTTAGAAAAAGCCCCTTTAAATGTTATTTATTACATTCAAACAGCCATTTAAATGCAGAGATGGTTATTTGCCTGGTAATATGGAAATTGTCTACACAAAAGGAAAACTTCTTGTATAAGTTTTCACTATGATTTCACGATTTGTTTGAGTCAGTTAAAAAAAAAAAATCTTTTTAGCTAACAGACAATGTTATAAGAACATTTTGCAACATTTATAGTGACACACAAAATCATTATTTAGACCAGGTACTGATTTTAATTGATTAGCTCTGGGATATAAATGCAACTCCAACTTACATACTACATCAGCATTCAGGACATTTCAGGACATTTCTAAAATCATCTTTTGAGACCCCACCTCTATTATAAAAAAGGCTACGCTAAAATATTTCCATGGATAAAATCATTTTGACCTACTTGCTCCATAATAGTGCTCATTGCTTGGGCCCATGTGAATGTGTTTGCTCTCATAATAGAATACAAAAATCCAGCAATCAACAACTGCTACATCAATTTCCAGAGGTGGAAAAAGTACAGAAAAATTGTAATTAAGTAAAAGTACCTTTACTTTGCTAAAATTCTACTTAAGTAAAAGTAAAAGTACCCATTTAAAAATCTACTCAAGTAAAAGTAAAAAAGTACTCAATTTAAGATTTATTTTGAATAAAAGTTACATAATTACTTTTAATTATTTGATGTAAAAAAGTAAAAACAAATCATAAATTAAATAGTTTTTAATGAACTATTATTCCACATAATAATTTGGACCTTTCAGGCAGTATTTGTTCAGACCAAACCATAAAAGTGTTACTCAGTAATTGGGAGTTTTCCAATGTAGCAAAGTAAATTACTTGTGTCAAAATGTACTTGAGTAAAAGTAAAATGACCTATTTTAAAAACTACTTAATTACAAATTACTCATAAAATCTACTTAACTACAGTAACTTGAGTAAATGTAATTCATTACTTACCACCTCTGTCAATTTCAGACAGAAACGTATAACATCACATATATAACATTATATAGATAAAAATGTTTACTCACACGAATGACCATTTAAATCACTATTATACCACTCTAGCTTTGGGCATTGATTCTGGGCATTGAGCATAGTGACCTTGGGGTAATCCAGTATATACAGTATCTTCTTCAGATACTTGTTCTTTTCTATTGTCAAATCTTTTCGTATGTAGATTATGGAGGCTGTGTGCGTGTCACTGAATTGCTTGTGTCAAGAACGGGTGCACCTTAAAGTGGCTGAGTTCACAAATTAGAAGGAGCTTCTGGAGACGTACAGTATATATGGATATATTTTTACCAGGGCAGGTCTGGAAACATTGACTTGTAGAGCAGTAGGGTTTCCCTTTTGGTTTTGCTGCAGGGCTGAGGAAACTGGCATGATTCATTGCAGCATGCACTTATCCTTTGATGTGTTCTGTCTCCTCCCTCCATCTTCCATCCTGCTCTGTCAGAGCTTTGAGGTGCAGCTTCCAGTTTTTATCTAATGGATCACATTTGAATACAATGTTCTGTAGTATAGATAAGGTCTGCTTTGATTATGATGTTCAATATTGGGTCAATATCAATGTGTTGTGCTTTAGGTGTTCACAGTGTAGTGTAGATAAAATTTCATACAAACACTGTGTGACAATATGTATTTTTCAAGATTATTACAAATATAGAGGAATGTTGACCTAAAAAAATAGTTTTTGTACATTTTTGTACATTTATAGTTTTCTCTGATTTAATGTATTTTTTTTGCCATGTCCATATTGCTGCCAGGTTAGGTTGAATACATCTTTTTTGCTAAATTATATTTTGAAAGGTGTAATTAAATAATTTAAGTTTTATTGCAAAAATGGTAACACAGCGTGCCTCAGTGCTCGCCAGTAAAATGTGTGCTTAGAGGTTGCCTTGCTTTCCTTGTGTACTTTGACTCCTCAGTTCTCCTCAGTTCTCCTCAGTTCTCCTCAGTTCTCCTCAGTTGTCACGTTCTCCAAGTCTTTTTCCAGTCTGATGTCACACAGCAGTCATGGGAACCTCCAAAAATTATACACCAGGAGAAAGTTTTTGTCACAGTTTAAACTGGGAGACACCAACTTTGTAAGAATAACAAAGAAGAAAGTCTCAAGTTCAAACAAAGCAAAGCCACCGCTGGCCCCCACGAAAGTTCCTGCCCCCAGAGTTCCAGTGAATCTGGCCTCGCCGAGCAGCTAGCAACAGGAGAACTCCACCAAAACAAGCACACCCAGTTCCCTCCAGCTCCTGATACTCAGCTGTCTATGCTTTAGATGCTGCAGAGCTGTAATTTCATGTGCCGCTGGCTGCATCCGTGGAGATTTATTTTGTGTAAATACATGCTTTACTTCCTCTAGATCCCACCAGCAGATGGCAACCATTAGTCCATCTCACTTTAAACAAAATACGGGCCGATATAAATACTTTGCTGACCACTTCAACGTGTGCGATCAGACTTCTGTCTGCAGATTGTTGCTCTGTTTGAATGCAGAGTGTGCTCTGTGTGAAGGGAGTGGACCGAAATAGCTTCAAGTGCAGGCCTGCTGAGTCCATTGCCTCCTTCTGCTGCTGCTGCTGATGTGCTGCAGAGATTTCCTTGAGTCATAAGGGTGTCCAGTGAGCAAGTGAGTGCGGAGGTTTCCTTTTTAGCATACATGAAAAAGCATCATATCCTTCTTAGATTTAGATTTGATTCAACTAGTGTCATTGAGAAAGCAAAGTAAGTACAAGATCAAGGCTATTCCAGAGTTTAGCCTGCCATCTTTCATAAAATGTTCCCCTACATTAAAAAAGACTCATCTATTCGCCCAGGCATTTGAAACTTCCTAGTGATTGATGCTGTGGCCCTTGTTTTTTTTATTGTTGTTTTCTCAAGTAAATTAATTTTCCCCCTATATCATAGATTAGGTTAAGAATATTTTATAGTTTTATCACTGATTTGCTTTCTTTTTAATTTTGTTTTATCGTACAGCACTATAATCGAAACTTGATGTCTTTTAAATGTGCTTTATAAATAAAATTTACTTGAATTGACTTGAATTAAATAGTAACCTCCATTTACCCTGTTCTTTAATAGTCAGGACCCCTCAGGACCCCCACAGCGCAGGTGTTATTTGGGTGATGGGTCATTCTCAGCACTGCAGTTACACTCATCATGGTTATAGTGGTATGAGTGGATCAGTCACAGCAGTGCTGCTGGAGTTTTTAAACACATCATTGTCGCTGCTGGATCCTATGCACAGCAACCTGTGGGCACTGATGAAGGACTAGAGTATGACCCTAACAAACTGTGCAACAACAGATTACAGAGCTTCTGTCTCTGACTTTACATCTAGAAGGTGAGGCACCTAGATAGGAGTGTCTAATAGAGTAGACAGTGAGTGGACACAGTGTTTAAAAAAGTTTCATTTAGAAAAAAGTTTACATTTATTTGCAGAAAATGAGAAATGGCTGAAATAACAAAAAAAGATGCAGAGCTTTCAGGCCTCAAATAAGAGATTTAAGATTTCAGAATAATCCTGGTTTCTAATCACAGTTTTCATGCATCTTTGTATGTTCTCCTCCACCAGTCTTACACACTGCTTTTGGGTCACTCCTTGTGCAAAAATTCAATCAGTTCAGCTTGGTTTGATAGCTTGTGATCATCAATCTTCCTCCTGATTATACTCCAGAGGTTTTCAATTTGGTAAAATCAAAGAAACTCATCATTTTAAGTGGTGACTTTTTTCCAGAGATATACAGTCTGTAATTAAAGAACTATAAAGTGCTCCTATATTATCAGTGGAGCTGAAAGCAATGAGGTGGTCATAATGTTATACTTGATCTGTACAAATAAGAAAATGAGCTTAATGAGGTAGAATGAAAAAAGAAAGATTAACTAGAGAAAGTATGCAATATATGCATTTTTTTCATCATATATTTTTCAGACTGTGGAGCTCCTGTTTGTCTCTCAGCTTCTGTCTCCAACATAAAGTTCTCAAGTATTCAAAGTTTTCAAAACTGAACCCCCCAAAGCTGAAAGCACATATGCAGTAGTGTAATGATTTGGCACTGCAGCAGAAAAATGAAAGAAAATAAGGTGAGTTAGAAAGAAAAACATGTGGTGAGAGCTTAGCATATGTGTAAGTGCTTTTGACAGCTGCAAGTTTGACTTATTATTGAAGCAAATGGCATGACATAATCGCGAACATGCTTCACAGTAATGCGTCATGACTCGCCAGGTATCAAGTAGAATTTACATGCACCTAGCCACAGTGTCCAAGCTGTCCAAGCAGTGGTGTTGCTTAGTGAATTCCTTGGTGTATTAGTATGGTTACGCATTAGAAACCTCATTGCAAACAACAAAATTATTATTCAGTTCATGTCCTTCTCATTTTTGCAAAACATATTTTTGCAGAATATTTAACCAATAGGAATAAATGGAGTGCAAAAGCTTTGGCACCATTCAAATTTAATAATGCTACAAATATACTCATTAATATAGCACTTACCAACACCTGATCAACCACCTAAGATATAATAGCAACAGCTTAACAACCAACTATCAAAAACCTTAAGCTAAATGATTAAATGCAAGAGTAATCACCTTACTACACATTTAGCAACCATCTAACAATCACATGGCAACACTTAAGCAATCAGCTGGAATAGGATACCTTAGCAACCACAATTTCTTAGCAACACCGTATAAACCATATAGCAACCACAGCTAACAACAACTACACAACACCATAGAAACCAGTTGGCATGTCATAGCAACAGAGCAACACCACAGAAACAACCACTTCAGAACCATCTAAGAATCTACAGCAATCATATTGACACCATAGGAGCCACCCTGAAACCTATAGCAACCACCTGTGGGAAAAAAACAACCTTTTTACAGTTATACAATTTTACTATAGTGATGCAATTTATATCAAAAAGACATATTCAAATATGTTATAATGGTACATTTGTGCTGGAGACTGAGTCTTTTTATATGCTACTTTAATTCCACTGCAACAACATTGCAACACCATAGGAGCCACCCTGAAACCAATAGCAACCACCTAGTGACATCAACATAGGAGCCACATTAAAAAAACAACCTTTTTACAGTTGTACAATTTATAAAGGCATATTTAAATATGTTGTAATTGTACAGTTGTGCAGGAGACAGAGCATTTTTATATGCTACTTTAATTCCACTGCAACCACATTGCAACACCATAGGAGCCACCCTGAAACCTATAGCAACCACCTAGTGACATCAACATAGGAGCCACATTAAAAAACAACCTTTTTACAGTTATACAATTTATAAAAGCATATGAAAATATGTTATAATAGTACAGTTATCGTGGAGACCAAGCCTTTTTATATGTTAATTTAATTTATATTAATATTGTTTCTCCAGCATTCTGCAGCACTTTGAGAAGGTGCATTAGTACACTTGTGCTCTACAGTCTCTGATCATCTCTCTGCTGTAGTTCAGCCCATTAAAACAGGGCCTGGTTTTAATATTCGTCAGCGGTGGCTGAGATGTCAGTCTCTCAGCTGTGGCTTCTGCATTAGTGTCAGGCTCACAGCTGGAGGTGGCCCTGGGAAGACTGCGAGCGTCGTCCGTCTCTTTGTGCCTCGTTACGACAGGTCCGGAGGCACACGGAGGGAGTGCACTGGATCAGTTTCCCTCTGTGGTGCTACAGACTTTTCAACAGCCACACACCCCTTCCTCTGCTGGAAACTGTACAGAAGTGTTAAAGGGGGGGACCAAGCTCATTCATAGGCTGGGACACTAAATAAGGCCTTCTGAAGAGCATTCTTTAAAGGACCTGTATGTATTATATTATCTGTAGTAACTTATTAATGTATCTGAGGTCATTAGAAGTCTTGATGTATGACCCACTTACAGTTTTTCTCCTGTAGAACTTCCTGGTAAAATCCAGGAAAAGCATATGTCCTTCAGTAATGGAAAGCCATCATTGGCTTTAGGCAGCAAAGCAAACCCAAACCAATGATACTTCCACCCCCATGTTTAATAGTTGAAATAAAAGTCCTAAATTTTGAATACAGTGTCTGAATCAATGCAATCTTTAGCGTTATAAAATTAGAATCAGAGTCACTTTATTTTGCCAAGTATGTTACACATACAAGGAATTTGGCTTGGTGAGAGCAACACATATATGACATGTAACAGTTACACAGACTATTGACAAACACTTCAAAATTTCACTACGAAAGTAGTTACAAAAAACAATAAATAGAATAAAAATATAGTTAAAAGTACTAAAAGAATTAAGAGCACTGAAGAGCAATAGAAGCTAAGAGATACAGGGAATGAAATAAAATAAAATAAAAATAAGAACATTTTAAATTCTTGATATTGAGGTTTATGTTAAATATTGTTTAAAGAATGTTGCAGATGTTTACATTACAGAAGAACATCTTTACAGCTTTGAAAATAAGCAAAGTGCAAGTGAGCGAATTGTAAAAGCAGTCATTACATACAGTTCAGTGAGTGAGGTTGGAGACTCAGAGATATTAACTGTGGTTTAGGAGTGCTACAGCTCTGGGGAAGAAGCTGTTAGCGTGTTGTGTTGTGCTGATCTTGATGGTCTGAAGCTTCTACCAGAAGGGAGAGTCTGGAAGTGGTGATGTTCAGGATATGAGGGGTTAGTTGTCATTTTGCCAGCGCGCTTTCTCGCCCTGCTGGTGTAGATTTCCTAAAGCATTGGCAGGTTTCAACCAATGATTCTCTCTGCTGACCTGATGACGCGCTGGAGTTTGGCTTGTTCGTTTGAGGTGGTAGGTTCATGAGGGGGCTCATGAGGAGGAGAATAGAGGACTAATCTGGGATTTTTTGGACTGGTGTAGCAGGAATCATCTCTAGGTAAACATTTTTAAGAACAAGCGGATGGTGGTTGTGTTGTTAAAAAAAGTTCCAACCAGCTATACTGCCAGTCTTGATGGCCTGATGCAGATGTTTTACCAGTCAGTAGTGGCAGTAGATCTCTTCTGTGCTACTGTATGCTGGGTATAAAACTTGAAGGACAAACACTGCAAGAAGTTAAATAAATTAGTATAACAAAAAAAACTAAAATTGCTTTCCAGTAAGTGGATCAGGTGACCGTTACACAGACCTTTTTAGTTTGCAATGTCAACACAGCACACTACTGTACCTTTGCACTAAAATCTTACAATCTATCTTTCTACATATCTATCTATCTACACAAAAGAGTGGATATGAAGTCAGTGCAATCCATGCTAAATTAAGAGTAACAGAATGCATCATTTATTTTTCCATGTGCTTATTTTCTGTAATGTTGGTCTGGTTTTCACTCTAGTGAGAAGTCAAAGCTTGCAAGTCTCCTAATCGTCATTTCCTTTGCTAAGGAAGTCGTAATCATTCTAAATGCTTTAAGTTTCTTGTTGCTTAGACACTTTAACAGCACACTTGAGTGAGTTATGGAGAGTCCATCTGGACCTACTGTTTTATTAGCTCTTACTTGGCTTACTTAATTACGTCTTCCCCATGAGACAACCTTGGCTTCAGCAAGTAGAGGGGCAGGCCTGTTAAATATTTAGCATTTGCATTTAGCATTCGTTAATATATATATTGGATAATGGATGGCAGATTCCAACATGCAAATGATCCAAGATATTTCCTAAACTGATACTTTTAAAGAGGGGATTCAAAGACCTGGAAAGCTTTGGTAGCTCAGCGTAATAAATGACTATGTATTTAATATGACAATCGGAAAGAGTGCTTGTAATTACACAGTAGGGCAGATCTTATAAGCAGCTGGATATCATCGTCATATACTTTGCATGAAACAGTTTAACTTTACTAAGCCTGAACTGTAATGGAGATTTAATTAAAGTGCATCATGTCCAGATTTCACTCTTATAAAAGCTATGGAAGTAGAGCTGCAGCTCAGAAACAGCAGAGCTTATAAAGCCCTAAATCGACACTGTTCAAACACAAACTCTGCCAAGAACATTAGACTTCCTTCCTTATGGTGTCTGAAAAAGATGGCTGATCCTCTTACAATTGAATTGTCCTTTCAGAGTATCCACTTGTGCAATTATACAGAATTAGTGAAAAGATAAAGTAAAGAACACTGTGGAGAGGACTGTGTGTGCTGCTCTTTTTATAGTGGGATATACTGTATATCTGCATGTCTTTCATATCTGCTGAAAACAGAAGGTGCTTTCTTTCTGCACAAAAGAGATAGCAGAGAGTTGCAAAAAATGCATAAAGCTGTTTTTTTACAACCAGCTCATAAGAAAACGCATGGTTTAGAGATTTCAGGATAAGCTGATTTATTTAGCTGAAAGGCTTTTTGTCACAGCTGAACAAATCCTATCAGCAAGCATCGTTTCGGACGGCTGAGAACCCTGCAAGATTGAAAGCCGTTGGGTTTGACATGCACAAAGCTTTCGTCATGCTTGTCTCAATATCTAAACTGAGTCTGCTGAGTCCAGGGGTAAAGGATAGATTAGCTTAGGACTCTTAGAGTAACACAAATGTTACACATCTCTGTTTTAAATCATTTAATCATTTGATTTGGATAAAGTTTTTCAGAGCCAAAAACACATTTATACAGAATGTACACATGCATTTGTTGACATGCTGAAGTGAATATAGCTTTAGGGCTGACATAACAGGAGCTAGTATCTGTGTACCATGACTTTTGCCATGTTCTGTGGAAGCTAGTAAATGCTGATTTGACCTGTAGGATGTGTGTACCGAGCCTCCTGCATTGAATGTAAATGTTGCTTTTCTGATTGCATGGACAATTCTAGCCAGATGCTGCCGGTCACAATCGTGACTGTCCACTGTAGGTGGTAATTAATGTTCTGCGTGACATTAGACTGTGAATCACAAGATAACACCTCACAACGCAAATGAGTGTGGGTGTACCCAAGCAGCCTGATCTATTTATATACTGCTATCCCAAGATTTTTGCCATGTTAGTGTTATGGACAGTGATATTACAAGATTTTACTCTAGTATGACTATTGATTATAGGGCAATATGGGGCAGCCAATCAAAACTAAAGGGTGGGAATCACAAGGTCATCTCATTATATGATGTTAAAATGATACATTGCCTACAATAATGATGATAACATTGATACTGTGATCCTGTGATACTGAAGAGGATAAAATAATACTCCCAAATAATCAAATACCAGGATTTTCAGTGTTGTATTTATTGGTGTTACAGTTGGGGGTGAGTTTAAGGGAGTTTAGTGTGGCTGTGTTTCAATTCAGATATAGATATTTGATGGCAAGTATCAACAACAATTATATATTGCAATATTTATATTTTGTCCCATCCCAAATCAGTACAGATATTATGGAAATAAGTATTGTAACTGTTTTAGTAATATATAAACCAAAACTGGGCTCTTTACTCTCAACAAGCTCTCTCATCCACAGAGAGTGTCACGTCTGGTGCTGAAAGTGCTCCTGTTTCTCCCACACCGAGCTCTGCCTGTGATTTTCAGTCTCCAAACTACACTACCCAGAACGCACCACACACTGACATCACACATTCACCCGATCACATGACGTCACACATGACACCTCCAGGAAGTCCTGAGTACTGATTACCCACAGTATATAAAGCCCTTTTACACACACGTGGCGAGTAATTGTTTGGTTTACCAGCATTACAAAGCGTTATTTCTGATTATTCTGATTGCCAGAGGTCTGTTGTGATGATATATTTAATTATTTTGTCAGAAAGAAAGAGAGAGGGAGAGAGAGAGTGAAAGAGAGAGAGAGAAGATTATATGTCCTTGAAGTCAATGCATGACATAACCTTTTTAATTTAGAATATACCAAGGTCATAGTCTTCCTATAATAACTTGGAAGTAACCAAAGACAAACAGAAACCTTTAATCTGACTTTCAAAAATAGGCCACTGGCTGATCGGCCCTCTTGCCAAGTGGGCACAGTTCTTTAGGTCCGTACGGTCATATGCTAAACACGCTCGGCCACATGAAAGCAGGGCCAATGTGGGCTGCTGCAGCACGACCAGGGATCTGCAGTCTGCACGGCCAGAACGCCTTTAATAGAGGCAGCATGTGTGAGCTGAGCCTGTCCCCACATGTCCCCGCGTCATACCAACACACCCACCACCACACTGAGCCTGCACACCACCACAGCACTGCACAAGAACTGGAGGAACACTCAGCAGATAAGAGAAGACTGAGGAGAGGACAGGAAAGCATCTTCATAGTGTAACTGATGTCTATTAAAAAAGTTTTTTTTTCTTTTTTTCTTTTCTTTTTCTTCTTCTTGTACCCCCCTCCTGTACCTCACACTCCGATCCTTCCAACCCTGAACTCCCACAACTATATCCACACAAAATATAATAATAATAGTAATAATAATAATAATAATAATAATAATAATAATAATAATAATAATAATAAAAAATTAAATAAATAAATAAATAAATAAAAATAAAGTATTAATTGTCCTCCGAAGACGGGGGGTGGTGGTTGGGCCAAAAAAAAAAAAAAATGGTAAATTATATCATGGTAAAAAAAAAAAACTGTGTCTGTACAGTAAATTAATTTATAAATAAAACTTGTGGAAAAAGTCATATTAATTATATGATGGCTGTTATCACCTTATAGCAGATGAATTTAGAGTGCACTTCTTATGAGTTAGCAGTTTTTATAAGTTAGCATGGATGCACATTTTAAACACATTTTATATATATGCTAATTATACACTAAAACATAAGTAAGTAATGTCCTGCATGATGTAATGCTTTTACACTGTAAATCAAGGAAAAGCCCATCTACCAGGCCCCACTTGATCTCTGATCATTCATGTTCAGCTTCAATCACAACTGTATGTGCTCCCAAGCCACCCCCTGAGGTAACACTTAATGATCCACTGAAAGATTGTAGCACCCATCTAGCAAGCACTTAGCAACACCATAGTAACCGCTCTGAACACCATAGCAACCAGCTAGCAACACCATAGAAACCACCTGAAATATCAAAGCAAGGAAGCAGGAAATGGACAACATTCTACTTTTCTAGTTTTATACTATACTCCATATACTCCATATTACAGAATTTACTGCATTAAATAATGTCAATAATCAAATAAATTTTAATTTATCAGTCCATTTGTTTGTAATCCAAACAGTTTCACTTTTTTCTTTTTCTCAAAGAAATGCAAAAAAAACCTCAGCTATTTTAAGTATATTTTAATCACTAATTTAGTGATTCGTCAGGAATTTCTTCAGAGCATTTCTTTTGGTGCATTCATCATGACATAATAAAATGATATAGAAAGCAACTACTACATTCACGCTTTGTAAAAAAAAAATGCAAAAAAAAAATAGATGATTTTTGGGTTTTAAAAATACTAATATATCAAACAGAGCAATATGAAACCTAATCTTGTTGAAAAACTCTTCAAAACATTAAAGATTTAATATTTTAATCCATAATTAAAGTGTGCCTTTTATATAAAGTGTTCAGACATTTATATGCAGCAAGTGTTCCTTTTATTAAAAGGCAGCTTAGTGCCCTCAGCATGGCTCGGTGCGCTCAGCATATGTTAAAATCTTTCAGAAAAGATTTTCTCCTGCCAAGAGCTGGTATGTTAAATTTGTTTTCTGAAACAACTTCATCGTGAGTGAGTTATGATGTCACTCTGTGTTCCTTTTACTTAGTTTTAAGAGTATGTCATTTCCTATTCGCCTCAGATTTTGTTGTAAGTTTTTCCAAAACTCTCATTTTGTCTAACTGCATCCAGCCATTCAGTGTCTGCTCTTCACCGGGCCTTCTCTCCCCCTTGCTCAGCCACCCCTCACCCCCTCCCTCTACCCCCACCCCACCGCTTCCACAAACCGTGCAGCCGGAGATGTGATACGGCTCTTTGTCACAGGCTTCACTTGGACGTGAGAGCGTTTAGCTTAACTACTGGAAAAACACACATCAGGATCCGAAAGGTGTTTAAGCCTGTGTGTATCCACTATATCAACAGCCCCTCCGGTGGGTTTGCGGCAGGTCAGCCACACAGCTAGCTGTAAGTCAAAGGAGAGGAAGTGAGGTGATTATGTAACTCACACCAGGGGAAGTGTTGTTCTAGAGCAGTGGCAGATCCTCTGAGGGGAAAACTGTAGAAAAATATGCTTGACAAGAGGAAAGAAAAAGAAATAGACATTCGATTTATTTCTATTTAAATGAATTGGAAACAAATTTTTGAGGGGTTGTGGGACTTACAAACTGTCAATATGTCAGTATTAAATACAATTTCATGATTTATTTTAGTATGAGGATAAATGTGTGCTTATACTACAGTATTTGACTGAATGCAACCAGTACCATTCATGAGTACAAACCAAACTTATTTTGAGCATAGCCTACTACTGTAAATAATGTGAAAGAAATATATGTCTATAAAAGAGTAATATGACACACCTACTCTACTGACTACTGACAACTCTTACACTCCACCTTCTCCTGACTATTCTGTCCTGTGCCTGCCTTTAACCAATCATAGAAACCTGCATTCTAAGATTACTTGACTTGTTAGTCATTAAGTCATTAAATCTGTGTATATATTCATACAGTACCTGTCTGTTTGCAAAGTATTGCCAATCTGTCCATTGCACACACAGCGCTTTTCCGCCAAAATAACTCTGGTTCTTGAACCAGTTTGATTCAGGTTTATAAGAATCGTTTCAGTGACCCAGCCCGCGTTTCCACCAGTTTTAGTGGAACTGTCAAAACCTCACATCATACATCATCAACAGAGGGTGGTGAACAGAAGCGCTCACTGTTTGTGCTGAAGAACCTAGTATTCTTCGATTCCCGCTGTAAATGTACAATACCGTTTCCGAAACCTATTTTGTTGGTGGAAACGTGGAGAAGGTTTCAAAATTAGGTTTGCAAACCAGAGCGGTGCTGGTTTCACTTCGGTGGAAAAGCACTAACAGAGTATTATCTCCTGTGTTTGTCATTTATCTCTACCTGTTTACTATTTTCTTGACCTCTTTTAAGATTAGTTGCTTAGTTTGATTTTAATCTTTAAATCTTGACCTTTTAATCTTGTTGACGCTGCTTATGGTTTCGCCCTTCCCATATCTATTTGGGTTGCTCTAGTTTACTAGTGTTTCTCAGTGTATATTTATTTCTCTTTTTGTACTTATAAGCTCATTTTGATTAGATCTATTCATCTATTTTACAGTATATTATTAAGATTAAGAGCACTGGTTTCGGGCTAGTAGTATTGCAATATATTGCAATATATTGAATCATAACCCCTGTACTGTGATATGTTTCTTATTGTCAGGCAATACATTAATGTAATGTGCAAAATATGTGTACAACTAGCTCCAGATCCTGAGTGTAAATGGGCCAGTGACTGTAAATTACATAGACAGACTAATGTAAAGGTGTTTGTTGGGTTTTGTGACATCACGTAAACTGGGGCATTCCATGTTTCCATGTTTTTGCATGATACAGGCCCTAAAATGATTGTAAATCATTGTTATATATTGTTTGTATGTCCAGGCTTATTTTTCATTTGTGCAATTGATAACACAGAGAATCTAATACCCCTAACCACCATTATTCAAGTGGTATATTTCAGTATGCCTGTCAATCAGTGCAGGTGGGAAATAAGTGAAGTTAACCTGCTTTACTGTTTTGTAGAGATGGATTTTAGATATATTCTGACATTTTAGAGAAATTGTTTTAAAAAAGTAATAATATTGTTTTCATAAACTGTTTTGGAATATGTTAAAAGCTAAAGAACATTTTGTAAAGTGTTCTGAGCATGTCCTGTGTGTTACACAGAGAACCTGATGACTGAAATCTCTCCTAAGAGTGCAGTAGTGTTCTAGTCACTTGTGAAAGTGCACTGGCACACAGACGGATCTTTGTCTGTCCTCTGTGCTTTTATAAGAGCAGTTAATTTGGTCAAAAGCCTTTCTAAAATGTTTATGTTCACACCGGGGGGGACAATGTGTCAGCATGGCCCTCTGACCCCCACTTCCTAACACGCATTACACTGTGAGAACAGCCGCGCCGGACCCTCAATTAGGTCAGGCCTGCGAACGGGCTAGAGTTTCTCCTCGCAAATGTAAGATTTATAAACATCCTGTTAACAAACTGATCGCTCAGATAGCACAGACGAGACAGCAAACATGCACACGTCTCTTCATACAGCGTCTGCACAAACACAGCACGGGAGAGATCAGAACTGTAGCGAAGAGACGAGGACAGAAAACAACAGAGAGGACACAAGTTTAAAGTAGAAAAGAGATGAGAAGAGTGAAGGAAAGAAGAGGAAATAGAGAGGAAAGAACAGCTAAACTGAAAGGTTTAAGGATAGAGAACTCAAGACAAATATACATTGGGAAAAGAGCAAAGTAGAGAACAATAGAAATGTATAAATAGAAATTAGTAAACCAGAGAAAAGTAGAAATGTATAAATAGAAAAAAGTAAAATAGAGAAGAGTAGAGCATGATAAAAGATAATTAGAGTAAACTGTAGACAAGTAGAGATAAGTAAAGCAGTTGAGTAATATAGAGAAAAAATAGAGACGTATAGAGAAGAGAAGAGTAAAAATAAGCAATGTGGAGAAAAGCAGGAATGTGTAGAAAAATATAAAGAAGAGAAGAGTACAATAGAGAAAAGTAGAAATTATTCAAGTGCATTAGATAAAAACTGAAGAGATAAACAAATTAGATAAGATATTTTAGATAGATAATATATATTATTAGAGCTGTGTTAAGCAAAGAACAGAGACAGAGAAGTATCATAAATAAAAATAGAAATAGAGAAAAAGTAAAACAAGGATAGTAAAGATGTGTAATGTAGATGAGTAGATGTAAGTAAAGTAAAGAATAGTAGAGTAGAAATAAAGCAGGGAAGAGTAGAGATAAATAATGTCAGGGAAGAAAAGAAGTAAAGGTGTATGTAGAACAGATAAGTAAATAAGATGAAAGTAGAAAAGAATAAAGCAGAGAAGAGTTGAGATTAGTAAAATAGTGTAAAAATAAGGAAGAGTACAGAAAAGAAGAGTATGGTAAAGAAGAGTAGGAATTAACAGAGTACAGAAGAAAATAACAAGAAAAAGACAAAAGAAGTTATCAGTAAAAAAAAGGCCTTACCTAACTCTCAGTAAAAAAGGTTTTTAAAGAAAGGTGCAGTTTATTGTAGCTCTTAAGCCATGTGGAAATAGGATTATGGTTTCAGTGGAAAGTAAACTATGACCATAATTGAAGTATAATTTCCTAAAGAGTCGCACTGACGTCGTACTGATGCACAACACCCTGACGACACACTTCAAACAGCAAACACTTCACCACAGCTCACACCAAAGCCAGACAGTCAAATTACAGATTAGTCATTTTGAAGGTGATATGGAACGCTCTGGGTGAAGCAGTGTAAACTCTCCTCTCCACTGTTCCGTTAAACGCCGCGGCTCAGAAACAGAAACGTTCCTCGCAGTCTAGACCCCCGCAGTCTCCCTGCCCTATCAGTAGAGCGGGGTTTGAAGTAGGGAATAACCTGGAACACATGTGAAAACATATCACAGTCGATCACAAATAGGTCATTCCAAATGAACAGAATATAAAGCCCTTTTTCATGTTTTTACAACCTGTAACACATTTGAGATATTGGGATGGAAGTTTCTATTTTCAGATACAAATTGTCCTCAGGTCTGGAAACTATTTGAGCTTAATAAAGCATGGCAGGCACCTGCATTGTGGTTTTTCTTCACGGCAGAAAACGTTCAATTTAATCAAGGATGTAAGGCACAAGAGAAGTTCTGTATATTGCCTTTCTTTTCACCCGATGCACGGCCCTTGATTTTTGACTTAAGTTGCGGGAGGATGAATGATGTTATTTTTAACACACAGAGTGTGTGAGCCTGTAGATAGTAACCAAAGGCATGTGTTGAAAAGTTCAAGTTCAGTATAGAACACACTCAGAATAGAAGAAAAAAAGACCAGCAATATCAGGTAACTTACCTGGAGGTCCATTTGTTTTTTTAGTTATACTCTTTGCAGATGTACAAAAACCTCATATCTTCAGCTTTGGAGAACATCTGTAACTTTCAATGGAAGTCAATGGAAGCCTTTTTTGAGCATTTCTATTGGTCTATTCATCATAAAATTTCCAAATTATTTAAAGGACAGCTGCCAGTTCAGCATGATGCCAAAATATGATATGAAAAACAGAAAAAGCAGATATGACGTGACAACGACAAGGATACATTTCACTTTTACGTTTAAAGTATAAATAAAGGAGCTTAATGAGGTCAATATGGGATCATTCCTGAGACAGAAGCCACATTATGTGCACTTTATTTACATACAATGTTTAACTCTTTTTATCTCTAATATTCCACCAAGCATTGTTAGTACAATGAACTAAGGTGGAAAGGTAGTTTCTTACTAGGGGATCTTCTGGGTCAAAGGTATTGATGAAGCTACTGCTCTGAAAAAAATAAGAAACCACTTAAAAAACAATGGGTTTCTTTGATTTTACCAAATTGAAATCCTCTGGAATATAATCAAGTGAAAGATGGATAATCACAAGCCATCAAACCAAGCTGAACTGCTTGAATTTTTCACACCAGGTGTGGCATAAAGTTATCCAAAAGCAGTGTGTAAGACTGGTGGAGGAGAACATGCCAAGATGCATGAAAACTGTGATTAAAAATCAGGGTTATTCCCTCAAATATAGATTTTTCTGAACTCTTTAAACTTTATGAATATGAACTTGTTTTCTTTGCATTATTTGAGGTCTGAAAGCTCTGCATCTTTTTTGTTATTTCAGACCTTTTCTAGACAGTAGGGACAGTTACTCCAATAATCCTGATTTATTTTTTATACACAATGGCACAATTGTTTTTTTGTTATTAAATATTTAATAGCTGATAGATTCTTTAGAAAACAAAACCTGGCTCTTCTGTGGCATTTCTCCAAAAAGCCCTTTTGATAGATTGTGAGATTTGTCTGGTAGCCCCTTCCCTGCATGTGCTGGATTTTATCCAAAACATATTCACTTCTAATTTAATCTCAGGCTCTATACTACCCCTTTGAAATGGTTTCAAATGAAAGAATAATATCTGAGATCTTTCCTACCATTCACAATAATGGAAGCACCAGGCAATATAACAGAAATAAGGAGTCGGGGTGCCTTTGGTCTTCGGCTTCAACTTTAGCCGAGCTTTGAACGTGTTAAACGTGTTCAGATCAATTTCATTTCACCACAAACAGATCCGGCAGATCATTTTGAGCAGCTAAAGCTGTTTTTGCCTTCATCAAAAGAACAAATTGTCTTTATTTAATGTTCTTACAGGTGTCTTCTTAACAGCAGGTTATGTATTTTATTTCAGAGGGTTTAGTTACTGGCTGTAATGAGGCATGTTTGAAGTAACTGCCCTGTTTAAGTTGGTGAGCTTGAATTTCAACCGCGGTTTCTCGTGCCCTGAGGCGGTCTCTCTCCCAATGAAATGGGCTTTTATCATTTTGGACACTATCTCCCTTTTGACACATGATGTTCTTTTGATGTTTCGGGCTCTGACGCATCTGCAAATGGAGCGCCCATCTGATCTTCTCCCTTCACAACTTCTGTTCTCTAAAGTGATTTATAAACTCCAGCAGTAAAGTAAATGACTTTTAAATGTCACCGCTGCCCCCACACTTGTATGATTTGAATACACTATTGAGTTCAGAGGATCTCTCTGCTGTTATACTCTACTCAGTTACATGTACTTAAGCAAATATTTGATAGATCTGGAGATCTGAACGTTTTCTTTTATACTACATACATATTTTATGTAAATCCAAGTGTATTTGTGAGGGAAGTCATTTATTTTTATTTCATTTCAATTCAAATTCACCTCAAATTAATTTATATAGTGCTTTTCACAATGAGTGTTGTTGCAAAACATCTGTACAGAGATCTGTATCTGAACCTCTTTTGAGAATAGAGGTCCCCCAAAGCTTAAGATCAGACTGCAGGCAAATCTGGTAAGATGACTGTCCACACTTTTAAAACTATTTGCAATCACACTCTTCTGTTAAAATTTGATTGGAATTGCATTTTGAGTCAAGTCAATTAGTTTTAATATTATCAATACTGCATATGTACAGGATATACAGAGGATTGAAATTACGTTATTCTCCTTCCCACAGTTACAGCAAGTACAGCAAAACAAAATATATATGATAAAAGAATGAGAGGCACAAAATGAACAATACAACAAGGTCACAGATATAGGCATACGTGAGACAAGGGACACAAAACAATAGTGTGATATAAGAGTAAGAGTGTACCAGCTGGGGGGATTAAGGAGGGAATGACAGAAACGGTATAAACAGAACCTGTATAAACATAAGTGCAAATATAGAGGTATAAAAGGCTGGTAAAGTGAACGAGTGCATACAGTTCTTCAAATGTCACAGTTGTAGGAAGAATTAAAGGGGGTATGACAGTACAAGTGTAAGCAGTAGTGTAGGTATGGGGTGTGTGAGCGCATATCAGGTCTTAAAAAAGTTCCAGTACTGTGTTGATAGGAAGGGGTGTCAGGATGCTGAGTATGTGTGTGCACTAATTGAAGGCAAGTAGTAATTGAAGGCAATGTAACCCTAATTAAAGGCAAGAAGAAGAAGTTTCATACTGAAAAAAATACTTTTAACAATTTTTCCTAGATTTTCAACCTTTAAAACGGGTCAAATTGACCCGGAACCTAACAGGAGGGTTAATATTAACTTTCATAAAGTAATTTCTCATTTTCTCTTTTTCTTTATTTTTTGTATATAAGAACAAAGAGAAAAGGGTCACACGGCCATCACCTCACAGTCTCGTCTCTGGAGGTGTTGGATTCAAAGTGGTTGGATACAGTTTCAAGAGGCCAAACAGGGAGGCAGAGAAGACTCACATGCCTTCCAGCATGACAACAGACCGCGGCCGTGGGGATTGTGTGAGGAGTCTAAGCGGAGCATGACAGCGGAACAGAGGAGTCGATATTTAATCAACCCCATGCCAGGGCGCCTTTTGAATATTTGATGGCGCTTTTCTTCGATGATTACCTTCCCATTACGCTATCTTGTCAGCGGTTGAAGGGAGAGGTTTGGGTTGCTATTGTGTGAGCTCAGCGCAGGCCTGGTGTCCTCCGGCCTGCCCTTTCATTGTGGAACTGACAGACGCCCGCCTCCCTGTCGCCCCCCAACGCCATTCTCTTATCCTCGCACGGCCCGGACCCTCTGACTTTATCACACCTGCCATTCAGAACATCACTGGAAGAAACACAAGAGACAAGAGAAATAAAAGACACGGACATGGAGGAGAGTGAAAGTGATGGAAAGAAAGGCAAAGTAAGAGAGATAGAGTAAGGGACTCCCACAACACATTGTGATCCCTCACTTTAATTTACTGCTCTCCATGAGTTAAAAAGGATTATTGCAGAGTTGGAGGAAAGGAAGGTGCCTGTACAGATAATAGACCATACCATCTCAGCCTCCCTGAACATTTCATGAAGCTGTATAGGATCCCACAGATGCTACTAAACTTATGACTATAATAGTCATAAAGAAAAACAAATATACAGTATCTCAAACATACAGAGCCTTGAAAAAGTATTCATAACCCATTAACTTTGCCAAATTTCTTCAAGTTACACCAACAAACTTAAATGTATTTTCATTGGGACTTTATGCAATAGACCAACACAAAGTAGCAAGTCTCACACCACTGTGAAACATGGTGGTGGCAGCATCATACTGTGGGATGCTTTTCTTCAGTAGGGAACAGGAAGCTGTTCAGAGTTGATGGGAAGATGGATGAAGCCAGATACAAGCCAATCCTGGAAGAAAATCTGTTAGAGACAGCGAAAGACCTGAGACTGGAGCTTCATCTTCCAGCACGTTTAGGTTAAGAATATATTAATGTGATATAATTGCCAAGTCAAGATCCAAACCTACAGTAAATCCTATTGAGCATCTTTGACAAGACTGTTCACGGTAACACTTTATAATACTGTTCCATAGTTAATAGGTAACTAAGCAGGAACTAAGCAGTAACTAATTAATAGTGCTGCATTAACACCTAAATATTTTCTATTAACTACCAGGGAGTACTGAATAATTACTCAGTAGATAGTACTGAACTAATGATTATAGTAGTTCACTATTAACTCCACAATAATTACTGAGACTTACATATCTCCCAGAGAACTACTTACTAATTATGTCTCCTTTATAATAACTATTCATTAATTACTGCTCAAATCAACATTAATTACTGAAAACCGTTACATCCCACCTGGGGAACTATAGATCTAAATCAGGCATATTTGAGTTAAATGCATATTAATTGAAGGCATATTTGAATTAAGCAAGTGACACCATTTGTAGTAGTGGTAACCTTAATTACCTTATTATCCTCAGTTCCTTCCAAATATTAGCAACATATAGTAAAATACTTCAGTGTGTATTACTCTGCTTAACCATCATTTTTGGGAGAAAAAAACAACATTATAACGTAATATTATTGCATAGAAGACATTGATGAAAGTTCTCCAGAAAGCATCTAAGACTCTAAGAATGACTGTAAGACTGTAATAATGTAACAATCATTGCTTTAATACTAGGTATCAGCCTTATAAAAGTGCATCTTCAGCGTTTGCAGTCTCACAGAGATTTATTTTACTGCGCACTATTAGGGTAATTACGGTAATTTCACAGCGGACGCAGCTCTCCTGGTCCTTCGTGTAAATTCTCTGCTGTGCGCTGCTGCTGCTGCTGGGGGAGGATTAAGAGAAAGTCTGCTGCTTTCATATTTCTGTATTTGATTGAAAATAAACTAGTAATCAAGATATTGAGATCTTTTCCAGCTTATTTTACCCCCGGATCAGAGGAGGACTCTTTGTGGGTTGTTAACCAGCTTTAGGATGTGTGTTAGCTAGCTAAGTTAGCTAAGTTGTGTGTGTAGTTAGCGTTAGCCAGCTAAGTTAGCTACGTTATGTGTGTGTTAGTTAACTGGCTAAGTTAACTAGGTTATGTGTGTGTTAGTCAGCTAGTTTAAATGTGTGTTAGTTAGCTAGGTTATGTGTGTTCGTTTGCTAGTGTTGTAGAAAAGAAAATGAAAGGTGGGCTACCCCCACCTCTCGTCCGGGGTACAACTTCCCCTGCGTGTTCGTTTGATAGAGAGAGTCAGACAGGTGGAGTGAAGCTGAAAGCGAACCAAGTATTTATTACAAAGTACTGAATATTCAGGAGAACCAATACATATAAGACAGTGTTACAGCCGTCTAAGTAAGAGTTCTGACCCCCCTCTGATCTGACTCCATGTTTTATACCCAAAATGACGTAAGCCTGTTGATGAGGCGTTGTTAAAATCATCTCATGTTAGCATGCACGTGTTAATACTGAAGTTTCACGTGTCTGACTGGACCACTAGTGTTTGACCTTGACTGTATTCTTCCAGAATGGAACCTCATGGCACTATCTGTGTGTGTGCGTCACCCCCCGCTTTGAAGTAGAGGTTTTTTAGGGAGGCACTCACTGACCAAAAGGCTGCTTTGATCTAATAGCCTTTTTGTAGCAAATTAGCCCCGTACCAGTCGAATTGATGACCGTTAGTTAGGGTCATGCAGTAGAACAAAATACTTCAAGCCTGAGCTACATCTCATATGTTATATGTTAATGTGGGTTAATCTGTCATATAATAAAGTCTGTGTTAGTCACATGCCATATCAAACAATGTTTTACTATATGTGTAAAGGATATATTGTGATTATTGGTTAATCTTTTATATAAATGCGTGTAAAATACACTGTGAGTAAAAATGATCAAATATAATGTGAGTATTGGTTAATGCCTATAAAATACAAGGTTTCACACAATAATTATGTAATTATAGATACTAAGATAAGTAATCATTATTGAAAGATATTTGTCAATACACTCAAGGTAAAATAAACCGTTACTCTTTACTAGCTAAGTTAACTTTTATGTGTGGGTTAGTTAGCTAGGTTATATGTGTGTTAGCAAGTTAAATGCGTGTGTGTTAGTTAGCTAGGTTATATGTGTGTTAGTTAGCAAGCTAAGTTAGCTAGGGGAAATGTGTGTGTGTTAGCTAGGTTAATCTTGTTAGCTAGTTTAAATGTGTGTGTTAGTTAACTAGGTTAAATGTGTGTGTGTTAGTTAGCTAGGTTAAATGTGTGTTGATATTATTATTATTATTATTAATGTATATTTCCCTTTATAATACTGTGACATGATCTGCAGTAACTCTGGTAAAGAAGAACTCAGTAACTCCTCAGTAATTAATAATTAGTTACCATGTTTCTCACTTTATTATACTGTGGTATGATTTGCAGTAACTCCTCAGTAATTAGTAATTAGTTAACATGTTTCTCACTTTATAATACTGTGGTATGATCTACAGTAACTCCTAAAGAAGAACACAGTAACTCCTCAGTAATTAGTAATGGGCTACCATGTGCTGCTGTTAACTCCCGAAAAAAGAAGACAGGGACCCCTTATTAATTATCTATGAAGAACACAGGGATGCCTAGTCCGTTATCTAACACAAATATTTATTCATTTAAACATGATTTCCCCCAGAATAAGGATCTAGGACACAGCCTAGAGTAAAGCTGTACGTGAGCCATCACTTCTACTGAGCACATCTCCAGGAGGACTGAAGAAGAGCACAGGTTTAGAATAAACACCTGTAACACACTGACAGAATATTACAAAAAATGGGGGTTAAGCAGACTACTGCACATTTCAGTGTGTCTAACATTTGGAAGATATTGAGCATACTAAGGTAAGTAAGGTTAATATATGATAAGTGGTGTCACTGACTTTAATATCACCACTGATAGAATAACCTGCAGCAGCAGATGAACACACTGATAGAGGCTAGGGTCCGGCGCTGTGGAATTACCGTAATTACCCTAATAATGGGCACTAAAAGTCTGTGAGACTGCAAGGCTAAAGATGAACGTTTATAAGGTTGGTGCTGAAAATTAAAGCAGTGACCGTTAAAACAAAATTGAGTACAGTCAGTCTTAGAGTCTTCTGGAGAACATAAATAATGTCTACTATGTAATAATATTACGTTATTAAGTTTTTGTTTTCTTTCAAAAATGGGGTTTAAGCAGATTACGACACACTGTAGTATTTTACTATATGTTGCTAATATTTGGAAGATAATGATGATAATAAGGTAATTAAGGTTACTACTACTACAAATGGTGTCACTCAAATATGCCTTTAATATCACCACTGATAGAATAATTGTTTGTGTAGACTGATTTAGATCTATAGTTCCCCAGGTGGCATGTAAGGGTTTTCAGTAATTAATGTTGATTTGAGCAGTAATTAATGAATAGTTATTACAGACATAGTTAGTAAGTAGTTCTCTGGGAGATATGTAAGTCTCAGTAATTATTGTGGAGTTAATAGTGAACTACTATAATCATTAGTTCAGTACTATCTACTGAGTAATTACTCAGTACTCCCTGGTAGTTAATAGAAAATATTTAGGTGTTAATGCAGCACTATTAATTAGTTACTGCTTAGTTCCTGCTTAGTTACCTATTAACTATGGAACAGTATTATAAAGTGTTACCCTGTTCACAGACCATCGCCATTCAATCAGACTGAGCTTAAGCTTTTTTGCAAAGAAGAAATTGGCAAAAATCTCAGTCATTAGATGCTTAAAGCTAGATAGGTAGAGACATACCTTAAAATACTTGCAGCTGTAATTGAAGCAAAATGTGCAATTAATGTTTGTGTTTGTAACTTTAAAAAAAGTGGAAAAGTTCAAGAGATATGAATACTTTTTCAAAGCACTGTAGCTCAAATAGCTCAAAAATACTGTATAATATGCAAGAACAGCAAGAACTTTGGGGTGGAGTTCATAAGGCCTCTAATTGAAGCTAAAAGACGAGAGTAAATGAGAAATTAGGTAATTAGGTTAGGAAACAGGGGACAAAAGGGAGATTGCTAACATTTTGAAAGCTGGTAAAGCTGGAATTTACAGGATGAAAATTAGACCTTTCCTTTTTCCAGAGATTTATACGACATACATGATATACATGATGTCAAAGTGTATTTTTTTTCTATATTTTTTTTCCAGTCTCAGAATAAGTGTTGTTAATCTCTAAATGATTTCTCTATCATTGTTGTGTAGCGCAGATTCAGCCTTCCACCTCCACTGATCTTTTATAGCTGTAGGGACATTAAAATGCTGTCCATAAAGCAGCCGCTTAGAATAAACGTGTTCCACAGCCCCAACAATGTCCTGATCAAAGGCGGAGTGCGTGTTCGGATAAGATCAGCTGGTGTAGCCCCGGCGTAGCTGCGCTCGGCTCCGGGCGGGCAGGCTGGAGAAGGAGGAACGCAGCTCACCCCCGGCTGCCTGTAAAAGGAAATATCAAACGCCACTGATGTCTTTTCCGAGGAAGTACTTTTAGATGGTAATTATTGGCTGTGCCTCAGCCCTTCCTGTTTGATGAGCCACTGCACAAAATGACCCAAAAGAATAATTTCCTTGATGTAAACTGTTTATGTAAGACACACATGCTCAGGGGAGAAAGAATTCACGGATCTTTCAGCACTTGGATATAGGCTGTTGAATAGTGTACAGCAAAAATAAAGCCAAGCCACAGTTAGTGTTCCCATTTTCCTCTTTCCTATTATTCCATTTTTTTCATTTAAGAAATGAGCCAAAGAATGCATTTACAGAGTATTTGAAGGTGTACTTTGTTGTACTTTTAAACTGTAATTATGTGACTTTGGTATGTCACTTAAAAAAACATTTCTAGCCCTGTTATTTGGAATGAAAATCACAGTAAGTTCTACTTATATTGGCTGGTTCTATTGGCAAAAGAACCTAAATAATAATTAAGTCAAAAGTGACTTTTGTAAAAGGGAACATATTCTACAACTTTTTACACAAGTTAGAATAGGTCTATCGGCTATAGTACAAAACATGTTCATGAATTTCTTTACACAAAATCACTCACCAGCTCTATTCGTACCAGTCCCATTTCAGTCCCTTTTAGAATTAGCCGTTTAAGGGCTCTGTCATTTTCATGCAAATAAGCTGTTGCTTATTTTTGTGCTAATTTTTTTGTGCTAAGTACATACAGTACAGGCACACCTTCTCTTTTTCAATGCATTTTCTTTATTTTCATGACTATTTACATTGTAGATTCTCACTGAAGGCATCAGAACTATGAATTAACACGTGGAGTTTTGTACTTAACAAAACACACTCTTGGCATTCTCTAACTGAGCTTCAAGAGGTGGTCTCCTGAAATGGTTTTCCAACAGTCTTGAAGCAGTTCCCAGAGGTGTTTTTTAGCACTTGTTGCCCCTTTGCCTTCACTCTGTGCTCCAGCTCACCCCAAACCATCTCGTTTGGCTTCAGGTCGGGTGACTGTGGAGGAAAATAAAGAAAACGCATTGAATGAGAAGGTGTGTCCAAACTTTTGGCCTGTACTGTACATCTTCCTCATGTGCTGACTTGCCACAGATCCCTCCCTCAGAAGAAGTCCGCTGGCTAATCCTGCTGTTGTCTCACCCAGCAGGCCAAAAATGGCAGATCTTTAATCTAGCTGATCTAGTGGGGGTTGACGAGTGAGGGGTGTTTCTTTGCACATTTTTTTATTGTGACATCACAAAAAATTCATTTAGATTACTAACAGAAAAGTGATGGAAGGATTTTTTTGTGATTGGAGTGTTTACAGGGGCGGTGCAGACCCAAGTGAAAATGTATTGTTATACAATGTTTGTATGAAACTTTTTCCCCTTATCACTAGTGATGCTCAAACACAAGGAGGGTGATAACTAACACATGCCTCCTCCGATACATGTGAAGTCAGCCACTGCACAGCACTCTCGGAGGAAAGCGCAGCTACTTGGATTTGATACATCAGCTCTCAGACACCTTGTGCTGAGCAAGAAAGTGCTATCTACCCACCCAGAAACAGCAAGGCCAATTGTGCTCCCTCAGGGCTCCAATAGCCGATGGCAAGCTACATGAACAGGATTCGAATCGGCAAATTCCTGATCATAGCGACAGCACCTTAGTCCACTGGGAGCCCTGCGTTTGTGTGAATTTGTAAAAGCTAAAAGCAATTTGTATTATTATTTACCCTCGTATGAATGTGAGAACTGCTATTTCCAATGTCAAAGCTTACCAACTCATGCAATTGGTAATTTGTATCTGATTTGCTCGCTGCAGTTTTGGCAAACTCCGAAGCTGATGATATCTGAACTTCCGTTTCCAATGTCATGCTGAAATCTGCTGTTTAAATCTAGTCTCAAACAGTTAATGCTGTGCTGCAGTCTCTGATTATGAGAACTTATTTTATCAGCTAAATGTGAATTTAGCAGACTGTTTCCATCTCTTAACTCTGGACAGATACGCCAGTTTAATACTGAAGACTACAGCATCACTGCAGTCTAATCATAAACGCTCTGAACTGTGATTAAATTAAACCGCTGTCACATCATAATCCGTGTGTCTGTGGAGACACATGACGTAGTGTTTAAGTGTTTAAAGCTGACTGCTGGCTGATCACTGAACTACTGCTAAGAGAAATGGCTCCTGACTGATGAGAGCTGGCATTTGGGCTGTATTTTAGTGTGCCATCAGAGGTATGACGTATCCTCTTTCCCGTGGCGAAAGAGCAGACTGAAACCGGAGCCGTCTGACCCCTGCCATCTCCGACTGAAGCTATGACACCATTGTTCACATCATATTCAGCAGTAATTTGCTGCTGTCAGGGACAATGGCAATAGGCATTAGGAAGGATTATATATATTTTTGTCCTTGGCCGTGGTCTTTCCAGCTGAGCATTGTGCCTGGTGCCGTGGAGTTAATATGTGTCCTTTAAATATTCATGCATTATTCTTTACAGTCAGCTCTGGGTTCCTTCCACAGCAGCCAGATGGACCTGAACAATACAGAGACGTTAATGAAGGAAAATGGTGCTCGGCGTGTCTTTCTGAAAGGAACTAACTAGCAGGTTTTAAAGACCATTCTATTCATTGCACTATACTAAACTAAGCGTGTTCTCTGTTTAAATTAAATGCTGTTGATTAATTCAGTGATTCTAAAACAGCTTTACTGGAAGCTCCTGTATGATTGGGCTCCAGCACAATTTGCGTCACACAATTACAAAAATAATGATACAATTTATAAGATTTCACCGGGGAAATGTACAGTGATTTCAATGTAAAATTGCTCAATCACAATACAATTACAATAATATACCTTATATTAAAAAGTGTAATGTGATTATTTTACAAAACATGTATGAGTGGAACATGTGATTTTGTTTTTAGCTTTCAATTGTGACAAACTAACTGTAAAATAAAAAGTATTCTTTATTGTAAAAATTTGCATCATTTTTTACAACTATAAAAAACTTACTACAGTTATGCTAATACATTTTCTGCTTCATAATTACATGGAAATATGCAACGATATAAATATATAAACAAAAATAAGAGTTCCGGTAAACATCTTTAAAAAAAAAAAAAAAATAATAATTTTCTTTCAGTTCAGCTACCAAAAAGTTTCTTCCTTTCAGAAAGTACTGTATAAATTAACAAAAAGTTTTACTTTTTTCCCCCCAGGTTTATTTATTAATTTTTTCATGTAATATTACAGAACAAAGTCCAATCCAGTCAAATAAGACTAAGCAAAAATAGGGGGAAAAATAGAACAAAACAAAAAGGATATCTAGGACACATAGTATCCTTAAAAATACTGAAAAAGGGAACATATATAAAATAATAGAAAGAGAAAAAAACACAATTATATAATAAATATTCAACAGTTACTCAGGAATAACAAAGGAATGTAAGCTTTTCACATATACAAAGAAAGGTTCCCACATTTTCTTATAGGTGTTCAACCATCCTCTAATGGTGTACCTGATTTTCTTCATTTTGACACATTTCAATATTTCCATAATCCACTGAGTGGTTCATGGTTCGCTCTTGGCATCAACACTCTGAAAGACCTATATATTGACAATATATGTACATATTTTCAACAGCTCTCAGAGAGGTATACTCTCCCCAGATTGGACGTCTTTAGATACCTTCAGATTCACAGCGTAAATCCCATTTTTCCAAACCTCCCAAACAGTACATATTTGGATAGTTTTGTGACTCCCCTATCAACAGCCAGAGGACTTATTTTCACATTATATAATTTAATCAATTCTTTATGTCCCACTACACTTCTTTCCATTAAAACACAGTCGGAGGGAGAGTTGGGGAGTGAGATCTCAACTGAGACTTGGGAGATTATTTTACGTTGCATTCATTCCTCATCTATGTGCGCAAAGCATGGGCTGATTCAGTGTAAAATTGTACATAGAATTCATTTTACTAAAGTCAGATTGGCAAAAAAATTCGATGTTGATTCCTTATGTGATCGTCGTCACATTTTTTTATATATATATATTTGTTTGATTTTAAATTTTAGTGAAAATGGAGTGCTCCCATCCCAGCAAACAATTTTTATTAGTAGGATGTTTTCTGAACGTTACATTTAACATTTCAAGTTCATTTCAAATTCAATCGGTCAAGTTTTTTTTAACATTCTGATAATGTTACTGCAATGTCACTTATGCAGATGTGAATTTTTAGTTTTGGGAATGTTACTCTTAACTTTTCCATGCTGTTAGCATGTGTCTTGCTGGGAATGTTGTGTGAGAAATTTTCTAATATCGTTGTAATGAAAACTATTACTGGACCGTTGTTTATAAAATGTTATGAGAACATTCCTTCCTGGAACATTTTAAAACATTGCTAAATGTTCTTATAAATTTCTCTGTTAGCTGTGATGATGCTTCTGTTTTTTTGGGAGGGGTTTGAGTTGTATAATTGTATAATAGCACTTTTATTAAGCTGTTTCATTTTGTATTCTCATTTTGTATGTTGTAAAGAGGGTTTTGATGTGGTTGGCTGGATGTTTTGGGGCAGTTTTTAGTAATCACTCACAGGATGAAGATTTTGGGGGCGTGTCAGCATGGCTTAAAAAGAACGAGAAAAAAAGAACAAACAGAACAACCTGTACTTTTGCAGAAGAGCTGTGTTTGTGTTTGTGTTTGTCATTGCTGTGATCCGTGCTGACACCCCACATGAATGTAATTTACATTTAAATGTATGACATTTACCTGATGTTCTCATCCAGAACAACTTAAAAGGTTATACCTATTGCAGACGTGGGCTAATGTAGTGTTAGGAGTCTTGCCCAAGGACTCTAATTGGTGTAGCTCAGTATTGGTGTCGTCACCCAGACCTGGAATTGAACCCCAGTCTCTGGGTAGCTCACTGGCAGGCAGTGGTGTTATCCACTGCACCACACCAGCCACCATGAGGACCAGTAAGATACTGAGAACTACTGATACTTTTTTTTAGAGGAATTTGAGTTTGATTTGGTTCTGATTCTTAAGGTCCCGATTCGATTTAATATCGATTCATTTAGGGAAATTCCAGGTACAATAAAAATGTTTTTTTTTTAAATATGAAATGGTGTTTATATTATAAAGACTTAAAACAACAGTTACATACTTTTTTACACATCATTTAATGTAGTTAATTGCAACACCATACTTTACATCTCTATACAGGTTTGGAATGGTCACTTTACTCAACTTTAATGTTTACGTTTAATGGGCCGCTATCACTCGTGCTCCAGCCATTTTTATCTGATCACCCCAGACAGAGGGCGGTGCTCAAAAAAAGGATGGTTTCAAGAGATAAAACACAAGGTGTTAAAACTTTACGCATATTTGGGGAAAATAGGCTTATTCTAAGGATCGTTCTTGGGTTTATATAAATTGATATTGGATCCTTCAAATGAAGATCGATTTGAAAAATCGACTTTTAAACACACCCTTAATTATTGCCTTGTTGAAGGTATTAAATATATAAAAACTATGAAGAAGCAGATGTATACACTGCTATTATATGTATAGTATGATAATCTCTTGTTACATTAAAATAAATAAAGTAAAATGAAGGGTACATAGTGGGTTAATAAGGGGTGGGGATGCGGTCTTATTATGTATGTCTTATTAGTGTGATAGATAAGAAAAGTTAGTGATGGACTGTAGACTAAAAACTGCTACTGTATGTTTAACAGCCTGATGGTCTGTGGGAAAAAGCTGTTTTGAAACCAGCTGGTCCTGGTCTTCAAAAGTTTTTTTTTTATTATCATGCAATTCATTAAACTATCACGTAGTTTTAGTATGTAGGCTTAGATTCCCACAGACTTTGGGTTGCTCTCTAATAAGATTTGTTTTTTTGGTTTTACTTATCTCGCTGTTTAGGTCTAAAAGTTCCACTAACACTAACACTGCAATGACCAATCCATCCAGTCCAGAATCCTAATGAAGCCCTTGGCACGGCGACTCGCGCTGCCACTCCGCCGAGGCAGCTTCAGAGCACACCTGCTGGGCCTAGATGACCGGGCCTATTTCTGGCCCCTGCTGAGGCCCAGGTGGCCCATCTGCTCCCATTCACTTGCTGCATGTCTCACAGTCAGCCGGCGAGATTCTGACCCAGAAACTGTCTGACTAATTATATCACATTATCAAGCCCGTCCTTTCTGCCTCCCCGTTTTCCGTCTCGGTGGAAAGGTTGCAAAAATCCCAGCCGCCCGAATCAGAGGGTCCGCATTAACCTCCGACCTCCATCTGATGTGTGTGGCTTGGAACACTCTCACACCCAGCCGTGGGCCCATTAACACATCGCTGCTAAAACACAAGCTGTTTTGACGGGCCGAAATTATCACTAAGTGACACAGAAGAATGGCCTCCATTGTGCGAGGGGAGGGGAAGTGGCAGCCGAGGGGGGCTCTCATAGGCTCGGAGCTGACATTTTGAATAATATGAATGTCAGGCCCCCTCCCTCGCGGGCCCCCACCTCCATCTGAGCAAGTGCCATTTTCAGCAGGGCACTTCACCATAGAACTGAGATAATGAGAAGGCATTCAGAAGAACAGCTCTAGTGGAATTACATGTTCCAGATCGGCAAACGCTAATTAAGTCGTCAATGGTGATTCCCGTTCACGGCTGTCCCAAGGCTTCCGCTGCATCAGGAATGTAATTAGTTTATGTTCACTGGTAAAGGTTAAAGGGTTCTAAAGGGCATGGTGAGTGCTTTTTTTCCTGGGGATTTCAGGCGAGATGGTGCTGTAATTGCTAGATGTTCCTAGCTGCAGGTGTGTGGTGGAGCTCATTTGGGCTTTGGCAGCGACTGCTGAACCCTGACTGAGAGGAGCGCCGGACGGCAGGGCCTGTTTGTCTGACTCAGAGTTGCCTGCCTGCTACCTGCTTTGTAAACAGGCAAATGCAGGAACATGTCCTGTGTGCTCCTGAACTACTGTCACTGACTCCTTTTCCTTTAAACATCTTCTTTAATACAAACCCAAATCAGGATAATTGCAAATAAGAACATTTCAGTGTGTAAAGGGCAAGGACACAAGCTCAAGCTCAACACCTGTGATCTCAGACCCTTCAGATGGCACAGCACCAAGAACCTTAATTCAACTAAAGCTGGAACCACTGGAACCAAGGAACCACATGACCAAGGAATTACATTCACAAATGCCACTTAAAACTGTACTGTGTAAAACAGAAGCATTAGACCAGAAGAGGTATCAACTTCTCTGGGCTCGCAAGCATCTGTAATAGATCATTAATTAATATTCCAGATCCTTTTTGGAAGAAATAGATAGATAGATCCTTTTTGGAAGGTCCAGACCAGAAGTCAGCTGTCATGGTATAGGGGTCTGTCATTAAACTTCTATAAGGGCAGCATAAAAGTAAAAAAAAAATCACCAATATCTTAGAACATCATTCGCTGCCTAACTTTTTTAAGAATGTCTAAACACTTTTAACAAGACAATGCAAAACCACAGTATGCATACATTACAAAAGAATGGCTGTGAACCAAAGAATGGGGCAAAATAACACCTGAAACATATTTCATTGCTTGTATCCTTAGTGCAAATGTGTCTCTTAGGTCTTGTTAGAATGAAATGCCAACATTACAAAGGGGCAAAAGCTCTCTCTTCTCCTTTTTTTGGAATGTGTTAAAATGCATAAAACGCAGGAAAATATGTACAGTACAAATCTATCCTGATATAACATTAAATATCTTGGTTCGGATAATTTTGAATTCTATCTAAAATCAGTTTTTTGATTTATGATTAAACAATATACATTTTAAGGTTTAAATGTGCCAATTGGTATCAATTACTGTAAATATAGACTTGTTACACTTTGTCTCTTTTCATGTCTATTTTATATTTTTATAATATGTCATAACATCACTGTTATGCAAAAAAAAAAAATAGCAGAAGAAGGAAACTTTATCTGCAAAGTAACTTGGAGTTGGAACCAAGGAACTCAATCCAAAAAGATTTTATTTTAACCTATGGAGCAATTCTACATGTACATAACTGTTGATGACAACAAAATGGAGATTTTTATTTTTATATCTCAGTGACAGTTACAATATATTGGATATAAAAATATATATCTATTTACAGACTAAACTGTACATAAATGTTTTTTATGGCAATGTAGTCGAACATGTGTGAAGAATATATTCTCTCTCTTTGACTTTGAAACTAACAATAGACTGTAAATCATAAAAATGTGTCTTCCAGTCAGAGCAATTCAGTTTATTACAGCTATTCCCCGTTCCTCCCCATAAATCACACCTCCACGATAAACGTCTTGAGTCATGATTCTGTCAGATGTGTCACAGTCTAATTTGATATGATGACCAGAACCTGACAGGAGGGCTGAAGGGAAGCAGATTTAACAAGTTCTCTCAAAACTCAGAGAGCCTCCAATGAGTAATAAATCTCAGAAGGCTCCGGAAGTGGTTAATCCTGAGCTCCTGAGACATACTAATTAGTGAGCTCTTACCATCAAAGAGAAACGGCTCTTTGATTTACAACAACGCTCAGCTCTAAACCCACATCACGCCATGCTGCTCAGCCTTCACTCCTCAACACAACACATCTCGTCATAAGCAGACTTAACACTTCATATGATGTGTCCTAAGAAGTCAGGACAAGACATATAACACAATGTGGCATATCCCCTTCAACTACACTAACTAACCTTATTTTGTGGCATCATGTAATTTTAGTATTGTGGGATATAGTCAGTCATTCTTTACCTACTAAAGATTAAATAGAAGCATTTGATACATTGATAATTACAGAGTGTTATAATGTTGTTCTCATCTGAGAATCATACAATTCTAAAGAAAAGAAGAAAAAGTTGGATCAAAATAAAAAATATGTGTGTTTCTTATACTTCTTACTTTTTCTTCAATTTTAATTGTTAATATACATCCATTCCTGCAATTTGGGCCTGCAATACATTCCAAAAAAGAAATAAATTGACACATTAACACTTTTTGGCACTGAAGAATTTTTTGCACTAAAGGGCACACTTTATATTCTTTAATTTTCTCAAAAATCTACGGTGCACCTAATGATCCTGTGCGCCTTATGTATGAATTTTACCAATCAGGTTGTAAGCAGCAGTAAAGGAGCAGTAAATCCACTCCACTGAAGTGCAGTGTAATAAAGGAGCTTCAGTGAAGTTTCTCCAGCACCGAGGCTGGAGCAGTATTAGCATTAGCCGCTAACTGCAGCAGTACCAGCTCTTTCACTACTCACAGAGGTGAGTATTGGACTGTAACTTGCGTGTGTACCCCTGCTTACCGGTACACTTAGCATAGTGCTTTTGGGTGGCATTTACTAGCGCTAAGTGCTGCTGCTAACTGCGGCTAGCGTTGCTGTTGAAAATATTGGAAATCTAAGCTTACTGTAAATAAACGGAATCGCTTTACTCACCCAAATAGACAGTTTATAGGAAAGAAAATTGTATAGAGTACCGTACGACACCCTTGCTTCTTACAATTGTTGCTTAAAATGCGCCTTATAATCCAGAGCAAGTATTTTTATCACAATATGTTTGAAAATAAGAGGGTTCTGTCATTTCTGCTTGGCTGAGTACAGTCATAAACATGCATGGCAGTGCACAATTACTGTCTCTTATGAAAACCTACGCCATTTTAATAGTTTACTATATCTTTTTTTGCCTAGAAATTACAAAGTTTTTATAGGAGACAGTCAAACATGCTGGGTGTTAGTTTCAGGAGATCCTAGACTGAATAAAATACAGTACGTTTTAACCGTAACTTCACTCTAAAACTCTTATAGCCATATTTTAATCAAACATGTTCTCGGTACAGTCCAAATAACAAAAATATACAATATACAATAAAATAATCAAGAATGTTGGATGTTCTTTATTATTTTTAGTATTCATCTTAGTATAACTTTTATTATGAAGCAAAAGCAGATTAGGAACAATGGAGCTGGCTATTGGCTAACTAGCTATGCTAACTGTTAACATCAAGTTGGAAGTTTGTGCTATGTGGATTATGACTATAGATCACTTGAGTACTCAGTTATTAAACTCAGCATACTGACAAGTATTTGTCAGCTCCATGTTAGCTAACATCCAGCTGTAGGCTTTTAATGTGTTAGCTGCCATGTTTACTGTTTTTAAAGCTAAATTAAAAGCTGATTTTTGATAACAGATCAATGTAATTTCCTGGTTAGATAGGCTAAGTCCTGCTGTTTCTTCTGCATAAATATCAACATGTTCCTGATAACAGTGTTGGTTTACTAGCATTACCAACATTAGTTAAGGAGTTTGTGGTAGTTGTGATAAACATTCCATGATTTTCCATGATATAGGCCTTGTGCTCTTTTCTAGTCAGGAGTCTGACTCCACTAGCTCAGTTGCTTGGCACTGGTAGATCATTCCCAATTGCACACCTTTTGTGGTCTGGCAGAAACCAAGTTCAGTCAATTAAGCCTCTTTCAGGAGCTGCTCCAGCCCAAATGAAGCCCTTCCTTGTGTGATCTCATCCACTGATGGGCATCATCATTAGACATTGGTATCATAAGAGAAGACCCTCAAACACAGTCACATACACAGAAACACAGGCACAGCTAAAATGTCATATTTTAGGTTAAATCTCAGTATATTTACACTGGAGAGTGTTGAATTAACCACTGCAGCGTCTTTATCCCCCGCATTAGTATGCATCAGGCATGTGAATGTAAGTCTTTATGTTCTCGGTCCAGGTGCAGACGTTTCTCACTTCAGATTCTGCACATTAGCACCACACTCCCCCAGTCCCCATTCTCTGCTCTCCTTTGTGCTATTGGTGCTGGTCTGGCCTGCCTGACAGAAAGAACGTGCACTGAAAAAGAAAGGAAAAGGCAGGAGCGTGAGTGCCTGCAGTGATGGAAAATCCCCTAGAAAATACCATACACTCGTACGTTACATTTCGTACTGAAGCGGTGCCATAAAACAACCACATTTAAAGCAAAAGGAAACACAGAGAACCTTAAGGGGCCCATATGCTACCACTTTTCCTATTTATATATTTATTTATTTATATGATTTGTTTGTTTATCTCTCTTTCACCCTTAGGGTCTGTCTTTCAAACTGCTATGCAGTATACTGTATGTAAATGACATTAGTTCTGCATTAGCTGTGCTGCATTTAACACTTGGTGGCAAGGTGCTCACTGTAAGAAACCATGGGCCCTATTTTAGCGATCTATAGCACACTGGTCATTTGCGCTTTGCGCAGCTTGATTTAGAAATGTAATTTCTTAATTATTCATGGATGTGTTTTGGCCGTAACATGAAATAAACCAATCAATGGGCAACTAGTCATTCCCTTTAAGAGCCATACATGGACTGACTTTGGCGCGTTTGTATCTTAAGAGCACTGAGCTTTGTGTGCCTTAGCATCGTGGTCCACCGTGGATCTCCAGCAGCCAGTGGCATTTTAGAGTGCTGGACGAGACTTTAATTAATATTTATTTTTTAAAGAATTGACTGTTGCCTGTTGAGGTGGTTTCAATCAGTCAGGGGCGCACCTGAAAGATAGAAACACACCCTATATTTACCTGAACACATGTAATTTCCGGACCACCACTCCCATTGGCGTTAATATATTCCTAACCTCCAACGCTATTTTAGCGACGTGTGCACAAGGTGTGACTGTTGGTGGGGTGTAAGATAGCAGCAAGCATCGCAACGCACCTTTCGCAGGTTGTACGATAGGGTTCCTTATGTTTTTTTTGTCTTATTTCTTACTTTACAGTAATTGTGTTTAATAAAAAAGTTTCTACATTTTATTTTTGGCAGAATGTAGCACATAGGAAGTGATGTAAGAAATTCAAGCTCAGCGCTGTTCTGCCAGGAGATTCCAATTCTGCGTCACCTTACCTTAACCAATCAGCTTTCACCTGTCTTTAAAAGACATCTAATCACACCTGCCCTCCTGCTTTCAGAAGAGGCCAATTCACGTTCCTCCTCCATCCTCCCCACCACCACCAGACTGGTCCCATGCAATTTGCCAGGAACGCTGGCTCCGCCCCCTGGCTTCTACAGGGGCAGGATCTGCAAGGGTCCAGGTGCAACAGGGCCTGGGGCCTACGCGCCTACGCCAAAGACTTTAACTTCAAATTATTTGATCAACTTCTGATCAAACTGTTAAGATTTAGTTTACACTAAAAGTTAAAACTGATTTATTGGCTATTAAGCATTAATGGGAACAGCTGGGATGCCAGATTCTACAACTCATGAGTGTGCTGGATCTACAGGCCGAGCTGCAACATCTGTGAGCCAATGTACTTCAGGATCCTATATGGAACCTGTATGCCTGTATCCAGGCTAGACGTGGCCCAACAGAGTACTAGAGCCCCCTTTTCATAGTAGAGTTTTCCCCATTATACATTCTTTCATTCTAATTTTGAAATCACTTATATGACATATATTATCTATACATTGTCACAAATCATCCAGTTTCATTTGATTCAAATAATTACTTGTTGGTGCATGTTTCTGGTCAATGAACAAAAAGTGTATATTTTGAAAGTGAATATTTAAAAAATTTAAAAGTGGTTATATAATATATATATAACATTACTCCAAATAACAGCCATTGTTCATGATATGGGCTTATAGCCATAAATAACTTTTTTACTTTTGTATAAATGAGAAGAATCTTTTAAAATTAAACAACATTTCACTTAATATAAACCTTTTCCAGCATGTAAGCACATGTCCAAGCCAAGAACCATGTAGGAATCTTTCTTTATAAGAGTGTATGACAATACTAACGTGCATGGCTAAACTGGAATTTTCAACAAACAAATCTTTAACAGAGAAATAAAGCCCCCCCATCAATTGAAGTCTTACTCCGCTATGCTGCAAATGACTGGTATCGCATGTAGGAGCTAAGATTCTTTGTTAGTTAAAGCAATTACATGGTAGTGTTTCGCCGGATCCAAATCCTCTGCCAATTAAAGAGGTGCTTGTTTTTCAAGGAGCACTACCACATCTATGCAGTCGTATTACAAGCTTAAACAAACAAATCACGCCAGACTCGAGAGCCTCTTGTTTCTCTAATGGCTCGACTTTAATGTATGAAAATACGGAGAACACAGATTCACTTACAGCATGTCATCATAAATGCTTTTCCTTTTGCTTTGTATTTGCACACATGGAAGCAGTTCCATAACTTTGCAATCATGAATAGTCAAAGCAAAGCACTCTGTGGAGCCACACAAGCGGACATGCTGCACAGAGTGGACACTGATGTGAGGCGGGTATGTGAGTCTGTGAGCGTGTGTGTGTATGTGAATCCACAACGGTACAAAATGTAAATTATTTGTATGTTGTCAGGACGAAAATGGTCAAAGGAACCACATGTTCAAATTGTTCAGCTTGTTTCAGAAAAACAAAAAAAGTATGTTAAATAGGAAAAAATCTTCATTAACTAAAAATTAAATAAAGATGTAAAAAATATAATATCAAACGCTTAATGTTGTGTGAGTCTTTTTGTGAATGAAATAAGCCAAACATTAAACAATACACTCAAATGTTACAAAATATTTTTTACACTAGGTCTAGATATTGTAAGACTTTTTATGGACAAAGACAAAAAACTAAAAGGGGTTTTTCAATTACACTACGCTGCTAATATATCAAGCTGTGAATAAGCTGTGTCCAAATGTACCTCTTCCTTAGCATCATTTTTATAGTTTTTCATTGTATTCACAAATATGAACCATTACAACATTTTTTCCACCACTTTATACTTTATACTACTCAAGTCCAGTTTGTATAAAGCACTGTGGATCCTCTTATGGCTCAGGTTGCCAGAGACTGGAAACAACTGGCCCTACAGGTGGTCCGATCATAACATAATCATAGAATATCATACAGTTGTTTTCCACATTATGAAATGCTGAATCCAAAGCTTGTTTGAAAAATGACTGTGCATTGCTATTGTCTTGCAGAGCTATGTGAGCCATTTGCTCAGGTATTTCTAATTAGCCCTGCTTTAGATCACTAAATTAGAGGTCTCATTAATATTTATACATGCAAATATATCGCCTCTGATTGGCTAAAAGCAATGCAGCAGAGAATGCCTTCCTGCCTTCTCCCTATAGTCAATTTTACAGCTCTAAAAACCTTTAAAGGGCAATTTTTCTTAGTTATAAAGATACAGCACTGAGTGCTAGGTAAAGCCACTGACCTCTAAACACTACTAAACACTACAAAACTCTTACTTCAGACTTGTTGATTCGGTACTTGGGCAGTTTCACCACGGCAAAACCCCAGAGTCCGCTCTATATCATAAAATTTGACGTGAATGGCGCCCACTTTGACTGGTGCTCTGTTGAGTTGTGCTACCTTGTCAAACCGTGCTTCCCTAGTGTTTATTTAAGGTCTCGGCAAAAACGTGGAATCAACCATAGATCCAATTTAAACCTATAGTTATTTACACAAGATAGCTAACGCTAACTAGCTCTTTAAACAGAGCTGTTAGCTCCTCATTAGCTATAGCTCCAAAAGCTGTAGCCCAGCTTCAGCGCCGCCTGTGGGCGAGGCCATGTAGTCATTGGTTGATGTAGACACCCTAACATTTCTCTGATCAACTCGTATTTCTGAGGATTTTCTTTGAAGTTTATCTTCGTGGAGGATTTTAGTAGTTCTTAGAGTTAATTAGGAAGTCTAGAACCCCTCAGTCAGGACCCTTTGTGTTTTTGCACCTTGTGCGTGTGCATGTGTGTGTGTCATGTGCGTAAGTGAGTGTAAAGTTCTGTCGGGCTGTGAAAAGTCTCCAGGCCTGTGAACAGGAAGGCCAGTGCTTGAGCTGGCTCTGCTATGTGTAGTATCGCATTAGCTGATGCGCTGCTTTGACCTTGTTAACTGTTCCATGAAATGCGCCTTTGGAACAGTGTAAACCTCCATGAAACAGGACAAGCACTGTTAGACAACAAAACTTCCTTTGTGTGAAAAAATGGCGAAGCTGAACCTTCCCTGATAATCTCCCTTTTCATCTGAATCCTCAGCCGGGAGCAAACAAAGCTTACTTGGAGATAGTGAAGATGTTTTTTAAGAACAAGTGGCAGCACTATTACTGGTAGGAACACAGTTTATCTCTGACTAATCGAACTAATTGAATAATGCCATTGTTAGAGTGTTTCTGGTTAAGAGTTTTTATACGCTATGTAGCAAAATGATACAAGCATGCCAAATGATGCCACTCAGACACTCCATTACTCAGTTACTCAGTTACTTCCACTCTCTGAATTGAGTTTTCTGCCCTGTGTTAGCCTGTATTATTTCTGTGATTATTTCTATAAAATGTGCTCAATGCTTTATGGAGAATATGAATATTTCGTCATGTCATAGTTCTATATTTATATGCATGGGGTTTTTGCAGTGACCCTGTCTAAATATATTAGTAATATACACAGCACGGTAGTTTTTACAGCTTAAATAATTTCTAAAAAAATCGTAAAATGTCTCTACTTGGAAATTAGGGTAGAAGTACAATTGATTACACAACTGATACACAATTACTGGTAGGAACACAGTTTATCTCTGATTAATCAAACTAATTGTATAATGTCAGATCAGAGTGAGGATAAGGATACAATTATTGAGGAAACTGTACAATTAGACAGAGCCTCTAACTTTGAAACAAGATGAGATTCTGCAGCACATTTACTGTCAAGTGGGCAAAATGTCCTTGGGCCCTATTTTACACCCTACACAAGATGTATTGTGATGCTCATTGCTATCTTACACTCCGCCAACAGTCTTTTCAGTGTTTTCACATCTTCCGCCTGCCACGCCTACCATGGATCCTGTAGTTCTAAACTCTAACTCTTCCGTTCCCATCTATGGACAAACCTCAATCTAAACTACAATCCCCAGCATGCACCTGACAACATCACATTGTCAGAATTCAGGAAATGTATAATTTACTTACGTATATAATCCTGTCTGTTAGTCATGTATTTTGCGAAGTATTTTCCCTGTTTACCAGCAATATACTAAGCATTTACTTTCTGTCTGTATTTTCTGCTTTTTTAACTATGTTTTTGCCTAGCCCTTCTGCTCTGTTTATATCTGTAAATTTCTGGTTTGTTGATCGCTGATTTTGGCTTATGGTTTCGTTTTCAGTTTGATTTGGTTTGGTTTGATTCGGCTCTGATGTTTCAGCTCGTTCTCAATCTGTTTTTGACCCATGCTTGTTATTAGACTACATTCTTTGTTTATGTGCCCTGTAATAAAGGCTTGTTTGTTTTTAGCGCAATCGTTTGACTCATGTCTGTAGCGTTACACCGCTTGCGTCATTTAAATAGCAATGTTGTTCTGAATATATCTATACTGTTAGGCATCATGGTTTTAAAAGAGGCTCAGTGTTTAGGTAAATTTTTGGCGTATTGCTATCTTGGCAACAGAAAACACTGTCAGTTCCACTGACTGAAAAAAATCTAGCCAGACATTAACAGTCATATAGTCATTTGTACCTTGGCAGTAAATTGTCAATAAAGGCGTGTACCCAACGCACATACGCATCCGCTTGTTATGCACACATGGACATGCAGCCGTGCACAAACCCATAGCTGTGTAAACTTTTACATCAGCATTAAACAAAAGGAACAAGGGCAAAAAAGCAGGTCATTTTCCTCTGTTAAGAAGCGTTGGATATGTTCAGGTATCTGCACCCCTGAAATAGCAATGCCCCCAAGTCATAGTGCGCTAGCTCCTAAAGGGAATAGCAAGTCAAGGCAAGTGAAACACTGATTGGTTTATTGCATGTTACACCTAAAACACACACACACACACATGATTAATTAAAAGAATGAGTACATGCCTTTTGTACTCATACAAGGTGTACTTTTCCCATCGTTATGATAGCAAAGACACACTGACAGCCCAAACCGTTTGAGTGCATCGTAAAGGCATGTCTTGCAATCAATGATCTCTCACAAAGAGGTACACTACCCAAAAGTTTAGCCTCTCAAAGCCTTTTGATGGGGCAGCGACTGAGCCCTTTTGTAGTAAGACCCAGTGTCTAATCAGACCACACCTGTAATCATTTACATATCTGTCTGAGACACAACAGCTTGCCGAGTTTAGCAGCAATCTTGGAGTTACTTTGTCAGTGAGTGTAGCATCAAAACTGCACAAACTGATTAATAGAGTTTGCTAGTACTGATTGTACAAGAGCCATAGTCATTGTAAAAGCTAAATAACGGTTCTTTATATACGCTGGTAATAGCAGGTACTCGCTTTAAAAGGAGCCCTTAATGTTAATGTCTTTTGACTTGTTGCCGTATCCAATCCTATCTTGACCCTCCCACTGAATCTACTGTAATGTCTCTCATATGGAGGCTGAAGTTGTCTAAAAGTCACACCCTCTCATTCTCTGATTGGACTGTCTCGACCTATTACTTTTAGAGCCTCAACCTTGTATGTTTTAAATGGGAAACAGGTTGCCAAATATGTCAGAACTGCACCTGTCAAGTCGCCCTGCTCAAATCACAACCATGCCAAATGATGCCACTCAGACACTCCATTACTCAGTTCAAGTTCAACTCTCTGAATTGAGTTTTCTGCACTGTGTTAGCCTGTATTATCTCTGATTTCTATGAAATGTGCTCAGTGCTTTATGGAGGATATGAATATTTCATCACGTTATAGTTCTATATTTATATGTATGGGTTTTTTTTTTGCAGTGACCCTGTCTAAATGTATCAGAAATATACACAGCGTGGTGGTTTTTACAGCTTTAAATAATTTCTCGCATTCCATAACTGACTGCTCTATGTGTTTTAAAACGTCTCTTGTACGCACTAGAGCTTAAAGCCTTTAAAATATTTACGTGCTGTAACTGTTGCAGTTCACTGATGGAGGCCCGCAGCTTGTTTTCGTGCTCTGGTAATAAGTGCCGTATTTATCCTGTTAGCATATAAAAAAGAAAGGTCATTACCGATTGTGGATGGTTTACCTAATTGACCATCAAGTCACCGCCACAGTGTGCTGCTCGCCTCAGTTTTGCTACACCATTTGACATGGTTTGCTACCATGCACACAAAAACACAATAAAACCGAAATGAGTTCCGCAGTAATGAATGTCAAATGTTTCTTCCATTTAAAGAGCATGAACTGTTAATAAACCACACGGAGCATACCATTAAAGCCAGCTGCCAAGACACAGAGAGCAATTCTAAAAGTCCTTTATTAGAGCAGATGGGATTCATTATTGAGGAATTTGTTAAATGGAAATGAAAACCAGTAGCAGCTGAATGGGCTAATCCAGTGGGGTGCATTACTGTACCTTTATTTTATATCACTGACTGCAAGGCCTAAACCCTACCAGGGTGTAATGCATCTCTTATATCCAGGTTATGTCCAATATTTATGGCATACCCCTTACATTTCTGCTTACAGAATTCATGATTTATCATGTACAACTAGGCCTTCAAATGTTTTTTCTAGCATTTACATTTACAACCATTAAAACGGCAGTTTAGCAGTTGAGAATACATAGCTTTATATTTAATTTAAATAAAGCTGTAAACCTCACTAATTGTATTCAGAAAAGCTGACAATCTTAAAGACCACTTAATAAAATGCACAGAATTTGGAATACAGCCAACTCACATACACAATAGTTTGGAAAAGTTTGTCTGTCAAATCATTGTTTAATCTGGGGGGCGCCGAGTGGTCCAGCAGTCTAAAGCGCTGCCACTATGAGCAGGAGGTCGCAGGTTCGAACCCCCGCTCATGCAGCTTTGCCATCAAGCTGCCGGCGCTCAGAGGGAGCAAAATTGGCCCTGCTCCCTCCGGGTGGGTAGATGGCGCTCTCTCCCCACATCACTCCTAAGGTGATGTCTGCAGCACAGGGGGCGTCTGTGAGCTGATGTATTAGAACCGAGTCGCTGTGCTTTCCTCCGAGCGTGCTGGCTACTCGGCAATGCTGCATCAGCAGCTCGAAAAGAAGCGGTGGCTGACTTCACATGTATCGGAGGGAACATGTGTTAGTCTTCACCCTCCTGGTGTGTTGGGGCATTACTAGTGATGGGGGGGGGTCCTAATGAGTGGGTTGGGTAACTGGCCGTGTAAATTGAGTTTAAAGAAAATAAAAAAAATCGTTGTTTAATCAAAGCTTAAGCAAATTAAAGCTCTTTATTTCCAGGCAGATACTTTCATTAACAAAAAACTAATACTCAAAGTGTTAATAAATAACTTTTTAAATAACTTGTGACAGTGTCAGTGAGTATCTGCTTTATATCTAAATATATAACCAACAACTTTACGCATGTGGTATAAGTTTATAGATGCATTATTTACAACATATTTAAGCATTAAAATTGTGCAATGTATAATAATGTCTTGACTACTGTCAACTAATAATTAAGGTAATTAGTTCTAAGTTATTCGTAAATTAATCTTTTTTTTTTTTATAATTTTATTTACATTTTTTCCCATTTTCTTCCCAATTTACAGGGTCAGTTATTAGGACTCCCCTTAACAGTAGTGATGCCCCAACACCAGGAGGGTGAAGACTAGCACATGCCTCCTCCGATACATGTGAAGTCAACCACCTCCTCTTTTCAAATTGCCGATACCGAGTAGCATCACATTGCGCTCGGAGGAAAGTGAAGAGACACGGTTCTGATACATCAGCTCACAGACGCCTTGTGCTGATCGACATCACCATTTTGGAGTGATGTGGGGAGAGAGCGCCATCTACCCACCCAGAGAGAGCAAGGCCAACTGTACTCTCTCAGGGCCCCGGTAGCCGATGGCAAGCTGCATAAACAGGATTGCAACCGGCGATCCCCTGATCATAGTGGCATCGCTTAGCCCGCTGGACCAGCGGTTAATGAATCTTTTATGCTTTGAAATGTAACTACAATATTAGTAAATTGCTAGTTAATGTTGCATATTTATATCCCACATGTCATGTCATGTTAATTTTTTTAGGTAACTTTTTATTAATTTGTTTTAAAACCAAAAGCAAAAAAATGCCTTTTTTTTTTACACTATTTTTAAATGAAAGACTGAAGTGCATCTGCTAATATTGGTGAAGGCCATTAGATGAAGGCTGCTGAGGTCTGCTGTGCCGATGTTGTTCATAAGCTCTTTTACAGGCCAATTACTGTCTCACATCATGAGAAGTAAATGTAAGGAAAGGGCAGGACTGAAAGTGAGGCTTCACCCCGGCTCACAGTGAAGCCGGGTGGAGTTGGCAGGGGCTTTTGTTTGTTTGGCAGTGGTCTCAGAGCTGTGTAATTTGTCAGACCGGTACACCTGCATTGTAAATGCGTGGCTTTTACGTAAGGCCGGGTCAGTCATGGAGCTGAGCTAAAGGCTGAGGCTGAGGCCTGCTTTGAAGGTCGAGCTGCAGGTGCAAGAGCAGAGTCGTTTCTGACTGAGTTTAATGGCTTTCAAATAAAGAGAGGCTTCCTCTGTAAACACACACACACACACACACCACGTCACTGTGGAAGGGAGGGGAGCTCTCAGAGTACTTTAATTTTATGAGTAGATGAACTTTTATAAAAAAAAAAACAGATATGTAACTTTTATAGTACCAGTCACATAAGGAATCATGTAGTAAAATTAAAAGTGTTAAACAAACCCAAATACTCTGTAGAGCATTTAGATGCTCTTATCTGGGGAGCTGTTAACTTGCAGTTTTTGAGGCTGATAACTCTGATGAAATTATCCTGTGTAACCAAGGAAACTCTTGGTCTTGCTTTGCTGGGGTGTTCCTGATGAGAGCCAGTTTTATCATAACATTTGTGACTATTTTCTGCAATGCAAAACAAAGGATAGATGATACTTTAACCAGTTTTTACAATATAAAATAGCTATATACAAATACGCTAGCATTACATTTCAAGATGAAATAGCTCAAACTGATATTTAGAAATACTAAAAAGAAATATGCTACATTTTGTAACACAAAACAATTACTTACTTAAAATGTGAAAAAAATTTGCAACAAAAAACATCTATTTAGCTGATAAGGCTCAAGGCATGTCATGATGGGGTACAGAATACAGACACGTGGAGACGTGACAAAGGAAGTATACTTAATTGCATTAAAAGTATGTTCAATTTAGGTAAAGAATAATAAAAGTGCATTTTCAATGTAATATACTTAATAAAAATACACATTAAATATACTTTATCTGTATTTCCATAAAATGTAGTTTTAAGCATTAAGCTTTAAATTATACATTGTGTTGATAGAAAAACTATATAGCGGCATTAAATACAGCTTAAAGTGCACTTTAGTGTATTTTTTCCCCAGTAGCATTAAGGTGCACACAATATGTGCATCAATACACAAAGTAGTACATTTACAATATACTTCAGGTGTATTTAAAAAGGTGTTTAAAAAACACATACTTGAATCTACTTAAACTTGCAGAGGTTGTATGAAAGAAGCACTTAAAAGCACAATCTAATGTTTTTATGTTGTGTTAAAATATAGCTTTATTACAACTGAAATATACCTAAGTTGCCATAAGTTGTTCCAAAATAGTACATTTAGTATGTATTTCATACGTATTTTAATTATAAAAAGTATGTGCTTTTTTCATGATAAGTATACTTATTTCTTTTACAGGGGACCACTTCCTGCCGGGGAGATACCACATTATGGGTGATACTTGGGTTCAATTCCTTTCAATTAAAAATAACAAATCATAAGGACTACTGCTTTAAGTTTCCTACTTATAAGTATAATATTTTAAATCCTCCTCTGTGTATTAATGACTGTGTACTATATTTATCTAACTCTTAAATACAATTAAGATAAACATGCAAAAGTACAGTTTTCATACAGATGGTGTTGTTGCCATAGTTTCCCACATTAGGAGTGTAAGCCACTGTTTGTGTACAGTGTAACTCTTCACAGAGCCATAACTCATCTCTCTGACACTCTTTCCTCCTGTGTGCTCTGTGTCGTAGGTTTATTTCTGCAGTCTGATTTGAGGTTGCCTGCGCCTCTGGGCTTACCTTGTTTATATGCAGGATTGCCCGAGAGCCAGTGCCCACACACTTCAGCGCCTCACTTTTTCCCTGCAGACGCTCCACGCCCTCAGCTGTTTGTTGTTGCGGCTGCGTGTTGTGTGCTTTGCTTTGAAGCGGCAGCACCTCTGCCAAACTATAACTCAGGTAATGGTCTTATGCGTCATGGCCCCAAGCTGGAGTACAGGTCAGAGTCAGCCCTTCCGACACAGTCATACCCACTGACTTTATCTTCCCCCTACATCACTTCCTGCTGACGCTCATCCAAACCACACACTCATTAACTAACGGCTCTGATAATAGCCTATTAACTCAACTCGCCCAGAGACACGGTTTATATGTTCAAATCACTGAGACCACGACTGACTCCACACTCCACAAAACTCCAAAACTCTAAACTCCACAACTCTACACTCCACAACTCTAAACTCCACAACCATAAACTCCACACTCATATACTAACTGCTCTGATAATAGTCTAGTAACTCAACTCGCCCAAAGACACACTTTATATGTTGATATCACTGAGACCACAACTAACTACACAACTCCACAAAACTCCACAACTCTAAACTCCACACTTATTTACTAACTGCTCTCATAACATAGCCAACTCAACTCACCACGCGGTTTATGTGTCCATATCACTGAGACCATGACTAACTTCATAACTCCACAAAACTCCACAACTCTAAACTCCACAACTCTACAACCCCATAATTCCAAAATCCAAAATTCCAAACTTCAAAAACTTAAAAACTCCACATACCCACAGCTCCACACTCCACAACCCTACAACTCCACAAAACTCTACAACACCACACTTCACAACTCCACAACTCCACTCTCCACAACCACATACCCACAACCCCATAACTCTGCCACTTCACAACCCCACAACTCCATATCCCCTTAAAGCTCCACAACTTTACAACCCCATAACTCCAAACTCCACAAAACTCCACATCCCTACAACCCCACAACCTCCACAAAACTCCACACTCCACACCTCCAAACTTCACAAAACTCCACATCCTCACAACCCCACAAACTCCACAACTCCACAAAACTCCACATCCTCACAACCCCACAAACTCCACAACTCCACAAAACTCCACATTCTCACAACCCCACAAACTCCACAACTCCACAAAACTCCACATTCTCACAACCCCACAAACTCCACAACTCCACAAAACTCCACATTCTCACAACCCCACAAACTCCACAACTCCACAAGACTCCATATCCCTACAACCCCACAACCTCCACAAAACTTCACACTCCACACCTACAAACTTCAGAAAACTCCACATCCTCACAACCCCACAAACTCAACAACTCCACAAAACTCCACAACTCCACAAAACTCCACATTCTCACAACCCCACAAACTCCACAAAACTCCACACTCCACAACTCCACATTCTCACAACCCCACAAACTCCACAAAACTCCACACTCCACAACTCCACATTCTCACAACCCCACAAACTCCACAACTCTACAAAACTCCATATCCCTACAACCCCACAAACTCAACAACTCCACAAAACTTCACAATTCCACAACTCCAAACTTCACAAAACTCCACAACTCCACAAAACTCCACACTCCACAACTCCAAACTTCACAAAACTCCACAACTCCACAAAACTCCACACTCCACAACTCCAAACTCCACAAAACTCCACAACTCTACAAAACTCCACACTCCACAACTCCAAACTTCACAAAACTCCACAACTCCACAAAACTCCACACTCCACAACTCCAAACTCCACAAAACTCCACAACTCTACAAAACTCCACAACTCCAAACTTCACAAAACTCAACAACTCCAAACTTCACAAAACTCAACAACTCCAAACTTCACAAAACTCCACAACTCCACAAAACTCCACAAAACTCCAAACTCCACACTCAACACCTCCAAACTCCACAACTTCTCAACTCCAAGAGAAATGACAGGGAGAAAAGAACAAAGATAAAAAATAGAAACAGGGGGCACAAAGAAACAAAAGAAAGAGGAACAGAAATAACAGAAATAAACCAAAACAGAGAGAATAAGATAAAGAAAAAGAAAAACAAATCCAAAACAGATAAAGACAGAGAGCAAGAGCGAAGGGTGATATGAGAAAGGAAAGAAAGAAGAAAGGTAGAAAGAAAAAGAGCAAGAAAGTAAAGGGAGAGAGAAAGAGAGCAAGAAAGGGAAGGAATAAAGAGAGGAAAAAGGGCAGGGGATTTATGAAATAATGAACTAAGAAACAGAGAGAATATGGGAAAGAGAATGAAAGAAAGAAAAACAGTGAAACAGGAAGAGAGAGCAGAAAACCGACTGAAAGGGTGTGTAATACCTCTTTTTTATTGATAACAGTCAGTAGAAATCCTGATTTGTGTGTGTGTGTTTGTGTGTGTGTGTGTGTGTGTGTGTGTGTGATGTTAATTGGCTTCTATTCAGATGTTTTTCAGTGACTTTATTAGTAACTCCTATTCAATCTTTGAGCCAGTTACAGCTGCAGACCACCCCCCTAACACACACACACACACACACATACACACACACACTCACACACACAAAATTTCATAAAGCCATTTTTCTCTGGACTTTGAGCTGCATTAAAGCATTCCACCTGTATTATGGACAGATGCTTAGCTAATGGCAGGCAGCTTGAGTTTACACACATACTCACGCACACACACACACACACTTTTATATTTTTGAACATGTGCACATCTGTTGGTAAATGGGAAGCAAACAGGAATGCAAATTGTAACCGAACATCTGCTGACCACAGGCCACATCCCATCCTGAGGAGGAGGAGGAGGAGACGGAGCGGTGCTGGCAGTGATGGGGCTCAGATATTGATTTTAGATGGATATCGAACAGACCCGTTCATGTCAGGGGGAGAGGCCACACAGACCCTTGTCTGCTTTCATGTCTTATTGATTCTCGTTTTTTTTTTCCCTATCTCGCTCCAAACGTCTATGAATTGGCAAACTAAACAGAAGGATCTGTGGGAAATGTTTCATAAAACAACAGGCCCAGATGTTGGACTGGGACACGTGGTAGTAAAATACCACAATGAGAGGAAAAAAAAATCCAAGGTTCCACAATTTGATGTCAACACATGTTTCTCTCTCTCTCTCTCCCTCCCCCCCCCCTCTCTCTCTCTCTCCCCTGAACATTTAACTTGCTCTGAAACCAAATTAGCTCTCCCCCGTCTCCCTCTCGTTTTTCTCCTCCTTACTGCTACAATGTTGCACATGGAGCTGTTATTAACTGGCTGCAGCTGTGAGGTCCATATCTGAAAACATGTACTGTCACCGGCCCTGCGCAAAAAAATAAATGGATAATTTAGGGCAATTGTCATTGAGTGTGAAAAAGACACTGAGTGTTTTCCCTCTGGATCAAAATTGCTTTCCCTATAATCATATTTCTTCACCTGGTACAACTTAAACGCTCATTTTGGAAACGTGCACATTCTTACACGCAGCGAAGGAAAACAAAGATTTCGAGCGGACGAGACGAGAAAGCACAAAAAGAAAGCTCTGCCTTATTAAATCACACTGACACAAGCAACAGCGCTGTCCTGATTAATAAAGTATAACACATATTATGTTTTTAAAGTGCCGAGTTCCTGCAGTTCTCTTGTTTTTTTCATTAAGGCACTTGTGTGGCTTTGGTTATAAACCAAAAACAGCTATAAATCATTTTTACATCAGCATTTTTCTGTATTTTCTGTTTTTAGAATTCAATCCGTGAATTAAAATATTTAACTGCATACATTGCAATTAGCAAGAATAAGTTGTTAAATAAAACCTTATATTTCTTAACGTAATGATGATTTATATATATATATATATATATATATATATATATATATATATATATATATATATTAAAGTGATTGTAACATAAGAACAAAAGGATAGGTTTATTGGAACAAAAAAATACAATTAATTAAATGGAGTTACCCTCTTTTACCCTGTTGTGCTGACTCTAACCTGGGTACCATATGAGATACAGTTGGCCGTGGACTCACAGGTTGCCAAAACTGGCATCCCAGCTGGTCCTTTAAATGCTCAATTAATGGAAAATCTTGCAACCCTGCAAGATTTATCAAGGAAGTGTTGCAGTCTGGCAAAGACATTCCTAAGAAGTCTTTTTAGTGTGTGGGTGAGCATTATCCTGCTGAAAAAAGCTACTTAAAAGTCCTGCCATGAGAGGCCACACATGTGGCCGCAGGACGTCTTGCACATATTGCAAGGCTGTTAGTGGCAATATGATAATGCTCCTGGATATAGTTATAGATCTATATATAGCTATATATATAGCCAAGCTCAGAATTTAGTTTAAAGTTTACAGTCTCAGTAAGATATGTAAATTAATACAGGTGTGGTAAGACTGATTAAACACTGGGTTGTGCCACAAGAAGGCGTAAAAAAAGTACTTTTTGCACTACCCTATAAAAAGGCTCTTAAAGGCAACTTTTGGGTAGTGTACCTCATGGTGAGAAAGCATGCTATAACTGGTAGATATGCCTTTATGACACACTTCAAGACATGTTGATCTAGAGAGCCTTAGTGTACGACAGTTAGTCATCCCTAGTGGTGACACGAGGGACACTAACAGCTCTGCATCTGTGTTGCATCTCATGGCAGGGTTTCAATTTGGGATTTTTTTGGCAGAATAATGCTGGCTCCATCTGGTTGCCAGATGGAGCCAATGGAGCATTTATGGGATCAGCTGGCATGCCAGCATGCCAGTGTGCAGGATCTACAGGCCCAGCTGCAACATCTATGGGCAAATTTGCTTCTGGGTTGCCATATAGAACCTTTATACCTCCATGTCCAGACGTATCTCATCTTGTATTCCAGACTAGAGACGCCCAACTGGGAACCAGAGCCTCATTTTAATGTTACAGTTTTCCCCAATAAATTTTCCTAATCCTTCTACTCTTATATTGTAATCACTTACATATATCATCATTACATTCACACATATAAAGTTTCATTCAATCCCAATCTTTCCTTCATTGTGCGTCAATGAGTTCTATTTCAGTTTTCCGCAAGTTGTTGAATCAGGTGCAAGAAATCCACTTCTCGGAGTGGCTGCAGTTTTCAGAGTTAAGGAGCCGATGCTGACTACTGAGGAAAGTATGATGGGATAATTACTCGCACAATGATATGGTTTTCCAGCTCATTACTTTGTGCTGCATCATGCGCACCAGACCAGTTGAGTGTACTGTTTTACCATCACATGTGAGGCCAATAAACGAGCAATCTGATACAGTAGCTGTTGACTGACTGAGTCACACAGTCGCAACTCAACACACTTCAAGCTGCCCTCATTTTTCTTCTCTTCACTCTTAAACGAGGGTTGATTATCACCTTATCTTCTAAAACCTAAAAGTTAAGTCTAAGAAATTGTAAAAAAAAAAAAAAAAAAAAAAAAAAAAGTAAGAGAGCACTTCAGTTTCTAAATCAGTTTCTCTGATTTAGCTATTTATAGGTAAATGTTTGAGTAAAATGAAAATTGTTGATTTATTCTATAAACTACGGACAACAAAATTCCAAATAAAAATATTGTCATTTATTTTCAGAAAATGAGAAATTGCTGAAATAGCTGTTTTTTAATCACAGTTTTCATGCATCTTGGCATGTTCTCCTCCACCAGTCTTACACACTGCTTTTGGATAACTTGATGCCTTTACTCCTGCTGCAAAAATTCAAGCAGTTCAGCTTGGTTTGATTACTTGTGATCATCCATCTTCCTCTTGATTATATTCCAGAGATTCTCAATTTGGTAAAATCAAAGAAATTCATAACTTTTAAGTGGTCTCTTATTTTTTTCCAGAGCTGTATATCTTTTATATCCTTATCAGTCTGTTCTAAGGCTCAAGAGTTCCTTTTTCGATGTTCTTCTGGATAAAAAGGTAAGAAGTGGAACACTACCCTCTGCTGGAGAATCCACAACCAAAATTAGGCTGTGCTGTCCTGCTATATTAATGTTTGCAAATAGAATATGTGAAATAAATGTTCCGTTTTCACAAAGCCAGAAAATAAAATCCTATCTATTGTCCCAGTCCACAGTCAGCAATGATGCTTTTGCTTTTGTACAATTACAGAATGTCACGGTAAACAGATTTCTTTGGGGGAAAAGGAAGTTTTTTCCTGCTCCTTCTTCTCTGTTGACTCTGCTGACAGATGTTTGCAGCTGTCTGGGTCAGACTGCTTTTCCCAGGTATGTTACGCAAACAAGGAAGTCTGTGTGTACACACATGTTTAACGGAGGTTTTAAAGAGTACACTGGTGCTTTCCAGAATAATCTCAGTTAGCCACATCTGTAGCTTGCGGTTGCTTACAAATGACAAACAATTTCAAAACATTTCTCCATAGAGACAAAAAAACATTGATTTAAAATAAAATTAGAACTCATAAAAGAGGCCAGAGGACATTCACTTTTCTTTTTTGAATGAACACTGTAATAATGAAATCAGTGAAATCAGGTAAATGGTAGGCCTGTCTGTCACAATTATCAGATTATCAGCTTACCGTAAAAAATGTGGACATATTTTTATCATTTTTGTTAACCTCAATATTGTTTTAACACACTTCGTTTACTGAAAATGTAAAAAAAAAAATCATGAATGTGAATAAACAGGTATGTTAATTTTGTTTAAAACATAGTACTGTTTTTGCTCGCTTTGCTCCCTAGTATTTAGTAGGAATGGAAAGGGGGGGCAAACTGTTTTGGGCTGGAGTTTGGGGCAGTTTAGCTGGGAAGCGTGAAGCTGAAGCCCCCATGGTAAGAGATACAGGAAGAGAAGAAAAGAGAAGAAAAAAGGAGGAAGATGGGGTGGAGTTGGGTACGAAGTTGTTCAACACGCAGAGAGGAAGTGAGGGTTTATATAGGTCAAGTGGGAGGAGTAAATGGCATGGATCAATCTCCCAAAATTAACTTATATTTATAACTCCACTTATGTACTTTTTTTTTATATTCCAATTCCAATGTCCACATTTTCTTAATAAATAAATGTTTGTGCCTCTTTAAATATAATCTATAAATGTATTAAATGTATTATACTCCTGTATTATGATTCTATCAGTGGAATTAAATGGCCTAAAAAAGGTTATCATGATCTTGTAAATCAGTTTACAAAATACAAACATTTTCCTATACCCCTCAAAGTAATTGGACAACTGGTTAATAAGTTGTCTTCAAATGTTGGATTGTAAACCAATCAGAGAGACACCAGAATTATTAAATGTCACAGCAAAAATAAAACTTTAAATGAACTCCTAAAGAGCCGATTTCAACTGTTTTCCAGGGCTTGTTCCACACTCTTTGGCATTAATTAAAGAGTTACAAACGAATAAGAAGAAAATTATTCAAGCAAAATGACTAAAAATCTTAATACTCTATGAAATATCCCTGTATCCCCTCTCCAATGCATGGAAAATGTAATCCAGCACAAAGTTATGGCATTGCAGTTCTTAGTATATTGCCAGCACTTTATAATTTACAGTACAGAAAATGATAACTTGCTCTTACAGTCTACAACACTGTGACCAACCCATCCTTATATTACATATAACTGAACACTCAAGATGTGCACCCTGATGAAGAGGTAGGGCTGGGGGATACGCCATTATGCAAATTATTATGCAAATAAATACAGGCAGAAGCTAGTAGGAAAATTAAGTTTTGTTCAATGTAGTAAGAAATAGGTATACGTTACCTCATTTTTTAAGTGCAATATTTACTGAAATATGGGGTGAACTCTACCCAAACAAAGTGATTTTCTTTAAATGCATTTAATAGATACTATAGTTTGTTTGATTTTCAGTCTTTAAATGGGTAACAGGATTGTGCTGACATCTAGTTGCCTTCACATATAGCACTTTTCCACCATCGTGGAACCGGCATCTTTCTGATTCACGAATTAAAATTTGAACTGGTTTGCTGTGTTTCCACCTACAAAAGTAGGTTCCGGAACCAGGAACCGAAGAATACTAGGTTCTTCAGTGTGAACCGTGACAACATCTGTCTGTTTCTACAGGAGCACCACTGCTGTGCAACGCCCTCTGTTGATGTATGATGTGACGTTTTGCCGGTTCCACTAAAACTAGTGAAAACGTGGGCTGGGTCACTGAAAAGCACCACAGTTCATATAAGCGCGAACGGAACTGGTTATTTTTGTGGAAAATCGCTAACAGAAACATGGGGTCACAAATGTAATATACCAAATAACATGCCAAAGGTCATGGATAGCACTATGAAAATTGATTATAAAAGTTAAGCTTGGGGGACAGCTTGGGAACATCCACACCTGTATAAGTTCTAGGGTATTATATATATTCTGATTGAATTATGAGCTGCAATAACGAGTGGTTGGTGATAAGTCACATTGCAAAAGTTATGGGACACAATTTTCAGTTTTAATTAAAAACACCATCTAAACAAACATGATTTATTTTGGAAACATGTTCCTTGGACCAATTAAGTGTGTGTGTGTGTGTGTGAATGTGCATGTTTTTCTGGTGGGCCGGGAGCAGTAAAGCAGTCAAACACACAGGTGTGGAGTGAAGACCAGGCTGTTACTCACAGGCTCACTGCGGGTGGGAAACTGAGGCAGTGTCTTGTCACTTTGGTCGTAAGAACTTAAGAGTCAACAAGGCACACCCTGTCCCATACAGACACCCTCAGATCTTACTGTGGAAATATTTAAAGCCATATATACTGGAAGCAGGCCATAGACTGTATTTCACACACACACACATTTATATTTATACACAGTCAAGATATGCTATTACAAAGATCTTAAACATACACTGTAACCAAATGCTATTTTCAGGCATGCAGTAAAAAAGTAAATCAATTTGAAGCAGCAGTGTGCACTCACTTATATTTTGAGTAAATATAACTTAAATTGTACAACTAACACTTCTAAACACTAACTAATATTTTCAGTATGTTACAATAAAATTCATTTTTTTGATTGGCCCCTGACATATTTTTTTGTATAATTTGTGAGGAGTTTTGTCTAACAGAGCTACCTTCCCCAGGGCATACAGTTATATTTTATATATTGGTTGACTCTCTGGTCACAGTGTTGTAGGTCATAAAAGCAAGTTATCATTTTCTTTACTGCAAAGCATGACTTCATGCAGGCTGAGAACTGCAATGTACCACAATATATCCCTGGTTATAGTAAAGAATAATTACAATATTAAAAATGTACTCTACTCTAAAAAGCTGTAATACTCTACTACTATGATGACTATGCTATAAACTGCTATTCTAATTGTATAGTAATATGCTGTAATATTTCTCAAGAATTAATTACTGTAAACTTTATTGGCAATTTTTTTGCCGTAAAATTTACTAAAATATTAAAAGAAAATGTTTTACACTGTAAGCACCAATAAGGACCTTTATTTAATAATTAAGATCTCATCCCATTTTTGGATCCCATGTATATTTTTGCTCGGGAAAAATAAAAAGTGAAAAGAAAGCAAACATATACTCATATGAACTGTCACACCCCCCTCAAACCACGACCAAAAGTTTACCCGCCAGCTCTTGAATGTAATTTAATGTAAGCAGTTTGGTTTAGTGGTAGAGTTCAGCTGTGAAAAGGCTCTGGTTTGTCCCTCAGTACCCTCTGCACTGCATTAAATTCACCCCTACTAAGTGCACTCCCACAGAGAGAGCAATAATCACAATCTTCTCCCTCTCCAGCGCTGTGATGAGTGGCTTTTGTCTGCTCCTCGGCTCTGCGTGTTGGGCAGACTGCCCTCTCTCTGGTCAGGCCAAAGTGCCTTGTTAAGCAAAACCTCTGTGAACTTTTACGGCCAGTGTGGCCTCGGTGCTATTTGCAAACGTTCAAGCAAATTAGAACAACAGCTGTGTGATGCTGACTTTTCTCAGTCGAGCGGTGGAGGGATAGAAGCGATTCCCAAAATGCTTAGCTCTCTTTCCCTCTCTCTTACTGTCTCTTTCACCATCTTACCTTTTCTCTTTCTTTCTCACTGTCTCTCTCTCTACATCTCTTTATACCTCTCTTTACCTCTTACTGTCTCTCTCTCCCCCTTCTGTTTTCGTCTTGTACTGTCTCTTTTTCCCTCTTTCTTTTGCTCTTTCGCTCTCCCCTCTATCTCCCTCTCTTTTTCTATCTCTCCCCTTTCCTTTTCCTGTTGTACTGTCTTTCTCTCCCTCTTACCTTTTATATCTCTTACCCTCCAACCCCCTCTCTTTTCTCAATCTTCCCCTCTCTCTTTTCCTCTCCTACTGTCTCTCTCTCCCTTTTACTTTCTCTCTGACCCTCTCTCTTTTCCTCTCCTACTGTCTCTCTCTCCCTCTTACATTTTCTTTTTCTCTCTTCCTGTCTCTCTTCCTCTTGTACCGTCTCTTTCTCCCTTTTACTTTTTTTCTTTCTCTCTCATCCTCTTTCTTTTCCTCTGCTACTGTCTCTCTCTCTCTTACTTTTTCTCTTCCTGTCTCTCTCTCCTTTTCTTTCTCTCATTTTCTCTATCTTTCTCTCTCTTCCTCTTGTACTGTCTCTTTCTCCCTTTTACTTTTTTTTTGCTTTCTCTCTCACCCTCTCTTTTTCTCTCTCTCTGAGGCAGAGATATATTCAGAAAACTGGAGCTTAGCTTTGCCAGAGCTAGCAGTGGGTTAGCTTCAGCTACCACACCAAAGATCTCCACCACAGCCAGACTAAATATAACCCAGTGTCAAATATATCCTTCAAAACAATAATTACCACTATATATATGCAGTATATTGGTTGAAATATGACAGCCATGGTGGTGATGCTCAGGATAAGACTGCTGACTGTATTACTCATTTTACTTATTCCTATCTAATAAGGGTGGGTCCTATTAAGACTTTTTCTTAGAAGCATATTGGTTACACATAGCTTCATGGTGATGTCACTGTATAAGAACTTGCAATTTTCCTCTGTATATCCTTCACATTGCAGCCCACCTCAGCTCCAGCCTAGGGGACAAATCTAGATATGGCCACAAGAGGAAGCTTAAAGCACGATTTGTGTTTACTGCAGTGGAGTAAAAGTGTACCACTCTGCCACTGTAGGGGGAGCTTATGAGCAAAAACTATATACTATATACAAAAAAATACTGATAGCAAAAAAATCTGTTATTTTTGTTATGCAATACCTTTATAATGCCTTTTTTCTTATTGGAAATGTGAAGTATGCTTTGGGTTTCTTTATCCTGAATGTCTTTATTTTAAAGTACCCTTATTTTAATCTATGATTTTGTTTTATTGAGTAATCATTAGTAAACTTTACTTTCTCACGCTGAATTGCTCAGATGTGGTCTGCAGGTTTCTGCTCCTTCCCAGGCCTCGAGCTCACTGTGGAAAAGCCCTGGTGCCTCCTTGGTAAACTGTACATTTCATTTGATTTCAGCAGGAGGGAAACGTCCCCCTCGCCGGCCCCCGAGAGCGGAGGAGGTTCAAACAAAGTGCTAGGTGCTAATGAACAGAGTCCTGACAAAGTTTGTTTTCCTGCACCTAGTCCACGCATATAATGGCTTCATTCAGGAGCGGCGGCTCAGCCATGGAAAGAGCTAGTAAAGAAATCCCAAAGCATTCGGGTGACCTTCCTGAACTTCTTACAAACCCGTTTGCCTTTCGGGCCCCGGCGAGGGGGGAGTTTACGTATTCATGACACCCAGAAGCAGCAGCAGCGGCAGCAGCAGCAGTGTGGCATGGGAGGCTATATCAGGCCATGCTTTTTCCTTACTGTTACCACAACCTAGAATACACCCAAACACCACCCACCAGCCAGGAGAGCACGCTGCTGTATTTATCAGCTGTGCAGTGAGGAGAGTATCACAATAATAATAATAAGAGAGGGGAAATGATATCAATAGTTGACAGCATTATTTCAGTTTTTTTTTTAGGGGAAAATACTGTTTTCTTGGATATTAAAATTATTCTACTACTATTATAATTACTAGAATTGTTATAACATACTGTAATTTTCTTTTTATTCTCTTTACTGTGAGTATTTACTACTGAGTATTTTAAGCAGGATTTATAAATTATACTAACTATAAAATGCTACATAAAATGCTTATCACAAAAAAAATATTGTGGCTTATTCAGTAGCATCTAAATTCTTCTATCATAGCTATTATACTATACTATATGTGGTTGCTGTTACACAGACCTGTGACAACTTTACAGGAAAGAAAAAACAATCTAAACCTTCAGTGGAGCCCACAAATATTTAAACATTTTATTATGATGTAATGTTTTGGATCATATGATGAAATATTGAACAATGTGTAAACAGTAAATCAATGAACATACTGATACCAATCACAGACAGTGTACACAGCAATCAGTTCTGAGAAGGGATTGGATACTGTCCAGAATTCAGTGTAACCAGACACAATTTTTTTCTACAACCAAATAAACAAGTTTATTTTAATGACATTTTGGCATCCATTTAAACTGGGTGGTGTTTTTACCAAAACACAGGATCCAGACCATCATATCCTTGAGAAGTGTCCAGATCTTCTCACAAGGCTTCTGTCAACTTCCTTCAGTGAACGGCATCCTTTTGGAACAGAAAAGGGTAGCTTGTACAGTATAATCTGCATAGAAAAGCTTTGCCAGTAAACTGGTCAGATGCACAGTTACACCATGCTCAATGACAAGTGTGGATGAGAGGGTTATAAAGCCTGTAATAAATGCATGTGGAGCAGTGGAACTGAGTCAACTAAAGAGTAAAATGGGACACCCTACATTTTTCGACATTTTCATCATGTAGGATGTAACACTGACTTTTCAGAATATTAATAATACAAAACAATATCAATTCAAACAATAATACTATTTTTAGCAATAAATCTATTAATGTAATGTAATGCAATAAATAATCAGGTAAAATAACCTACCTGCCAGTGCTAATGCAAGCTGAAGCTCCTCACGTAGCATCTGAAGCACTTCACTGACTCCTTTCTCACCCTGACAGCAGAAGAAATATTAACTAATATAAAGTCTTGACTTCCTGGATGGACATCAGGTACATTATTCACACTCTGGTGACTGTTATAATGAGGTACATCGTAATATACTTAATACTCTAAGGGACAGGGATTAAGAGACGATTAAGCCTACTCCTGGGCTACACAGATTTCTCTATTAAAAGAAAGAATATAGTTCTGGAAAGCAGGACTGAAATTAGCCTTATATGTCAAAGTATTTGTGGACACTCCTTCTTATGAATGTATTCAGCTGCTTTGAGTTGCACTCATTGCTGACACAGATGTGCAAAGACACAAAAAACATACACAGCTGGTCTATTCCCCTCTGGAGCAGATAAGCAGGAAGCTATTTGCACCATCCCAGCTAACAGAGACCATTATAAGAATGTTTAGCAAGGATCCAGGAAGGTTCACCTTGATCTCAAAACGTGTGATATAATACTGGTTTGTATCACAACATTATTAGAACATTTCTCACACAACATTCCCGGCTAGGCGAATAATAATATTATGGGAACATTAAAAATAACATTTAAAAAACAAAGAAATTTACTGAATGTTCTAGGAAAGTTAATTGTAACATTCAGAAAATGTTCTGTTAAAATTGTTCGCTGGGATGTCTAATGCCAGGCGTGGGCTAGAGGGATATAAAGCCCCCCCTTGCTGTGAGGTAGTGAAGGAACTGTGATCACTAAAATGGTGGACTGTGCATCTAATACTTTAGGGATGAGTTCATTTAAGGAGTTGGGGATGAGCTGGAGTGGTGATCATCTGACATCCTGATCTTATTAATTCCTTTGTCATTGAATGTAATCAGATCCCCACAGCAATGCTTCTAAATCTAGTAAAAAGCACTATCTGGAGAGTAACTCAAGAAGAAGAAGAAGCAATGCTGAATAAGCTGTAAGATGCTTTATCCTGTACAATAGTGAATATAGTGAGTCTGTAATAATAGAAGTATTAAAAATCACACCTCATAGGCCAGGCCCCACAGGACGGGTCTCCCCACAAACACAGCTTTTGCCCCCAGTGCCAGAGCCTTCAGCACATCTGTACCCCTCCGTACCCCTCCATCCAGATACACCTCCACCCGACCCTCCACAGCCTCCACAATCTCAGGCAGGGCATCAATTTGCTCTCGCAGAAACAGTCATCTTACATTTCTAAGCAGACAAGACTTAAACCCCATAGAAAATTGCAGGTGGAACTTAAAGAAGGCATTTGTAACAAGAATGTTAAAGAATTAGAGGCCTTTGCCCATGAGGAATGGGCTAAGATACCTGCTGATCGCTGCAAGAAACTTCTGTTAAGCTACGTTTACATCTGAAGGATGTTATTTCTACCTAGTACTAATGTTGTATGTGACTGAATGGTTGAATAATTTTGTCAATGAGAAAATTACAAAAAAAATATTGTTGTAATTTAAGCTGTAAAGAAGCCAAAGGAAATGTCAGAATGAGTAAATGCAGTTTTTCATAAGGCAAATATTATCCTGAAAAATTGACTGGCCAATGCATGTTTGCATGTTGTAGATGATCTGTGGTTAAAAACAATTTGCTCAATACACATTTTTATTTTGCATGAAATAAATGTATAGAAATAGAGTAAATACAAATAAAATAAACTTATAAAGTAAAATAAAGTAATCTGTCAAATAATGATTGATTAAAATACTAGATGATTTTTTTTGGAAATGTACTACTTTATAATTCTATAAAGAATCATTTTGGAAAAGAGATGTGAAAGGATTTTTTTTCTAACAAAATAAATGTTATTGAAACTCTTACTGTTTTACAAAAATCCTTATTTGTGCCAGTTGACTTAGTTGACTAAGTTTTACTAAGCCACTGCTCAAATACACTTTTGTAGCGCATTTTTAGTTTTAGAAGAAAACATATTAGCAAATATATTATTAATTGTTAGCAAATGTGTTATTTTTTTTAGCTAATTTATCCTTGATGACAAATACAGTTCACTGGTAGTTGGTTTTACATTAATATACATTTTATATTAATTAGACTTCGAGCGGCAGTCTAAAACTAAAGAAGCAATTTTCAAACATTAAACATGTTTTAGCTGATCAGCTTCCTTCAGACTATTGGGAACACTGTCTACATTTCAATACATTTTCCAGTGAACCATCCCTTTAAATAAACTGGAAAATCGTGAGTTGTGCTGGTGTTGGGTTTGAAATAAACCGCTGATCTCTAAAAATAAAAGTGATGAGTAACCTGAACTAAATAAACATTATGACTGAATTATGACTGGCTTTATGAACAGCCTCAGCACTATATGGTAACTATAATACTGTGCTATTTAACAGAGTATGTTAAATCAATGCTTTCAGTCACTCCCCAGTGTCACATCTTAGGGAGCTAACGACTGCGTTTGGAAGTAGCTGAGTTATAATTTTCGGGCCACAGTAGATTACCGAAAAGACGACATGTGGCCTGGAGAGCTCTGAAGAATAAATACTGCTTTAGTTCTTCGCCAGGCACTTACGGTGGCTGGAACGCAGTCAAGCTGTCTTGCTCCATGGTTTGACACAAGTATCCCATCGACACCGTATTTCAGAGCTTCTTTGGCATCTTCAGCTGCAACAGAGATTAAACATAAACACAGTGTTGCAATCCCTTTATTATGGCAGCTCTTGTTAGTGGAGTTAAACATACACATTGCTCTGAGTGTGATATAGACATGTACAGGATGCAGATAATGTTTGTTTAGAGTTCTAAACTGTTAATAAGTCTATGTCTGGTTATTCGTCTTTGGTAGCATTAGCCTTCACACTAGGAACAAGATACAATATTTTACAGTGTGTGGTGTAAAGTGTTTTATTTAGAATGTGTTTGAGACACTTCAACAGCCGGACCACCTAAGGCCTTTCCCACACATGGAAAATGATTACACAAGCTGATGTTTACAGTAGTATGGTGAACGTATACTCATTGCTCTTCAGTCATGTTTGTTGTGTGAAATTTGCTCCTTTAGTTTTGCTCTGGAGGTAGGAGGCTAAAAAGTACAGTTGCACTAAAAAGAGATTTTAGTGCTTATGACATGTACACATTTTAATCAACCACTCTAATCGTATTCTAACTGAGCTAATAATTAAAGTTAAATTAAGCCCTCAACATTCCTAAAAGGCTCAAATTAGAAGTCAACTTAATATATCACTTAACCACACTGGTCTCTCGAGTGAGTAACCCTGTCTCGAGTGAGTCATTTTCTACAAGGTGACGAATTAAAGTCTTTATAGGCAAATTTAAATGGAGAGATACCAGAATACCAAAAATCAAAGGTAAGAATCATACAGCTCTGGAAAAAAAATAAGAGACCACTTATCCAAAAGCAGTGTGTAAGACTGGTGGAGGAGAAAATGCAAAGATACATGAAATCTGTGAAAACCAGGGTTATTCCACCAAATATTGATTTCTGAACTCTTAAAACTTTATGAATATGAACTTGTTTTCTTTGCATTATTTGAGGTTTAAAATAATAATTATAGAATAAAACTACAATTGTCATTTTACTCAAACTTATACCTATAAATAGCAAAATCAGAGAAAGTGATTCAGAAACTGAAGTGATCTCTTATTTTTTTCAGATCTGTATTTTAAATCACTGATAAAATCTAATAAAAACCTAATGAAAAGTTTATAGCACTTGACTCAATAATGCACAAAACACTTGATACTTTTGGCTTAATATGGCAACAGCTCCTGTGCAGAACTCCACAGTAAAGGTTGCTTCCTAACTAATATGCTCTCAGCACCACCAGCATGCCGATAGACTCTTATTTTGAAGGGCGGGATGGACGCCATGATTAGTGGTAAGACAACTTCTATTCATATTGCAGTCAGTGACTGGGTTCCTCATCAATAACATTGCTGAAGAAATTTGTAGCCATGATTTAGCGACAATCGGCAAGCAAAAAATCGAGTAGGGATTTTCTTAACATCATGCAAAAGAATTATGACGCAGTGAAGCAACATTCTAAACTGACTGGCCAAAGACATTCTTTGGACCAATCACAGACATGGTGTTCTGAGGTCCCCTGCTTTTACTCTTTAAAATTTTGACTCCTACTGCACATCTTATCTACCTGCAGTAGCGTGATATAGCAATGTAACTCCATGCTAGCCATCCTGGTGCCATACCTAGTCCCGCTGGCATTGTTATATCACGCTTAATAACAACGAAACAATGAACTGACACATTAAAATGGCTTTTGAACTTATGATTTCTTCACACTTGATTAGCAGCAGTTAGACTGTTGTGCCAATCCAGAATTGTAATGTTACACTACAACTACCAGAAAGGACTGTGTTGTACAATATATAGACGTAAAAAACTTCTCACTTAGAACCACTCATTACTGAAATACGTAACATACTGAGATAAGAGAGATTACTAATTACCAAACCATGGACTAGAGCACGATGACCAGGAGTTTGAGATTAGGAATAAGCAATAAACAATAAAACAATATGAGATGGAGAAACACAATTGACTAAACAATTACAAATATATTTAAGCTCAATTAGTAATGTTTTTGAGGCTCAACTCAATATGAATTGTTAACCAAACTGGGATACAGAATCATGAATTAGAAGAACAATTTGAATTTAGTAGCTGTATCAGTTTAAGTTGGCATAACTTTACTTTTTTAATATCTACTATATATGGGCTTTTTTAGCTTCAATGCAAACCTAAAGAAGCAAAGTTCTGACATCAATAATATCTTGGCTGGTCAGCTAATGTCTAATTTTGTTTCAAATTCTAAAATATCGTTTTAAATTCAGTTTCACAAGCCTGTTAGCTCGTGACCCTGCAGGGCCTGAGAGATAAAGCTTGTCACAAAAAAGTGATAACTTGGTTTGGTTTCTCAGCCATATGGAGGCAATTATGCATAGGGCTTGTGCTCTTCGCTTCTTATCTTCCTGACCATGAGATAAAATGCGCAACATGGCGTTTTTAATTAACACCCTCTCCCTGACATGCGGGTCACACGTTGTTTGTGTTTGGATTGGATTATGTAAATGCTTCCTTTTATGGCGCATCAGCGATCCGCTTCCAGGGGCGAGAGAGCATAATGGAGAGGAAGAGGCCGCAGACTGCTGAGTCTACCCACAGCGCAGCCTTCAGCAGACGCTGAGCTCGCTCCTCCCAGCTGGAGCGCTCACCTCTCAAAACCCCTTTGACCACCACGGGCAGGGAGGTGATCCGCTTCAGCCAGGCGACGTCCTCCCACTTCAGCGAGGGATCTATGGCCTGAGCCACATACACCGCCAGCCCGCTGTCCTCCCCGTAGCCCTCCTTTGAGGAGAACGCTAAATCAGGGGATTCGAAATTGGTCATCCTGAAAAAGAAAAAGTGCAAAAAGAGAAGAGGAAGAAGAAGAAGAAAAAAATGGAATTAATTTTGAGAGTGTTGTTTTTGGTCACTGTGTGAAAGCTGAGCTCAGGACTTTGCCAACCGGGCAGCCAAGCGGCAGCTCAATGGCACCTCGTTGCTGCTGCCGCACTTTGATTTGCAAAGCCAAGAAAAAGATCTTCAGGAAGGCATAAGAAGTTTGTGTTGTGTCACTGCTGATGGAAAGGGGAGGAACTCCTGCAGAATATATGATCTGTTCACAAACTTCCTTCAGTTTTCTGATTGCAGTAAGTCAGACAGCGGTGTGGGACAGGAAGAAGTTGCTTTCACTGGGCTGTTTTTCTTTAGCATAACGTAATGAGAGGTAGCCAAGATTAACCAAGTTCCTATTAATCCCCATGAGCGACGTGCTAATCTAGCTTATCTACTGTATGACGTGGGGTGAAGGTTTCCCCAGGTTTTAGGGGGCAGATTTCTGCTTCTATAAATACATAAAGCTCTTCAGAGGAAGGGGTTTAGTTTTCAAGTTTAAACTGCGAGTGTGATTGGAAATGTTAAGTTAAATTTTTTGGTAAGACACAAATTTACACAAGTTTTAATGGAGTTATTGGACTGTTATTGTCACATTAGGAGCGAAAGGGGACACAACAAAGAATCAGAGTTTGGTCCAACCAAAAGTGTTGGATGCAGCCTGGATCTACTGAGCATGCTCCGGTTTGTGTGCTCCAGTGTGAAAACACTTTTCTAGATGGTTCGGACTTTTGGACCAGTTACAGAAAGCCTATGCTGTCTTTGAACAAAATGGAGAAAAAAATAATTGATGTTGTGCCGACATCCAACTCATGCAGCAGTATGGACACAAATTCATTTATTTACTGTAACAGTAGATTAACTCTTATTTCTAAACAGAAACTAAAGGAACTCTTTCTGCTGTAGAGCAGAGAGCTAGAATTTGTCACAACACCTGGCAAAGCAACTCGCCAAACGTATTACTAACATTCTACAAACCAAAATGAAAAACTATTAGTTGTGTATTGATAAACATTAATGAGAGTAAATGGGTCAAGCATAATATTAATTCCACATCTTAGATCAGACACAGCAGTTCTGCTGGAGCTTTTAAGCACCTCAGTGTAAATGAACAACTAAGAATAATGCATCAAACAGACATATCCAGTGACCAGTGATCACTGATAAAGACTATAGGATGACCATCACAAAATGTCCACCAACAGATTCAGAGCTTCTGTCTTAGACTTTACATCTATAGCTCTGGATTAAAATTAAGAGACCACTTCAGTCAAATAATGCAAAGAAAACAATCTCATATTCATAAAGTTTTAAGAAAAACAATATTTGGTGGAATAACCCTGGTTTTTAATTGCAGTCTTACATACTGCTTTTGCATAACTTTATGCCGCTCCTGGTGCAAAAATTCAAGCAGTTCAGCTTAGTTTGATGATTTGTGATCATCCATATTTTCAGAGCTGTATAAGGTGGAGCAGCTAGGTAGAAGTGTCTAATAGAGTGGACTTAATAAAGTAAGTAAGTAGACATGCAGTGTTTAAAAACTCCAGCAGCACTGCTGCATCTAATACACTTGTATGTATACTGTATACAGCACAGCACACAATACTAACACACCACCGCAAAGTTAGTGGCACTGCAGTGCTGTAATAACACAAACACTAAAATAATCTAAAATAAAAAAGAAAGTCTGTCTGTCTGGGGCAAAATTCAGACAGGCCTTGTTGTTAAAGAAATGGCCCAAGAATTTCAGTATTAGACTCTTCTCTCAGACATGCAATCAGTCAGGAGTGGTTAAGAGTTCTAATGTTGAGTTTAGGTCAGTTGCCCACAGGCTGTTTTCGCTGTGGTGAAAGTGTAGTGGTGGAGTGGTGACCTACATACTTTCCCCTCTGTTATAATTTGTCTTGGGTTTTGTGTATATAAGGAAAACATTTTTTTGTGCAGATGCAGATGAAAAAATCTGAAGAAGAAGTTTACAAAAAAGCTGTCGGATGGACCAGTGCTGCCTCTAGACTGCCATGCAACAAGACTTCTCCGCTAACCTCCACGAATGGCTGTAAAAACCCAGAACTTGGCTCGCTAGCATGTCACGTGTGGTTGCTTCAGCTTTTTACCTCAAATGAGAGGGCAGCTTAAAGCGGTTGCGCACGTCATCGCGCCGCTTGCCAAGATAAGGTGTGTCCACAGTGACAAAGATACCCTTATACCCAGCCTCCTCAGCCCTCCTGACCAGAGAGTGAGTCAGAGCACGGTCTTTGTAAATGTAGAGCTGCATCCAGCGCAGGCCGCCCGGTGCCGCCTCAGCTACCTCCTCTATAGTGGAAGTGGCCCAGGAGCTCAGCATCATACCTGTACCAGCAGACAAGCAAGCTGGGAGATACAGAAAAACACAATACCAGTGAATTGCAGCAGATGTGATGATGTGATGCCATAAAAAACAAATATAGTGGACAAACTATTAATAGAACCTTCACACATTTGATTTCTGTACAAATAAATGATGTAAGAGAAGCTGCATAAGTAAAAAAAAGCTAAAATATATTATTCATTCAATAACTGCTGGTTGTTGATGTTTAAAGTCTTTCAATGATTATTCTAAATCTGTCCTTTTACAACAGACACTATGTACAAATGTTTGTGGACACCCCTTTTGAATAATGCAATCAGCTCATTTAAGTTGCACCCATTTCTGACACTGAGTGCACTAAATGCACACCCTCAGCTTGTCATGCAGCCAACAGGTTCATGTTTATCTGCCCCAGAGAGTCCTATTCTCCTGGCTGGATTTATGCACAGGGAGTACACAAGCTGCATGTGTGCATTAGCACATGTATTTCAGCAATGGGTGCAACATAAGGTGGCGTAATGTTTTAATTAAAAGGTTTGCTCTAATTAATGTTAATTTTTTTTCTTAAATGTATCTTGCCACATATGTTTTGGCTATGTCCAAAATTATCCAATTTTTAAAATCTCCGTAAATGTATTTATAATATATTGTGGAATATAATCAAAGTTTGAGGATACCAGGGGAGAGCACCTTTCTTTTATTCTTTAAACTAATATAAAAAAGGTTTTGTAGCATATTAAGGTTTAAAAACACAGATTCATCTTGCTAGGCTCTGTTGAGAAATTATGTAGGACTTGGCAACCCTTAAAAACTAGGAACCTGTAAACCTTTTGTATCATAGCAGAACCCACTTTTTGCGTTGCATTTGGTTAGATTGTCTTATCAGTAATTGTCTTATTTAGAAATATATGTTTTTATAATTCTTTTCAATATAATTTAGTCTGTTGATGTTTTTTTCTTGATAAAGAATGCCATATACAATATCCATCCATCTTTATCAATTTATTGTGTTTTACATGTGGTGTTTGTCTGGTAACTAAAATAAAAAAATAATAATAATAATTCTACTAAATAAATAAAATAAAATATTTAATAAAAAATTACATTAAAATGGAGGGGGTGTCCAACAACCTTTGAACCTGCTTCTTTTGTACTCATTCGCTCATTTACTGTAGCCATTATTTCATAAAAGTTGAAATTATTTTGCCTGAATATGGTTTTGACCACTCTGCAGACACTTCTGCATCCCTGCTTATAATAACTCCTTCACAGTGCTGGATCGAGGCTTTTAAACTCTATTAAGGATTAACTGTAATTATTAATTAATCTGCTTTGAAAGTAGAACAGTCTGTGAGATGACTTGGAATGAGTAGAGAAGGTCTGAAGAATATGAAGAATATAGAGGAAAAATATACAGTATGTGTATACTTGAAATAATTTCATTATTTTAGGCAACTTTAGGCCCAACCTAATGTACAGTGTATGACTATTAGGCTTTTTCCTACAACTAACACAGGCAGTAATACACAGTGTTAAGTAAGAGCAACATCACAGCTTTTTCAGTATAATACTGTTTAAAACCTTTAATACACGTAAAAGTATCTCGGTTTGAACAGTCTTTAATGGAATACACTTCATCTGCACCAGGAATCTGTGAGCTAGAAGACAGATCTTTTGTACATGGGTTCCATGTTGACCCCACATATGTACATGCCCTCTCTTGGTTGTACACTGCAAAAATGATAGATTTAGGGAGAGAAATCCTCTTAAATGCAGTCTAAATCTAATCTAATCTAATATTTCCTATTTGTAGATTCTTAAAGTATTATTAAAATAATTAATAACTTAGTTTTAAGTGATTTAATTTACAAAAAGTGTCTTATTACATTAAAGTGTAAAGTGTAAAGCTCAAATTTGAAAAAAGGCAAAAAGGGAGGGTTAGTTTGGGATGGGCACTGGGTGATGTATGGGTTTAGAGGTTGTCTGCGTACTAAAGTACACTAACCCATCATTCACTTCTTCAGAAATTACCACAATAAAAGCGTCTTTTTAAAGGTTTAAAAAAAATATGGTTTAGTGATGTTTAAACATTGTTTTTGGCAAAAACATAATAATTAGTTTTCTTGAATCAATTAAAAATATTTGCCAATACAATAAGACACTTTTAGTAGAATAAATTACTTAAAAATAAATAACTTAAATAAGTTAGAAATTGAAATGAAGTTGAATATTCTTATTAAATTCCTGACAACAAGGCAAACATGCAGATATTTGCAGATATTTAAACTAGATTTAACAGGATTTAACTTGCTAACATTTACTTTTTTCAGGGACCACTGCACATGGGGCCTTGATGGGACCCATGTGAAACTAAGATTGAGCTAAGCTGTAACAATAAGATCCGTGTTGGGAGCCCAACTTGGGTACATGTACAAACCTACTCAGAGCCCACCATACCCACTAGACAGAACCCATCTAACCCATACCCCACCCATATGACCCCACATGAACATGCTGGCTGTACTGAAACAGTTTCTGGGGCGCAACCTGCTGTGTGTCTATCACAGACCTAGAGCTCCCCCATGTGTTGAGTTTTATTACAGCTGTTTGACAGCAGTGTGCTCTACCTCTTGCTGTCGCTGTTTCTCCATCTGGGTGAGCCATCCTCTGCATGGCAGTAGCTGCCACACACACAGGCATGCTGAGCTTCTGGCCCAGCACTGTGGTGGACATGTCCAGCCTGGACACATCTCTAAGCACACGAGGGAACAAGCGCCACCTGAAGGCAGATACAAGCAGAGGAAAGCTGGATCATGAAGATTAGACAGTATCACTGAGCTGCTGTTGCTCTTCCTACAGTGCAAAAGATGACCCCACACTGTCTGGGTCTCCTATAGATTATCTACAGATGTTCAGATGATTAACAGGTCCTGTGGTGAAACTCTCAGCAGCATTAGCTTTAATGTCAGAGTTGGAGGATTTGTGCTAGATTTTGATTTAATAGAGATTCAGTGTTTTTCCATTACTTTAAAATGTGTAGATTAATACTAAAATCATTGAAACTTTGAAGAAAAACATGGAATTACTTAGTAAACCATAAAGTGTTAAGCAAAACAGAATATGTTTTGTATTTTAGATTTTTTTAAAGTAGACACCTCTTGCCTAGATGACAGCTTTGCACATCTTGGCTGGATTTTCTCAGTCAGCTTTGCTGAACTTGTCAAGAGTTAATTACTTGAATTTCTTTCCTCTTAATGTGTTTGTGCGGTGTCTGATTAATGCAGGAGACCGCACACACACATTCCTCTAGTCAGTGCAGCTTTCTTTAGTCTACATGGAACATGACAAAAGTCATGGGATACGATCATTGGTTCCATCACATGATTTTTGGCATGTCAGTGTATGTAATCCATAAAATGTAAAATAGAATTGGAGCCTCAGCCTCCCCAGCACCACGGACATCTACACCTCCAGATGCAGGAAAAGGGCCACTTGCATCAGGAAAGATCCCACCCATCCAGCACATGCACTTTTTGTCCGGCCGGAGGCTGCGGAGCATCAAGTGCAAAACAACCAGACTCAGAAACAGCTTAATTCCAGAAGCTGTAAGACTCTTAAACTCCACCTAAACAACACACTGCACTGACACTTTACAAGCACAAATACTGCTTACAAACACTGTCACCTTAAACCGCACTAAGACACTTTATCTTGTACTGCTCTTAATTCACATTATCATGCTGCCCTAGCAATCTTGCACTCTGGACTTGATGTTGCTGCTACCTGACTACTCTCCCTATTTATTTTTTTGGGTATTTATCTTTATCTATTATGTTCTATTCTCTTTTATTGTGCTCTTTATTTTGTAATCTAATTTATCTATATTATCTATTTTAACAACAGCTCTTGGGTGTAAACTTGATCGTGAGATCACAATTTCGTTCCACCTCATGTGATGCGAATGACAATAAAATCTCCTTGAATCCTTGTAATTGACAATTGTCTTTTGAAACTAAATGTTTAATATGAAAACTCATATTACATATTAGAACAGAGCCTCGCAAAACTGTCATGTCTACGTCATCAGGGATTTTATAACTATAGTTTTTTGTGAGAGAGCTTTTAGAGGTTCACATGCTTCACATATTTGTTCCCTATGGATCCCATTTCCACTGTGAACACTTGTGACTTGCATTTTCAACATTCAATATTGCACTGAATTGAACAACTCTGAATGACTTAGTTTAGATCTTACAGATTTGAGTATGCATACATCATTATAAATCAGTGGACTGTAGAAAAGTAGACCCAAATAAAGCTTCATAACTGTGGTCTACACTAGCCTGTTTAAACTGCTGCTCAACTTCCTCATCTGGTGATTCCCTCTTTTCCTTCACATGGTCATTTTTTACAGCTGTGTTCACTGCTACAATATTACTCAAACCCCAACAGGGTGGACAGATTTTTCACATCAGGCAGTTCAAGTTATCCCTGCTCAGTTCAATCAATGCCTCATATCTTCTTCATAGATCCTGTTAGAAAACCTGATTCTTTTCTGCTGTTAAATCCAGCAAACTTTGAACTGGACCTTCACACTATTCCAGGGCAATAAGGCTGTTTTTGTACTCACGCTTAACCCCTTAACGCCTGAATTAATGTAGCTGTATATGAAAAAATGTTTCATGTGTGTTTTACCTTTAAGTAGATAGTAAATATTGTTGAGATTATTAATTTCACTTTTGCACAAAAATAAATAGAAATTTTGGTATGTTGCAAATTTGCAACAACAGGCAATATGGTCTATTTGGGGTAAATTTGGTATGTTGCAAATTTGCTACAGCAGACATAATGGTCCATACTAAGATAACAATAACAGAGTAATATAACAGTGAAAAATCAATGTTTTATTTATGCACCCAACAGCAGGCATTCAATAATAAATAACACCAATTACTGTCACCAACACAATATACACAAATATTACAGGAAACATTTCATTAATTTGAATTCTAGATTCATTTGAATTGTAAACTGTCAAAGGTTCCTAGGTCCGTGGCGAATATGCACTAACAGGCATTGGGGGAATGCAGGCGCTATCTTGGCAGGTTGATTGAATCAAACGGTTAGTCGCATATTTGCAACAACAGGCGTTAAGGGGTTAACTTTAGTCCATTACTTTTTTCCCTGCTCTATATGTACTGTCTGTAAAAACCTTTAGACAAATGTATTGGTACTGTCACACTGTTATTTATATTTCTAAATGATGTCTCTTTTAGTGTCTCTTTACTATTTAAAGTATCCACCAAACTAGAACAACATTCTACTCAGGGGACATAAACAGTGCTTTTATGTATTTTCCCACACACTGATCACAAAATGCCGGTAATGGAACACCAGAACATAAAGAACAGAAGTTTTGCATTGTGCAATTATCAAACAGCAATGACATTAGTGTGGTTTGTGCAGTTAAGAGGAATTTCAGCAGTTTTAATATAATAAAATTTTTGCATTTTTATAGCGTTTACATTAGTATATTATGTTAGTTTGCACCTTAATCACACAGTCTTCATGCATTAATGCCTGCTTCTTTTTATACAAAAGTATTAAAAATTAAAATTGTTAAAATGAAGTGGGAAAACAAATTAACTAAAAACTGAAAGAAAAAAATATATAAAAAATATATTACAGTATACAAAAAAATGAAAAAATGCATATTCTTAAAAAATGACAATAAACAAAGCTTTGGTAAAGCCAGACTTTGAGTACTGCTTCTTACATACTCTTGGAAACTTGAGAAAACTGGTACAGGAAGAGGTCTGGCTGACCCACATGGCAACGACACCTTTAGCCCGGTTAAAGTTTTAGTTTCAGCATTGAAGAGAAGTCTGACAGGTAAATTGGCAGCAATATAATGACAAAATATCAGCTAGTCTGGGACATGCAGCACCACCAAGTGACTACTAACAATAAGGGTGTACATAAATTTAGACTGGTGGTGTTCACGCATATATTTGAATTTTTATATTTATCGCCTTTGTACTTATCGTATGTGCTCCCTACCTTCATGTCTTGTCTATTGTCTTTTAATTACTGTACCACATCCTACCTATACTGCACTATCACCTATCCTTAGTCTAAAAGCGTTTGTTGTGGTGTACAACCTTGTATCAGTCCAATGACAGTATATTTGAACTGAATTGAGCTTATTAGAAACAATTAACATTAACGAATGGATCTGAATAAACACATTCTTTGTATAAGGTCAAACCTGCTCAAAATAGTCATAAAACTGTCATAAACAATTTCTGAAGCCTCAGGCAGCAAATCCATAGCAGTTTTGTGTAGCAAGTTTCTTCGAGGGAGCTTTTAAAGGATTTAAATGATTTGGACATTCTATCACCATCACTGTGAACAATTCTGACTTTTCTCTAAAACAGGGCATTTCACATCAAACCCCCCGGAATAAATGAATCTTAGCAACTGAATTATGAAGATATTTGGGGGGAAATACACACACACACACACACACACACACTGGCAGTAAATTACTGTATAAATTGATAAGAATAAAATTCATCCCAGTTATGCTTAATGTTAAATGTTCCTTATATTGTGTGAATATCCTCCTCAAAGTCCTACTAGCAGGGAACAATTAAAATCCCAGCATACCATTCAGCCATGCCTCCCTCCTCCCTTTCAATTTTTTTGTCTGTTACCTATCATGATGAGTCTAAGCTAGCTGTTAGCACTTGGCTAACAGTCTCCAGACTTGCTGAGGCCTGCTGCTGTGTCTGTTAGCATCTCAACTCTAACCCCGATGAGGCTGGTTATTAGCATTACAACTAACTTGCTCCAATCCTGCAGATCCTGGCTGCTGCTTTTAAAAGCATTGTGGCAAACATACTACCTTGACATGACCGCCTGCTGTGACTGCAGTTTTAGCATTGTGGCTTTCGCCTGTCTAACCTATCGAGGCCAGCTATTAGCATCACAAGCGGTTAGTCCTGCACCCTGCCATCCAGCATGCACAGTGCACAGTGTAGCGTGGGCAGTCACTGTCTTGAGAGAACAACACACACATAAAGGGTGTGTGATTTATTCTTTGCTCAGGATGCTTTTACTCCACTACATCTTTACATCTTTTAAGACATATGTTGCTTGCTTCAGTTTTATTGTTTAAAATGTTGGCCTTTACCACTTAAAAAAGACAGAATGCACTGCAGAACGTAGCTAGTAACTCAACACAGACTTTACCATAAAGTAAATGATTGTCCGATTGTTCAGGCTATATATAAAGTATCACAGACATGTTATTTGTCCAAGTTGTACTCTCTGAACTCCTAAATTCTGTGGGCTGCAGACACATTAATGTGATTAACAGAATCTTCTGCTGGACTCCTAATTGCTGCCTGCCACAGTTAATGGCCGATGTAGTCAGACTGATCTAGTTTGTGTTGGTGGACTACAGCCTTTTACTTTTCCGTAATGACCATCTGGAACCAGGACTTGTAGTTGGCTCTTGATTATTCCATAAATAATGCAGCATTGTTTATCTGTTTAATGATAGCCTTTTCTTTCTCTTTGACACCGCCGCAGGGCACTTTCCTCACCTCAATTGCTCTCTGTGGAATGTCTGACCACCCACACATCCAAGCAAAGTGGTCAAAGCTTGGAGGAATATCTGTAATGATAACTGTGTCTGACTTCAAGCATCCAAAAAGAGGCCTCTTAAAAATAGGCCGAGGGCGTAGTTTTTTGAAATAGGTAAGGCATATTGTAGTGTTTGAATTGGCACAGACTGACGTGTGCTGTAATGGAATGACTCAAACTATTAACTTGCTGTCTGAAAAGCAATTTCCCAAAGCCATTGTTGTGATGTCCTGTATTACCTGCTTGATATTCCACCATTCAGAGGAACGCTTTTGGGCTCATTTCCACTAAAGAACATGTCTGTGTTGCTTGTCTCAGAATGACAGTTTAAAAGGCCTCTTGTATATGGAGAAATAGTCTTCAGTCCTTTCTGAAATGCTTTTTCACTTTTACAATGGCACGATTTGCCCAAATGGTTGCTTATCAGGCCTCTACATAAGACACCTGCATTGTGTGCATAGCATAACATAATTTGCTAGATTTGCACATTTACTTTTACAAAAAAGGCAGTGTTTGAAATGCTTTCTTTGACTTTAGCACATTCCCAAAAAATGTTTGGAATGGCAAAGCTTTTACCTCTTTGTATGTTGCCATTTCTTCGTACAATACTTGATAGATGCAACATATTTTGATGTTCAACAGTTAATGGCTGTCAGGGTCACATTTGTTGTTTCACAATTCTCTACAATGCAGGGGCAGGTCAGGACTGCAGGAAGGCCAGTCCAGTATCTATACCCTTTACTTCTATAGCTATGTCTTTGTAATGTGCGCAGCATGTGGTTTTACATGCTCTTAGAGAAAAATGCATCAACGCCCCTAGAAAAGACCTTGGACGTCTAACTGTACCTTTCTGCAGTAAGGCTTCCATATCCAAAGTGTATTGAAACCATCCCATACCATGACAGAACCCATACCAAGACTCTTTTAGTCTTGTTGTTAAGGCTAATGTCTGTAAATTTTGGGATTTAGGGTCTTCTCTGGAGAGAATGGGTAACTGCACGAGCATGCGGAAGAATCGTTTTAAACTGGGCGGGTGTGATGCTACTGAGCTCCGAGTTTCCCCTTCTGAAGTCTCCATTGCTCCACCAGCCACTCACATTCAGTAAAACTGAGCCGACGTGGCCAGAAGTACTACCACAAAAAGCAACCTGAGACCCCAGTTTTTAGGATGACTATATTAGACTTAGCAGGGGTGGTCTTTTCAGCACACTGGTACCATTAAACACAATATTTTATCCCTTCTACATTAAAAAATGCTTTTGCTTTCAGTATAGAAACAAAAAAATATGGACTGCCGCTTAAACAACAGTCTGGATAGGCTTTTTTAATGTTAGCTAACGGTAACGGTAAGCTAACGGTATCCAATAGCCTGTTACAAAAAAATGGGAATATTGATTAGTCTGGCCACAATACACTCTGTGTTTTGACTGTGTTATGATCCATCCCTGACTTTCAAGCCAAAGTAAGTTGGCACTGCTTCTAGACATGGTTATCATAAGGCTCCCTCTTTACACACTAAGTTTTCTTTTTTTGAATGCAACTTCATACTTGACAAAGATCAATGCAATGCAATGCAAAAAAAAAAAATTATGCAACACTGGAATAAAATAGATCTTGTTACATTGCAGGAGCTTTTATAATTTTTTTGCCAGACAGTGTATGTGCTATTTACATAATTTAATATTTTAAACTCATTTCTATCCCAAAATTGTCCATGTCCCAACTTTATTTTAAATGTGTTGCAGGTCTGAAATGCAGGAATGGATGCAAATCAACAAATGAAAAGAAAATATGACATATTTTGGATTCACACAGTCCGCAATGAAATAAAAGAAAATCAATTATTCACATTGTCAATTCAGCTTGATGAACTCAACTTCTTTTTCTGATTTGGGATTGCACATGTATGGCATTTAGTCATAATGAGCTTTATTGGACTGTTAATTAATAGTGTCATCAGCATCTCAGAAGCATCTTAATATATGTATCAAGGTACTCAAAGTCAGAATATATTAAATGAAAAAATTGATCATATTTCTTCAGATCACATCAGTAAAAATTCAGGTAAGGTCACGACTTCCATTGTCTAGAGACAACAAAGGTCTAGAATCAATAAGCTCCCTACTGAATCACAGCTCAAAAAAGCACTTTGATACTACTAGATGTTCTAGTGTGCAGTTTTTTTGTTCTTTGAAGTTCCATTCTTTTGAAGAATTCTGCCACATAATGGTACATACCTGGAAAATGCAGCTACATTATCAGCTAGAGACTCCTGCTCGTCTGCTCCTGAGAAATAATAGTCAAACACTGCTTTAGGTAAGAGCCTCTTAGCATGGTGCTCGAAGTCACGAACACACACAGGCCTGTCAGACATGTTTCCTCTGAGAGACAACCCCTAATCTGCTGCTTTCACCCCCCTCTGCTGTGTTTCACAGGGATCACTGGACTGCCTATAAATAATTAACTCTGCAAAGTTAACGTTTCCAGAGTTTTACAACTAATGTTTATCTACCCAGGGCCCAGGTCCTCCTGAAATAGCTATCAGGGCTTTTGCCTTGTAAGAGGTTCACAAATATGCTGAGCAGCCAGCCCACACTGAGCGGAATAAAAATCAATGCCCTGTGTTTTCTGTAAGGATAAACGGGGGGAAAAAGTACAATTCTGCTGTTTTGGACATAAAATGTTTAAAGAAAATGACATTCTGGAGTCTTTCAATGATGTGGAACAAAATGCATGATTAAATTAGTAGCTTTTATAGTATTACAGTATCCCTTGGCTCTAGGATAATGGGCATATGCTGCGTTTTCACACTTGCAGAGATTTCCCTCGGAGCACAGATCCTGCATCACTCTGCTGTGTAGGTTGTAGGCTGTTAATATTCCTGGCCGTTTGAATCCTCCTCTCTATATATCCTCCTCTGCAGCTTTATATAACAGTATTGCAGTGCTCCTCTCATCTCTGGATCCTACACGATACCGTTCTGAGTTCAGAGGAGGACACTGGACCCACACTGTAAAATCTGTAAACTGCCCTACTTATTGAATTAATTATGTTAACTTAATGAAATATTTTAGAACTGAGATTTTGGGATTATCTGAGATACACACACCTTTGGCAATGATGAGTAATTCTGATGGTGAACTAATTCAGTTAGTTAAACGTTCAGTGCGGTAAATGTTTCAATGTTGAATCAGTAAAATATGATGCTTTTTATTGTCATGTATAGAGTACTTCATATCGTACCTAAAAGCATTATATTTTGCTGTTCAAGGCCCTACTTGTATTCCTTCGCCTAAGAGAAAAACGGCAGTATTAACATCTCTTTGTTCTTTACATAATACCAAGGACTCAACATTTATGGTAGGTCTCATACTTGAGTTGTGCAACCTTGATGAGTAAAACAACTTTTTCCAATGCCGTGTGGGACCATGTATTTGAATACCACGTTTGCCCATCCTGACCATGTGTAGTCATGTGTGGTCACTTATAATTAATACAGTATATACAGCTCTGGAAAAAATAAAATAATGAGTTTCTTTGATTTTACCAAATTGAAAACCTCTGGAATATAATTAAGAGGAAGATGGATGATCACAACCATCAAACTAAGCTGAACTGCTTGAATTGTTGCCACAGAAGTGGCATAAAGTTATCCAAAAGCAGTGTGTAAGACTGGTGGAGGAGAACATGCCAAGATGCATGAAAACTGTGGGTTATTCCACCAAAACTCACAGAAACTGATTCAGCAACTGAAGTGGTCTCTTATTTTTTTCCAGAGCTGTGTATTGTGGTACAGCTGTTTGTCCTCAGTTTTAAAGGCTGTAAAAGCAAGTTACACTTTTTCCTCCAGCTGAAAGTAGCTTTATGTTGGTTAAATGCAACAGTGGTCACTTATGCAGGATTATGCCATGAGTATCAGTTACTTGAATTTAGGTATTGTATCAGTAAACTATAAGCTCAGCCTCAGCTCACTGATTCCAGTTTTCAGTCCTGATTTAAGGTATTAACATTTAAATAGATAAAGGCATTAGGTTTCCTTAAACCATTTGAGTTCACTTAACTTTAGAGTGTAATAACAAATATATGTCAGTTTACTTAAAATAAAAAAGTCTTGCACACAATGTTGTATCGACCTTAATTTAATTTGCAGACAATTTACCCATACAATGAAGCCAATACAATTTTTTATACAACAAACATACTTGATAAGGATCACACTTCAAATTTTAAACAGTCAGTCAACAGTATAAAATAGATCATATACTCCTATCATATGATAGTCTTATCTTCACTCCATATTGCATAAACAATTTCAATAAAATCCTACAGGCCTCTATACGTTCCAAGGCTCTTTAATGTAGTGACTGCAGATGAGGAACATGTCACCTAATATTAACTTACAGTATAAATCCACCTTCTTAACTTTTAAATTAATTTGTCCTAATATACTAATCTAAGGTATACAAACCTAAATTCAGCATGGAAGGGAAGGCTTACACAAAAATTATATAATATAATAAATCTCTGAAAAATACACACAAACAAGTAAATTACAGCATTCTGTAGCTTTGTCTCATAATCTTATCTCATAATCTAAATCATTAACAGTCTGAATATAACTTGCAGCAAAAACGGTTCTAATATGCAGTTCCTCTACAGAATGCATTCAGATGGGGGGGTAAGACTTTAAAACCCAGAGCACACTGACTCAAACTTCTCAAACACAAACAAACACAAATGCTAGGAGGATTTCCCTCATTTTACTGCTCTAAAACACTGTGTTCTGTTCAGAAATGTCCTGATCCAGGGCGCTTTTCCCAAAAGCATTGCTACTAACTTAGTTAGCAACTTACATAGATTGAATGATTAAGTTGTGATGCAGGTGCATCCAAAAACTAAAGCTGGAATTACAGAAGTACCATATTAATAACTTAATAACTAACACAGTGTGAAGCATTATTAGGCTGCACAGGACTTTCCCAAAACCATAGTTCCACCAAACGTTCACAACCACAGACGTTAAGCTGTGTGGTTAACAAGAAAGCTGTGGACCTGTGGTTAGAAGACTAAGTCACTAATATTGGAAGACTTAGTGAAGAGAGAGTGGTCATAAATGTCATTAAACTAAAAAATGTACATTGATTTTGCTGTATGACCATTTAGAATGGTCAAGAGTTTTGAACATGTAGATCTTAATCCATATGGAAAAGTAATAAATGTAAAATATATTAATGAAATAAATTAGTTTCTGTTCAGCGATAATTTCTCATTCGCATTGTGTCTTATGACAATGCATGAATGCATGAATTTTCTTTTCTGTAAGAGACTCCTTAATAAAAAATACATTTTACAAAATACAAATAAATTACATTCGAAAATGTATGATAAAACATTGGATTGTAGTTTGGACTCCAGTGGTTTAAACCAACATGGTTCACACTACTGTGGTGTGAACTAGATACAGCTGGTATTTCATTAGTTAGTTAGTTTAACAATGTTTAATGCCTAATTATTTGCTATTGTATGCTTTTATATAATGAACAAAACTGTTTTAACTGTTTTAAATTAGCAGGGAAAACCAGACTGAAATTGGCTTTCTATTCTAAATCTCCATTCTACCTATAAAAGAGTGGCATTTATACGGTGTGCAAAGGATTATTTAAAATGTATTTTCTGTAAAATATCCTTAAAACATTCATTAAATCAAAGGTTGAAACCAAATTAAATCAACTAATTTAAAATGTTTTATTATATAATCTTTACAATTGTGTTTTAAGTAAATATAATAAACTGAGCAGTTAAAAAAAGTATTTGAAAGGTACTGATCAACAGTAGCATTAAGGTAATCAGATTAGACATCTCTAATTATAGAATAGTTCACCTCATTTAGACTGGTTCAACTTTTAAGCTGTTCTTATTCTAGAGGAGCATAAAGCCAAATGTCAACACTAGAACATGTCTGTGTGTTGTTAATATTTAGTCAGGGCTCCAGAGCCTTAAAGGGCTTATCCATCACTTTTCTAAGTGATCTCTTTACACTGCATACAGTCTATTACTATGGTAATTACTACTGCTGTAATTTTGTCATGTTTTCCCCAGCATGTTTTAGTGCTTTAGCACATGTCCATTGATTTCGATCACAGGGAACTACAGGAAACTGCCTGAACCTCCCTTTGTAAACTGAAAAAAAAACATATATATATTCTAATATTCTGCACATAAGGAACAATTAAAACAATGGAAAATGTATATCCTGAGACCTTCATATATTAAACCACTCTGACACTGTGTGTATTACAATGATTGTCTACACATTCAGAGTATCTTCAGCACCATATACCGTACATTAGACACCTTCAGTCAGTCACATTTTTAGGTGTGACTCTACATGCTGCTGCAGTCGTCGTCTCTGGAATGTTGTTAAGCATGCGCTTCAATAAGTCATTTGTTATAATGGAAAGATGGAGGCATTACTGTAAAGAACAATGGTGTAAACAAAGATTTCCCACTTAGCTGAAACATTCAACATACGTTTAACCAGACTTTTGGTTATTCTTAAAAATACTCTTTTTCTTTTAAAAAGAAAAAGTCTTATAAGTCACCTGCTTGGTGAAAATCCTTGGCAACCAATTCTGTTTGCAAATACAAGTAGGTTCAAGATTTTCCTAATACACAAAAACAATACTGTAGATTCCATAAGTGGAGCCTGGAGAGAGAGGGAGAGGGAGAGGGAGAGGGGGAGAGAGAGAGAGAGAGAGACTGGGACGGGCTGGAGAAAATATAGGCAATACTGTATATAGACTGAACATAGAGCATAGAGAGGAATAGAAGCATTTTGCACTTACAGCATGGATTATGCTTTGCCCTGTAGCTGCAGAATTTCCCAAATTTTGGTTTAAACTGTGTTGTGGACAGAAGATAAAAGAAGATAGTGTGCATTGAGACGTTATGTCCCCTCTGGACTGTTAGGCCCCTGAGGTTTCCTCTTCCTCAGCGAGCTGTCTGTTGTCCCCTCCGCCTGAGGCTGGTCAGTGCTGCTAGCTGCAACCTCTGTGATGGGACCTCCTTCCTCCTCTGTAGATTCTTCACCAGACACCCGCTCACTCTCATTCTCCAGGTCAGATGTGCGCTTCTCCTCGGTCACAGTGTCGTCCGCCTCGTCTTCAGAGCCTTCGTCTTTCGCGTACATAACTGAAGAGTGAAAAAAAATTTGATAGCTGGTAGAAAATATGAAAAGCTCAGTGGGACAAATAAAGAAAATGCACAGTAGTGGAACATATGATTGGTTTGATACGTTTATGTTAAAAATTGGGGCCTTAGAGAGACTCCTGAGCAATTGCAATTGATGTAATGGTACATGTTTTCATTTCAAACCATCATATTACAGGGATCATGATCATCTCTCACGTAGTGCGCACAGTCACATAGAGAATACATGGTTCCTGCTATAAGAGTAAATACTGTCATTTTGCAGAAATGTGTATCACTCAAAAACCTTATGCTGTAAAGCCTTGGATTTGAAGGGTATTGCTCTGTCAACTTTAGAGTTTTTGAGGCATAAGTCAAGGAATAACTGGAACTTGCAACAGACTGTGAGTAAAATGAAAGGAATAATGTGCTAGACTCTTTATTATTCTGTATTTGTTACAAACCGTGAGTTTCGTGTACTATTACACCCCTAGTGGGTACACGTCCAGGGGTTGGACAATGAAACTGAAACACCTGGTTTTAGACCACAATAATTTATTGTGGTGACGGACAGTTCTGGTGGAAACAGGAGAGTTGAGGTGCACATTGAATTCTGCCGTGATTTGAGCAGCCGTGGTTTTATGTTTTTTTGGATACAATCCATGTTATCACCCAAACATCCCTTTCAGACAGCTTCCTCCTGCTTCCACAGTTAATCCTGTTGGATGTGGTTCATCCTTCTTGGGGGTATGCTGACATTACCCTGGATACCGTGGCTCTTGATACATCACAAAGACTTGCTGTCTTGGTCACAGATGCGCCAGCAAGACGTGCACCAACAATTTGCCCTCTTTTGAACTCTGGTATGTCACCCATAATGTTGTGTGCATTGCAACATTTTGAGCAAAACTGTGCTCTTACCCTGCTAATGAAACCTTCACACTCTGCTCTTACTGGTGCAATGCGCAATTAATGAAGATTGGCCACCAGGCTGGTCCAATTTAGCCATGAAACCTCCCACACTAAAATGACAAGTGTTTCAGTTTCATTATCCAACCCCAGTATCTTACAGTGATAATCTTTATCTTAACATGTGGATGGTTCTTATTATTACCACTTACTGCACAGTCAACTGTGGGCAGTAGTCCCTTCTATGGTGTATTTGCTGTTAAATGACAACATAATATAAATCATATAACATAATATAAGTCACCTTACCATAAACACACTGGCCAGTGTTGCTAACCTAACCTAACTCACAACCTCAAGATAACACCTCACAACTTAAACAGGCGCAGGCATTACCAAGCTGTAGCCTGAGGTACCTCTTCATGAACATAACATCCTGCTGCTGCTATCCTATGGCATGTCAATGAATTGTGCCAATAATAAAGCTTCTAATAACTTTAATTCTTCTCACCAGGTTTCTCCTCACTTCGCTTTGGCCTGGATGGACAAATACAGTCAGCGATCAACACCAGCATCTGTCGGAAATACAGGAAAAAAAGCATGCTTGAAGTGCACTATCAAAAGTTCTTTTAACAGTACGTGAGGTGCCTATGCCACCCACTTCCACCTCAAAAGTGTGGTAGAACCGACAATGGTTACACAACCGAGCGTTGTATAATACGGAAGCCAAACATCTTTACTTCATTACATAATTCCTAATGGTGCAAGTCATCGCATACCTCTTTTCTCCATTTGCCTAATAGAGCTTTTGGAATATCAGAAAGGGAGTCGAGCAGAGTTTCTGAGCTCCCTGATGTTAATGCAGTGTACATGTCAAAAGCCCTATTAGGGCTGCACTCTCAGCAGCCGGTGAAAAGTTCTGCGTGAAATCCTTTCATACGAAAGATAGGACATCCCACTCTACCATTTTAAAGAGTGACAGGCATTTGTAACTTACCAGGCCGAGAACTAGTCCCATGAAGAGCGTGATGATGGCGAAGATTATGTAAGAGCCCCACGAGGGAATGCCAAGACTGTCAGTGAGGTACGTGTGGATTTGCTAAATTTAACAAGAAGAGACAAGAGAGTTTCCTACATTACTCCAAATACACTTTTTCTCTCTTTTTTTAAACTACTGTTGTGCTTTATATGCAATATTTTAAACATATATAAATGTGTTATTATATGCAAAAAAACAACCAACACTAGTCAAAACAAAACAATACATCATACCCTGATCCACACAGAGAGCCGGAAGAGACCCGCCATGCCAGACATTCTGGAGAAAGAACAAAATATTTCAAAATCAGGAATGATCAACAGAACTTGACTCTATACGTCTACATTTATAACTTACGGAACTGTGGTTTATTAAGAGCCCATATGTATTGTGCCCACAGACATGCACTTACAACATTTGTGTGATTTATACAGATTTATAAAAAAACAGTCCTGTTCTGCATAAAGGAACAAAATAAAATTGCAGATGGGCAAGCCTGATTGAAATGCAGTGCTATGATTGCATATACTGGACCATCTACCGAATACTATGCAATCACATTTCGTGCACTACATGTATATATTATACTGACATTATTTTGTAGAAATCTGTTTTTACTTTGACATTAAGGTTCATGTTTTTAAAAGTCTTGTAAAAAAAAAAAAAAAAAAAAAAGCTAAATTAAACTGACCACGATTTTGTTTATAAAATCAATAAAGGATTTATAATCATTTTATAGGCAATAGGGGTAGTAATCAGAGGGCATCCCACAAAATAGTAATGATATCATTATACTGTGATAATTGATATATTACAAGACAATTCTCTATGATACTCTATGGTATTTAATGCCACATATTGATAATGTATCACAAACAAAAACAATGCGATATACTGCAATACTAATATTTTGTCTCATCCATTACAGGGAGTTTATATACAAATGTATGAGTTTATAGCTGTTTTTGACAATTTTGACATTTTCTTGTGGATTGAACAGAACAGTATAATGCACCTTTAGTAGTGTGTGTCTTTCATTTAAACACAAAAAAACTCTAATATTTCTACAACACAGGTCCTAAAATACAACAGTTCTTCCTGATATTCTCAAGGTATTGACAATCCACTATTATTTATATGTTTAGCTGTGTTGTCAATATGCATTTGCATTTTGCCCAATAAAATGAGGCTAGACTACTAAACATGGCTTCAGGCAGGACTGTGTGTCTTCCTGTCTCAGAATTCTGTGTCAGTAGGAGGCATTTCTTATGTTTTAGACACAGCTTTTATCCAGGGCCTTAAAAAATAAAAATTCATACAACTTGAACTTCCACACACATTTTTCATTTTACACACACAAAGTTAAACATATTTATTGAAACTGTAAATGATTGACCACTAAGAAACAATTTGTAATAATTGTGATTTTTTCTTTAATAAATGAAAATCTAAAAAGTGTGACATGCAATTGTATTCAGTGCCCTTTACTCAGATATACCTAAATAAAATTCAATGTGATCAACTGCCTTCAGAAATCACCTAATAAGTCCACAACTGAGAGTCCATGCATGTGTAATTTATTCTCAGTATTCTTAGTAACTACAGATGTTTTGTAAAGGTCTCAAGGTTTGTTAAAGAATGTTCACCGATCAAACAGAATCCTCTAAAATCAAGAAACACAACAGACAACCTGACAACCCAGGCAAAAAGGCAAAATATTGCATCATCCTGAACAAATCAACCCCACCGTGAAACATGGTGGTGTCAGCATTATGCTATGAGGATGATATACTTCAGCATGGACAGGGAAGCTGGTCAGAGTCTGTTTGATGCTGCAAAAGACATGAGATCTAATCATACTCCTGTGTTTAGTGCTGGGCGATAAAACGATATCGATAGTTATCGAGGAAACTATATATCGCGATAAGTCGGGGCGAGAAATTCGATAAACTAAATTTTCTATTTCCCGTTTAAGTAGCGTTGTGAAAAGGCGCAGCACGAGATCAGGCAGCACGCTGAACTGCTGCTCAGCCCAGTACAACCCCTCCCCTCCCCTCTCCACCATCCCCCTCCGCCCCACCCCCCGAGCCCCTCCACTCTGAACTCCTCACATAGCGGCTCCTTCTCTCCCATTTACTGGATAAACTTCATTTATACTATTCAGCGGCGCTACACTGGAAAACTCACCTTTTAAATATGAGGCATGCGTCTCCAAGATATTTAGAGAGGTGAGCTTGTTCAGATTTCTGAAGGCAGGTAAACGCTGCTCTGTTTGCTGCTAGTTAGATTAGCTTGTCTCCAGTTTAAAGTTAGCGATGTTTAGGTGTAAAAGGGATCTGTGCAATCTGTCATCATTAGCTAAGATGCTTTCACTGCTTTTTACATTCTAATAAACTAATGGGTAACGCACGTTAGCCGTGTTAATCCACGTTTCGTGTAAATTAAGGTTAACTTCAGCACGAGTGAGGGGTTAGTATATAAACACACAGAAAGGAAGCACTTTCCATCTTTTTTCCTAACTCTCACTGTTTCTGTTAGAAAACCCTGAGGGCAGCATTCTCCTCTGTCTTTGTGTTTTATAGTTTTTAACAGATAGAGAGTCTGTTATGCTGGATATTTTACTAAATACAGAAGATTATATAATCTGTCTAGCTGTATTTGAACTGAGCTAAACATTGCTGTTACTGAACTGGAGTTTTAAATACACTTAAGTAATGTAAGTCTAGTCTACTGAAAGCCAGTAATGTTAGTATAAATCTGTACTGCAGTAGAAGTGGATCATTTCAGAAACTTGACTTTATTCCTCCCACCTCCATTATAGGCCACTTTTTTTTTTAAATATTTAAATGTTAGCTTAATTTAAATGAAAAAAAAAACTAAAGGCTCTTATTTAAAAAAAAACATAAGCAGTAAATTATCTAAAATTACAACAAATAGAAAATAGAAAAACAGTAAAACATATGTAATACATACTTTTTATATGACCAAAATTAAACTAGACTGAAATCTGACTAAAACTAATAATATCCGATAGACTAAAATGTAACTAAAACTATTATACATTTTAGTGAAAAGACTAAGACTGTATCAAAATCACCTGTCAAAATGAACACTGTGATATACTCTTGTATTTTGCTTTATGTAGTTGCCTGCATTCAGGGAGGGGAATGATCTTTTGATTAAATATAATTTTATAAAAATAAATAAAGTGTTATTGCAATTTAAATTAAACAGACATATAATGTAAAGGGTCTTACATATTTTTTAGTTTATATATTTGTCCCCTTTTTAAAATTAATTTAAAAGCTGTACCCACCTGGCAAGATGTTAACATCCTAGTGTCTGTCCACAAGGCTCTGAGCCTGCTAGTGATTTTGTCCATAACTCCCTTATTCTGTCACTTCTGAGTAAAAATAGAAACCTTTAAGTGTAACAGAAAGTGATTTGATTTATATCGTGATACATATCGATATCGGCTGATATGAAAAACTATATCGTAATAAGATTTTTTTCCATATCGCCCAGCCCTACCTGTGTTAGAATGAGTCAATTTAGTGCAGCCCTAAATTCTATTTAGAATCAGTAGAAAGATTGGAAAATTGCTGTTTACAGACGCTCTCCATCCAACCTGCCAGAGCTTGAGCCATTTTGTACAGAAGAACAAAAGCAAATATCTCCGTCTCTAGATGTGCAAAGCTAGTAGAGATAAACCCCAAAAACCTTGGTGGTTCTTGAGAGGGGCTGAATACAAATACATGTAACACTTTCCAGATTTTTATTAGTACATTTTTTAAAAACCCATGTATCTTTTATTTATTTTTCACTTCACAATTACTTGCTACTTTGTGTTGGTCTATCACATAAAATCCTAATCAGATTCTTTTGATGTTTAGGGGGTTTAATGTAAAAAAATATATAATATATTTGGAAAGGTTCAAGTGGTATAAATACTTTTTCAAAGCTCTCTATGTCCTTAAAGTTGTATTTAAAGAAAACCCATAATTAGAATAAAGGAAACATGAAAAAAAACATGAATGGCATGTCCTGTTACACATGCAATTTGTGTGCAAATCAAATAAATAAATATATACACACTTATATGTATATAACACAGAGAAACAGTGAAAAGTTTGGACACACCTATTCTCAATCAATGAGATTTTTTTACATTGTACATTTAATATTGAAGACATTAAAGCTATACAGGAACACATTAATTAAACACATTAATTATCTTGTAAATAAAAATCTGAATATGTTTTATAGTTAAGATTCTTCTAAACAGCATATTTAACTTCAAGGGCAGATCTGCACACTCTTGGCATTTTCTGAGTGGGGTCACCAGAAAAAGTTTTCTTAGCTTCTTGAAGGAGTTCCTGAAGGTGCTGAACAATAGTTGCTGCTTTTCCTTCAAACTGTGAAGCTCCAGCTCTTCCAAAACCAGTTGGGTTTAGGTCAGAGGATTGTGGATGCCAAACACTTTTTACTACGTAATTCTATGTGTATCTTGTTTTCATTACTTTAACATTAATCTACAATGTAGAAAATTAATTAAATAAAACAAAAAACAACAATAAATGAGAAGGTGTCCAAACTTTTGACTGGTACTATACATATTAAAAGCAGGCAGAGAGGAGAGGACTGATTTACAAAATAGATGATGGAGATTTCCATCCTGGCAGAGGCTCCACAGCTTCCCACTTCTTTCGAACGACGTACGCTTGGATATCCTCAATGGTCCGTGACGACATATATCTTCGGAAACTTCCATCTTTAGCACTGCAGCAGAAGAGATGAGAGGTCAGCCACGGAGCTTTACATAAGATATAATCATATGCAATAGAAAAGCTGGTGGGCTGAAAGTGAAAATGGAAATGGGAGTGAATGACATTTATGAGCTCCTGCTCTCGGGTTTAGGATGAGCAGCATCACTAAAATATTTAATAGCATATAAAACCATATTTTTATTTCAGAATGAGAAGTATCAGATATAAAATCAACATTAATGATGACTTCTTGCTCAGACATGATTTTTTGCACTCCATATTTATTACCTTTTTAAGTAACAATAGATCCACAATTTTATGAGCTCCACTGAGCATACAGGAGCACTGTGTAATTCTATAATTACAATCTTTATTCCTTCTATTTCTCTGCATATTTTATTATCCTCCTTTTACCCTGTTCACCAATGGTCAGGACTCCAAAGGTTCACCACAGGACCACCATATATTTGGTGACACTGACACTGCTGGAGGCCAGAAATATTCAGACAGCAGCATCCTGTGTGCACTGATGAAGGAACAGAGGATTACAGAACTTTTGTCTCCGACTTTAAATCCTAGCTGTTCCACCATGTAGACGGAGTGTCTAATAGAGTGGACAGTGAGTGAACACAGTGTTTAAAAACTCCAGCAGCACTGCTGCAGTGTCTGATCCACACGTATCAGGTCAGTGTCAACTGCAGTGCTGAGAATGATCTTCCAACTAAGTACCGTATTTTTCGGACTATAAGGCGCACTTAAAAACTTTTAATTTTCACAAAAATTGACAGTGCGTCTTATAATACGGTGCGCCTTTTGTATGGATTTTACTCGTCAGGTTGTAAGGAGCAGTAAACACACACTCCGTGCAGCGTTATAGAGAGTTTCAGTGCTATACAGAGTCCAGAGCCGTGCAGCTCCGAGGCTGAGCAGCAATAGCATTAGCTAGATGCTAACCGCTAAGCTAGCTAGCTTATTCACTGAGATCAGTATTATCTAAATTTTACTCGTCAGGTTGTAAGGAGCAGTAAACACACACTCCGTGCAGCGTTATACAGAGTTTCAGTGCTATACAGAGTCCAGAGCCGTGCAGCTCCGAGGCTGGAGCAGCAAATAGCATTAGCTAGCTTATTCACTGTTCAGAGATCAGTATTATCTAAATTTTACCCGTCAGGTGTAAGGAGCAGTAAACACACACTCCGTGCAGAGCCGTGCCGCTCCGAGGCTGGAGCAGGCAATAGCATTAGCTAGATGCTAACCGCTTAGCTAGCTAGCTTTTTCACTGTTCAGAGATCAGTATTTTCTAAATTTAGCACTTTTAATACTGCTGGAGCAGTATTATTAGAGTTAGATGCTAATCGCTAAGCGTTCACCGTTCAGAGGTGAGTTATCGGCCTGTAAGTCTGTGCTGCTTTGCCTGGCTAGCATTAGCTAGATGCTAAGCGCTAACTCTCTCAGAGGTGAGTTTTATCAGCCTGTAATCTGCTTGTTTACCGTGTTAAAACAAGCTACGGGGGACGAATCGCTAGCTAATATCTCACTGTCTTACCAGAACACGCAGGATTACTCAGTGTAACGCTGTCGTTTAAGTTTGGGTTAACTTTACTAGTTTAGGTGACTAGCTAGCGTGCTAGCGGATAGCTATGCTAACGCTGGTGCAGCAAGCCTTAGTGGACATCTGGAAATCTAAGCTTACTGTAAATAAACTGAAGCAGTTACTCACCCAAATAAACAGTTTTCAGGAGAGGAATCTGTGTAGATTAATATCCAGCACTCGTTTGACTTTGAAAGAGCTAACGTTAGATTTGTATACTGAGACGCTCCACCGGCAAGCGACCACCCCCGGTGGGGGAAGGGAAACATGGCGCCACCCCTGTTCACTTCGATATAGGCACCCTTTCTAGTGTCACTTAACGCGCCTTATAATGCGATGCGCCCTATGTATGGAAAAATAGCAGAAAATAGGCGTTCTTTGATAGTGCGTCTTATAATACGGTGCGCCTTATAGTCCGAAAAATACGGTAATACCAGCTCTGTGGTGGTCCTGTGGTGGTCCCGACCATTGAAGAATAGGGTAAGACAAGGCTACAAACTACCTAGTGGCTCCTCTATACTCAGTGGAGCTAACAAAACAGACAGTAAGTGTAGAAAGACTGGGATGGTCAAAAAACTGTGATATGACTGTATATATATCTGTGGATTGTTCTGAATTTTAACGTGACATAGAAGCACAAAAGACACATAAAGAAAGAAATGTGAACGACTTCTCCAGCATTGTGACTTACTGAAAAATAGTGGGTAGTGTGGTAACCAGAAACCGCCCACTCAGGCCTGCAGAGAGGGAGAGAAGAGGTGGTGGTGGGGGATAGAGAGGCAGAGAGAGAAAAAAAAATGAGGCTCTACAGAACAGTGTACAGTATAGACAGAAGATCGAGAATGCAGTACCCTACAGATGGTCCTGCAGGCAGATCTCCCTGGTGTGGGAGTTTTCCATCACTTCAGTAGTGGAGCTCCAATATGAGAAAAGTAACTCCATTTCTTTGTGGCAGCGAGCTGTACTGAGGAGCTCATTTCCCGCAGCAGCTGAGCTCTCCGCAGAGAGCCTCCGCATTCAGGCATCCTGGGAGAGGCAGCGCTGTGCTGAAGAGTAGCTGCTATTTGTGGAAGCACACAAGTCTTCCCTCACATGTTGGAGAAAAAAAAAATTGATTTGCAGCACTGGAGTGTGAGTGCCATGAAAAATGCAGTGACCAGATGATGTGGTGAACCCTGTGTGAACTGCTGTGTGACTCAACATTATGATGAAGTGCATGAATACATGTGCAATGTGCGAGCATACACTGCATGTCTAAACGACAAGTGTCCATCTGCCCATCCAGCATTTCTACTGAAATCAAGTGGATTTATGTGAAGTGTGTCTTGTAAAAGTGTAATACTACAGTAATGTTATTTATGTGTCAGTCTTCATGCTTTTCATGCTGCGGATGCTGGATTCTGTATCGTTCAGCTTGCCCAGAAACGCATGGACATAGCATGGCTTTTGGCGGTCTGTCAAAGCACTTACTTTCTGACTGAAACATAGATTCTTGTATAATGCTGCTTTACATTTCTATTCATATATGTTGTTGTGTAGGGGTGTCACGATTCTCTAAATCCTCGATTCGATTTCATTTTCGATTTGAGGGTCACGATTCGATTCGATTCTCGATTTTCTTGTTTTTTTTTCTTGTTATTATTTTATGCCTCATAAAATTTAAATAATATATTTATTATTATTATTATTATTATTATTATTATAAATATTATAAATATTATTATTATTATTTATTAAGATATATATGGTAATGCCATCTAGTGACTTTTTTTGGTAGCAACAGTGTGCACTATTAAAACAAGCAGTTTATCAGAGCTGTGTGTGGATGGCTGGTGAAACTGCTCATTACATGAAGCTGCAGTTCTTCATCCAACCACTAGCAGCAGCAGCACAAGCCCAGCTCTCTTCACTCAGTCACTACTTCAGTACAGCCCAGCCACGGGCTACAGGGCTCAGCCAGTCCGTTTTTACTGTTTCTGTAAACAAATAAAGGTTTTAACCCCACTAACCGGATAATACAGCTCACTACAGTTCATCTTTCAGCCCAAGCAGCTAACAGCAGCAGGTTAGAACAGCCGACACGGAGGCACTGCTCGGATTACATTATAAACAGGTCAGTTAGCGCGCTGCTAACCTCAGGATGTTTATAACTACGGAGTTTAGTGGACACACCACGGCCGCCAGGTAAGTCTTTTAAAGGCTACTGAAGACTATTAAAGGCTATTAGAGTGTAACCCCTGGCTCCCAGGGGTTACAAGAGGTTATTGAAAGCATTATTGGGGGGCAGAAATCAGTACAGGCTGGTTAGATAAGTGATGTGGGTATTGTCTTATAAATATTTACACATAACTTATATCTCTCCTGAAAAGCTTTTATTTTAGTCAGAAACACGCTTGTGTTTACTTTATCTGAGAGAAAGATGTTTTTTTAATTCAATGGAAAGCAACAGGTGTAGTCAATTATAAGTTTAAGATTTTTAATCCACCTCACTGTGATCTATAGTCAGTGTTCTCAAGTCACACTGACACACGCATTTCAGCGAGTTCACACGCTCTCACCTGCGCGCACCCACCCCTCCGTTAGATACAGATACAAAACCTGCGCGCCCAACCCCCGCCCCCCCTCCCCCGTTGGACAGATAAAAACAGTGATCACACTCCCGCCGACTGCGCTCATGCAGTGGCTATCTCTATTTAAATGAATAGGATGCGCTGTGTTGGTGCCGCGCCATTTGCGTAGCGCGCTGCGCTATTTGCGTAGCGCGCGCGGGAGGGATCGTCGATCCTCTTTTTGACTTCGATACTCGAGATCGTGACCTCATTTCGATTCGATTTCGATAAAATATCGAGATCGTGACACCCCTATTGTTGTGACATTTAATATTTGTACAATTTAAGTATTTGTTAGATATTATATTTATCTCAGTTTAAGAAACAAAAAGTACAAAAGGTAATATTTGCAGATGGAAAGATCTATGGGTTATGCACCTGTTTCAATTGACTTTTAGCCAAAATATGTGACGGACAATCCTGAGAGCTGGTCAGATCATATAAATCAATCATTTCTGAGCTGCTGCATGACGCTTAAGTTCTTAATTTAACTGCTAGTTAGCAATACAGCAATACACTTTGGCCCACAAAAAGCTAAAGGATGCTGCACAGATCTGCAGAACGATAAATGCCCACACAAACCTCACTCTAAATAATAAAAATGTATACAATAAACATGCTGGCCAGTGTTCATGCTCACACACTAGATAACATCTCAAAACTTATATTAACTTGGTGTGTTCCCTTGCCCTTCCTTAACAATTCATAATCAAATGTACTTATTCCATTTAGTCCACTTTAGATGGCTGGCTATTTTAACTAACATAAAATATTTCAGTTAGGTTTGTTACTCATTTTCCCAAATAAGCAAAACAAAAACTATAATTTTCTGTAATCATAATTATAATTAATTTTATTTCATCACCAATTTAGTAATCACTTTGTTATCCTAAAAAGTTTTCTATTTCCAGCCTTTACCATCCCTTTTAAAACATAAAGAACTAAATTACTGATGCTAAACCGCTTTCTCTGTCATTTTAAAATCAATGTCAGTTTCCAGTTTAATTTGTTTGCAGGTAAATGCACAGGTTAAAATATTAAAAGATGTGCACTTTAGCTAAATTTAATCTTCAAATTTAGATTTTCTTGCTGCGAGTATCACATAAGAGCCCCATTATACTAGCAGCCTCTTCATGAGGAAAGTACTTCTCTGCAACCACTAGGCCATTCAGATCATCATATTTCAGTATATTTTTACCTGAAATCAAATTTAGAAATGCTGTAGATAGTGGGGATTTGACTGGGTCTTACTCACACAGGCAAGAGCAAGCAAAAACAGCAAGGCAGGCCAGAAGGGCTTGTGTTTTGACGGACAGGAGCGTGAGGAGACGTGGGTCTAGCACAGCTGGTGTGGACTGAAACACTGATTACAAAAGGACTGCTCCTGTTCCTCAGACAAAGGATGAATGAGAGCTTTAGAAGCGTGTCCACTCAGAAGTGCCCATCACAGAAAACAGTAATTCTACTGTATTTCCTTTGCAACATTTCATGCAGGTTTTTCCACAGCTGTAACAAATTCTGATTTCTGTCTCTCAGAATATATTGAGCAATTCCTTTCTCTGTAGAAACTCATCCAGTTTTGAGCTGCAGCTAAAAGCATGTGTGTGCTGGACGCCCTTAACTGTCCCGTCCTTTCCCTTCTCCCTTGGCACTCTCCACGTTAGTCTTTCTTTCCCAAGGTTATTGTGCTGTCCTTTTGAAAGATTGGTTTTAATAAGCAGCCGACCTGAGCTTTCTATTTTAATGGTGTAGTTTATTTGTACCCGCTACTGAGGCTTTGACTGCTTATTAAATCGCATGGCTACATTAATGTCCATCTTTCTCTTAAAGGGCAAACATCCTGCATTTTTTCCTGTCTTTTATTTTTATCCTGTATGTCCACTCATACTGTTTACAGCTCTGGAAAGTCAACAAATACTTTTTTTAAAAGGTCAGATCCAATAAAAAAATTTAAGAATATGCATGGCTGCATAACACTGGCTTTTATAAACCATAAATTGTTAATACACTGTAAACTCTGTATTTTATCTCAATTCTGTTTATGAATAACCATGGTGAGATCATTTTTGCTCTCTGAGCAGCACACTGCAAACTCAGAATGAAAGCAAGTGACCCAGTGACTAACCTGGTTGTTGTGTAACATCAACCTTTCCAACTGATATCCCAAGGCTGTCGCTCTGTTTGGCTAAAGCCTCCCAGTCTGCTTGTATGTGCTGACATGCAGGACACCATGGGGCATAGCTGTTGGGAAAGAAAAAAAACAAAGAGACAGAGCAAAACCATTATCAAGATATGGAGAAATTCACTGTAAAATGTACAGAGCATGCACTGGATATCAATCTGAGGTCAGGAAGACACTGAAACAGAGATTTTTAGTTGACGATAGTTGTTTAGACGATATATTGCCCCTGAAATAATTCATGAATGAGATTTTTGTCATTTTATCCCTGAAGTGCTCATGGTGACGCGTCACAGACCATTTAAAAGCTGTTCCTTACAGAACGTTCCCAGTCACATTAACTAAGTGACACATACTGAACATCCTGAGAGCATCACAGCACAGTGTGTGAATGTGTGCTTGTTCATCTCACCTTATTTACAGATTGTAGAAGTGCAGAGTTGGTGTTGGAGTAAAATGAGCGCCTTTTAAAAGTGTGTTCTTGCTTCTACAGCTCTGTTCCAACAATTTTAACCATTTAAACTCTTTAATTTTTTGTTCTACGTAACTAGTTCTGACACGATTTATAGAACAAAATCTTAAATGACAACTTCATAACTTGCAGTTCATGTTATATCAGGATGAAGAATGAATAAGCAGAATCAAGAATGACCTTCTCTCTGAATTTCTCTCTTAATTTATTCATTTATTTTAAATTTGGTATTAACATTCACTACTTATGTCAATAAAAACGACAGATAATATGCATATATTGACAAATAATGCATAAAATCAGCATTAGCATATTAGGCCGTTCACAATATGATTTTTTTTTTTACAATATTACCATTATCAAATATTATTTTACGATTTTTGCGCAGGTTTTGTATCTGTATCTAACGGAGGGGTGGGGGCGCGCAGGTGAGAGCGTGTGAACTCGCTGAAATGCGTGTGTCAGTGTGACTTGAGAACACTGACTATAGATCACAGTGAGGTGGATCAAAAATCTTAAACTTATAATTGACTACACCTGTTGCTTTCCATTGAATTAAAAAAACATCTTTCTCTCAGATAAAGTAAACACAAGCGTGTTTCTGACTAAAATAAAAGCTTTTCAGGAGAGATATAAGTTATGTGTAAATATTTATAAGACAATACCCACATCACTTATCTAACCAGCCTGTACTGATTTCTGCCCCCCAATAATGCTTTCAATAACCTCTTGTAACCCCTGGGAGCCAGGGGTTACACTCTAATAGCCTTTAATAGTCTTCAGTAGCCTTTAAAAGACTTACCTGGCGGCCGTGGTGTGTCCACTAAACTCCGTAGTTATAAACATCCTGAGGTTAGCAGCGCGCTAACTGACCTGTTTATAATGTAATCCCAGCAGTGACTCCGTGTCGGCTGTTCTAACCTGCTGCTGTTAGCTGCTTGGGCTGAAAGATGAACTGTAGTGAGCTGTATTATCCGGTTAGTGGGGTTAAAACCTTTATTTGTTTACAGAAACAGTAAAAACGGACTGGCTGAGCTCTGTAGCCCGTGGCTGGGCTGTACTGAAGTAGTGACTGAGTGAAGAGAGCGGAGCTTGTGCTGCTGCTGCTAGTGGTTGGATGAAGAACTGCAGCTTCATGTAATGAGCAGTTTCACCAGCCATCCACACACAGCTCTGATAAACTGCTTGTTTTAATAGTGCACACTGTTGCTACCAAAAAAAGTCACTAGATGGCATTACCATATATATCTTAATAAATAATAATAATAATATTTATAATATTTATAATAATAATAATAATAATAATAAATATATTATTTAAATTTTATGAGGCATAAAATAATAACAAGAAAAAAAAACAAGAAAATCGAGAATCGAATCGAATCGTGACCCTCAAATCGAAAATGAAATCGAATCGAGGATTTAGAGAATCGTGACACCCCTAATTATTACTGTCTCATATTAAGGATGTGCCAAATTGAATCATACACAATGTCATCAAAAAACTTAGATACAAAACCTCCATTGTGATATTCATGAAAGGAGTCTACTTTGTATTTGTTTTGCTTTTTATTGTATTTACTTGAAATTAAGTTTTGTAGTAGATTTTTGTTGTCACATTACTTTGGTAGGATACTGTTTAAAACAATGCATACATTTATAGATATATATTTTTGTTTCTAATATTACTGAATGCATAAAAATATTTTATAATAAAATTTTATTCTTATTTTGTTGCAGTAGTATAAAGTTGAAAGAGTTATATTTGGTCACATCGCCAAGAATATCGTTTTGTGAATATCGTGATATTATTTTACGGCCATATTGCACACCCTTTTCTCGTACAGGTAATTTTTTTGTATTACACTTGTGCAAACATGGCAACCCTCTCTCAGGAGAGCAGCTGCATTTGCAGCACTAGCAGCCAGAGTTGCCAGGTTTACGGTTTTCCCGCAAATTGGGCTTGTTTGAAAATCAAGTTGCGGGTGAAAATTCAAAGGGTGATGTTTTTTAGTTGATATTTTTTCAAAGGGTGTTGCCTTTGATGGTACACATATGACCCATGCTGAGGTGAAAAATTAAATTGAAAATGAAGTAATTTCATTTTGTTTTTAATTTTGTCAATATTTCCACACGTTCGGAAAAAGACGGTGCTAGCATTTTCATTTTTCAAGGTGATGAAAAAAGTTGAAGAGGAGAAAAGAGAGTTAAGGAGGGGCAAGAACAGAAATGAAAAGTAAAATTCAGTTCTTTTTACTAATTTTGTTACTATAAATTATTCTTGACTGAGATATAAAACTGTTTTTAAATTACTAATAAAACCTTAATGTTTTAAGACTTTATGATAATTAGCAATATACTGATAATACATCCCTTATAAACAAAATACTATAAAGTCGTACACTCATAGTTGGTTGTTGCCATTTGCTGCAAACGTGTCACAGATAATATATATATAGAGCTAGTTTAAGATTCTGAAGGGCGGGTTTTAGACTGACTTAGGGCTGGACATTTTTGTTGGACCTGGCAACCCTGCTCACAGGCGAGCAGCTGCATTTGCAGCACTAGCAGCAGCAGCTCTACACAGTACTGTTACTACAGTCTGCTGCCGAGCACAAAAATAATGAAACCCTCTGACCTGCAGGCTGTTTTATCTTATTCACAGAGCCTGTAATGAACTCAGTACAGTGTGGAATAGGGGTAAAGGGTCTCAGTGTTGGAACAGGCTGATATCAGGGTTGATATTATTAGCTAGACTGCTTTAACTACTTCCGTTCAGTGCAGAGACTAGCACTGAGGAATGGGGCGTGTCACACCAAAAACCTGAAATCACAAATATCCTAAACACCCCCTCAATCACACACTCACAGACTGAACCATTTCTGAGTCACAAAAGCCTGATATCCACAGCTCTGCAGCGCTGCGTTACTCACAAACACACAGGAGACACGAGCGCTACTCACAATTTCACCATCCACTCCCCCTCCAGAATAAGGGTCCAGTTCGCGTCCCCGACCGGCACCACCCGGCTCTCGGCCTGAGCCCGGGCTTTAGGGAGCTGTACGGTCAAAATAACGAAAACAACAGCGAGCCAGAGCATGTTTCTCCCACACTCCAGCCTCCTTGCACAGCTCTGTCCCGCCATATTGCCAGTACACATGATTTGCCAGCGAGCAGGAAACAACGCATCGCTTCCTCTGTTTTTAAGGTAGACTGAAGCATTAGCGCCACAGCTCAACATCTGCTATCTGCGGGGTTGCCAGGTGTAGGAGAGCAGCAGCAGCAGCCTTTACGTGGTAATTTTACTATCTAGGTTATGTTCAACATACAATATTTAAAAACCTAAAAAAAAAATCTAAAACATAATTAAAGCAAATGGAGTGAAAATAGTGAGCTTGGTGTGTTCACTAATTCTAATAATATTTTACATAAACTGTAACCTAACTTAGTTGGCTAGTAACCTTTATTAAAATTTAGTATACAATGTTAGCTATCTAGCATTAGCTATGCTAGCTAAACTAGCTAGTTAACTGTTTTTGTATCAGCTGGGCCAGCTATAACTAGCACTAGCTAACCTAGCGTTAGCTAATGTTAGCTAACCTAACTAACAGCAGTAGGAGGTAACCTTAATTAGCTAATGCTTCTTATGCCGACCTTACACCGAATGATTTTTAAGCAATTTCACCGTCGCAGACAAATTCCCAAAGTCAGAATAAAATCACGAAAGTCTTGCTAGAGTCTTTTTAGTCTGTGACTAAAAAGTCTGTGAAAAGTCTTTAGATGTGAGAGGGTCAGACTTTAAGCTATTAAAAGTCTTTTTAGAGTCTTTTCAAAGTCATCTAGTGTATGGTTAGCATTAGCTAGCTAACATTTTGCTCCATAGCGTTTACCTCAGGAATCAGATGTTAGCAGAGTGGACGGCATTGTATCTGAACATTTAGGTAAATGTAATTTTAAATCATGGACCACTTTTTGTGTGCCATGTTAGCATTGTCACAGACTAGCATTGTCACTGGTAGTAAGCTAACTAGCTAACAGTTGATTATACATAATATTGTGCAGCCAAAAAAGACAGCAACATGTCCACAGATACAAGTTGGACAGTATACTGTGTACAAATGATTTAATGAGACACAAATATATGTATACTTTACTGGAGTAATTATATTCAGCCAACTTTTTAATCCTACTCCTTACAATTTCACACAATTATCTGTACTTTCCAATCCTTACATTTTAAAAAGAGCCTGTTACTTCTATTTCGTTCCTGGTTATTTAAACCTTTACTGAAGTAAAAAGCTTGAGTTAAAAAAAAAGTAATACCTGACTAATAAATGTGAAAACTTTTGGCACGTTTGGAAGTGACCACTGTATAATATTATGGCCAGAAATGAATTACTTCACTTCCGTACTTATACATTCACATAGAATTCTCATACTGTAGCTTTTAATGTGTATATTTGTAAATGCCTAGAACACTTGTACCTGTAAGAGTAGTCAGACCAAGCTGGCCATCCTGACTTACCTGGTCGACCAGCACGACTAGCAACAGCAAAAATCATCAAATGGATTGCTTGAGGAAGCAACCAGTTCATCCACTAACAGTAATCAAATAAGCTGTAGAAATGTTAATGTTAACTACAGTATGATTTAGGAATGTTGCTTTTTATTCATCAGCATTCACACCGCTCCCCAGTCCCTGACGTGGCCTTACTCCAGTTTGCTATGTGTGCACTTGCTATAAAGTATGTATCTAAGTGTTGGTTAATACAAAACCATTTTAAAAATCCATTTTTCCTGCCCTTCTAACATAAACAACATAAAGGTGACCAGCTGGGTTCATAAGTTCTCCTTGGGACCCAGTGTGCTTGTGACGGACAGCAGCACCATTAATGGAACTGAACTTGTCAAGTGAACCTTGTTCCATAAGAAAGCGAGAACACTTAAGAGCACAAATTGAGAAATGCCCACTCACACTCGTTATAGCCTCATCATGACCTCTCACAACTCCAGCCCTGACCAGCACTGAACTCGTATATTCACACATCTTAAAGTCCCCTGGGAGTGCACTCAAAACATGCATGGATAAGGACGGGAAGAAAGCTTGTTGTGAGATGGACAGATTGATAGAAATGTTGATATTCTCAATACCCATATTGATACTGGATCAATAATTTAGTCAGTGCTAGTCAAAGTTTACATGTCCAAGCAAACGCCTTGCTTCTCTGCTCTGTGCTCTGCTGTTTTAGTTAAATACAGTTAAGTTTGTCACACTTATTTGTTCAGTCAAAGTCAAATTGATTGGAACTATCCCACAAGTATACTCAATGTACATCATTATTTATGAGGAGACCAGCCATTGGTTAAATTATGAAACAACATAGCAGAATGTCATGCGTAAACACATCAGTAGCCTTGATTAGAAACAAAACGAAACAATCTAATTAAAACAGAATAGAAACAGAATTCAAAACCTTTTGTGTCTATTGTGTTTATTTGTATATTTGTATGTTCACATGTAAAACAGTGTACAGTATTTTAACTAGTGCATGCAATGTGTCAATAACTGTGATCCACACAGTGTGGACTGTAGTAGGTGAAGAAAAAAGATATATAGAGAGATCTAGCAGGTATACATAGTACACAGACGTTACAAAAGAAGGATACGATAGAATTAAACAATAAAATATACAGTATAAAAGTAGAGTATTTTAGTGTGTGTAATGGAGCAGTTCAACAACAATAATAACAACAATAAACACCACTTGCTGTGCATATTGAGAAGATGTCAACCATACAGACAATGCAAGAATGCAGTTATATAATAATTTAGCAGTGCGCAAGAGTGGACAATAAATAAACTAGTAGTGCAGAATAGGATAAAACTATGATTAAAAGGTTGTATTTAAAAGGGTATAGCTGCTTTGTTATGTGTCTTCCATTTTCATTATGTGAGTGGCATTTCATGGTTTTAAAATGACAGGTATATCATTAAGTTCAATAATTTCATTGGGTAGTATATATTATACTGGAAAATTGTAATTGTGACAGACCTAATTGATATTGGTGATATTGGCCTTGTAGTTAATATTTGGTATTGGATCGATACCAGGATCGATTTCCAGAATCAGATTTCCACACCACTAGTTGCAGGGTCTCCCCCTTCCCCCCTCCCTTCATCTCTCTCTCTCTCTCTCTCTCTCCTTCCCTTCCTCCTCCTTTCTCTCAAGTCCCCTAGCGTAGATCTTGTTTCTCACGCCCACTAGGAGGCGCTGGATCCCAGTGCTGGACCCCTGCTGCTCGCGTTCTGAGAGCTGCTGCTGCTGCTGTTGCTCATGAGTCAATGTGCGGAGGCCACTCGTGCTGGCAGCTGCCCCCATTACTCTCCATCATTTCTGATCATTTCCCCTCCTCTGCTGCTCTTTCCCCCCTCGTGCTCTGCTGGAATGCCAGGCATCACCGGCATCGACCGTCCTTTACTATGAAAGAAAGCACGCGGCACCCACAGTAGAGGCTGCACGAGCAGATAGATGAGCGTGTGTGTGAATGCAGATCTTCCTTTTCAGCTGAGATCTTTTTCTGCTCCTGGAGAAACAGAAGACAGGGAGAGAAGAAGGGACGCGCTCGTTTGGCGGGGTTTGTTTTTGTTTTTGGATCCTCCTCCTCCTTCTTCTCGCGTGCTGTGGAGGTAAATGTGCAGGCTGAATGGCAGGAGCACAGCCCGGGGTTCACGCGCTGCAGCTCAAGCCGGTGTCCGTCCCGGAGAGTCTGAAGAAAGGCAGCAGGTTTATGAAATGGGATGAGGTAAGAAGGCATGCATCATCCGTGCGTGTGATGTGTGCTTGGGCTGGTGGTGGTGGTGTCGGTGGTGCATCATGTGTCAGTCAGTCTCTGCAGTGTTGGCGCTGCTTTCCATGCCAAGCAAGTTCATCCAAAAGCTGTTGCTTCAGTGTCTGTATGTGTGTGTGTCTATTGTCCAGCTAGTCCAAACTGACTAACATGGTTGACTGTCTGTCACAGAGTATGAATGTTTTTGTTTAATGGTTTTGATGGTTTAGCTCGTCTACAAGCTGGATCAACCAATAAGACTAAGCTTGATTGCCAGCACAACCAACAAGACCAATCTAATTACTAATAATGACATCTGGCTTGATCAGCATAACCAACCAGACCAAGCTGAGCAACCAACATGATCAAGAACAGCCAAGCATACCCAAAACCAAATGCAACACATGCCATATGTTAATTAAACCGACCAGTGTTGCCCTTGACCAGTATAGGGTATGTCTTTTGTTTTAGTTGGTCAACCTCACAAAGCTAGTTGACCATCATGACCAAGCTGGATTGACCAGCATAACCAACCAGACCAAGCTGGTCAACCAGCATGATTGAGAACAACCAAGCAAAACAAAAAACAAATACAACACATACCATATGCTAATTAAACTGACCACCAATGCTGCTCTTGACCAGTATAGGGTGTCTCATTTGTTTGAGTTGGTCAATCTCACCAAGATATTTGGCCATCATGACCAAGCTGGCCATGAAGTCAAATGCAGCACACATCATATGCTAATAAACTGACCATCAGTATAGGGTATTCTGTTTAAGTTGGTTAACCTGTCCAAACTAGCTTGATAAACAGTATAACCAAGCTAGTTGACCAGCAGAACCAAAAAGACCATGCTAGTTGACCAGCATAGCCAAGCACTCTTCACTTACCAAGAGCTGATAAACCAGCGTAATTACCAACATAGGGTTTGTTATTGACTGTATAGCTAGCTTTTTTTAACCACCTTGACCACCAGCAAAAGGAGGCTGGATCTTGATCTGTGGGGTCTGATTTCTCAGCAGGGTTGAAACAACACAAATTGAGCAATTGCTGGCAATTGAGGGAGAATGTGCCTTGATTAATTTGTCCCCAGCCCTGAATTTGACCCCACTGGCTGTCTGGACGTCCATAAGCAGCAGAAGGATAGCTAAATGTACTGAAATTGTTTTGTACTAATGCAGTTATTGCCCTTTATCGTAGATGTAGATGTAGACATTTCATGCTGCATCTTTTATTTTTGCACCCATCCATTGCAGTGGTCTTGGAATTAGTAGCAGATGTAGCCTCTATTTACTTTTCTAGAGCTATTCTAATCATCTGCCACTTTTAGTATAAGCTTTACCACATATTTACTTATATTGGCTACATAGTTTTTCTATTGATTTTATGTAAGACCCCTGTGCATGGGGCAGTGTAGCCTATGTTGAGGATTAACGTTACAGAACCACTGTGCAGTCCTTTACTGGTGGTCTGTAAATGGTGGGGAAGGCGAGTCAGGCTGATGTTAATGAAGATGCTGCTGCTGCTGCTGCTGCTGCTGTGTCACCTGTTGGTTCAGAGAAAGAGAGTTCAGAGCTTTCTCTTCTTCAAAGGCACTTCAAACTCACTGCTGCTGAGCCCAAAACTAAACTAAGAAAACATACTCACAGTTTTTTTTACCTGTTTTGATGCAGAGTTCTCTTTACGGGCTTGCTTGGACATTTAAGTAAGGGATTGCCATGCACATACCTCACATACATCTTGTGACACTGGTTTAGATGAGCCGTAAATAATTAAATTAACAGAGTAGAGGATCTTAATCTCGTTAATTATTCATGCAGATATGTCAGTTAATGCAACTCATCCTGCATGCAAAGAAATAAAATTTAATACAGTGATTGGAAGGATTTCTCAGGAGTGACTCTGAACATTTCTGAAAGGCTGCTATTGCAACAAGTCTCGGGGTGTTGTTCAGTGCCACCTGTTCTCTAGTTCCACATCGCAATTTTGCTGTCTTTTCTCCACATCATGAAGTATTGCTAACCTTGAAGCTTTGTAAATAATCCTTCAGATAATGTAGACAATGTCATAGGGATGTAGAAAATTTTTATTGTTAGGCCGAAAACCAAAGAAAACTACAACATTTGACTGGAGGCTAAACACAGAACTACAGGTTTTAATAAATGTTTTTTTTCACTGTTGATTAACTTAAGTATCCTACATGTATATTATCTTGCTTTTATCTTTCTTCAAAGACAAAGCAGTTAGATGTATTGAAATACTGTATAATTAATGATAATATTATTATAACCATAATATATTTGTTTTTTGGTCAGGATAATATAATTCTGATATTGCGGAAAACTGCCAGGAATACTCACACCAGTACCTGCAAACTTGGTTTTAAGAAAATGAGTTTGCCGTTTCATGTAATGTGTACTGTAAGGAATGTGAGTCATTGACAGATGCTGTAACCTACATAAAAAAATTGAATCACTTTTACTGAAAAAAAAAATCTATCACAATATATACTCTACATACAATATATATTGCAAGAGGAAGATTTTTCTGATGTCCTATCAGAAGAAACCAGTCATGCTAAACCAATCAATATATATAAATGCATCCCTGAGGCTTGTCCATGTGGTCTCACTCTCACCTGATTAATTGTGGTCAGGGAAAGCAGTAGTCAGATTCTTGTGGGGGTTGAAATGGGGAGGGCAGGTTGAGAGTAGGGGGCTGCACACATCCTATAGAAGCTGTTCAGATCTATTAGTCCTTATATCAGCAGATTCCTGAAAGCTGTCCAAAAGGGAAGACAGCACATAAAGCTTGTATGCTGTATGCAGTGAAAATGTTGTCTGTTCAAAGCTCAGCCTACCCATAAAACTGCAAATATTGGTCTGTTGCTATGGCAACTTCCATGCTTTTAATCCTCCTTCGTCTTCCCTGCCTTACATTAGCTAAGATGCGCTCTGCCACCCAACTTAGATGTACGCGTGTATGTGGGCAGATCCTCAAAAGATCTAAAATAACACAATTACAGAGCTCTAAAGGGTACACAGTGCGCTGGTTGACAGAGAGCTCTAGGCTGAGGGGGGGGGAATTTTCGCTTTTTCCTTCCAGAGAGGACACACTCGCTTCACTGCCACACCATTTTCAACGTCCTTTGCGAGTGGGAAGGTCCATGTAATCTTAAAATAAGACCACCGTCTCAGATCTCGGTGGAGGAGGTGCACTCAGTCCATGTTGGATGATTTTTCTGACTTCCACCGGGGGAAATTATTAAAAACCCAACATGAATCACACTTATGTGGAACACTTATGCAATGACTGACTCAAACTTCAAATTGTGATCCTGCCCAAGACTCGGAGGCCACGCAGCGCATTAAATCGCATATTTTAAAGAGGATATTCCATGTCTGCTGTAAAGAGGATTGGAAAGGAATAACGCATGTCTACTGTAGGAAGCAAGCCTGAAAAATCAGTGTTATTTGTGGGTTTTCATGCAATATTTAAAGATTATTGTGGTTCACATGCAAATTGCTTTAGCAATTCACTGTAAGTTCACTGTCAATTTGTCCCCACACTTGTTGGTTTGTAATGTTATTTTCATCCCTTGTTATTCCCATTGACTCCAATTCATTTTCTGCCTTTTAAAACCTCATTCTCCCTTTCCTCTGACAGACATCAATTGAATGTATTTCTACAGGGGAGGTCCCCGAGCTCTAGTCCACAGTCATGCTGACCTGCACTTATCTCTTTGGTGTTTTTTCATCTATTGTTCCTGCTATTTACTCTCATTTTTTTTAACACTCCAGAAGCCATAACATTTCTGTGTTCCATCATCCACTAACCTTTTTGTACTCCATCAGGGCAAGTTAATCAGCTCTAGTACACAGACATGCTGACCCACACTCATTGTTTGTCGTTTTCCTCTCAATTTATTTCTTTCAGAAAATGCATAGGTCTGGTTTTCCTCTTCTTCTTCCTATTATTATTACTATTATTATTATTATTATTATTATTATTATTATTATTATTTATTGTAGCCTAATTCCAAGTGCAATAGCTCACAACTTAACCTATTTTCTATTTAAAGCTGTTGCAATAATGTATTGCTGCTCACAGTGCAAACACATTAACAACCTGCATTTGTGCAAATGAAGTAAAATTCTGATTGTTTGATTATTTGTGATTATTTTAAAATAAATATTTTTATATGTTTTTTGTATTTGCTTGTTTTATTTAGGATTCATCTACAGTGACCCCAGTGACCTTACGTGTGGATCCTCAGGGCTACTTTCTATACTGGACAGACCAGAATAAGGTAATAATATTGTGCTGTTTGCTGTGCATTTTTAGAATGAAGAATATCATGCTGAAAACAGAAAAAAACAGCCAACCCTGTTCAAGCAGGTTAAGCTGGTGAACAAGCTCAGCTCTTGATCAGCATAGGGGAGGTTTTCTCTTAGGTTTGATGGATTAGCTGGTCTACAGTTTTGATCAACCTGACCGAGCAAAACCACCAGTCTTACTAAGATTGATCATTTTGCTGCATGACCCACCTCATTTTGCTGGTAAACTTCAAATCTGTTTGCTCAGCATAACCAGCAAAAGCATACGGGAGGCCCGGCTAATTGACCACCATGATCAACCCGGTAAACCACCTTTAGCAGCAAGACCAAGCTAATGACAATCAAAATCAAATGCTGGTCAAGAGATGTTTATAACCAGCTTTTCAACCACCTTGATTATCAAAGGCTGACTAAAGGCCAGCTAGCAACAAAACCTGTTCTTGAGCTGGATTTCTTTAGCAGTTATCATAATGGCATTGTTATCATAATGCATATTGTCTTTTCACTGGCCTGCATACGTAACTCTGGGTAACTCGGGGTAACTCAGGGTGAAACCTAGCACTTTTGATATTGGATATCTTAATAGAAAGCATACATAGAGAAATGTGATAGTGATATGTTTTGCAATGACAATATGACAGTCTAATTTTAGCCGGAATATGGTGTCACATTCAGATTTGAAGTTGAAGTCTAGCCTTAAGGGAGATTTTTGGGAGAATACATCCTTATTCCAGATGGACGGCGTGCTGCCAACTGCTCAGATAGCCTGGGAGTATGGGTTATAGAGATGTCCCACTTTAAATAAAAGCAGGGAAATGGGAACAGAGTGCAAATCTGTTGAGAATATATTAATATTTTAAAACTGTTTTGAAGACTGATAGATTAGTGTTTGAGAGATGTACATTATTGGTAATAAGAATTCCTGAAAGGTTTAATATTGTGTGCGCTGTAGGGGTGTGCCATGTAATGATCACCTAGCTCACGACTTCCAAGATTTAATAAGTCGATTTAATATTTTCAAATACATTAGAAAGAAGGAAGTTGATAACTGTATTTGTACTGTTAGACTAGAGCTGTGAGGTAAAAGTAATACATTTAGGCGGTGTTATATCTTGTGTAAGTAAAGCTTCTTGTGACCTTCGGGAGTTTCCAGAACAGGGATTAGATATAGTCAGAGACTGTGTTTTACTGTAAATGGAAAAATAAAATTCATATGGAGTGCATATTTCCGGACTGTTGAATAACCCAGTATAAGAATAAGGTTAAATTAAATATATATATATATATATATATATATATATATATATATATATATATTAAGGATGCAAATTATCGATTAATTCATTAATCATTAGACTTTCGATTAATTGATAAGCTGCGTTTTTCACCTGAATTTTAGTGTTTCAATTGGGCCTTTAAAATACCAGCTAAATAGTTAAAACACTGAGTTCAAAAAGTATATATTATATTATGATAATTATATTGTATTATATTATATTATATATTCCTCAAGTAATTATGCATGAGGAAAAGAAAGCAGACTTTTTTATGGTATAACAAAATACATCCTTTAATTAAAAAAAAAAAAATTAATTAAGGACTGGCTCAGTTTTTGCGTTTTTGTAACATTAGACATATAAAAAAAAGAATTGAAGAAATTAAATAGAGAGCCAAACAGAATATTATTGAGCCTATAGATTATGAAGAAACTGCATCTAGGCTATTAATTAGGAAATCCGCAACAATCCTCAATACAATGAGATCCTGAAAACCTGTACCGTCAACTGTGTTGATTGGCATCAAATCTCTCTCGATCCTGCTGCATATCCTCTCTGTAATGCCCTCCGCCCTTCTCTCATCACACGCTCGGGTGATTCTCACGAAATCAGACTAATGAGGTGGCATTAAGGAGTGTGATGAACAGGTAAATGCTATCAATTTGGGAAACACTGGTTTATAAACATCTCATCAAAGGCTATATTGGAAGTGATTAAAAGTAGACATTGTGATATTTTAAATTATGTATTTTTTATAATTTAGTGTGAAATTCTCAGTACCGCAACGCGTCCATTGCTGAATCTCGGCTCTTCAATTACACAATTTTAATATTTAAAATAAATAAATAATAAAAAACTTAAATGTATCTCATAAAGTAAATTGTTACAGTCAATAAAAATGTATTACTTGGAATTCATTGGTAAAAGAAAAGAAAATATTTAGAAAAATAACTTTGGTCAGAACCAATGTTCTCAGCCTCCGCAACAATTTTCAAGCACCATTTAAGACCACAAGGAACAGAAAAAAACAGCCATTTTGAGAGGGGGGACACCGTTTAGTATGACACCCAAGATGGCTACCAGGTAAGCACCTAATTTTATACCTCTCCAGATAAATGTTAAAAACTTGGTTGTCAGCGAGCATACACAACTTTTTGTTTCTCATTACCGAAACAGCTAGTTTTTAATGTTTAAAAAAATGAAAATGTTATTGTGTTTTGGGAATTTTTAAGGTTTTTAAAGTCTAAATACAAAAAGCTAGCAAAAGTTTAGCCAGGCATCATGGTGGCCCCACAGAGATCAAAGAAGGTTAAGGTCCCTCATACTCCGCAACAGCCTTCTCATACACCGCAACAATTTAAGGCCTGTTGCGGTAGAGAGATTCACTGTTGCGGTAAAGAGAAATTAATGTTTTAAGTGACATGAACTTATATATATATATATATATATATATATATATATATATATTTATTGTTTCATAAAAAAGCCTTTATTTACTTATAATAAACAATATATAAAACAATACATGATGCAATTTCAGATAAAAAACAGATTTATGTAGCAGGGCAGTGACACCCATATAACTTCCGCATAAGATATAAAAATAATATATAAAAATAATATATATATATATATATATATATATATACAGGTGCTGGTCAACGAATTAGAATAATTTGAAATAGTGCAATCATGAAATTCTTTGAATGCATTTTTTGTGCAGAAAGCAAATCAGGTGTTCACCGCACCTGTCCTACTCGTTAGACTAATCACAGAACTCGTTACCTGGAAAAAAATTTGCTCAGCTGAGCTTTCCAAAAGGCCCATTTAGGCCATTTAACTGTGACACTGTTGTTTTATTGAATTAGAATAATGGAGAAACCGTTTCATTGAATTAGAATAATTTTTATTATAATTACAATCATCACTTTCTCAGTATTTTGTGGCTGCCCCCTTGGCTTGTATGACTGCCTGAAGTCTCTGCGGCATCGATTTGACCAGCTTGTCGCAAGTTTCCGCACTCACAGCTTCCCAGGCAGTGGCGATGTTCTGCTTCAGTTGGTCCAGCGTAGTAGGCTTTCTGTCGCGAATTTTCCGCTTGACGATGGCCCAAAGGTTTTCAATGACATTGAGGTCAGGCGAGTTGGCCGGCCATGCCAAAACTTCAAGCTGTTTTTTAGTGAACCAATCTTTGGTCGACTTTGCCGCATGAGCCGGTGCAAGATCCTGTTGAAATATGAAGTCTTCTTCGCCGAACTGTTCCTCAACAGTCGGAATCAGGAACGTTTCCAGAACATCTTGATATACGGCAGCATTGACAGTCTTCTTGAGGAAGCAGAATTTCCCTACACCTCGAGCGGACATGCATCCCCAGACCATAACGCTCCGGGGAAACTTGACGGATCTTTTCACGCACTCGTGGTTGTAGGTTTCGCCACCACGACGCCAGACACGAGGACCTTGGTCACCGAAGGAGATGCAGAAGCGTGATTCGTCACTGAAGACCACTTTCTGCCAGTCTTCAGCAGTCCACTCGCCGTGTTCTTTGGCCCACTTCAGCCGTTTCTCCATTTGTTTCTTGTTCAGCATCGGTTTTACTGCTGGAACGCGAGATTTGAAGCCGAGTTCGCGCAGACGACGGTAAGTGGTTGATCTGGAGACGTCAGCGCCGGTCTGCTTGTTCCACAAGTCGGTGAGCTCGGAAGTGGACTTGAACCGGTTGCTGACTGCGATCTTTCTCAGCTGCTTGTTGTCGCGAGCAGAAGTTTTTCGGACGCCAGAACAGTTGGTGCGCTTGCTGCAGTTTTTCTTGAGAGCTTTGCAGACGGAAGACTGGCTGATGCCGAGCTGCTCAGCAATTTTAGTTTGGGTCAAGCCTTGTTGGCGAAGGGCTTGAATTTGAGCCACTATTCCGGTTGAGAGGTCGCGCTGCTTACCCATGATTGATTTTACAACTTAGAAATTCTACTCAACCCTGACTTTATACTGCACAGTGAACACTCTTCACAGAAAACAAAAATTCGAGCATTTATTCTAATTCAATGAAACGGTTTCTCCATTATTCTAATTCAATAAAACAACAGTGTCACAGTTAAATGGCCTAAATGGGCCTTTTGGAAAGCTCAGCTGAGCAATTTTTTTTCCAGGTAACGAGTTCTGTGATTAGTCTAACGAGTAGGACAGGTGCGGTGAACACCTGATTTGCTTTCTGCACAAAAAATGCATTCAAAGAATTTCATGATTGCACTATTTCAAATTATTCTAATTCGTTGACCAGCACCTGTATATATATATATATATATATATATAATTTTCATATATATAATATATACATTTCATGAAACAACTTTTATTGTTATAAACTGTTAATAAAGGTTGTTTCATGAAATTTATTTTTATAAACTTTTATTGTTATAAACTGTTTATATATATATATATATATATATATATATATATATTTATATATATATATATATATATATACACATTTTATGAAACAACCTTTATTAACAGTTTATAACAATAAAAGTTGTTTCATGAAATGTATATATTATATATATGAAATTTATATATATACACACATATATACATTTCATTAAACAACTTTCTTTAATTTTATCTTTAATTTTAATTTAGTTGCACATTGATGTTTACATTTTTCATGAGATTAATGCTTAATACAGAGATGTTTAATGAGATGTTGAATTGCTTGTTTCATACTTAAATATTTAATTTCAATTTAGTTGTACATTGATGTTTATATCTGTCATGAAATTAATACTTAATAAAAAAGTTGTTTTATGAGATGTTGAATTACTTATTTTGTATTTAAACATTCCATTTCAATTTAGTTATACAGTGATGTTTAAAGTTTTAAGGAATTTATGTCTAATGAGGTATGTTGAAATTTGTTTTATTAAAATACACAGTTCAAAATAGGATATTTTCACAGCTTGAGTCTTACTGAGAATAATTTTCAACAGCAAATACCACATTTTGTTCAATATTACTACTCCATACAAAACTCAAGAAGTACATCATTAGAATTTGTTATTTATTCACAGCATTCACACTCTGTGTTTGTTGTGTAAAGTGTTATTGTTAATTAAGTAGGAATCCTTGTAATGACTCTCTTTACCGAAACATTGACTCTCTTTACCGAAACACCATTCTCTTTACCGCAACACATATTTATTTACTAATTATTTTACTGTTATAAAACAAATTGTAGTTTATAATGGTATTTGGATAAATTGTATTTCTTCATAGGTCATCTGTACTAAATAAGAAATTATACATGTAATTTTTCAGTTAAATATCCTGAAAAGACAGGACATGAATCATGAAATCTGTTGCGGTAATGAGACAAATCATAAAATAAAAAAAAATGGGAAACTTATAAATATAATATTTTCTGGGTTATATACACATATGAGCACAACTGTTAATAATATCTATTTAAAAAGTAACAAATGTGTAACTTTTAAACCATATCTGTTCTGTGTTATCATGTTGCGGTACTGAGAATGTGTGTGCTCTGACTGACTAAAATGGTGCAAAATATACAGAAAAAAATTATAAAATTAAAAAAAAAAGTATTTCTAAAAAGTTCAGACCCTAGTCTTGCATAACAAAAAGAAATTTTATATTTAAATGCCTTTTGAAATTTTTCAAGTGTGAACCCTTTTAAATCTGTTTTTCGTGAGAATCACCCGCTCGCGCTCCCAGTGTTACTGTGACGGTGTTCAAATGATAACTGAGTGAGCTAGTGGAACTGTTGTATTTCAATACCGCATTACACAGAGAACATTTGACTTCTTTGATTTGACTTCTAAATGAACCATTTTAAAATCCCACACCGCACTTCTTTTCGCCCGCGTCATTTGGTTTTCAACCCTGGTCTCTCGCGAGACGTGTTCACCTCTTGTTCTCACGCTCTATTCAGTTTGTCTGTTGGAATGTTGTAACAGGGTTCGAGCTCTTTTATTAAATGCTTGAAACCAGGGTTCTCTCCTACTGTCCTAGGAGAGGCTCCATCTTTTGGATCTTGTTGAATCGAACAAACAATGAGCATGATTGCGGAGCTTTATTAAGAACAACAACAGCATTACTTTAACTGCTTAAACTATAAATATTTTTTTCTAAACATATTAAGAGAGAGAGAGAGAGAGAGAAAGAGAGAGTCTCCTATAGGCTGCACTGTGTATTCTGCGTGCGTTTTTGCGAACCGTACTGTGACCCCCGTACCATGAGGGTTCGCAAACAATACACATACTGTTACACCCCTAGAAACAACCAATTACAGGTTTGTTTACAATTAGACGTATATTTGATATTTAAACACATTCTTGTGAGACACAGTATATTTATCAGTATCAGTTTAATGAGAAAGTTAAATTTAATTGAAAAAGTCAGTGCTCTTTAAGCACTGACCATATCTAATAGAGATGCAATGAGTTTTCCTCAAACAAAATTATTTAAATCCGCTGTCAAGCCTCCCTGTTAGCAGTGTCAGCTTTAGAATTATTCACAGACACAATACACATATCAAAGTGAATAGCAAGATTTGCACTATCATACCATGTCGTCACATCTCTTCAGAAACAAAAGGAAAACTAAATGAAAGGGAACATATCAAATCTGAATACCCCAGCAAGTAATAGGTGTGGGGTTCCCCCACCTGGAAAGCTCTCATATTGTGTTTCTGAAATAGAATGCTGTCCTGCAACTGTTGATTTACCCTTTACAATACTTACCACATTAATGAACTTGGAACAAGAGCCCTATTTTTTATGTATGTGGCAATCTTTGCGATGTATTCATGCATGATATGCAAATCCACATATTTCCATAATGGAATATGTAGATCACATTGATGAGGCGATCCAGCACTAATTGTGTGTCATAATAAAAAAATATCACAATACAATACAATGAAATGTTGTAATAGTGCCCACACTATGTTTGTTTTTGTCAACAGTGCTAACACATCTTAATGATGTGGAAGACGTATCTGAATTTATTGGTGTTTTTTTCTCTACATAGTAAACGTAGCAGCCCCAGACTGTCCAGCATGTAATGCAAATGCATTGACATAACTGAAAGAATGCAGTTGACTTTATGCATCTGCATGGTGTCATGTAGGGCTGAGCGATACGGCCCTAAAATAATATAACAATAATATCACATGATTTTTAAAATTAATTTCTAGAATATGTCTAGAATTTAAGTTTTATTCAGTATAAATATGAGTTTTATACATTCAGGAAAAAAAATTAAAATAAAAAAGTTTTATTTACCCTGCTTTTGTAGTAAATTGTGTAAATAAAAAAAAGTGAAATAAAATGAAACAAAAAATAAAAAATAAACTAGGTGTAGCATATTTAATGCATGTAAACTGCAAACACACAATTAAAAGTAAGTAGCAAAATAAATAAAAAAAGACTGTTTTCAAGAATTTCAGACAAATATAGAATCAGAATTTGGTAGACGTGTCATAGAAATGATTTTTTTTTTTGCATCAATAAGCTCAAAAGTGGATCAATTGATATCGCATATCCTGTATCCTGTGATCTATTGTGCATGTTCACATTGACAATAGCATTGTTGAAACTATACACAGTATTGTGCAGCCCAAGTTAGCACTGTGCGGCCACAGAAAACAGGTTGCCAGATTGATTTTCTTAAAACTTCAAAACTGACAGCTGTCAGTATATCTCTATAAACACTATAATCTAAAGTTAGTAGAGCAGTAAGATGAGGATGGCCTGTAGGAGTCACATGACTAGCCAGGCATATTCTCTGTATCACAGCTATTTAGAGCAGTGGCAGGTCTCATGCTTTGTACACAACAGCGTGGGCATGTGGGTGTTACTTTAGTGAAGTCTGGACATGAGGATTAATTTAGCAGACTGCAGCATGGGGGACAGGCTTCAGTGCGTTTCCAGCGGTGCAGATCACTTTATATACACCAGTGAGTTGTTCGGTTGTTTATGTTCTGAGATTGGCAAAGTTTGTTCCAGTCTGTAGTAAATAAAAGAGAGGCTTCCTTCCAGTCAACCAAGAGATTGTTGGAGTTTGAAGGTTTTTAGTGATTAACCCTGGCATTGTGAGAAAGAGTGGTTTTAAGTTGTTTTATTTGTCCACAGCTGTTGCCTTTAAATTTTAGAAAAAATACAGTACATTCAGAAAACATTCAAACCTTTTTTTCGTTGTTTTCTTATGTGTGTTTTGTTTGGTTGTTTTTTATTTTTATTTTTATTTTTGCTAATTTGTTAAAAGCACCACTCCACCGATTTGAGCATTATGGCAGAGTGCCCAGGCAGAAGTCCCTACTCAGTGAAGGACACATGATGAAAGCCCACCAGGAGTTTACCAAAAAAAGCACATAAAGGACTCTTAAGGCTTTAACTAACACCCTGCGCAAGTTGAGATGCTAATTGCTGTCTTACACCCTGCCAACAGGCACATCTTTTCACGCCTTGCACCTGTGACAGTTAAATAGCAATAGTCCTTATGACTATATCTATGCTAACGGGCGTAGTGGTCTGGAAATGAGGTGTGTTCAGGTAAATTTCAAGAATATTGCTATCTTGGCAACAGAAAACGCAGGTGCACAACTGATTGAAATGGACAACAGTCAACCATCTGATGTTTATTGCTATCTTGGCGATGCAAGCATGCTACATATGCTTACCCCTGTGTTTGTAAACACACATGGACACATATTAGTGTGAAAACCTAACTTATACATCATATTACCATTGTTCACCTCTCTCAGCAAGACCCTTCTCCCCTGATTATTTAGTTTGGTGGGGTGGCAGCTGTAGGAAAAGTCCTTGTTGTTCTCTTTTCAGGAACTTTCAGTACCTTCAGAAAATGTCTGTACCTTCTCCAGATCTGTGCCGCCCTTCACACAATTCTGTCTCTTGAGCTCTACAGGCTGCTCTTTCCTCCTCATGGCTTTGTGGTTTTTGCTCTAAGATGCATCATCAGCTGTGAGACCTTATATATAGAAAGGGGCATCCCTTTTCAAATCACGTCCAATCAACTGAACCTAGCAAAGGTGGACTCTTATCAAAGTGCAGAAACGTGCCATACTTCATGGCATCTGTGTTAGTGAAGAGGATAAATACTCCTGAATAAGCAGTTGCCAGAAATTATAGATTTATTGGTGTCAGTTTAACAGAATTTGATCACCAATAGTCATTACCCTATTAATTTGATTAGCAACACCTTGTGGAGTAGCAAAGCAGGGACTTTAGTAAGACTTAAGGATTGAGGGGTGAGCAGTAGTACATTTAGAGTGCCTGTGTTTGAATAAAAGTATTGATATTTAAGGCCATTTATCGATAATTTACTGTGAATAAAAACTATACACAATATTGATATTTTGTCCCACCCCTATTAAATACATTTGCAAATTATTCTAAAACTCTTTATTCACATTTTATTATTTCATTATGATGCACATACAAAATGTGAAAAAAGACCGTTTTTAGTGTGTAAGATAGCAATGAACATAGCATTTTTAAGATTTGTTTAATGATTCTTAACTTGAAATGGCCTAGCGTGAATGCCTAACATTGAAAGTTATTGCTATTTTAAATGAATTCAGCAACATTTTAAAAAGTTTTGCTCATTTATTACAATAATGCAAAAAGTATCTTTCCAAAAAAGAGCATGTCTGGTCTGATGATTAGAACAGCTTCTCATACTTGGTGCTCAATAGTAATTGCTTTCAAAATGATCCAAATAGATTTATGAGTGGGTGAGGTTCCAGTGCAGGAAATCACATCATGAAATGAGGCAGTATTGTGCGTTTGTGGGAGTGGATGCTTCAGCCAGAATAGAAAATAATGGCAATGTTATATTGTTTGAGCCAGCGCTGCATTTCACTTATCTCTCTTTAGGATAGCATGGGGAGTTGTGCAGATAAAAGGCTTGTGCTCTCATAAAAGGGATGGTACCTTTGGTGCTCATTAAACATCAGTCAGTCAGGCATTGTGTTGAGAAATGTGTTATTGTTGGCTTACACAATTACTTACACAATGGATTGTGATAAGTAGGCATAAGCTTCTTCAGCTTTTAAAGTTTGTGAGGTAATGCCACCAATTGTAAAATAGCCCTGCCTTTAACAAATTCTAGAACATTTACTTTTTTCTTTACTTTTTTCCCCCAATGCAGACAGTATGATCAAATTTATTTAATTTGTTAATATACGTCCATTTGTTTATTTCTGGTCTGAAAAAAATACCACTTTGTAACGTTGTAATGTTTATATCTCATTCTTTCTGCAAACATGACTTAAAGGAGGAATCCGTGGTAAAATAGACTTGGGGTGTAGTGAAATGTTTCACCCCCAGCTTTTCAAAATACAGTGCCCACAATGCTACTGATAGGGGCATAGCTATTTTACACCATTACCATCTTAAAGTAGCTCCACACTTCACTGGTAAAATCCAGAGGTTCCTAGTATTGAGCCTGTATAAGCCTGTTGGGAGCATCGGCTAAAAGTCCTGTATTTTGGAATGCTAGAGGTGAATGGATGGATGTACAGTACTTTCGAAAATAAAATGAAGTTGATCAGACATTAAATATTGCATTTTTTCTCTGCATTGATCTGCATTTTGTTTTTATAGTATTAAAGAACATAGCATTTAGCTTTCATGGCCTCCCTGCTAAAAGTCCCATGTATATACAGCTCTGAAAAAAAAATTTAAACAAGAGACCACTTTAATTTGACCAAATTCAAAACTTCTGGAATATAATCAAGAGGCAGATGGATGATCACAAGCCATCAAACCAAGCTGAACTTGCTTGAACTTTTGCACCAGAAGTGGCATAAAGTTATCCAAAATCAGTGTGTAAGACTGTTGCAGGAGAACATGCCAAGATGCATGAAAACTGTGATTAAAAAACAGGGTTATTCCACCAAATATTAATTTCTGAACTCTTAAAACCTTATGAATATGAACATGTTTTCTTTACATTATTTGAGATCTAAAAGTTCTGCATCTTTTTTGTTATTTCAGCCATTTCTCATTTTCTGCAAATAAATGCTCTAAATGACAATAATTTTATTTGGAATTTGAGATAAATGTTTTCTGTAGTTTATAGAATAAAACAACAATGCTCATTTTACTTAAACATAAAAGTATATATAGCAAAATCATAGAAGCAGATTCAGAAACTGAAGGGGTCTTTTTCCAGAGCTGTATATGTTATATATATATTTAATGTTAAAACAGTAAAAAAAAAAAAAAGAAGAAAAATCTGTCTCTCTTCCACTGACCTCACATTGCACTGATGAACCGCACAGCATACTGCATGTCTGGAAAACCGGCTGTACTTCTCTCAAAAGGGATAATTTTTGCTCTTCATGTTGTATCAAGGCCACCCACGCATGCGGTGGGCTGACCTTGAATGTGTTTTCTTGGCATAGCAACTACAGTTGAGAGTCCTGTAATACAGCTAAAGAGAAAGATCATCCAGGAAATTGGTGACACGTTGCTCGCTGTCTAGGGCTGTGTAGGTCAGCTTTTGTGACCACCTGGAAATAAAGGCCAACATATAAACCCTCTTATAACTGTTGTCCCTCACAAAAAATCAAGTGCACTCCAATGGTCCTTTGTGTGATACCATAGAAGAACCACTTTTGAATTTAACAAAAATAAAAATGTTCTTCAATAGATAAACCTGAAAAACCTTCCCAAGATATAAAGATGCTTATCAATTTAAAGAATCTTCATACTGACTCAAACATATCTTGTATGAAATGGTTCTTTTTAAAGTAATTTTGCAGTGATTCTGACACTGCAGTGATTCTGAAGTAATAGTGTTGTGCTGTTATTGTGTGTTGTGCTGGTGTGAGAGGATCAGACACAGCAGTGCTGCTGGAGTTTTTAAACATCTCTGTGTAACACACTCATTTAATTGCAAATTAATTCTGTTACCAAGTTTACAGAGCTTGGTGATGTGTTAGTGGTTCTATTTTGCAATGTAAACACAGTGTCGCTACTGTTGAGTTTCAAAGCTTTTATACTAGATAGACTAGGCTAGATTACAATTTTTAATTTTTGCTTTATTCTTTACAATTATAATTTGATTAATCTCATAACTAACTCACTACCCCTCAGACTCTCTCTCACACTCACACACACTGCTGCTGCTGCTCTGCTAAAGCTTTTTATTTATTTTTTTAACACATACAAAGATTGTATTTGAAAATAGTCAAAACTACCCTGTGATGATACATAAAAATATATATTTTAAAAATAAATTAATAAAAAAGAATACCAGGCATACCATACTGCACAACTGTTTTTGTCCCCCTCCTAAAAATACAGGGAAACACTAGCATATTTTACTAGCATATTTATTAATTATTAGCATAATTTATAGTTTTTCAGAATATATTGTTAAAACCAGTAATATAAATATAGTTCAAAATCGCAATCTCATTGCATCATCCAATTCGAGTCCTGTCTAATCACTTGCAAATAACAGTGCTGACATTCATCTCAACACATGTGATATAAGAAATAAATCCGTTTTTCTTACCCTCTGAACACAGTGTTTAAGAACTCCAGCAGCACAGCTTATCCACTGGTCCGCTGATCCACTCATGCCAGGGCAACACACACTAACACAAGATTACCATGTCAGTGTCTGAGAGTGATCCACCACCCAAATAACTCCTGCTCTGTGGTGGTCCTGTGAAGTCCTGACCAAGAAGGAGGATATAAATGTATTCAAAGAAACAGAAGGACTCAGTAAAGCTGATAAAATGGATAGTGAGAGTAGAAACAAGAAGCTGGTCATAAAATTCTGATATGACTGTGTACAATTATTTTTATTAGTGCAATTTAGTAATCTCTAGAGATTTCTACACCAGTAATCTGCATCTTTTGATTAATTTGGCTTTTGGATTCCAGATGCTGTTGAATAATACATGCTGTGAACAGACGATAAGACATGTCCGTGGAGTGATATTTGTACGCAGTAATGAGATGAAATTGCCTCGACTTTCTGTCATTTGTCTTCTGAGGATACGCCGGTACGTACAGGATGTTCTGGACGGAACTTGTGCATTCCCTGTTAGTAGAGTGTCTGAGAAAAATGCAGCAATCCAGTCACCAAATCACAGCTCGCAATAAATTTCTGCTTTTGTAGCGAATGTGCAGCGAAATCATAAACACTTGCCAGCGGCTGTAAAATAATAGCTTGCTGTAGTGTTATGCAAACCAAGGGTCTTTTGATCAATACTTGTGCTTCTATTTTTATAGCACTGCAGGCTGGCTTGTCATCGGTGAGAGGCAAGAAAAAACATGACACTCATTTAGTCCCCACCAGCACTGCTGCTGTATCCGCTGTATGACTTATCCTCTGCCCAGGAAGTCGACATGTTGTTCGACGTTCTGCTAAAGCTAGGGATGAGCAATACTTGGGGGGGGGGATAAAACCTTTGATATTCTTCAAATATCTGAGTGATTCTCAATTACAATTTCAATTATTATTTTAGTTCTTACATCAGAACTAAAAAAGGACTGTTTAATTTTTGTTTTTTATTTGTAGATGTACCAAAATAGAAACAGCACCGTTTAACCCACCTGTTATGTTCATTTGTCAGAAACAGCAATGGTGTTACCAGGTCATATTGACCCGGTGCATGGTTAATTATCCAAAAGATGTCTAAAACCAAAAAAATCATAGTAAGCAGTGTATATATTTAATTACTGACTTTCTATCATTATTTAGTGCAATGATGGTTCTTACCTCTAACAGGCAGTGGTTTAATTGGGATAATTCACTCGTTTTTCATTAAAAAAAAATACGTGTTCAATTTTTTTTAATGTTTCACTACTTTATTATTTTTGAAAGACCAACATATAAAACACAATAGTTTTACATAACACTGAAACATAACATTGCAATGTTGTTTTAGTTTTAGTTTTTCTGACATAGGTTTCAAATATGTGAGATGAACCATTTTCATGTCATATGATGATTACACTAATTATGGCAAGCAGAAGTAGTTTCACACTGAAAAAAATACTTTTAAATATTTTTCATAGACATTCAAACAATAAAATGGGTCAATTTGACCTGTAACATAACAGGAGGGTTAAATATATACAATGTGCAAAGTTTTATACCACAGAACATGTACTATTTGGATTGTAGGTAATGTTTAGCACTGCAGTGACACTGACATGGTGGTGGTGGTGTGTAAGTAGTTAGTGTGTTGTGCTGATATGAGTGAATCAGACATTGCAGCAGTGCTGCTGTCCTCTCTGTTAGACACTCCTACCTAGCTTCTTCATCACATAGATGTGAAGTCAGAAAGAGAAGGACACTGCCTGTCGGATGCTGTAACATTAAGCTGTTTAAAAACTCCAGCAGCACTGCTCTGTCTGATATAATCATGCAAATTATAATTAATAACTAACAATACACACTAACCCCTAAATAATACCTCCTATGTGGAGGCCTGACCATATAAAGACCAGGGTGATGGAAGGATACTAAAGTAAGCAGAGAAACAAAAGTACTACACCCTGTAATTGTAGAACATTAAAGAAAAGAGCTTTTATATGCTCAGTAAAGCTGAAACAAATGGTGTATAATGGGTGTAGAAACAAAGTGGTGGTCATAATGTTATGCTTTATTGGTGTATATAAAGACATGCATTAATGACAATTGCATTAAAATAAATAACCACCCAAAAATAATTTTAAGACTGTGTGACTGTGCACCTAACCCGAATAAATGTGCAACAGGTCTGAGATATAGTCAGTTTAGGTGATGTCCGCCGTGTGTGACCGTACCTTCCACAAGCTCATTTCTGAGCTCCACAAGTGTGTCTGATGCCTGCCTTGAAATTGCTATAACCCTGTGTCCCCTTCATAGACAACCTCCCTCCCCTGTTGCCATGGTGCTAGTCACAAGCGCTTACAGCCGTGTCTGAATTTTCCTAGTTGTCTTGTTAATCCAGGTGATGGAGATAAAAAGCACCAGATCGTGGAAGATGGAGCCCCATTATTCAAACTGCCTTATGATTGATTTGCCCATCATGAATATTGCATCGTTGACACAGAAGACATTCTCACTTGAAGCAATCAAACAGAAAGATAGAGTGTGTTAAATGTAACCAACAGCCGTGTGTGTCTTCGTGTGTTGTCTGGTTCAGGATGTCTGTTTTTCTTCTGAATTATTTAAGCAATACTGTATCCACTGGGGAACCCTCAGGGCCTTCTGGGTCTTCAGTGAAGGCTCACTGATTTCTGGGATGAAAAAAAGCTCTTATTGTTACACATTTATTTATTTTTTACTTTTTGTTGTTGTTCAGTTAAAAAAAAAGCTTAAATGGAAAATTATCACTTTTTCCTTTAATGCTATTAGATATTAAAGATATAGATAAACATGTTCTTCCATTTGTTGAAAACAGTGGCTGTAAAAAAATACGAATTGGGCAGTCTCTTAAATGTAAATCCACCTTAGATCTAGTGCCTCTGCTGGCTGGTTGCAGTATGATGTGTAGCTTTACCCATAATCTTATGTTTTAATACAAACTAACCCATTTTTCTCTCTCTTATCCATTTTCTCCTTTAAAGGAGAAATCCATTTTAAAATGGTCTTGGGTATAATGAAACCTGATAATGTTTATGAACTTCTGACAAACAGTCCACTTCCATTCATCCCCAGCATTTCAAAATATAGCGCTTTTAGCCAATGCTCCCAACAGACTTACAATGCTAGTGATAGGGGCATAGCGTTGCTCATGCAAAGAAAATCACTATTTTTAAACCACTAACAAACTCAAATTGGCTCTACACATCATTCGTAAAATTCAAAGGTTCTAAGCATTGTTAGGCTTTTGGGAGCATCGGATAAAAGTCAAGTATTTCGGAATGCTGGATGTGAATGTAGGTGGGCTCCAGACTTCACTGGTAGAATTCCAAAAAAATAGTCACTGAGAGCTTTGATAGTGCACAGGTAGTTTATTAAAAAACAACTGTTTATACACACAGTACCTTGAAGTAGGATACGGAAACAGATTGCAAAATGAATTCTGTGGAAATGCATGAATTTCAGCTGTTGCAAAAAAAAAAACCTCTATAATATTCACGCATTTCAAATGAATTAATTTTGTAATCTGTTTCTCTATACAGTAAACTTATCATGACTTAATTTCTTAATGTAACTTAGTTTTGTAAACTTAATTCTGCTATATTTTAGGAAGGTGGTTACACTTAGAAAGGAAGTGATTGACAGCCTTTGCTGGAACAGACCACTCACAGAGTAGCTACAGAGATGTTAGCTAGTTGGTGTGTGGGTGTAGTGTAGTGTAGTTTGTTTAAGCAATAATACTCTCAAAGTTCGTGCTATAACGTGTAATATTGGCGCTGCGGTTGTAGGCACAAGGCCGAGTACTGTAGAGTGCCTATATTACACGTTATAGCACAAATCTTGAGTGTATTATTGCGATTATACCACAGTTTCATTATCGCTGTTTATTGAAAGATTTTGAGTTAAAAATTATGGGTTTTAATATAGTTTAAATTCCAGCTCTGTTTGTAGCTGCGCTGTTTGGCTTGTAAGCGCTGCATCATTGCTAGGTTACCTGTATGTGGCGGAGTAATACATGGAGAGCTTCGTTTACAGTGCATTACCAGCTGATAATGGCACTCATAGAAAGCTTCTCAGCCAATCACCTTGCAGGGTCGGAATTAACTGTGGTATAATAGAAATTTTAATTGTTGTATAATAAAATACATAGACTCTACAGTGGAGACATTAAACAGTTTTTGCAAGATATTTGTAAAGAGTAATACAGTATATGGACAAAAGTATTGGGACACATGCTTTATACCCCCTAACCCACTCCTGGTATTAGACATGGTGTCATTAGGTTTGTGTTAATCTGTTGCGGGGAGCTCTGGTGGGAGTATTTCTCTAGAGGGACTAGACAAGCTGTGTGTGCAACTCAACGTATCTAAATGCATTAATTAAAAAGGGTGTCTACAAACATTTAGACATTGGACAAGGTTTTTTTGAGTCCTCACCCACATCAGTATCTTTAGCCTTCAGCTTATCATGTTCTTGACGTCATCCCTTCTGTTTTTAACAGTTGTGAGACAAGAAGTGGCGTTGGAAAACTGCATTATCAGTGTTTTTCCATGACTGAGATCTCAAAATCAACAACGTCTTTTCTTGCTGTGTTTTCCAGCCTGCCTCTTCCAGCTATTTTTACAGTGAGCTTCCCCAGTTAAGTTAAAAAATCCTTAAACCCTGTGTATAGGCCTATGTTTTTCCGTTTATCCCTTTTGTAAGTAGCTTGCTGTTGCAGTTTGCATCAGTTTCACAAACCCTAAAATAGAACCCTGAGGGACTGCACAAGTGTGCTAAATGCTCACCAAATAATTCATAATGGTTTCTTCACTTGGACTAACAACTGAATAATTAACCTAGGGTTCAGTGTGTTAACTCTCTGTAGAAAAGCTTGCCTTTTTGTTTTCAGAGTGAAAGTGCAAAAAAACATGCTAAAACCTCTTGTGCTTGCAAACATCTTGCATTATTATTATTACCGGGATTGTACTACTGTGTCTAGTTTAGTTTTTAGTCTAAAACGCTATGGATTACCTCACCTACCTCACCTCACCAATGGAAATAGCACTAAAAGAATATTACAATATTTCAGGGTAATGGAAAAAAAAAACATTAAAAAATATAATTTATATAAATATACAACTGTAACAAAGTAATTGTTCATGCATCCATAACATAAGCATAACATACTGCAAATATTACAAACGATATAAAAGAAATCCCCTAAAATTTTACAGTAAATAGCAAATTAAATACAGAATAGACAACAATTAAGACAGAATACTGCTATTATCACAATATGGATTTTTTGTTTGTTTAAAAAGTGTAAACAATATTGTTTCATACAATACAATATAGCACACCCCTGCTATGGTCAAGAATTAGATGTAAAGTCATAATGGGAATTTTGTTTACAGTGTAAAACCTTTTATTTTCACTGTGGGGAAACATGAAGAGCTAGAAGAGCAGAGGTAACAGTAAGTGATGGCTAGAGTCATGTTAATTCCATCAAATTTAGCTCCCAACATTTTTCAGTTTTGAATTAACGAATTTGAACAGCAAATGTCTTCTTAATTTTTTCCTGCCCGGACATAGTTCACTGCTCTTCGACCATGCCATGAGGATGCTGTCAGATTTAGATTGCACTCGGTTTGGCTGCAGCTGTCTGAAGGCATAACCGTCACTAGTTCCAAAGCTGTGGGAGACAGAGCAGCGCTCAGTAATTGCAAATTTTTCTCAAGAATATATTTGATGGAGTTGTCAGTTTGCACCTTTGAACTGAATTCCCCATAACCTGGAATAAGCTGTTCTGCTGTACGTTACCTCTTTTTACCTCCTGTGTCCTTTTGGACTCTTTGTCTCATGCATTGTATAGCAGCCTTTCAAGACTAGGAGTTTCATTTGGCCCTAGATTCGTTTTGCATCACTTTGCATATGGTTTACATAGATGAGCTGTCTTGCAATATAAAAATACAACAGTTTGGGCTCAGAGTGGTCCAGCAACCTTATGATCTGCCACTACATTAGAAGATCACTGGTTTGAATCTTGGTCATGCTGCTTGCCATCAGCAGTAGGAGTCTGAGAGTGCATCGCTTTTTTTTTTTTTTTTTTTTTTTTTATATATACATATTTTGATTTTGGCTAGATACATAGTTGTTATTCACGTTATGCTGATATTTCGTGATGAAAGGATAAATAGATATTGTACAAAATAACGTTGCTCTTCAATAAAATATCCTAATTAGTTTTTTCCTTTTGTCCTGGAAGTTTTTTTTGCATATTACATAAAATTCAGTTGTTGATAGAGCAAAAAAAACATTTTATTGGATTTTAATTGAATCAAATCTTTCTTTAAACCAAACAGTTCCTGAAATGTGCTTTTTTTTAGATTTTGTCGGTTTAACATGGAGCAGTTATTTTACTCCAATTTTTGATACAAAAATAGTCATATTTTAATACCACAAAAGTACCTGCAGAAAAGAAAACTATTGTATTATATTATATTATTTCAAATATTGTGCTGCTCTTTGAAATAATTATACAAAAATGAAGGAGACATCTGAGACAATATTATAAATATTGTTCATTGTTCTTTGTCAATACAGGAAACTGATTTGTTGGACATCACCCATATCAAGGATGCAAGAACTGGAAAATGCACCAAAACACCAAAGGTAAGAGTTGTTGGCCATTGGCTCTATAATATTCCTTTTTATGTGATAATCTATTTATATTCCTTCCATAACTTTAGCATACACTAAATTGCCAAATGTATCCCAAACACCCATTTGAATCATTGAACTTAGGTTCAAATCACTTCCATGGCTGCAGGTGTATAAAATCAAGCGCCTAGGCATGCGGACTGCTTCTACAAGCATTAGTGAAAGAATGCATCACTCTCAGGAGCTCATTGAATTCCAGCATGGTATTGTGAAAGGATGCAGCACCTTTGCAACAAGTCCAGTCGTGAAATTTCACTACTCACCACTACTAAATATTCCACAGTCAACTGTCAGTGATATTATATCAAAGTAAAAGCAACTGAGAACAAAAGCAAAACCTCTGTCAATGTCAATCTCTACAGACCTCCAGATGTCATGTGGTCTTCATATTAGCTCAGATTTGAAACAGTAGATCATAGGAAGCTGCTTCATGGAATGTGTTTCCATGGATGAGCAGCTCCATCCAAGCCTTATATCACCAAACATAACGCGGGCGAGCAGATACTTTTGTCAGTATAGTGTAATATAGAAGCTGTCTGTATCTACTCTCTTTTATTAGGTTTCAGATATATTCCAGTTAAGAGCAGTCTTACCTATTACACCTACTGTATGTCCCGACCCTGTACTAAATATAGATTAATAGCACTCATGGGTGATAAGAATCTCTGAATGAGGGTAATGGGCTATGCAGTCTGGGCTGGAGTGCCAGAGGCAGGCATCTGGACCCACACTCCAAGCTAAAAAAAAAAAAAAAGTAGCAGTGATTTCCCAGGCTCGTTTTTGTGTTATTTACACACACATACACGCACGCACATACACACAAATACATGCACGCACATACAGCCAACATAGTGAGATTTCACAGTGCCAGTACCTAGGCAGGCGGCTAACTGCATGCTTAATTACAAATGACAAGGACAAAGAGAGGAGAAAAAAAAACATATCACTAACACAGAGGTGATGTGAAGCACATGTGGCTATTTTGGTTAACCAGGCCAAACCAGGGCAAACCAGAATACATGTCCCTAAACCCTGCTGAGATTGGCTGTGTGCTGAAGTGTGTAAGATGGTTTATAATCAGTATTCCTCCCCTTTCCTTCCCTCTTTGTTGAGGTGAACTGTGCGGCACTCGAGACAGCGTCTTACAGAGATTTCTCAGGGCTGTAGGATGGCTTAAGGGTCACGGCTGAGAGTAAGTCGGGGGAAACGTCTTGTGTCAGCGCTGACTGAATAAATCTCAGAAATTCTCATTCATATGACGCCGCCCGCAGCTCACTCCCAACTGTTCAGTCACCCGTGCAGGGTGAGGTCAAAACTGGTTGAGGCAAAAAAGAAAGAGAGAAAGAAAGAAAGAAAGAAAATGAATGAGAATCTTATTGAAATCTCATGTCGTGAGGCTTGAGATGTTGTCTGAGGGAACGCGCCCGGAATGATAGACTGCATTACTCAGCACCTAATGAAATATGACAAACGAAGCGTGATGGAGGGAGGCCAATGCTACATGCTGGAGGAAGAAATTTATACCATTGTCTAGGGATGCACTGACTATTTGGTAACTGAATAGAACACCGGCAGTGCATTTTTTTTTTTTTTTTTTTCCCTTTTCAGCCAAATATTTTCAGTTGGTAAATATTAAATGCTACACAGTGTTAACTAAGCGTCATATTTCTGTAGTTTTGTGTTTAAGTTTTCTTTAAAAAAGGAAAATTTCTTTTTTTTTTCTTTCTTCAATTTTCATCCCAATTTTACTCAACACACTCATTAGGACTCCCTCTATCACTAGTGATGCCCCAACACCAGGAGAGTGAAGACTAGCACATGCCTCCTCCAACACATGTGAAGTCAGCCACCGCCTCTTTTCGAACTGCTGCTGTTGCAGCATTGTCGTTTAGCATCACAGCACGTTCGGAGGATACTCGGTTCCGATACATCAGCTCACAGACGCCTGATCACGTGTTGATCGACATCACCCTTTGGAGCAATGTGGGGTGAGAATGCCATCTACCCACCCTGCTGAAAAAGGCAAAGCTGCATGTGCGGTGGTTTGAACCTGCGACCTCCTGCTCATAGTGGCAGCCCTTTAGTCTGCTGGACCGCTCAGGGCCCCTGACTTCTTTAATTTAAGCTATTTATATATTCAGTGAAAAAAAAATTGATTTTCAGCCTTTGGCCTCTCTTTGGCCAAATTTTTAGTTTAGTTTTAATTTGTTTGATTTTGGTTTCTGCCACTGTCCTCATATAAGAATTAACACAGCAGATGGAAGCTGGTAAATATTTTAAACTGAGTGTTTTCACATGCACTCAATTTTTTTTTTTTTGTATTCATTCATAATAAGGTTACTACAGTCAACGATTCCTCAAGTCATGTAAACAGCATACTCTGATTTCTTAGAACAGAGAAAAGCATTGTTCTGTGATATTATGGGCTGATTTAGATTATTGCCTGATTAATGTAAACGTGATATACATCAGATTACTGACAAACTTCAGTGTTCTGCAGTAATCAGACTCTGAAGTGCACATAAACGCGCTCTCTGACTTCCGATGCAGTCTTGGGTGTAATGAAAACCTAATGCCCGGTCTGGGCAGGAGCTATGATGAGATCTCCATCTCTAATCACTATTCTTATTCCCAAAGGCACAGTAAGCCCATAATAGAAAACCATTTGCTTTAAATGCGTTATCAGCAAACGATTGCGCATTGCACAGTGTCGTCACCATTCTGAACAGTAGGATCATAAATGCCATGCTTATGTTTGTTGTGCTTTTAAGTTTTTTATAAGGTGTGCAAATTAATAAGAAAGAAAGCCCATTAAAGTTACAATCAGTTAAATAATACACAACAAGACTTATATTCACAGAAAGAGATTTTTTTTTTAGTCCTTTTTTAAAAACGTCTGCTTTTGTCTGTTAATTCTCTTTCCTCTTTTTCCAAGAATTTCATAAAAGCATCAGGGAGAGTGTTAGACCGTCTCACTAGAGCGCTACAAGGACTGTAACAGGCAGAGATTGATTCTTTGGAAATGGAAATTGTGGAGATAATGAGACAATTTATACCACAAATGTATATGAGTCAAATTAAAGCTCTGGGACAGATCACTTGGAGGGATTAAGCAGTGGATTGTTGATGTGTACCCATCTGCTGAAAAGCCACTGGTGCTTTGCTGATGGCGTTGCTATTGGTAATGAACATATGGTTCGCTAGAAACTGTTTTTCCTCGGTATGTGAGCCAGACATTTGCAAACAATATGCTAATAGATACATATCTATAGACATCCGTACATTTATATATAAAAATGCGCCCTTTCATTTTAAACAATATTAAGATATGGTATGGTTTTATATAACTATAAATGTGTTTATATAAAATGTATTTATATAATTAAAATGTGTAAATGTCATTTTACTATGCCCTTGCAGCTGGTGTTTCCCCTCTTCACACCTTTCTGGCTGCTCTTGGGTTGTACTTGCTAGGATGGCCTGAAGTGGCCATGTTGGCAGTTTTATTTATTGGATGTCCTATAAAGGACATGGATATAATTTGCACACATTTATCGTCACTGTCACACAAAACTTGTGCCTCCATTTTTCTGTTTTTTATTTAGTTTTTGACACAAGTTAAACTAGCAAATTGCTTTCTCTTTTTTAAGTTTTCGTATAGAAGCAATAAGGGAGAAAATGGCACTGTTTATATGGAAAGACAACACAAATTTAGTTAGAGCAAATCATCATAGTGGCTTCCAGGTGCAAAGATATTCTGTTTCCAAAATTGTGTAAAGTATTTTACATTCCTCAATCCTCAGTGTTATCATCCACAGTAATACCACAGTACCACAAATTACCACAGTAGCTGGTAATAATACATGGATCTGCCTTCTTTGCCAAGAATTGTCTGTTCAAACAGTCAGTCAGTTCAGCATTCTTTAGCCTTTTCGGGACATGACAAAAGTCATAGGACACATTTTGGTCTGTGTATATACAACTCTGGGGAAAAAAAAAGAGATCACTTAAAAATTATGAGTTTCTTTGAATTTATTAAATAAAAAAAAAAACTCTGGAATATAGTCAAGAGGAAGATGGATGATCATTAGCCATCAAACCAAGCTAGGAGTGGCATAAAGTTATCCAAAAGCAGTGTGTAAGACTGGTGGAGGAGCACATGCCAAGATGCATGAAAACTATGATTAAAATATTGATTTCTGAACTCTTAAAACTTTAAGAATATGAACTTATTTTCTTTGAATTATATGAGGTCTGAAAGCTCTGCGTCTTTTTTGTTATTTCAGCCATTTCTCATTTAATAAATGCTTTAAATTACAATATTTGTGTTTGAAATTTGGAAGAAATGTTGTCTGTAGTTTATAGAATAAAACAACAACGTTCGTTTTGCTCAAACATATACCTATAAATAGCAAAATCAGAGAAACTGATTCAGAAACTGCAGTAGTCTCTTAATTTTTTTTTCAGAGCTTTATGTATATAGCGTTATGTTGTAAATTGCAGTCCTCACAAAATATACCTTGCCTCAGCTCTTCTCTCTGGGCACTGAGCCATCCGTACTCAGCCCAGCAGGCAGAGGAACTGGCAGGACCTGGGCCAGAGACGAGTGCAGGAAGAGGCTGCTCTCTGAATCCTGCCCACTTCTTCTCAAGCAAAAAATGCCTCTAGGAGGATTAGCAGCTCAACATCATTGCCATGAAATCAGGCCACCCCATCTGTTGACACGCTTCTAAAGGAGAGGAGAGCCCGAATGTCAGTTTGGACGTCAAAGTTAAATCAAACCTTCAGCTTCTAATTGTACCTCGCCTTTCTGTTTCATAGTAACTGATGTTTCTGGAGCTGAATGTATTTTTAGATTGAGGATGATATCGAGGATGGAATTACCACTCATTAGCAGAGCCCTTCATTTGATTTGGCTGTCGTACCAAAAGAATAAATGTTCTGTTCAACAGCCTCTCAGATTTTTCTTGCAATTATAATAATCGATTAAAGTTATGCAGCTGCGAAATTAATTGTGCTTGTGCCACCAAATTGTTATAATGATCTTATTTGCGAATTGAATGCCTCGTTTTCTCTGGCACACGCAGTCTCGTTGTGGCGGAGGGCAAGCAGTCAATTTTCTTTGCTGAATGGGGGGAGAAAAGAAAGGGGAGAAGCAGTAGGGGTGCAAAAATATATTGATATGAAGATTGCAGAATCACAATATTTAATTTTGCAATACTGTATTGATTTTACAAAAGAGAATTTATTTTTTAATATTGGAAATAAAGATTGTGGCAGGTTGTGGTTCATTTTGTATTGTGTTCTCAACCCCTGCCCTCTAGATAGCAGTGTTGTACTCAGTCTTTAGATTACACTGTTCTGACCAGGGGTGTGATATATTGTATCGTACACAATAATATCTACAACATTTTTGAATATCGTGAACGATATTATGTATTATTAGTATCGTTACATTCTGGATCATTGACTTCTGTTACAATCTGATAAAATTCTTGTATTTTTTAATATATCAGTTTGGGGTCTTCCATATCATATTGTATGCAACAGTAAAATGGAATTTTTATTGTATTGCAGTAGTGTATACTTAAAATATTTCGTTTTTTAATTCACTGTTTTGTCATATCGCCAAGGGTATCATTATCGTGAAAATACCATGCAATATTATGATATTATTTTATGGCCATATCTCCCAACCCTAGTTCTGACTGCATAAAAAGGAATATTATGAATATTATATAGTTTTTTTTGATACTATGACAGTTTTCAAACAATCACAATATACAGTATCATCTTACCTTACTGATTATTGTATTGCTATATATCGCAATAAACTGACTCTAAACCCCTGTATCATGATACGTATTGTATTGCCAAGTTCTTGCCTCTACACAGCACTAAGACGCAGACATTGTGCACCTCCAGCACAAAGCTGTTGGAACCCGAGGCGCCGTGGAGCTTCACTTTGCTTGAAGATGGGCTAAACATTTGGCAAAAACCAGTTCCCAGTGGCAGCAGAGCCTTGATGGATTGTTGCCATAGAAACTCTTGTGGAAAGGCTCGCTCTGTGTGTGACCAAAGCCATAGGCACATGAGCTAATGAGGTAGGAAGAAAGGGCATCCAACATGGCGAGGAGCCGGAGCAAGGACAAGGTGACAACACAAACAACAGTGTTTCACTGCAGACAGGTTGCAGCCCTCCCTGTGTGTTCGCCCGGCTGACTCATCTGATCCAAAACCTCCTCCTCCCCAGCACAGCCAAAATAATGAATATGCATTTTGGACCATTCTCGCTTGGAGAAAGAGAGAGAGAGAGAGCAAAAGAAAGAGAGGGAGAGAGAGGGAGTGAGAGAGAGAGAGAGAGAGAGAGAGAGGGAATGTTTGAGGAGAATCATCATTGATTACCATAGATTTGCTGTGTGTGTGGGTGGTGGCGAGGGTCCAGGGAGGGGTCTTACCTCACTGAATAAGAATAAAAAACATCCTCACGTGCCATAAACATGAAGTATGTTGTTTTCTTGTATTTTAGACTATATAAGGCAATCAGTGCAGTCCTAAAAGTGATTTGATGTACTTTTCTCTTAACCATTTTAAAGCAGCAAAGGGGGTAAAATATTTGTAACATAAATGTGCTTTTGTCACCATTCCTGCAAAGGCTATTACCGTATTTTTCACACTATAAGGCGCTCTTAAAATCCTTTAATTTTCCAAAACAATTTACCAGTCGGGTTGTTAAGAGCAGTAAAGCCACTCCGCTGAAGTACAGCATTATAGAAGAGGCACAAGGCTGGAGCAGTATTAGCATTAGCTGCTAACCGTGCTGAGTGCTAGCTCTTTCGCCGTTCAGTGGTGAGTGTTATCGGCCTGTAGCCTGCTCCTAACCCTGGCAAGCACTGCTGGAGCAGTATTAGCATTAGCCACTAACTGCGCTATGTGCTAGCTCTTTCGCCGTTCAGTGGTGAGTGTTATTAGCCTGTAGCCTGCGTGTTTACCGTATTAAAACAAGCTACGTGGGACAAACCGCTAGCTAATATCGCCCTGGCTTACAGGAAGACTGCTAACCACGGCTAATGCAATCTCTTGAAAACCTAATTTGGAAATCTAAACTTACTGTGAATAAACAGAAGCTATTTACTCACCCAAATAAACAGTTTTCAGGAATGAAATAACCTCTTGTCTTAGCTATGGTCAGTATTCATGACTTAACCATGAAGAAAGCACTAAAATCCAGGGACAATCCAAGTGACCATAGACAGATTATATAAAGTGGAGCTTTTTGGCCATAAAGAGCTGCGTTACATTTGGAAAAAAAATCAAAGTAAGATTGTCATGCCAGCTGTGAAGCGTGGTGGTGGTGGTAGTATAATGGTTTGGGAGTGGTCCAAGATGTCCTGCTTCTATTGTGGGCAGGGTGGCTATAAATTCTTCTCCATCAGAGAAATTAAACGTACACTTAAGAAATGGTCTCAACAAAATCCTGACCTAAACGCTGTTGATATGTTGGAAGTACCAGAAACTTTACTGCTTTGGAATGAATTTCATATTTATAAATAATGCTAATCCAGACAGATGTACACTAGTCCCAGATTCAATACTGTAGAATGTGTATTTATGTGTATTACCATTCGTATCAACACTGGCAGATATGTAAATTAGATATACCAGAAGCATAAGCCCGTAAGCCCAGAAATCCCATATCTGTGTGTACAAAGTATTGTCACATTTTGCACAAGAATTAAGGAGTACAACCCATGTGCTGGTAGCTAAGAAAGCAGATTTGCCGATTTTTCAGTAGAATATACAGTTTAAAGACATGCGTGATTAAACTGTGCATTTCCATTTTCAGGAAGGAGATTTATGTGGATTTAACCTTTTGCCCTGTTGGACTGTATTAAAGTCGAGTCAGAAGCTGCAGAGGAGCAGAACATTCATCATTACTTAAGCTGTCAGTGAGGTTGTGCATGATTAGAAATGCTGAAAGTCAGGAATTTTAATAACATGTGTTTTGAAAAGCAGTAAACCTCTCTTTTAATCCTAAGTTTGCACCTCACATCTGAAGGAGATCAAACATACTGTCTGTTTCCAGTTACATCTTTATAAGAACTTTTCAATCCCATCATCAGTTCTGATAAAATCTCTTACAGTCACTCTAAACGATTTTCTTGGAATCTGATCTGTCCGTGTAATGGAGCTCTCATTAAGCAAGGGAACTCCAGTGATTGTGGAATTGGCACACAGTAAAGTGTGTCAGTGAAGTGTGTGTATGTGGGGAGGTTTAATTAGAAATGGTAGATGAGTAACATGAAATCAGTAATATATACAAAAATAGGAATGCACTAAAACGATTAGTCTGAAAATAGCAAAAAGCACTTTTATTGTTTAGCTTAAAAAGTAGAAATTATTGGTTTTAATTAATAAAAAATATGAGTCAGAATAATCTGACTTTAATTATAAATATTTTAATGTAAACAAAATAATTATTGTAAGATTGCAAAATCGAATTATATTATGATTAAAATCAGTTAAGTTAAAATGCTGGGACTTCCTTATATTTTTGGGAGGGAGACAGAAATAAATGTGTAGTGTGGTTATTACCTTTTTGTACTCTCCTTTTGTGCTATCTCAGGCTAGTAAGGTAGTGAAGGTAGGAGAGAAAATGTGCCGAATGAGTGTGTGTATGTGTGGGGTGCATGTGGGGGTGTTTGCATGCACATGTGTGGGCACGCCTTCGTAAGAGAGATATCAAAATATAGCAAAATATAATTGAGGAGCATAAATAAAAAGTAAACTAACTTTGCTAGACTTTGCATTTGTTTGCCTAACGACTGGCTGACTTTCTTTGTGTAAATTTAAGTGCACATGTGGTTTGAGTAGCACTGAAGTGCATTCATGATTAGCACTGTAGTGAATAGCACTACTGAGGTAAATGTATGATAACACTGGAACTGCTGATGTAAATGTGTGACTTGAGTAACACTGTTTAGTTAAATGTATTGTTGGTAGGTTTGGAAATAAAACATTTTAAAAATAAAACATGTTCAAAAATATTTTTACATTTTAGTTTTGTATTAGCTTTTTTCTTTAATAAGCAAGATAAAAATACATTTAGGCTATTTCATTAATTTAGTTATTAAAATGGCAAAATTAAAAAATATGTGAAAAAATTTGTTTGTTGTTAGTTTGTATTCTTTATTTATTTTTGGTTTCGGCCAAAAATTCATTTCAGTGCATCCATAAACATTTCTGTTCTATTACATTTTTATTACATTTAACAGAGTCTGATGGAACATCTGTTATGAAAAATAATAAAGAAGGATAAAGAACTAGAACTGAGCAGGGAAATCCAGTAAGTGAAACCTCTCCAACCTATTCTTGGCAATCTTCATTGAATTAAAGTATAAAATTGGCTTGTGCGTCTGGACCAAATATATCAAAGATGCCAACATGGGCCAGAACAGAGGGATGAGTCATGGCGTGTAGGAGCGAACTCCACTCCGCTTATCACTGAAGCACACTGGTGCCTGTCTAGCAAACCAGTTTCAAAAGCGACAAGCATCTCTTTGCTGCTTTGCCTCATATAACCTTCTTCTGCACGCTCAGCTTGAGGCCATTCTGGATGGAGAGTGCTGCAACATAGTAAATGCATTTAGCTTATTTAAAAAGATATATTTCAGCTAATTTGCTTTGAGCTGAATGACAAACCGTGGGCACATTTTCTCTGTACAACAGACAGCAGTACATTAGAAACCTGGAACAGGGTTTTTTTTTTGTCTCCATTGTCTACATTTTTAGCTTTATCTCTGCTGTTTCATCACGCTTGTGCTCATCCAACCAGAATCTCCAGTCTCAGTGTTTGTGCACTGAATTATATTTGTTCAGCCATTCGTTGGGCTGTGCCGCAGATAGCGTGCAGAAAATCACTTCTTGATTGGAAAGTCATTGCATTTCATTGTAATTATCTTCTGGCAGCTGATGCAGGAACAAGGGGTCCAGTGCACCTGTTGAGCATTTACCAGTCTCACACACTGGTAAACGCTGGAGGAGAGAGATACAGTATGTATTGTCTAGGGAGGATATTACCAGTAGTTTCATACGTGATTATCATCAGAATACAGGATTTTTATATTCGTAGTGCATAGGCATCGGGTCATATTATCATATTGCTTATGCTCAGTGCTAAAAACTAATTTTAGTTCAGAGGTTTTAGAATGTTTGTTGCACTTTTGTAGGGCCATTTTTTCCAAATTATGTTTTTTTTTTTCTTTTAAGAATTTTACCTTTAGGGAAATTCTACAAATGATAGCAGATTGTACTGTATTCATTGAAATTAATTTGTATTATTTTGTAAAACTAAAGATATTTTAGTTATTCATTTAGCTGTTTTCCACAAAAAGATGTAGCAGTCACAGCTTTGGTCTACACAATTTGAAAATCAATAAAATACATCTGTGATGAACAAATTCAAGATTCAAGATTCAAAGAGTTTATTGTCATGTGCACAGTAAGAAACAAGTTTCCTCGTACAATGAAATTCTTTCTTTTCCCCTCGCCAAGTATGCTGCATAAAGATAAAAATAGAAAATATACAATAAGCAAGAAATTAACTAACTAAATATAGATATAAAATTGGTGTTAAATTTCTGTCTTTACATCATTTCTTCATAAAAGGAAAAAAAATTGGCGAGGTGGCCAAACTTTTGCATGCCTTTGCCATTTCTAACTTGTGAAACTCTGTTTTTTTATTTTAATAATGCCAAGACATGTTCTCAGCTAACATATTGGGCCTAAATGATGCCTAGGCATATTTACACCAATAGTCATGAATGTATATGCAAACAAATAACTTTTAATAAATTGGCCCAAAATGTCAATTCAAATGTAATGCTAATTTATTAATCAGATAATGTAACACACAGTTCTAGGTGGTATGCCTCAGTGTATGCCACATCTTACAGTGTGCACCAGGCTGTACAGATTCTCCAGTCAGTAGATAAGCCGCTGTGAAGAAAGGTAGTACTCACTCTGAGCACACCGCATTCTTCCACTGGCACCTTAATGAGCCATGACCTATACCCACGGTTCAACTACTGACTGCTCACTTCTCACCAGCAGCACATCACCCTTGGCAACGGAGCGAACAAGTCTTAGAGCAGGGGTGTCCAAACTACGGTCCGCGGGCCATTTGCGGCCCGTTTCCTTTTTTGGAGCGGCCCGCGAGGTATTTTAGAAATAGAATGAAAGTTGGCCCGCTGTTAAGCAGGTTTTTATAACGTGAGATTCAAAGTTTGAACACTAGGTGTCAGAAACGGGCCAAAGAGTCGGAGATGGTGCGCATTTCTAGCGCAGAAAAACGGGCCAAAGAGTCTAAAAGTTTGCGGAATTTAGGAGTTTTATTTTAAGAGACATCATGAAATTAAACATCAATTTGAAAAATCTTAGTTTATACAACACTGTCAAAGATAAAGATAGTTAGTCAAGTAAAATGGTGTGTAAATGAAATAATCAGGAAAAAAGTATTAATGAAAGTGGTATAGTTCATTATTTGTTTTATTACAGTCTTTGGCCCCTGACTTCAAATATATTTCTCCTTCTGGCCCCCAACAAAAAAAGTTTGGACACCCCTGTCTTAGAGAGTTTAGAGCTCCTGTTTGACAGCATGTATCAATAATTTCTCGCAAAACTATAGCTTATATCACAATATCAATATTTTGTCCCACCACTAATGTTGATGGTTAGTTATTTTGATTGTTCCCTTTTTGATTATGTATAGGAGTTAAAATTGTCATCAGGATGTCAGGGTGTTTTCTCACTTGGCAGTCTGGAACAAGGTTTATGTGTTTCTTACTTTGTATACATTTCATCACGTTCACTTTGATTTCACACTGCAGTTAATTTAACAGACTGAGGAACTTGCTCCATCCCTTAATCACCTACATAGTCTGCATCTCTGTATTTCACATTTCAAATGTATTTCACATTTGATTGTTTTGTAGAATGCTGTCAGTTCAGCAAGGATGCTTTTCCAGGTGTTGAGGCACATTTTGACCTGCATGCACATCACATTTCAGAATGAGCAAAATAGATTACCCTTGAATTTCACCTATTTCTGTTTATTAGTAAGAGCGAATCTACAGTTACAGTAGATACAGGGGTCACAAATGTAATATGTTGCACCCATACTGCTGTGTGACGCACAGCCACATGAATTGATGATAGCAAGCCTTAACTTCCTGTGATTGTTCCAGAAGTCTAAAAACCACTGGACCAAGATCACCTCTTTTGATCCTTAAAAAATAGTTCACATATTTTGTGCACCTGCTGTTTTGGTTAGGACCCCTTAGATTAACCTCAGTTAAGTCTTAAGCTTTAGGTTGGGTGTAGGATTTGGGTTGAAGTATGGGTTTTAAATTTAAGACTCAGTAAAATGTCAACAGCTGTAACCTAAAGTTTGAAAAAATAAACTTGGGACCAGAAGGTTTGCTGGTTTGAACCCCTTGACTCCCATAAAAAGTGCTTGGGAAAATGAATGAATGAATGAATGAATAGCGTTTTCTTCTACCTCCCCCTCCCCCTCTCTCAACATTAACAACTGAGGTGCCCTTGAACAAGGGCACTCAACCCCTAATTACCCATCAGGCATGGAGGTGGCAGCCCACTGCCCCAGGTGTGTACGCACACTGCCCTTGAATTCCGCTTATGTTCACTGCTTGTACTGCTATGCATTGCCAAGTGTGTTCCATTTTAATTGTAAAAGAATATAGTAATTCTGGCATCTAAATGCGACGATTAAAATATGCTGTATAGACAAAAGTATTAGGACCCAAGCTTATTCATTTTTTTTGTTTCTGCTTTTGTAACTGTCTTGTTTTCAACCTGTTACCAGGTATTGCTTTGTATTAGATTCTATTAGAGATTTTGCATTAATATGTATTAATAAAAGTATTTTAGGATGTTCAGTAGAGACCAATAGAGACCACCACACTTCATCTCAAATCTCAAATAGCTAAATGCATTAATTGGAAGAAGTGTCACATAATTTTTTGACAGATGTCAAGTGTTAATGAAAAGGAGAATTTTAAAATTATGATTTTAATTGAATTTGAAGCTGTTGTCATCAGTGTCTAGCATGACATTGAAACAAATAGAAGAAGGTTTGAGGTGCAGATTTGATCCTGTCAGTACTGACTATAAATCATTATGAAACTAATATTTCAATATACATATACAATACATATACAATCTACAATATAATATGATGATTGGAATGTAAAATGATGGAATAAACATTCATTTGTGATGTTTGTTTGGTATATTATTACATTTTGGAAATAAGTAGTTTAGATTTAATCTATATTTACTATTTACAATATATTGTGCCACATCATATCATACCCAATTATACTGATAAAATTTTTCGTGAAAATTGCCTGAATATTGTAATATTATTTTAGCGCCACATGTGCCATGAGCGTAACATTTTGATGTATGTAGCAAAAGAAAAATCACACTGTTCTCATTTCCCATTAAATATCTACTACAGACAGACTATATCATGTATTTTACTTCAATTCTGGATATATGGAGTGCACTATTAGTATCGTGACATGTTACATCATTGACTAATGTTACAATCTGGTGAATTGTTATCACAAAAATGCCCTAAAATATTCTGATATTATTTTACGTCCATATAGCCTGTACCTATAGCCTGTTTCCCAGCCCTATTTGGAAAGTGTTTCCAACCCAGAGTTTAGAATCCAAGATGGCTATACTGCACAAACAGTTAACAGTCGTAAAATCAGTAGTAGTATATAATTTATGATCACTTTTATCTATATGTGTTTTATTAAATCAGTCATACAGAGAGTACCACCCAATGTTTGTCCGTGATGTTTCAATGTGTAAAAAATGTATGATGTGTTCAACATGCTGTCAACTGGGAATCAATAACAATGCTAACCTGGGACAATGCTAACCTTGGAAAATGCTAACCTGGGACAGTGCTAACCTTTGAGATTCCCAGTTCTGACTATACCAGACTTCTAAGGTGGATAGAACACAGGATAAGTGTTCAAACAGAGAGACAGAGAGAAGGAGAGATGTTGTCTGTCGCTGCATCTGCTTTATTATTACTATGTACATCCAGTATACAGTGCTTACAGTACACTAATGGTGTTTATTCTATAAATGTAATAAAGATTTTTATGTGTTTTACAGTGTATATTAATGATTGCAGCAGCAGCTGAGGGCAGTTTCTTGCGGTTGCTGAATCATCACAGAAACACGTTACAAAACACAGTTTTTAACCTCTCTCTAACCCTAATTAGTCAGGGGCCTCAGTGCTTTCATCTTCTTTCCTGCAGGAAGCCAAACTGCGAGAGTTACTAGATGTTGGGAACCTGGTGGGGCGGATAGAAAACAAGATGCTGACTGTGGTCACGGGCCCAGACATGGTCAACATCACCTATCTAAACTTTATGGCTTTCCAGGAGGAAGTGGCAAAGGTATTTAATGCTATATTATCTGTAGTAAGTAAGGTAAATGTGTTTTAACTGCTCAGACACTATCGTTTCAATAATCCAGCTCCCCATCAGCAGAGTGGGAATTACTCACTAATGATGTATTTCATAATTTTTCCATTGAAATGTCTGTGCAGAACATTTTCTGTAGGGGCACTTGACCTATTTTAATGGATATTGCCTCTTTTGTTGTGTTTTGTCATCCATAAAGGAGTGGGCAGAGGAGTTGTTTAGTCTGGCGTCCAACCTGCTGGCTCAGAACATGAATAGAGAGGCCAGCCTGGAAAAAGCGTAAGCACCTGCAGATAAACTCTTGTGGTGTAAAATTCATCACCGTGACTTTGGATGAAAAATGGCAGTGACCGGCAGCTTTTCACACCTGACTATTAGCCCCAGGGCAGCATCAGACCAGAGCGAATTCATGCTGCCAGTCTGACAGGGTGTCAAAACATGTTCATCTAGTAACAAATGCACCTTTTCAATCTGTGTGGATTTTGATGTGTTTTTTGATTAGCTGTTTTATGTTCTAATAAACTTTTTGATAGAGTACATTTTAAGCCACAACATATCAGCATATCAACATATACAGCTCTTGAAAAAAATAAGATACTACTTAAACATGATGAGTTTCTTTGATTTTACCAAATTGAATCCCTCTGGAATATAATCAAGAGGAAGATGGATGATCACAAGCCATCAAACCAAACTGAACTGCTTGAATTTTTGCACCAGGAGTGACATAAAGTTATCCAAAAGCAGTGTGTAAGACTGGTGGAGGTGAACATGCTAAGATGCATGAAAACTGTGATTAAAAATGAGGGTTATTCCACCAAATATAGCATTTAAAACCTTTATTAAAACATTTTTTTTGTATTCACTGCATGTATATAAAGTGCAAACAAACAATTATACAAAGCCTCAAAGTGTATAGCAAAACAATATTACACTTTTTAAAAACATACTTTTTAAGACGCTTTTAAGTACGGCTATTAACACAATGTGGATTTGCTCTATTGTTTAAAATGTTTTTAACAACATAATCGTGAATGATACAAAGCACACTATTTTAGACATTACACATTTGCTTTTGAGGTTTTGATTAAAGTAATTAGTATTAACTTTATACAACATGCATTTATTTATTTAATTATTTATTTATTTATATTGGAATTTGTGGTTTGTCATGTCAAATTTAAAGAGTTGTGTTTTAAACATTTTGTTTTTTAATGTCTCCTATAAACTATGCTTAACAAATCAGCTACACGAGACTGAAGCTGCAGCCAAACCAAGAGGGACGTATTCCAGTGAAGAAGTAAGTCACAGACTGCATGCTAAACATTCCACTTTCATTACTTTGGCAGTAAAGAGAAGATAAAGAACCCTATGGGAATCATCTGATTGTGATCTCTGATTATGATCTTTTGTGCAGCATATTTCGCATGTTCTCGGCTGACAGGAAGCGTGTAGAAACGGCGCTGGAGAGCTGTAATCTCCCATCGGGCAGGGTGAGCATATGTTTAGCTAATCACTCCAGGTTCCTGCTGAGAGATGGCATGAGTTCATATTCTAACAGGAAGTGATTGCATCTTCTTTACCAATAATGCATTGAGGCGTGCCGGAGGGAAAGGTACTGTTATGTGTCATTTGATGAAGAGCTGCTTTATTTACTGCGATTTCTTAGTTCATTACGTACCTCTCTGCTTTTAAAGATTTGCCTGTGGCATGTTTTTTCTTTATATATGCTGAATGCATTACATTTCAGCTGTACATCATCTCCACAGTGCACTAGCTCTGTACATTTTTAAAGGTGCCACAGCATATTTTTGTTGAGTATTTTAGGTTTAACTTTGACACATGATCAATGGTAAAAATAGTTAAATTATATATATAAATTTATAAAACATAAATTTACATGGGGAATGAAATGCTCAGATTTCATTTCAGATTTTTGTCCAGTCCATAAATAACCAAGGCTTTTTTCGCTTTTAATGTGTGTTCAGGTCCAGTGTGTCTTTAATGGTCAGCTGAGGCTGTCCAGTTTGTTTCAAGGAAGCAGTTATTCTACTACATAAATAATTTCTGCCGCTGCTCCCAAATTGTATAAATATCATGAATTTTCAATTATAAAATGTTGATAGGGAATTTAAACCAGTGAATATAAGAAGTGGATGTGATGACTGCAAACCCACGCGGCGAGCAAAAAAGAGAGTAATGTAGATAAGCCATGCTGTATCCAAAAATGAATAAAATCCTTTATCTGGCACTGATGCTCAAATAAGTCCTAAAGAAAACAATGAGAAAAAAACAATGGTTAAACCGAGGGTTAGTTTTTAGCCTAGTGTAGATCACCAGATGCTTTCTACAGCTTTTGGTTTGATATGTACCTGGTTTTATGAGCGATATTATGGCGTCACATCAATGTCAAAAGTCGGAGGCACAAAAATACCAGGTGAAAAAAATTAACCATTTTAATTAATTTTTCTCCTCTCGGGTTTTTAATTTCGCATAGGCAGCTAGCTAACTCTCCTGTCGTCTTTTTTTCTCTGCCCCCTCCGGCTCGTGGCGGTAGGCGGTCCGTAACAAACCCTGGAGATATCAGCCAATAGAAGCTAGGAGGCGACACTGACCCCGCCCCAAACCTTCAAAACCACCCCTTTCAAAACTCGAGCGTAAAAGACTTGCTCGAGCAAAAACAAAAGCAGCAGGTAATTCGCATAGCGCGCAAAGAGAACTGTGAATTTGAGAGAAAAATTTAACGACCGAGAGGAGAAAAATGAAGCTCGAGAGAGATATTCCCCTTTTTTTGCTCGCGAGCTTCACAATTGCGCTCACAAAAAGTTAATTTACACACGCAAAATGTTAAAACACGCTGGTTAAATTTTTTCACCTGGTGACTTTTGACATACAATACAGTAGACTGCTTTCAAGACAGTATGCCTGTATTGTCACTAGGCTTTTTATCTTTTTTTCCGTTTTAAAAAATCTTGTGCCCTCATGTTGCACACTGTATTTCCAGAACTAGCAGTATGGAGGTGCTGCTCTTGTTTATTGAACAATAATACAGTTTGAGGTTCACGAACTGAAAATACAAGTTGACATTCTAGGTCAACGAATGCCATTTTATGTCCCAATCTTTCTAGCAGCAGGGAAGGCCTATTTCCTTTATTGTATTTCTTTGTGGAATACAAGACGGGATTGGTGCCAAAGAAAAACTTCAAAATCCAATCCATAATGTTAAAAGGTCTCTGGAGACTGGAGCAGAAAGTGCGTAGTTCCCAGTGCTTCCTCTGTGAGTCACTGCCCAGGCCTTTCATCTTTTTCTCTCCGGGTCTCTTCATTTATTTTAACCAACAAAGTATTAATCAGCCTTGAGCCTTGGCGCGGCCTTGAAGATTGACTGTCCCGCTCGAATCTTTAGAAAGTTTTCTGGGAGAGTGACGAACACAGGACAACGTTGAGATGACACTGGCTAATGTTTGTACTTTGTGACAACTTTGTTTATTATTGCTTTTGTTAAATGATTCCATTGATCGTCCTCAGTCTCGGAGAGAAAGCGCTAATTAAATTGAAGGCCAGCTCGGAGCTTTTAGTCGTTATTAACATTGGACGGCATGGCATTCAAGTAACGGCTCATCCTCTATTTTTAGTGTGCAGTCATTGATGTTTTGGATCGTGTTTATGATTAATTGGTTTGAGTGTGTGATGGATATGACAGCACCAGGCTCTTTGAAGCTGCTCTAGGTTGGATGATGGGTGTGTTTAGCAGCTGACTGGGAGAGTGATTAGTGTGATGCATTAGGATAAATTCATAAGCATGGACTGCCTCTGTTTTCTCCTTTGCTGTCTCTACAGAATGATTCCATTCCTCTGGAGGACCTCACTTGCGATATTTACAAGTCCTTCATCGGCAATATCTGTCCCAGACCGGAAATCAACCAAATATTTGCAGATCTGTAAGTCTTGTGTATGGTTACGTATTTATCAATTTCAAATTGATTTAAATGCTTTGTACCAGTGACTGTACAATAGTAAGGTCTAGCACATTTGCTGGCTGGTTTCCAACACCATTATTTAAATTTTAGCAGTTAAGTGTCCCTGTGCTGATACTGGCACTTTTAATTTCCCCTAGAATTCAGTTTTTAGAGCATTGTTCTTCAATATTGTAAGAAAGTGCCCAACCAGCATAGTCGGGTTGTTGGAGTCTAGAGCTGTAACGGTAGGTGTATTTTTTGAGAACCTTCACGGTACGGAGTTCATGGTTTGGTACGCGCAAACACACAGAATGCACGCAGAATACACAGTACACAGGCAGTCTATAGGAGACTTGTGGAACCAATGAACATAATCCAAAACTAATGTTTACAAGAGTGTTGCACCCGGAAAGTGTAGCTGTAGCACTGTTGTTAACCCATAGCTGGCCCTGAGAAGTTTACCACTGAGCACATGGGCTGGAAACAGTGCACCGGAGAGTGCAGCCTCGAGCACACAAGCAGATAGAGAGTGTGCGCAGAAACACAGATAATTTGGACCGCCGCTTCACTGAAATCGCGCTCTGCAATAGAAAATGAATGGTCGCCTGTCGCTTCCCAGTGTGAACGCAGGGTTAGGCGCTTGTAGTGTCTTTCTCTTTCACTTACTTGCTCTCTCTCTCATTTTCTCTTTCTCTCCCTCATGATTCAGTTTTATTTTTAAGTGATTGACACCACTAATATAATTTAATTTTGACAATCTAATACTCTTAAAAAGAACTCAAACACTGAAATGCATCCAATAATGTTCTTAGGAAAAAAAAACATTTGTAGCATTTTAAGCAGTAATGCTTTTATTTTTGTTCTTAATAAAGATCCACAATCATGCTTATTGTTTGTTTGTTTAAACAAGATTCAAAAGATTGAGCCCCTCATGATGACAGTAGGAGAGAACCCTGGTTTCAAGCATTTAATAAAAGAGCTCGAGCCCTGTTACATCATTCCATCCCAAAAAAGTAAAAAAATGGTTTTAATGAAGAACCATTGTTATCATGACGTTAATAAAAATGTGGCTATGCCACAGCCTCTTTTTTTTTTCCACCAACCGTACCGAAAACATACTGAACCGTGGGGTTTATACCGAGTTGTGAACCGAACCGTGAATTTTCTGTACTGTTACACCCAAATAATTTTTGCACTTTTAATGATGAAACATTACACTAACTAGACAAACTGGGTATCCATAAGAAAAGTGGTCTTTAAACTCAATGAAGGTGGTCTGAGACCCTATTAATCTGAGAATGCCTTGGTCCGGCTCTAACAAATGAGAAGGTAAGTCTGGTCCCTTTTATCTTTACTGCAAAGACTGTGGTCACGTTTTTCACAACCTGGTCTGTAATTCTGGTTTAATTTCTATAGAACAGAACAAAATGAAACAGCAGCACTTATGCTTTTTACAGTCAGTGTTTTTTTTTTTTTATCATAATAGGTGACCGCATACACCCACAGAACCAAATATTAAAAAAAATAGAAAAAGTCCCACTTATAGCTCTATCATATCTCCCTTTTAGTGGAGCCAAGGGCAAGAACTACCTGAGCATGGAGCAGATGACTGACTTCATCAACTTTAAGCAGCGGGATCCACGCCTGAACGAGATTCTGTATCCTCCACTGAGGACGGAGCAGACGCAGCTCCTCATGGAGAAGTTTGAGCCCAGCAACAGCATGATTCAAAAAGGTCAGCTATGAACATGCACGCTCCTGAGCCATCATGGCGAGTCTGCCTCAGGTGCCCATTGATTCCTTCAGCTGGTTGATGTGCTGTCATGTCACATCAGCCAACGCTGTCCAGGGATGACAAGATAGCCATGAGCAGTGCTATAATAGGCAGACTGAAGCCGTGTTTGCTGTGTGCTTGACCACTAATTATGAGCATATGGTCTCTGAAAACATTAGAAACATTCGATATGAATAAACATACCATACTGTCCAGTAAAATAAGGCTTATACTGACTAGGACCAATAGCATTGCTGGAATTCTATTTCTATCCTTGTGTGTTTTCAGTTATTGATGGTAAGATGAGGTTTTCTTCTCTGTTCTTTTACCAAATTTGAAACCCTAACCAAGAATAATAAAATATTTACCTGGTTTTCAAATTGTTTTAAACACCCATTCTAATGAGAATATATATTTTAAAATAAGAATTACTTTAAGTAGCATCCAATACTGACACTGACGTTCAAATGCCAAAACAGCTGGTCTAGTCCCTCTAGAGAAGTATTGCCAAAAGAATAGGACTTTCTGGAGCATGGCACACTTGCTTACACTGGTTTACTTTTTGGAATTAACTACATTTAAACTATTATGGAACTCTGAGCAATATTAAAGCAAATGTCTGTTTATTCCTGTTCAAAAGTGCACTGTGGAGCTTAAAGTGTGAACATGACCATATGCGTTTGTTAGCTCTGCTGTATTGCTGTGTTAATAGCTACTCACTTTATAGGTTGAAAGATGTACTCTTGCGACCCGTTAGTTTTACACATTCTACAAGTATGAGTTTGAGTTAGAAACAGCAAAACAGCAAAAATCTGTTAACCTGTTGCAATTAGATTTTTTCCTTTTTCTTATACACAGAAACACAACATTTTCATACATTTCTCCACATTTCCCTCAGTTTCATTACCATAGCAACTCCTGAGATGCAGTTCATGTCTCCCAACACTGCAGTTGAGCCTGCCTATTTATATAATTCCACAAGCCGGGCTACACTGGGGGGATCTGGTCACTGGCAGATTGTATGAGAAAGGCACTTGCTTTGTGACAGCTGATTGATTAGACGTATTTGGCCTGGAGAGGCTGGAGATGCGGATAGATGAAGGTGATCATTGGGCTCTTTAGCTTGCAGTGCCGGCATGACACCTTGCTGTCACACAGATTATAAACTATCTCTTCTCCCAGCCCACTCTCAGAGACGGACAGGGAACAATGGTTCCGGGGCATATGAGGGTGCCCACGCAACTTCAGACACTTCAGGATTCACTCTGAGTACTGATGTGAGGATTGACCACAGACATTTTTGGGTTAGCTACAGGGGTAACCTGCGAACACGCGCTCTCTGCAGCTCTGCAGGCTCTGTTCCCCTGCAGAGTGTTTGAGGAGGATCTATGAATGCCTAGAGAGACATCAGGATATTTACAGCATATTTACAGATATTTACAGTCATTTAAATCTGACTGACTGATGTTTGTGCCCTTCACATGGAATAATATTTTTCTGACAATAAAGCAAAAGTCTATTTTTTTTATTTTTTATTTCTAATTTTATCCCATTTTCTCCCCTATTTTAGAAGGCCAGTTACCTCTCCTCCTATCACTAGTACTGCCTCCAACACTATCACATGACTCCTCCGACACATGTGAAGCCAACCACTCCCTCTTTTCAAACTGCTGATGTAGCATCACCAGGTATCCAGTACGCTCGAAGGAAAGCACAGCAACCCGGCTTTGATACATCAGCTCACAGATGCCTGTGCTGACCAACATTACCTTGAGAGTAATGTCTGGAGAGCGCCATCTACCCATCCAGAGAGAGCACAGCCAGTTGTTCTCTCTCTCAGACTTCGGCTGCTGATGGCAAACAGCATGACCTGGGATTTGAACATATACATATATACTTATCATAAAATAATAGACACACCTAGAAAGAATTAACCAGCAGGAATGAAACTTTGGAGGGTTGTGTAGACCATAAAGTTAAAGCATCAGGTCATTGTTGACAGGGTTGTTTGTTTAGTACCCAGTTTTGGGAAGCCTTTGGTCCCAATGTCACTGTGTTCTTCTATGGTTTATGTGTGTATTCATTGCGTAGATGGGTTAAAGGTGGAGGTTGCAGGTTGAAAATGGTTGTCTTGCTTGGCTTCACCTTGTGTAATTTCCTCTCATTTCTTCCCTTCTACTCTTGTTTCTGAATAGTGGCCTGAAAATTGGCCACAAAATTAAGCACATTGTTGAGTTAGCTACATGCATAACATAAAAGGGGTCTCTCGTCTCGCTCCTTCTAGTCTTACTTTGCCTTGTCTTGTCCTTTCATGTCTTGTTTTGCCTCTTCTAGTCTCATTTTGCATTGTCTTGTCTTTTCATGTCTCATCTTGCCTTGTATCATCTTGTTTTGTCTCTTCTTGCCTGTTTTTAGTTTGACTACAAAAAATTCCACATCATTTTTGAGTTAGCTACAAGGCTCAAAATGGGGAGTCTTATCTTGGCTTTATTAATTTTGCCTCATCTCATCTTGTTTTGCCCTGTCTCATCTCTTCTTGCATCTTCTCGAGTTCTAGTGTGTCAATTTATTACAAATTTGGGCATTGTTGCGTGGGCAACAGGGGTAACTTAAGAACACACACTGTGTGAAGTTTTTGAGGAGCATCTTTGCATGCGTAGGAAGACAGTAGGGTATTTACAGCTTACATTTAAATGTAACTGACTGATCTTTGTGCCCTTAATTGAATGTGACTATTCACAGCCAAAGATATTATGTGAATTGTACCCCACACTTCTCTCGCGCTTTCCCTTTGTCCTCCACCGTGACTAGACAATTGCTAACTTTCAGCAGGGCACAGTAATTGTAGTCTTTTGAAATCCGCTTTTCCAGGGAGAGGAAGGTGGTTTGTTTCTGCCTTATGTAAACCAAAGCCTATTTGCCTCATGGTGACACTGACGGTGGCAGTCCCGTTGAGATTACTCAGAAACACTTCATGTAGTGTCGCTATGCAATGCTTCTGCGCTTTCTAAAAGGGCCACGGTTAATTACCTTTGGAGCTCTGCGAAGAATGGCTTTAATTAATGTAAACTACTGGTGAGAATTTGTCACAGGGGACACCCATCTCCGAGTGTGTTCTCTGCAAGCTCACTCGCTGTTTGGGGGACGCAGATCTTGCAGCTCGTGTTTAATTTGATGTCTGTTTGCAATTCCAGCGTTAATTTCCTTGATGAGCCAGGTTGTTACTTTAGGTGCTAAATGCTAAAGCTGAGTGAGGCAGCTCATTTTCTGCAACGTGCAAAACCATCAGAGTGACTCTGGCAGGCATATTGTGTCACTCATATCCATAGTAATGATAAAATTAGAGTAAAGGCAAAGAATATATCAATTAGCCATAACATAAGCACCATACCTGACTAATATTGAATAGGTCCCACTGTGACACCACAAAAGACATGAGCATTTAAGGCATTTAACTTCACAAGACCTCTGATAGGGTTCTGGGGTATCTGGAACCAAGGTGCAGAATCAGCAGTCTCTTTTTTTCAGTCCTGTAAGTTGGAGCCTCCATGGATTGCATCAGTAAGATTTCAACCCTGCCGCAGGTTTAACTTTTTGTTGGTTCTGACCATTGTATACTGGAAAAACCCAACCTCCTGTTTTGATGTTTTGAAGATGGTTTGACCCAGTTATCATCATAATCTGCCACTTGTCAGAGTGGTTAAGGTTCTTCTGCTAGCCCATTTTTCCTGATTTTAATACCACTTTAATATCACCTTCAAGAACTGGCTGTTCACTTGCTGCCTAATACATGCATCCCACCCTATTTTAATTAAAAATACAGTAAAATCCTAAAATGTAATGTTTTCACATAACATGTTACTGTTATTATGTACATATTTTCATATTGGATGTAAATTTAACACCAATTTATTATTATTTATATGTTTTTTTTTTCTTTCTTTATTGTGTATTTTCTACTTTTATCTTTATGCGGCATACTTGGCGAGGAGCAAAAGTGTACAGTGTACGAGGAAACTTGTTTCTTACTGTGCACGTGACAATAAACTCTTTGAATCTTGAATCTTGAATTTTATGGAATTACAGTGAACACATTAAAACGAATTAATGAAATTGATGAAAAAATGGGCCCCAAGATTTTCGCACATTTGTGGAGTTTTGAGGAGCATCTTGAGGAGCTTTGAGAGTAGCTTGAAAAAGCCCCACTTAAGCTTTTGTGGGGATCATTTAGAAAACAAATAAAATGTGATTTTTATATTCAAATTCATAAATTCATATACAAAAATATATTTACTGTTTATTTATAGAAACCTATTTTATGCATTATTCATAAACCTTTATACCTGAATGTCTGAAGTCCTTGATATATATATATATATATATATATATATATATATATATATATATATATATATATATATATATATATATATATATATATATATATATATAATAACTGACTTGTCGTACTGTGTTACAGGGCAGATTTCAGTGGAGGGCTTTTCCAGGTTTCTGATTAGTGATGAGAATGGTGTGATCCCGCCTGAGAAACTGGACCAGAGTGAAGATATGACCTTCCCTCTCTCCCACTACTTCATCAACTCTTCCCACAACACCTATCTTACAGGTACGACTGAGATTTCATTAAAGCGCTGCTCTTAATTCAGCACAGTCTGTGAACGCTCTGGAGGACTATTAGAAACACTGTTCATCCACACACACATATGACACTCGTCTCGCCTGAATATGCTACCGGAGATAAGCCCTGAACCAGATATACCTCTATTAGTTAAGTGGTTCCAAATCCTGATAATGGAGTACCTCTGTCTGGCATATCTCCTGTGATTTCTGTGCTCTAACACACCTGATCCAATTAATCCCCTAATGGTTCCACTGATGAAGTCAAAATAGAACTGTTTGGCCTGGAAGGAAAAAGAGAAAATGCATTTCATGAAAAGAATGCGTTGCCAACTGTGAAGCATGAGTGTTGTTCTATCATTGTTTTAACAGAGATCTAGAGTAGAAAGCATTTTGGCTAAAAGAAATTAAGAATTTTGACTTTTGCAAGCTGTGAAATCTGCTAGAGGGAGTGTTAGTAAATACTGAGAACTCTGTAACGTGTCTAAACTTGCGCAAGGCACAATAGTTAAAAAAAGGAGTACATTATTATTAGCTAAAACACATATTTACAAAATTGTACTATCAGTACTACCCATAAAAAGTGTTATTTATCCTACTGTGCCCAAACTTTTGCATAGGACTGTGTGACTGACAGAGAACAGAGCTGAGGACCAGTGCACTAGCCTCTTAGTTCTCACCTATTAAATCAGTTTAAGGCTCTGTGTGTGTGTGTGTGTGTGTGTGTGTGTGTGTTTCAGCTGGGCAGTTGGCGGGGAACTCGTCAGTAGAGATGTACAGGCAGGTGCTGCTGTCAGGATGCCGCTGTGTGGAGCTGGACTGCTGGAAGGGCCGCACGGCTGAGGAGGAGCCGGTCATCACCCACGGCTTCACCATGACCTCTGAAATTTCATTTAAGGTAAACCAGACTTGAATGCATTGTAAACACATTAAATGCACAAATATGTCAACATATATTAATCATTTTTTACCTTTTTTTATATATATGCAGTAGGCATTACTGTTAAACTGATAATTTAAGTTATGAATATTAAGCATTCATACTTTTATAATTCACATTCGATGCAATATGGAGGCGTTTTGAATCAATATACTTTTTTGCTATAGCAAAAGTGTTTGAAAATATACCATATTGGTCATGCTCATATTGACACCCTTGTTTAAATTCTTGCAGTATCAAAAATAGTAGCATTATTTTAGCCGTATTACTACTATGAATATTTGTAAAAGGATATGGTGATGTCAATGTTTCCATTTTTAGTTTTTTAGCTCCATCCGGATGGGATTAGTTTTTAAGGGAGACAGGACCACAGAGTTCAGTGAAAAACAGTAGGAAATTCAGCCTGTATGAGGAACATCTGAGAAAAACACATACATGGTCGTTCTGGATGGGAATAAAGTCACAAAGAACCCACCGTAAAAAAGAGAAAATTACCCCAGAACCCCCTGAGAAACTAATCCCACCCGGAGAGGGCTTAAGAGAGTTTAGAGTGACACAGTGAGATTTTGTGTAATCCATTCAGTATGCTCTATTAGCATCACAGAAACGTGGAAACTTTGACTTTATAATGTAATGAACCCAATTTAACAAAATCACAGACAAATTATATGAGAAAAAGTAAAAAACATTGTGTCTAATCTAGAACCCTGTATAAATTGTCACATTAAGATAACAAATCTCAGTTGATTCACTTAAATCTGGTAATGTGAACATGATGCTGAAGCTGATTAAAGCATTACATTATTTTTTTTTTTAAGAATCGTCTTTTAACTAGTGGTTCTTCTCTCTTCCCTACATCTGTTCTTTTTCAGGAAGTAATTGAAGCCATCGCCGAATGTGCTTTTAAAACCTCTCCTTTTCCCATCATCCTGTCCTTCGAGAACCATGTGGACTCGTGAGTGAACGTGCCACACTGCCCGCCTCCAGCAGCCTCTTTTACCTTTCGCCTTGGAGTGCCAATGTTCTCCACACTAAGAGCTGATTGCAGCTATGGCAACAAGGAGTAGAGTGATTATAGAAGACTCTGTAATGCATAATTTGTTTTCAGTCGTCTCTCTCTTGAGATGTCATACACAGTTGCGGCTCGAGACGTCTCTGTTTCTTTGCCACGTGCAGGAAAATGCAGCACACTAAACTGACAGCTCATTATACCGAACCAGAGCTTTTGTACAAGTGAGCGATTAGCATATGTCAGGAAAAGGTCATGAAATGGCTGGACTGATAAATAGGCGCATGCTTGCTTGTGAATGATGCATTCTTAATTATTAACATTGTGCTTTGTTCTTTTGTTTAGTTGTATATGTTTTTGTAATTAATCACAGGCCAAAGCAACAGGCCAAGATGGCGGAATATTGCCGATCTATCTTTGGAGATGCCCTTTTAACCGAGCCACTTGAGAAATATCCTGTACGTATATAATTATGATTAATAAAATTACACCTACTCTTCATCAAAAAGATTATGAGTTTATGATTAAACATATAGACTGATATGGGCAATATTTATTGAGCTACACATGCAGAAGTAGTGATGCAACACGCCAGACGTTTCAGTATGGAGTTGTACGTTCTGAAATTACACATCCCATTCAACTTAAATATCTTCAAGCAGTTCCTACAGATTTTCTGGTAGAAACCCACACATTTAGCATTTAAGCATATATATATATATATATATATATATATATATATATATATATATATATTTATTTATATAATTTTTTTTCTCCTAATATTTTCCATTTTCTCCCCAATTTACACAGCCAATCACCCAATCCACTCATTAGGACTCCCCCTATCACTAGTAACGCCCCAACACACCAGGAGGGTGAAGACTAACACATGCCTCCTCTGATACATGTGAAGTCAGCCACCACCTCTTTTCGAGCTGCTGCTAATGCAGCATTGCCGAGCAGCCAGTGCGCTTGGAGGAAAGCGCAGCGACTCGGTTCTTATACATCAGCTCACAGACGCCCTTTGCTGTGAACATCACCCTAGGAGTGATGTGGGGAGAGAGCGCCATCTACCCAACCGGGGCCAATTTTGCTCCCTCTGAGCGCTTAATGGCAAAGCTGCATTTGCGTGGGTTCGAACCTGCGACCTCCCACTAATAGTGGCAGCGCTTTAGACCGCTCGACCACTCGGCGCATTAAGCATCTGTTATATTGATAACATCTTCATAGCAAGCTCTTGAAATGACAGCAGTATGTGGATGAGCATGGCCCTGTTAGAATAGAACACCAGCTTCTGCATTCAGATGATGTAGGACCTCATGCAGGAGCTTATTAACATAATGTTGGGCTGTCAAAGAACAAAGGTGATCTGGCATCATACAAAATTGCACCTCACACCATGACACCAAGCTTTCTGTATGTATGACTTGAATTCCTTGGTCATCTCAACACATTCTTTAATTTTTTTGATGAGGAGTGTAATTTTTACTTTTTTGACCAAAAATCACAACTTCAGTTCATATAAATAAGTCTATGAGTAATAAGTTCCAGGGTGTGAGTTGCTTCTTTGTTGTGTATTTTTTGTAGCTGGAGTCAGGGGTTCCACTTCCCAGTCCACAGGAACTCATGGGGAAGATCCTCGTCAAGAACAAAAAGTCGCACCCCAAGCCGGCGGATGGAAGCACCAAAAAGAAGCTGTCCGAGCAAGCCTCCAACACCAACAGTGACTCCTCCAGTGTGTTTGAGCCATCCTCTCCAAGCGCGGGTCCTGCAGGTACTCGTGCCATCATGATTCTAAAGTCTTACGCAGCTCTGGAAAAAAAAGTTTCTTTGACTTTATCAAATTGAAAACTTTTGAAATATAATCAAGAGGAAGATGGATGATCACAAGCCATCAAACCAAACTGAACTGCTTGTATTGTTGCTCCAGGAGTAGCATGAAGTTATCCAAAATCAGTGTGCAAGACTGATGGAGGAGAACATGCCAAGATGCATGAAAACTGTGATTAATAACCAGGGTTATTCCACCCAATATTGATTTCTGAACTCTTAAAACCTGATGAATATTTCTTGTTTTCTTTGCATTATTTGAGGTCTGAAAGCTCAAAATGACATTATTTTTATAATTGGAATTTTGGAGAAATGTTGTCAGTAGTTTATAGAATAAAACAACAATGTTCATTTTACTCAAACATATACCTATAAATAGCAAAATTAGAGAAACTGATTCAGAAACTGAAGTGGTCTCTTATTTTTTTCCAAAGCTGTATGTAGCCCTTTCAGGAGTCAAAGGACCCAAAACTGTGCAAGCACAATAAAACCTGTATGAAAACAAATAACAAAAATATAAAACAAATGAAAAATGTAACTGTGCTGTTTAAAATGCTCTCTTACAACTCACAAGCAGCTTTTACATTGATCAGAGTGCAAAAATAATCTAATGCGAATTAGAAAAGGGATAATCAAGCTTGTAAATAAAATATCTTTTATATATATACATAACATGTTAAACATGCAACTGTAAAAATCACTGCCACTTGTGAGTTCTGTACAGGTTACATGACAGAAGTGCATCTATGAGATACACTCTCTCAGGTTCTATATGTAAAGATTGTGCAGTCTTAATTATCCCATTTTAAGATACTATGAGCATTAAAACAGGTATTTGCTTTATTTAATTTATTCGTGGCCTTAGTGTGAAGATAAAGAATATAAAAGTAAGTAGGACTGAATTCAGCGCTGACTTGTGAATCACCCACCACCTGCTTCAGGTGTTCAGATAAGCTCTTCCTCATCACTATAATGCCATCTGGTGGTGTGTTTGCAGAAGGACGTGCTAAATAATGGTTAAACTGATGATTTGACGATTGGTGGAGGTCATTCTGGGATTGCAGTGTGAAGGATTTGATCTTTATCTTTTCAAATGTGGACAGAGATGCATTTTTTGTGCTGTGTGAGGCAGACGCTGCAAGCTGTTTTCTGGAGGTTAGAACTGTTTCTAAAGGTTAACTCCAGGCAGTTCTCAGGGAAGAAAACAGCTGCTGCACAGCAGGCTCCTCCACAGGACAAAACACCCTCCAGCACTTAACTTCGATCGCTGGAGACCCAACTTGCAGAGTGCCTTATGTACTCGAAACCATGGCTGACTGCATACGAGCACAGTGCATTTAGGCTTTTCAGCAAAAGTGAATTAGAATGAGGACCTCCTGTGAAGATTGGTGGACCCCATTTATACAAAAAAAGAAACACACACATATTCTACTCTTACCCACAATGCCATTCTTTCACTTTCTTGCTGCCCTTTCCAGAACGTTCTCCCTGTACATAAAGTGGTGGGTGGGCGTTTTAAATGACTCATCAGAAAAGAAACTGGACTTCACCTCCTCAGCCTTTCCTGCTTCCATGTGTGAGATATATTGACCCTGTCTTTGTGTCGGTTCATCATCTGCTTTTAATGATGAATGTGGCCACAGCAGATACAGGAAGGAGGAAGATACAACAGAACAGATACAAAATTACCAACTCTGAGCTTACATCATCAGCAATTTCATTTCTTTAACGCCTCTCTTTTCTTCAATTCTGACATTATGTAGCTTCAGCCGAGGTGGAGGCGGATGATGATGATGAGGATGATGACGACGATGATGACTGTAAGAAGTCAATGGATGAGGTAAGTGGGCTACTTTATCTTTTAACAACACTGAATGACATCAAGAGAATGTCAGGTCATCTGTCTGTGACCTGGTACTGAAGTTTAGACGGGGCATCTAAACTACATGTGTTTTAATGGCTGTGTGTGTGTGTATGTGTGTGTATGTGTGTGCTTAGATAGTATTATTTTTGAAAATGTAGTATTCAGATGTCAAATGATCCTGTTTTCCTGGTGTTTTGGATATGTGCAAATAGGTGGACTTGGTCTTGAGGGAGTCAGTTGAAAAATAGTATTGCTCAGCTTTACCAGTTATTAAGTGTATTAATATTTGGAAAAGGCACTATTTTTAATCATTTTATTTATGGAGAAAAAAATATGTAACATCACGTCTGTGTGTGTGTGTGTGTGTGTCAGAGAGAGAGAGAGAGAGAGAGGGGCTAAGGGTATCTTTAGAGGTTATTTTGCTAAATTTGTTAATTTTGGAATAAACAAAAATATTAGTTGACATATTAACCGATTGACAACAATAGATAAATATATATATATATATATATATATATAAACATTTGTGTTGGACACAATGGTGAAATTTGAAATTTGACTTCAACTTTAACCCTGCCGTGCAGTGAATTCACACATAGTACACACTAGTGAGCAAACGCACACATAGTTAAGTGTAAGCAAACGTGCAAGGAACAGTGGGCAGCAATCAATGAGTAACAGTGAAGGTGGGTTAACAGCAGCATTTCCTTTTTTTCAGTGACCAAAAACAGGGTTTTTTTTTTAAAAATGCCTTTTTAAAATATATTTGAGTTCAAACTGCTGATAGGACTGTAAAAAGGCAGCATATTAGTCTAAGGGACTTTTATGCAGCCTTTAAAGTGGTGGTGCACTATTATTTTTTTTACCACAAAATTAAGCACCAGCTGTTTTCAGTGGAAGATCTAAATTGGTCTGATGCCTTTTGGAAACAAGAGAAACAAAAGTCCTGCAGACTGGTGAAATATAGAATTTATAAAACTTCCTGGCTGCAGTGAGTAAAGGCATGTCTTGAGAATTTTTTTTTTCTGCTGAAAAAATACCTCTAGAGCTGTACAAGGGAGGATTGATCATGCTGCGGGTTGTGTTTTTGCCAGCGGCATGAGGAATATTTCACTGGTAGAGAAAAGAATGGGTTTAATAAAATACCAGAAACAAAAAACTGGAAGCAAACATTACACTGTTTGTTGAAAAACAGCTGAAGATAAAAGAATGGTTTCTGTTGAAAATAATGATCCTAAACAAACCTCAAAAGTGACAATGCTATGGATTCTGCAGTTATCCAACCTAAATATCTTTAATACAAATCAGTGTAGAGATGGTCTAAATGGTACAGCAGACTAAGATGCTAAGACACTTTGTCAGTTTGAATCTTGAGTCATGCTGCTTTACTATCAACAGTTGGAGCTTGGGAAAGATAATAGTAAATGGTAGATGGTGCTCTCTCTTCTCAGCACTTCTATTGTGATGCTGGACAACACAACTGCCTTTTAACTGATGTTTCAGAGCTGGGGATTCAGAGGAAACAGCACAAAGAAAAAAGGAAACACGCAGAAAAAAATCATCAAATATCACACTGCTCCCCAAATAGTGTACTATACAAGTAATGAAATTATAGATTCTAAATCTAAACAAAGCATAATGCTGTATATTGCGTAATGGAACTGTATTTAGGTTTATTTATATGTTGAATACTGAAATCTTGTGCTATCTTTGTGTAGACATTGTAGCTTAAGGGCTCATGTAGTTCACTGTATAATGAAACAAAAATTAGCTAAAAATAGGCCTGTCACAATAATTACAATATCGATTTATTCGACAATAAATGAAAATGACCTAAATAATTTTTAATAATCATGATATTGTCTATAGTGTTTATTTGTATGTTTGTTCACATAAATAACAGTGAACAGTATTTTAGCCAGTCAAGCTTCGATAACTGTGACTCCATAACATACACACAGTGTGGACTAAAGTAGGTGAAGAAATAAGTATATAATTCCCAAACTAATTACAATAAATGATTAATTATTTTTTTTGGTCTTTAAAATATGTTTAATTGCTTTTCATGCTGTTTTATTATCATTGTCAGTGGCATTTAATAGTCTTAAAATTACAAAAACATTGTGTATCGCAATAATTTCTAAAAAAAATCTTATCGTGACAGGCCTAGCTAGAAACATGCATGCATTGTTTCAAGTGACCAAGTGCAGACTTTTATATATATATATATTTTTAATGATCTGAATATGTGTGGACACGCACCTGTTAGCCCTTTTTGGGACACTATGGCCCAAGAATTGTGGGTGTAAATCCTGGCTTATGCAGCTTGACCATCAGCAGTCAGAGCCTGAGAGCACAGTTTGCTATGTTGTCTCTGAGTGGGAATATGGCGCTCTCTCATCTCTCCCATTAACATGCTTCCAACTTAACATGCATGCTATGTTGGGAGCATTGCAAAAAACGAGTAAAAATACCCCAAATCAGAATTTAAAGGTGTTTTGGATGCTACTATAAGTTTTTACCACTTGGCAGAAGTACTGATTATATACCAGCCTCACGTTTTGCCTTGGGCCTTTTCCCTTTTTTATTTTGAAACTCTAAAAGACAGAAATAACACCATATTCGTGTTATGGTAACCTAACACCTTGGTCAGTTTAAGAAAACTCTGAGCCATATGCCAAACTGAGTACTAGTTATTTACTTTTACATACTTTTACATATTTCTAAATTGAACACATAGTATCTGATAGGTCTGCATGTGCTTTATTTCAGGGGACAGCAGGTTCAGAGGCCTTTGCAACAGAGGAAATGTCCACTCTAGTCAATTACATCCAACCTACCAAGTTCCACTCCTTCGAGACCTCAAAAAGTGAGCAGAATTCCATGTGGTGCTTGTTTTTATTATTGTTATTATTATTATTATTATTATTATTATTATTATTATTATTATTATATATTATTATTGTTATTATTATTATTATTATATTTTTTGTATGGAGAACAGTTTGTACTCCTGCTGAGAAGAACTACACACTGACACCTGTTCCTATTTTTGTTTTTTTTAGAAGTCAGCCGCAGTTATCAAATGTCATCGTTTGTGGAAACCAAGGCTCTGGAGCAGCTCACGAAGACTCCCGTGGAGTTTGTGGAGCATCCTTTCTACCCGCAGTGAATGCACTGACACGTTTCCCTTTCTACCACTTCATGTTTTAATAAGAGCACTCCGCCAGTAACCCATATGGGTGTCTGATTAGGCACATGAGGAGAAACGAGGACAAGCACATCCATTTTTTATGCCCCACTTGTGACCCAAATAATTAAATCTGTCCAAGTCATTGGCTGATCGTGGTGTGAATAAAAGGCACAAAAGTTAAGCTTAATTATGTCAGTGATTTACTGTACCGTTATCACGTGAGATTGATGATGCTAATTTCAGTGGTTATTAGCCAGAGTTATTCTGCTTTCATAATTTGTACCTAATTGTTAAGAATAGTATTCAGAATATTCAGGAATAAAGAGAGAGAAATGCAGAGTGAAACAGGCAGTTATATTGAAAAATATAGTTCTTCACTAGCAAAAAAATAACAGATTAATGCAAAGTCCAGGTAAGAAAACTGTTATTTTCAAAAGTATTTTATCATTTTAAATTGCAGCAAAAACGCCTTTGTAGCAGCACTCTCTTATTAACTGTCATTTAATTACTATACAAAACTTACAACATTGATATTTTTCCATTTAAACAGGATTAATTTCATTCTTTAAAAGAAAATGTTCTGTTGATCACGGTTTTTAAGCATTGATTATATCTGCTACAACTGTACAGTAGAACAAACAGAAGTGAGGAACAAAAAGATAATGCAATATATACTGTGATATAAAAAAAGTACAGGGATTAATACTACATTTAATCATTGTTTTAACATGTTACTAACATGTTAAGAGTACACCATGTATATCCAAAATTGGAGTAAAATAAGTAATATTGGGCAAATATAGCATGAAATTTTTTGCACAAATGTTGTGCTAAAACTGAAAAATTAACATCCTTGCAATGTGATGTAATGTGGTGGTAATGATGATCCTGAAAAAGTATGTTGTGTAACCCTAATATTCACAATATGTTCAGAAAAATGTAGTGTGGGCTCCGAGTGGTCCAGCGGACTAAGGCTCAGCCACTATGATTAGGAGATGGCCGGTTTGAATCCTGTTCATGTATCTTGTTATCGGCTACCGGAGCTTAAATGGCTTTGCTCTCTCTGGGTGGGTAGATGATGCTTTTTTTTCCACATCACTCCAAAGGGTGATGTCCACAGCACAAGACGTCTGTGAGCTGATGTATCGGAACCGAGTCACTGCCCTTTTCTCCGAGTGTGCTGTGATGCTACTCGGTAATGGTACATCAACAGCAGGTCAAAAAGAGGCAGTGGCTGACTTCACATGTATCAGAGGAGACATGTACTAGTCTTCACCCTTCTGTGTTTCACAATAACGATAAAAATAGTGTCACAATAGGCTAAATGTTTCCACTGTGAACCTTAACCTAAATGCTGTAAGATACAACAAGCTTCAGCTCAGTAGGATCTACCCTAAAGGAACTCGAGTGGACTCCTCCAACTACATGCCTCAAGTGTTCTGGAACGCAGGCTGCCAGCTGGTGGCACTAAATTTCCAGACAATAGGTAACATATGCCATTGTTAAGATTTTATTTACAATTATATGTAAAATATAGAGATCAAACGATCAAACATGGTCCAAATATAATAATCTGTATCTTGTAATGTGTTTCTTTATCTGTTTCTCTTTTTATCTTTATCACTCAGATCTGTCCATGCAGCTGAACCTGGGCATGTACGAGTATAATGGGAAAAGTGGCTACAGACTCAAGCCAGAATTTATGAGACGACCAGACAAGCACTTTGACCCCTTCACAGAGAGCACAGTGGATGGGATTGTAGCCAACACCTTATCGATAAAGGTTAGAGCTTAATGTCTGTTCTTTAAACAGACATTTTTACCTGCCCAGGTGTCTCTTTACACTGACTTTAATTCAGAATGTGAGTCTTTTTTCTTTTGTTATATTTTGTTGGTTGAGGAATGGATAGTGGGCAGCAGGGAAGAACCATCAATTTGGTATTTTTAGTCTTTTTTCAGTCAAACTAATCAAATCATTATCTTCATATCCAACAGCATTATAAAATACATTGTATTTTTTGTTTATATAATACAGCCCTTCTTACCATATTTATTGCACCAGATTATAAAGTGCACTATCAATAAACGTCCATTTTCTGGCCTATTCTCATACATAAGGCTACTGGATTATAAGGCACATGAAGCAACACTAGTAAGGATGCCTATATTGAAGTGAGCAAGGGTGTCGCCATGTTTCCCTTCTAATGGGGATGCCCCCTTTAGTACATGGTCTAAGTTGTGTCCAAGTTAGTGTGTACACAGAATCCACGCTGAGTCATGCTGGAGTGAGAAAACATCTTACATGGAACATTTCCAGCTGTAGAGTAGTGTGTATATGGGTGTGAAATGGGAAGTGCAGTCCAAACCCACCTGATTCTTCAGAGTTCACATGAGTAAAGGGCATTAATGTGTCGGTTACATCATGTGAAATCTTCTAATCCCACAAGAAATCTGACTCTCTTAGATTCTTCAAAAAGTAGCTCCCTGTGCCCTAGTCCGCTTTGCAAACTCTTGGCATTCTCACAAGCAGTTTCATGAGGAACCACCTGGGATGCTTTTTCAAGTTCAAGAAGATCCACATCTGCTAAGCGCTTCTGCTGGCTGCTGAAAATGACTCTGGGATTTTAATAGATAAATGTTTTTAAATGTTGACTTTTTGCTTGTTGCTATTTATCTATATTTAAAAATTATTTTTATACATGAAATGTCATGTATTTCCTAAAGTGTACATATATGCCATCACTATATGCCCTGCATATAGCATTTTTGCATAATTTTGACATACATTTTTACATAATTTGAATCCGGCAGCTACAAAATGACTTAAAAAAATAATTTACATTTTTTCTTCTGCAAAGTTTTTTTTTTTTTTGTGAAAGCAACTCTATACATGTATATTTGTACAACATTTAAAGACCCATTGCCAATTTGCTATTATTGTTTCTTCCAATCAGATCATATCAGGACAGTTCCTCACTGATAAGAAAGTGGGCGTGTATGTGGAGATTGACATGTTTGGCCTCCCAGTCGACACTAGACGGAAAGCATTCAAAACGAAGACGTCCCAGAACAACGCCATCAACCCGGTGTGGGATGAGGAGCCGATTGTGTTCAAAAAGGTAGAGAGTCTGACTGGAAAGTTAGATTTAAGGATATACAAAACAATAAAGAAATATTTTATTGTATTTTACTGTTGTTCTTTTTGAACAGGTGGTTCTTCCCACTCTTTCCTCCCTGAGAATAGCAGTATTTGAGGAAGGTGGAAAGTTCATTGGTCATCGGATAATTCCTGTGTCCGCCATTCGACCAGGTACTGTAGATTTTTCCTGTTTTTTAAAAACCACATTTAGAGCAGTCATTGCCTGGCCAAAAAAATAAAAGTTGCCATCAAAAAAAAAGTCACACAACCTAGTATTTTGTTGGATCACCTTTATCTTCGATTGTGTCACGCATTTGCTTTGGCACTGTTTCGATAAGCTTCTGCAGTGTCACAAGATTTATTTCGATCCAGTGTTGCATTAATTTTTCAGCAAGATCTTGCAGCATTGATGATGATAGAGTCTGACCACTGCACAAAGCAGCGCTTCTCCAGCACATCCCAAAGATTCTCAATGAGATTAAGGTCTGGACTCTAAGGTCTGTGGTGAACAATCTATGTGTGAAAATGATGATCTCATGCTCCCTGAATCACTCTTTCGCAATTCCAGCCCCAATGAATTCTGGTTTTGTCATCTTGGAATAAGGCCGTGCCATCAGGGAAGAAAAAATCCATTGATGGAATAACCTGGTCTATATTCAGTATATTCAGGTAGTCAGCTGACTTCATTCTTTCAGCACATACTGTTGCTGAACCTAGACCTGACCAACTGTAGTATCCCCACATCATCTGCTTAGTTAAATCCAGGTGGTGACTTATTTTTTTGGCCAGGCAGTGTATATCGTCGCTATTCAATGAAAAACAAGTAACTACAAAACAGCAATTTTACAGGAGAGAAAAAAAACCTTCTAAACTTTCAGTGTCAATGTACAATTTTTAAGTATTTCTATTGGTCCTTTCATCGAGAAATTTTGGTACAGTCTGAGGGACAATTAGTGTGTTCAAATTATGTAGTAAACTAAAAATCGACAAAAATGAAGATACTTGTTTTTCATTGGACAGCAACGAAATAAACAAGAGGTGCCTCCTTTGAAGAATGTAAAATCTAAAGTATATTTTTATTATTATTATTATTATTATTATACATGTGCTTTTTTGTTTCAGGTTATCGATATATTGGATTGAGGAATGAGAAAAACCAGTCTCTGACTCTTCCTGCTCTGTTTGTTTATATTGAAGTCAAAGATTATGTTCCAGATACATTTGCAGGTAAGTCTCTCCAGAATGAATTTGTCATGTAATAATTGCCTTTTTATCAGGAATGGTTTTGTATGAGTGTAATTTTTTATCGTGATCACAGTGCCAGTGGTTCAGAGGGAAAACTCCATTTACAACATGAAGGTGTGAGGCACCTTTGTGGGACACACTCGCACTTCCTGTGGCCAACACTGCTCAGCATGTGCGATTTTACTTAAAATGTGTTGAACCACAGGAGCGTACAGGGGAAACAGCTCTGACCTTTTCAGCACTATTTCACACTTTCTTTTTGACTGGCTCTCATTTCCCGTTAAGAACGTCGGTGGCGGGGAACATTCTAGTCCCATTCTTAGGAGACAGCAGGGGGAAAGCCAATTACGATGCCCGTGTGGAAATGATGCAGGAAATGATGACGAGATGTCAGTTTTTGTAAACAGGGAAAGCTCTGATTTGTATAAAATGCTCCATGTTTGTGATGAACTGACTGTGCATTTCTTATTGGAACAGATGTCATCGAGGCCCTGTCAAACCCCATTAGATATGTCAACTTAATGGAGCAGAGATCCAAGCAGCTGGCTGCTCTGACATTAGAGGAAGGAGAGGAGGAGAAGGATGCCAAAGAGGTGGGGCCTGGTTATTACTTTGCAGCAGTTATCAGCAGCAGTGCTTGTTTCTTTACAGGTTTATTCATGGCAGAATGTAAAATGTTAATACAGTGGCAAGAAAAAGTATGGGAACCCTGTGGAATTTCATGGTTTTCTGCATAAATTTGTCATAAAATTATCTGATTTTCATCCAAGTCAAGGGTATAAGGGTACAAATATAATGTGCCTAAAATAATAACACAAAATATCATGATCTTGCAGGTCTTTATTAAACACACTCATTCAACGCTCAAAGTGGTAGTGGAAAAAATAAGTGAACCTGGGAGTCAATAGCTGGTTGGACCCACTTTACAGTAAAAACCTCAACCAGCCACTTCCTGTAGCTGAGGACCAGACCTACACTTCTTATTTTTTAAATTAAAGTCTGTTTTATTGAAGATTTTTGGCACGTACAGGATACAAACATTTCTGTGCTCTTTTAATCCTATCCCTCCCCACAAAACCACTCCCTTTAGACCTGCATAATAATAATAATAAAAAACAGGAAACCCTTTGCACAAATATAAGCATGTAAAAAGGAAAAGATCAATAAGGAATACATACATAGAATAAATGTATATATAAAAAACAGATATGTACACAACGAGATAGTAGAGAATAAAAAATAAATGTCTGCTTTATATAATATGTCTAGATTTAACAGGTCACGTTTCCAGATTCCCTGTTTTCTACAAATATTAAGAATGGTTGCCAAATTTGCCAAACATCTGCACATCTTTTAGGAGGAATTTTATCCTGTTCTTCCCCCGCAGAACTGCTTAAGCTGTGCATGCCTTTAAGGAAGGCTCAGTAAATCTAAGATAAGATGAGATGATCCCTTAGCATCCTAACATCCCTTAGCAAACAAAGTATTAACAATATAAACATTATAAATCAATTAATTAAAATGATCTCTTTTAAAAAAAAAGATTTACATCAGTTGCTCATGAACACTCAGTATTGCACATGTAGATATTGCACATATAATAGATATAATTCTACTAAAAACTGAGAGTGGGTTATTTTTTGTATTTATTTATTTTAGGTAGTATAATCCTCATTATAGTTACTGAAGACAGAAGGGTTAAAACCTTTAAACACCAAAAAACAATTATCATGTTTTTCCCATATGATATCAAAGTACATTCAAATGAGCTTTCTAATTGGCTAGGAAGTATTGGGTGTGTCAAAAAAATCTAAATGAACTTTCCAAACTGCTTTTCTCGACTTTTCTGCCTTTTCTTTGACCCATTACCTTACTTAATATAGTATATATATATATATATATATATATATATATATATATATATATATATATATATATATATATATATATATATATATATATACACACACATGGTTTTAATAGGAGGTGACATCAATGGGTGCTAATAGAAACTAGCATTGTGTGGATGTGGAGGTTGTTTTTTAATTATTTGAGATTTTTATGGTTTTATTAGTTTTATGGCTGACAGTGTACATGCACAATTTAAAAAAATGCAGATTTTCCTCCCTCAATTCTACTAACTTCTCTCTTTCCCAGACTGAGCCTGGAGTCGAGCAGGCCTCAGAGGTGAAGAGTGAGCCAAAACCTGTGCCTGTAGAAAATGGCTTGAGTCATGCTCCGAGTGCCACGCCCAAACCGGCCTCCCAGCTCTCCCCACAGCCTCAGCCTACAGGTACCTGTGAACATAAACTGCTCACCATTACACAGATAAACACAGGGATGTCTCTATCTGATCCAGTTTGTTCCAAGTACCTTAGATTTGCAGATGTTGATTGATATCTGCGAATGTAGGTCTGACCAATTTCTGTTTCTTTTTTTTTTTTTATAATTTTATTTCTAATTTTTATCCCATTTTCTCCCAATTTACATGGCCAATTGCCCAACCCACTCATTAGTAGGAGGAAAGATAGCGACTTGGTTCTGATACACAAGGCGTTGACCACCCTTTGGAGTGATGTGGGGAGAGAGCGCCATCTACCCACCCAGAGAGAGCAATGCCAATTGTGCTCACTCAAGGCTCCCGTAGCCGATGGCAAGCTGCATGAACAGGATTCTAACTGGTGGTCTCCTGATCAGGCAGCGCCTTAATCTGCTGGACCACTCTAAGCCCCCAATCTCTGTTTCTATAGATAATGCAGCTACATAATAAATTAAACAAGGTCTTATATAATGTGGTATTATAACACCACAGTATAACAATTGTGTGACACCTAGAGAACACTATCTGGGGCCATTATGGGTAGCCCAACTTCAAACCAGGTTTGTTTTATTCATGGGTTTCATGTTGGCTCTGCATAAAGATGCCCATCAGGGTCAGTGACGAAGGGATTAAACATGGGCCCCATCTGAGTTGTACACTGCACATGGGGTTCCAAATGGGAACTGAGGCCAAGAAACATTGCCTATGCAAGCCTGGAAGCCACATAACCTATGTTCCACCTATGTGAGCAACACATAAGGGCGTTGGCCTTAAACAAAAAAAAAAAGAAAAAGAACATAACTAGATCAAGGTTAAAATAGATGGTCCACTGCTCCTGATCGAGACATCCTTGGTTCATATAAACACTTAGTACAGTAATGACTGTTCTGTCTAGGGTGGTAAATTAAGAGTGGTCACCTTGAATATGCCCAACACTTACCTCTAGAGGGATGTGTGTGTGTGTGTGTGTGTGTGTGTGTGTGTGTGTGTGTGTGTGTGTGTGTGTGTGTGTGTGTGTGTGTGTGTGTGTGTGTTTGTGTGTATTTCAGGATCAGCTAAACCTGCGGCAAAGACTGAAGATCTCATTCAGAGCGTCCTCACTGGTCAGTGACTGCTTGTACTAGAAACTCTAATGACTGTCAGGGAATCCAAATTAGGTCAATATCTAAGGGACTTGTGGCTTTAATTTGTATTCCAAATAAAGAGACCAAAGAAATGAAAAGAAAAGTTGGCTGGAATACTAATTCATCTCTCCTCAGGTGTATTTCTATACTCTTTCTTTATCGTCTTCTAAAATGGTGAATGAAACTTTATGATGTACAGCTCTAAAAAAAAAACACTTCAGTTTATGAATCATTTTCTTTGATTTTGTTTGAGTAAAATTAACATTGTTGTTTCATTCTATAACCTACAGACAACATTTCTCCCAAATTCCAAATAGAAATATTGTAATTTAGAGCTTTTATTTGCAGAAAATGAGAAATGGCTGAAATAACACAAAAAGATGCAGAGCTTTCAGACCTCAAATAATGCAAAGAAAACAAGTTCATATTAATAAAGTTTTAAAGAGTTCAGAAATCAATATTTGGAAATACCCTGTTTTTTAGTCTCAGTTTTTATGCATCTTGGCATGTTCTCCTCCACCAGTCTTACACACTGATTTTGGATAATTTTGACACTCCTGGTGCAACAATTCTAGCAGTTCAGCTTGGTTTGATGGCTTGTGATCATCCATCTTCCTCTTGATTATATTCCAGACGTTTTCAATTTAGTAAAATCAAAGAAACTCATCATTTTTAACTGATCTCTTTTTTTCAGAGCTGTTTGTTTAAGTTGTTACGATATTAGAGGGCTGTACAACTAAAACAAAGGTTGCTGAAGCTGGAATTCCAGCTGATCTCTCACCAAGAGGTAAACTACCCTAAAAGCTAGGAGCTTTTTTTGTAGGCCAGAAAGAAAATACATTTATGCCCTCAGGCCCTCCTGTAATCATTTCTGTATCTGCCTGAGACACTCACTATATGCAGTGCCCTGTTTTGCACAGCCTTGTTTTCATAAAATTTAATGATATGACCATTTAATCAAAGTCTTCTCAACTTTGTATCATCTTAGAGATGGAGGCTCATACGTTAGAGGAGCTAAAGCAGCAGAAGGTGTTTGTCAGAGAGCAGAGGAGACATTATAAAGAAATGAAGGACCTGATGAAGAAGCATCACAAGAAAACCACAGAAATGATCAAGGAGCACACAACCAAATACAACGAGTTTCAGCACGACTATCTGCGCAGAAGGGCTGTGTTACAGAAATCTGCTAAAAGAGATGGTAAGAAGAGGTAGGTCTGCTTCTTCTGCTCTTTATTCACACATTCTTACTCTGTTCACTCTTTAAAAGTGGGAAGGTTTGCTACCCAGTAGTGTAAAGGTTGATGGAAGTCAAACTGAGATGTGTTCCTCAGGTGTCTCTCCTCCAGCCCGGAGCATGGAGCCTCGTTCTTTGAGCAGGAGCTGGCCAACCTGGACCAGGAGTGTGGTCAGAAGCTGGCTGAGCTGAAAGAGCAGCAGCAGCAGCAGCTATTAAACCTGAGGCAGGAGCAGTACTACAGCGAGAAGTACCTGAAGAAAGAACACATCAAGCAGGTGCAGTAAAAACCGCTCTCTCTCTCTTTCAGATCATTCTGCCGCAATGGCATGAGAGCTATACACTGACATGCCAGTTATCATGGAACAGGAACTGCCGTGTCCCATGACTTTTCGCATATCTAAAGAGTAGGGCTGCAACGATTAGTCGATATAATCGTTCATTTGTAACAGTACCACATTACACAAAGTGCTGGGGACAGAAGCGCAATGGGAGACTTAGTTTGTGTCTCCAAAAGTGCGCAAACACAACAGATTACATGATAAATCATTAAATGTCAGTAATTTTCATGTTAATTTACATATTTAAATGGCATTTAAATCTCATGTTCCTCTGTTTCTATCGTTTTTAGAGACGGCAGAAATAATCGTTGACTAATCGAAAAAATAATCGGCAGATTAGTCGACTACCAAAATAGTCATTAGTTGCGGCCCTACTAAAGAGCATATCTAAGGAGCACTACACTGACCTGCTGGATGTCAGCAGTCACAATCATTATCACACACTGCACTGTCCACTATGGGTGGTAATGTCTTCTATGACACATTCCCAGTACACATGTGACACTGTGGAGCTGCTTTCTATGCAGTAACCTGTTTTTAAGCTGAAGTGTAATAAATTTAATTAGACAGACAGACTGAAAGACAGACTTCATCCCAGACTTTTGATCCCAAAGGGAATTTAACAGCTAGTAGAAGTTATACAACACAGTAAAAACAAACAACTATAATAGGGGTGGTACAGTAAGAAATATAAGATTATAGATGTTAACTGAGACTTCAAAACGTAACTATATACCTTTTAAGATATATTTAAAAAAATGCTGTAATCTCAGATAAGTGTCTCACCTACTACAGTGGTCAAATAATATTTACAAAAATATATAAATGCAAAAACTATACAAAGTATGAAAGTACCGTAGTGCAGTAATGCAGTAATAAAGAATATAGAAAAGTAACCTAACTATAGTGCAGTGATACAGAATTAACATGGTAAAAATGAAAGCAGGTATCAGCAGATATCGCAATACTAAATATATACGTGTGCAAGTATTGTATTTAAGTGTAAGTAGTGTTCAGGAGTTTGAATGTACAGGATGTACCATAAAGTGTCAATAGTGTCTAGGAATGCAAATGTACAGGATGTACAGTAAAATGTCAATGTACAAATCTCACTACATGTTGTACAGAGTGTGATTATAGTACAGGTAAAATAGGCTGTTATTAAAACAAAGAATAATTTTTAATTTTAAATTGAATAATAGGCTTTTGGTTTTGTCGTATGTGTCACAGTTAATGGAGAAGCTGACCCTGGTAGCCGAGGAGAGTCAAAGCAACCAAATGAAGAAGTTAAAGGACTTGTGTGAAAAGTAAGCCTGATAACTGTACATAAGTATAATATTTATGATGTTCTTTAGTCTAGTCTGCACATACGACTAACTGCTTTATTGATGTCCACAGAGAAAAGAAAGAGCTGAAAAAGAAAATGGACAAGAAGAGGCAAGAGAAGCTCAATGAAGCCAAATCAAAAGAGAAACACTTGACGGAGGAGTGAGTAGAGCTTTGTTGTTCTGTACAAATGCAATCTGTGAGCAGACTAACAATAGATGCAATTAGTGATGCACAGTGATATACAAACCATAACAGGATCAGCAGGTAATTGCTTATAAAATTATAGACATCAGACAGACATGCTGGGATATTTTAAACCCATCTTTTATGAAAGATTTATTTCACTCTGAATTAGCTGATTAGTTGGTCATTCTGGCCTGCTGTGATTAAATAAATGCATTTTATTCATTTTATATAAATATTATATACAGTATATAGTACCAGTTAAATGTTTGGACACGCCTTCTCATTACTTTTTCCTACATTGTAAATTTTACTATATTAATGAATTGATACTGAAGTCATCCAGACTAAAAAAGAACACATACGAAATCATGTAACAAACTTGAAAGTCTTAAACAAACCAAAATACTCTTATCTTACTTATCTGGGGAGCTGTTAACTTTTTCTGAGGCTGGTTACTCTATTGAACTCTGATGATTACCTGTGCAACCAAGGTAACTCTTGGTCTCCTTGATGAGAGCCAATTTCATCATAATATGTTCGATGGTCTTTGTGACTGCACTTGAGGATATTTTCAAAGTTCTAGAAATGTTTAATTTTATTTTATTATTATACTTATATTTTATTGATTTATCAAAGCTTATTGATTAAGAGAACGAATAGTAGTGTTCATTTCTTAAAGTAATTAATTTCTTTATTAGTTGAGTAGTTCTTGCCATAATATGTATTAGAACATTACTCAAATAGGGTTATTAACTGTATACGCTCGGAGGAAATAGTTTCTGATACATCAGCTCAAAGACACCTTGTGCTGATCGACATCACTCTTTGGAGTGATGAAGGGAGAGAGCGCCATCTACCCACACAGAGAGAGCAAGGCCAATTGTGCTCTCTCAGGGCTCCGGTAGCCAATGGCAAGCTACATGAACAGGATTCGAACAGGGGGTCAGATTTATTGATTAACTCTGCATACCATAGCACAGTTAAACCCATGAGGGCGCTGCAGAGGTGAAAATTACCACAGTAAAAGCCTTTTTTAAAAGTTAGGAAAGGTTTAGAAAACATTTAAACAAGACTGGTATATTTCATTACTGCAAAGGAACACAATTCAGCTATTAATGAAAAAAATAGTTTAGTGTTTAATGCTTCTTTAAGAGGGCAATAAATTAAGTAAAGTAATTAACTTAATTAAAAAAGTTAATCTGTTGACTAAAAGCTATTCCAGGTAACTCTACCTCATAAAAAATGCAAAGATCTGCAAAGCTTTCATTTAAACTACTTTGATGCTACTTTGAAGAATGTAAAATATAAAACCTATTCTTATTTGTTTAACACATTTTCTTTTATTAAATAATTCCATATGTTTCTCTTCATAGTTAGCATAACTTTTTTCCTTATTTTCTTTAATAATGAAAAAAAAACTGTAAATTTAAGGTATGTCCAAACTTTAAACTGGTACTATATACTGACTGGAAAAAAGTATTGGGATTCCAGCTCATCCATTGTTTATCTAGCTTTTGTTGGAGTAACTGTTTCTACTTTTCAAGGAAGCTTTCTATTAGATTTTGGAGCACTGCTGTGAGAGTTTGATTGCCTTTAGTGATGAAGGCATTACTGATGTCAGGATGTTGGCTGATCACCACCTCATCTCATCTCCAACTCCCCAACTCACCCCCAAAAGTATTGTGTGGAGAGCAATCCATCATTCTAGAGAACAGACTGTTCCACAGCTTACTGCTGAGGGGCATTATACCCCTCTAGCCCACACCTGGCATCAGGAATCCTGCCAAAAGCTGCATTTCTATCTGGTTCAGAGTGTCCTTATTCTTATGGCATTTGTTTTCTACAGGCACTAGGCAAGCTGTATGTGTGCATCTGCACGTCTGTATTTTATTATGGGTATAAAGTTAAAGTAGCTGAGTGCATTTAAATAAAAGGGGTGTCTGCAAACATTTGAACATGTAGATTACCAGTATGTGCCAAGAAATCATCAGATATTGGCATCAGTCCAGAGTTCCCATATTGGTGCATCTGGGTTTAATGTTTAACATGTTATGAGCAAGCCTGAATCCCTCGTATCTGTTAAATTATAAAAATATTTACATGTGCAAATATTTAACATTTGCACAAGGAAAACATGACGGCCTGTTTGTTATTCAGTCGGTTAAATGAGTATTGCAGAGCATGAAGTGGCCTCTAGATGGCAGTAAAAGACCAAATCTACTGCTGGAATCAGAGTCTACAGTTGACAAATTATTTATATACTGAATAAACATTATTCTAGAATCACAAATGCTATATAAAATATCTGCTTATTTTTGATGCTGCCCCTACTAGCCAGATCAGGTAGTCATATGATGTTATAATCAGTAATCAGTGTGTTGTTTCTCTCACAGTTCAGCATGACTAGAAATGTAATGGATGTGTTCTGGTATCGGCCGCATTATCTCCGGGTGAATTCAATTAATGCTCCAAATGGAATTTTATCAACTGTCTGTGCTTCCAGGGAGAAGCTGGAGATCAATAGATCCTACGTTAATGAAGTGGTGCAGCACATCAAGAGGGTATGGCATGTTCTTTATCAGAGAACCATCTGCGATCACATGGCCACAGGCTGTTGAAATGGTTTTTAATCTGCTTTATTTTTCTCTAATTGTTTGTATTTAATCACTCCTACAGCTGGAGGATGCTCAGACAAAAAGACATGAAAAGCTTGTAGAGACGCACAAGAACATCCTTCAGCAAATTATAGACGAGAAACCCAAGGTACGTACGTTATTGAGCTCTGGTAGTGTTTAACTCTTCTCTTTAAATAGTGTCACATCTTTGACTCCAATGGCTGTATATATCATAAATATTTTGGTTCCATTACCTTCCATTCTATGGAACTGAAGAAGACCTGAGCATGTGTATGATATGGACAGAAATTGTGATATGGGATAAAACTGTTGGATCTAATAACTAATATAAATCGTTTATATATATAAACTTGATAAATTAAAATATTGAATTCATTTAAGCTCCTTAACCTCCTGAGACCCAGACTTTAGCTTGTTGTGCATTTTTAATATCTTCTTTCTATTCAGGAGTACCTAACAAGTATAAAAAATATAGAAACTTAACGTATCTTTGTATAGGAAGCATTTTTGCAAACCAAAAAAAAAAAAAAACTTGCCATTTTAGAGCAGAAGGACCCAATTAGTCAAAAAAATAATTTTGTCTTTCTACAGAAAGTAAATAACCTAGTTTCAAACATAAAAATCTATAATTTTTTTACCAGGCTGTAGAAACTTTTACCTGGGATTCTCGCCATCTTGTTTTTAATCAGTTAAGTATAATGTCGTCATGTGACCACTAAATAGTACTGGCAGTGTCTCCATATAAGGCTAAAGGGTCAACGTTTAAAAAATATATACATATATGGTGCAGAGAAGCAGTAATGGAATGTCCTCAAATGAGAGTCGCTTAGAATGGCTTTCAGTTAACACTTAAATTTCTTGCCTCTTAATGTGTTTGAGAGCATCAGTTATAAAGTTGTGAAGAGGTAGAGTTACAGGTATACAGTGAATAACCCTATTTGAGTAATGTTCTAATCCATATTATGACAAGAACAACTTACTAAAGAAAGTAAAGAAATTATTACTTTAAGGAATGAAGATCCGTCAATCTGAAAAATGTTCAGCTTTGAAAGTATCGTCGAGTGCAGTCTCAAAGACCAACAAAAACATTATGATGAATGATGAAACTGGCTCTCATCAGGACCACCCAAGAAAGGAAGATCGAGTGTTATCTCTGTTGCACAGGAAAAGTTTATCAGAGTTACCTGCTTTAGAACCCACAAGCTCCCCAGATAAGAGCATCTAAATGCTTCACAGACTATTTTGGTTTGTTTAACACTTTTAATTTACTACATGCATGATTCCTTATGTGCTCCTCATATGTCTGGATGACTTCAGTATTCATTCACAATGTAGGAAAAAATATGAAATAAAAACATTGAATAAGAAGGTGTTAAAACTTTTGACTGGAACTGTATATGTTTGTTATATGGGTAAAAAAAAATGTTGTCATGTTATAGGAGGGAAATTCACTTGATGATGAATGTACGCGTGATTGCGTCTGTCTTTCAGTTTGTCTTTTCATATTTGAGTGGATTATTCGATGACAGATGGAGCGGTATGGCTCACTCAAAGAGTGGCTGTGTGACAGTACACTGTTGTTGTGTACTATTACATTATGTTCAGCATTTGTTGCATCATGACACTGCAGATGTACGCGAATTCGTCAGCCATCAAGAGGAGATGGCTTCATCCACTATTCACCACTGATGTTCTGTCTTCTATGGTTAATGGCGGATGCTGCTTCCAGCTGATTTACATGGGTCTTTGCGTAAACGGGTAAATATCTAAGAACTTAGGCTTGTCGGGATCATTAACTCGACTTAGCTCTAATGAACCGTACTTCCACAGCTTTACAGAGCGTCCTTGACCCACAAAATGTTGCTACAGATCCATATAGTGATCCATTCATTTGCTGTGAAAATCTTACAGTCTTGAGCTAAATTGCCTTTTTAATATGTGCAGCTGAGTGTCTGATTAGTTCATAAGCAGTTCTGTGGTAAACTGCAGGATCTCCCCCTTTCCCCAGTCCTGTAGGCCTCAGGGCGGCCTCAGGTGCAGACGTTCCCACAGAGTGTGGAAACACTACTGGCTCCTAAAGAACTGACAAAGTGGCTTATTAGTATCAGCATTAATATTTTAGTGTTTATATATTTATTTATTTATAAAAAAAAAAAAAAAAAACTTTTTTGTTTGTCTAGACCAGAAGTAAGCAACTCCACATATTACACAATTCCAAGGGGTCTGGCCCAACTGACTGACCAACGAATGACGCTTTTTTCTGACTGATAACAGTGTTGGTCAGAGGCCCAGTTGTCTAACCCTCAGCTAACGCTACTTACAGCCATGATATAATAACCTCCTAATAGGTTTGTTGTGTTCAGTCTTAGTTTTTTTTAAACTGCAGGTACTTAAAGTGCACAAACTGTGCTAGCTAATATTTCTGGAGAACATTGTGTTCTGTCTTAAAGAGGCAGCAGTAAAAAATAAAAGGAAAGATATGCTGTGACCAAATACATTTTTATTATTAGTAATAACTATAATACTAAGCTTTATTATCACAGTGTACTCCAGTGTACTCCAGTACCACAGTGATTCCCAGATCAATTAGCTAAATTAGTTCTCTTTCTGAATCAGATCTCATGTTGATTTCACTGTTTGGAAGAAGTTCTTTCTCACTCCTAAGTTAAGAATCTGGTTGTTTTGGACTTTGGCACTTTCTCAGTTTGTGTGGTTTAGGGAGAATGTACTTCTTTCAGTTAGTGGCTAAACTTCACATTTAGTCACAGTTGAGAACATGGATTGTAAATTTGTTTGGCAGGCCAGATTGAAAGCTTATCAGACAAATTCCTGCCTGCAGGCCATGTATTCGTCACAGTGGAAATTATTGCCATATATGCTTATAATTGTGCCCAGTGGCAAAGTGTGTAGTGTCAATAATAATGGCCCTAAAATAGGGCCTTGTGGGATTTCATATCTTATTCTGTATAATTGGAAGATGCAATATTTAACATTATGAACTGATAACCTTCAGTTAGCTGGGATTTGAATCGTGATTAAGCGATGCCTGAGATTCCAACCATGTGTGGAACGTGTGGTCTTTTGTATCAAAAGCTGCACTGAGGTCAAATAACACCAACAGGGATATATGCGTGCAGCCTTGATAAGAGGCAAGATAAAGATAATTTCTATCTTAATTAGACCTGGCTCAGTGCTGTGATGGGACCTGAATCATGATTAGAATTTTTCATAAATGTGGTTCTTATGAAAGTATGAACAAAGTTGTTGGGCCGCAATATTTGCTGCAGTTATGAACATAAATTATAGATTCGAAATAAACATGTAATTATATGTAACACCAAACCTTTCCCAATTAACCTATACTCCCTATACTAACCTATATTGCCAATACTAAACTATACTTTCTAAACTACCCTATACCTCCTATACTACCAATACTAAACTATACTTTCTAAACTACCCTATACCTCCTATACTTCCTATAATATTATATACTTCCTGTACTACACTATACTTCCTGTACTACACTATACTTCTTATACTACCCCTTACTTCATATACTAGCCTCTACTTTCTATACTACATAACACTTCTTATACTACCCTATACTCTCTATACTACCTTATACGTTCTATACTACCCTATACTCTCTATACTGCCCTATACTTCATATACAACCCTATACTTCCTAAACTACCCTATAGCCTCTGTACTACCTTATACTTCATAAATTACCCTATAATCTCTATACTACCTTATACTCTCAATACTACCCTATACTTACTATAATACCATATACTACTCTATACTACCCTATACTTCCTATACTTCCTTGTACTCTCAATACTACCCTATACTTACTATAATACCATATACTACTCTATACTACCCTATACTTCCTATACTACCTTGTACTCACTGCACTACTCTATACTCTCTATACTACCCTATACCCTTTATACTACACTATATTTCCTGTACTACCTTGTGCTCTCTGTACTAAGCTATTTTACACTTAACGTCCTATACTTCCTATACTACCCCATACTCATAATACTACCCTATACTCTCTATACTACACAATATTTCCTGTACTACCCTGTGCTCTCTGTACTATCCTGTTTTACACTGAACTTCCTATACTATCATACTACCCTATACTTCCTATACTATCATATACTTCCTATACTACCCTATACTTTCTGTACTAAGCTATTTTAAACCATACCTCTCATACTATTGTACTACTCGGTATTTTCTATACTTACATATACTACCCAGTGCTCTCTATATTATTCTAGAATACCCTATACTGTTAATACTACTCTGTACTTGCTATACTTACATATACTAAACAATAGTCTCTATATTATTATATACTCCATATACTACTTTATACTATACCCTATACCCTATACCTATGAGCAGAGTGAGTTAAATCTGTGACGGTTTGAAAATACATCAGCAATTTTTTGAGCTGATAACATGCAGTTAGGTTGGATTTGAATCAAAATAGGGTTATGTCTGAAATTCCAACCATGTTTTCATAATTCAAGAAGTTTCGAGTGTCCAGCTTGTATAAAGCAATGGTGATTCTCCTATGAAAAGTGACTGGAAACGACTAGCCCTACGGTTGATTCGATCATGCCACACGCACAGCTTTTCAAAGGTTGCTATAGACATTCTGAAATGCATTCTGAACCAGAGGATAGTCTGAAAATGTTTCTGCAGTGCTCTCCCAGTATTATCTGGTGAGCTGGCTCTCTCAAGTGAGTGCTGCACTTCTTCAAGGTGGCACAGAGATTTCAGCTCTCATTAGCTGGACACTGGTCATCCTGTCTGCAATGCTGTCTCTTAGGTTGCAAAAAAAGACTGCAATTGACTGTGAAAATAAATAAAAGCTGGCAGCAGTTAAATTCTTTTTTAATCAGGAAACTCGACATTAATGTAGAGTTTCCTGATTAAAAAAGAATTTAACTCCTGCCAACTTTTATTTATTTTATATATTTAGTTGCATAACTTTAGTGGCTGTTTCTACTACTTGTTTCGCATTTTTATGCTGAAATATTGTAATCCTGCATAACTTGCATAATTACCAAATTCCAAAATGTTTGAATAGAAACCTGGCATGAGATTAACTGTTCTGAGACTGATCCACCACCTAGATCAGATCTAGTCAGCAGTGGTTCTGTGATAGCGCTTTGACAGACATTTAGTTGCAGGGAGTTTGATGAATTGTACAGCTAAGGTCAGCAATGTTACAGCTAGGGGTGGGCAATATTATATCGTATACAATATATCGTGACACAGAAATATCGTGATATTAAAAATCCATATCGTTTCCATATCCATCCATATCCATATCTATTATTTGTATTTATTGTATAACTGTTTTAGTTTGCAGTTTATATGCAAGCGCTAAATATTCTGCAATATTTTTTGCTGCATTATATTATTTTATGCTATATTATTTATTTTGCCACATTATGATTATGCTGTCATACTCTTATACTATATTAATGAAATTAATTAATTATTTTTCTTTTTTCCTGTATCGCCAAGTATATCGTTATCGCAAAAATACCCTGAAATAATATGATATTATTTTAGAGCCATATCGCCCACCTCTAGTTACAGCTATACAATGTATTGGTATGTCTGATAAAAAGGTCAGTGTGAGTAGATACAGGGTAGGTGCACATGATAAAGTAACGAGTCTACGCTCTCTAGAGTAATGACACAGTTGTCATTGGGTCAAGTTTTGAACCAAATCGAATCTGTGTGTGGAAATGGGCTGCTTTGGGCAGCAGTTGCTGGATGGTGCTGCTTTAAAGAGAACATGGTTAAATCACAGTGAATGGATATTGATCTGCTGCTGTCAATACTGTAGCATTCATCACTATGTCAGTGAAGAGTGACCAGTGTGCTGTTCATTTCTGCTGTTCATTCAGTATTTTGTGTTCAGCTGATCTTTTTAAGAGAATCTCCAGCATTTCAATAAACAAAAGGTAGTTACTGATTTTAAAAAAAAAGAGTTTTGAAGCTCTTTTGTGTCTGTATGCAGCATTAGTGGGACCTTTTTTGTTATTCTAGCAGATTCGGTTTAATCCTCCTAAAGCTTTCATCTGCCCTATCTCAAACACTTTTCCCACCAAAAGCCAAAAGCTTTTGAAATGTTGTGTCTGTTTGTGCTTGACACGTGTACTGTGACCTTTTACAAACTGTAATGTCCATGATTAAGGATGTCAGGCTAGAACAAATCATTCTGAGAAACATCTTGAATTGCCCAGTTGCCTGATTGTTTGGTCAAGTGTAAATGCTGCGAAAGGCCATCGTCATTTTCTGTAGTTTTTACATAATCTACATTTTCATATTGTAACAGATATGATGAAAAGTGCTTGCAGCTTATATATAACTGCTGGGCCAAATGGGTTATTTCCACATTTTCTTATACCCTAGTGCCCAGTGGTAACATATACAGCTCTGAAAAAAATTAAGAGACCGCTTCTGAATCAGTTTCTCTGATTTTGCTATTTATAGGTATATGTTTGAGTAAAATGAACATTGTTGTTTTTATTCTATAAACTACGCACAACATTTCTCCTAAATTCCAAATAAAAATATTGTGATTTAGAGCATTTATTTGCAGAAAATTAGAAATGGGTGAAATAACAAAAAAGATGCAGAGCTTTCAGACCTGAAATAATGCAAAGAAAACAAGTTCATATTCATAAAGTTTTAAGAGTTCAGAAATCATTATTTGGTGGAATAACCCTGGTTGTTATTCACAGTTTTTATGCATCTTGGTATGTTCTCCTCCACCAGTCTAACACACTGCTTTTGGATAACTTTGTGCCACTCCTGGTGCAAAAATTTAAGCGGTTCAGCTTGGTTTGATTGCTTGTGATCATCCATCTTTATCTTGATTATATTCCAGAGGTTTCAATTTGGTAAAATCAAAGAAACTCATCATTTTCAAGTGATCTCTTATTTTTTTTTTCTCCTAATCTGGTGATTTTGAAAATGACTCTGTTGTGCTATCTTTTAGCTCACCAGCTCTCTTAATGTCTAATTCTGTGCTTCTTTGGATTAGAGATGTGAGTGTGTGAATGAGCAGATGAAGACTGAGTTTGACATTCAGAAATTTTCATGTTATCCGTGACTCTCGCATCAGCGGCATTAGCAAGGCCAGGGTTGCCAGGTATCCAGCAAAAGCTGTCAGAAAAATGTGGCTGTCAGAAAACCTACCAGAACACTCTATATTAGAATGAATTGAATTGACTTTGTAGAAATCAGTATGAAGAAAAAGAAAAAGGGATTAGAGTTTTGCAGATCCAACATGAATCCTCAGAACATGAAGCAATGTAATCAAGTATATTAATACCGTCATATAATTGTATTTTTATTATTAGTCCCAGATGATATGTACACTGATATGTACAGTATGGCAAGGACAACTACCACCACCAAGTTTAACAGAATAAATCGTTTCTATACCTCATAGTTTACATGTATCAGACCACTCTGTTTCTAAAATAAATGTATTTGGCTTTGTAGGAATTATCCCAGAAGCACAGTAAAGCCAATTATTAGAATAATTTGCATGCTGAGGAATTCAATTTAAAGAAAAGGAAAAGCAGCATTAGGTACTTTTGTTATCTTATTGTTTGGTGAAGTGTAAATGCTGCTGATGAAGGGCCACTGTCATTTTCTGTAGTTTTAACACAATGCGCGTGTTCAGTTTGTAGCTAATGGATGTGATGAAATGTGCTTGCAGCTGCAAAACGAACTGGATCAGGAGTATCAGGACAAGTTCCGCCGGCTCCCGGTGGAGATTCAGGAGTTTGTGCAGGAGACCACCAAGAGAAAGACTGACGGAAGCGATCAGGAGTCTCTCCCATCTTCCTCCACGCTGGAAAAACTCAGCCATAAGGGAGCGCAGTCTGAGGACGACATGGAGGAAGAGAAGAAGGACTAATACATATTCAGAGTTCTGCAGTGCTTCACGCACTCTTCCTTATTCATTTTTTACTTTTGTTGAACCTTTTATCAAAAGATAATTACATATTTAAGATAATTAGACGTATATATTTATCATCTTTACAATTTTACAACTGTATTTCAGTGAGTGAGAGAGAGAGAGAGAGTACAGTAGCTGAACTAAGAATTACTTGTGATAATGACAATGAGACGATTGACCATGGTGAGAGAATCTTGTGGTAGAGAATGTTATGTGCACATTCTGCATAATTCCTTTCTTACAACTGTAATAATAATAATTGAGTATTTCATTTACAGGACTTTTATATGATACTCATTCTTTTTGTTTGTTTGTTTGTTAATATGATCTGAATGGTGTTCTAAAAAAAAATATTATTATATCATCATTACTAATATAATTATCATCTTCACAGACGTAGGGCCAGTAACTGAATCATCGTTTGAGAAGGTGCAGGGCATGTTGTGCACCCGTGTCATGTTGTGAAGATGTGTAATGAAGAGAAGATGTAATACGTGTGTGTCATTGAGAGCAGAGACTCACGCAGGTACATCACACAGTAGCTGTCATTTTTCTTTCTCTTTTCCGGGTGTAAGTATAGGTACATGTATGTGAAAGGTTCACTCTGTATATTTGCACTGAATTTAGGACTTATTTGCTTTAGATTTGCTTTTGATTGCGAACCCAGGCGGCTCGCTGATATACAGATCCATTATCTTGCTAATGTTGCTGCTGATATTGTTAGTTTTCTTTTTGTTTTCATTTGGACTGATTAAAAACTACAGTGTATAAGAATAAGAAGTTGAACTATAAGTGGAACCAATGTACTGTCCAGTTAACCGGACTGTAACAGTTAACGTTTCAGGGATGCATGAATACAGTGCTTTGAACATTTTGTGCTACTATAGGCCTACATTTGTAAATGCATCATTCTAGCTCGTGTGACGTAACGTGATTTATTGTTATTATATTATCTGTAAAGGCGTGCTCAATGGTACTTTTTTCCCTTTTCTAAAGAAGTATACAAATATGTACGTATTTATCTGTGGATAGTTTTAACCAGTATCTTAAATACACTTATTTTTTAGCCATTTTACTAAGGGCCATTTCTAAAAGCTTTTGTTTTAGCTTTTAATTCCATTAAAACAGTATTTCTTTGAAACTCATTACAGCATACTCAGTGAACAGAGTTCTAAGTTTATTTATTCAAGTCTATAAATGAATATAAGAAGAATAGTTTAGTCAAGATCAGAGGAAATGAAGCAAAGATAATGTTAAAAACATGGATATGCACTTTTTAAATTTCATGAGGTATTGCCATTATTATGCAATCTTTCTTCTTGAGTGAAACTCTGTTTAAGTATGATTCCATTTGACTAATTCAGTTAAGTATGTATAAAAAAAATAGTTAGACATACAGTATAATAAACAATGCCAGGTGTGATATGTTGTGATATATAATTTTTTTGTGCAGACTATGCCATACTTCCCTCATGGATTTTTGGTGTTTAGCTCTGGCAAAGCACTTTTATCACTTATTTTAACATACTACTGAACGTTTTATTACATTTGGGCTAATTCTATAGTTTGGGTTTTACATTGATCGATTTCAGCAGATTACTATGTTTAATCTACCTGTTACATTAACTTTATGTAAACTTGTGAGATTTTTTATATTCTTATTTTGTATTTATTGCAATGTATGATTGATCTGGACCATTAAAAAAAACTAAAGTGCCAAAAATGTGCAGGTCCAACATGAAAATGAAGCAGTGTAAATCAACCCATTTGATCACGTGGTTGACGTTTGTTAATGAAGTCTAGTAATAATATCATTTTGTTTTTATTATTAGGCCTATATTACATGTACAGTACATGACAAGGAAAGCTACCACCACCAAGTTTAGCCGAATTTTTAATTTCCTCACTTAATAGTTTACATGTAAAAGTGATTCATTGTGCTCAAATTTTAAGTCATGGTATTAAATTAATTGTATTATTTTTGGTACAAAACCAAGTCTGTTCTATTGTTTTTTTTTTATTCTTTTGACCAAACTCTTTTTGCAAATGTCAGATTACTTGAAATACTTTTATGACTGAATTTATTTTTAATCGTTTTGAAGTGAAGTTCTGTGCCTTTGAATGTTCTCTGTGTTAGATGTGGAATGTAAAAAGTGTTGATGTGTATAGAGCTCTCTTTTTTGTATAAACTGTGCACGCACTTTTAAGACATTTATACTAAAGATTTACTTTTAAATTATTTACTGTAAAACTATTGAATATATGTATGCTGTTGAGTGACACTTTTTATTTATTTCAGACGTGCTTATAATTCCATTGACGGACAGTGCTTAGAAACAACCAGAACAATTAAAAACCTTCGATTTCATCTAGTTGCATTATTAATATCACCATATCATTTTGCAGAGATGAATATTGTTGAATGTAAGTTGTGCTTGTGCTGTGCAATTGGGTTTTAATAAAACATTATTGTGAAATGTGGAATTTGCACATTTCTGGTTAGCTTTATATTTATTTGCATATGTCTAATACTCCAGGCCCCAGGCTGGCCAGTCCTCTTTGCTGCAGTCTGTGGCTCGCTGCTGATTATTGATTCATCCATAATGTATTACTGAGGGCAGTCTCATAAGGACATGGATTACAGATACAGTATCGGTCCTAACATAATAAATCACATCACTTTTAAACACGTCAGTCAAGTTATTATAATCAGTTTACCCAAGGCAATAGTCCCTTCTTCAGATCTGATCTCAGGAGTTAGACTATTGACTGTGTTTTACTGAGTGCCTTTTTATTTACTCTATTGACCCAGTCCATTGAAAATAACACTATCAAAAATAAATATTGCTTAGTGTATATCTTGCTGCTGCTCTGTAGCAGTGCTATACATTTGTGTTTTATTAAGATTGGCTTTAATATCTCATTGTCTAAGGTCCCAGATACCACATATAGTACGTATTCGATCAGAAGTTAATTCAAAATACACAGTTTTGCTTTTCAGATAATTGCTTGACTCATTTGTATCTAATTAAAACTCTGTAAACTAAAAGTAATTAAAGTCGTAACCCTCCCTTGAGCCACTCATTTAGATAGACACATTTGAGAAATGTGATAAAACCCACAGCTCATAAATGAATCATTGAGGGAGATATTTTTTTAATATTTAAAAATACCACATCTCACCTTTGAGGTGCAAATAAGTCCCGGTAGACATGGGATAAAAATATCTTGATGCATTGAAAAACTTTAGCATTAGTGTTAGCTCTGTGTGAATTTAACAGCTTGGAAGCAGTACTACAGCTACAGCTGATAATATATGCATTTAATCAAATAGAAAAAAAAGATAAAAATCAACTACAAGATTAATCAAAGAAGCTTGTTATCTGATGTGGCAGAGTATCCTGTCTGTTCAAACAAGTTGGGACAGGAAAGGAACATGCAAATTAATAAACAGTGTTTCTTAAATTTTTGTTTTAAGTTGCAATCACTATGAACCCAGGTTATTTCATGTTTTGTCTGGTCAACTTTAATTTCATTTGTTAATAAATATAAAATAAATACCACCCCACAGATATGTTTGGAAGAAATGTACACTGTGAGCTCTGGGCCAAAAATCAAAAGGGTCATCTAGACTGTAACCAGCAGGTCCAAAAGCCAGGATCTGAGCTTTTTCAACAAGACGAAGTGAAAATGCACAAACTGCACACATTTCAAAGCCATGGCTCTGAAAAAAGAGGGTGAATGTACTGGACTGGTCCATTTGCATTGAAGATCTGTCCTCATAGATTAATATGTGGAGAATTTGGAAAAAAATGTACAGTGATGTCTAAAAATCTAAAACACTCAAACGCTTGATATGCTCTTGGTATGTATCTTTAAATGACAAATTTTCTAAGTGGGATTTTTTTTTTAATAAAATGAAGTTGAACAGACAAAACATGACATTTTTTGGTAAAGTCAAAGTAAATGCAATGAACTATGTCCTTTTATTTAATTTTAGTTATCTATTTCTTGCATTTTCTGTCCCAACCTTTTCTGAATTTGGGTATTTTTACAGTTAATTTTCCTTAAGTTTGTGTAGGTTTGTGCATCATTATCCTGGACATGATCAATGCTTACTCTACTTCAACTTCACTGTAGTCTAAATGCATTTCCCTCTTTTCCCTAAAGTGCCTGGATATTCCCAACAGGCTGTGCAGACGTCTCACTCCCACCAGAAGAAAACCTCCCTGTGTATAAACATGTTTTATAGCCATTTCCATCTGATCATATGCATTAGTCACAAAATAATGTATTTAAAGTTTGTTAACAAGATATATATAGGAAAAAAAAAATCCTGAAGAGAAACATACTTTAAACATTGGAAGGCTGTCTAGTTTTCTTAATATTTTGTATGTTTTTCTGATGCTCCAAAAAATGTGTAACGATTTTAGAAAGTTCTATTAACCTTATTTAGTGAAAGTTTATATAAAGTGTACATATATATATATATATATATATATATATATATATATATATATATATATATATATATATATATATATATATATATATATAAACAAAAAATAAAAGAAGGTCTAGGGTTTTTTTTAGGTATAATGTATGAACTAAGCACTCTAGTTAGTAGAGTTAGGTGGTTTGTTGAGGGGGAATGCTGCGCTGCTTGTCCTTGGGGGCGCTGTTTTCAGCCTGTTTGGAATCAGGCGGTGCGCATACACACTCACATACACACACAAACTCACACACACACACACACGCGCGCTCACACACACTCCAGCACCACTGTCCCACATGTACACTTTCCCTCCGAGGCAGCGGCGCAGCGGGTGAGTGCGCTTCACCTACACAACTCTCTCTGTTACTGTTTCACCAGGATTAATGTTCACACTCGTCTGTTTTTTTATCTGGGAGCTCCATACTGGGGTATGAGGGCTGTCAGACAGTTCCAGCCTGCTGTTCTCACTCAGACTGGAGCTGTAGGAAAGTTTACAGGAGCGGAGGAACTTTAGTTTTATAGTTTGTCTGTATTGTCTGTAGTGTCAGTAGTGTGGTAAGATTAAGTTGCTGTCTGTGTATTTTGTATGGAACTATAGATGTGTGGTGGACTGTGTGTAGGAACTTTACTGAGCATGCGCAGTGAGCTACAGTTTGCTATTGCCTAGGGCTGCATGTTTTCATTAAGTTATTTTCATGCTGAGGGACAGAGACTAGCTAAAAGAGTAAAAAAAAGGCTGAAGCTGCCTTTATTTTACTGGTAAAGACAGTGCTGACAGTGTTGCCTCTCTATGTGGGTTTTTTGTATGGGGTCTGACTTTCAAACCCCTTTGAAACAGTAGTTCTCAGAAACTGTACCTCAGAAAAAAAATCTGCTAATATTAAAATATATAAAGACTAAAAGATTTTTCACCAGTATTTTTCATAACATTAAATTTGTTTGTGTTTTAATACCTGTGTGTAAGCCTACAGTGGTATGAAAAAGTTTGGGTACCCCTGATAATTTTCATGATTTTCCTGTTAAAATCATTGTTAATTCAATTATACAATATATCATAAAACAGATGAACACAGTGATATTTTAGGAATAAAAGTTATACGATTTACAGAAAGTGTGCACAAAACCAAACAGAAATTGACATCACAATTTGGAAGATCCTCTTTTTGTAGAAATAACAGCCTATAAATGTTTCCTATAGCTTCCAATGAGTGTCTGGCTTCTGGTTGAAGGTATTTTAGACCATTTAGTTCAGTCAGGTTTGATGGTTTCTGAGCCCGCTTTAAATCACACCACAGATTTTCATTATCATTCAGGTCTGGGGACTGAGATGGTCATTCCAGAATTTTGTACTTGTTCCTCTGCATGAATGCTTTAGTAGATTTTGAGAAGTGGTTTAGGGTTGTTGTCTTGTTAAAGTATCCAGATTCTTGAACATTGGTTTTCAAGAATCTGCAGATATTAACTGGAATCCAGGCAACCCTCAGCTTTAACGAGATTCCCAGTCGCTGCACTGACCACACAGCCCCACAGAAAGATGGAACCACCACCGGATTTTACTGTGGGTAGCAAGTGTTTGTCTTGGAAGACAAACAGCAAGATGATGTAGGTATTTTGAGCGGGTCTGTGGTCTGACTAGGACTGTTCTCACCATCCTTCGCCTTTGCTTATCTGAGATTTTTCTTGGTCTGGTCTTCAATTTCTTCACTATGTTCCTCACAGTGGAAACTGACAGCTGAAATCTCTGAGATAGCTTTAGCTTTTATTTATTTATTTATAGCTTTTATTTAGTCTAAACCAGGATGTTGAACAATCTTTGTTTTCAGGTCATTTGAAAGTTGTTTTGAGGCCCCCATGTTACCACTCTTTAGAGAAGATGCAAAGAGGTGAAAAACTTGCAATTGGCCATCCTAACCCTTTCTCATATTTGGATTTACCCCTCAAGGTTCAACGAGCCTACCAAACAAATTTTGTTTTCCAATAATTACTGATAAAGGTAATAAAACGACAAGGGTGCCCAAATGTATGCACCTGCCTAATTATTGCACACTTACTGCAAATACTGTACTTCATTTTACTTCACAAATATCATTGTGTTCGTCTGCTATATGATATATTTAACTAAAATCAACCAACAGTCACTAACAGTATACAACAGTTCATTACAATTAACAGCTTTGTTTGCCTTTGTCTATATCCTTCTAAGATATCTCAGTAGGAAGTAGGAATACTGTATTAACCAGAAATAACTAATAACCAAACAACTTGCCTATTCATAATAATTTACAGACTACCAAGCGGGCAATATATACACAACAGTTAAAGAACAATCAGCAAAAGATGACGAAAACTACATGAATATGTTGGATCACTGATCTTACTTTCTATAACCATGTGTGTCTGTGAAGTGGCTTGTAGGTTGTAGTTAGAAGTTTTAGTTTGGTCATTGGTGGTATATGGTCTAAAAAGTTTTTGAACCACTGTAAATAAATAGGTTTTTCTCTGCAGTTTTCTGTCTATCTGCCTGTCTGAGGCCGCCTTCTTCCAACTGAACTCAGCAGAGCAGCTCCAGCCATCACTCAGAGAGGAACCCCTGATATGCAAATGTTTCCTGTCCTGTTATCAGAAGAGGCAGGTCAGTCAGGCCTCGGCAGAACTGTGCTGTGTTCCATTGCTGATTTGACTTCAGTTTTTTTTTTTTGCATGTACAGTACCAGTCAGAAGTGCGTACAGACCTTAAATTCAGTGGTTTTGTCAGTATTTTTTAATTTTCTGCATTGTAATTTAATACTAAAGTCATCCAAACTATGAAGAAAAATATTTTGTAAACAAAAAAGAACAAACAATTTTAGATTTTTTAAAGTAGGCACCTCTTGCTTAGATGACAGCTTTGCAGGGGTATGGGTAAGTGTAATGGGTCAATGACCCTCTTAACAGAGTTTTTAGAGGCACAACCCAAACAGATGGCTAGAAGGAATCACAGGCAATATGGCGGCACAAGGGACCTAAAAAAACCCCCCCACAAATGTCAATATTTTCCTTGTTAAAAATCATGATTATAGATTAAATTCTTCATGGCCTTTTTCTTCATAACAAGCATAAAAATGATAGTAGTTTGTCTTAGTGGCTAACTAGCTACGGATCCTGTTCCACCTTAAATGGTGGAAAAGAGCACACAGACTGCAGCATTTAAGGTGGAACGGAAAAATTAAATTAAATAAAAAGCTAATTTCAGCTCTTTATCACAAAGAGGTTAAGGAATGAACTGCCCCCTTTTTTCGAAGACATATGATGCCCTAAAGTTAACTAGTTAACCAGCAGCTAGGTTGCTGAACTTTAGCACTCCACTGTTAACTATAGTTATATCTGTATCAGGTGCTAAAAAGGTTCCCCCAATTCTTAGAGGAAGGATACAAAAATGAATGGGGTTGGGCCCAAGAGTTGTAGAGGATAAGTTAATTAGAAGTTAACAGCACCCCAGAGACCCACCTAAAAGCTCAGAGTTCAGAGTATTTTGATTTGTTTAACACTTTTAAATTCACTACATGATTACTAATGTGTTCCTTCTTAGTCTGGATGACTTCAGTATTAATTTACAATGTAGAAAAAAAATAAAAAACTTTAAATGAGAAGAATGTGTGTCCAAACTTTTGACTGGTACTCTACCTCTGACTATCGTTCTTGAAATCATTGACCACTGGCTGGGCTGTAGGCCAGGGGTGGTTGATCCTGACCCTGGAGGCCAACCACCCTGCAGAGTTTACTGTAGCTCCTCCCCTGGAGTCTTCAAGAACATCTAAATGTTTATTGTGTGGTGTGTTGGTTCTGAACTCTCCAGAGTCGTAGATCTTCAGGAACAAATATGAGCACCCATGTTGCAAAAGAACTGAATAATATTCATATTTTATTAAAATGCTTCTGTGGCAATGTGTGTGTTTGCTTAAACTAATAGCACTCCTATAAGAAGTGTAATAAGTCCAGTATTGTGGGCGTTAATGCTCTAAAATCAGATAAACGCAGGTAGTCACTATTGACATTGTGTCAGCCTCTCACCTCAGAGTGCTCCACCCAGTCAGGGAGGGATCCTGATTGTGTTCCACTGTGTTTTCGAGTTAAAGCTGTGGAGAAGCAGGTCACTCGCATGACTGCAGCACGTTGCTGCGGTGTGAGAAAATGTGTGTGATAGAGAGAGATGGAAGCAAATGTGCTGCAGGTTTAATCCGTGATTTCTTTTCCTGTGGAGCTCCTCAAGAGCAAGCTGCGGCTGCTGCAGGGTCAGCATGCATTATTGAGAGCTTAATTCAGTATCTTGGAGGGCTTGAATAACTCGGGCATGAGTGAACAGCATACTTCATGTTACATTTGGATCAGCTTGACTCTCTAATACTATGCAGTTTGACGACCGTGGCAGGTTGAAATGTTTGTAATTGACCCTGGTTGGCCCGTTCTGCTTTGATAAAGCGTTCTGTTGCCTCTAAATGACCACAAACACAGAGAGAGAGTGCAGAAGTCTTGCCTTAGGCCACAAGAATTTTGGGCAAACTGTGAGTTTTGTAAAAGCCAGCCTATGTTTATGGTATTTCTTGGGGTTTAGCCAATGAGAGCAAGATATGCAAGCTTAAGCGTTATCAGTTCTGGTCCTTTCGAGTTTCGACTTAATGTGAATGTGTCTGGAAAGCTTTTTGCGTTTAGATGTTTTAGATGTTTTGTTGATGTAGGGTACTAACAACTTTATGTGCTTGTTGGTTTTAAATGTAAGGGTCAGTAATCATGAAAAAAAACAAACTAAAATGACATTTTTAACTAACACTGCTATCCTATGAAGAATTATTTTGCTATATATCAGTATCGACCAGTTTTCAGCCCAATTATTCAATTGTGATTAGCTAATAAATTGATAAATTCTAAAAGCTGGTATGTTTTGTATAAATGGCTAGTTACTGCATGATTCTGCCGTTCCTTTTTTAACCATTAGCTATGTCTCAAAACCTACTTTACTTTGGTTTATGATTAATTAAGCATTATCGTACATAAGCTCTTCTGTTTACTCATGTTTAAGTTTCTCTACACTGCTTTCGTGTTGGGGACTGGATGCTGTACTATGTTATGATGAGTAATAAATTCTAAAGTGGTATAATAAAAATAATCACATGGGATTAACTTGGGATTAGGAATGCAAGTTATAAAGTAATGTTTCTCCCCCTCTGCAGAACAAAAGTCACTGTTTTATATGTACTTTTCTGACTGCAACAGTGTCTTAGTCTTAATAATAAAAAAAAAAATACACGAAAATGTAAAACATGGGAAATGTTTTGCAAACGTTTTCCTATAGTGACTTTAACATAGTATCCCACTCACAGTTTAAAATTTTAGTCTACTGCTACCCTAATCCAGTACGGGCGGGCATTATTTTCTAAAATAATATCACAATATATCAAGATATCATTGCATAACCATATTCTTGGCAATATGACAAAATATTGTTTTTTTGTACATAGATTTCAAGAATTTTCTACTGCAACAAAATAAATATTAAAGTTTTGTTTAGGATTAATTTTACAGTTTCATGCATTCAGTCTATTTTGTAAACAGTATTTTACCAAGACTCTAATATTCTATAAACATAAAATTGTATAAATACTGCAGTATTGGTCCTACAACAGAGATAAAATGAAAAACTGGATAATTAAACCTAAGACAGCATTTACATTTTAATATTTTTCTGGTGAAAAGATTTCTTCTGCTGCACCAGTAAACAGAGAATAATTAGAGGCTTCAGTTGCAGTTTGATTTATCTTGCATTTACTCTGAAATGTTTTCTCTTGATTCCTCAGGATTCAATAAAGAGACTCACATTATTGATAATAGAACCTCAATGAAACATATTTTTGGCCATATGTGTTTTGTAGAAAACAATCCATCATCATCTGGCCAGCCTGTAACTTCATGTGACATCTACCATATAGGCCTTTATACGCAATACACAGCACAGTGTCTCCCAGGGGGGTATTAGGTTTACACCACAGTAGCTCTGCATGCAGGGCACATATGTGCTCTCTGAGATGAGAGTGGGTGTCACTCACAGAAAGACACACACACACACACACTTATACGGCTGCACACACTGTGTTCACACAACAGCAGTCAGCTCAAACAGCAGAAAACCCCAATTTATAAAGGCGTTGAAAAGCATTTGTGTTTTTTTGGTTCATCATACAGTAGCTTCAGCAATAGTTCTACAGAACCACAGGTATGTTGAGTTCTCTCGCCTGCTCTATTGAAAGTGATCCAAGTTTGAAATGTTCAGTATATTAAAAAAAATCAATAGTACATAAACACCCTGAATAGAAGCTTTTTGGATACAATCAGGCCAACTGACCACTTTAACTACCTCCCATTTGTTGCATATACAGTCATATGAAAAAGTTTGGGCACCCCTATTAATCTTAATCATTTTTAGTACCAAATATTTGGGTGTTTGCAACAGCCATTTCAGTATGATATATCTAATAACTGATGGACACAGTAATATTTCAGGATTGAAATTAGGTTTATTGTACTAGCAGAAAATGTGCAATATGCATTAAACCAAAATTTGACCGGTGCAAAAGTATGGGCACTGGGCAGTATGATACCACTCTTCAGAGGAGATTCAAATAGCAGAACAACTTGCAATTGGCCATCTTAAATACCTTTTCTCATGATTGGATACACCTGGCTATGAAGTTCAAAGCTCAATGAGGTTACCAAACCAATTTTGTGCTTCAGTAAGTCAGTAAAAAGTAGTTAGGAGTATTCAAATCAATAAAATGATAAGGGTGCCCATACTTTTGCACCGGTCAAATTTTGGTTTAATGCATATTGCACATTTTCTGTTAGTACAATAAACCTCATTTCAATCCTGAAATATTACTGTGTCCATCAGTTATTAGATATATCAAACTGAAATGGCTGTTGCAAACACCCAAATATTTGGAACTAAAAATGATTAAGATTATTAGGGGTGCCCAAACTTGACTGTAGTGCTGGGCGATATAACGATATCGATTTGTTTCGCGATAATTTTTCCCTCGATGACGATGATAAGCCTGTGCAATAGAATTCGATAAACATTCATTTCCATTTCCGTCTAAGTGGCGCGGCAAACAACGAAAACACAACGTGTAATCAATCCAGAAGACGCTGGAGCAAATTAATAAATAGTTAAGAAAATTGTAATAGTTATTCTCATGCATGCAACAAAAAACCCTAAAGAATAGTGGAGTATGGCCCGACACACGCAAACAACCATAGTGTTTGTACTTTGGGAATAAACGGCCGCACTGTTCAGCACGTTTTAAATAAATTTTAAGTAAATTTTAAGCACTAAATGTAATTAATTCAATTTATATTAGGACCTCGGGGCAGGTGCTGCAAAAATGTGTATGTGGGGCGCGGATTAAAGGAAGAGGTTTTTTTGCGGAGCGGTAACAGGACAAAAACACCTTAAGAATGATGTCTAAATGACTTTCCTCTAATCTAATATAATTTAACATGGTTTAAGGATATAAAATAATTTCTAAACAAACGAACTTTTTAATATTGAGCTTATGGCCCAAGTGCAAAAACACAAAATCATTTATCATTTAGATTATCTGCCTGAACGCGAGCCCGAACCCGAGCTTGAACGCCAGCCTGACTCAGGCGCTGCATGAACTCGGGCCGGTCGAGAACACCGCTTTCCTCTCAGATTAGGCGGAAGAAAATGGTCTTTTTTTTAATGTAACAAATCACACTGTGATGTTTGTGATATTTCCCCAATTACAGCTCAGCTGCGCGTTTAAAGCTCAACGCATGAATTAATCGGTGCGCTGTGCGCCGCGCGTGCTCGCGGGGGATTTGACGCGTCTGTCAAGCAAGTTAATGGACCGTTTTGGGGGCAGAGATTAAGAAGTACAGCAGGTACATCTCAGATTTGTAGTTTAATGCTCTACTAAATTACTGGCTTTAAAACTGGCTCATGATATGGTCGGTTCTGGCTGGATTTTTTCCTGCCTACAGGCTGCATTTGACGGAAAGCAGCTCCTCAGTCAGACAACAGTGTCAGCATACAAATCGTGTGCGTTTCCTACAGGACAAACCATTTAAAAGTGCAGATAAACTCATTAAAAAATCACACAGTGTCTGTCTGGCTTAAAATACTTTTAATAAGAGCTTTTAAATTAATAAATCAACATTCATTAAAAATCCGTGAGAAGTTCTGTATGCTAAATGACAAGCTAAGCTAATAAGCTAATAACATTTAATAATAACAGAAAAATAGATATGAATTTGGAAAATAACCAACTAAAGTGAGCTCAAAATACAATAATAAATATAATCTAACGAATTTCAAAATATAAATTAGAAATATTGAACTTCAATATTAAATTCAACTTCAACTACAAAAAACGCAAGGACCGATAGAACATAACGAACAGAAAAAAATAAATTTGAAATTGGAAAAAAAGTTCAAAATGCTAAAAGAAATAAAACCTAACGAATTTCAGAATATAAAATCTAAATATTGCACTGCAGCAGTACAAAAGCCTAAGTGCTTAAACAAACAAACCAAAAAACAGCCTATCACAAATCATTTTTTGAGCCCGACCCAGCTGAGGAAAAGGTGGGAAATCTTTTTTTTTCCGGCTGGGTCTTGGAAAACTTTGTGGTGAATTAAAGGGGCCGAGTTGCAATTTTTGTTTTACTTTAATCAGTTTTTAATCCGTCTTTTTAAAAACAAATATTCCAATATTGGCTGCCAATCAGTGCCCAATATTCTGAGCTCAAAAAACGCTATTCGGGCCAGCCCTACTAATCTAATATAATTTAACATGGTTTAAGAATATAAAATAATTTCTAAACAAACGAAATATTTAATATTGAGCTTATAGCCCAAGTTTTTTTTTCAGTCATGGAAAATTGGAAAAAATTGGAAAAAAGCCCGAGTTCATGCAGCGCCTGAGTCAGGCTGACGTTCAAGCTCGGGTTCTGGCTCGCGTTCATGATTAATTTGTTTTTTTTTTAAAACTAATATTGGAATATTCGCTACCAATTACTGCCAAATATCCGGAGCTCAAAAAATGCTATTCGGGCCAGCCCTAATAATTATGGAGATACAGAAAAAAATATTGTGATAAAACTTCCATCACTCCCTTATTCTCTGTGTGACACAAAGTGATTTGATTTATATCGTGATACATATCGATATCGACTGATATGGAAAACTATATCGTGATAAGATTTTTTCCCATATCGCCCAGCTCTACTTGACTGTAATTACAGATTCTTTGTCTCCTGTCATATTTTCTGATTATGTGTTCAGGCAGGTGTATAAATATTGTTTGTACTGTTGACAGTACCATTGTCTGTTACTGTCAATGACAGTATGTAATGTCAATGTCTCTGTCTTGTAGGATAAATGGCGAAAGCATATGAGTTTAACTGGCAGCGGGCAGTGCCGGACTGTCTGCAGGAGGGAGCATATTTTGATAGATTCGATGAGGTAAGGAAGACCTTTACTTTCTTTTATGTAATTAAACCTGTAGATTTGTAAATTTAACAACTACAGTACCAGTTTGGACACACCTTTTTTAATGTTTTTTGTTTTCCTAAATTGTACATTAATACTGAATTAATTCAGAACTTAAATATAACTTAAATATGATAAACAAAGCAAAATACTAGTGTGAAGCATTTAGGTGCTCTTATCTGTGGTTTCTGAGGCTGGTAACTAGGATGGACATATCCTGTGCAAAAGAGGTAACTCTTGGTCTTCCTTTTTCAGGGTTGGTCCTAATTAGTGCCAGTTTCATCATAACGTTTGATGCTCTTTGCAAGTGCATACTTTTTTTTTTTTTATTGACTGACCTTGCTTAGTTGAGGATTTCTTGTAATAATATGGATTAGGACATTGCTCAAATATGACTATTCACTGTATATAAACTCTTCATAACAAAACAGATGCTCTCACACAAGTAATTAACTCTTGACAAGGCACAGTAGTGTTTAAGTGAAAACTGGAGAGTTGAGGAAAACTCAGTGACACGGTTCTGATACATCAGCTCACAGACGCCTTGTGCTGATCAACATCACCCACTAGGAGTGATGAGGGGAATGAGCGCCATCAACCCACCCAGAGAGAACAAGACCAATTGTACTCTCTCAGGGCTCTGGCAGCTGATGGCAAGCTGCATGAACAGGATTGGAACCAGCGATCTCCTGATCATAGTGGCAGCGCTTTAGACTACTGGACACTCAGCGCCCCACATCATAGCTTTTTGGGAGCTGGTTGGGCCCCATGTCGTGCAGCGAGTGCCCTGTTTATTTTTTCACCCCTGTCCTTCAAACAGCCTGAGTCTGACTCTGGTCAAACGCACAGCCAGCTGTTAATGAAGGCGTATGTCAATTAATTCTCCTGAGATTTCTACTGTCGTCATTGCTCAGCCTTAGAAATTTATAGAACAGCAGCCTTGGTTTTCCTGTGTTTGTTTTGGATATTTACACCATATGCTATGGCTCATGTTGCCTTTGGTCGGAAGCAGTCATTCCAAGGATTCTGCATCTTTGAAAGTCGTCAGATTCTGGGGACATCTGTGTTCTCAAAAGCCTCTGGAGAATTCCTGGTCAAGCCATGGAAGTTTATCTTGGCCTGAACTCTTTTTGGAAGGCTCTATTCTCACGTAGGATGTGTGAGTGACCTGGCTCAAGCTGTCAAAGTATGGATTTCCCATGGGCCTTAGCGAGCGCTCTGGGAGTTCTGTCTCTCCGTTCATGTACAAAAGGATGTTTAGCTGTGCTTGTTTGCTTTAGAGGATCTCCTCTGAAAGTCCATTGTGTGGCTTTCATAAATTACACGGAACTCTAAAGCAGGCATTAGTTGTGATGGATCTTAATATGTTGATGTTTATCACGGTGTTTAGCTTTTCCCAAAACAAAACAGCCTTATCTACAGCATTCATTACAACATAAATAAAAAAAAAGTTTTATTTAAGACTATTATTAAAAGGGAATTTTCCACAGCGTCCCTTTTAATGTCCAAAAATACTCTTACTGAAAGAAAGGCCAGGGGTCTGCTACTGGGCCAGTTAAAGTGCCCAGTTACATAGATGACCAGGCATGGAGTCCATGCTCTGTAGATTTACAGTTTTATAATAAAAAAAAAACATCTATTTAATGCACTGTAAATACACTGACAATCATAGGACAGAAGCTAGTATCATGTTCTATGGGGGGTGGGACATTTTTGACTCTAAAATGCGTCTTGGTTTCGACTCACACGATTCTGAATTGATCCAGAAATGGCAAAAATCGATTTTTAAGACATTATCTATAGCTGAAAATGTACTAATGATGGGACGCAAAAGATACCAGCACAAACAGAGACCCGACTGACACAAACTATCCGCTGCACATCTGTTTGTTTTTGCCTGAAGTGCATTGGTGCTATCAATGTGTCACAGTCAGATACACTATTTTATTCTCCCGAGTGCAAAGCCACTCTAATTGCGGAGCTTCTGAATCCTCACCGATCCTATCACGGCTGTTTACTTTCACTCAAACATCTAAATCTCTGCTCTTTATTCTCTTTTTTACTTCTGATTTCACTTTTATAAATAGCTAAAACACTTTATTTTATGTCTTAACTGCTTGTATTTAGTAAGTCTGTTAGCTACTATTTCACTGAGTGAAATGTAATTTTATGAATGCTGTTTTGTTAAATGTCAAACAAATAATGCTTATTATTGTTGTCCTTCTTTTGCTTCTACTTCTTCTTTTATTACATTATTCAAATAATTGTTGGGTCTGTCAACTACGTAAAATTTAGTCTTTGAGTACATTGTGGAGGTAGACATGTCTAACAGTCAATGACCTCTCACCAAGAGGTACACTACCCAAAGCAGTAAGGAGGCAGTTTTACACCCTCTTGTGACAAGACCCAATCAGTCCATACCTGTAAGCATTTACATATCTACCTGATCTCTAATGGCTCTACTGTGTTGCTTCTACACCTCTAGGACCCCTTTGCCTTTGAATCGAACTGCTTTTTCCGAGTGGATGCCTTTGGATTCTTCATCACGTGGAAGAGTGAAGGGAAGGTACGATTATTCCTGCGAGACTAATACAGTAAAGCTATCAACGTCATATAGTCACTTGGATTAGCGAGGCAATTTGTGTGTTAACTCCCTGCCTGTGTTCGCAGTGTGCTGGTGATGACTCAGCTTTTGTGCATGAGGGATTTGTCACAGATGCTGTGTTCATGTTTTAATCCTTCATACTATAGGAAGGTCAGGTTCTGGAGTGCTCTTTGATCAACAGCATACGAAGCACCAGCGTGCCTAAGGTAAAGTCATTAACATGTGCCAGACCGTTCTGCTCTTAACGCACGGGAAAATTGTGAATCGGATCTCATGCATAAAGATTAGCTTGGAAGAAAAGTTCAAACATTTTTGGCCCTGTGATAAGAGAGAGGATTCCTAATGTATTTTGTTTGGGTTGTGTTATGCTATGGCCCAGAGTGTGGAAATCATTGTCCTTTCAATGCATCCATGACCTAGCCTGCAGCGCACACTGCAGTGCGTGCGTCTGTGTGTGCATGCTCTGCGATAATGTGTGATATATTTTCAGCTTTCTGCTTCGTATCCCTGCAGGATCCGAAGATTCTTTCAGCTCTGGAGGCCACAGGGAAGACTGAGAGTGACTTAGAGGGCAGGATCATCTGCATATGCAGCGGCGCTGACCTAGTCAACCTCAGCTTCATGTATATTGTGGCCCAAGACATTAGCATTGCAAAGGTAACCCTCCAGATTTAATCCTTTCTCTTCTTTCTTCTTGAGAATATGCACGTCAGAAAAGCCCAAACCATCACTAAACTTTCAGTTTTAGCTTTTGAGCTTAAGATCAAAGTATGCTTATGCCTGGACCACCTCAGGATAATCGGGCCGATTTGCTCTTCACAACACTCGCAAAGAGTCTCCTCATTTCAGTGTGATCCTATACAATGATTTTCTCAGATTAACCTGTAGTGTGTGGCGTCTATAATCCAATCTTTAGTCCTTTAGTCCCATTTTCTCCCACAGCAGTCCGAGCTGCCCTGTGAATCGTAAATATGAAGCATGTATAATATTTACGAGCCTGTATCCTGTCGTTTGGGGTAGATGCTGATTTCCTGGTGGAAATCTCAGAAGATTTTGACCTCATATAGATGTACTCATAGATGTATATATAGGATGGATTCAACTTGTGTTAAATTATGTTAACAATGATTTTTTTTAAAACATTTCTTCATGTTCCTTAATATAGATACTTGTTTAACTATATGTCCTCAACTTATATATACTGAAGCTATGTGCTGTATGTATGTATGTATGTGTATTAATCTTAAGTTTGCATTGCAGGATGTATAAACCCAGTTTACTTCTTTTCATCCATGTTTTCATCCATATCCTATTTTTTTAAAAGAAGAAAGCTCTTTCATCTAGTGGTGTGCGACATGAGCTTTAAATAATATCACAATTTCAGAATATTTTTGTGATTAAAAAAAAAAATACCTTAATGCAAAAAGATAGTAAACTGTACAATTTTGCACATTGCAAAACAAATAGCAAAAATATTAGCAAGTGAAATTATCTCATTTTAGAGCAATTAATCATATTTTTGTCTTACTAAGCATTGTAAGTCTATTATTATTTTCTTTATTTTAGGAATATGATCTTAATCCTTTTTACGTAGAAGTTTTACCTTACTTTAGGTCATTTGAACTCAAAATCAGTCTTGGTTTCGTTTCTGTACATTGTTTTTGTTTGAAACTATTATCCTAAAAAACATTTTATTTTACATTTTACATTTCTTATTTTACATTTTTTGCAATTTTGTTGCAATAGGATATATACTTGAAATTAATACAATATGTTGCAGGGTTTTTTTTTATATTGTTAGGAATATCATTATCGCATGAAAACCCTGAAACTTGTGATAATCCATAGCTGGGAGCCTTGATAGTTAGAAGGGGGATAGAGTTTGTATGGGTAATTGGTAGAATAAAAGTCATAAAAAAGGTAACACTTTACAATAAGGATACATTAATTAACAGTATGACAGAATGTCTAAACTAATTAATATGTAACACTGGTTAAGACAAAAAAAATACTGTTAATTTATAAATAATTGAGACATATTTTTTTAACCATTTAGTTTATTGTTTATAGCTGTTGTTACTATTATTAATTGATGTACTAAAGTATTCCAGAAAAATAAATAAATAAATAAATAAATAAATAAACTGTGTGTACCAGGCATTATATGCTGTCATCTTGCTTATGCAGGTAACCCATAGACACCACTCTCAAAAAGACTCTGATGTTCTTGCCTTTTCTAAATCAAAAGAGCTACTATATATAATTGCCTGGAGGCTGTATATACACTTATGTTGAAGCAGCGAGGAGCTCCGACGAGCTAAGCCTTGACTCAGCTTGTCTTTCTCCGCGTTGTTTTGTCTGGAGCACAGGCTCAATTCATCATTATGTTTCCAAGGAGGGGAGAGTGCTTGTCTCGAGTACATTTGAAGACCTCACACTTAAGCACACTTTAGAAGAGGCATCATCTCTCTCCTGGAATGTTCTGTAAAAATAGCTCCCTCATAAAACTGTAATGCGGAGTGATGGAAAAAAAGGAGGGGGAAAAAACAAAGCTCAGCTTAGTTGTTTATAGCATCATTTATTACGCATCAAAAACAGCCCATCAGTCATTCAGCCCCCGAAATCTAAATGTGAATTTCATGGGTTTTTCTCCTGCAGAGATTTATTTTAAAACTGAAAAAAGAAGGTATGAAAGAAGAACCAAATGAAAACAGCATGGAACCGGTGTTGGAAAAAATGCCCTGTTTTTAAATTCAGCTAAAAATATATATATATATATTTTAAATGTGTTGAATGTTCATACACTATATGTCTAAATGTTTGTGGAAACCCCTTCTACCTGAGGTTGCACCCATTGCTGGCTAGGGATGGGACAAAAATATCGGTACATTAATTTTCATTATATTTGTATTTTTATGGAAGGTGCTATAACTCCAAAAGACCCAAATTTGACTTACTGGTACTGAAGTAACTGCTTTATTACTCTACATGGTGGCTCTAATCATATGAATAGGGTAAAAATGCTGTGAAGAATATTAGTTGTTAAATTGTGTGAAACTGGCACCTATAAATAATTTTGGTATGTGCTTATTTAGGAGTATTTTAGTCAGTTTTAGTCAGGTTGTAAGGAGTAGTAAAGCCACTCTGCTGATGTAGTGTTATACAGGAGTTTCAGTTTAGTTCTCCAGCAGCATTAGCATTAGCCGCTAACCGCGCTAAGCACTAGCTCTTTAGTCGTTCAGAGGTGAGTATTATTGACCTGTAGCCTGCTGCTAACCCTGGCTAGCACAGCTACAGCAGCATTAGCATTAGCCACTTAGCGCACTAAGTGCTAGCTCTTTTGCCGTTCAGAAGTGAGTATTATCGACTTGTAGCCTGCTGCTAACCGTGGCTAGCACTGCTACAGCAGCATTAGCATTAGCCGCTTAGCGCACTAAGTGCTAGCTCTTTTGCTGTTTAGAAGTGAGTATTATCGACCTGTAGCCTGCTGCTTATGCCAGCTAGCACTGCTGGAGTAGCATTAGCAGTAGCGTTCCAAAGTGAGTATATCGGACTGTAGTCTGCATGTTTACCGCGTTACAACAAGCTATGTGGGATGAACTGCTAGCTAAGGGCTTTACTAATGTCGCATAGTGTACCTTATAGTGTGAAAAATACAAAACACACACACACACACACAAAAAAGGAACAGAAAAGGCTCATTTTAAATACCCTTAATTTGAGAAGGTCAATGTATGAGCAGGTATCTTATTACTTTTGTCCGTATAGTGTGTTTTTCTCACCTGGTTCTATTTTTTTGTATTTATTATTACTGTGTATATATACTGTATGACCCCAGTCTTATTGCTATAAGAGAATTGTGCTTGCTGCTGAAGCATTCTCCTGGCACTTTAATTTTACCCATACATTTTCCACTCTGCCTCTGTTTGCAGCAATGGACTGACAGCTTGCGGTCATTGATTCACAACAGCCGGGCAAACAATGTGTGCCCAATGACCTGTCTAAGGAAGCAGTGAGTGCCAGACCGCCATTAGCAAACATAACCCAGCAATAAGTCACCCACAGTCATTTTGGGCAAGAAATGTATTGTATGCCAACTCATTTGTGAGTCTTTTAAAGCATTCAAGGTCATGATTGTGCCCTCAGCTGTGGATCAAACATTGTTTCTCAATCTGATTATATCCATGGCTAGTTATGCTGATGCATGCCTGTCTATTCATATCACACAACTTTCTGCCTTATTAGTTAATGACTTTTTTTTCTCGTCTTCCTCTGTAGTTGGATGAGGCTGTCTTTTTTGACCAACGTGAATGGAAAAATCCCAGTGAGAAGGTACATTCATCCAACTGATTAGAGCTGTGTGTTGGTGGTATGTTACACATACCGATACAGGGGTTATGATTTATTGTATCTTAATATATTGCGATACTGTCAGCAAGTAAATATATATTGCCAGACTCTAGGTGGTCCAGTGGACGAAGGCGCTGCCGCTATGATCTGAGGATTGTCGGTTGAAATCCCAGATCAGGCTGCTCTCCATCAGCAGCCAGAGTCCAAGAGAGTACAATTGGCCTTGCTCTCTCTGGGTGGTGCTCTCTCCCCACAACACTGAAAAGGTGGATGTATATGAATAGGAGGAGGCATGTGCTAGTCTACACCCTCCTAGTTTTGGGTGCTAGTACTCTATATATATACTATATATTATATGATATATTATATTAAAATATATAATATATATTTTTTGAAATGCTACTATATTTGTAGTTTCATACACCCCTACTGATCAGAGAAAAAAGTTGTGTTTTTTACCTTTTTGCCTTCTTTGTAATGTGATCATCATTCTTTTGTACCTCATTCCTTATGGATTAGTTCATATTCCAGCATAAAAAATGAAGAATTAAATGTGATGGTGTTGGTTTGTTCTCCTTTCTCAGCATTACAAGAACATTTGCTTCAGGAAAAACAGAGAAGGTGATATTCCAAGCATTAAAAGATCTTGGTCTTCCCAGTGGAAAGGTAAAATGAATGGGATGGGTGTAACAATTCACACAATTCAGTTTGATACAGTGCTTGTTTTTCTGGTGTAACACAATTGCCAGTGCTTGAATATATGGCTTGTATTAATATGTTAATCTTATTCACAGTTTATACAAAGGCACTTAGTGTATATGTATATATGCATCTGCCACTATCATACAAAAACTTTGCATCTCTTTTTTTTACTGTTTTCCACTTTTTGTGGTAATTAGAATACGAATAAGTAACTCTGTATCAGAAAAACAGAGGGCCTAAAATGCACCTTACAAGAATATGTTAATAATTAATTAGCTAATGTTTTCTGTTTTCTTTACTATTATTTTTAGCATTATGGCAATGCAGTTTTTAAGATTTTACTCATAATCCTTATAAACTCATAAGCCTTATAAAGCCCTATGCTTACACTCTAGCCAAAGTACTATGATACAATGCAATAAATAACAATGTAATATAAGGTTTTAGATTTTATCAAATTTGTTTGTTCTGTTGATTTTTGAATATAAATAAAGTTTACATCCTATACAGATAATAATTTATAACTATTACTGTTAATTCCCAGAATTTAACATGTGTACCAGAAATAAGCATGAAATAGTATGTATAAATGCTTTCATTTCAAAAAATATTTAATCCCAGATTTGCAGATTTTGTTTAGTTTAGATTTAGTTTAGTTTAGTTGATTCACTTAAAGAATCACTATGAAAGAAAGGTAAAGTTTTTTTTTTTTAATTAAAATATATCTACTGGTTTCTTCCTTTTTTCAGAATGATGAATTAGAGCCTGATGCTTTTACCTTTGAGAAGTTTTACTCTCTCTCTCAGAAGATTTGCCCCAGAACTGACATTGAGGTGTTGTTCAAAAAACTGTGAGTAGATCTACCTATTGGATTCATGTTAGTCCAGTTAAACTTCATCTTGTGTCTCTTTTCAAATCTGAGAAATATAGGGAGTCCATTTATTGCAAACCTTTACGTTTGACCTTGTCTGAAGTGTGTCTGGCTGGAGGACTTTTATTAATGGCTAGAATTGTATAAAACAATTACTATATCTGTTTAAGGACAACCACTATATGAACATCTCAGTGTGTAATGGATTGTTTCTATTTTTCAGCTGTGGAGAAAAAAGTGATTTCTTGAACACGGACCAATTAGTCAGCTTTCTGAACGAAGTAAGTGATTTTCACTCATTAACCTGTTCTAACCTCACTTCCTGTTTTCTCAAGTTGCATAAGTCATACTTCACCCAGCCTGCTCTCCTCCCTTTGAGAACTTCTGTGAACTTAGTGAAGTGCAACTGTGTCCTTTCTCTGCCGCCACAAGCCTGCCCTTCTGCTGATTTAAGCACATGTTCTCACACTCTCCTCTAAATGCAGCTTCATTAAGTATTCTGAAGCCCTAACATTCAGAGCATAACATTTATCTCACCAGTTATCTCTAGAGCGGTGCACAATTATTGAGATGATTATGAGGCTCACGGTTCTTTTATCAGTATTAATTCGATATTGTTAATATTTGCAGTAGAACACTACATCAGATTTAGCTCTCATAATTACAGCATTTCATTTTTTGCGTTGTGTGATCTGTGGTAATGCTCCGAGTGTGTCTTTCTTGCATGTTTGATGTGGTTTTTGTTTAAATTGGCATCTCCATACAGATTTACAAGCAGACGCCCTGTAGCTGCTGCCGTAGAAAATCTTGTTTTGTTGATGTTAAAATTGCTGTTTCCACACAGAACCAGCGGGACCCCCGCCTTAATGAGATTCTTTTCCCATTTTATGACTCCAAACGCGCCAGGCAAATCATAGAAAGCTACGAGACTGATGAGAAGCTTCAAAAGAAAGGTAAAATGCTCTAGAAAGTGTTCACCGTGAACAAATTCAAGGGTCAATATCAGTATAATGTGCCTTTTGTGTCCGCAACAGAGTTGTTTAAATTCAGTCATTTCACATTTTCAATATTTAGTCTGATTTAACACATTATTGCAGATATAGAGAAATATTCATCTTTGCAGTTTTCAATGGGTGTGGGTTTTTGGCAAGTGCTGTCTTGTTAAGTAGAATAATTCTTTTAAGCGAGTAAATAACACCAATGTTTAAAAAATGTATAGTACGAGTCAAAAGTCATTTTTAATTCAGAATCGAAAGGGAAACAAACGGAAAGGGAAAATTTAATTTCTGAATAACCCAGGAAGTAAAGGATGGTGGGCAGGAGGCAATCTTTTAGACTATGCCCAGCACATGGCTTCCTTCTTTAAAGCTACCATATTTAATTCCTGAAATTAAAAGGTTCGACTTTTGACTGTATGGATTTTGTTTAAAGTTTGGAAAATGTTATGTTTGAATCAATTTGGATTTTTACTTATTTATGTAGCAAATCTTCAGTTAACTGCCCTTTTAAATAAGTAACCTTTGATATCAGTGAGATCACAACTTTATATTGTTGTGTTTTCAAGGGACTGAAGGTGCTGCATGTTTAGCAATTAATACTATTATTTTCACATAATATGCCTCATATTTTCTCTTTATTGTCTCCTATTGTCACCTCGCTTTTCTGAGGTGAATCTAAAACTGTAAACCCTGTCGTGGTAAAATATCAAGGTAATTAAAATCATTTTAGAAAATCTGCAATGTCTGCAAGTCTAGATCAATCATGTTTTCATTAAATACCAATTTGTTTTTTTAATTGTCCACCCTGACGTGCAGCTTGCAGAGTGGATACATACATACAAGACAAGGAAATAAAGGAAATAAAAAGTTGAGCTTTTTAGCTGAGGAAATATGCATAGGAATTTTTGCATAGTTTGGAGTCTTATAAATAGTAAAAAATAATAATAATAATAATAATAATAATAAATAAAGTAATTTATTTAATTAATTACATATTTTTTTTAAGCTAGGAGATGCCAGAAGGCACAGTATTCTGATAATGAGCCTGATGTTTACATGCGTGTCGGAATCAATTTGTGCTGTTGATCTGACCATATTTTGATCACTGAGTTCCATCTAGTGGTGGAAAGTAATCATGTGTCCACTTCCCCCCGTGTGAGGTAATACACGTGAGCTGTTGATGAATGGTGGACTCTCACTCTTGACCTTTCTTTAGTTCATTCAGAGCATGCGAGGATCTCATTACAGCTGTTTGTGAGCCGGATAAATAACAGGCTGTTTTTTAGGGCTGATGTCGTGTGATGGATTTAGCCGGTACCTGATGTCTGATGAGAACGCTCCAGTGTTTTTAGACCGGCTGGAGCTCTATCAGGAGATGGACCAGCCGCTCGCCCATTACTTTATCAGCTCCTCTCACAACACCTACCTGACGGGCAGGCAGTTCGGAGGGAGGTCCTCAGTGGAGATGTACCGGCAGGTCCTGCTATCTGGCTGCAGGTGATTTTCAGCTGCACTGATTCTTACAGGGCTTAATTATTACTTTCAGATATTGCCAACAGCAAATGACGTAGTCAGATACATGCATATATTAATAAATTCTTAATTAGTATGATTTGCAACAACCAGCCTATATGTAAAGACACATTCTATAATCTTCTACATAAATCAGTTGTTGAGATATAAACTCAACATGTACACTAACATGCCAGATGACATGGGACTAGTGTCATATCCAATTACTTTTGCTATGTGCAACAGAAGCAATAAAATACTGCACCATTTACTTGTTTGCACAGAAAATTGACATGATACTATGGATTGAGGAATGTTAAATATCTCCACAACTTCAAAAATTGAATATTTGTCCCATCCATCTGCATCCTCTATCAGACCTCATGCCAACTCCACTACATGAGCAGATTGGCCAGTGCTTAACCTAAATCCCAAGCTAACACCTCACAACTTAAACAGGTGTGGTGTTCTCAAGCTTTCCCCTGAGGTAACACTTCATTATCAATTTGTATACTACTGTCCCATGACTTCTGGCATGTCATTGTAATTTAGACTGATTTTCTCCAAACATTAGACATTTTATCGTCTGTCCAAATAACCAATTAACTTATTTGCACAACTAATTAAAGTTTAATAAACAAAACATTAAACTCCAAAACTGTTTTTATTTGTTTATTTATTTATTTATTTACATTAACCTGCATTAAAACATTAACCCCAGATAGATATCTAAATTCCCAAATCTCCAAAATGTATGGACTGTTGCTTTAATTGTACCAAGAAATGTATCAAATTTAATTCCATATCTGAATGTTATTTAATTTGAATGTGCATATTATCGCTATTAGAAAAACTAATAAAAATCTAGTATCACCATTAGGCCTGCCATGATGATAATCTTTTTTTCGAATGATATGTTGTCCCAGAAATAACTGTTATAAAATATATTAACATTTATGGCCCTTTCTTACACCCTGCGCGGGGCACGTTGTGATGCTCATTGCTATCATTCACCCTGCGAACAGTCCATTTTCATGTCTTGCCCCTGTGTTGTTAAAATAGCAAAGGAGTTTATGAATATATCTACACTAATGGATGTGGTGGTCTGGAAGTTAGGTGTGTTCAGGTAAATTTCTGGCATGTTGATGTCTTGGCGACTAAAAACGCAGGTGCTCCACTGACTGATTAAAACCCTGACAACAGTCACTCATCAGATGTTCATTGCTATCTTTTCTACACAGACGCGCTGCGTGCGTACACCCCCGCTCGTTTCACACACACACGTAAATACAAACATGACGTAGTGCATAAATCCATCATTTACATCAACAAAAAACTGAATACAAAATAAAATAACATTGCTGTTCCAGTAAATGACTTGCTTGCTCACCGGTCACTGCGTGAACACACAGGTCATTTTTTTTGTCTGCTGTGAAGTGCAGAAGTGCTGCGCTGTTCAAATACCAGTCTGCCAAAGTCTTTTAAAGACTTTTAAAGGGAATAGCTGTGACACGCCGATTTATTTATTTCATGTTACACCCAAAAGACACCCATTATTGATTAAGAGAAATAGGACTTGCCTTTTGCGTGTTTCATGCCACACAATCAGGCTGCACAGTACGTGGTTGACGGTTCACCTATAGAACGCTAAAATCAGGCTCTTAATGCACTAATAATACTTGTTAATATATTGTTTAAATATCTGAGTACATAACTCAAATTAAACCACTGTTTCAAAACAGAGTCAGCATACAGATTCCCAGATTAGATTAGATACAGATACAGATTACTTTTATAGGCTCTCCAATATAAGTGGTTATATTGAGATCAGCAAAAATGATTTAGTTTATATCTGTAAGTAATACATAATGTGAATCTGTCAGGTGTTCTTTACATTGTGACTAAATTAAAAGGTAAATGGACCAATGGGGGAAAAAAAGTTTATTTGAATTTTAAAAATGTTTTTCCTTGCTTTGATACAATTTGTTGTTTTAAAGACACAAAATGTCTGTTTTTCTATAAGTACCAAACCAATGTAACTGATCAGTGTGTAGATGTCCGTGCTGAATTGTAATGCAGCTGTTTGGCTTGCAGGTGTGTGGAGCTGGACTGCTGGGATGGAAAAGGAGAGGATCAAGAGCCTATTATCACTCATGGCAAGGCCATGTGCACAGATGTGCTTTTCAAGGTGAACAGCCCCTCGAAATGCATCACACGCAACTTAGGAGATTCACATAATAGTGAAGTGTTCACTTAAGATCCAGTGACATCATTTTGTTTATCATCTAAGACTTGGGTACACAGACACTGATCAATATTTTGCCTTTTAAATCCTGTAATTCGAGTGTATTGGAAGTTAATGGCATATCTTTTTTAGGATGTCATTCAGGCCATTGAAGAAACTGCATTTGTCTCTTCTGAGTTTCCTGTGATCCTGTCCTTCGAGAACCACTGCTCGTACGTATGTTCACTGTCAATAAAAACTGTGTAGCAATTATTTTATTAATAAACAAATTTAAAAGTAATTAATTCAGTACATCCATACAGCTCAGGCTTATCAAATAGTAAGGGTATAGTTTGCATCATGCTGCTCAGGGTCAGTATATTCAATTGATGCAAACCCCTATTTTATTTAGTTTAAAAGAAATATTAAGAGAAAAATGCAGTCCTTACCTTGTAAACTTACCTTGTCCTCATTCGTCTTTCATGTTCCACAGGAGACATCAACAGTATAAGCTGGCCAGATACTGTGAGGACATTTTTGGAGATACGCTCCTCAGACAGCCTTTAGATGATTTCCCTGTATGCATTTTATTTCTGATCGAATGAATGGTTTGTCCTTCATTAGGTTTAATAGCATTCCTGCAGGAGAGGTTCTCACAAATAACTCACAAACTCTTTCTTCATCTTAGTTGGAGCCTGGACAACCTCTGCCTTCACCAAATGACCTTAAAAGAAAAATCCTCATTAAGAACAGAAGATTAAAACCTGAAGTGGAAAAAAGTAGGCATTATTTTTATTCTTGAGATAAATAATAAAAAAAGTTAGACTGTCTACAAGCCGATATTGGTTCTGAAGAAATGTTCAGCACAGTCAGAAAAGATTCAGAGAGTGTGATCAATACAAACGTTTACTTGACTTTTATTTCACTGCTTATGAACCAGAGGTATTTCATCTTTTTGTCTGGTCAACTTCAATACCTTTCTTAATATACATCCATTCCTGCATTTTAGCCCTGCAACACATTCCAATAAAAGCTGAGGCGGTAAATCAGTTACTGCTTTGTAATTTTTCCTTTTTTCTCAAGATGTGAAAGAGTTTTATATTTTATTTATTTTTTTGCCGCATTTTTGTTTCAAAATTTTCTTTATCAGTGACAGGTAAGAACTCCCGGCAGGCCTGCCTGGTACCCATACTCTCTTTTTCCACAGCCATGCCTTTGTAATGTATGCAGAATGTGGTTTGGCATTGTCTTATTGAAAATCTTAATTTCTCCATTAAAACTACCATCACAAAAGTATACTGCCAAAGCTGGATACCATGACAGACCCTGGCTTTTGAACTTGCCATTAATAACAGTTTGGATGGCATTTTTTTGTCTTTGGGCCTTTTATTTCTTTCAAAATATGATCTGCAATACTAATACTCTGACCAAAATTCATGTTTCCATGTGTTTGTTTGTGATGGTGTGATGTTAAATGACAGTTATTGATGCAGAGCTATTTGCGTGATCAGAGATCACTGATGTTCAGCTTAGGCTTGTGCCCTTTACACACTGAAATTCCTGCTGGTTTAATGATTTGCCTACTTTTGTACTAATATATGAGTGCAATCATCTGTTTACATTAAAATCACATCTTTTTTTTTACCTAGTAGCCCAAAACATTTGACCAGACAAAACATGAAATATCCTGGAAATATCATACTGACTGCATTAAAATGAAAGTAAAAGAAATTGTAAGACACACAAAAAAAATCTAATATTGTTGGCATTTTGCTTAATTTCTCAACATATCTGATTTAGGGAAATAAGTGTTTTTTTTTAGTAGAAATGTAATTTAAATAATTTAAATTACAAAAGTAATTGAATATAATTAGATATCTTTCGTTTTGTTTGGTAGAGCAACTGGAGCACTTCCGGAAGCATATGGAAGCTGGGGATGTGAACATGTCAACTAACATGTCAGAAGATGAAAATGAGGAGGATGCTGGCTGTGGTAAGACAGTGATTGTTAAAATGCACAGCACACTCTTTAATTATGGAGCGCACTTGGTCGTCCCTAGATGCTGTAGGACCATTAGCTAAATGCATTGGAATATAATGGTGTTTGTGCCGCATGCTGAGTCACTTTGACTGATGGTGAAGTTCTGAGAACAGATGATTGAACTGCAGAGTAAAAATGAATAATGGGCACCTAGTTGAGTGAAGTCTTCATTTTAAAGAGGAAATATTTTCATTGTCCTTTTATGTCTGTGTTATATCTGTGTGTGTGTGTGTGTGTGTCTAGCAGACCTTGTGGATGAGGCTCACCCAGAAAGGATATGTGGTCGTCTCGTCATCAGCCAGACGAATAGTAGTGAAGGAGATGTCCCTGCAGCCGACAAGGTTATCCCATGTTTATATTTTTATTTAATTTTTTTAAACAATTTATTTGCTTTATAATGGACTTAAATGCACTTGACCACACTATAAAAACATGCATATCATTAAGTACTTTATTAGGAATATCTTTATATCTAATCCGTTTTCTAATTAGCAATTCTTGTCATTCAGAATTGTGCACTTTTTGCTATTTTTTGAGTTTTAAGTATGTAGTATAGATAAAAGTGTCAAAGGTGAGTATACTCAAATATAATTTCTCTGGTGGACAATATCATCCCACAATGCACAACAGAACAGGAGGATCTACTCCAATCTAAAGGTACAGCTTGGAATTGAACTTGTAGTAACTTATATTGACAACTCTTAATAATACTTACATTGTTAAGATTAGTATTTAGTGTATACAGATGCAAAAAAAAAAAAATTCACAGTATGCAGACACAGTGAGCATACACATACAGGAGCGGCCGCTGTGGCACACAGGAAGCAGTGAGGGTTCAGGACCTTGCTGACGGGCACAGCAGTGGCAGATTGCCAAGCCTGGTGTCGAACCTACAGCCCTGTCATCAATTACCCAGTGCTCTAATTGCTGAGCCACCACTGCCCCTCATGACAAGAGGTCATCAACCTTCAGTGGTTTTCCCACGATTGCAACAAAAGCCCTTTGGGTTGTTGGTGAAGCAAGAAATCTGCATTGATTCCATATATATATTTTAGGAGAGAGAATCACAAAACAATCTCACAATATGATCTCACAATATGATCTCCCGATATGGTCTCTCGATACAATCTTAAACAACTACCTCACGATACCGCCTCACGATACCGCCTCACGATACCGCCTCACGATACCGCCTCACGAGACCACCTAACGAGACCACCTAACGAGACCACCTCACGAGACCACCTCACGAGACCACCTCACGAGACCACCTCACGAGACCACCTCACGATACCACCTCATGATAATACAATCTTAAAAAATGACCTCACAATACTATCTTACGATGCGATCTTAAAGTACCATCTCACGATGCGATCGCATGATACAGTCTCACAAAAAATTTAACACAGGAAAACTAGCAATCCTTAACTTATTAAAGGATATATATAATTTAATAAATTCTCCAGCGCTCAGTTTTTACTGTATATGAGACCAGTAGAGGCATTATAAAATATGCAATGTCATCATCATTATCATCATCATGCCGCTTGCTAACCAGAGTGAATGTTCTGGATATTTTTATAAGTAATCATGACAGCTTTGCAATAATAATGCTGCAAAAATAGGATTAATGGTGATGAAATCCTCTTCAGGCTTTTATGTGAAATTGACAGCTGTCAGTTCCCATGATCACAGTCTGTCCTTCTGCGTTTAAAATGTCAAAGCTGTCGGTCTTTTGGTTTGAGAAGAAGCAGTCTGAATTAAGTGGCATCTTTATCTAATATTAATGACTCTCATCATTGTTTTATTTTCTGAAGGGAAACAAAGATGAAGTTGCAGGATTAGAAGTACTAGCACAAACACCCCTGGAGGCCGCATGTCAGGAAAATGGAAAGAAGGTGCATTTTGATTTTCTTTTCTCTTCATTAAAATTTCTTTTGAAGTTATTTGAGGATCTGGAGACCTATCACTCCTGGCTCCTTACATTCAATAGAGTGCTTCATTTATGCCGTTTTCTGTTTAACCTGAATCTCTAATGTCTGTTCTCTTATACAGGCTTGTGAGCCGGGCGTGGCTGATGAGCAAGCTTTGATTCAGTCGTACACATACGTCGCAGCCACCACTAATATCCACCCATACCTGTCAAATATAATCAACTATGCCCAGGCTGTGAAATTCCTAGGTTTCGAAGAGGCTGAAGGCAAGTCTTTATGTGTTGCTTATCATTAGTATTGAATCATTCTATTTCAGCGTTCTCTTTTTGTGTACAGTTCATAACTACATACACTAGGGCTGCACGATGATTATGAAAAGAACTGACCCTGAGATACAATCATTGACAAAATAAATAAGAAGCACAAAGAAAGAGTTGTGGAAATTGAATGAATATCTATATAAATTAATAGTCATTCAAAGAAAGCTCTAGTACCTTGTTGGGCAGCCTCTAACCTGGATGTAAGACGAGATACACGTGGGTATAGAGGCGAATAGGATCTATATTGCATCCAATACTCACAGATGTTGCAGCTGAGCCTGTAGATCCTGCACACTTAAAGTTTGCAGAACCTGGTGGTTGATTGCCGATAAATCAGGTGGCCCAGAATGCAATGGAAGTTTTCAGCAATATCTCACCAAGAGGTACACTGCTCAAATGTAGCCTCTGAGAGCCTTTTTTAGGGCAGCGGGGAAAGAACTTCTATCCTGACTTGTGGCAAGATTCACTATCTGATCAGACCACACCTGTAATCATTTACATATATATGGATACATATTAGGCACATATTATCTGCATGTTGAGTTTTGCTGCAATCCATAGTGGTTTACTTTTTTTGCCTTTGAGTATACAGTATATTGTGATTTGAGCTGAGCAATATGGTGAAATTAAATAGAGCACAATATTTAAACACATTTTCATAATATGTGATGTGTATATTGCAATGTTTTACCAGACAAAATGCAGCAACAGTGGCAGGTATTTAAAACTGCTATTCAGGTACTCTCATGTCCAGTACAGTGATTTTGTATGGACTTTTTTGTTGCACATCATGACACAATAACACAATATGTTGTGAGCCAAATAAATGATGTTGGCCATATATAATCTGTCTCTGTCAGATATGTCCTGGATAAAGAGAACAGTGAAAAGGTCCCTTTTCTCTCGATTTGTATTTAACTTGCACTGTGTGTTTCCTGTTTTTTTTTCTCTTCTTTTCATGCAGAGATGAACATTCACCACAACATGTCATCCTTTAATGAGTCCGTGGGCTTGGGGTACTTGAGGACCAATGCCATTGAATTCGTCAAGTATCCTTTCCTTTTAGCGGTGAATGAAGGAGCATGCTTAGAGAAATGGGTTTAAGAGTTCCTGTCTAACAGATTATGGAAATAAGTGTTTCACCTGAATCATTAAAAACTTAATTACATCTTTAGGCAAAAGCAGTTGGCCTCGTTTTCCTGAAATGCCTTAGATAATCCCTCTCTCGCTTGGATAGTGAACTTTTCCGACTCGTGGAGAGGAAGTGTTTATCGCTGAGATGGTTTTGTTTTGACCCACTTTTTGTGAGATTTTCTTATTCGCCAGTTCTGCTAGCCTGTGCGCTACAGTACATTTAATATCCTATTCTCCCATCACGTTTTTTCCCATGCTGCGCTCTTTGTTTTCTGACTGCACAGGCAGACTGTCGTGCTTTTCGGAATTGCTAGCATACCTTCTTCGCACATTCCAGCAGCAGGAAGTCCTACTGTTCCACCATTGTTGCCATGGGCAGCCCCATAAGCCCAGCTGGCTAGTGCTCTGCTAACAAGCCTTGGTTTCCCCACTCATAGATGCTTCTATAGATGCTTACGGGGATACCTGTGGGGTGCAAGAAGCACTTGACTACTCTTTCTGTCACTCCTGGTTGTTTTTGTTGAATTGTCAGGCATTTTTAGCCACAGGTTTGAGAATATTTGCAGCTTATTTTGTTAGTGAATGTCATAGCTCAGCGCTAACATTCTTAACCTTTCTTCTTAACCAGGCTTCTTCTACAAACATCCACAAACGGACCAGCAGGTATTTGACTAAAACAGACCATAGAAGGCTTTAGAAAAGAGCAAATTTGTGTGAGCCCTGCTGGACACATCTGTTATGCTCTGTACTACAGCGGGCCTTGCATGCTTCCGCTGCCAGCGTTGTGCTAGCCTCTATCAGCCAAGCAGGTGGCGTGACAAGGTTGAATTCCTCAGAGCTACGCTGGGCGCCAACACACAGAGGACCCTGTAGGAAGAGTAATCTGTCACTGCACCCAAGCAGGCCGAGACTCTAAGACTGACTGGCATTGCAACCCACTGTTCGTTTGTTTCAGCAGAGTGGCTTGGGGCTGCGCTTTGTCCAAACGGTGCCTCTCACACTGGATTGTAGAAGTTATTTAGTTGGCATGCAGCTCTGAGGGCTCAGCCGCTCCTTTGTAGGTTATTGCCCGCTCTGCCTGCTCTCTAATGGATATTTGTATGGAAACCCCTTAGAGCTCTGAGCCGACTTGGACTTCTCTTAATGACGGTCTAAAGTGCACATGTCACAGTGCTATCTCTGTTACACAGCATGCTACAAGTGCTGCTTCCATTCAGTCATCTGGGAGCTTTCATTTCTAAGGCAAGGCTTAAATGTCTTTTGTTACATTAGTAGGTTGTTTTGAAACCTTTATATTAAGTTTTTTATTGCATTTTGTAAAAGGAAATGCAGGATGGTTGCGCAGCTAAATCGGGTCCTTCCGTTATTGTATCTCAGTTGGCTAATATGACATTTCCAAGTGATTGTGAAGTAGTTGTTGGGCAGGACGATATTATAAACAAATAAAATCTTGATGTTCTTCAATTTTCAATTTTTTTTTAGTCCTTACATAACTAAAAAAAGGCATTTTTTTGCCAGATAGTGCCAAATTAGTTACAAACAGCATCATTTAGAGTTACCAGAATGCAAACTATTATTTATTTTCAAGAGGATCAAAACCTTGCAAGTACAACAAAACTTGTGTGAAACCATTGTGAAACCAGTATAATATGCATAAAAGTTTTTTTTTAGGTATTTTTTAAAGACAACTTACCCAGTCTCCTTTTTTTTAAGGAAAAGTGTAAAATATAAAATTAAATCACAGTTCATTGCATGTTTTACAGGCTTAAAAGATGCCCTCTGTTAAGGTTCTAAACGTAAAAATCTAACTAACTTTGGAAATCATGATTAAAACAGCAATTCAAATAAATGAACTAATTTGACTAAATACATTAATTTGATTAACTTCTCAATATTTGGTGGTTGATATGTTGTTCTAAGTGATTGCGGTTGCTATAGTGATTGCTTTTGATATAGCAGGTGGTTGGCATGATGTTGCTAAGTGGTTTTTGCAGTAGCTTGATGCTCTGGTTTTCTAGGTGGTTGATTTAATGGTGTTGAGTAGATGCTAGATGGATGCTACAGTGTGGCAAAGTGATTGCTATGGCTATGATATTTCAAGATGTCAGGATGGTTGCTCTGGTGTTGCCAAGTGGTTGCTGTGGTACCCAATGTTGACGGTTAAGTGATACAAGTGTATTTGTATCATTGTTATATTTGCCAAGATTTTTGCAACCCTGTTGATCCTATGGGGCAAAGAAATATGCAAAAACCTGTTCCTATGTGATAACTATGTCTGGAAAATTTGGAGCTGTGATGATGTCTATATCTCAAAACTGCCAGATGAGATATGCAGTGAAAAGTGAAGAATGGTAGAAACTACAATTTTAATTTGTGTAATAATATAATTGTTTGTACTGCCTAGAGCAGAGGTTCCTCAATTATTTGAGGCAACAGGGCCGTATTACTGACAGCAGTGGGTCAAAAGAGATTGAACAATTTTTTTAGTGCAAACCCCAACAATATCTATATTTTTGAAACATTAATTAATGTATTCTTTAGTTTTGTACTATCATTAGAACATTAAGGCTGAAGTGTGCTAGTGTTATATTGTCCAACTTTTGTAGACTAACATCAGGGTTTCTTTTTGACCCTGTAGATCCACACAGTGCTGTGTTAGCTAATATTTCTAAATAACATCAAATCCTGTCTTAGTAAAGATACAGTAAGAAAAATACTGTGTTGTATACTAAGTTTCACACAATATGACTATAAACTGTGATCAAGTGTATAAACAGTAGTTTGTGCATCCCAGTAAAAAACCTTTACCAGATTAGTGTATTCAGGCAGTTCTGTCACTGTACTGGAACTGGTGCTGGGTAAATGGTTTGGGGAAGAAAATGATTGGATCTAACTTGAAGTGCTTGCCTGTTGCCCCGCCCCCCAGCTGAAACGATAGTTCTGATTAGTTCTGCTGCTGAGTTTGACTTCGTACCTGTGTATGCCTGTAGGTCAGTGTGTCTGTGCCGGTTATGAAGAGTGGATTTCTTTCATTAGGTGGCTGAACTCGATTAAAAAGTCACCATTGAGAACATCCATCCTAATTTTATTGGCAGGCCAGATTAGAACCTTTATAAGGCTAGTTTCAGCCCATAGGCATACACTTGATACGGCCAGACTTAATGTGCATATAATCACTTAGCCATTGTCCTATAGTCTCCTCAATTCATCATTATGTAATTTTAAGGGACCCTTTGGCCAAAATAAAAATGTTTCTGTAGTAATGTCTGCTGTAAACACATCTTAATGGTTTAAAACTTTAGATCTTTAGAAGGTGAGGGAAACCTTGGTAATACTAAAAGGACTCTAGGGTTGTTTGAGCTGGCTAGTTTATCCAAGGAGGTTAAGTGTCATATTTATGTGTATTAGCCTCTACATTCGTGACTAATGTCAGGTGAACTTGTTTTCTTGTTTTGTATTTTGTATGTATATATATATATATATATATTACTGATCCTAACACAGTGGGGCCACACAGTGCTGTGCTAGCTAATATTTCTGAATAACTTCAGAGCCTACCTTAGCAAGGAGGCGATAATAAAAATATTGTGCTGTTTACTTGTGTAGATAAACTGTCAATGAAGTCAATGAAGAGTAGTTTGTTTATCACAGTAAAAACATTCACTGTTTTAAAGAGTTGTAAAGCTGTTCTTTCTCTGTGTTGTACTGGTGCTGGATAAATGGGACTTCTTACTGGAATTGGGTCAATAAATATCTTTTAAGAACACTGTGGCTATATGCACATAGTTTGTTACCACAGTTAAGGGGGGGGCATCATTTATATTTCGCAAACCTACTACATACTAACCTCGTATGACAAAACATTGCCCCATCAGTGTTCCAAAGCATCGCAACCAAAACACATGCATGACTGCTGCCTGGGCTAGAACACTTAAATGATGGTGCTAAATTAGTTGTGTGGTTGTTGCACTTTGTTAGCTTCAGATGTGCTGTGCGAAATAATTACCTGTCTAGAGGAGATAGAGCAAGGTCGGCATCACTCTCCATGCCCTTCAGCTCCCTCGGCTCTTATCAGCGCTGGAAGTCACATCAATATCCACTCATTGCACTAGATGGCTCATTTTCTTTTCTTGGTTTGTTTTGGCACTGTTGCTCATTCTAGCTAGTGGTGAAATTGGCAATATATATGTAATTTTCTCTGCCATTATTTTTACAAGAAGTAACCAGTGGTCTCAGTCAGACCTATCAGAACTCATATTTGCAGCTCGCTAGCTCAGTAGGCTAAGCTACGTCTCTCCACTTTGTGTGGAAGTGCAAGAAGATTGACAGGCAAGTAGATATGCCTGTCCTGATTTTGTTGATCGCTTCATTTGTTTTTTTTTCCCCTCCTGTTAACAGAGCTTGGGGCAGCCACAGAGGCCAGATTTGTTTTCCTCTGTGCATATTATCTGGCAGCTGCCAGGATGTGAGGAGAATTCCTGAAGTTAGAGCAAAAAGTGTTTTGACTTCAAACTTCGGACGGAAGATAAAGGTTACCAGGAACAAAAGATGATTAAAAATTTAGAGAGATATGGGAAATTCTTGGTAATATTTATCTACTGCAAGTAGAGTCAAAGTGTGTACTGCATGTGTAATGCACGTGTCCTGTGATAATCCATGCCTATACAGCTTAAAGGAGAACTCTGGTGTAACTACATTGTTGGTGTAGTAAAACATGAAAAAAGTATATACAATTGATGAATAGCACACCCCCGTTCTCCCACAGCTTTCCGAGATCCAGAAATTTTAACGGTTTGTCCAAACACCCTTTTGACTGGGTGACACGGATCATAATTTGTCATAATAATTTGCCTTTCCCACCGTTACCCAGACTCAAAGTAGCAATGAGCAATTAATGGCTAATTAGCTAATTAAAAAACACCGGTTTACATCACATAGCGCTAGCTTTAGCTTCGTGTGCAGCCATCTTTAAACTGCTAATAACATAGACACATAATTTTGACCCGTGTCACCCAGTCTGTAGGGTGTTTGGACAAACTGTTACAATTTCTGGATCACGGAGCGCTGCGGGAGAACAGAGGTGTGCTATTCATAATGTTTTACTAAACCAAATGTCCATTTTACACCGGAGTTCTCCTTTAAATATTTCTTCCAGATTTTGCGGTAGGGGTATACTGTTGATTGCCTCTTCAGTAGCATCTAAAATTTCTGTCGGGAATAGTTCTGGCGATAAAGCTGACCATGCATGGCATTCCTGTCTAAAAGACAAGTTATTGAGGTGGCAGCAGTATGTGGAAAAGTGCACTGGAGTGTGTGCACAGCAAAGGTAGGACCACTAGTTTTAGGACCTCATTAACATAACCTTGGGCTGTCAAAGTGCCTGTAATGAAGACCAAAGGTGATCTAGCATGAAATTCTCAGATTCTTTGTGTCGCTGATCAGTGCCTTTTCTACCATGTGCATCCATCAGCACACTATGGTAATGTCCGTATGACCAGTATGGCGAGTAATGCATCAGTAAGACCATCCCGCTGGCCAGAGCCCAATAATGAGACCCGTCTCAAACTCTTTCAACTTCTGGAATTGCTTTCACACTCCTCTATGATGCGTACTTTACTTGCAAATGATGCTATCAACACAACAGCATGAGTCAGAATGGAAAACACACTCAATAGGACGGCCCTATATACAGTAGTCATTGAGGAACAGTGATAATGCCCCCTATGCTTACGTCACTTGTACGGCTGAGTGTGAAACTATACTATATTATGTGTATACAGCTCTGGAAAAATGAAGGGACTACTTCAGTTTCTGAATCAGTTGCTCTGATTTTGCCATTTATAGGTAAATGTTTGAGTAAAATAAACATTGTTGTTTTGTTCTATAAACTACGAACAACATTTTTTCCAAATTACTAATAAAAATATTGTCATTTAGAGCGTTTATTTGCAGAAAATGAGAAATGGCTGAAATAACAAAAAGGATGCAGAGCTTTCCGACCTCAAAAAATGCAAAGAAACCAAGTTCATATTCATAAAGTTTTAAGAGTTCAGAAATCAATATTTGGTGGAATAACCCTGGTTTTTAATCACAGTTTTCATGCATCTTGCTATGTTCTCCTCCACCAGTCTTACACACTGCTTTTGGATAACTTTATGCTACTCCTATTGCAACAATTCAAGCAGTTTAGCTTGGTTTGATAGCTTGTGAACATCCATCTTCCTCTTGATTATATTCATATTCGTTTAATTAGGTAAAATCAAAGAAACTCATCATTTTTAAGTGGTCTCCTATTTTGTCCAGTGCTGTATATAATCTTGTGAATAATAGTTCAGTTCAGGTAACTTAAAAAGAAATAAAGCAAAAACCAGTTCTGTTCAATTCTACTAGAATAGGTTTCAAGGACTCGTCAAAAAAAAGTGTGCCAGTGAATTGTACATTGATCATAAATGGAACTGGATATGACTGTCAAGGCTGGGTTTGGTCTACACTGAAAAAAAATATTCTTTTTTATTTCCTTGTGTGCTTTTGTAGACTTCTACTTGTATTTGAATCTGAGCTTCTGACTAACTGTTTACAAATGTTGTGTGTGACTTTCAATATATCATAATACTGCCAAGGGCTAGAGGAGCTCGGTGTGAATAGTAAGTGCCCCCTTGCTGTAAATGAAACAATGCCAAGCTTAAGAGCTGCCTGCCACACTGAGGCTTTTAAGGCTTTTTGAAGGGAGAAAAGAAAAGATAGAATAAATAGATGTTTATGTGGCCGTTGAAAGAGAGAACATTTTATGAAGCTGGTGTTTCCAGGAACATGTAGAAAAACAGTGTGAAAGAAAGACTCAAGCAGAAAGGACCATCACTAGAGAAGAGCAGAATCTTTTTCTCTGTTCTACTCTGGGAAGATATATTTAAATGTAAAGTTTTATTCTGCAAAGCAGCAGCCTCTATAGAACACACCTCATAGGATCAACCTGCTTCTAAAGTGCTGTGATCTATAAATAATCCACAGACTCTTCTTAAATCTCCAAAACCCTCCACGTTTTTTTTTTCCTAAATGAGATGCACAGCTACAACAAGCGGCAGATGAGTCGGATCTACCCCAAAGGAGGCCGAGTGGACTCCAGTAATTATATGCCTCAGATCTTCTGGAATGCCGGCTGCCAGATGGTTTCTCTGAACTTTCAAACCCCAGGTAATGTAGACCCCACTGCTGCAGCCTCGGCTCACCGCAGCAGCCCCCTCTACTCACTCTGCAGTCACTTACACACTAACGCTAACATTATTCTCCACAGCACGCCCCAATCCAGACATCTGCATCACCTTTGACCATATTTTTGGTTGTAGGACACGCTGCTATGTGTGTGGAGAGTTAATGCTGAGGGATCCCTATTCCATTCACTAGAAATGTGTACAGATATCAGATCTAGTGTAGGACTAGGGCAATACTATATCCTAAATATCCATTCATTCCAACTTATTGTATACAAGATATAAAATATATCATATCTTGATATCACATCTAATATATAGGTTACCATATTTGAGAGGTTTAATTAGGAAAAAACATCATGATGACTTTATTTCACTTTTTAAACATAATTTAGCAGTGTCAGTGACATAAGACATGAGAGTGCAACTTTCTTATAGAGATTTATCCAAAAGTATATAAAGCATGATGTGTGTTTGGTTCTACAAATCAATATTGATTGACTTAAAATTCTGACAATACAATAATATACTTTTCATGATATTGTATCAACATTTTTCTTAAATATATTGGGATGAGTTGTTAGTTGACTCTTCCAGAGTCTTGATACAAAGGAGGGATGAAATTAAAAGGTGTTATTGGGGTCTTTAATAGCCCTAGTATTGAGCTGAATTGCAGTGTTGATGGTGATACACCATTAGAAATCGTTTTAGGAGCTCGCTGGTTCAAACCCAGTTCGTGTAGATTGCCATCAGCTACCGGAGCCCTGAGAGAGCACAATTGGCCTTGCTCTCTCTGGGTGGGTAGATGGTGCTCTTTCCCCTCAGCACCACAAAGGGTGATGTCGATCAGCACAAGGCGTCTGTGAGCTGATGTATTGGAACCGGGTCGCTGCGCTTTTCTCCAAACACGCTGTGATGCTACTCGGCAATGCTGCATCAACAGCAGTTCAAAAAGAGGCGGTGGTTGACTTCACATGTATTAGAGGAGGCATGTGCTAGTCTTCAACCTCCTGGTGTTGGGGCATCACTAGTGATGGGGGGAGTCCTATGAGTGGGTTGGGTACTTGGTCATGTAAATTGGGATGAAAATGGGAAAAAAATTGAAATAAAATTATTAAAAAAAATTTTAAACATAGTTTAAGGTTTAGTCTTATTGCAGGTCTGGAAAACTAGTTCCAAGTGTTTGATTTTTTTATTCGATATTTCTATATTTAGCATGTCTCAGTCTTTATGTCCACCTTATTTAAATTAATTATTTGATTAATATAAAAATATAAAACAATTAAATTAAAAATAAATAAAAAATATTTAGTGGCAATAAAAATATTGAAAATATCATGTCAGACTTGTCTCAGTTATCATGTTTGAAAACAAAAGCCTGGTTTAATGTTAAATTTGTTAAAAACAAATGGAGATTCTGCTGAGCTGGTAAATGTTAAACTTCAGAATTATACATTTTTCCAAAAATATATATAATGTATTAAGGCTTGAATTTCATATAAAGAAGAAACACCATTTTGCCATATTTTTGTCCTATTTTGACACAGAATTTTGTGTAATTAAACATGTAATCACATTTACTATGCTGCCAAAGGTATCCACTCACCTGCATTGTGTTTGGTGATGTAGGGCTTCATCGAAACCCATTCCATGAAACTCTCTACACTTTACTCTTCTTGAGCTAATCTGAAGACCATGTGAAGTTTGAAGGTCTGTAGTAACTGATGATTCAGAAAGTTGGAGATCTTTGTACACTATGCTCCTCAGCATCTGCTGATCCAATTACCTAGTTACTTTCAATCCCAGTCACTTCCACTGTGTTATAATATCACTGACAGTTGACTGTGGAATATTTAGTAGTGAGGAAATTTCACGACTGGACTTGTTGCACAGATGTTGCCTCCAATCATAGTACCACGCTGGAATTCACTGAGCTCCTGAGAGCGACTCATTCTTCCACTAATACCTGTAGAAGCAGTCTGCATGCCTAGCTGCTTGGTTTTATACACCTGTGGCCATAGAGTTTAATGATTGAAATGATTGACCGGAATTACATTATTGCAGTGTACAGTTATTAAACCACTTCTCTCCACATCTCACTGACCTGCTGCTTATTTGAGAAGGCAACTTTTTGAATATTGAACTCTCGATCCAGAAACCTTTCTCTCGTTCCAAGACATCTGGAGCAGCCATATTTCAGGCTCTGTTCTGATAGCCTGTGCATACCTGAAATTCAGATGAGTGTGTGCTCAGCAATCTGCTGTCTGTTTGTACTTCTGCTGTCTTCTGAAAGAGAATATGCCAAACACACTTCATGCGTCAGAAAGTAATAGATGCTGTGTGCAGGACAATCATGAACATTTCACAAGTATAGGATCAAACCAAAAGTCAAGGGTTGTTAGCTGAAGTATATGTACCTGCTCTCTGAAGTCAGTGTCCTGTAAGCTTTAAATGTCTGGTCATACCGCTATCCAGATGCCACTACAGAAGATTGAAAGAGAACATTTGGTTCAGCTACTCAGCTGTATTGAAAATCAAACAGTGGTGAATGTATAGGAGAATTTAAATTCAGTGTATGATGTTCTGTTTGTTTGCTGTGCGTTTGTAGATCTGGCAATGCAGCTGAACCAGGGAAAGTTTGAGTACAATGGATCATGTGGGTAAGTGAACATTACATCACCATTAAAGTGACATTCTGGCCTAAACAGGAGTTTGATAAATGTTCTGCAGTGTAACATTTATATTCATTAGTCTGGTCAGTTTTCATTCATCAGGGTTCTCTCACTACAGTAACCAGCACGCATTAAACTAATATCATACAACCATTATGCTGTGTTCCATTTGAATGTGAATGTCGGAGTTTCTGAGATCCAAAATAGGATATTTTATCTGGAATGCACCCACAGTCAGATTTTCTGCATGGGAAATCAAGAGACCGTCTATTTAACCCTGAGTTCAGAATCCAAGATGGCTGCACTGCATATTAACAGTAGTAAAATCAGTTGTATTATACAGTATATTGTGATTTCTATCTATTTGTGTCTGATTAAATGAGTTGTACACACAGTATATTATCTAACTTTTATCTTTGGACATGTTTTCATGGTGTTTGGCTGTGTAAAGCACTGTTATTGGCTGCTCTCGCTAACCATGCTAACCTCTAAAAAAGAGTGACATACTCTGAAGTTTCACCATAAAACACCAGTAAAGGATTTTTATAGCAGTTGGGGTAAACTTCAGTGTAACACAATTTTATTTTATTTAGTCTTTCATTCAGTGAAAAGCAGCTAAACTGAAGTAATTTAGCTAGTGTGGTTAGCTACTTAACATTCTGGCGAAGTTTTAGCTTCTCTTCATCACCTGCCAACTTATTTCTGCCATTTGAGTGATTTATTGATGCTTTAATCATATTAACTGTCAATTTAATGACAGTTACCACCATTTTAAAGTTGTAATTGTATATTTAGATAGATTTTGTTAACTGTCTGACTTTCAGTTAGCAATAAACTAGCAAAAGAAATCTTTAAAACAGTTTAGTTGTCCCTTCCACCTTTAAGATACAACATAACATGCATGTTTCACTTATTTAAACTGTAATCTTGCTGTAAAAATGTAAGCAGAAATATTTACAGTATAATGTTGTAGTAGCTATTTTATAGCACTTTAAGAAAATCATTAACTTTGTGAGATTTAAGCACTGTTTCATAGCCTATATATAATTTTGCTAGCATTTCTTCTATCCTTGAGTACTGAGTACACAGCAAATTACACATGTAGGTGATTTAAGATGGGATCTGTATATGTGGCTGATTAATGAAGCGGGGCTATTAATTCTCGGCTATAAATGTGACACTGTAAAGCAGTCACACACTTTGAGATATGGGTTTTGAATCCTGGTAGGTAATGTGTGAGTCTGACCAGAGTAGATGATCAAAGTGGCCTTAAAGTATGGTTACAATTTCAGTGTCCTTGATTTAACAGATTAAATATAAATATTTATAATACATCATCGTAGATAAATTTAGAAATTTATATTCAATTTCACACCCTGTTTCTCTTTAGCTGAACTCTAATTAAAAACTGGTGTGAAATGGAGTAAGTGCATGTTTCTTGTATTTTAGCGTATTTACTCTGGATTATGTGGCAATTACTTGTGAGTGCAGTGGCCCTTCTCCCCTTGAAGAGCCCGTAATCCATAGGAGAGAGCAAGTTGATACTGCTAATTACTTTCATCAAAATAACGATGTGCGGTGCACGCTGTGAAGAGAACCGTGATAGTGTGAAGACTCTAAACATATTAATCAACACATTTATCAAGGCAAAGCTGTGCAGTATCCATTAGCGTTATGTTCAGAAGTGTAAATTGAATACGGGACAAGCGGGGCTTAATTAAATGGGTCATTGCTCTAAGGTGACTGAAGATAATGGCTGCGATGATGAACAACTCGGTTCTACCTTAACGCAAATAAGGCAGGAGCCTTTTTGACAGTTTGTTTGTTGTCTTGTCCTGGCAGGTACTTACTGAAGCCAGATTTCATGCGTCGTCCAGACCGCATGTTTGATCCTTTTTCAGAGACTCCTGTGGACGGAGTAATTGCAGCCACTTGCAGCGTCCAGGTCTGTCCACTTGAGATGTCAATTACTGTCTTTAAACCCTCATTTTATATCTGATCACTTTGAAGTGTGCAGAGAGTTGTGGATAGGGCAGCAGGGCTGCCTGCAAAAGCCACTTAGGTTGTTTAACTTATGTTCACAATGGCAGAGAGGAGAGGAAGGCCGTGTAAATGGCTGCAGTCCAACTCTCATATTTCTTTAACTTGACTGTAAGATTTTCTCTTATTTAGTGCAGAGCCTGAATCTCCTGCAAATATTCCTCTAAATGCTGGGGAAATATCTCCCGTGTTCTATTTTTAAGGTGATTTCAGGCCAGTTTTTGTCTGACAAGAAGATTGGCACGTATGTGGAGGTGGATATGTATGGGCTCCCCACAGATACCATTAGGAAAGAGTTCAGGACCAGGATGGTGATGAATAATGGACTAAACCCTGTGTACAATGAGGAACCCTTTGTGTTTAGAAAGGTACGTTTTTAAAAATTCCTATAATAATTACATAGTAATCACTGATAATGTTTAAAATGATCTCTGCTCTGTGTTAGCATATTAAACCTTCATAATTATTTTTTCTTCATTTAATCCTCCACCTTTGATCCACTGTGTTATGAGTGTATTTTCACTTACAGTGGACAGCATTACCAAATGGGTGGTAATGATTGTGACTGGTGGCACCTGCCTAGAATTGTCTGTGTGTCTTTCACATCCACATCCTAAGCATTAACGCACATGATTCATTTGCAAACAGTAACGCCCAACTTACATTTTTTTTATTTCTGGAGCAGTTTGTGGTGAGACCATGATGTGGTCTCTATCCAACCCAGCCATCAAATATACTTCTAATTAAGCTAAACTGATGATAAGGTGCAGTTTAATCATATATATATATATATAGCCAGATAATATACTGTTATGAACAAATGCTCTCTCTGCTGCTCCATGCTGTTTACACATGCAGTAATATGCAGCGTTTACTGCACATCCCATTGAAAACACAGTGTTTTTTAAAGCACAGCTGCAAATGTTCAGCGTTCTGTGTTAAAGCAGCTTCACACTGCACAGATATACGCACTGGAACACAGAATCTTCTCACTATATTTACTTTCTTGTTTCTGCACCAGACAGCTCTGACCAATCAAAGGAGACGATGTGCTCACGTGGTTTATTGGTGCGCAGTTTGGTGTGTTTAAGTTTATGCCTGTGTGAAACCAAACCAAACAGAGGGAGAAAATGCAAAAAAAAATATCATGAAATATATCATGCAGTAAACAAATATCAAATAATCCAGACCAGAGAAACAAAGTACAACCTTTTATACTCAGCAAATTAGGTTTTAATTCAAATTTTTAAGTCTTTACAATCAAGCCATTTACAGTAAAATAAAATATATATTTTTTTTTTTCCAATTTGTCATGAATTCTTTATTCCAGCTGGCTATACAGTATGTTGGCTTTATTTTTCCTCAAACATACAATTATACACTAGTATTTTAATTGACACCACTAATGTAAATGTAAATGCATTTTACATTTCTTATGTTCATTCTTTTATTTACATTTAAATATCCACTATAAAAACCTGCGTCTTAAGAAGAACAAGTGTGATTTATTGTATATATAATATTCTAGTGGTTTTTTTTCTCTAAAATTAATGCTTACTGTGGCAATAAATAGCTTTTGCATATAATCTAATAACATAAAATTAGGGCTGAGTACTACAAATAAATGTTGTTATTAATTCTGGACATTTTATCATATGCTTGGCCGCTGATTTATCATTTTGGTCGTAACACATTTATGATATCATTAAGTTTAATCTCCAGAAAGCTTCAGCAGTGTAAAAGCAATGTTTGAGGAAAAGCTGCTGTGTGTTTCTCCATGCCTCTCTGCACTCTCCTCATGTCTTTGCTCCACTGCACTGTGGATTTCTGCTTATCACTGAAATTCCTCATGTACACACACACACACACACACACACACACACACAGACACACACAGATAGATAGAGAGAGAGTGAATAATGCACTTTCTGCCAACCCAAAGGTAATCCTACCGGACCTTGCAGTGCTCAGAATAGCCGTGTATGATGACAACAATAAGCTGATTGGCCAAAGGATTCTCCCACTGGACGGTCTGCAGGCTGGCTACAGACACATCTCCCTACGAAACGAGGGCAACAAGCCGCTCTCCTTGCCTACCGTCTTCTGCAACATCGTCCTCAAAACATATGTACCCGACGGATTTGGAGGTCAGACAGTTTGAACAGGATCTGCTTCACAGGCGGGGGGTAGCTTTGTTGTTTATACACTGAAAGTGTAATCTGCCAAGAAAAGACACGTTTCCAAAGCTGCTGTCTTGTAGCTAATTATCGTTATTGACCCCTTAAACTTTTCAGAACCTGTCAGAGTCTCCACACTGAGAGAAACTCTCATACGTGCTTTACTTGGTTATTAGTTGATTATTTAATATTTTTAATTCACACATAACAACCCAAAGATTATTAGTTACCTCTGTACCTGTAGAATTTATTACTGTAGTCTTATTAGGGATGTCTCAATTAGGATATTTTTTTCCCCCAGTTCAGTCTGAGTCTCTTATTGCTGAGTATTAGATGATATATCAGTCCAGTCTAAGTCTCTTAATGCTGTGTGTTAGCTAATATCAATTCAGTCTGATCTTTGTGTGTGGTGTATAAATAATACAGCCACACTGTTAGATAAGATGTGCTGCTGATTAGTACTAGACTAAAAGAATGAAATCACGTTATTTATGGTAACACTTTATATAATGAGACATTCTGGACTAATTTATTTAGTTTAACAGTGACTTCCTTTTTTTTCTATTATTGCTTTATAGTGTGTTTAATATCTTATAATCCAGTAAGATGATTTGCCTTGATCAGTCAGCTCCAAGTTCTTTAAAACAATATAATTGTTTGTGTGCGTGTGTACGCACTGTTGGTGTCTGTGCTAGTTTTATTAGCTCTTTTATTAGCTTTTATTAGCTCTCCTCACTGCTGCTGTAATATAGCAAATAATATAGCAATTAATCAGACAGAGATTAAGCCTAGTCTTGGACTGGACAGCATTTCTGAATGCTGATTTTTTTTTTTTATTATTGGAAGAAAAATATAGTCTATGCCTAGGCCTAGGCCTAATCCATGTCCAGAAAACTGCCCCAGTGTATACTATTGGTGCTGAGAAAACCATGTGGTGCTCTAAACACTGTGGTTTAATCAAAGACTCGGAACTGGATTTGCATTAACACAGCCAATACCAGATCTATTAAAATAGGCCTGGATTGATGCCAATCCCAAGTCACTACATAGATTCAGCACAATACTAAGTTTTATAACTGATATGCTGCTATCCATAATGTTATTATGCATTGTATTAACTGTTATTTAATTTACTTTTAGCCATTGTGGATGCGCTGTCTGATCCCAAAAAGTTCTTATCCATCTGTGAGAAGAGAACAGACCAAATGAGAGCCATGGGCATTGAGACGGTGAGCAGCTCCATCATTACTGCACTCAACCATCTCACCTCTTGATTGTTGTACTTATTACCATAAATCAATGCCTTATTTTCTGACATTTAGAGAGTGACTGTTATTCACATTCTAAAAAGTGAAACATTCGGTATTGGGTATAGATACAATATAAGCAAATGTGTTTCTTTCTTTCTGCACACCTATAGTTGAGGAAATCAGTGTTTTCTGAGAATATAAATGCAATAATAAACTCGCTGCCATTTGATTTTGCCCACATCCGCTCTAATCAAGATGAAATTGGTGGGCGAATTTGTGTGGGTGAGGAACTGCCTTGTCTCAAAATAAGCACAGCACGGTCTGAAAGGAAATGGCCAGTGACACACAGTGTTTGTTGGTTTGGTCTGTTGTACTCCAGCATATTGAATTTAATATGAAACATTGACTTTGAGGTTAAAGTTCAGAATGCCAATTTTTGAAGAAATTTATGCTGTTTCTGTTTATAACAAATACATCTAAAGGTGTGCAACAGTACAACAGGGTTATTGTAAGCTTTTTTGTTTTGAAAATCTCTGCATATTTTTTACTGTAGACAGTTCAGGACTATAGACAGGCCAATCCAGTACCTGTATCCATTTTCTCCGTCGCCATAACATGATTTCAGCATGTTGTTTTGCATTGTCTTGTTAAAATATCACAGACAAAAATAAAATGCCTTGAAGTCATCATATCAGCATTATTAGATCTCTTCTACGTTAATGCTGCCTTCATAGAAGTGTTCTGACACAACAACCTAACACCATGACAGACCCTGACTTTTCGACTTGTTGCTGAAAACTTGTTGTCTGAATGGTGCTTTTCAACCTTGGCCTGGAACACACAGCATACATTCACTTCCAAAACATATCTGGGATACTGATTCAGTACAGAAATGTTTTTTAAGTGGTAAAAATGGTAAAAGATCCAGGATAAATTTTGTGAATGAATTTCCCTGCTTATGTGAGTTATATCAGCTAATATACCACAGTTAGTTCTGACCCTGCAATGTGATTGGCTGAGTGCTGTTATCAGTCGGTACTGCACTGTAACCAAAGCTCTCCATGTATTACTCCACCTAGGCCTGGACAATAATTAGATATCGGTATTTATCGCGATAAGAAATGTTTCAATAATGGTGATATCAGTTTTGTGGTATATCGATATGTATTATTTACAGAATCACGGACAGGCGTTTTTTACTGGCGTCAGCTCGCCGCAGAGCTCAACACATTCAGCCCCCGTAGCTGGGCTACGTCAGTGCGTGATGACGTAACCACACAGGCACGTAGCCAAACAGGCTAGACTAGGCAAGGCTAGATTAAAATGGCTAGGCTCGGGTCCGCTTCGCTACGCAGCAAAAATGTCTCGCGCTGGAGCCAAACGGAGCCGGGACGAGCGGATCCAAGGCTAAGGTAAACTCGGTTCGGTCGGCCCCGGATCCTCGAGGCCGGCCGCGGGTCCGCTCGCTCGGCCGCGGGTCCACTCGCTCGGCCGCGGGTCCTCGAGGCCGGCCGCGGGTCCACTCGCTCGGCCGCGGGTCCTCGAGGCCGGCCGCGGGTCCACTCGCTCGGCCGCGGGTCCGCTCCCTTGCCGCTTTGCTGCAAATTGTGCCGGAGAGTGCAGCCGACCAGCAGCGGTAATGTTAATACATCTAATCTGTTCCACCACTTAGTAGTAAGTAGTAAAGTTTTTGTGAAAGGAGGTTTCAAAGACTTAAATAAAATGTTCAGACAGTAGTAGGTACAGATTTCCGATAGATAGATTCTTAGCAGTTTTCTGAGGCCTTCAAAGTATTTATATCGATATCGAAATTATATCGTATCGACCGAAATTTAAGGAATATATCGTGATATAAATTTTGGCCATATCGTCCAGCACTAACTCCACCACATACAGGTAACCTAGTAACGATGCAGCGCTTATAAACCAAACAGCGCAGCTACAAACAGAGCAGTAATGAAACTATTTTAACGCGCATAGTGTTTATAACCACACAGATCGTATTTTCTCGTCCCCTTTAACTCAAAATCTTTCATCCAACAGCAATAATAGAACTGTGGTATAATTGCAGTAATACAATACTAACCTGTAATATTGGCACTGCTGTGCTGGGGACAGAGCCAATATTACACGTTACAGCACGAACCTCGAGTGTATTATTGCTTAATTGTTGAATGACTGTTCTTGATTCAGTGCAGTCTGGGGGATCATTTTTTTTCCTACATTCTGTCTGCAGGAGTGGAGAAAAAAACACAACCGGTCCAAAATTGTGGGTCAGCCAGAACTATTCTGTAATAGTTTTCTTTAAAGAAAAGACTTTTAATAGTTAGAATTATGTGTTTCGGTGTCTTTTTTTAGTTATTATGAAGAAGGACTGAATGTGCAGAGTTGTTCTGCTTCTATGCTGCTTTACTACAGACAAAAGTTTTGTAAATATATATTTTATTTTGCATCAGTTTCTAAAGTTTAGATGTTTCCATTGATACATAACAATTTTTTTTTTTTTTACAATATCCAACTTTTAAAAAAAAAAATTAAATATATAAATTTTTCAAGTTGCTGCTGAATTTTGTATTGTTTAAGGTCACTGGATTTTGTACCAGGTTATTTATCTTGACCTGAAAAGCTTAAATAGCAAAGATAAATGATAAAAATCAATCAAATATAAAGTCAGAAGAAATACATGAAACACTGCATTTTTTATTTTATTTTATATTGTCTGTAGTGTCATGCTGTGGTTGTTTGGCTCTTGGCCAGCTGTGATGTATTGCTGCATCTAACAAGCAAGATATAAACCATAGATTCTCAGTGTTCTGCAGGGGGGATTCTAGGATCAGAGGTTTAGGGGTGCTGAGAACCCAACGCACCCAGCCCCACCAACCCCCCTTAAAAAACAACAGCTATGAACTAAATAATGGAGGAGTTCCCAGGGGTGAGTGGATCATATCAGAAGATATAGTATCAATTAGATTTAAACCAGACATACAAACTATTATGTATATTTTAAACAGCTTTTCTGTTTAGATCATAAGATACTGAACTGTTGGGCCATTTTTTTTACATATTTTTATCAAACAATCCTCCCACTTTAGCTGTAGGAGCATTATCTGATACACATACAGACAGAACTTAGTCTAGCACACTAGCATTAATATCAACGCACAGACTGACCAGTGGAAGCAGAGCTAGCCTCTCTGACTCCAGTTTAAACACTGGACAGCATTAGCTCACTAAATGAATGAAACATTAGACAAAAACAGTGGAAAGAGTGTGGCGTGATGGTGATGGTTCACTGCAGGAGAGCACAAAGGGAAAGTGGACCGTATCGTTTACAGGAGGAGACTGCTAAAAATTATATATATATATATATATATATATATATATATATATATATATATATATATATATATATATAATTATATAAATAAATATATATATATATATATATATATATATATATACCTCCCATTGTGATGCTTGTCAGCGCAGACCTCTGTTAGCTGGGGATCCAGTGCTTTCCTCTGAGCATGTTGACTAACTTGTAACGCTGCATCGGGGGGGATTTGAAAAGAACATTGCAAGTAATAGAGGGAGTCCGATTGAGCAATGCGGTTAACTGATTTGGGTAAATTGGGGGAAAAAATGAAAATTTAAAAGATACAAATATATAAGGAAGACTGGTAATGTGTAATGGCAAATACTCAGGTGGGGAAAAAAACTAATGATTGAAAGGTACAACCTGTACAGGGCTGAGATAGTGATGTTAGCTAGCAAAATAAGCTTTACAATTGTTGTGGCTGCCTTTCTCTGTGTAAATGTCACTGTGTCACTAGGAGCACTACTGAGGTACATTTATAATTAGAGTAGCACTGTTGAGGTACATTGATGACTAAAAGTACACTGCTGAGGTAGCTAAATGTTTGACTAGAGTAGCACTGCAGAAATAAATTCATGATTACAGTAATACTACTTTTAAGGTAAACGTATTGTGATTTGTTTGGCTGTCTGGATTGAAAACAATAAGTATCCCATACATATTGTTTAATTGTAGTTTTGCAAATGTGTTTTATTTGAAAAGCAAGGCAAATGTATTTTAGTGGTAGGAAAAGGTGGAAAAACAGTGTAAGAATCATGTTATGTATTCAGCCTTCTACCAAATGTTTCATTGTGTTCAGTCTCCATTTCAGCAAACAAAAATCTATCTCTAATGCACAGAGACTTCTTGCATGCTCAGACTGAACCAATCGCCTCAGGTTTGGTGGATGATTCTTCACCTTGCCACAGAACAACATCTCAAAACACTGTATTTAGGAAACTGTGAAGCTTTTCAGGGCCAAACAGTGGAATGTTAAAGTGCTCAGAAAGGTGTTAGCCAGTTCCTGTCAGTTTTATGTTTTTATCACCAAGGACGAGACTGAACGCAACAATACGAACAGCTCCAAAACTAGTAGGAACTAAAAATGGCTGCATTAGAGGGTCAGCAGAGCATGAGCAGGGAAAATGGCCAGCATCTGCTGATGTGTGTGGATCACAGATTTCATGTAGACATTAGTTACAAATGACTAAGTTTCATTATGCTTTAAAGATTATATTGATTTCTGCAGTTCAGCTGGGATCCCTTGAAATAGAGGGCTGCATGTAAACCAGAGGTCCCTCAGAATAAAGCTGGCATTCTCTGACTTTAACCTCTTTATTTTTCATTTTACATCAAACATGCAGACAGAAACAATCACTGTCCAATTATTTATGGCACGGTATGTTCAAATGATTGATGGTAGGTTTAAATATGGACATGTGCAGTCTTTCCAAACATGTAAATCCCATTTTCCCATTTTTGAGAAGGATTGTTTTGGTTGGTTTGTTCAGTGGGAGATAGCTGATGTGCCGAATGACAGTTGCAAGCGGAGTAAGAAGGGAAAAGCGAACCAGGTGAAGTCACTGTCACCTCAGAGGAGTCTGGAGACACGCAGCACGTCATCGGGACAGAATGCCAGCACTTTCCCTAAAAAGGGTAAAAAGAGGGCACATTGTGTCTGTTTATACATTTAAAGTTGCATCAGCAGACTTGAAAAGCATATTTTGTAGAACTATCTGTATTACCCGTGGCTTCCTGTAGCTCTGTATACCCTTCCTTACATATTCCTTCACTTTTTCTAAGTTGACAGTAGAAAAACACAACTTACAACTGACATAATTGCTTTATTTTCTATTTTTTTTACCTTTAGATACTGACACTACCATGCCTCAAGTCACAGTTGAAGACCTGAAACAGATGAAGGTAAATAGAATTTACAAACTAATACTCTAATTCTAATCATCTCTAATAGTAACACTAGTCTCCTATACTGTGTAGTTACATAATAATGTATATATAGAGCTCTGGAAAAAAACATGTTTCTGGATGTTCCTCAGATTTTGCTATTTATAGGTATAGGTATGTTTGAGTAAAATAAACATTGTTGTTTTATTCTATAAACTACAGACAACATTTCTCCCAAATTCCAAATAAAAAATATTGTCATTTAGAGCATTTATTTGCAGAAAATGAGAAATGACTAAAATATCCAAATATGCAGAGCTTTCAGACCTCAAATAATGAAAAGAAAACAATTTAATATTCATTAAGTTTTAAGAGTTCAGAAATCAATATTTGGTGGAATAACCCTTGTTTTATTCACAGTTTTCATGCATCTTAGCATGTTCTCCTCCACCAGTCTTACACACTGATTTTGGATATCTTTATGATACTCCTGGTGCAAAAATGCAAGCAGTTCAGTTTGGTTTGATGGCTTCCGATCGTCCATCTTCCTCTTAATTAAATTCCACAGGTTTTCAATTTGGTAAAATCAAAGAAACTCATCAGCTATTTTTTACTTATGTTTATAATTATATTAAGTATATTTACACTACATTACATTGTGTATATTTACAGCTGTAACAGCATATTCTCTTCTGTGTAGTTATATATGTATAATAATATGAACTATTGGAACTGTAGAGATGTACTTCTGGAAATGCTTAGAGAGTCAAAATGAAAAAGATTGATTAATTTAAATAGTTAACTACATAAGGATATACATTACCAATAGTTACATTATTGTTGCATGATCTGGTCATTTGTAACTATAAAGTTATTAGAGGCATTTATTGTAAGGTGGGGCCACAAAAAAGATATATTTTTGTTATTGTTAGGGTTGGGTGGTATAACGCTAATAATAATAATAATAATAAAAAAAGTTCTATTTAAAATGTTAAATGGGGGGGAATGCTTTGACCCACAGTAGCTATGAAACATGGGTGATTGAGTCTCAGTTAGTTGGAATGCAGACTGTAGGTGATATAACTTATCTAAGACTTATCTAAACGCGACATAATCTGTTGTATTACTATTACTTAGTCATTAATAATCAGGGCAAAACTTTGTGATGTACTCACTGATTACACATTTTACGTATTAATGTAGCTTTTGTAAAAACAAATGTAGAAACTTATTATATACTAATGTATATAATTAGCTGATACACTAAGATATAAGTAGTTATAATTTATGTAATTACACGCATTTTCATTGTAGAGCATAGTCTCTGCTGTGAAGGTGTTTGTATTAATATATACTTTAGCTTTTCTGATTACAGCTGTAGAGATGCACTTGTGGAAATGCATGCAGTAAGAACAGAAGTTAATAAATATAAATTGTTATTTGTTTAACAAGCAGTACTGCTGGGCTGCATCTGTGATACATCTGTGATGATCTGTCACCTAAACAGCCAGACATAAACGTGTTGTGTGGTGACAGGTTGTCTATGCTAATGCTAACTAGCATCTTCCCTCTCTCAAGACTTCACAGTTGTCAGACAGATAGTAGTTGGGCTCCAACCCAATTTTGGGAGTCTGAACTACTTTCATTATTTTAAATATTCTAAAGTATTTATGGTAAACAGTTACATGTCAGATATTGTTATTTTTCACTCAAATATGTCTTCATTTGAAATGTAAGTCTCAACAGAATTGTGTGAAGCTGTGTGATTTTGACACAGATGCTTCATCAAATCAGGATGATGCTGCTATTTTTAGAAACGGTAGGTTCTGTCTTGTAAAGATATGCCTCCGATCACAGTTCTGTTTTTAAAATAGGATTTAAATAGACGCGATATTCCCTGAACTTTAATATGATGTTCCCTGGATTTTGAAGTAGCATCTATTTTTTGGTGTATTTCAAAATTAATTATATGCAGGCGCTCCATCAAATTGCAGTCATACTGCTACTATTTTTAGAAACCGTAAGTTTCTCTCTTTCTAATTGAGCTTGTATGTTGAGGCATTGCTGAGGAATTAATTTCTGAAAGACAAGGTGTGAGTTTGGACTCTAAATGAGTCTGTGGGACCCCAAGGTTTAAGAAAATTGTGCACAGTGTTCACTTAGTTTTGTGACTTTGTGAGCAAACTGTGTTTTGTGACTTTTTTGAACTGAACAAACTTTTTATTTGTGTACTTTCTTGGTTTTGATTATGCATCCCTGTAAATATTTGCTCATTTATTATTTTTAAAGATTGGTTTGATTGTGATTAAAGATGTAAATACTGCCCAACTTTCTCTTTTCTTCTTTCTTCTTTGTACTGAACTGTGTGTATTGGTCAATGTTAAATAATGTATTAGTCTATCATTTTAAATTTCGTTCTTGATAATATATATATATATATATATATATATATATATATATATATATATATATATATATATATATTTTTTTTTTTTTTTTTAATGGTTCAGGAATATCTAAAGCTGGCTAAGAAGCAGGTGAAGGAGCTTAATGCACTGAAGAAGAAGCAGACGAAGGCAAGTGAGGTCTTTGATTTTCTCGAGTGTGGTAATTTGATTATGGGCACTTTGTTGCTGCGTTTCGTAATTGCCATTTACAAGATGTAGTGTCGGGAGCCCGAGCCTGCGGGGCAGGAGTAGTGAACTCTTAATGCAATGATGTTGTTCCTTCACGTACAGGCACACACTGCATTGCAGAGGTCTCATTGCACTCAAATGGACAAGGTTGTTGTGCAGCACGAAAAAGAAAAGCGTGTGCTGGAAAAGCAGCTGGAAAAAAACAAGAAGAAAGTCAGGTATGGTCTAGGTGACACACCTCATGAATACAGCCTACACACACACACACACACACACACACACAGACATGCACAGAGGAGGGCTGTGAGTCATGGAAAGTGAAATATAATCTGGTTATAAAAAACATACACTTATGGTAAGAGTAAAGGGAAAGTGAAAAATGAAGGCCGTGGACTCATGATTTTTCAACAGAATGTATTTTTAATCTTGTTTTGTGTGCGGAACAGAACCAGTTCTCTTTTTCATTTTTCATGCAACCTCAGTGAAAGTAACTGCTGTGAAATGGGAAGAGAAATCGAAATGAAGATGAAGACTATAACCGCAGACCACAAAACAAAGGTGAGGAATTCTGTTTGTTGCTCCGTCTCCAGAGCGCTTCACTCTCTGAGCTTTACGCGGCGTTACTCAGGGTGTTCTCAGTAAGACAGCAGTGTGACTGCAGCTTCCATTCCCCTCTTTTCTTTACTCTAACGACAGGTTAAAGATGCGGCTGCTGCCCATGCCCGCGAGTGGGCTGAAATGATGAAGGCCCACAGTGCTGAGATCCAGGAGCTGAGAGATCAGCATGTTCTGCAGCAGTGCGAGCAGCTCCGAAAGCTCATGCTAATGACACAGGAACAGCAGACGCAGCAGCTTACGCACCTTCACGAGCGGTGAGCTCTTCACATTTAAGCATACTGAGATATCAGTGTGAAGAAGTTCAGGATCAGACTGTGATGACCCAGCATGAAGCTCTTTTACTGTAGGATTCAATTTTGCAGAAACGCCATCTCAGTGGTATTATTAGAACTGTGTACTGCCGCTACAGTTCAGAGTGCATACAGTATATTGTGATATGTTGCAGTACTACATACAAAATAATATACAGCCATTTTTTTTTTTAAATACATTTTTAAGAAAACTGTCGTAGTATGAAAAACATGCATCAAATCTGAGTAAAAAATTGTCTTGCTTTTCAAAACATCTGAAGACTAAGTACAACACTAAACACAACACAAAATAAACCACTGTCTGGCACCAGTGAAATTAAGGTAAAATCAATTAAATGAAATTAAAATCAATGTTTTGGAAAAAGTATACAATATTGCAAAACAAACAATATTGCACTACAATAAGCCAACTATTTCACTACTACTTATTTAATGTTTAGCATTTAACTATTAGCCAGCTATTTCAATAATTTACTATTAATTTATTTAACATTTAGCATTTAACTATTAGCCAACTATTTCACAATTTTACTAATAATTTATTTAACTTTTAACTATTAGCCAACTATGTCTCGATTTATTTAGCATTTAACTATTAGGTGACTATTAGCCAACTATTTCACTATTCATTTATTAAACATTTAGCACATTTAACTATAAGCCCACAATTTCACCATTTCACTATTGATTTATTTAACATTAAGCAATAGGTAATATCATAATAATAATATGCTTAGGCCTAATAATCACTTTTAGCATTACGCTTATTGAACAATATATGATCATGATTCAATATTGTCCATTATTTTTACTTAGAAAAGGACAGTCCATTAGCATCAGCTGGCTAATATGGCACTTAAAAACTGTTGATTCATTATATTTATGTATTATGTATTTAGAATAGTATATTTATTCCAATCCTAGTGTCTCAATATATGATATATGTTGGCTGTTTTTTAAAAGGATTTGATTGATATTATGAGCAATATTATTGTTATTTAATAGCATTTTTATCACAATAATATCTGGGACAATACAGAATATTGGCCAGAAAATGATTTATTGTGACAGGCCTACATGTACAGTTTTTCTTCTTCTAGCACTATTTTAACACACTTTTTCAGTCTAAAAAACAACTTGAGAAAACAAACAGTAGAACATGCTGTTCTGACCCGAACTGGCCCTGAATCTACTGTAGACTCTGTTGTTGTTTGTTTTTTGTTTCTTTTGGTCTTTGGCGGCCACAATCTGAGTTTTGTATTCTCATGGTTTCAAGAATGTATACATATATTGCACAAGTATCATCAAAGTTTGTCGCTTAAGCTGGATGCAGATATAGTTATGGATATTAAAACACTCCAGTGCCAGTTTTGCATCCGTACATAGACGGACTAATAGTGTGGATGCATCGTGTGTAGGATGTAGCTTTGTGTTGCTTCATTTATTCACAAGCTCACAAATGGCCTTATGCCTCCCCACTGTGCCAAATAATAGCCTTAGGTCACTGTCTTTACTGAGGGATTCTGCTCGGGTTGTGCTGTCTGCGCTTGTTTTATGACAACACAAGCGTGCCTTCCGGATCTCGCACCATCCAGGCGTTTGATATCCTCTCTATTCGGAGTTCTGCATCATCGTTTATTTTTTCTTCATTAAAAATATAAATATACTCAATTCCTTCAATAATAAAATTCATAGTCTGTTGTCTCAGGTGGTCGGCGTATGTTATAATATCATGGTATGTTTTATTTCCTGAAACCCCCTTCCCTCCCTTATCACAGGCTTCCATATATCTTGTAGAGACAGGCTATAAACATTATCCATAAACTTAACAACTAATTTTAATAGGAATTGAATATCCTAAGGCGAGTTGATATCACATCCATTTCAGATATTACTCCTGATTTAATAAATAGTCCTGTCTCTTTGCTCGTTTGTGCTTTCTTCCAGACAGTGTAAAGAGATGAGGGCCAACCAAGCAAAGTCTTCAATGGCGAACGGCAGAGCTATCAGCCAGGACAAAAGCATCAAAAACAAGGCAGAACGAGAACGGTAATGGCTCCATTACGGAAAAAGCAGCCACAACAAAGTTTATCTGTGGTAAATCCATCTGTTTTCCTGGGTTAAGTACATGAGTGCCATAAACAAGTGAACACAAATGGCCATAAATGGGTTAGCACAATGTACTCTGTGCTGATGTAGAGTAATAGTGTGGGAGAGAGTCCAGTGTGATTCTGTTCTTCTCTCTCTCCTTTTTTTTTTGTTTGTTTTGTTGGCTTTGTGTCTCTCTTTGTGTCTCAGGAGAGTTCGAGAACTGAACAGCAACAACACCAGAAAATTTCTCACAGAAAGAAAGAGGGTATGGTGTTCTAATCCTACACAGTAAATATCCAAGGCTATATCTTGCCTTATTAATTATGTTAAATAAGCTATTTGACACTGATTGACAGCTTGCCATGGGCCAGTCTAAAGAGATTGAACAGCTCCAGACAGCCCAGCATGAACAACTGGAGAAGCTGGATAAATATATCGCAGAGGTAGAGCAGTTATGTTCATTTAATGCAGAATTAAATGATCACTTTCAGTTTAATATCATTATTATCCACTCTCTGGGATTTGCATCAGTCTCTATTGTTTCATTATTTGCTTTTATGTGTTTTTTTATAGCTATTGAAATCGCAGCACTCAAAATCACAGCACCAAGGTAGGAGCTTGAATTCACAAATCAATTTTACAGTGCCTCACCTTGCTCATGATTCTTTCATTTCGCTCTATGAAAGCGCAATGAATCACGCCTACGTAGCGCTACTCCGTGCCTCAGACTCTCTCAGACTGCTGAAGCGATTGAGCCGATCTGAAGCAGAATGCTGCTCTGGTCACTGAACCTGGAGAATCTGAGAGCATGGAGGCTCTAACGGCTCACTGAATCAGGGGTGGGAAATACTTAATATGTAATTTATTGCTAAACAATTATAATAAAGAACCCCAAATCAGAAAATGCAGAATGAAAATAAAATTAAGTTTTTCTTACATTTATTTTGATTTTTATTTCATTGCAAGCAGTGTAAAGTATAAACCCAAGATATGTAATGTTTTGTCAAGTAAACTTCATTTTATTTGTTAATAACAGCACATACATTTCTGCTTGTCAGATCTGCTACACATTCCAAAAACGTATGAGCAAAACATTTCTCATTCCTATTCACAAAACAACACAGAGGTTTTGGCACAGATGATGCCAAGCGATGAATTGTTTCTGTTGTTATTTTGTCCCATTCTTCCTGCAAACATGTTTTAACCTCTTAACAGGACAGGATTTTTGTACATTTTCTGCTTCATTTTATACGACTAAACCTTGGGGATTTCTATTCTAGCATTACATAAAACGTTTTTTATGTTTCATAAGAAACATTACTGAAAATCAGAATCATGATTGTAATTGTAATAGAAATTAAAAACAAAATGTAAGTAAATCTGGACTTGTCGAAATATAATGAATAAAAATCATAAAATCTTTACTTTCTTAAGCTTTACTTTTAAAATCATTGTTTTTCTGAATACAAAGCATATTTTGGTAAAAAATATCAAGATAAAAAACATAAAGTATCTTGGGTTCATAAAGTAAAATAACAGAAACAAAGTGATTAAAATTTTCCATACTGTCCTCATGTTTCTGTTTAAGTTGTATTTAGTATTTTTATTATGTTCATGATAGAAAGGGAATACTGGTAGTCAATTAGTTTCAATTACATTTCCAAAAGAGAATAAAAATGCATTTTACTTCTTGCATTTTCTTTTAGGCCATTTGACGACCAGGAGAGTTTTCGTCCTGACTGACTGTCAAGTCCCACACATTTGAATTTGTTTCATTAAATATCCACCTAAATTCATGTCAGTCTGAAATGAAACTGCCCACAGCTATGTTAATTTGTCTTTGTGTGAGGTCTAGTTTCTCCAATTGCTTGCTGCATCATACACCACCAAATAAATAAGTGTTATTCACCTTTCTCAGAATGCACATATTATGTCAGAAAAAGTGTCAAAAAATACTTTTTTGTACTGCAGAGCAATACAATCTGGACCACTTTTCATCCTCTTTAAATTATTAAATTATAAAATATCTCCTCTTACAAACGCAATTAAAATAATCAAACCTGCACTTCTGAGAGAATTTCGCTGCTTGTTTTAATGAGTGATAAATAATTACCAGTGCAGTGCTAGTAACAACTGCATCCTCTAAAGATCAATTATTCACCTCTCCTCTACTCCTGATCCTGGCTTTACACGACTTTCTGTGCTTTCAAACTGTTTGTCTTTTAAAAATAAAGAGAAGAGAAGATTTCTGAAACCTGTGGGTGAATAAGAACTATTTACTTAGCAAAGTCCAAATGCATTTAAAAAAAAAAAAGGATGTTTATTTTTTGATGGTTATTTTTTTTATATATTTATTAATACTATTTGGCTAGAGAGCTCATGACTTGTTATAAAGCTCTGACTAGCGAGCTGGCCTCCTCAGTCGTAGAGCAGATTAGCTGCAATGCTTACTGCTTTTTTGAGTTCAAAACTTAATGTGGGCCTTGGGCGGGTTCTGAGTGATTGTTTAAAAAATGTGAAATATTGTTTTAAAAAATGTATCACCGTTATTGGAACATCACAATATGTATCACAATATGTATTGATTAAAAATTATTGTCCAACCCTACTTCTACCACATCTGTTCATTGTGGTGGTGTTGTTTTTCAGGACAGTGTAATACAGCACATGAAGGGGATGCAGGACTGATCACAAGCCACAGTGATGCCCTGACCTGCTTGACCACATGAGATGGCACACTTGAACACTTAAACACTTAAGTAGTGCACACAGCTACAGAAATGTTAAATTTATGTGTGTATTTTACAGTATATACATTTTAAATTCTGTTACTTTAGTCCTAAAGTAAGTATAGCCTGGTGGTAGGCATTGCTTTTATAAAACCTTTTTTAATGTAAGTGTTTTCATAATATACTTTTTTTATATGAAATATTTTATATTGTTCATCACTGTATTACAGTTCGACCTATTCACTGTACACCACAATAAGTTTTATGTTGTCATGTAATAAGGTTGTAAACACTGTATTTTCCACACTCTCAGGGTGAAACTTTTGTTGAATATGACGCCTATGAAACATTCACAAACATTCGGTTGTTGAGTGAGAGCACTTGTTTGAAGATAATTTAATTATAACTTTTCCATTAGAATTAAAAATGTATTCTGGCATAAAATGAAACATCATTAATATGTAAATAGTTTGGGGAACACTGATGCTTGCATTCCAGACAGAAAGACAGTTATAAAATTAAATAAATAAAAAGACAAATTAGTACATAAAAATGCTTAGCAATCAGTCCGTGTTGCAGAAGAGTGATTGTTGTGCTGACAACCTATGGTTGTATGAGTAAATGATCCTGAGCAAAATGTATTATCAATTGCATGTGTATTTAATTAAAACATCCCAAGAGTTCACAAGAGTTTAACTTCCCTCTCTGTGAAAATGTGTTTTTCTTTGTTAATATGGGGCTTTTTTTGAGCCTCTCTGACTACCCCCTTTTTTCCTATCTTGTTTCTGGTTGATTTCCATTGTTAGACATGACACTGCATGTCTCATCATCTAAATACAGTGATTCAGAGTGCACCATCTGAAAATAAATGGGACAATTGGAAGGGGGGCACCACAATGTAGGATATGAATATTTATGAGACCACTTGCAGTCTTCCAGAGCCTAAAAGAACTGCATTCAGAAACATCAAGAACTCAGGACATCAAGAACTTTTATTGCTTGCATTTGAGCAGTTGGAAAAAAGTAGGTATTGTGAAGGTCTATAACAAAGTTTTAATGACATTTCAGATCAATTTCCAAATAGATTCATTTCATTTTCCAAGTTTATTCTACAGATAAGTTTGTTCTAGTTGGAGAACCAGGACCCTCCTTTTCACATCTTGAATGGATGATACTATCCATACTGAGAAGATGAAGAAATGTATGACTTTGTGAACATTATAAGATTAATTAATCAATTTAGATTTTTGCAGAGGAGATTTTAACAATATCAGTCCATGCGCACAATTGGAGAACATTAGGCATGAGCAGAAGTGACTATATTTTAAAGATATCGTTATAAACCCCAACAACCAAGGTAAAAAAAAAAATTACCAATTTTTTTCAACAGGATAATTACATATACTTTACCTAGAACCTGTTTAATTACACCAAATTAGAATCATTGTATTATGCAAAATAATATAAATACTAGTTAAGTTAAGGAATATGACCTTTGTACTTTACTTTAAGCATCCTAATACCTAAAACCCTGAGGATATAAAATAAAGCACAGTTTTACATTTATAAACCCGAACAGGATGAGGGAAATAAAAAATCGGTGGTTCTGTTGTACCCTGTTAATGTATTTAGTATGGAAATCCGCAGATTTCCTGAAGTTTCATCATTCCTATAGATCTGAATGTCTCCTTGTTCTCTTCTTCTTCGTGACCATCTTTACTGACAAGCTCCTCCTCTTAGTCATGTTAATAAGAGTGATCTCACTTCAGCTATGTGTGTCGTGTTCTGGGAAGTGCTGATGGGCTCAACCTGCATTTTCTCTAGTGCCGGGTTTGAGTCCCGGCAGTGCCATTCTCAATCCGTGTGGGACCGGGAGAGTAGTCTCTAATTGCCTATAATATGCTCTCAGCGGCTTTAAAGCATGGCAGGGTACCTCTCTCCCCCACACTGATATAGGTGACATTCTGGCTAATGTGTGCTGGCTATGACCCGGACAGAATCAGGCAGTTCAGGTTTCCTCCGAGTGCTTTCTGTCTGATGAGGGTCCCACACATGAACACACTGTTGATGATGCGGATAACAACCAACAAATGAGAATCATCTGTCTGGTAACTTAATTTGCCTACTTTGCATTTTTTAATTCATCATCGTCTTCCAGTGCTCATCAACTAAAATAATGAAATGGCTGCTCATTAGTCTTATTCCTCTGTTTACAGGCTCATCCTGTGCTGAGAACTGTGATCTTTTGGTAAATGGAGTATGAATGAGAAGAGTCACAAATAGAGGTGAGCAATGTGGTGATGTTTATTATTGTTGTGATAAATTGTGGCCACTATAATGAAACTGGAACATACAAAAACATGCAGTTGCTCAGCTTTGTAGACGATATCAGTCATTAAGATCAAGGTACTACACACAGGTTTTTTTCTTTGGCTAATCTGTTAAAAGGATTTTTCAATGCAGAACATAAAACTGAAAAAAGACAGTGACAAATGTAATCATTTACAGTAATGGAACAAATAAGTAAGCAAATAAATGAAAAACATAAATAGAAAGAAACAGCAAAAAAGTACTGACAAAAAAGGTTATGTAACAAAATAATTGAGGAAGATCAAGTTCTATATTATGTTCTACATGTTTAGTTTAATTTTTGTGTAGTTTGATAATTAATGTTTCCTCTTTTAATAAGGCTACAGATGCAAATTTGCAGACATGCATATAGGTAACTGTAAACTGAGATGCTGGTGGTGGTGTCTCAAAACAATGGATGCCATTGTCTCAGGGTGCTTCTGTGTCTGTTACCCTCTGACTCCAACTAACTCCATCCCTTTCTCCAAGTTCTGCAATGACTGTCCACCTTTCTGGCCTGACACTGATTGATGTTCAGCAGTCAGGTTCTTCTGTTACTCACCACAGACCTGCCCACCTCTTTAACCAGACACTGTTGTTGTGTGGATACTATGGTGTTGAGAGGTGGTAACATTGGTGTTGCTGGTTAGCTGCTATAGTAGTTGCTATGCTGTTTCAAGGTGATTGCTTTGGCATTTTGGACAGTTGCCCTGGTGTTGTTTACTGGTTGCTAGACAGTTGCTAGACTTGTTATGTAAGATGGTTTTCAAGTGGTTAATGTGGTACACTATGTGGGTGCTTGGGTGGTGTTAGTGTATTTGTATGGTAATGTAAGAAATGTGCCAATATTTTTACAATATTGTTTTCTGTAGACACAATTTAAGCAAAACTCTGCTGCTATTTGGAAATTGTGTATCTGATTAAAAAAAAAGCTAAATTACACAATTAGGAGATTGAATGATCTTTATGACTCAAAAAAATAACAGAATGTGACCAGAAAATAGTATTAATAGTGGAAGAATATAGATTGTAGATCAATACAGTCATTACATATAGAAAAAAGAGACAGTAAGATGAATTAGAGAGCTGCAGTACAATAAAACATAAATATGAGACAAAATAAAATATACATACATGGCAGCTGATTAAATAGGGAAGAGAATGTCCGAGGCATTACAGTGGCAATATTGCAGATTTCTGAAGGTTGAAATTGCTGTGGCCCTTTTAACTAGTAATGCAGAGAAAGAAATATCCAATATTGAATATGTGATTTATATAGCAGCTAAGAAATATTCACCAAGGACATTGTACATCTTCAGAACTGCAGTGGCTCTATTAACAAATAATCAGGTTGAACATTAGAATGATAAATCTTTTCATCTGGGCTACATTTGTGTACATTTATCCAAGTCATATAAATGTATAAAAATCTAAAATTATGCATTAGAGCATATAGAAATACAGTATGTTTATCGGCAGTGGTGTACAGCTTCTAAACTGTCCTTCCTACAGAATCCCTGCTGATTCCTGCAGAAAGCCCAACTGTTGACCCTGGATCATAAGAAATCCTGTTTTGTCTATCAGACCCTCTTTGTTATGGATTATGAATTGTGTCGTGCTTGCCATAGGATTGGCTCAGTCTTCCACAGTAATCAAGGATTTGTAGTGAGGTTCAAACAGAAGCCAGTGTTGGTTCTGGTGTTTTTGTCTTTTCTGATGCCCAGACTGGATTTTTTGTTCTTTTTGCTCTTCATTTCTTTTTAAATGGGTGTTATAGCATTATTAACCTATTACAATTTGTATGACAATATACAGTCAATGGGCAGCACGGTGGCACAGTGGGTAGCCCTGTTGCCTCACAGCAAGACGGCCAGGGTTCGATTCCCGGCTGGGGTGACCCGGGTCTTTCTGTGTGAAGTTTGCACATTCTCCCCGTGGGTTTCCTCCCACAGTCCAAAGACGGCACGCTGAGGTGAATTGGGTATTGGTTGAAATTGCCCTTAGGTGTGAGTATGTGAGTGAATGTGTCTGTGTGTCTGTCTGTGGCTGTCTGCCCTGTGATGGATTGGTGGCCTATCCAGGGTGTATACTGCCTTCCGCCCAATGCCAGCTGGAATATTCCTCAAATAAATATCTGTATTTATCAGTATAACATAAAGGATCAATACAATGTACTAATGTACTCATTTTTAAAACAAGGACAGTCAGCCTGATAGAATTAAAGATTAAAACCCTTCTAGAAGGTGAAAGGTTAAGGAGGTAAAAGGCTTGGCTAGAAAATGGGAAAAATTAAAGAACTACATTTTTGTAATTTAAAAATGATGAGATATTAGATATGATTTGATTAAAAATTAATCAAGTAACAGTTCTATAGCTAATTAAAACATCTTAGGATTTAATAGTGCAATGTTAGGTTTGATATGATTAAAGGTTTAAGAACCTCAGTAGAAGGTTAAAGGTTCTATGCCCTTTGAAAAGTTATACAAGAATTATAAAGAAACCTTGATTATTAAGACTGTGAGACATTAACCCATAACCCTACCAGGCATAAAGGACCCCAGTAGAATGCAAAGGCTCTATATCTGTATAAAAGTATTCCTATATTTGCAAATTCAAGCATTAAGCATTATAAAGTTCCTATATGGTTCTTGGCTTGCAAGAGCAGCTAGAGAGAGGCCTAGAGAACCTTCACTGAACTCCCACTGAAGGTCATTATCTTTTATTCCTTCTAGAATTAATGTCTCACAATCTCCCTTTTAGCTTCCTAAATGGTTTTTGGTGCAAGTGTGCATTTTTAGAAAGACTCTATAATGGCTATAAATCATTTACTTTCTGCTGTTGTTCTTTAATACTTGGTTCACATGACTTTTTCAGCCATCAGGTCATTGTGCTGTTAACACTACACATTTTTTTTTTTTTTTTTTTTTTGCTGCAATCGTCAGTCTTTCAGTTGTTATGGGTTTTACACAACATGATTGATTGGCAACACTGGGTCACAAATTACACAATTGGAGGGGGCCGCAGAGATATTGCAAGGAGGTCTTGGGCCAAAATGTTTTTTTTATGTATATTATGAAAATTATTATTTTTTTTTATATATAAATATTTCAGCAAATTTAATTTAAGATGTGAAGTTAATTGATAAGATGATAAGTTAATTTATTTGCAAAATGTTTAGGTCCAGCTTGTTGATTTGATTGACATAGTACAGTCACAGGCAGAGATAGCTAGTAGATTAACAGGCTTGTTGTGTTATTAATGAGAGAACACTGTGGTCTTTGTGATGTTGCATAAGTTAGAATGGTAATATAACCAATATAATGGTATTATAATTACCACAGAAACCAAATTCTAAATCATACCTGCACTAAGGAACCGGGGACAGAGTTTCACATGTAGCTGTGGGCTATAGTTGTTTTATAATGAGTGTACATTATTTTTAGGATATTTTATGATGCTGTTGGGGTCCAAGTGCCTTGTTGAAGAATGAGCTCTTCAGCTGCTGCTTTCTGTCTTGAGATAAAGACAGGAAAAGACTGATCATGCCTCTTATGCAAGTGCAGCCATTACACAAGCAGAAAAAAAAATCATTTATGTTGTATGAGCTCCTGCTGACCGCCAGAAGCAACACGAAGCACAAGTACAAATGATCTCAGAGGCCAAAAAGAGTCATGTAGGGACAGTCATGTGACGCTGTTGGACACAAGTTCAAACAGTCATGCTTTACACAAACGTCCTCTACGACTCTTCTCTGACATTCTGAGTGAGTGACACATTCGGGAGAGTGACACACAGTGGATGATGAATACCAACAAAGTCACAGCGAATGGGGTTCACCCAGAATTCACTGAGCATGTGAGTGAGTGTGAGAGAGTGAGTGGGAGTGCACGTCATCTTTATAAAATTCAGAGAATCTGCAGGGTGAGCAGGAAGCCTCCATGCAAACAAACATCTACCAGTAAAACTCCCTACAGAACCTCCCAGCTTAGAACAGATTTGTCTGCCCAACAAACACCAGCGGTTGGTTCATATAATGCCTCCATAGCTGCACTGGGTGTACGGGGAAAACATAAATCCTGCTTGTATCTAAAGGAACTATCTCAGTTCCTCTTGGTGTTCCAATATTCATTCTGACCATGGTTAAAAACTAATTTAACAGAGGGGCGGAGGGAGCTTGAGCAGCTGCCCGTTTGGGTCTTAGTGCACTTACTGCCCCCAAAGTGCCCTTTTATTAAATGTATGTATTACGTCCTCCCCATCGTTCTAAACTAAAACATTTTTCTATTATATATATATATATTGAATTTGGGTTTGATTCATGTTACTAATCTGAAATTATTAAGTGGATCAGGGAGAAAACAGGCAGCCTCTCCAAGTGTCCTGTAGTAACAGGCCAAGACATGTTAAGGGGTTAAAAAGAAAAGGAGCCATAATGAGAAGGTAAAAAAATAAAGTCAAATTAGTCAAAAGAAAGCAAAACAAATAGAAAAGTAAATATGAAATTATTAAAATGAATTTGCTCTATTGCACACAAAACATGTGGCCTGGGTAAATGCTAAACAGTAAGCTTTTAGGTAGGTTAAATATGGTGGCAACCAGGTACATACTGAAGCCTCACCACACATGCTGACATGCCAAAAATTATGGGCAAGAGTTGGATTTTTTTTCCCCCAAATGTTCCAAACTGGGCATTTTAACATTTCTTGATCCACAGAGTCACATGTGCTGGTAATTTGTCATATGTAGAAGGTATTTCCACCTGCAGTGGACAGCGAGTGCAGTGGGTGGTAATGATTTGGATTGGTGCTGTCTGTCTACAACTGTCAACTGGCAAACAGACAAACGACTTAACGACTCACACATACTGTATCCCACAGGTTAAAATGGCAAAAGTCATGGGCCACGATACCAGTTCCTGTTACACGACAAGTGCCATGTCCATGTATGTGAGCCAATGTAAATGGTACTACAAGCCAGTAAGGTAAGTGCTCCTCTTTCTGGACATGCAGCAGCATAAACCATAAAGGACAGAGTCTGGGGTCACACAGTGAAGGACAGAGGCAGGAAACTACACGACTCTACCTGAGGATCTGAGAAGAAGAGTATCTAAAAAGCACTGAGCTACAGCAACAGAAAGCCCTGGGGGAGGGAGGGGGAGGTTAAGCACAAAAGGTATTCACCAGGCACTTTGTTCACAGGACAGAATGTGATTGCAGTCCCACTGCTAAAGACTGTATCTGGCCATATTTTATGATAATTCATTCACTTAGTGTTTCTGGCAGCAGATAAAGATTTTTTTTTTTTTAAATAAAAGCAGGGCTTTTGCACGGCTCTAGGCAAGGCTGAGCATGTTGGGTTTTAGATTTTGTGTAGTATGAGATTGTCATGCTTAGGACTAAGCGCAACAAAGCCTCAGGGATACAGACATTACACTACATGTGTGTCTTTAAGGATTTATCAGTTATAATCAATACACCTGCCACACTAAGGATTAAGCATTGCAGGAGATAAAGAGCCAAATGAAGTTTCAGTCACTGATAACCAAGAGTTTTTAGACTATAGCTCCTGCTACTGTAGCAAGAAGAGGTAGGAAGGATGATGGGGTGGCTGGGTGAAGCAACTATCCAGAGGGCTATGGCTGAATTCTGCATAAACACTTTGACACTGGAATCTAGGCAGTGTGAGATCTAGTACCTACGTGAAACAGCTATCTAGCCAAAGGGTGCTAATAATTTGCTTTTGCAAAATACCAGAATGGCAGTCAGCCAACATGAATTCCAGTAGTGCTGCTTTATTTTGTCTGTATCCATAAGCTTTCAAAAATTGTGCACAAATGTGGCCAAAATAAATGCAGCGTACAGACAGAACGCTCTGCATAAAAGAGCCTTTCTTCTAATAAATTGCACTTTTTCTGTTCCAATCCTGGCAGGTGTGCCTCACACGTGGCTGAAAAATCAGTTCTGCTGCATCTGTGACTCAGCCTTAATTGATGGTGATGAAATAGTGATGATTATTCCCACCATGACATGGTGGTGGGTAGCAATTCTTCCATATGTTTATGCTCCCATTTGTAGCTTAAGCTACGTAAGAAGCGGAAAGGTCTCTGGTTGTGACTGAAGGGGATCCATAAATATGTTTTACTGATGAGAACGTTGCCCATGTTTCTCTGAGGAAACTTTAAAGTGTAAAGTGACAATGCATAATTTCCTCTTTGTGTAATCTTCATGAAGTAAATGTGAATTGCACTTTTTTTTACTGTGCAAGACTTAATTAAATTAGAAACATTAGCTTGAATAAGCCATTGATAGTTGTGAACCACTGGAAGTTTAACAGTAGGCTTAGGTTGCAGAGCAACAAAACAGTCAAAGATTATTTTAATGAACAGCACCATGTTTTGACTAACTGTACTATTTGCGTGCATGGAAATTGAAACACGGTTCAGCTGCTCATGTGTTATTGTGACCGGTGTTGACCCATGTTTGTAAACAGGAAGTGTCTAAATTCATTAGTGTTTCTGCTGCATGTAGTACCTCCATATAGCACAATACTAATGAGACCCGTTCACTTCCTTTCCAGCCCTCACTAAGCCACGCCTCCACACCCTTGTTATCGACTCCCTAACACGCCTTTAACAAATATGCTGAGAGGACTGGAAACCAGCGGATATTAAGGTTGGATGTACTCGTTAAAAATTATTTATAGCAACATGTAGATTACACCAACAATGTCGTCGACATGATTAAAAATGCCATTCGGCAGTAAAACTGCATCTACATACTGAATATACACTATACAAATCTAAATCTTGGTGGACACCCCTTCTAATGAAGGCATTCTGCTACTTTGATTAAGTTGCACCCATTGCTGACACAGATGTGCACATGCACACACAGTCACAGCTTGAGAACAGAGGATTGCCAATAGAATAGGACTCTCTGCAGCATGTAAACCTGTTGGCACCATGCCTAATGCCAGACCTGAAGTCTGTTGGTGTGTAAAGCACCTTAAGGATGAGCTGAGGAGCAGTGGGGCTAACTGTGCTTTCTGGCATGATGGTGCACCATCCAGTACTTTTGGGATAAGTTGGGGATTGATGATTTGATTTAGCCAACATCTTAACTTCACTAGTGCCCTTGTTCTTTTAATTAGTTTTTCTATGTCAGATTCTTTCATGTGTTTTAAATGGCATATAGTCACATAGGAACAGAACTGATGAGGCAATACGTAAAAAACAAACAAAAAACGTACAATATTTAATTCAAATTTCATAATACACAGTATTTATTGCAATATTTTGACAGAAGTGGCAAATTCTTTTCTGTAGATTTTTTTATTTTCTGTGTTTTTGTGGATTTTTGCATATTTTCTGTAGATTTTTGTGGATTTTATTTGTGTTTTGGGGGATTTTGTTGCTGAAGTCTTTTGTTTCTTGAATCTCTGGTTTGTTTCTGAGTTTTGGCACGTTTTTCGTGGATGGGCGGGGCTTAGAAGGAGGCGTTTACCTTGTATTTGGACTGACAGGTGCCCTGAAACCGCCAGCTTCAAGCGTTCTTCAGTCATGGCGGAGCGACGGTTTGCAGTGAACAGCAGCAGCAGGAGGTATTTTTCTTAGTTAAAACTGATATAAATGCTGTGTTTAGTCGCTGAGCGGGTCGGAGAAATGTATTATATATTGTATTTCCCCTCTGAGTCAATGTTTCACCTTGTTCAGCTCACTAGAAGCTTAAAACGCTCCTGTTAGCGAGCTGTGCTAAATATTTATGCTAAATGTAGCGAGTTAGCTATAACTTTAGCTTAGCTGCGTTAGCTTAGCTAGTTATTGTGTTTCTCGGTAAAGTCGAGCGGGGAACTTAGCGGTTAGTTAGTTACTTTATTTGTTAATTAGACTGTTTATTACTTTAGTTAACAGTTCGAATAGTTCAGCGGTCTCTGTGTGAGAAACGCTATAAACGACCGTGGTCTCGTATCTGCACTCAGAATCTGCTCGGTCGCGCTTCTCTACATCTAAACTGTATTTACCTGCGCGTCTAAACCATGCTTAGTTGCTTGTATATGGACCAGAATTTAGATTTTTTAAATTAGAACCATATTAGAACCACAGCACCATAAAATTATATAGAGCATTAATTTTTCATATCCATTTTTACATATTTTTATAACACCTTTTTGTAGCCAATGCATAACGTAATGTTTGAAAATGTAGTGGAAACAGTACTGAAAACAGTAAAATAGTTTAAGTGCAAGGTCTGTATTTCGAAAATGTTATTGTTCTACAGGTGGATAGTTGTCTTAGTAAGTTGTCTTTATTAGTTGATTAGATCTGGTTAAATTGTGTCTATTGAGCTGAATTATTTTATTTATTTAACATTTTCGGTCTTTGCATGAGAAGCACAAGCAGCTTCTCAGTAAGCTCCACTATGCACCTGGCTACTGTAAAACACTGTTTAAAGTCCAAACTTTGGGTGTAGATGGTGGATTTATCAATTTTCCAAAAGGACTTCGATGTTTAAAAAGTATGTCCGTGTCGAGAATTATCCTCCACTCAAATAACATCTGCAAACTGGTATTCCTGGCAGTTGGCAAAAGCTAACAGATGGTCAGTCTGTAATTATAGAAGTACACCTACATTATAGAAGTGCACCTATATGACCAGTGAAGTTGATCAAATAGACAGGTAAGTCAAATGACAGGGTATGTGTGATGAAGTGACTTCTTATACATGTAATATAATATCTAAACATTAATAACAAAATTTGGTGGCTTTCTAATTACTGTTCTTATCTTTTAAAATGTCTCTTAATTTAAGTACTTAATTTCCCTGGACTCTTTCGGCAGTCTACTGTGGTCAAGCGACGGATTTCGAACCCTAATAAAGTGCCAAATCTTCATCACCCACTGAAGAGCTACACTACATGCAAGCTAGGCTTAGCATACAGTCCTACTATGCATGAGGTAAACTGCTGTATTTTTTGTTTGCAAGTCATTATTATTAATAATAACGAATAAGTCTGTGTTCTTTATTAGCATATTTATTAATGTACTAGATACTTTAGTCTTAATACCATTTGCAAGTACAAGTAGTATGAGAATATTAGAATTTGTTTGCATTCACTCCCCAAGTCAAGCATTTTATAAAGTTTGTAAAAAATGTAAACAATGTAATTATGCATGTTACAGACTTCAAAACAATAAAGTTACATATGGAAAAAAAGCAAATTATTACATTTACAAAATAAATCCACATTTGTTTCTGTATAAATTTAACATCTTGAATGAAAAGAGCATGTCTAAACTGTTAACTGGTACTGTATAGTAATTGTTGACCTAAGCTGTAAGAACTGTAGTTCTTTGGGTTATAATAACTTAAATCTTTGTGAATGTTATGTCTGATTTCTTTAGTCCAGAGTGCCGTCCAGGGCCTAGTCAAGATCCTGTTACCAGTGGCCAACCAGTAAAATGGTAGTTTTCCTTTCTCCTTACAATTCATTTTTGTCACAATTGAATAGCGTATTGATCTGTAATTGTGTCCCACATTTTACAGTGAGGAGGATTTTCTGGCTGCCGTGTCAAGTGACTTTACCTGTGTGTTTCAAGGGCAACCATATTTCAGCATGGTCTGAAGCAACTCCAGAAAGGCAGCTGAAAACAACTTTCCATGGTGAGGCTGGCATTGATTATAGTGCACTCAGGTAAGAAACACATTAGGGTTCATAATTATATAAGAGTCATCTGGATGCTTAGTATTGTAATATTTTGTCTAAAGGACAATTAAAGGACATTATGTGGTTTCCATGGAATCCCTATTTTGTCCAGTCAGTCATTAAATGCTGATGTGATAGAGCTAAACAAATTCACAGTGGTTGAAATGCACATAGAATTCAGCAACCAAACAGTTTTATTGTATTATTTTAAACACTTTAAATCAAAATATTCCTATTTTTTACGGCACTGTTAAATGTGAGTTAAAGGGATAGTTCGGTATTTTTGACATGAGTCTGTATGGCATCATCATAACCAGTGTCGTGCATCCACACTGACTTACCCCCCACAGCGTCCTGTGAGCCGAGTTCTTGTCCAGTTTAGGTCAAAGCGAAAGTAGTCCGGCATGTTTGCTGGGGTCAGGAAAATAACTCCTTTTTCTTCCCAAAGCAGTACGTGTTCAAAAGAGTGATTTATTTACATCACAAAAAACTAACCCTGCAAAAGTCACGCCTCGTAAATCACTTGGGTCCTACTTTCTCTCGTTCCATATCAATGCGCGCAGCGCTGCAACCTGACAGCTAGCCTACGTGTTTGGGTCGCTTTGTTTACTTCTCGCTTGTTGACGCGTGCGCAGCTCGCTGTCAGAATGACGCGCACTGATACGAAATGAGAGAAAGTAGGACCCAAGTGATTTACGAGGCGTGACTTTTGCAGGGTTAGTTTTTTGTGATGTAAATAAATCACTCTTTTGAACACGTACTGCTTTGGGAAGAAAAAGGAGTTATTTTCCTGACCCCAGCAAACATGCCGGACTACTTTCGCTTTGACCTAAACTGGACAAGAACTCGGCTCACAGGACGCTGTGGGGGGTAAGTCAGTGTGGATGCACGACACTGGTTATGATGATGCCATACAGACTCATGTCAAAAATACCGAACTATCCCTTTAATATGTTCTAGTATGTTCTTCTTCTTACATGTGTACAGAAACAGTCTAGTCTTAAACAGGTGTTGCAGATGCCTACGATTTGCACAACTATATGCAGCATTAAGATCAAACTTTTTCTTCCTCCTTTTATAGACGATTGCAGGAATAGAACATCTCTTTGAGGATGACAGAAAAGGAAAGTCTCCCAAATACTCACAGAATGATTTGGACAGCAGCAATTTCAAGTATGTATAATTTATTGTCATCTGCATTTGTGTAACATTTTAAACATATAAATGTTTTAAACTTCAGAACAGCTGGGGGATTTTAAAGTTGTGAGCCTTGCTCAGGGTGTACTGGCACCAAGGTTCTTCCAGGAGTGGGGCCTCAACTTTAGATCAACTGTTCAGCTTGATAACATTGCAAGAAATAATGTATATGGTCTGACTTCTAGAGAAGCTTTTTAAGCAGTGAAATCATACAGTCTAAAATCTGTGTAAATTGAAGCAAGTCTGACATCAACCTGTCAGTTCTAAAAATCTCAAGCAGCACAGGAGAATACAAAATCATTGTTTTCATGTCCTTCAACCCCCAGGGCAGTGTTCCTGTGCGCTCCTAGGCGCGAGACTCTGATGTTGTGGGGTGTTGGTGAAAGCTCCTCACGGTTCTTCAGGAAAATCCTCTGTACATGGCTGTTCCTCCCTGGAAAAGAGATTAAGGTATGTGCAAAACCATTATATTTTGTATTTAATCGAATACATTTAAAAATGCACATTTAGGTATTGCATAGTTTTTATTTAGCAATTTCCTTCAATTAACATTTTATTTTAGTACTTTCTTTTGCCTGGTCCAAAGACAAGCAACAAAGAAGTCTGGGAAACAGGTTTGTTCCGTTATTGTAAAACGTCACAAGAGCAGTGGTTTGAATGCTGTAGTCTTTGTTAATGCCCTCCACCTACAGTACTGGAACATAAATGTCATCAATAGCAAGTATTATTCTAAAATCTAGCATGTTACTCTAGTGAGTTTAGAATAATGCTTGTTATTGATGACCCATTTATGTTTAAGTACTGAAGGTGGGTGTTCACTGTTAAATGGAGGACCATTTAATGAAAACACTTGTGTACTTTAAAGAAGAATTCTGGTGTGAAATTGGGGTATAGTGAAACATGACAGAGTAAAACCTTTTTGTCGAGTAACCCACCTCCAGCATTGTGAAATACAGCACCTTTAGCCAATGCTAACTTAATGTTAGCTTAGTGTTAATAATTAGGGCATAGAATTGACCATGCAAAGAAATCACTATTTTTAAACCATTAAGAAGCTCAAAGTAGCTTCCCTTCCCTGGTAGAATTCCAAGTGCCTCGTTTCAAATGTGTTAGCTTTGAGCTTCTTAATGGTGTAAAACAGTAATATTGGAAGCCTTTTGGGAGCATCGGCTAAAAGTGCTGGAAGACATTACCACCCACTGCGTTGTCCACTGTGGGTGGTAATGATGGTAAACAGTGGTGGCTGAAAAGAACTGTGTTATAAGCGGCTCTGGTAGAAATTACATCTATATTTAATAGCAGAGATAGTACCCCACACAGGATACTAGTCTCATGACATTTGTCATGTCTGTGCTGAGAATTTCCCCACCCACAACAATCCAATTTTGGTTATTTTAAATACTATATTCTGTATGTAAATATTCAACATTAAGTTTACTGGGTAAGAACACAATGTTTTCCATTTCAAATTCAGCCTGAAACCGTTTAGTCCAGCAGCTCATACCTGTGTGAACTGAAGAGCCTGAATGTTGAGGTCATGACCAAATGAAGCAGATGGGTCAATGGCTGTCTGTAGCACTAGCAGGTCTTGGTCTGACAACGGACATCTGATGCCCGAGCCGATTACCACGCCAGAGTCCTTGCAGTCCCTACCAAAAATTTGAAATACACTCCTATTGGTGTAAGCTGAAATTGTTTTCTCAGTCTAGTGATATTGAAATATATATTATGCAAACATTTTAGAACAGTTTTTCCCATTATGCTGTTAATGTTTAAATACACTATGAATATCAGTATTGTAATAAATCAATAAACTAAAGTGACCAAATCTTAGACATCAGCTGGTATTTTTGAAAACTTAATATTCAAAATTGTAGCAAATGGAAAATACAATCAAATATAAAAAAATGACTACAGTAGTAAAAAAATCTACCTGTATTCCATCCAGGTATGGAGGACACTGACATGTAACACCTGTCCTGTCCTTTTAAATAAAAAATGCATTTCATGATTATTTATTATATGATTACACTGAGTAACTTAAACTGTTGTATCTCTCTTGGAACAGAGGTCCTCAGTCCCACTACAAATGTAACTATTCTCTGACCCTGATCCAGCTCACAACGGCCTATAATTTCCTGTGGTAAGCTTGTAAGTCCTTGGGATGGAAGGACTGGAATTAAGAATAACTGCTTAAAGAGTAGTCAAACATACCTCTGCTCAGCACAATAAATAGTTAAATTGCCCTTGCACACCCATAAAAATGAATAAGTAATTTTACCTTGAGGGCCACCCCCTATTCCTGATGCCTTCCAGGAAGAAAACAGGGCAGTAAAAGCTTTGTTATTTTGTAGCACCATTAAGGTGCATGATCTAATACAAAGACAACGTGTACTCAGTATTATGCATTATTTCAGATGGACAGAAACAGACCAGATTTTTTTTGTGTTGTATGGCTGTGGGTAGTTGGCCCTATAACTAGGAGATTTAATGCCCAATTAGACCAGTGCTACCTTAACAATTGTTCAGCATTAGGATAGTAAACATACACTTCTAGTTGTCTCTTTTAAGAACTGCACACACTAATTTTTTTTTAATCAAAAACAACTTATACTTTTTTCATAAAAATGAAAATTGACAATTCTGGACAAACTATATGATGTGTATTAATTGGACCAGCCTTAGCTGACACAACCTCACAGTAGTGGCAGCAGTGTGTGATGGGGAACTAACAAACTGGAAGCTGAAACTGGCAAATTACATCAACTGGGAGAAATCTAACATCTACAAATTACTGGATATAATTTAGAGTCGTCAGTGTACATCTTGTACAGCAGTATAGATTTAGTGAGAAAAGATACTGTCCATGTGTTCAGCATCAAATCCACAGGTTGGAATAAAAAAAAGCCGTATGAGTGCTGCCAGCATTGCTGCACAGGTTAAAGAATTGGGAGGTCAGCCTAGTCAGGAAGCTGACATACAACAAAGCCCATAAACAGTTGAAGAAAAGCAGTGCAAAATCATGGATTACTGGAACCTGTGGTCTATTCAGAACAAGATAAACCTGTTTTGCTCTGATGGTGTACAGCAGTTTGGCAGCACCCGGGTGAGGAGTACCAAGACAGCTGCCCCTTGCCTACAGTCAAGCATGGTGGTAGTATTGTGGTCTGTGGCTGCATGAGAGCTGCCAGCTCTGGAGTGTTTTATTCCCATATGTACTCTGACAGTAAATATATATTGCTATACCAGCTCTAAAATGACCATTTAAATAATAAAGTATATTGAGTAGAGTATAGAGTAGATTTCTATATTGTTACATCATAAAAAATATAATAAAATATTTGCAAAAATGTGAGTATTGTACTGACTTCTGTGAGACACTGTATTATGGACAACTCAATAACTATTGGCATCTCAATGCTGCAATTTATTGGTTACAGGGATGCATTAAATGCATGTTTAAAGGTCCATTAAATTTGAGGAAGTTCAGTCAATGGTACCTCGTGTATTATCTTTACTGGGTGTTAAGTCTTTATATCTAACAACAAATGGCTACTTAGCGCTGTGAATGTTTGTTTTTAATCAGGGTCTGTACATTACACACGGTTCCTTATTATCTTTGAGGCCCATTGCTGCGATCCCGGCTATTTTCAGCAAATGTGTTTGGGAAAGTTTGTAACGTTACTTTCTCTGTTGTTTACAAAATGTAATTTTATACAGTTTAGAATGCTGTGTGTACCAACTTTACCAAGCTCGTTTCTTACTGCGGTCACACCACCTGCTTTGCAGTATTATACAAAACCAACTGAACATTTCTCTAAGTTTGGTATCCCATTACTCTAAAATGCTACAGTAATCCCACATTGCATACCTTGAATGAATGAGTATGAGATATTTAATTTTAGTGGTGTGATATCCAAAGTCTTGTCTTAATACAACCAAATAAAAAACAGCAATCCAGATTTTCAGTATAATTACTGGAAACATACATAATTAATATTATTATAATGTCTACTATAACTTCATTGGGGTTATTTCATAACCCTTTGATTTATTTTATTTATGTTACACTGTTCTACAGATATGTAGTTATGTTTCTGGAGTGTATTAGTTTATTGGAGCTTGTTAAATTACGTTTATTTACCTGGAACAACGCGGGTACCGTAAAACATGGTTTAGACGCGCAGATAACTGCAGTTTAGATGCAGAGAAGCGCGACCGAGCGGTTTCTGCGTGCCGACACGAGACCGCGGTTATTTCTAGTGTTTTACACTCAACCCGCTGAACTATTCCAACTGTTAACTAAAGTAATAAACAGTCTAATTAACAAATAAAGTAACGTTAACTAACTAACCGCTACCCGCTCGGCTTTAGCGAGAAACACAATAACAAGCTAAGCTAACGCAGCTAAGCTAAAGTTATAGCTAACTCGCTACATTTAGCATAAATATTTAGCACAGCTCGCTAACAGGAGCGTTTTAAGCTTCTAGTGAGCTGAACAAGGTGAAACATTGACTCAGAGGGGAAATATAATACATTTCTCCGACCCGACTAAACACAGCATTTATATCAGTTTTAACTGAGAAAAATACCTCCTGCTGCTGCTGTTCACTGCAAACCGTCGCTCCGCCATGACCGAAGAACGCTTGAAGCTGGCGGGTGGGCGTGGTCAGCCTCAGACGAGGGCTGCGTCCGAAATCGCGTACTTCCATACTAAACAGTATGCAAAAGCAGTATGCGAGATCGGGTAGTGTGTCCGAATGCGCAGTAGGCGAGTTTGAGTACGCGAAAAGTTCCCGGATGACGTACTGCACCGGGAGACATTTTTAAGTATACAAGCCCAGCACACTTCACCCGCTAATATTTCCCACAATCCACCGGGAGCCGCGCTGAGCTGAGTGACCCGTCAGTGAGCGGCGGAGCGGCGGAGGAGAGGAGTGGAGAGAGAGAGAAGTTTATGAGGTGAGGAGATTCAGATATATAAACTGTTTTGGTTGTTTGTGATATCAGGCTGTAAATGAAAGATTTATGAGGGTTAGTTAAAGTAGCGAGTTATAGGGGTGTGGGTTTGTTATTAATGCTGTTGCAGACAGAACATCTTTATTTTCGTATCTGAACTGCTTTACTGAGCAGCGTTAGCTCTGTGCTACTGAGATCAGTTAGCTTAGCTAGAGTTATCAAACTTATCACAACTCTTTATTAATCTTCTGTTCTACAGCACCAGCGTTTACTAACTCACTACAGCCCTGTATACTGCTGCAGTGCTGAGGAGCTGGGGCAGTTTTAACTTAATACTGATCAGTCTGTATAAACTCATCTGAGAAAAAAGGCTGCTGATATCAGAGAGGCTTTTCAACAGACAGACAGACTGGTTGCCAAAAATCACATTAATAAATTATAACCAAAATCTGACCATTTTATTTAGTTTTATTAAATAGCTAGCTAACCAGCCAGGATGGTAAGACTTTTATGTTGTTCAGAATTTATATTATATTTGTTTAATGACCAAGCTAAACTGATTTAATCTGTGTGTGTTTCAGATTCAACTATCCTTCCTACTCGAGAGGATGAAGATGAAGAGAGGGAGAAAAATGAACAATGAATAAAAAAATAAATAAAGCTACTTTAAAGACTTGTCATTCTTGTATTTTGTGAGAAATGTATTTGTGTAAATATGCAAGTGAGGGAAAAATTATATTAAATAAAATAACTAAAATATTTTTTTATTGCCAAATGATCCCCAGTTTTCCAGAAACTGACTGGTTCTAGCATATTTTATTTACATCAGTAATGCATATATGTTGCCTTTATGTTTAATGCAGTCAGTAAAAGATAATGTATAACAATAAGGATCATGTGTTTAAATATTTAGGCTAGAAAAGGAAATTCTGAGGTGAAATGGAAAGGCAGGAATTAATTAACATTTTGGTATTTATCTTTGAAACTTTTTGATAATTGTTTTGTTGCATAAGCTAGTATTATTAATATGCTTCATGAATATTAAACAGTCTGTTCATATTTATTATTAAATATTTCATATTTGAGGAAATATTAATTTTAAGTTTTATTTAGTCAGTGTTTATTAAATAGGACAGTTTGGGGGTTTATTTATTAATAAGAGCTGATTAATGAGGGGATTTTAATGAAATTAATTAGGGTAAAGCTCTGTAAAGTGTGCCGCTGGTTAGGAGGGGTGAGAGGTGAAAGGGCGTCAGAGGTAAGATGGTGGATGTAGTGCGTCCGAGGCTGCGTGCGTACTGCGGTCTGGCGTACTGAAAAAGCGTACTGCTTTGCTCGACAAGCAGTGCGTACTCACCCCAATCCAGTACGTACTGCTTAAGTACGCGATTTCGGACGCAGCCGAGGTTTCAGGGCACCTGTCAGTCCAAAATCAGCTGACCAATAGAGATACAAGGTAAGCGCCTCCTTCTAATCCCCGCCCATCCACGAAAACTGTGCCTAAACTTAAAAGCTCAGAAAAGAATCAGAAACTAACCAGAGATTCCAAAAACAAAAGACTTCAGCAGCAAAATCCCACCAAAACACAAAGAAAAACCACAAAAAATCCACAAAAAACAAAAATGAAATTCCACAAAAAGATGAAAATCCACAAAAATACAAAAATATGAAAATCCACATATACACAAAAATGAAAATCCACAAAAATATATTTAAAAAAAAAATGAAAATACACAAATACAAAGGAAAACCCTCAAAACACAAAAATGGAAGCAAAGTCAAAATCCAAACAAAAATAGTTTCAGAATAACTGCAAAGAATAACAAAGAAATCAAGTATCTTTCACAGGTGAAAAAATACCAGTCAAATTATTAATTGAAAAAGTTTTTTTTTTCTTTAGTGAAATTACAGTTCACTAAAGTCCCGAGAGTGTTTCCTACACATCAAATAGAGTCTTGGAAAGTGGAGAAAACTGGTATAAGAAGAGGTCTGACTGACCCACATGGCAAAGCCTTTAGTTCAGTTTAACACTGTTCTCAGTTTCAGCAGTGAAGAGAAGAATTAAAGTTCTGACAGGTGAAGTACAGTAATAAAGTCATTGCTAAGATGAGAAAATAAAAAAGCAGCTTCTTTTTGCCATACAGCACTGCTACTGGACTACAAAACATAGAGGTGTATATTTGATATATGCAATTCTATTTTTATAATTAAAACAAATATTTGTTTCCTTTTGAATCTTTTTTTATTTTTTATTTTATTATTTTGTGTAAAATGTGTGCACAAAATTACCTCTATACTCCAGCTAACGGCTGACAGCATTTCATAAGCGGGTAATGTAATCACAGCCAGTGTAAACTAGATAAGGAAAGAGTACTCCATGTGATGTGTCAGAGAGAATGTGTGTTAAGGAGGATATAGACAGCCTGAGGTCTGAAGCGCTCTCTCTCTCTTTCTCTTGTTCTTTCTTGCTCTCTCTGTCTTTTGCCGGCCTGCTGCCCTAGAGATGGTACCCACAGAAGTGTCTTGTGGAGGAATGTGAACACAACTCATTTGTCAGGGCAGCATGGTGGAAGAGACAGAGCAGAAGCAAAAAAGTTCTAGAATTGTAGCGTGAATAGTACTCACAGGGACGAGCTTCAATCAGGTCACAAGCACTTCATCGTTATTTCCCTTACCAGATTATAGTTTGACATTTAAACACATGCGAACACTGATATAAATATATTCATTTATTGCACCTGAATTTGGTGGTGAGCCTTGCAGGCAAGTGTGCAATTATCATTTTAGCTCTGCAACATTTAAACATTTAACCTGTTCCGTTTTTATTTAGAGTGACAAAAGTATGACTCAGCTATAAGTGGAATAAAAATGATGTTAAAAAAACAAAACAAAGAAGAGCAGTCGGTGATGAAAGGGATGAGAAAATGACAGGATGATTGTAAAATGCACATGGTGCTTTTATGAGCACTCAGAAGAGAGTCTGAAAGGATGAAAGAATTTTCTCATTTAATCTTCATTTCGAGGAGAATTCGCGTCTGAGCACCTGAAGTTCTCCTGGTTTGCTGGAAGATATTAGTCATCTAATGTGCTGAATGACCAATGAGATAAATATCAATCCTCCAGGTGATATACACTACACTACACTACACTAAACAAAACACAAGAATGTTGCACTTTGAGTTGCACTGTCTGTTCGCAGGCTCTGTTCCAGTCAGACATCCCCAGTCCTGATCACTTCCACTCACTGCGCTGCTGCTAGTTTGACCAGACCTGACAGTTAAATATTCTGTACTTTTCAGACTTGAACATCTGCAAACTTGTTTCTTGTTTCTGTCTCTTTGGAACTTACCTGATTCTGATTTTAGGAATTTTTAATAGTAACAAAAAAACTGAGGTGAATGAAGTTTGAATCAGACTGTTAAACTACTTGAAATGACTTCTGTTATATTACCTTCATCTCTCAATATTGTTCAAATGGAGATCAAATTAAAGCAAAGGTATTTATTGAGTGTCCTAACTCTTTGATTATATTCTTTTTGGGGACACCACCACATATCTTCAAAACTGTAACTACTGAGAAGAAGAAATAAACAACATTCTTAACTCCTAAACTTTTCATTTCAAGTTTATGTAACAGGACCACTGGACCCAATCAGTGTAGGGGTCAAGCATTCCGGCCTGTTCTTTTGATGTACGCCGCACAAGCACTCGCCTACTGGTGGTGAAGGATGAATCATCTGACCAGATCACTCTTTTTTTCATATCTCTGTAGAGCAGTGCCCGTGGTTGTATACCGCTGACCTGTCAAACGGTCGTTGGTCTTTGTAATGAGAGGTTTATGCACTGAGAAGCTTCTCTAATATTCCTCTCTGTGTAGCCGTGGACACGCTGGTCCTGCTGACACAATCTGATCACGTCTCGCATTGATTGCATTCTGGGTTTTTTTCACTAAGGAATGGATGTCTCTCTTATTGAATGTGTAATTTGTACTACATTTTCCAACCATATGTACAGTACTGCTGTGTTTCCTATAGATCTAAACGCAGAGACCACTTTAATCTTTTCAGGCATGGTTCTCACTTTGCAGTTGTGTGTATTTTTCTGGACACTGTTAAAATGTAGCACACAGGTAATTATGTAAGAATTTTTTTTTTTTATGCAAAGATAACTGCAGTTTTAGCAGCATAACACACATACGAAATATGTATTTGTCAGGAAAAAAAGGGAGGAAAATAAATAAATAAAAAATATGAGAATGAGTCAAGCTTCATCAATTCCTGTTAGTACAAAAAAAAAAATTGTATGTACTGACCTGCCAAACCCACACTTTAAAGAATAATATATAGTGTATAGCTTTTAGTATTGTAGTGTGTCGTACCCAATTGGATCTGACCCTGCTAACACTGATGTTTTGACCAGTGGCCATATTATCTTGATGATAATACAAAGAACATAAACATCCTGTGTTAGCACCCAAAAAAAAAACCTTCCATCCTGCTACTGTTATTAAATAAAATGTGCCACTTTAGTATAATTATTACTTAAATGTGTACAGTGGATACTGTGGATACGGAAGAAAATCTTTGACCTTAAATCTTTGACTGTAAACCTAAGAAATCTGGTCTAGTTTATCAGACTGTAATTTGTCAATATCAGTAAATGTAACCCTATGAAATAAATTCTCTGTGCATGCCTTTTTAAAAATCATTTAGATCATTTCTTTTGAACATTTTCACCTGGGTCTGCTCAGCATGTGAACACACACCACAGTTCATGGTAGGATGTTAATTGCTTAATTGTATCATGCAGTACACCTGTTTGGAAGCATCTGCATGCTTTGTTTTTCCATTGCTCCATTGTTCCAGCTCTCCAGCTACGACTGATGGAGTGGGTTATTGTCGTAACGGCAAAAATATAATTTATAATACATAGTATAAATAGAGAGAATTGTAGTTGTTTTTTGATAGGGGTTTGTTAGGCTATTTATTAGATACAGACTTATTTTAGTTAGCTTTTTTTTTAATCTGACAGGACAACAGTGTTAACATTAATTCTATTGGTCTATTTATCTTTTTTTTGACAGAACACAGAGAACAATTGTCTCAGTCAGATTATGTAAAGAGGTGAAAAGCATCCAAATGTTTTACAAGGTTGTTATAAAATATGCCTTGCTCAAAGATATTAGAGACTATGATGGGAAGAGTGTACTCTCTGTCAACAGTAAACCTGGAAAAATTTTACTATTTGGTACAGTGGAACAGTTATATAGAACACATAGCGTTGACAACTTTCACAAAGATTCAAATATAAAAAAGGTCTAAATTTTGAAGCATTTACACTGACATGGCAAAAGTCATGGGACAGAAGTATAGAAACTGGTTATGACGTGTTACCTCAGAAGATGGGGATAACCCTGTGAGGTGATGTGATTGATGGGACATTTCATTTCTGAAGCATTACCACCCACAGTGGACAGTAGTGCAGGGAGTGGTAATGATTGGAACCGGTGGTATCTGGCCAGAATCAGACAAGCAACTAAAAGAACTGAGACAGTCACATCCACAATCCTGAAGCCCCTGCACATACAGTATATCCGGCTGCAGGTCTTTACTTGCATAAGACATGGCAAAAGTCATTGGACACAATACTAGTTCTTGGTCCATGACGTTTGGCATGAAACCGTAAATCAGTCCAGTCATCATGAACTCGCAAAGTTCCAAAGGACAGCAACTGTGCTTCCGGCATGTAGAATAATCAAAAGAAATGGGCTTACCGTTATTTATAGATTGCTTGTTTTTTTACTGTGACAATACAGTATGTCGTCCTTTCACTCATTGTTCCTGTGCATGCATCTGTCTTATGCTCTGACATGCAATTACTTTAAGAGATGTTGATTATGCTCATTATTGTCTGCTCATCCGTAACCTCTCTGGAGCTGCAGATTGATTTGATATTTGAGTGCTTTTTATGGTGCCAACCTAATCTAATTTTCCTCATATCTATAAATTAAGATATGCACAAAAAACACTATGCACATACTGTACATGATGAGTTTGTACATTATGTCTGTAGGAGGATTTGATAATAAAATATATAGAGAGCTTATTATAGAGAGTTTATTATTGCTGTACATTTTTTACTGTGCTTTTTACTATTGTACGTGTATATATGCCACACACACCAATAGAAAAACTTGTGTGTATGTGGAACATTATATGTCAATATAATGTGAGATTTGTGTCTGGAGCATACTAAAGTGTATTAAAATAATTTACTCTGCATTAATACATTGTTTCAAATAAAGAGGAGACAAGTTTAACCTTATATTTGAATAAAAAAGCAGTAAATTTATTCATTGAGCTTTTTTATTGATTTATTCATAAATTATCATTTAGCTTTTTTCAGAAAATATCTAGCTATATAAACAAGCCCAAACATTCCTTGTCCACCCTGTAATTTTGGGATAACTGCCCCTTTTAGAAAGAGACTATTGAGATCAGTGACATCACAAGGGAATACAGAGACAATTGCTCCATATTCAGCAATTAATTTACTAATTAACATTTATCATATTGTCTCTATACTCTATACTGAGGACAGAACCAAACAGTAGGTCACCATGAACAATTTAACCCTTTCAGACCTGAATTTTGTTCCAGGGAAAATACAAAAATGCCGTTTTCTGTCTGTAATGCACACATAATAAGACACTACTAACCCAATATAAAATATATATTAAAATGAATCCAATTAACTTATTTCTTTATTCCTAAACATGATAAAAATGTTTTAAATCACAAAGAATTAGTAAAAATTAGCTTGTATAACACTGCCCCATTTGTTCTGTGGTGCTGATACCCTAATGTCTGAGTTGCTGTTTTTTTCTCCAGTGCAGTGGGTGGGGTTAATTGGGTCTAAATTAGTGTTCTGTGCAACAAAAGATTTGAAAAAATGAACTACATTATGTCCATTGTAATTGACGCAGGGTCTGAAGGGGTTAAAATGTTTAAAATGCAACTCTAGGTCAACCATATTTTTATTAAATGCATCATTTGCCAAAATTATTCAACCTCTCATTTTACAAAATTAGTCTATTTTCAAAGCCTAATCACTTTTCATTTTCACAGAAAGCTGCACTACCGGGTGGACACATTCATGACAGAAAATCCAAACTAAAAATAAAAAGTTATTAAGCTGTGAAAATATGATATCTTTGCAATCTTTTTATAAGTCATATAAATATGATGAACAGTCAACAGCATAACAAATCTTAAATTGTCAGGATTTAAAGGGACAGAAAGCCCAGTATTCTGATAATGACCCAGACCTTAACTAAAGCATGACATAAAGTTTGTTTAGGCTATTGCCTTGAGAAAAAATGCATTGAGCTTCACAAATACAGTGCTTTTGATTCTGGTTAGATTCTGTTACACTTAGAGGTGATAACAGTAGAGTCATAGTGCAGTACAAGCAAAAGACCCACTTTAGAAGTCTTTTATTGTTTAGTGAAAACAGAAATAGAAAATAGATAATTTATTATTGCTCTCTGTGTGGTTTTATATGTGACCATACCTACCTTCTAACATAGGAGGTCCTATAAGCGCTTTTTGTACTTCCCCATAATAACACAAACTCTACTCAACTAATAAAGTATGCAGAAAACTATCACACTTTTTTTTCTTATTCAAACAGCAGATGGCAGAATACATCATACATGAGGAATACACAAGTGCTGCTGATTGTAAAATGTTTGCATTTTAGCATCATCCTGCAGCGGAGAACATAAGAAGCAGGAGCTGGATGTGACAGGAATTTTGTATTTGTCATTGCTCTGTAGAGCACACTGTGGAGATCACCAACACTTGGGCAGAATGTTAATGTCTGCTTTGGATGATCAGATACGTATGTGACAGTCTTCCTCTCAGTCTAATGATCGCTTCTGATGTTACATTTCAAACAGATGACGTTTAGAGCCAAGTCCCAGGTGTGCTTTTTGAACATTTTTTTCAAACGAGTGGCATTTTATTTACATTTTTGTCGCCATGCAAATTCCCTCTGCCACCTACTCACTCCCAAAGCTGCCATGACATTGCTCTTGTGCTTGTCATCAGGGCTAACATGCATGCAATTTGTGCCTTTGATATTTATTCAGTTGATTTGATGTTTACATTTATTTATTTCATTTTTGAAGCGCCAGCATTCTTTGTGACTTTGATCTCTTCTATCATTTCTATCTTGTTTTAACAAGTAGAGGTTACTTGTATATTATGTATATTAGTTTTTTTAAATATAGTGGTCTGAAATAGTTGCACCCAGAGACTGTAAAAAAAGATGGACGCTTGTTGCCGTTCCCATTCATTCAATGAAAACGAAGGCAAAATCTTCCGCCATGTTGGCGATCCTGATACCCGAGTCTGCGCAGTAGAGACCAGAGGAGGGAGAAAGACTGTGAGAGAGACCCTACTCATTTAAATAACCCCGCCCCTGAGGGCTGCCTCGAGGTCACAGGCTGCAGAGCTGAGCAGAGCGGAGCTGACTGTCTATTATTGGTCCCGCCCATAACCAGCCCTTTTACAATAACCACACCTTTTTTAAATAGAGGTTACACTAGCGGTTACATTTAAATTACAGTAGAGATAGAATTAGAGTATATTAGAAAAAAACGTGATTGAAAGTTGTCTGTTTTGCCGTTGAAACCTATGGGGATGGGTGGGATTACACAGCTTTCTGAAACCGAACAGCAGGGGGCGCCCGACCAGTGGTATCTTCACTTTTGAGAGACGATGCTCTGTGCAGCTATACACAGTCTATGTTTGCACCAATAACGAATTATCAGGTCACTGATTTGTTTATTGTGATAGATCACCTTTGGTCTTCAGTACAGGCACATTAACAGCCTAATGTTACGTTAATGAGGTCCTGCGAGTTTTAGTTTTTTTATTTTTAATGCACATAGGACCTTATCTCAAAGACACAGACACTATGCAATATCCAGCTGTATCATGAGACCCATGCCCAAACTGAAATTTGTGTGGGCAGCTATTAGACGTGCTATCAACACAACAAAATCTGCTGGAACTGCATGAGAATATCAGAGCTACACGGGATGGATTATAACCTCAACAGATCCATGCTAACATATCCTAATCTTAAGTGTTTATTGTTCCTGGTAGATTTGCAGCCTGTCCAGAGTGTATACTGACACCCAACCCACCCCAACTCCCAGCCCCCCCGCAAGCCTGACAGATAATGCAGGGATTGACAATGGATGTTGCTGGTAACCTTTATCTTCCTTCTAAATAGCAATTAAATCTGATGCTTCCGTCTGAGGGCAACTATTTTGCGACTATTTATTTGATGATGTGTACTTAATTTTCTAATATAAAAGCAGATAATTTATCTGAATCAGACAAAATTCGTCAAGAAGCCACCTGTGCTGGCACAGAGCTGCTCTGTGGCCTTGAATGTTATTTTTCTTTATTTGTAGTGTCTTCTTTTGCTTAAATCAAAGAAACCAATTTAGTTTTGTAATTGTCTGCAGAGTGCAAATTATACAATGAGGTCTGAGTGATAGCTACTTAATGTAAGGCAGGTGTGTGCTATATAGGTCAACAGTAAACACACTTCCATTTTAATTACAAAGTTAGCAAGCCTATTCAGAAAAAAGTTTCTGTATTTTGAAGTGGAATGAAGTAATCAAGCCTAAGACAAAACTTTAAAAAACATGAACTTGGCAGTTCTGTGAGATTGCAATCTTTTGGGAGTGTGGAAAATAAAGTTAATTTGGAGGAAGCTGAAAATATTTAACAAGCACTTACACTACTGATGGCTGCTAATACTGACTATACACTAGCAGACTTTGAAAAGACTAAAGTCTGACACTCTCTCACAAGAGTTTTTAATGACAGATTAAGATTTTTTAAATTCTTGTAGGGTCACTTTTTGCAGGACTGCAGCTTGATTATTTTTGAGATTATTTCCCACCATGAAAAGCTGTCCAAACCACTAGGGGTGAGATAAAATATTGATACTGTGGAATATTGTATAGTTTTTCATTTGCGATACTTTATCGATATGTTCAGTCAAATATCTATAGTTTTACTGAAACATAGACGCTCAACACTTACTTACGCTTTAACTTACTACTGTTACTGCTTCATTATTCTACGTGGTGGAGGTAATAAAACAAATAGGGTAAACCTGCAGTGAATAATACTGGTTGTCATATTCTGTGAAATCCTGCGACACCAGTAATCCCTAATTACTTATTCTCTTTAGTAACACAGATGCTGTGCAGTATCCTACAGAACTGTCTTGCATTATATAGAGCATTGCAGCATCGTGATATCATCTGTTTGCAATGATGCAATAGTTTGAAAAGTCATTAGCTGTAAGGCCAGCATAAAATAATTTATATTATAAACTGATATGCATATTTTGGTCAGAAGGATTAGAACAATGAGTTTTTATAGGCCAAATTAATCAGGCCAGACTGGCCAATTGTTCAGTCTGTGCTTACTGGAAAGATATAGCTTACTGTATACTGTAACTAACATAATTGTAGTTCAAATTCATATCTACAATTAATTTACTGTATAATTTTATTTTGATTCATTCAGCAAGTATGTTAACTTACAGTACATGTTAAACATTTAGACATTTTAAGTAGCTAAGAGTAGCTAAAAGTCTTAATTCTTCAAGTGAACTTTGAGTTAACAAAAGCAAAAATCTCTGAAAAAAGCTTCAATAACATTCATGTACATTCTTTATCATGTTGCCAAATACAGGGGTTTTAATCCTGCATTAGTGGACCACACCCAGTAGCAAGTATGTAAGTAATGTGAATGAAGAAAAAAAAACTAAAAACAAGTCAACTTAAGACCTATTCAGATGGGATTAGTGTCTCAGGGGGTCCTGGGGTAATTTTCTCTTTTATAGGGGGTCCTCTGGGATTTTATTCCTGTGAGGACTGACTATGTGCATGTTTTTATCAGATGTTCTTTTTCGCTGAACTCCGTGGTCCTCCGGTAATTTTAGTCCTGTCCGGATCCACATCTCTAAGTTTCGTCACCGTGCGTTTTAAAAAAATATCTATTTGTTCACTGCCACACACCATAATTACACTTTGGACACATGTTTCCACAGAGATCCACGTAAACACAACAGCGAGTGGAAATGGAGGAGCTACTGAACGCAATGTCACGTGACCAAGAAAACCAAAAAACTCACTGGTTCTCATGTTTTTTCAATTGAAGTCCAGATTCAGGAGTTTTATTACTGAGTAGAAGTGTGAAATATTTTTCACAGATGTCCCCCTGAGAAACTAATCCCATCCAGACAGGGCTTTAGACTAATTTTAAATAAGTACATTTACCAATATTCACAGTGTAAGATAATTAGGAATTGTATAAAATATATTTGCTATACAGCATTTACTCTGTAACATGCAACGTCCAGATACACAGCAGATGCAGCAGAAAAGTTTGCAGTAGAGCATGATATACATTTTTATCATTATGAAAATGAAACTGTAGCTTTGTATAGCCTCTAACATAAATCACCACTGTGTAGATGTGCCATTTGTTTAATTATTGTTTATTGTCCAGAGTACAGCACAATATGGTGCAGAATATGCGGTGCATGGAGGATGCTCTAAAGCCTAACTGGACACATTGGAAATCCCGCTCTAATTTACCAGTCAATTGAAAAACATGTAATTGGACAATGTATCAGGCACTGCATTAGTCTCTGCCTAAAATTTCAGGCTCTACTTAATTCAGAGGATCTGAACAAAGGTCGTCTCCTTTCTTCCTCAGCTGATTGCTATGGCATTATAATCTCTGAAACAAAACCAGGGCAAGATATCACTTTATGTAAATGTTGTGCCTATTTGTCAAACCTGAGCCTTTGCATTTTAAAGAGTTTCATCTCATGTTTAAGATGTAAATGTAGCCCACATATCTATGAATATATCCATGCTCATTTTTATCCAGAGAGAAGAAAAGGCAGCGTTCTGTCTTTAGATCATTTCGTCTTCCACATGGGCTTACTTTATCCTTTGGGCATTAAACCAGCCAATGCTCTGTGTATGTGTGCACCTGCTGCAGATTTGTGCATGCAGGCATACCCAGTTATTTTCAAAAAGCAGACACCAAGCAGTGCCTTTGTGAAACATGAAACAAAAAAAGCAGTCATTTCCTCATAGAAAATTCGTCCAATCACTAATGGCGGTTTGTGTTTTTAACGAAGCTCAGGCGAGAATGTATTATTTGGTCCTTTGCTTTAGATCTGTTTAAATTAAAGTCCTGTCTCTAGCTGCAGCTGTGATTGAACACGGACAGACCTTGGCCGATGCACCTCCAGCTAGTCGTGATGGTGACACCTTCAGACACTCAGATGAACTCTGTCATATGTGTCTTTCTGTGCTGTCAGAGTCTCTTCCATCTGCAAAAAAGAGAAATTAATTAAACACCACTGAGAGCAGCAGCAGTAACAACAACAACTGCACAAATAACAAGCCCTGATTACACAAAGCAATTCCAAAGCATTCTAAACAACTATCATTGGGAGACAGAAGCGACTTCTATTACTTCTGCATTGAGTTCATTTATCGATTAGAACTGTTTTTCCCCCGTTATTTGGGGTTTGTTTACTGAGCACACCGCCAGCAGGAGAGACAGAGAAAAAAAGTCGATTTGTTAGAGTGTCCCCTGTAAATGTGCATCTGGCTATCTTTTTTATTTACTTTTTTGCTAAGTTCATGTTTTATTATTGTTAATATTTTAGATAAAAGAAGAGTGCTATGTTCAGAAGGCAGGTAAATGTGATCTTTAGCTTAGGGGTGGGACAAAATATTAGTATTATGATATACTGCATTGTTTTCTTGCATTTGTGATACATTACCGATATGTGGAGTCAAATATAAATATTTCTCACCCCCCACTTGACTTACTAAAGTTACTGTTTAATTACTTAATGTGTAAACCTGCAGTGTAGAATATTTGTTGTCAAAGTCTGTTATTCTAACACCAATGATTCCATAATGTCTGGTATTTTCTTATTTAGGAGTATTTTATCCTTTTCAGTAACACAATGCTGTGAAGTATCATAGATGAATGTAACGGATTGTGATAATGTTGTATCATGAAAATATTGTATCATGACCAAAGGTTTGTAAATACCCTTTCTTAATAGTGGATTTAGCTGTGATAAATCTATACCCTTCATGGACAGGCACTTAGTATAAGCCTTAGGGCACACTATGTCCAATGCCAGGTATCACCTACAGGGTTATAAAGCTGACCACCACAAGGCTGTAGAGAAGTTGATACTGCTGGGCTGAGTCTGAGTGAGTTTGTAACCTAAAAATAATTATCCAACATCAGTGCCTGACCTCACATAAGGTCTCCTAGCTCAATGCAGTCGAAACTTCAAAGCAGTGTCCAGTGTTCCAAAGGCTAGTGGGAAGCCTACTTCAAAACGTAGATACAGTTCCTGCAGCGAAGTGTGGACAAACTCCCTTTTTAATAACCTTGTTTTGTGAAAAAGGAATCCACAAGCTTTTTACCATATAGTGTATATCTATATAGTAGTCCGCATAGTCTGCATATTAACAAAACAACCTGTTTAATTTTAAGGCAATTTGTGAGAAAAATGAATAACGACTACTGTTTTTTCTACACAGAACACAAATATTTTCAGTGGAAAACATAAAAACAGCAATATTTAAGGATATGAGCCCTGCAAAGAAGGAAACAAGAAGATGCTGCAATACATTAAATAGTCTGTCTCAGTTTGAGTCAGAGAGCACTGATGTGCAATTCTTTTTGAGGTGTGTCTGAAGCACTTCTTTCTATTCCAGCCCATGGCGGTGCGGTCTGGCAGCAGCCTATTACATAGCTGGGTTGCAGAGGTAGATTGAATAAACACTAGAGATGGGGCTAGAGTGTGGCAGGACCTCAAGAGGTCAAAGAACCGGGCTAAAGTAAATCTGCCGTCTCCGTCTATATCTAGAACTTTGCAGAATGATAAGTGCTTCCTTTTATACACACAGAATACAGAGTAGGTCGAGATTCACATTACAGCCTTTTCTTACATTCTTTATAAACTGAGCTGTGCAGGAGACTAAAGTTAAACATATATATATATATATATATATATATATATATATATATATATATATATATATATATATATATATATATATATATGCTCATTGTTAAAGAAATATTTGCAAAAATAGCTGTTAAATAGCTGTGAAAGCTGACCAGGATCAATAAATTATCAGACATTTAGACTTATATGGGCAACACATACAGAAGTAATTTGTAATAATGGGGTCCTAGCTTGAATATTCCTGAAGTTCCTGCTAATTTTACAGGAATAGTCGAGTGTTTATAGTGCGTTCCAATAGCATTCCAAACAGTTTCAATCAGACAGACATCTATAGATTCATTGGTTGCAGGATCGTATTTTTAACACTGGGGTGTCAAAGTGCCTGTAATTAAGACCAAAGTTAGTCTGTCGTCATTCAAAACTGAACCCCAAACCATGACCCCACCCCTTCTGAATTTGTGATGCATTGTCGTAATGATCATAATGAGTTAATGTATTTCTGCACTGTGCAGCCATCTGCCAATGGTGCTGGCACTAACAAGATGACCGAGGAGTGACAAACCCCATGTCTCACAATGTTAAACATAACCATAATTTCATTCCTCTCTGTTGATTCATTCTGGATTCAACTATTTTTTATATTTATATTAGAGAGATGAATGCCTTACTGTAACAACTGTGAATACGTTCATTGTCTTGGCACTGCTGCAGTTTCCTAATGGATCAGTATTTGCCAGTGGGCACAATTCCAGAGCTGAAGAGATCGCAAGCTCATGAAAATACCATTTAGAGAGGGTACTGAGGATTTCAGGAACTGTCTCTAATCAAGAAGCTCAATAACAATCCAGGAGGTGAATTACAGGAAATTTCACAGGTCATGGCTAAAAGCATTAGAACATATTGGGCCACAGAAGTGTTTGCCATAGCCTCACCAGGTGCTGAAAACATTTTCATTTCTTTCGCTGTGCATAAATAAGCCTGTTTAAGGTAAAATAGCTGGCATTCTGAGAATGTTAAGTTTTAACTGAGGCCACATGTTGATTTATCTTGGTCTATAAAATGTATGAAATCTGTTTTTTCCAGAGAAACTCGTGATCAATTGCAGCAGCAGTTCAGAAAAAAAAAGTCCAAAGTCATCTTTGGGTTTCATTGGTTCGCTCGATACTTTAAGTATATAGCACCCTCCAAAGGTATAACCTTAGTAACGAATCCCACACAATGAATTTGTCAGCTTTGGAAGAAATCAGCCATTCTCTTTCTCACCTGGGAGCCTGCAGGGTCTTTCAGCGCTGCAAATTGAACTGGAGTGATGTAAGCCATTCGCTTTGAGAATAAATTGACATTTTTCCCCCGCTCCTGTTGACTTATCTGTGTAATTTCATCATCTTTAAATTATAGCCTCTCTTTAGTATTCATGCGTTTAAAACACCATTTTTGATTTTCATGCTTTGGGACCATACACCCACGTGCAACTGGGGGAAATATCCTAGCTAACAATTAATGCTAACGGATCATTTTGATAACGGATCATTTTTGGTTGTTCCCTGGTTCTCCAGGAATTTGCATTTTAGTTGTAGGAACATTCCTCTAAGCTTTCCGTAACATAATTCTCTGGATCATGTGAAAACCTTTTGGGAATGTTACTGTAATGTTGGATAATATACCTAAGCATTAAACCCTGAAGGCAACCTTAAACATAAAAGTATGCAGGAGGTTCTGACTGACATTTATGTTGAAAATTATGTTGCAATCACTGGCAATCTCAAGAGGGACCTACCCTATTGTAGCTCTATTGGCAGCCTTCCCTTCTTGAGGGAAAAAAATATTGCAATAAATTATAATGATGTGCCTCTAGATTAAGACATTTTGATAACATCTCTTAATTAGTGCACGTTTATCTGCCCTTCCAGTAAAAGGTGCCTCTAATAAAGAAATGCCCAACAGAAGATAAAAAGGTGATGTGGTGGCCTATAGGTGCCATCTTATCATGGGATAAACTGTATTTGATGATATAGAACAAAGTACATTTCTGTCAATTATGGTATGAACTCATTTCCATTCCTGACTTGCATCTATTCCAGCCATTTAAGTTTTGTGTTGTTTTAGCCACAACCCCTCTAGAATGTACAGGCCTTACGTTGTACAGTAAGTGCCCGACTATTTTATTTGTTCCCCCAGCCCTTCAAACTGTCTCAAACAAGAGTCTGCCACAGGTTGCCATGATGTTTAGGAATGGTTTGTTATAAGACACCTTAGAGGGACCAAAATCTAACGTTACGGGAGTCTTTCTACGTTAGCTGGGAATGTCCTACCTCTTTCATTGTCCTCTTTCCATGCTTCCAGATCCAAAGATGGCACACTGGCGCATGAAACAAAGTCTTTGGGGTACATTCCCACAGTGAATGGATCAAGAGGAACCTCCGTCAGTCCACTGTTGTCGCAGAAGACACGGGACAGGGAGTGCTTCTGGAGCTCCTGCCTCTGTAGTGGAGAGAACACACCTGACTTTTCCCACCAGAACCTGAAACAGATCCAGTATATCATGTCTATAAGCTTAGGATTGGCACATGATTTAGATTAACAAAGGTAAAAAAAATGTTTTATAGCATTCTCCTTTTAATTAAAAAAAGTAGACACAGAATTGCAAGTCTGAATACTTTCAAATAGAGAGAAAATGACCTTTTCTGCTTTTTATTGATCTGTAAAATAGTGCAGTTTACTCATGAAAGCGCTCGGAGGGGATTTTTCATTCGACAAGGCCTCTGCATTGAAAAGCAATTCATTGCTTACAATAACAGTGGCCTCACCATCTTACCTGTCACCCTCTCTGAGTGTCTTCATCTGTTTTCCGATCAAGCATGCAAAGATAGGTCCAATCCTAGCACCAGGTAGCGGATCCTCCACCAGCCCTGCCAGCCACACGTCGATATTGTTAGGATGCCCATATAGATCCATTAGCTGTTCTACCAAAGCCCGGTCACGTACCACAGCCCTCAGATCCGCTTTGCTTTCCACTCTGTCATATCCACAAAAGGCCCTCCAGTCATTGTAACCTGAAATGCAATTGATAGGGATGATATGAAAAAGGCACACAGTATAGATGGCCTGAAGTGTAGCTTGAAGCACATCTGTACAGCAGACAGCAGAATATGGTTTCGAGTGCAGTGGCGTTTGAAATCAAAGCCGTGTCAATTTAACTTCACATACATTTTACATGAACATCTGTTTTTTCTCACACCACAAGTAATCACATGACAGCAGGTGAAGTATACAGTATGATCTTATGACATAAAACCGTACATGATCTGTACATGATCAAATTCAGTGCTCACAGTAGTAAAAAAAAAAAAAATACATGGTTCGCATTATTAGGGTAAATACGTAGCTACTTATGAAATAGAAAATAAGAAGTGTGCCACATGTACCTCCTGAAAATCATATACTGTAAACTGTGGGATTTATACAGTAGAGTGGGAACTGTAGAGGTGTAAGAGTAGTGCTTTGGTATCTGTGTGTCTGTTCCAAACCCCACCCCTATTCCTCTGTCCACACTGTCTTGTCTTTTTCCCCTCAAGCTATGAGGTGTAGAGATAGTGACCCGTCTGCTCATTTGTCTCTGTCTTTATTATTTATTCTTTATCTATCTATCTATATGGTTGAAAAATATATACCGTTTGAACATTTACAGTACATTTACTCTTTTGTTTCCTATGGTGCAGTCAATATACATCTACCCTAAATGGCATAAAGCAGTACATACAGACTGTGCACTACATTTTTGTTTCAGAAGAAAACTGTTTTTAAATGAACTATTTTAAGTTAAATGCCTGGAGTTAAATCAAGAGTTCATGAGGGTAACTTAAAAAATATAAAAAAGAATTGCATAGAAATATGTGGAAGTTCTATCTCTTAACTGAATGTGAGCATAAAATCTTAGCATAAAACAGAGTTTTTTTTTTTCTAGGCCATGTGAACACAACAAATTAGGCTTTCTGAATCTGATCTGATGTGGTCCTTGACTGAATACATACTATATCATTATAAGAAACCCTCAAACTGAAATGTGTGCCTCCAAACTAGGCACTGACACGTTACCATACTCATTCAGTGCTGACAGGGTGGCAGGAGTGGCCAATATAAATTTAGTGTCAGTCCACCGCAACATCATAAATATATCTGACCTGATTTTGTCTTTTCTGACGTGCTGTAGAGCATGTAATTTATCTGATGATGGATTGTGCTGCTAGTTTGCTTGTGCTGTTTTTGCTCGTGATGTAGGTGGATCATCTATATGACATTTTTGATAAGGAAATACAGTATAATACAGTAAGCCTGTGGGTTGTTTAGGGAACAGGTTTGTTCTGAAAACAGATATGGAGCACGGACACAGTATACAGTACCAGTCAAAGTTCCTTAATAGTTGCGATGTCTTCAATATTAATCTACAATGCAAAGAATCCTAAAAAAAATAATAATAAAAAACATTACATTAAAAGTTTGTCTGAACGTTTGACTGGTACATAAATATATAGAACATATGTTTAGACACATGATTAAAAAAAGTGAAATTCTTGACATTGTTTTATTCTATAAACTACAAATAATGCAAAGAAAACATGTTTATATTTATAAAGTTTTAAGAGTTTAGAAATCAATATTTGGTGGAATAACCCTGTTTTTTAATCACAGTTTGGCATGCTCTCCTCCACCAGTCTTACACACTGCTTTTGGATAACTTTATGTCACTCCTGGTGCAAAAATTCAAGCAGTTCAGCTTGGTTTGATGGCTGTGATCATCCTCTTGATTATATTCCAGAGGTTTTCACTCACTAACTCACTCATCGCCAACCGCTTTATCCGTTAAGGGTCGCGGGTGGGGGGCAGTATACACCCTGGACAGGCTGCCAATCCATCGCAGGGCAGACACAGACAGACACACAGACACACTCACTCACACCTAGGGGGCAATTTTATCAGACATCCATAGCCTGAACATGCCCTCTTTGGACTGTGGGAAGAAACCGGAACACCCGGAGTAAACCCACGCAGACACGGGGAGAAAGTGCAAACTGCACACAGAAAGACCCGGGTCACCCCAGCCAGGAACCCAGGCCGTCTTGCTGTAAGGCGGAAGTGCTACCCACTGCGCCACCGTGCCGCCCTCCAGAGGTTTTCAATTTGGTAAAATCAAAGAAACTTATCATTTTTAAGTGGTCTCTTATTGTTTTCCAGAGCTGTATTGTTTCATCAGAACATACAATGGCACATAGTGCAACCTAAATCAACCACTTCGTTTGTCTTGATGTTGCTGACAGAAACACTCAAAATGTTCAAATTTTCTATCACATATGTACCAGAATCAGTTTGTATCTGCCCAATATCATTTTATTTTAATCCAAGCTTAGTCACACAGAGAGTGTTTTCATATCACAACATGTTGATTCATTGACTTCTGCAGAAATCTGGTGAAAATCCTGTATTTTTAATATTGCAATATTCAGTATATTGCAGAAATAGACAATTATTGGAAAAAATTGCAATGTAATTTTTTTCCAACACAGTGCAGCTGTACCTGGAAGGCCGTGGTCTCGTCCCCTCTGGAGGTTTAACGCAGCGAGGTCCAGTGATTCTGGAATGTTGAGCACCACCAGCTTCTCCGTCAACTCCTCAGTCATCAGGTGCTGTTGGTTCTGCCTGGCAGCCGGCCAGCCCAGGAGACCTCGCAGTATTGGATCTAATCCTCCTGCAGAGCGTAAACAGCATCCAGGAATCAGGCAGCGAGGCTGCGTTTGAACTTTTACACACATCAACAAATATGATGCACTGTAGGTGGAGTGCTCAGCAACATCTTCAGAATGATTAATGTTTGATATCTGCACTATGTTTAAATCTCCAAACAGAATAATTTCAGAGTAAACATACTGTATATGTTCATAAGCTGATCGATATTACCCTGCTTTATGTACATACATCAATAAAACAGGATAAAAACAAAATCAAAGGATCAAAATCAATATCTTTATCAATATTAACCATCTTTTTAAAATGTTCCAAGCACACATCTTATCTGACATGGTGTTTCTACAACCCGACAAAGTGTAAACAGATGAACTTAAAAAATATATTTTACCCTATACATTTCTGTTGTGCACCAAACTGGATTTTTTCTTTTTTAAATCAAAAACAATAAGCTCTAATTACTTTTATGATATTATAATGGTGATTTCTATAACCCCAAATCAAAACATGTCTGGTCAACTTCATTTTAATGTGTATTGTGGTCTGGCGAATCTTTATTTCAGGTTATGAATATGAAATTATGAATTCTCCCTGTCTGAGTCCTCAGAAAAAATGAATTATTCTGATCAATAAAACCATGTTTTTATACACCACATTTTAAAAACTTGAAGTTTGGAAGATGCCTTAAGGACATCTTCCGAACTTCAGCGCGATGTTTGTGTGCATCAGATAATTAATTCTTACACACTAAAGAGAGAAAATCATGCAGTGCCTCTTTTAATGAGACTACAAGGACTTCAGAGAGTCGGATTCAGATGAGCAACTACAAATTCATTCTAATCAATTCACTATTTTTCTACAATGTCCTGCCATTACTGCATAATTCAAGATAATATCAATCAGGCAGAGTTTTCTCAGCTTCACTTAGAATTTTTCTTTGTGAGAAGCAAACAGTGACTGCAATGAACTTGAGTTGGCTTCAGTAATCAATACCAGGGAGGGATGATGTACCTTCTCTGATGATCCTCCAGGGACTGAAGAAGGTCTGATGCAGATTTAGGGAGGAAAAGTTGGGATGCTCCTGGAAGCTCTCATTTAGTCTCCTGATCTGTGCAGAAATGGTTGCATGACCAAAACGGAACGCTGCTGTGGCGAACACGTTGGAGACTGAAGGGTTTAGAGACTCATCATATCCCTCATAAGACCCAACAGTTTCCTCAAATGCTTCATCTCCCAAGATTTTTGGAATGTAATCCCTCATGGTTATGATCTGTAAAGAGAATAAATGTCACTTTATTTTAAGTAATACATGATTAAAGATACACATATTGTCAGATGTAGATGTGAATGTAATTTTTAATTTAAAGGGCAAGACTTAAAAAGTTTAGATTTGCTTACATTTAAAAAAACATGGATTTCTTGCAAACACCAGAGAAAGGTTATATAAATACATAAAAGCCTTTTCAACTCACAATTTCCTCAATCCAAATGTAAAAATCTGGTCTGAATGATCAAGAAAACAATTGAGAAAATCAATGAATGTTGTAAACTGATTTTCCATTTGTTTGGTTTGTTTTCACATATGGAAAAGTGCATCAAAATACATCACAACAAACCATATAAGAAAGTTCCCTCTACTAATTGGTAAGACCTTTCTGGGGTGGGAACAAGAAAGTAAATACAGGAAAAATGTCCTGTGTTCTGGAGCCGTTCATATTTCTCTGTGCAGTTTAGGAGCAACAGCAGATATGGCATTTGTTCATAGCTGTAATACTTCTCTGGGCAGTGTATCAGGGTAAACTGGTTATGGGAATTTATTAAAAATTGCTGACTGCACCTGATAGCTGGGTCAGATCGAGGTCAGATCACATTCTCAGCACAACCTTACCACTCCAGAGTTTGTTTAGGACTTGACCAAAACCACAGTGATTTTGTTTTTGTTCACATGTAAGTAAAATTGCTGTGTTTACACCTGCCCAAATGAATTCATTTAACTGGACTTGTAGGTGTGAAAACTGCCTCAAACTGAATTGTGGGCATGCTGCTACTGTAACCCCCAAAACAAAAGATCTGACAGAGCAATAATGGTGCACTGCTGTACTGTGCAGCACTGCCTTAAAAGCATGATCTGCCTGGAAGGGACATGAAAAGAGCTTTAAAAGAAATAGGATAGATTAAGTGCTAAAACTTTTATTTCATACCAATGACTTCACTGCAGATATTGTTACCTATCAAACTGTTAATATTTAATCTAAAATAAAATAAAAAAGGTTTTCTTTTGTATGTTGTCTTTGGGGTGTGTGGAGTGCAGAGTTTGTAGAACTGTGTATCGCTCACAGTCGCAGCCTTTAAACTGTGTTTTTCAGCACATAAACGTTCGTCAGCTCCGCAGCATCGCTCTGCGCAACAATGTACAGGCTTCTGTCAGGTCGCTCCTTACAGCTGGCAAAGCAGACAAGTCTCTACGACACTTTTGTTATACACTTGAGCTTTGTTTTTCAGAGGAGCTGAGTTTTCGTGAGTGAAGAACATCACAGGAGTACATTTGGTACATGACTGTTGTGAGAGTTGTATTGAGAGAAGCAGTAATGTCTTCCCCCTGAGCATACTGTCAGACATAGGCAGCTTAGAAAAAACTGACAGAGTTGTCTTGTTTCACAATTTGCAGGTTTACAGGCTCTTTAAATACCCAGACCTCTGTGCATACGCGCTGAAATATGTTTTTCATAATTTTCCCACTATTAAATGTGTTTTACATTTTGTTCATCAATTAGCAAACACTGTAACTAATGTTTCTGTAAAATCACAGTGAAATATTGGTGGCTGAAATTCTCTGTATTTTACTGTATTTAAATGGTTACTATTGATATGATTTAAACCACACAGTTAATTACCATACACCTATATATTACAGAGAATACTTACTATTGGGATTTAATGGATTTAATTACATTTAACAGCATTATGCTGTATGTGAATGTGAAGTTCACAGTAAAATATTAGCTAATGTGGGGGCGCCGAGTGGTCCAGCGATCTAAAGCGCTGCCACTATGAGCAGCTAAAATTGGCCAGCACACAATTGGCCCTGCTCCCTCCGGGTGGGTAGATGGCGCTCTATCCCCACATCACTCCTAGGGTGATGTCTGCAACACAGGGCATCTGTGAGCTGATGTACCGGAACCGAGCCGCTGTGCTTTCCTCCAAGTGCGCTGTCTACTCGGCAATGCTGTATCATCAGCAGCTCGAAAAGAAGCGGTGATAGCATGTCTTCACCATGTCTTCACCCTCCCAGTGTTGGGGCATTACTAGTGATAGGGGGAGTCCTAGGGAGTGGGTTGGGTAATTGGCTGTGCTAAATTGGGAAGAAAATGGGAAAAATAAAAAAAAATATATATATATTAGCTAATGTGATCGCCACTATTTTCCTGTGGGTTTACAGGGTTAAATTCAATATTAGATTAGTGATATCCTACTGTTGTAAAAAAAAAAAAAAAAAAAAAAAAAAAAAAAGACTTGGACTGGGCTCAATCCCTGTCTGGGAAACTGTCCCTTAGAGTTAAACCCACCCTCTATTTATAGACAACATGTCTGACTATTATGAGTGTTGAAGGTAGTAAACTGTGTACCCAGTGGCACCTTCACATATAAAAACATTAAAAACACCAGTTTAATCCCAGTCATGCTGCTTGCCATCAGCTGCTGGAGCCCTGAGAGAACACAATTGGCCTTGCTCTCTCTGGGTGGGTAGATGGTGTTCTCTTACCTCATCACTCCTAGGTGATGTAGATCAGCACAAGGTGTCTGTGAGCTGATCGGAATGAGTTAATGACAGTTTATAAACTGATTTTCCGTTTGTTTGTTATGTTTCCACACATGGAAAAGCTCAAGTACATCAAAATACATCACAAAAAACAAAGAGGTAGTGATTGACTTCACATGTATCAGAGAAGGATGGGGACTGGCCTTGCATCACAGTGCATTCATTTTATCAATATAGAGCTGTTAAAACAGGATACATTGCCTCTTAGTGTACAATAAAAACGCACTACATATTTTTATATCAGAACTATACTATTGGGAATGGCAGCTATTTTACAGCATTTTTTTTTACAGTGAATGAGAGACCAACAGGATAGAAAGATGGATGCATGTTTTAAACCTTCAATTCAGTTGGAATGTACTGGTATAGCACTTTTCATAATGGATGTCGTCAAATGGAATGTAACAGTAGCAAAATAAAAACTCCTTCAGATCCTCAGAAACCTTGAGAAGGAACAAGACTAAAAAAGAAGCCTATTCTCATCTGGTCCACACCAGACAACTCAACAGATGTGAATATATAGTTATATAAAGGGAAATAATGGAGAACTATGACTAATGCTGAAGTAACTCTCGAGAAGTTAGAGGAATTAGAGAAGGACACATTCTAAGTATTATTTTAGAAGAAAAGTGGATAAAACTGAAGGATGCTTATTATTTTGATTGTCCAATATCGTTTTAGTATTGTTACTCCATTTGGGTTTGAAATTCAACAACAAAGGCAAACAACAACAAATGATCTTCAAAAACTCTTTACGATGACTGTAAGGTAACATATTTTAGTAGGGCAAGTTTGGGGCCAGGAAAGCTCACAGAAGTCGAAACATACACTCCTACTCGCCATCGAAAATCTGGGCCTGTGATCGCAATTTGGCGCATCCTGAGCTGAGAGATAAGATAAGATCCTGTGCTTTCCTCCTCTGTGATATACCTCAGAAATTCATCTTCCTTTATCACTGTTTATTTAAAAAAAAAAACAGTAATAAAAAACAGCTCACCTCCAGAATCTCAACACCCACACTGCAGATGTTCCAGCAGGATTTACAGTGACACGCGTCTGTCTGAGTGCAGTGTTGCCCTCCGCTGTCTCTTTAACAGCAGGCGTGTGTATATCAAAACTCACTGTCCATGAAGCTATAATGCAACAGTGTCAGTAGCAGCAGCAGAAGAAGTGGAAACCATTTTTTATTGGTTTTGTGAAGTCAGACCCTCTGGGACTTTGTTAAAACAGTGCACTCTGCTTGATGTATTCCATCTACTTCTTCTCTCGTAACACTTCAGAGTCTCCTTCTCTGCCACTTTAATTTAAGGGGCCTGGGCTGCATTCAACCTTACAGATCCTTTTGTGGCCAATGAAATGTTTCTTTGATCCAGAGGAGACCGCTCAAAGAGGACAGGCTTTAGTTGTGTGGCTCAAGGCCTTTAATCCCTAAATTTTGCCTCTGCCCAGTGTGGTGAATCACCTTTCTGTTTGCACTCCAGAGCATTAGCTGCACTGGCCGCTAACTGGAACAATAGAGTGATACATTCAAGTTGGGTTGGGGGTGTAGTGGCTCCTGCATCCATGGTGTGAAAAAGGGCTGTAAAATAAATTGTATTTTTATTGTTATTGTGATGTGAGCTTTCACATTTAACAGTATTAACTGCATGCACAGGGAGCTGTTTGTGCTGAAAACTGAGCTTATTTGAGTTTATTAGACTTAAGAATCCTTAGGTATTAGATTTAAAATACTCATATAACATTTATTTGAGAAAGAATATTGTTATAGTGAACAATATAACATACAGCTAAACCAGCTCAGACAATGATGCTTGCTCTTACAGCCTTAAACATAGAGGCCAGTTAATCATTACACTTTAACCTAGGGTAGCTACGCACTGATGGAGCCTGTTAAAAAAAAAAAAAACAACAACTAGGGGACACACCCAGATTGTGCCAAAAGCCAGGAGAATAGAATAATGCTAATGCAAAACTTTATGGGAATTGTGGAGAGCTCTATGGTCTGTAAAACTGATAATAATAATAATTATTGTTATATAGTTATACCTACAGTACATCACTAACGCATGTGTAACGCATAAACATATACATTTAATATATGTTTTATATTTTAGATTCTTCAAAGCAGGCATAATATGTTAACATCAGTATCAGTTGTGTTGTGAAAAGGTAGAGTTGGTATGCAGTGAATAGCCCTATTTGAATGTTTGAAATTGCACTGAATAATATTCTAATGCAAACTATGGCAAGAACTAATTAAGAACTAATTAACTATTTAACTAGTTAAAAAAAGTCTTTGAGACATGTAGGTCAGTCAATTTGAGGAATTTAAAGAACGTTGAAAGTCAAAGTTGCAGTCAAAGATCATCAAAAATATTATGATGAAACTGGCACTCAATAGGATGCCCCAGAAAAGAATACCAAGAGATAACTGCAGCACTCCAGAAACAAAAAGGTGTGTCCCAACTTTTATAGGGTACTGTATATATATTTTAATCATTAGTTTTTGTGCATGCAACAAAGACTATCTGGCATACCACCACATACCACAGTGTCAGAACCATTTGACCACGGGTATAGCTAATTAGAAGGTCATTTGTTTTATTATTAGCATTAATAACCAGTATAAAGGAATCAATCAGCTTCACTGTAAGACTGGAAGTGGAATTCTACAGTCTCAGTAAGGGTTACAGGCCAAGCAAGAACAGAATTCATCTAGGAATTTTTCTGGAAGGACTTGAAGCAGTACAAACGCACTAAGCTAACCTTTCCTCCTACACTCTTCTCAATAAAGCTGGCTAGCTGTCAAACAAAATCTGCTTCTACATCCATCTAGCTGCTTGTGCAAAATGCCTGGGGTAAATGAACCTTTGCTTTAGAGCGTGAAGCTGCAAATGCCGAATTTAACAGAAAAGAGAAAAGCACAGCATATACATATAAGTGTGTATTCTCAGTACACTGCAGCACATCACGTCGGAAGACCAATTCATGGCATTTGATCCGACTTGTCACTTGTATTCAGAGAGTGATACAAAGTGATACAATTAAACTCAACTCGCAAGATGCCTGCGGGCACTCTGACGATTGGAGTGCATCTGTATGTGTTACACTGTTACACTGTTTGCACCATATCGTTCATTACTTTCCTTTTTTCTGCTGATGCTGAGGCATGTACGTTTGACCAGAATAAGAGAATAAGACCCAAATATGCATGGCTTATCATTAGTAATCGCTCCTCGGAGGTCAAATTTGTGAAGCATAAGTAATTTATGGAATATATTTTACATAAATTAACTTAAGAAGTCAAAGTCCATTACAGTCATTGTTCAGCTTCAACTGTGGGCTAATTTTAGTTTAATTATACCCTGGAGGATTTCTTTTTCTTTCTTAGCAATAATTCTTAATCTTCACTCCAATCTTAAATTATTTTTATACTGTCAAGAGAAAAAATGAGGACACTCAAACCACTGTATTTTTGAACCAATTTAAACATATGGAGATCTGATTTTCTTTTGAACAATACTGATGTATGGAAGTAAAATAACTATAAACATGCACATCTGAAGAAATACCTTTATATATATATATACATATCATTCGTAACATCAAATGAATAGGTCAGCAATTTTCTTGCCAAGAAATGTCCCCTCATTTACTACTACTTAAAATGTGTACAATTACAATCAGCTGCAGATGATTAGAACATGGCTAGAAAGGATATTGGAGGAGTCTTATTTAAACCTCAGACTTGAAGTACCTTAATCACCATGATCAGATCCAAAAATGGCCTTCAGAAAGAAGAATGTAGATGTAAACGAGTCTTGGATGAAATTTTAAACAATCTAAGAAGAATAGGAAATCAGATGTTTCCTTGCCCACAAAATCTTTTACTGTGAAGAATAGAGCTGTAAATGTCATGGTTTGAAGTTGCTTTGCTGCACCGGGACCTGTCCAAAATTTATGATAATCTGTCCACTGAAAAGTAAAGTGGAAATGGACTATGCAACATGACAATGACCCAAAACATTCCAGAATATCCACCAAGATAAGCCTTAATGGAATGAAAAATTTGAGTTAAAGTCTGGATCTTTACCGAGTCCTATTAAGATCCTTTCAGGGGATTCGAAACTGTCGGCATAAATCCCAAGGAGCAGCCAACCCCCAAAAAATATTGAGACTTCCTTATTGAGGAAAGTTACAGATGGTAACAGAAAACATCTAATTGAGTTTATTTGAGAACATAAAGTTCTCATTGTTTTTGTTTAAAAATGTGATGAAATGATCATGAAATTGCTGTGTTAGTAGATTTCTGACAGAATTGTTTGTCTGTTCTCATAGACCATTCTCACCAGACACTCCTGGTCACAAGCATTACCACACACTGTGCTGTCCTCTGTGGGTGGTAATGCCTTCTTTGTCATATTCCCAATACACATGAGAAACTGTGCATTGAGAAATGTCTGCACAACTTCAGAAATGGAATGTCTGTTCCATCTGGCACCCACTAATCAGGACTTACGATCACGTTGCCTTGCCATGAGCGTGATGGCCAGTATTCAGCTTCACTCTCCAGATAACACCTCACAAAGTATACAGGTGTGGGTGTTCCCAAATACCCTGAGGAGACACTTCACGATCAGTTTACACACTGCTATCATCTACGGATTCAGTGTAAATATATATATCGCCTGAAGAACCATTTGAGGCACGTTGATTTGTAAGAACGTATGAAATGCTGTGATGCCTCTCCCTCCACATGACTCTGCACGAGTGCTGCGATGCAGAAATGAGTGATTGTTTCTGATCACTAGTCACCCTGCCCGTCCTGCCAATCATTTAACAGAGCTAAAGATAGTGCTATAATGTGATAGTTCGTACCTGATGCAAAGCTCCAATGATTTTGCGTGTCTCCTGATAGGTCGTCAATGAGCTCCAGTGGACGTTGAGTTGTTTCAGCCGTGTGGCAATGCGATTGTGTTCCCTCACCCACAGCGTGTGCAGAGCAGTGAGGGGCAGAATCTCGTTCACTCTGCTATCTCCCGCCAGAAAACACTCCACCCGCTCGCTCGGCCCAGTGCCGGGCTGCTGGAGGCAGGCGGACGGAGTGCTTTTGACAAAAGGCAGGTATGAGTGACCACCGTGGTCAGTGTGTTTACTGTTGACTGCTAGCAGGCCCTCTGGGCTAGAGAGATTCCTCAGAGCCTTTTCTAACTCCGCTGAGTGTCCGTAAACGGTGGAGGCGTCCAGAAAAGACGTGGCAGAATTCATCTGCTGTCTCTGGAGCATCTGTTGTGCTTGCAGAGTGTGTGTTGGAGCATTTAGGCAGGCTGGCGAGGAGCGGAAGAACGGGAGACAGCTTTTACGTCCAAACAGCTTATCGCGTAGAGGAATCTGTGGCACACATCCACACACACACACACACACACACACGCACAAGGAGAAAGAGAGAGATAGTTTATTGTTTTAGAAAAGTAATTGCTCTATTTATATATGCCCTTTTAACCTTTAATTGCCTCCCCTGTGTGCAGCTGTCAGCACAACTGTCATGCAAATACACACGACGTGCCAACACTGTAAACACTGTATACGGTACTGTAGCACTCTTTACACTGGCTTCTGCTAAGAGGCATATCTTCAAAGTAAAAAAAAACCCATATGCTCTCCCCATATAGAAACTAACTTACTGGTACATTTAAAAATGTAGAGCATTTAAAGCAGTACAACTGGACAAAACAGAAACAAAAAGTGAGAATATAGCACCTGAAAATAAGCTGCGCAAAGATGCCAGAGACTATTTTTGGATTAATTATCATTTGTTGACAATAGCGATCCATTTAACCTGTTGCCCCCAGCCTAAAAAAGTTACCTGGATATTACAAATGTTATTTTCTTTACAGTATCTGTAAACACTTCTAAAACTAGTCTTCAAATCCCACAGACATGTACCTATTTTAGCTGAAAGACCAAAACCAAAAAGTCCAACTGTCCTAACAGTAAAGGTAAGCAGGTTGTAACCACGAGAACCTGTGATCTTCATCGCAGAATTTAGTAGTGTTATGTTTTCACCCATTAAACCAAGACATACAACATTAGCATACGATTATAATAAAAAAGATGATGAAACAAAGGCAAAATAAGGTTGATTGCAGAACAGCCTTTGACCACAGAATAGCTTCAGCTCTACACTGTTAACATAGCTACGTCACCTGTCAACAACCGATTCTAGTCAATAGCTAATTTACCTCAGCAGTGCTACTTTAGTTGCGCATTTAACTACCTAAGCAGTGCTATTTTAGTCATAAATTTCCTTTAACAATAATATGTTGGTCATATATCACATTTATCTCAGAAGTGCTACTTAAGTGTAAATTGAGTAGCTTGAGTAGCTGGCTATCTTAGCTAATTTTACTATCCCAGCTAAAAACAGCAGATATCTTTCTGTGGTAAACCAGCCAGCTTACTAAGATAGTAAAGTCTGTGAAGGTAGGAAACTGATAGCAAGCGTAGAAAGTGATGCTTTCATAAAACTTATGAGAGTAGGGCTAAAGTGAACTTAACCCACAATTTGTTGGCTGTAAGAAAGCACTACCATCTACCCACAAAAAAGAAAATGCTCAATAGTGCCCTTTCAGGCTCAAGCTGCTAATGATGAAGCAGTATGACCGAGACTTGAACTTACAATCGTTAGCCTATAGTGTCAGCATTGGTATGCTGAACCACTCGGGGCCCTCACATCTACACTATCCAACATAAAGAGTGACCTTTCCAAAGCCCTGCCATTCTTGTCCATTGGAAATGAAGCTTGTTAAAACATGGTTACAATTACTGTAAAGTGTCTTGAATATGGGGATTATATCTATATAGAATATTTTTCACTTAAAACGCAGATTGACATATTTAAAACAGAATCAAATCTGTTTTACTGAACCCATTGAAAGTGTAAGAGCCAGAAGAGGAAATACATCCCTTTCTCAAAAATACAATTGACAAAAATGGAAAAAACAATGAATTATGTCATAATGCACATGGTCCATAACTGTAATGTCTATACATGAGGCTAATTAGACTTAACAGCTGTAATCCTGTCAACAACCTCACATTTTTATGTTTTCTGAGTTTTGCATCCAAATTGGCAAGTGTCTGTGGCACAATGCAGGATTTCAATCTAATTAACTATGTATTTAATATGTCTATTGATTAGTATAGAGGTTGAGGGTTGTGATGGTTCAGTGAAAGACCAAATTCCATTGGTGTATAATATAAATGATAAACATGGATGTCTTTGTCTTTAAAGTCTAGAGCTGGGATGTACTGGAGATTGGGAATTTCAGTGCGTGGGAACTTTTGAAAAAGCTAAAAATTGGGATGGTACCATTAGTCTTCGCCCCTTAAAAAGAAAGCAGTGCCCTGGCCAATGTTGCCAATATTTGTAAAATACAAAGGAAGGTGCAGACTAAATATATGGAGTTATTCAGTGAATAAAATAGTTGTTATTTTTGCTAAGAAATACAGTATTTGCCCACAGTAACTGACAGCAGGCTTATTTACAGTATCTAACACAAACAGGAAAGTTCAGACTTGATTTTTAGCAGTATCTTAAAGTTTACAGAGACAAAAAACCTTTTAAGAAGATCCACTGAAAATAAATATTGTACATTTATAAGATATTATTATTATTGATACATTAAACTTTATTGATTCCAAAGTTCAGAAAACATACCTTGCTTGTAATTCAGTGTATGGTTATTCTGATTAATGTCAGTGGTAAGTTAGATAATTCAATTGAAAAAAATATTTTTACATGTCTTTTAACATCTGGCATGTTTGATATCTCTTTTGGAAGAGAAAGATGATCTGCTCAGAAAACCTCTACTCAAATATGCATATAAGTGTTGATGAGGGAGCTGGGTTTTTTAATTTTGGAGTTGCTGTGATTGTAGAGAGTCTAGAAAGGGCTAGAAAGTACAGATGGTTAAAAAACACCATCGGTGGATGAGGACATTGCCGGAGGTACAGTAAATGTTCTGATTTAATCAACCTCAGCTCCCTTAACCCATATCTCAGCACAGAGTGTCGAGAATACAGGGTTCTGCTTAGGAACCCTCTGGAATGGAATGCAGCTGAAGAACAGCCCTAATTGCACCACAATGACTCAGATGTTTCCTTCTTCTGTAAGCTCTTATTACAGCTCCTTCTAAGTGCTGAAGAGAAAAAGCAGTTGATGACAAGACAGCTACAGCTATCTGTAGCCATGGTGACCCCAGCTTCTTCTCAATTCGCTGTCGAGTGAAGGGTATCCCATGGGATGCCCAAAGTTTACCCATGTTTTAATGTTTGTCATGAGTGCCTTCCACAGCTGGCAAAATAAATGTAACTTCCCATTAAGTGGCACTCCCTAATGAGGTGTTAGTGGGAGGTAAGAGTGTGGTACCAGAGTGGGAAGGCATCCCAGTTCACCTCCGGAAGGGCTTGTTAATTAGTTGGACCAGTTGTTGGGAGTGGAGGAAACTGTAAAAGGCTGGGGTACTCCAGGGTGAAGAATTACGAGTATATTGAAATAACACCAGTGTTTTTATGTGGCAGATTAAGGTTTGAGTGCACACCAAGGAAAGCAAACCACGCCATGCCAGCAAAAGTGCTTGGGCAGGAGTTTTAATGCTGCATTCAGTCTGGATAAGACCATCCGCCAGCCAAATGGCATCAATGTTAATGCATGGGGTCAAAAAATACAACTTTGGGGATCAAGATTCAGTTTGAATAGGGGCTCCGAGTGGCTCAGCAGACCAAAATGCTGACACTACAGCCAGGAATTGTGACTTTCCAGGTCATGCGGCTTTGCCTTTGCCTGGTAGCTGAAACCTAAGGGAGTTTTCACATCTGACTGGACAAGTCTGGACAAGAGTCTGCATTTATATTTGTGTCTATGTTACATCATGTACATTTGGTCTGGTTAGTTTTGGTTTAACACTGCAGTTTAGTGAGCAGTCTAAAGAACTTTACTACTTCTTGTCGTCATCGGCTATGTGGGCAGACTCTGTCTATACTTTTAATTGTTAATTGTTCATTGTATTAATTGTTTTGTAGGATGTTAGTTATGAGTTTGGCAAGTTGCTTTGCTAGGTGTTGTGACAAATTCTAGCTCTCTGTCAGAATCTGGCTCCACTTCATGGGCACGCTCGCTCAGCAGCAGAATGAGTGTAAAAGATTATCCTCAGGCTCCTTCGATTTCTATAATAAGTAAGGGATAATCTACTGTTACAGTAAATAAATGAATTTCCATTCCAAATATTTGTGTTCATACTGCAGTGATGTGCCTGCACACCAAGAGGAGTCAGATTTCAGCACTACACCAATTCTTTTTTTCCTCTGGATTGTTTAAAGACTGCATAGGCTTGCAGACAAATTGGACCATGGTTCAGTACATCCTGACTGAGACCGCCTCTTTCAGGCTGACCAAACTCTGGTCCTTCGTTCACGTTGAAAAGAAGCAGTAGCTGATCTTATGGTCATCATAGGAGGCATAGGTGATCATCCTGAACCTTCTAGAGTCAGGAGCATACGTAAAATGTTTGTCATCTGACATCATGACGAACATTCAACCTAAAATTAACGTCTGTTAGACGTTGGGTAACAATCATTAAAAATATATATATATTATTTAAAACAGAATTCTGTGATTAATCACATTTTCTTCTTCTTAAGACTAAGCTTTTAATAATGGGTATTTAAATGCAAAAAAAAGACTTGATAGGAAACATTGCTTAATTAATTGCATTAATCACAACAATATTCTGTGATTTATTAAATTATCAAATCGTGATTTTTTTTTTTTTTTTAATTTAAGTTGGTATTTCCCTGTACTTGTGGGAAAGAGTAAATGTAATAGTGTAGAATGGTTTAGGCCTGGCAGGCTACAGTCTTTATTTATTTTTATTATAAAATCTTTATAGGGGAGTTTTTATTCATTTTAAATTAGAATATTCAAATGTGCTGAGTTAAAAATAGCTTTAATGGGGAGAATGAACTCTGGAGTTGCTAGTGTGTGTATGTATGTGTGTGAGAGAAAATACATTTTATCCTAAATAAAAAATAAAGTAATCTACCTTCTGAACTCGACTGTAGGCGATGGTGTGTTTAGAGCGCTAAATCCGTTATTGCTTCTCCAGACTTAAAACTTAATTAATCACATGCGCTAACGTGTTAATGTTGACAGCTCTAATATATTACAGTGATATAAGCAGGTAAACAGGTTCATATTAAGTGTTTTACCATAAATGATGAGTATACATACTGTGTAAACAGATTCACACAGTGAGTTATAGGATGCAGATGCGCGTCTGTGTTCCTGTGTGTGTTGTTTGTACACTGCTTCACCAGTTTAACACTGCCTCACCTCCTTAAACTCTGCTTTAAAGCCTTCCCTTTATTCCTGTAAAATGTTTAATCCCCTCTGGGTTCATTTCAGAGCAGAGGATTCTGCAAGCCAGCTCAGACTTCAGCCCCACACCGCAGAGCAGGGTTACCATAGCTGCAGGCTAGACGTTCAGGGCAGTGCTTCTGACAAAAGGGCCATTCTCAGGCAGAGATTACTGGCAGGTCACATTCATTTCAATTGGTCTATATTTTGCTTGTCGTGAAGTGGTTCTGCGGAACACAGCTTGCATGTTCCTGAAATAGCGCTGCTGCTCGGGGCACTTCTTAGTGCTGCAGGCTAGCATAGTGAAGATGCAGTCGGTTTTGATCTCTACAGAAACGCTCTGAGAAATGCGACTACGGCACGGCAAAATGTGTTTATTTGCCTTCTGTGTAATCTATCTTTAGAGGGCAGTTATCTGGGATGGATGTCTATTAAGCTGAAATGGCTTCATTGATTTGCACTAGGGACTAGTGCACTTGACTGTGAATGAAGAATGCAACATACAGTATGATAAAGATGCTGGATATTGTGATACATTCTGAAATTATACATGAGAAGCAAGGAATTATTTTAGTTATTCTACTGATTTAGTCATTTAAACATCATCATCATTATAATAAAAAAGGATTATTACCCATTATGGAGTTTTGCCTCCATAATGGCTAATGTTATTAGTCAACACTGCATGCCAATATGAATAGTTTAAAAAAATAAATACTGAGAGTGAAATTAAACAGAGTATAAATGTGTTTTTGGTTGAATCTGCCAGAAAGATCTGTCACATATTGCAAGGAGGCTGGACGTAAACCCGAGCTCTTTGTTTAATATAACTCAAAACAAACCAATCAAAAAACTGGTAGTCAGTTACAAACCAAACTCCAAAACTTTGAATACAAAGTTTCAGCACATCTGTAAAGGGCAGAGCAAAAACCTATACTAATAATTGCACAGTAATTTGGGGAGACATGTCTCAATAGCCAATCAAAATCAATATATTAATGACCAATTTTATATGTTTTGCTGCACAAATGGACCACAAATATCATAGTCAAAGCCACTGAATTGAAAGGTGACTTTCACCACATTATGCATTAAATTCTCCAAATCCTCTTTCACCTTTTTCACCAAATCTGACTTTTAACACTGTTGACACTTATTTTTTTAATGTAAGCCCTTTCTGATAGTCCCATTCTGAATATTTCATGCATTAAAAAGCAAAACTTTACATAACCTACTTGTCCAGAGTTAAACTTAAATCAAAACTGTGAACAGTAACATGCACTTCTTAAATGGCAAAATCATTCAATCAACACCACATAAAAAGCACAAGGGGAAAAGCTCAAAATGTGCATGACGTTGATTTGTAAATCTGGCCTATTTTGTTTTCCTGAGAACATTATACTGTAAATTCTGTCACTGCATTGATCATTTGCATGTTTAACTAGCATAATTATTCATGTTTAATTGAATTAAGTACAGCAAGGTATCTAAAGCACTAACTGTATCTTAATATTACACATTTTTATCAAGCTCCCATATTTTGACCTACAAATTAATAAACTATAATAATCTGTATAGAGTATGAAGAGTATAATTAATTACTGATATAGTATTATACTATACTAGTATATTATTATAGTGGTAGTAAGAAGAAATTTGCTAAGGTTTTTTTTTTTTTTTTTTTTTTTAACTTGCATGACTATATTGTTGCTGTCAAGCAAAATCTTTATAGCTTCAAAACAGCAGCAACTGTACAGGAGAAGATAAAAGCTTCTAAAATTTCAATGCAAGTTATTTTGGTGAAATTCTTTCGGTTCATTCTTCATACATTTCTGACACAATGAAAAAACAAGTGCCGGAGTTAAACCCTGTCAAGCATGGAGATAAGGTTGTGTGACTCCAAAGATAGCCTTCTGCGTCCGTTACTGTGTGCTAAATGGATCAACGGGTTTTCTGATATTTCTGGCCTGTCATTTATCCTGATGAATCTGGCAGTATTAGTATTCAGAGGCTGGTGTGCACTAGGGGATCAGCATGGATGGAAAGAAAATGTGCTGTTTTGTATATCTGTGGTGCTTGCCTCCTTCCCTCTGGCTGGGGACACTGAGATTAGTTACAAAACAACACTGCTCAGTAATATCCCCCATATTTCTATGAGCAGTCACTGCCCTGAAGGAGTCTGAAACGCAGCCCTATCCGAGGAGAGTCGCCTCAGTGACTCGCTACTTTCACTGGTGTTTGTGGTTTGACAGAGATAAAGAAGCAATCAATGAGATATATACTTTTTAATTTGAAACTCCTGCCACGGGCCCCAACACCCCTCCATCCAACCCCACCCCCCAGCGCACATTCGAAATCAACCACGCTGAACTGCAGGCAGATACATTCACACCTCTAACAAGAGAAGACTGGCGATATCAGAGAAAGGAACGGCTACTATGTTTTACTTTCTCCTTGAAGAAACAAGTACTTGATAATATGATCAAAACCTGTGTCCGATTTGAAAACATAGAATTCAAGTGCACATATTAAATTATCTGTATATACAGTACCAGTCTAAAGCTTGGACATCTTCTCATTCAATGTTGTTATTTTCAATAACAAAAAATATGTATTTTATACATTGTAAATTAATGGAGGAACACTACTACAATAAATTATGTAGCAAAATTAAAAGTGTTAAACTAAAGAAAATACTCTGTGAAGCATTTAGGTGGCTCTATTCTGGGTGCTGTTAACTTGCGGCCCTGATGAGAGCCAGTTTCATCATAACATCTAAAAGTCTTTGCGACCACACTTGAGGATACTTTTCCCGTTGTAAAGTTGTAGTGTGCAGTTAATGACTTAGCTAATTCTCCAAAATTACCTGTAAAAAAATATTTTACATTAAAATCCATTGAAAATTACGAAGGTTTTATCTTTCTCCTGTAAAGTTGTTGTAGTGGAGATAGATGTTTTTCATTGAACAACGATGAAATACTGACACCCCCACCAAGTCGAATTTATTGTACAGCTTGTGCTCAGTGAACAAATTCCTTCATATAGAGCGGGTGACCTCAGCCGCAAGGTCACTGAATGCAGTAGACTAAAAAATGTAAAAGTCATATTTAAAACCGCATTGGCAATTTTGGTACAATATCTGACCTTTGTGGGTGGTGCACAGAACTTACCTGAATAGGAAAGCATGGATTGGAATTTTCGCACATGTGCAGGCAGTCAAGTCCCTCCAGAAAGGCAGATTTGCTGGAGCTTTGAGGAGTGAAGGAGATATCGTGGTCTATGTACTGACCCCAGTCCACCAGCAGCTGGGAATAGGCCTCATCTTTCAGTGTGACCTGGCTGGAGCTTTGCATAATGCTGTTGCTGACTTCCCGGACCTTAAATGAAATATGTATATATATATGACTGACATGTTCCAAATCTTCGAAAGCAGACCAGACTAATCTGATTAATGTCTTCAGTTCTTACACTAAACTTCTTCAATAATTTTGTGCTGTTTTTATAGCAGCTCTCTTCAGCTTTCAGGCCTCTGACCATTTCAGGAAGAGATCTCCCGAAGCTCATACATTTTAATGTGGACACTAAGTTTCCATTTACTTAAGAGATGGTCAAGCAAGGCCAGAAAGTTAGTTTCAGAGTCTGGAACATTTCTGAGCTGTCAGATCAAAACCTCATATTTATGCTCTTGTTTCTGTTGCAATTGATTTAGTTTTTCTTTTCATCATTTTTAAATTATTTTTTGTTTTTTTTTATACAGAACATAGACTTGAAATAGAACTTATATTCAAACAGCTGTGAAAATATAGATTTTGTGGAAACGACTGTCTGTAATCGAAGTTAAACACCAAGATCCAAGCCAGCTAACACATTTTTAATGCTACAGTTAACATTCTGTTAACACTTAGAATGTCCAATCTGTCAAGAATTTGCAGTTGTTCTTTGATTGTTTTTTGAACATTTTTAAATGTTGCAATATCACTTGTGTCAGTGTTATTTAGTTTTGGGAATTTTTAGTTTTGGGATTGTTACTTTTAACGTTTTCATAATGTTAGTATTTGAGAGAACTGTATGTGAGACTGAGAACTATTATTATGACATTTCCTGGGACATTATTTCAGAACTTTCCTGGGACATATACAGATTAACCATTCTGGATCCTTTTTGAAACGTTGCTAAACGTTCTTATAACGTTCTCTGTTAGCTAGAACCCATCAGGCTGCACACAACATGAGTGTTCACCTCACTTACAAGATAGCACCTCACAACTTATGCAGATGTGGGCATTTCCAAACCATCTGAGCAAAAACTCAATAAATGATCAACTTACATCCTGCTATGCCATGGCACAAAGTCAGCCACTCCTTATTTATGCTTTTCCAAAAAATGTACGACAACATTAAGAAAATGAATGGCACAGAATCGATGTTGTGTATCGTGAGAAGCGTATACATTAATGCATTAAAGTTAAGCACATATCTCCTTCTCCCATAAAGTTGCCATTCCGAAGATAAAAGGCTTTGCTAAGACAGCGCGGATACGGGTTTCATTACCGCGAGAGAGATTGAATCTTCTATAATCCAGAAGGCCTGATATCCTCAATCTTATTGCATAGTGTTGCACAGAATGGGTGAAATCAGCCTCCGCTTTTAGCCTTTGTTTATCTGCTTAAAGTTTCATCTGAGCAACACTTCCGCTTCATATAAACGCTATATGTGATCAAAGTGTTTGTGGAGCGGCACTCATGCCATCGCTGCTGATCTCGGGAGGTGGGGAGCTGCGTGTTTGTCCTGGCACTTATCACACTGAAATGTTTTGGGTTCATCCTCATTAAAAAATGCTTTCACTCAGGAGAGAAAAGCACGGCAGTGGTGTTCTGCTGCCTCTCTGGAGTGGGAGGCTCAGGGTCTGCATATTTAAAATTGCGTGCATAGTGCTGCATTTTTAATGGGAGATTGCCACAAAGAAAGGACAGTGTGTGGCAGCTAAATATGCTGGAACGGGGAATTCTTTAATATGCGCCCATTGGAGCTCACTTGGCAGGCTTTGCCACTGTTTTTCTAACCTGTTAAAGTGTTAAGTCGTGAAAAATGGCAAAAAAACATGCATGTTCTTTCAATATTGGATATACTTTGCACATATATACATACAGCTCTGGAAAAAATTAAGAGACCACTTCGTTTCTGAATCAGTTTCTCTGATTTTGCTATTTATAGGTATAGGTTTGAGTAAAATGAACATTGTGGTTTTATTCAATAAACTACAGACCATATTTCTCCCAAATTCAAAATAAAAATATTTTCATTTAGAGCATTTATTTGCAGAAAATGAGAAATGGCTGAAATAACAAGAAAGATTCAGTGCTTTCAGATCTCAAATCATGCAAAAATACCCCAAAAAAAAAGTTTTCATGCATGTTGGCATCTTCTTCTCCAACAGCCTTACACACTGCTTTTGGATAACTTCATGCCACTCCAGGTGCAACAATTAAGGTAGTTCAGATGGGTTTGATGGCTTGTGATCATCCATCTTCCTCTTGATTATATTCCAGAGGTTTTTAAATTGGTAAAATCAAAGAATCTCATCGTTTTTTTTTTTGTTTTGTTTTTTAAGTGGTCTCTTATTTTTTTTTCCACAGCTGTATGTATGTGACGTGCAAATTCGTTCAGTTCCAGAATCTGCACTGTTGGTCTTCATTACATGCACTTTGCCATGGACAGAGACATAAGCAGACCACTTCCTTCTGAATAACATTGCAATCCAACACTTTCTTCTGGGTGCAACTATTTCTTTCATGATGAGCATATAAACATATATACATATATATTCTCAACCACATGTCAGCTGAACAGCATTATAATGTATACGCTTACATAAATATGCATATATACATACAATATTCAGGTCATTCATGCAATTACTGGCCGACATGTTTCTTTTCGCGATAGAGGCATTAAATTAGGATGGCACTCTGTGGCTTACCGGGGGAAGTTGGAAGCCGCTGTACTTGTGCCCGGTGTTCCAGCCCTTTGGTTGGCTTTCTCCATCCTCATACTCCGCCGGGAGCCATCTGGCCAAGACGGTGCTGGCTGCTCCCCAGAGAGGGTTATTTCTGAATAAGAAAGTATGTCTGTATATGTTGGATCTAAAGCGTTTCTGGGGGCATTACAGGAAAACAAACATATTTGCATGCTGTGAAGCAAAGAGGCAGCGAGGCATGCATTTCCACCCAGGTAATCTTTAGTTTAGCATTTCATTCTAGACGAAGGGACATAAAAGATATACGAGGCCTGTTTCCAAGCGTATTATGAGAAATGTGTATCATTCTCATGTAAAATTCTTATTTTTATGATTATGATTTTATGATCACATAATTTACATATCAAGGTTAAACAGCACTGTGAATTAAATGCACTGTAAATCTGTTTCTCTTCACAAAGCTGGCTGGGAATAATGCTAATTAGAGGAAATGAGGTGTACAGTATATGATTTATTTACAGCTGACCCACTGTCTCGTGTGGGCATGTGAATAATGTACTAATATATGTAATTTTCATAACATCTTTATATACTTATTAAGTGAGATCTTGAAAAAGGCAATAAATAATGCACTCCATTCATTAACTTTAATTAGCCTTTCATTTGTGATGGACTACCTTTTTTTTTTATTTTTTAGATCTGAGCCACCTCAGATAGGATCAAGAAGATCTGTCACACCACTGTGAGCTACACACCACATGATCTGGGTTAAAAATTGATTTTAAGTGTCTCTCTGTGTGCTTGATAAGCTTAGTGCATCACGGCATCATGCTTGTGCTGCTTCTGCCCGCTGCTCTCACCCCTCGTGCTGTGACTAGCCTGCCCTCCATCTGCTACACTTGCCCTGACCCGTCCTATCTGTCATGGGTCATCTTATCAACTTGGCCCCATTCCCTGAGCAAAATGCCAGGGTCCCGCAGACGGTTGATTAGGGCGGTTTCAGAACAGCCTGGGAAATGTGCCTTTTTGCTCCACAGGACAGTGCATTATGGATGAATTATTAAGAAAGGGGTCACATGCCTGTTATTGCAGACTCCGGAGATAGAGCGGTATTTCTCTGAGTCACCTCCTGTGGGGCAGCCGGCTGGCTGCAATGCTGGAGGACACCCAGACAGGTTTGCTAGCAGCTTCACATCCTCCGCGGAAAGGAGCTCTGGGGAAAAAAAAAAAAAAAAAAAAAAAGAGCTAATAAGACTGACTAATTGATCCACTCATGTTCCACTGTGTGCAAAAAAATGCGTTATACAAGCTATACCACTTTACTTTAACCTCGCTAACTACGCAACACTGACTTAACCATGCCTTAGACTATGTGTGACCTTTCATGACTATGTCTGGTAATATAGAATAGCTAGTGCTTAAAGTGTATGGATTGTCGTGTTTTCCCACCTTCAACAAAAGACAGCCTGTCTTTTACAACTGTTTACTTCATGACTGGAGGAGGGTTAATGATAGTTATAGGTGGGAAAACATCCCTGGGAAAGGCCTCCTCGATGTGGAGATCTGCGTAGGCACAGCAGCCAGAATAAGTGGAAAATCATGTTTTTGAGAGAACAGACTCACCCAATAAAGGGACCACTTCTACCACTGCACTAATATAATGGTCCCATTCCAAGTAATCCATGACCAATGCTATAATATTGGATGTCATGCTTTTAAATTAGTATATGACATAAGCTGTCATAACAGTGAACACTGTGGAGCAGTTTTCCAGAAAGTGATTAAGCCTAGTCTTAGACTAGACTTTGAATGGAGATTTCCAACTGAAGGGAAAGTTAAGTCTTGGGCTAAATTAAATCCCTGGACAGGAAATCAAAAGCAACAATAGGTCAATTGACTTAACAAGCTCATATATGTATCTAAAATAGGTCATAGAAGACTAATATTATCGCCCACAGTTTGACCAGAACTGTCCATGTGAACAGACAAGTGACTCTGTCAAATCCACATTAGGTGCCTTTAATACAATTCAGGAAACATGGACAAGTCACAACACTAGTCCTATATCTCATAACATTTGGTATATCTGTGTAATATTTAATTTGCATCATGCAGACCATGCTCAGGGAAGACTCAGACAAGAAAGCAAGAAAGGGTGGAATGCGTATAAGATAGATTGAAGGGGGGGGGGGGTTCCTAGGAAGTTAGAGCATGACATAAAATAGACCTTCTTTATCACAAGAAGGTAAAAGAATTGGAGGGTTTTATAGAAAGTAATAGGTAAGAACAGGGTGTAGTCCTTCTCCCAAACTATAGATGTATAAATGTACTGTCACACAATAATTAGTTTGCTCTTTGCACCTGTTTTTCACATTTGTAGCAATCTGTGACCATAAATGAAAGAAAAGACCAATAGAAAATTGCTTGGAACAAATGTTTGACATTATTTTAGGTTAAGATACATACATAAAGTTAATACTGTATGTACAGTATCCAACAAAAGTGAGTACATCCCTCACATTTTTTTATATCTTTTCATGGTACAACACCATAGAAATTAAATTTGGAATCAGCTTAGTAGTCAGCGTACAGCTTGTGTAGAAGTATAGATTTGCTGTCTTCTGAAAAGAACTCAATACACAGCCATTAGATGTTGAAATGCTGGCAACAAAAGTGAGTACACTTCACTGTGAACATGTCCAAATTGTGCTTAACTGATTTGGGAGCAGTGGGAGCTTTTAACTTTGGGGTTTAGGTACAGTTCCCTCATATTGGTCACTTAACATTGCACCTATATTCAACATGGCATCTCATAGCAAAGACCTCTCTAAGGATGTGAGAAATTAAACTGTTGCTCTCCACAAAGATGTACTGGGCTATAAGAATATTGCCTGAACACCCTGAAACTGAGATACAGCACGTTGGCCAAGGTTATACAGCAGTGTATCAGGACAGTGTATCAGAAAATGCATTGCCAGAGCTGACCAAAGAGGCTTTCTCCAAGTGTGTTTTTTTTCCTTCTTCATATTTTACATTATAGGATACATTCAGCTGCCTTGATTTTCCTTCAAAACTTCTAATCCACAGTGAGTGTTTTGTAGTGTAATCCAGATGCTAATAGCAGAATGCAGAAAATGCTAAATTGTAATTTGTCTGGTTTAGATTCAGAACAGGATCTCAGAGAAATTCAGTAAGGTATCATTTTAAACTAAACTTTAAAGTCAGTGTTATGTAGCAGTGTTCCAGGTTAAATAATGCATACGCTCTGGCAATTGTTGTGCGCTACAGTTTCTTGTTAGGTTGATGGTGGTTTTGTTGCTGATTCTGTAAAGCTAGTCCAACTTCACAGCCATTGCTAAGAACAAACACTGCTTGACAGATCACAGATATTTAGGTCAATTCCAATCAATAATTGAAGTCGACTGTTCCCCTGAGTTTGAGCAGAATACGTTTCATGGCTTATTGTAAACCCTTTCATCAATCAGTATGCATATATTACAGCTGACATTTCACTGTGGCTCAATAATATTGCCGCTAAGCTCTGAAATGCTGGGTGAATATGAATCTCAGCACTGTACTCTAAAACGTGTGCGAGAGCGAGAGTGTGTGATTTATAAATGTGTGTTTTAGATTTCACTGAAGCACTATCTTACCTGACACAGACACAGATCTTTTTTGTCTCCTGCTTGCTTTATCCTTTAACAATAGCAAAGTCATTTGAAAGACCTCTGCAGCTTTTGATATCCCCTGAATAGACGCTGGTGCTTGCCTGGAGAAAGTAAACATCTGCCGGCTGGATGACTGAGTATGGTTTCTGCTATTATAAATGAAAGAAACAACAACAGATGTTAAAAAATGCTTTGTATTATGTTTTGCAGGAGAAAAATTGTTGTGTGTAAAAAAAAAAAGGTGAAAAAATAGTGTTTACCCTTTTGCTGTCTGGTCTAGAGCACGGCTGACCATGTGATGACTCTCTTTAGCTGATGTTTCCAAACAGTCAGTTTTGGGTGGCTTTCCTGAGAAGTATTAGATGCATTAGATGATTACACCCATGGGCGTGGTAGTGGGGGGAAAAGTGGACCTGACTACCCAGGGCCCGAGTAAAAAGAGGGGCCCATGAAAATCCACGTTCATTGTGTACTGGCATGGACAGGGGCCCACTGACATTGAGAGTGTACAGGGCCCAGAATTTGCTGCTACGCCCCTGATTACACCAATATAATGTGTAACATTGAAAAGAACATACAGATCCATCCAAGAAAATAAAAAAAATATCAGCTTTTTTGGATACATCATAAGCAGGGAGGGTCAGTGATGGTGCCACACTATGAATAAATCTGGATGAATTTAATTAAATAGTTTGAGAAAAGCAGTTGCCTTACAAATTGTAAGTATTTTTGTATAAAAACTATTTTTTTTACATCAATTGCATTGCACAATAATTCTAAGAGCTCTAATGTTCCGTTCAGTTAAATAAAACTGATTTGCATTTAGTTTTGTTTTTTATTTTGTCTCACAAAAATGCACAACAATTCTTTGTTTATTTTATTACAGTTTAGAAATAACCACAAAATGAATGTTAAGGGAACATTGGTTGCCACTGAACAAGGATTATATTGTCAGTATTAAATGATAAAATGATCAGGAAGTATTCTGAGTTAAAGCACTGGCAGCTCTTATCAGCAGCGCCTCTGACTCCGCCTGCTGCTCATTCCCCAACACCAACTCAACCCCCAGGTTGCCAATACACAACAGTGAGCGAGCGGTGCTGCAGCATGGAAGCTAGCAAGCGGGCTGGTTCAGCAGAAACCTTAGCTGCTACACATCCTAAAATGCCTCGGCATGTTTTAAAAAAGCTCAGTGACCAACAAAGGAATAAAACAAGAGTAAATATTAGCAGTGAGTTTGAAAGTTTTTTCATGTCTCCTACTTGCGGCACCTGCCCAGTCTTCACTGGCTTCCCTTGACAGCAGTGAGGACCAATCATAACTGAGATCTAAATCAGGCTGCAACAAGATAAAATGGTAGGCTACTCAAATATAGATGTATATGTTATCTGCTAAACTAAGCAGTATATTACTAGGACCTGTAAAAGAGTAACTTTAGCTCTACAGTGTATTTTTTTGGAGCTGTATAACAGGCTTGGCTGATGCTAACACAGCTAGTGGTTAATAAAGCTAGGTTAGCTAACCACTGATAAAGTTCACTGGTTTATAATGTGCAAACAATAAAAACACTCTATAAAAGTATTCATTAGCTGATTCATTTTGCTTGCCATGGTCTCGTCTTGTACTGGATTGTTTAGATTTATCCTCCTAAACTAGGCAACCAGAGTGAGCTGACAACTCTGTGGTGTTTTGAAATTGGACTTCTGTAGCCATTTCACACGCTCACTCTTATTTCCTACAGAATGCTCCTTTAACAGAACATAACTGACAACATAATTCTGTTACAATAAAGAAAAAGCCATAAAATAACACTGTTGCACAGAAAATAATAGCAGCTCAGAAAATGATAACTTACTTTTACAGCCTGAAATCATTATACTGTATATGTTCTACAGGTTTACCTAAGGTAGCCTGGAGAGAATAACTACCCACTGACAAGGGTTTCATTGACTGGAGGACAGACCCAGCATGCAAATAGATGGGGCTAACAGCAGGCAATAGAAAAGAAGTTACCAATGACAACAGATTAAATGTTCCTCTAACTCAGAGCAGTCGAAAACGTTTGTAAATATTCAGATTTACATAGAACAGGCTTAATTTCCTAAGACTTATTATTATATTAAAAAAGGTCAGAAATTGTATTTGTTTCTATAAAAATAATGTTTACTCTTGTGGTCTAGTCTAATGCATGGCTGATGCATGTGATGTGGACACTCTTAAACTGATCTTTTCAAATCATCAGGCTTGTGTAACTTCCCTGGGAAATATGCATTATATAATTACATCACTGTCATGTATAACAGTAAAAGCAAACCCCGATAACATGCAACAATCATAAAACCAATCTTACTCCCTCTATACTCCTGATGTACAAAATGACTTAATGTAGCCCATAATTAGAATTACTGTAATGCCCTGGTATTATTATGTGAGATGGATGGGGAGCTGGAACTGGAATTGATGCACTGTCATTCAGACCTTCTTGTCCAACTCAAAACTGAACATGACTGCAATTAATCCTGCTCTTTCCGTCCACTATAGGGCACGGCGAGAGAGATCCAGATGAATGACGTGACATTATACAGCGAACCCTTTTTACAGCACAAACAGGTATAATTTTACCCTGCCTACGCCATGTCTAATTAAGGACCTCACGTACACGAACAAAATACATTCCTTTCCGTTGGCTGGATCACAAAACAGGTCCAACACAATGAGTCATCCTGCATGATCCACTATAGTCTCGTCTGCTGCAGCATCCTGCATCATTTCCAGCAGATAGCAGGTCCAGATTATATATGGGAGAACATATCAGCTATAGGGCTATCCCATGTGAATATGATGATGCCTAATCTGTCAGCAGATACAATAAAATGAAGCACTGGGGACTGCTGGAGATGCCAAATGTGCTACAACAGCTGGGCTGGGCTGAGTGGGCTAAATGTCAGAAAATACTGAATAAACTATAATGCATCTGTTGCCAGCAAAGTGTAGCTGATGTAAGAAGAAATCAGAGCTAATCAGCAGAGACTCTCACTCAAACCCAAGCTAACAAAAACTCTGCTTATTAACAATTCATTCTGACCTGCAGACGATCTAGTATGAGTAAAATTAAACCTTATTTGTAGTTTTAAGGGTGAGAAAAATGGCCTACTGGTCACAATTTCCAATGTTCATAATGATATGAAACTACCAAAAAGACTGAACTTCAATTATGTGCAATTCCATAATTTAAGAGGTTTTAGATTTAGAGTAAATACTGCAATAGAAGTAAAATAACAAAATACATTTTTATAATTTATTATAATTGTAATATATATTTTTCTAAACTTTATTATTTTATATAACAGCCAAAAGTATTAATATGGAAGTGATGTCAAACCTCTGAAAGGTAAACTCCTACCAAAAAGCATATTATTGTACCCTTAGGCTGGAACTGGCTTAGGAACAACAACACCTGTGTAAGTTATAAGGTGTTATCTTGTAAGTAAAGGTTGAACACAGGCCAGCATGCTCATTGCTAGCCAATGTGAATGATCAGAGTTTAAGATTTTAAGAGTTTAAAATTAGACTGCTGTAAGCATTTCACACACTAGTTCCTTTAATGTTCATTACCATGATACCCATGATAAAATCATAAATAAAGCAGGACATGATTTTTCAAATATTGACTGATAATCACATATAACAGTTCGTAGGGAGAGAGTTAAAAAAACATGACATACGTTTAGCTGCTGTCATTGTGTCTATCAGCAAACATGAAAGCAGAACACAATAAAAGATAATCCGGTAGATCCAGCTGGACATTGCTAGAGTGGAAAAATTAAGAGAAAAAGGCAACACAGAGCATTATTTCTGTATACAACATTTAAGAGTAAAAGTAATTACCTGAAGTTTGTGAACCCTTTAGAATGTTGTATATTTCAGCAAAAATTTGACCTAAAACTTTGTCAACAAGTTCTAAAAATAGATAAGAAAAATCAAATTAGACACATGTTGTTCATTTATTTATTGATGAAAATGATCCAATACTACATCATTGAGAGTAAGTGTGTGAATGTTTGTGATTAACAGATTTTTTTTTTTTGTGAAATCTGAGGGTGTTTTTAATCAGTTGACACTCAGGTGTGAATTGAATTTGTATATGTAATATTGGATTGGGATGCTCCTCAATAAATAAATGAGAAAGTCTAATATTTGTGTCTTATTTGTTTGAATTGCTTTTAGTATTGTTAGAATCTGATGAGTTTTAGGTCAAATTTATACATACATTTAAAATTAAAAAATGTTATAGTACACATTATAGTGTACAGTACATCCCAGCTGACAGAGAATGTTAAAGGAATGTTTAGAAACATTTTGAAAAGGTTCCAGGAAGATTAGTCTAACGTTAGCGAAATAATTTTACAGGAACTTTCTGAGAATGAGCGACATAAAATTGGTTTGTACCACAAAATTATTGTATAATTTTTCACATTACTAGACAAAGCTAGACAAATGCTAACATTGAGAAAAAGTTAAAAACAACACTGTAAAAACAAAAAATGGAATCATTGACACAAGTGACATTGTGGTAGCATTGTCATAATGTTTAAAAACATTACATATAAAATACTTGAAGAATATTCATTAACCTTCACAGATTAAACATTCTAAGAACACTAATTGTAATGTTCAGAAAACATTCTACTGACCAAAAAAGTATTAGCTTGAATCATGTGATAGTTTATGATTGTTGCTGTCCAATGAAACCTTGTATCTCCATTTTTGTCTGTATTGTTTTTTTATTATTTTATCATTCGAACCCTGCAAATAATAATAAATAATTCTGGAAGAACTATGCCCAAAAAATTCTATTTAAATAATTGGAATAAACTGTTATTTACATTTAATTCCATTTAAAGTTAAAAATATTTTTACTCCGGAAAAATCACCATGTTAGAGACAGCTCTGGAATGCAGTGCATTTACTCGTTTACATTTTTCTTATCTTATAAACAAGCTAGAATACTAGACATAAAATGTATCTGATTAATCAGAAAATGTTCTAACTCACATTTAATAAGAAAATTAAGAGAAATCATTTCTTACTGTGTTCTCTGGTCTGATGTCTGGCAGAGTGTCTGACTGTTAACTGGTCTGTCTGTCTGCAGCGGTGTTTTCTCTTCCTGAGAGGGCCTAGTCATACCCTGCTGACTCCACACAAAAGCCACTTGAGTTTCTAGTCGTCTGCTGCTCTCCAAGCACATGCATTACGTAGGCAGAAAGATCAGGTACGTATAAACACACGGCTTACTTCACGTCATTTCTGTCAGAGCTTTGAAATCACACTCCAATTACCATTTAGATCCATGAGAATCCATGAAAGTTAAGAAAACCTTCATCTGTTTGAAGCTCTTATCCTGTCCTTGGGCAGAAATCAGCCTGCGCGATCCTGAAGAAAAGCAGAGGCTTCAATTCTGACATTTTGGCGTTATACTTAATTTTTCTATCCTTCCTTCCAGGTCTGTCTATCATTAATCTCTGTGCTTTTTTAAGCAGTAGAGAGAGAGAGTAGGTTTTGCAGGCTGTTCTGATTAATAGTACACTTAAATTCAGCATTACCTCCAAACGCTCATATTAATGAGTACAGCTGTGAAGAACATTTGAAATGTAACTCTTTAAGTACCTTAAGGAACTGTTGTGGGTCCCTTTAAAAACTTTCCAATGGATTTTCCATTCAGAAACATACAGTACATTTAAAAAAAAAGCATGGACTTTGTTGCACAAATATGTTTCTTTTACTGTCAAACAGTTTCAAACATATTTTATCTGTTCAACTTAATTTCATTTTGTTAAAATATATCCATTCCTGCATTTATGGTGTGCAACACATTCCAAAAAAAAATTGGTACGTGGACAAATTAGAGATAGCAAAAACATCCAACTAAATAATGAAGAGATGACAAAAGGTGATTGTAAATACGATTTTATGCAAAAGCAGCATCCACAAAAGGCTTTTGGAGAAAATTCAGTGCAAGGTCACAAGCCTGAGCCGAGTTACATTCACCAATACCCACAAGTGGCCTCGACTTCTCTGGGCTCAGAGGCATCTGACAAACCATCCCACAGTAAAATATGTGTTTTGTGGTCAGGCGAAAAAGATGCTGGACCCTCCACGCTGTTCCAACTCCAACTTATTGTATTTGTATTGTGTTTGAATTCTGCGCAGCCAGCATTAGTACAGAAAAGAATGTTAAAATCTTACAGCAACATATACTGTCTTCCAATAAGACAGTGCAAGACCACATGCTGCACACATTACAAAGGCACAGCAGCAGAAAAAGACTGATTAGGCCAGGAATAGTTCTGAGGTGTCCCCAATAGAGGACGTCTGTGGAGAATTTTAAATGAAAAAAAATGTGACAATGACGACTCAATACTATTGCACACCTTAAGTCATGAAGGTGTTGCAGGCCTGAAAGAAATGAAGGGAAGCTGACCAGATAAAATATGAAATATTTTGCGTTCATACAGTCAAAATAAATGTATAAAACGTTTATTTTCTGATTTCTTCTTATAGTTTAATTTACAAGCATCTTACCTTGCATTTTATGTACAGTGCCATCTCTTTATTGAAGAATCTGAGGGAATGGGGGCTCAGGGGTTAGAGCACTGAGCAGTAAATGTGTCAAGGTTGTGGGTTATGGACCAGATTCCCGGGTCTGGCCGGAGGTCAAATTTAATCTGTGCCCTGAACAAGTATGGCGTATATAGTTATCTTATCTTGTCTGGCGGAGAAGTGTGTGGCAATTGTGTCTTAAAAAGGATTTTTCAATGAATCAGGTATTTCAGATAGTTCTGATGCGGCTTTGCAGTTTTGATTACCTGATTTTCACCACAAAATTAGATTCAACACAAATAAAGAGATTTTTAGAGAACAAAAGAGACTTCACACTGTCTCAGGCATTTGGCGTGTGAAGGTGTGAGAAGGCTTACAATAACATTGTTAAAGATTTGGTTCTTCTACATTCCACAGTCAGACAGATATTTTAAAAATGAAAGATGCTCTGCACTGTTGATGCTCTTCGTCTCTCCTGGTAGTCCTACAAAGAACAGTGCAAAGGTATGCTGTAGAATCCGTAAACAGCTAAGAGTCTGGAGGCAACTCTTGTGCCTCCAGAGCCATGACTTACCAGGATGTTCAACCTGACTACTGGAACAATGTCCTGTGTGGAGATGCAATAAAAGTTGAAGGGGTACACAGTAATGTTAGGGTAAATAACAGAACATTGCTTTATAAACACCTAAACCTCATCCCAGGAGTGAAGCATGGTGGAGGGAGGGCAGTAGTTTGAAGCTGCTTTGTTACAATAGGCCTTATTTAGCAACTAACTGTTAGGAATGAATTATTCTTAAAACACATTTGCACAATTCCTACAAATACTCTGACATTAGAACCACCTAACATGATTTTGTGGTTCTCATGTGGGCTAGCTGGGTTCTAGGTGGGCAGGGGCTCTTAGTTGGTTTGTACATGTGTTTTTCCTGCGATCCAATTGGGCTTAATATACTGTATGTTCAGTGTATAACCCAAATGTGGCCCATGTTTAACCCTTCCTGATCCCATCAGTGATCCTAATGGGGCCCCATCACTGACATCCATGAGGTCCACTGAATTCTATGAATTATATCAGGAGAGTTAACTAACTATTATATCATTGAGTTAACTAACTAACAATCACAACTGTTGTGAGAACTCTTACACGTTCAAGTAATGGGGTAGGAACTAGCATCCTATGAATTCTGCCATGTCCCATAGAAACTAAAGGAAACTTTACTTACTTGTGGGATATGTGTTCAGGCCCTTTGGCATTGAAAGTGGATGAGATTCAGAGAGAGCTGCTTAAGATCTTGCTTCACAATCATTACATCCAACAATTGCACTGCTGTCCACTGAAGGTGGTAATATTAGTCCACTATGCAATACTTCCGGTACACATGCAACAACGATAAATTGAAAAGCGTCCTTGGGTTTCTAGAAAGACGCTATATAAGTTGAACTTCATTCACCGAGAACTGAGGAAAGGTACATGCCCACATGACTTCCGAAATGGGATGTCCCCATCTGGCATCCATTAATCAGGCCTCAAACTGCAGCATGTGAACACCTTAAAAACACTGACATATGCTGTATGACATATTGCTAATGTTAAGGCGGATCTGTGCACAACCAGACTTATGACGATGATCAGATTTGTTTCTCAGGGGGTCCTAGGGTAATTTTCTCTTTTATGGGGGGTCCTCTGTCATCTTGTGTACGTGGTTTTCTCAGATGTTCACTTAGGCTGAATTATCTACTGTTTTTCACTGAACTCCGTCATCCTCCGGTAATTTTAGTCCTGTCTGGAAGCACATCTCTAAGTTTCGTCACATTGCGTTTAATAAAATACATATTACACATGTATATGTACACACACACACACTTAGAGAATCTAGACAGCCCAGTAAACTTTCAGAAACAAATGTAACATATTTACTTGCCTTACATTTTAACTTTCAACCAACTCTATGAAAAAAAAAAAAAAATCTTATAAGAAATGAATTTTTTTGGTTTCATTTACATTTACTCACCCAACAGGTTCTTACATAAACAGGTAACAGCTTTAACCCTTTTTTAAATTAAGAGGATAAATAAAATAATAAAAAATTAATAAAAATGAAAAAATGCAAATTAGTAGATTTTAAAGTAGCGTGGCCATTGTTGGACAATTTTGGCAGCATGGTCTGCAATCGCTGCAAGTATCGGTTTAAAATATCGGCCAAATTATTCTAAAAATCGATTATTACCCTATACCGATATAATTCTGATATCATTGAGCATCCCTAATGTGCGCATAAGTTAAAAAAAAAAAAAAAGACAAACTTGCTCACATTGGTATTGAATAGAACTTGCATCAGTGGCTCACCCACCACTGTTGAGAGTTACTTTAAGAACACTAAGTTACATGACGTAAAGCCCGAGCACTGCACTGCAAACTCTTCAGTAAAGAGTGTTTTCCCTTGAAGACGTGTGCGTAATTGGGCAGTGAGGGGCTGGTGTTGAAGTGCTCCACATGGTACAGTCTCATCATCTCTCTTCAGAAGGAACAGAAGGGAAAACAGTTGAGCTAGTGACAGACAAACAGCCTGGTCTTTGTTTTAATGCAACTCATTTTGTTCCTTTTCCTCCTCCATTGTGTTTATTTCACCACAATTTGGGGTTTCTAATGACTGCTTCCCTGCTGCCCACTGGACTGCAGGAGCTCTTTGAGTCTAACTCTTGAGTGCTGCTACTTTAGAATTCACCCTGCAAAGTGTTTTGCCTTGCATCCAAGTGCTTTAGATGCTTCTTCTGTTCAAAGAGCTTATGTTGCCCACTGAAAACTATATAACGCTGTAGACCGAGTGCTGAAATGGACAAAAAAAAAGATACTGTATTGCATTACAAAGGAAAAAACATAATCCATGGAAATATATTATGCATAAAACCTTCTTTTTTCTGCAGATAACAAAAGCTTATTGAACCAGTGTTCATTTGTATATTGTGTAATGCATTGAAACAAAGTTGATCCCCAACTTTAGAATGGATTTATTCATATGCACAGATTGTACGTTGATTCAACTTTGATTCAGTTATGTTTATCTTGTTTTTTTAATGTGGTTTTATATATGTATTAGTTGTATTAAACTTTCTTACAGTAATTAACTTTAGCTTGTATGCTATTTACATTTAACTACTAGTAACATTTAAATTTACGAATAATGAAAATAACTAAAAAAGCATAATGATTGCAGATAAAGTTGAAAAATAATAAAAAAAACTATAGAAAAGAGGAGCGATGATCAGTATGGTTATGGATTAGCCACACTCAGTTACCTGTCCTGAAGGAGTTTCAAAATGTGTGCTTGCTCTCAGATGACAAGAGATGATGAAATGACAGACAGATGAGTCAGTATAGCGATGGGAAAGAATTTAGGGACCTGCCCTGAAGGGAGTACAGGCAGTTCGGTTTCTGTCAGGCAAAGAAGAAACTGGGATTAGGGGCAACAATGAATGGAAGTGAATGACAAATAACGGGAAATAAAAATGTCAAAACAACAGTAAATTTATTCTTGTCTAGAGATGGTGTGTATTTGATCAAGCAGGACCTTTTTCTCACTATTCATTCTTAATAGAAAAAAAAAACAGATATTAGGGAAGATTATATGAAAAACACGCATCTGATCAAAAAGCTGTATACAAGCCCAATCAGCACGAATCACGTAATCAGACAGAGCAATCTAGTTGGAATTGGAACTGTGATAGTATTTCTAAATCTGCAGAACGAGTTTTAAATATTTGTTAGAATCAGTGACAGTAGAAAACTTGTTAAACGCAATAACTCTCAAAAGTGAAACCACCACAGGTCTATTACCTCTGCTGGTTGGTTACAGTTGGATGTGCAGCTCTGTCTATCCCCATATGTTTAATTGAAAAAGAAAAAACTCTTTATTCTTCATATTTTCATCCTCTAAAATTAGCACATCTGTATTTTCTTCCAGACAAAATACTTTTTTTGTAACTATCAAAAATCTCCTATGATGATTATTTCTAAGCGTAATCTTAGAAAGGAAGTGAATACAGGAAACCTCGATCCGACCCAACTATGAAACATACTCCTCATGTTTGAGCTAAACTGCTGTTCAGATGCAGTGTTATCTGATTTATTACCCAGATAATTACTAAAGCTATTAACTTATGCCGTCTCCGCTGCTGCTTCATTCTAACGAGGCATGTACAGAACTTGCCGTTCACACCAGTGCAACTCAGTGCTGTTCACGTGTTAATGTTTTACCATGTATTAATGTTATGTTGTACACTCTTTATCATTAAAAGCTCAGTATTTCCATGTCATTTACAAACACAATAAGCATACGTAAACTTTTGACCACATCTGTGCATACAAGTATAGGCTCACTTTTGTAAAAGCTCTAATTACCATACTTCCTTACATTTAATAAGGAAAACAACAGCGCTGAAAAGGAGAAAGGACAAAGCAAAGAGATCTATCAGCTGACAGTCTCTTTGTGCACAAAAAAGATCATACACATCTTCATCTACAGTTCATTAACTGTTTTTATTTGGAAAGGTACTGGATAACACCATACAGAACAGAGCTGCAAATTATGGGGCTGCAGTTTCATCACAGATTAAAAAACAAACAAACAAAAAAAAACAGGAATAAACTTCCTCAGGACAGCTGTTGGCTACCCTACGTGACCTAATTACTGTTTTAATCAAACAATTAATATACAGCTACACTACAAATCTGTGTAATGTGGTTATAATTGAGGATTTTTTTTTATTTAAAAAGGAGAAAAACATTAACACTGATTACAAAATTGAATAATGTAGCTTTGAGTTCATGCTGCAAGAATTTCCCAAAATCTGAAAATTTGAGGCGTTTTATCTGATTCTCTGTGACTTTTGTATTATACACATTTTGACAAAATAAGACTTTTAAGTGAGACAATAGAGCTTATAATCATGAAAAATATATTTCAAGAGCTGCACCTGTGTACAGGTGTAAGGATAATTGAGTCTATAACCAAAAAGAAAGACAAAAGGACAGAAGTTAAATATAAATTGTTCATATTACGACTAAGTTCCTCCTAGGATCACCCGTTTTGGTCTGTAAATTGTTAAATGCAATGCATGCATTAACAAACTCATAATGCCATATACCATATCCATATATGAACATTTGCTTTGCTACATGATCAACATGAACTGATTTAAAGCAGATTAATGAACATATTATAATCGAGTACCAAACTGTTAATCAATGCATGTCAAAATATCATCTAGTCCAAAAGTTTTTTTTTCCTTTTTTCATTCTTGGTTTATAAGAGTCATACAAAAATAACAAGAACTAGATATATTCATAGATATTGTGCATAAAATAGCAGACTGAATCCACAGACGAGATGTTCTTCACACCACTTGTGTTCCTAGCTGTTGTACATGTACTTCCGTGTGATGGTTTGATTGTTGACAAAGAGTGGGTCCACTGAGGCCACTTTGGCAGCGATGAAGGAGTGGATACAGTGAAGAAGAGCTGTCAGGTTAGCAAACTCCAGCTCCTGGTTGGGCCAAACGCATAAACACATGAAGAGATTTTTAAGAATAACATTTGACAGGTTTATTTTTGGGTGATTAAGGGGAGGGAAGCATATGCCACAACTGTAGGTCACTGGTTCATGTTCATCGTTACTCAAAAGAAAAAAACTAAGGATGATCCCATCTGATCCACTCTCTGGATCAGGGCTGATACAGGCATATTTTAATCGACTGGGTGTCAGCTATATTATTCCCAGTTCAGAGTCAATTCAATTCAATTGTTTTAACTACAGTGTTCAGAGCATCATGTTGTGGCCTCAAGTCATCATTAACAGACATTACTGGTGAGCTGGCAGCACTGAGGAGAGTTCTCAGAAGACAAATAAAAGAGTTTAGCTAGGCTCTGCAGTGTGGAACAGTGGAGGATGAAAACTAAACATAATTTCTGAACCTATAAGAAACTACACCGCCTGGCCAAAAAAAAAGGGTCACGCACTCTAATATTTAGTTGATCTGCCTTTAGCTTTGAGTGCAGTACGCATTTACTGTGGCATTGTTTTGATAAGCTTCTGAAACGTCAAGATTTATTTCAATCCAGTGTTTCATTAATTTTGACCAAGATCTTGCAGCACTGATGATGATAGAGTCTGACCACGGCACAAAGTCTTCTCCAGCACATCCCAAAGATTCTCAATGAGGTTAAGGTCTGGACTCTAAGGTCTGTGGTGAACAATCCATGTGTGAAAATGATGATCTCATGCTCCCTGAATCACTCTTTTACAATTCCAGCCCCAATGAATTCTGGCATTGTCATCTTGGAATATGTCCGTGCCATCAGGGAAGAAAAAAATAATTGATTGAATAACCTGATCTATATTCAGTATATTCAGGTAGTCAGCTGACCTCATTCTTTCAGCACATACTGTTGCTGAACCTAGACCTGACCAACTGCAGCATCAACCCCACATCATTTGCTTAGTTAAATCCAGGTACGTTTTTTGGCCAGGCAGTATATTTAAAACACACATATCACTAATTATTACATGATTAAATACAATAATTATATAAAATGCTGTTGCATTATAACATTATCAACCGATATGAATAAAACATGGTGGGTAGTCATGCCAGACTGTTGTAGAAAAAATAAAAAGAAAGCCTGCAGATCATCAGTTCAACTTATGCTTTGGTGCAGAAAATTGAGTCAGTGTGTAGTACTAAGATGCTAAGATCCTAGATGCTAAAATCCACAAGGCCTGGTATTGTGGTGTGGGGTGTAATTTCATACAACAACAGATCATCTTTGGTCTTCATTATAAGCCTTCTGACAGTAAAACTTTATGTTAAAGATATCCTGCAACCAGTGACCATACCTTTCTTAAACCTACACTCCAGTCCACTAAGACAAAGGTTGTGCAGATACTGGTGCAGTCTCAAGAACTTGCTTGTGTAACTTGTGTAAATGTTCCCCATATCTTTCACATTTTTAATAATTTATTGTTCCTGGTAACCTTTATCCTCCTTCCGAACAGCATCAAACACTCCTTTCTAGGTGCAATTATTTTACTGACAATGAGTGTATTTACAATTATATAAAACTATTGCATGAACACTCTGTTTTACCAGTGGAGGATTCAGTCAGTTACACAAACACAAGGATTGGATCGGCTCAGTATTAGCATGTATAATTTGGATTGGATTAGGGAGACAAAATAACCTGGTAGGAATATCTCTAAAAAAACATGATGCAATAATTAAATAGGTATAATACATTATATTAATATTATATTAATATAGAGAGCTGCAAAGGTGCATCTTACCTTCATTTCTATCTGTTTGCTTTCTGAGTTCTTGAATAAGAGTTTCACTCTTGTCTTTCCATCATCAGAGGAACCTTTCAGCTGGGAGAATTTATATCTCCAAATGACTTTCTGTGGATGACGAGACCAGAGGAAATCAAATACAGCAGGCAGGTCAAGAAGCTAAAGCAAAGTCAAAGTTGACTAATGTCCATTACTACAGATCTGTGTGAGCAGGATACAGAATTGCAATGAGTTTTCTGGGACTGGTCTTCACCAACTAGTGGCAGAGCGGTGTCTTCACTCAACGTGGGTCTTCTGTATTTAGTTCTAATGGAATGTTAAACTGGCAGATATTTCACTAGTTTAACTTGCATCACTCATATTACATGTTTCAACAAATTGACAATGTTTGGGGTAACAGGAAATTATTATTTTAAATAAATGACACAGGATACAGCAAATTAATACATTCAAATTCAAATGCAAAACCCATTACTTTTCCTGAGCTTTTGTGTATGTGCTTTTGACTCTCAAAATGAAAAGAATGACAGCTCTAAAGGAAAAAGGTCATGTTTATTTTCTCCCCAGACAGTGTAATGTGTTCATAAATGTATTACAAAAGCATGCATACTTATTATACTGTTCACCTGCACTGGATATGTACAGTATTTTTAGCAACTTTTCACACTGCATCCACTATTCATCATCCTAAATGTCAGGAATTAATTACCTGCTTCATATAGAGTGACTCTGCAAATGGACTGCTGTAGCAGTCCATGAAAATCGTGCTGTACTTAGCCACAAACAAAGACGGACAGCTGGAGTCTGTGCTGAAAGAAGCTCATTAAGAGCTGTTGAAAGGCCTGATCGAGCCTCGTTTGCATATACGTCATCCGCGCTCATTGTAACGGCTGCCTTACAGGGTGAAACCGATCGACTAAGGCACATGCACTACTATGCTAATTAGTTTCGAAACATTAACAATAAAGCCCAGACTTAGGCCAGTCTGCCAGCCTTGAAATCACCTCGTGTTAGCCTATTAATATTCAAACTACTCTAAAAGTCAAGATTATAGTAATCCTGATAGAATAATGAGTCATTTCTTCTAAGCATGTTTTGCTAATAAGGGGAAAGTATCCTCGAAATGTACTTTAGGCAATACTCTCAGCACCAGCTGATGGCTATGAGGACTCTGAATGCTCTGCTTCCTTTTGGAGCATAATTAGCACACATAAATATTCCAGTTGCCTGATTCCAACCGGAAAATGAGCAGATGCAGATGTAAAGATAGAGAAACTCGAGTTTCTTACATTGCAGACAGTATAAACCTATTATATTTTAATGTTTTGTCTATTCAACTTCAATTTATTGTCTAATATACATATACTCCTGCATTTCACGCCTGCAATGCATTCCAAACAATTGCTGAAATGGGGCAAATTAGGCCCAGAAATGAGGTGCAATAACTTCATAATGTTGTTATTTCAAACAGGTATAATCAAGAGGTGACGCTATTTACAATTTGTACACAAGCATTGTCTGGAGAAGCCTATAAAAGAGTCTTTGAGGAGAAAAATGGGCAGCAGAGCTCAAGTTTGTCAACAAATGCATGAGAACATGTTAAAAATGTTTAAAAAACAATTTCTTCCTCAAAAAGGAAGGATTTCTGGAAGGAAATGGGAAGAGGTGGGGCGGTAAATGGTTGCAAAGAATTGTCATGATACCTAAGAGAAGTTCAGGGGATTAATAGGATTTTAGATTGGAAAGGGGAGGTGCTTCAGGCGTGTTTCTCCTACCAAAACTTAGTTTTTTCCTAACAACACTTAAGCAAGTCTAAGCTGAACACCCCCTGGACTCTGATCCCTCAAATATCACTGCATGAATATTTGTCATTCAACAACAGTTGATAGAACCACATGGGCAAGGGATTACTCTGGCAAACTTTAGTCAATTACTAATATAAAGAGTTTCATTCACAAAAGGGCAATTAAATATTTACTGTGCAAAACAAAAGTGCTATGTTAACCATGTCCAGAAATGGCAGCCACTTCTCTGGGCTCAGAGGTCTCTGGGAGGGACCATTGCTCAGTAACACGTCAGCAACTGATCCTAAAACAAGGGTCTATCATGGTACGAGGGTTATGTCAGCACACTTTTGTGAAGGAAGCATTAATACAGAAAATGCACAAATTATTTGAATTATTTGTCACATTTGCAGGCCTGAAATGCAGGTATGGATGTTTATTAATAAATTAAATGAAGTTGACCATACACAAACATTAAACATCTTGGGTTCATACTGTCTGCAATGAAATACAAGTCAAAGTAAAAGTAAAATAAAAACACTGTATTTATGTATTTGCATTTTAGACCCCAGCCTTTTCTGAATTTGGCTTGTAGCGCAAAGACATATTCTTGTGATATATTCTTAAATATCTTACCTTTGAAGCGCTCTCAGAACAGGAGAAGCCAGATTCAAAGTCAATTGTAAAGCACAGTATTTTCCCTTGGCTACTGCACATGTAGGTTTTGGACTGTCAAGGGAAGAGAATGATAATATTAATAGTCAATAATAAACCGGTTAAGTGACACTCATAATACGAATTTCATAAACACAAGACAGCATCCAAAGGGCATTTCAGCACAGTGCTTTATTATTGCCTGCTCATACTTTCCTAGGGTTTCATTCATACTTATGTAAATAAGTGAATGTTTTCAGCACTCCCACTGTCAGTGGAGCAGTCACTTTCCCCAGGAATAGGACAGGTATAGTTTAGTCGCTATGGCAACAGCTGCCCAGCACTTCTCGTCTTAGCAGGGATGGAAATTAGAAAAATCAAAGGCTTTGAAATCTAATGAATATATTATGCAGTCAATAGAGAACAATTTAGATATTATTAGTAAACTGTCTTAGAGGACAGACTGCCAGAGGGTGTTTTGTTAATTGAGACTCTTTTTTTTTTTCTCTCCTCTTCGAGCGTTCACACACAAATACCAGCCACACGCTAATGGACGTTGATTGAAAAGGAGTCAAGATAGCAGTGGCAACCAGAAAGGCCTGGTGTAATTGTGCTTCTTTTTCTTCAGTTAGTTACTAATCGCCCTCTCAACCTCCACTGTAATTAGATTATTGGCGGTGTGTGTTTAGCCAATATGATTAAAGGGTTATATCACACTCTGATTGGACCAATGCTTTTCCTTCCATCACAGTTTAATAGCTGCTGGGTTCAGCTTTAGTGTGTTTCTCACTTGTTCTGAATACAGGAGTCTGCACCCACGACCAGTGCTGGGCTAGTTTGGGGGAGGGGCTCATTATTGTTGGTTTTCTTTTACTAGGCCTTTCAGGATAACTCCATTTGTTTGGACAATATGTTGTCCACATTGTGCAGGAGGATATGAAAAGATTCCAGTGCGAGGTGAGCGTTTATCACCATGCTGTCAGTAAATACACACTCCACAAAGCAGAGCTTACTACAGTAACCTCGATCCAGATATATCACAGCATTGCTTTATTAGCATACACTGATGAAAAGAATAGTAATGCAATAAGTTGAAGCAGCCATGTTACAAAATGAACCAAGCACACAAGCTGTGCTTTCCTCTGAACATGCTGGCTACCCGATATTGCTACGTCAGCAGCAGTTTCAAAAGAGGCATGCATCAGAGGAGGCATGTGCTAGTTTTCACCTTGCTAATGTTAGGGGCATTACTAGGGATAGGGCAAGTGCAGCTAAGCGGGTTGGGTAATTAGAGAGAAACACTGGGGCAAAGCTTGGTAAAATTATTAATTTGTGTTTTTAAATAAAATGAAGGTTTTAAAGTTCCCAGATTAATCACATGATTTAATGCCTTAACCTTGACAGCACAATGAAAAAGGCTAGTGTGAAAACTCCCTTAAAAATTACCATCAAATCCTCCAGGGAAAAGAAACACTTGTATGCATGAAATCCATGCGAATGGAGCCAGTGGTCACATCAAATCAATTAGGCAGAGCTGGAGAGTGATTTTATGGTTACCTAGCGGTACCATTATTATCGTCCTACAGCAGAATCTGCAAATCTACTGGGTACTGGGCAGTTTGAACATCAGCCACTGCATATGGCTCTCCTGCACATCCTTGACTAAGACTATGAGAATTAAATGCAAATCTATGAATTATTTGCACCAGCTTTCTCAAGTTCTCTCTTGGGTCCCTATTATTTTCTAACCTAACAACCATAAAACATACACAGTCGATAAGTTCACAAGCTCCATCGGATAGCTTACGTATGATGCACATCCTCTAGAAACATTTCTACATTTTTACAGTCCATAAACCTTTTTAGTGCAGTTTTATAGCCCTCTGTGCTGCTCTATGTAGTAGTACATGCGGTTTTCCGTTTCATTGTTGTGCAAATGAAATTCAATCGGCCTGAATAATGTCAGAACGCTTAATTTTGAATTGGTGAGACATGTTACACATTAGATGTTACACACGCAATGAAATCCACTCCAAGCTTATGTGATGTTTTTTTTCCTTTTTAACACCTCACCCAGGCTAGTTTCGAGAGGGCACTTTAATGTCCATGCTCTGGTTAGGATGGACAGGGATGGACTGCTAATCACACAACCCCCGTCAGCAATAACTCGAGCAGGACTTCACGCTTTCCTCCTAGATGTGCTGCCATGCTTTAGGAGGCATGACAAATTCAGCTGCCAAGAAAAGCAAGATGCCGCCGAGGCGGATTTCCACTGCTTACTGTCGCCTAGTGTGAGCGCTGTCTGTGACATGTAAAGTGCAGACTACACAGCGCTAATTGGAGAGCTTCCTCAGGGAATTGGAGAAAACACAGACTGAGGTGTGCTCTAGGATCTTCCTGTCAGCTTGAGTGAAGCTGAAGTCTGATCAGCACTGTCTGCAAACAGCGACTGGTTTCTTAACAAAGCATAACTCGAGCAGCTCGGAACATGTATGTTTGATGCGGCAGCACGCTTAGGTGCTTAGGGTTTCTGATCATCATCAGTGTCTGACTGACTGGCACTGTTGCAATGCCCACAAACAGGGTAGTGCCTTGCAATACATTGAAAGAACCACGGATGGATTTTATTTGCAGGCGTTAACCCATAAAAGCCCAGATCCATTTCTGAATATTTGTATATAAATGATATCAATTTAGTGAGCAGCTCATTCATGTGTGTTTATTATTGTGGGAAAATTACTAAATATGTTAAGTTTAAATATGTTAAATCCTGACGCAACATATACACAACAATATTTTCAGAAATGAATTGTAACATTTTGTTCTTGAAATCAGAGGTCAGAACTAGGGCTGGTATTGTTAACATTTTTTGATTCCGGTTCCGATATGCTCACTGTTGGAACAAACAGTGAGCATAAAAATCATTGCTTGCGTGAAAACTACAAATATTTCTCCTTTGCATATTGTTTTATGCATTTCAGCATTACATTACCAAAATTAGGTTAAATTATATTAGTGCTGTCAATCACTTAAAAATTAATTATAAACATGATTTTTTTCAAATGATGGTATTTCCCTGTATTTCTGAGAAGGGCAGTAATAATAGTGTAGTGTGGTTTAGATCAGGCAGACTAGAGATTTTACTGAATGAGTGAGTGAGAGGGAAAGACAGCGCAAGTGACAGAAACACTAGTTTGAATAGAAATAATCTTTTTTTGTTGTTTTACTGATTGACACTACTAGTTATATAATAAATGAAATAATAATGAAAAAATAAAATTTACTATAGCTGATTTATTTGTTTGGTCTCCCTCCCAAAAATACAATGACATACAAGCATTTTAACCTGTTATTAATTGTAATTAATAGCAATTGTTATTAATTGTGATTAATCAGATTTTTTTTAATGATTGACACCACTACTTAAAACAGCCATCATGGTAAAATGTGTTAGACAAACCCAAACATAAAGAGGAGGTTTGACTCCAGCTTTCTCTTTCGCTCATGTTTATTTCACACTGCGTCTTGATGAGTTGCATTCTTAGTTGAAGACGAGCTGCTGAGCACTTATTGTGGACCACAGGAGGGTTGGCTAATTGGTTGGAGAACAGAGAATCATCCACTAACTAAAATTCTCCATCACATTCAGTAGCTTCCCACAGGACAATGTCTCAAGTTTACATAATTAAGGCAGGAAAGAGGGCTGATCGTTTTCTTCTGGCTTTTTTCTGCAAACCCCCAACCTCCCCACCCATCCATCCACCCGCCCACCCACCTACCCACCCTTCTCTGCCTCCTTTTGTTGTTTCTTTTTTTTTTCGTCTTTTTGTGCAGAAGTGCTTTACACTTTGGAAGCCTAGCGTTCGAGCAAGCCTTCTCCCGAAGCACATCCCCAGAAAAACACCTCGGGATAATCCTCACGCTGGGTATGTTCACACATGCAGAATAAACTCATCAGCATCCCAAGCGCCTCTGAAAGTTGATGGCAACCACACTGTGTGGAGCATTAACTCTGCCGTTTAAGCCAGCCATCAATTTCCTGGCACCACGAATTAGCACCACGAATCCAGCACCAAAACAAAGCAGTAAATTCTAATCCTAATTAATCAAGCACAATAACAACCAACATCCATGTTGGTGGTGGCACCATGTCGTGGTGTAGAGCAGACAGTCTGCTGGCTTTGTGAGGCAACTTCACAAATCGCTTAATAGAGACATTAATCTTAATTACATCTTCGTTAATGGCACATGGTACATGCTGCTGAACCAATAATGATAGAAGTTGTGCTTACTGCCTACAAGGATTTGGACCAGTGTGGATTAAGAGCGAGCAGTCTTTAATCTCACTTAATATGGTCTGAAAGAGCAGCACCATCCTCACTCTGCCCTCCATATCAAATGAGAACATTTTCCACCTCTCGAGTTTAGGCGCCCGCCTTGGAATCTATTGTTCACGATTAAATAGGAATGAAATTGAACTTGGATGAATCATGAACCTGAACTCCCAGTGACTTCTCCTCATGAATACTCCATAGAAAATAATGTGATTATTATATCTTTCATAGCCCAATAACACTGTCTTCTTACGGCACTCCCAGCTTACAGATTCGCAGAGCGGTAAACGACTGGTGTAGAGAATCACTGCGCAAAAGCTCAGTCAGACAATCGCCGGAGTCGTGGCTTCTAGTTTGTAAGGAACATTAGAGCAGAAACGTACCCTGGAATTTGGGGGGTTATACTTTGCCCTTGCTGCATTTGAGTATTGTAGTGATTTAAATCTCTTCTGACAGGTTCCTTCCTTTGTATTATTTATAAATGTCTCTAGTTAAGGGTACCAAGCATCGCAGCCCTCAGGCTCAGAGCTGCATTTTTCCCCCAACCTTTACTTTACTTCTATTCAGCGCAAAAGGAAAATTATTCCTAGCACTGCTGGCCATTTTTTGAAATCCTTGACCTGACATCTGGCAAAGTCTCCCCATGTAGAAATGCACTTGTATGATGTATATAAATTAAATAAAATAAAAAAACCCTGATAACGTGAACATTTTAAGGTAATCTGACACCATATCAAATCAAGAGTCCACATAATAACTGATAACTGAATAAATTCAATATTTTGTACCCGCCAGCTTTCAAGAGATAGCTTAAGTAACCATGAAGTGAAATCTCGGTCAAGGATAGGCAACTAACTGCCTGCCTGCAACTGCCTGCAAGCTCTGGCAAGCAGTATCTTGATAAATGACAGTATCAGGCAGTAATAGTAATCTGAGTCCAATAACCTGCAGTCGTTATAACCATGCCAAAGTTCATTCGTGTGTTTTGCAAATGTGAAAGTGCACATTTAGCAGGGCTGACATGACTTAGTAAGTATCAAGCGTCCATATACCATGTGCCATTATATATTGTAGCATGGCGACCATCATTGAAGGCTGCACGCCAATCTTCCAGAGCAATGAATTGCAACTCGTAAGTGAGATAAAGTGGTGGTGTGACCTTGACTGACTTTGAGAAATGAGAAACGAGGAGAGCGAATGGCTAAAGCTTAAATCCTTCACCCCCTGAACTTGTGGCAGCTCATACTTTACAAGAGTTACCCCGCAGGAGTTCATCAGTAGAGCACTGATGCCGCCGACCTTTGTGTAGAAGAGGCAATTTAACGGCTCAATGAGGAGAGGTCTTACAAAACAGGTTCTTCAGAGGAATTCAATTAAAAAAATAAATAATAATTGAAAAGGAACAAATCAGACGGTAAACGCAGGCTTGCCTCCATTTCTGCATGTTATGGACTGACTTGTTGAGGATAATTAAAAGTAATGGTTGGCTTGTAAATTAGAAACTGTAATTGTATCGTCTACGTGGACTGCTTGTGTTGAGGACTGCTTTTGTAGCTGTTTTAAAAACGTCTAAACTTTTACTTTAGGGCTGACGATATAAACAAATGTGTTGCAATATTAACCAAAATGAAATATATGGCGACATATATGTTACAACTTTGATTAAAGGTGGGAATTACAGGGCATCAAATGCCATAATATTATTACAAACCGCTGCTCACGATAATGACGATATTACAATAATACTGTGGTATATTGCAAATAATTCTCTACTATAGATCAGGCTAAAATACTCCTAAATACGTAAATACCAGTAATTGTGGATTTATTGAAGTCAGTTTTATATAATTTGGCAACCAATATTATTTACAGCATGTTTAGAACACCATGTTTTAAAAATGTATTGCAAAGAAAAACTATACAATATATATATTGCAATATACTGTACATCCTCTGTGATGTACTGTACATCATCACGCACTGACATTGCCAGTAGTGTTGTAGTCAAAACCAGAGTCCAAACATTATGATGCACTACACTTCAGCCCTGCGTTAGCTATACACTACAGACTCACTGCTGACAAGTGTATAAAATCAAGCACATAGCCAAGTAATCACTATATACAAACATTAGTGTCAGATTACTTTTTTTTTTACAATCTGGTAGCATCGTAAGATGACACACTAGAATCTTGAATATTCTGCCTTGATAGAACCACAATAAGACCAGTAAGAACTATTATTGTAAAGCACCAGCTCCACGGAAGCAGCATCAGCACACAAACTGCGTCAGGAGCTTAATGAAATGGCTTTCCATGGCTGAGCAGCAGCACACAAGCCTAAGATCACTATGCGCAATGGCAAGTGTCAGGCTGAGTGGTGTACAGCATGCCTCCTCTAACTCTGGAGCAGCGGAAATGTGTTGTCTGGAATGATGAATCACACTTCTCTATCTGCCAGTCTGATAGACCAATCTGGGTTTGGCAGAGCTACCTGACTGCACAGTGCCAACAGTAAAGTTTGGTAGGTAAAGGGCTTTTTTTAGGGTTTTGTTCATCTTTTTACTTCCAGTGAAGATTAATGTAACGATACAGAACACAAAGATCATTTAAGACAATTATATGCTTCTAACTTTGAAACAAAAGCTTCAAGATGAGTTTGGTGTGGATGGTTAGAACAGTGAATCATTCATCAAAATAAATTACACAGAATATACAACCAGATTATAAAACAAATCTATTTAATTGTTTTATAAAGTATTAGTTAGGCCTGTTACATTGATTCTGTTACAGCTTATTCTACAATAACTAGATCCTTTATCATTTTTGCTGACCTCAGTATTGCCTGTTGTTTTACTTTCTTGTTATTTAGTAGTGATGTTGATTTTAGCCAGTTGAACAGTGCTGTTCTTTGGCCTACGCTCTGTCAGAGGCAAGGAGGAGTCTATAAGGAACCAGTGACATACGTTGCTGTTGCCTTTAAAAAGGCAGAGTAGACTGTGGTACAAATGTTTATTTAAGTGATACATGGACAACTGTAGCTTGTAATCCAATATGGGGAAAAAAAACTGAATTTCCACACAATAAAGTATGGCCACTTCTGAGTAAGTGAAGTGCAAAATTTGTCCAAGATTGGGCAATATATGATGCTATTTTATCATATTATATAATAGTAATAAAAGACTATTAAAAGGATGTTATCACATGTATCAAGATAAATTTTGTGTATGGAGATATTTTACCATACCACCCTGGCCTAGTTATTACTATACTCTTTTTTTCTTTGCTGATCTGAAAAATGATCCGATCTTTGACTCAGTTTTGTTACTCGGCTTTGAGGAGTCTACTAATGTGAATGTGTTAAACACAATGTTTTTTATTATAAAAAAATAGAATTCTAATGTCTAAACAGTCAAAGATGAAAAGTTTTTGGTTCTTTAAAAGGGGGTCATTGCATTCCAGTGCTATTGAATTATCACTATGGTATCATCAGTGAATAAAATCTTAAGTCTTTACAATGGCAATATAATAATTTATCACATTAATTTCTCTGACAAAATATTGACCAAAGATAGAGTATCGTGACAGGCCTAGTATTAGTTAAATGCATAAATGTATTTTATATAAATACATTTTTATAATAAATGCAATTATTTTTTAGAGAATAATAAAAAAAATATTAGAGAAAGAGAGTGAGTAAATCATAGTGAGTAATTATTTAAATATTTTAGTTTTTGCGTCATCCCTTTTTTTGTACCGTAGCAGCATCTCTCACTAAGTGGCTACTCCCCATCTGTTTTACACATTTTAAAAAGGGCTATTTTTAGACATTTTAAAAAGTCTCCAAACATCTGCTCAGAAAACACTTGACTGGTCACCAGTTTCACAATTTTTGACAACTTTGCACTTTTCCACAGAGGTCCCAATACTCACGCCTACTCTCTGCACCTCCATAAAGACAGCTCTCTGGAAGGCCTTCTCCCAGAGCGCTAGCTCTGTTCCCAGCTCCACACTGAAGCAGTGGCTCTGCCCGTGGCCAACCAGCACACTGAAGCAGAAAGGCTCATTGTCCCGCAGCTCACAGTCCTGCTGCAGGCCCGGGTACAGCTTCGTCTGGATCCAGCAGTCCTCTGCTATCCACAGCTGCAGAGCCAAACACACAAAAATCAACTCACACTGCAACAAGATTCTGTGTTTCTTGGAAAAATGACAAAAAATGAAAAAGAAAAAAAAAAAATGTCATGCATATTCTCATGCAAAGTTTTATATTTCATAACAGTTTTAAACATTTAACAGGAATAAAATGCTAACCTCTGTCTACTTTGTAAACAACAGTATCTTACAGACTTATTTTTTTATTGAATATTAATAATGTAACCAAAATAATGTACTGCAGACTGTTAATGCATGCATATAAACTGCAAACATAAACAATTATACAAAAAATACACTTTAAGTGTCACTGTAAACAACAATGATAGGAAAATACAAAGTAAAATGCTTTCAAGACAGAATATTCCTATTATCAAAATATGGATGTTTTTTATTGTTTTTAAACACATTTTGTGATATTATGGTGTATGATGGGGTGGGAATATTGTCATGATGATGTCACAATACTGTTACTTTGCAAAATGCAATATATCGCAACACAACTATCTACAATGCTTTACAGCATTGGCATTATGTTGTAAATTAGAAAAAATATATATGGCTAGGGGTAGAAGAAGAGAGTCTTTGAATTCCTTTATTCAGATGTTTTAAATATTATAGTGTTTTTATATTATGACAGTTTTCCTAAAATGTTATCTAAACAATCAAAATATATCATCTTGTCTACAGCACTGCAATATGTTGCGATATACTGAATCATAACCCCTGTATCATTAAAATAATAATAGAAAAAAAAACAAAAAACACAGACGTACCTTATGAACCTTAAAGAGAACCTCACAGAGGTTAAATGTGGCATCAGCTTGAGCCCAGTCTGACGTACTAGCCTGGTACAAGAAAAACAGTAAGCACTGCAGTGAGATCCAATTTAATGTTCATACACAGTTAAAAACCTTCAGCAAACGGTACAGGAAAAGTCTACTACAGGCTGCTCAGCAGATGTAGGTTTTTGGCTCCTTTTCAATATTCTATGTGGCACTACTGCTCAGCAAATTGTGTCAGCAAATAAAGTTGCATATCAGTGCAGTTCAGCTCCTTGTGACCCCAGAAATAAAACACACATACTGTATGTAACAACTTACACTGTACCCACTATTAAAAATAAAGGTTAAATGTCAAAATGTCCTAATAATACAGTATTACTGAGTAATGAAGCAGAGACTTTAGTGAGTCAAATTGAGGGGCGAGTCTTAGGAAGCACTCATGTATCAGTAAAAATAACAATATATAATGGCATGTAGCGATAAAGTAGGAAACAAAATCATTACGATATACTGCAATATCAATATTTTGTTCCACCCCTAATGGAAGGTAGAGACGCTTATAACAACAAAAGAATTTGGAAATGATTTTGTCCATATAGTGTACTTTATAAAACCTTAAACTTTGTGCATAGGCACACACTTACAATTCTTCACTGTTAAATATACACGTATTAGCACAATGAGCAACAATTTCAGATACCCTGAAACAGAACTCTATGGGTCTCCACACAATATGATAAATGAAATGGTTACCACATAATTCATAATGGTTTCTGCACTGGGAATAATACATGCATAATACATCTAGTATTAGGTTCAGTGAGATAAAAAAGGTAGATAAAGGCTTATTACCAGTTTAAAAAGGTTATTTACTCTTGCAGTTCAATTTGAAACAAAATGTATAATTTATGGATTCACTCAAATAACTATATATATTTAATATTACTTAATATTACTATCAATTTTAAAGACTGTGTATAAGAAGAGCTGTCCTGCTTCCACTCAGTGATAGTTACAGGATTTATCATCCTGTATTATTTTACTAACAACTGGGGTTATACATAGGGCCTTTCCTACACTCTAATCTCCCTATAGTTTACTCACCTTTAACTATATGGTCATAACAAGTTACTCCATCTAACACTTAATTAGTTACTGTAGCTGTTTGTGACTCAATCAGCAACCTTTAACCCAACCATAAAGATCCATCCTCCAACAACTGACACCTAAGCTGCTAAGGTACACACCCTTGTATTGTTATCCCAAACTAGCTTTTTACTAATGCACGATATGACTTATGGCAACGTAACTATATCTGAAAAGTCATTAGCGTTGAGTGGATAGGTGTAAACTAAAGTGACAGCACACTGAATTTCAGAGAAGAGTGTTATGAGAGTTATGTGTAATTCTCAAATGGATACAAATGTAGTATCAGGCTGTATTTCACAACTGTAGGAAGGCAAAGATAAAACATTTGTCTCCAGTAATGTAGGTAATGAGGTAATAACTTTTCTTCAGCACAATCCATTAAAAGCAAAATAGATTCATTATACATGATTATGAAGGATGCGCTGAGATCTGCAAAGGACCAGAGATGCCTAAAGGATGTTTATGGAAGACTTGTAGCCAAGCACATGATTGACTGCCCCATATCCCCTTGACTCAACTGTGTGTCCTTGGTTGAGGATGTGCTCTTTATGATTCAGGTTTTGTGCAGAAAGTGTTTTGACTTTTACTCTGTATAGCTGTGAACTTACAGGAGGGCCCCTGAGAATGTAGAGAGAGGATCCTTTCAATGCCAGAAACTTGTAGCTTTGAATCTGGCTGGCATCACTCCCGTGAAGGTGCTCACAGACCCAACCCATATGGATGATCTGCACGGAGAAACATTCGCAGGCTGAAAATCAATTTGCCCTGAAACTGCAGAAATTCTCTCAGCTGAGAGAGTTTTACACGCTGAGCACAAACACATGCATCGGCAGATCACCCCTCCACCACCACCACTACCACCAACAGTCATGGCCTGCCTCTGGGTAATTCTGCAATTTTTTGTCTTCTCAGAAGCTTTAGTAATTGTGACAATGCAGCAATAAGCATGAAACAAACAATGACAGCATGGTAAAGACAAAAGCCTTTCTTCTCCCTTGACACTGCAGGTTACAATGACACTGATATAAAACAGTATTGACAACAAAACAGTGCTGGCAAAAGGCACAGATGTGATATGACACATCTGTCAACTGAGCTCTCAAACTAATACACTGTGGGTGAGGCTAAAAACAAAAGTACAGTGAATCCTGTATAAAGGTACTGTATACCTTTTCTTTCTCTTTATAAGTGAATGTATAAACCTATGTAAGATTCTGCACCATTACAGCGAATCAGATTTGTATTCTCTAAGTAATATTTGCAGAACAAATAACATATGTAAAGAATAGAGAATTAAACGCAATGTAATAAACATTAAAAAACCTACCTGCTCATCAGGAGAATAGAATTTGTTTGCTGTTTTTATCTGAAACAAAAGTAAAAGAGAATCATTTTAGCATGTTTATTTATTTAATGTTATTTGGTTTTGAATACGAATATACAGTAAAGTTACATTAGAACAGTATAACAGTAATACCATTTAGAGTCATTCTGTTATGTGTCTGTATCTAACATATTTGGCAACAACAGATCCACCACTGTTAAGAATTTAGCAACATGCTGAGTATATACTCTATTTACTCTTGGCTGGATATTTCTGGTTTATTAACTATTCCAGTCCAGCATTGACACTGAGGTGTTTAAAAAGTCCAGCAGCACTGCTGTGTCTAATCCACATATACCAGCACAACACAAACAAGGTTTGGAATACCAGTTACAGCTGCTGCTGTCTGTAATTCTTGGGGAGGTGTGTGTCAGGCTATGCCATATGCTTCAAAGTAGGGTAAGTAGGCCACAGCATAGATTCCACACAGAAGCATAAATTGGCTTTAATACACCACCACCATGTCGGTGTCACCCAAATAATATATGAAAGTGGCCCTGTGGTGGTCTCTCTTGTGGGGTCCCGGGAATTGAAGAAAAGGGTGAAAGGGAGATGCAGACTATGCAGAGAATCAAATGGAGAATTGAACTCTGTAATTATAGAACTATAAAGTGTTCTATAAGCCAAATGAGCCTAAAAAAGGGCAATAAAATGAGTAATAATCTGACTGGGCTGTGTATTTCGGAGGGTTTTCACTCTCACTTTCACTGCTCAAAAACATCGAGAGCAGCTCTATAGAATGCTTTTGTTTTATATATACCATTGACTAGCATGATCACAGAAGCGTGGGAGGGTTTGGAACAAAGGGTCAGCCTGCTGCGGTGCACCTGGTGCATTTGGAGCTAGAGGAACAAGCTCAAGGGTACAAACCACATGTCTGAGAGAGAGGCTATCCACTGACCTAGACATGCTTGTTATAGGTACTCTGAGGCACTCTGAGTCTATAGGATTGTATTCTTCTCCTGCTTGTAGATTAAGTGTAGCTGTGGGCTTTCTTGTCCTGTTAAAGATGATTATCTGTCAAAAGTATCATCGTTGAGATCTAGACCTGTGTCTGGAAAATCAGCCTTTAATTACAACCTCGTGTTCCATGCCTACAAGTGCAATCAGAGAGACAGTTTCCGGGCCTGGGACTGTCATTCTCTTTATTACTCCTTTCTGTTCAATTTGCATGCACCAGTAAAGCAACATATTTTCTGCTCCAGTGTTCATGTGACGTATCGCAGAGGATAGCTCAGATTCAAGGTTTAGCTATTAGGCTTTTAGGATTGGGTGGAAAGGAGGAAAAGTTTTCTCAGGGAAATAAATCCTTCATAAAAATGCAGCATTTTACTTTTGCAGATTCATTAAATCTCATTTGACCTTTCAACGATTTTTACAACATTTAAATCTGCCACTGCAAAAACCTGACAGTTTCACCCTGGGCTGCTTCTCTGTTAATGAGCAACTGTGTTCAGAAATGACTGACAGTATATTAATGAAGAGCTGAATCAGAGCCAGAGCCGACTCCTCGTGTAATGACATCCTCGTCAGAGAACTGCAGGTCAGGACCTGTCAAATAGCATCCTTCTAAACGCCCATACCCGTCAGTGCCATGCCATGTGTCGCACAGTCTATTTATAGGTTATAGGTCACCACAATAAAAGCCACAGTTCCGTTTCCCACTCTCACATACAATCAGTCCTTAATTGAACATTTAGCAATCAGTCTCTGTATCCATAATTAGCTGACGTAAGGGCAGTAATTGCGTGTAAACCAGGCAGCTGTGTGGCAGTAAATCAGAGCATGTTTGAGCTTGGCTATAGAAAAGGCCCACTGGATCATCAGTGCTCTAATTAAGATGCTGCACAGGAAATGAGATCATTAGGCAATATTCTTGTAGTATTTCCCTCCTTGGTTGTGAACACTGCAACAGGAGAATTGGGGATGAAGATGGAAGATTCAGAATACTCAGGCCTACCTAAGGCAGACAGGTAAATTTTACATCAAGTGAAAATAGTGGAGACTGCCTTAATAGCATTTTATGTGTCAGACTGGAGATACTTCAGCAGAGAGAACATCGCATGAATTTGACCATGAAGCAGAGGATGCAGCTGAAAACTGTGGGCTTTTCATCATTATTGTCACATACTGTAGAAACTCGCACTTCCTGTGGCTCGAGCTCAGGCAGAATAATGGACTGCTTTTACCTCACCTCTCAGCTGCAATTTCCCCATCAGCAGCCTCTACTGTAAATATGCCAGTGGGTGGGAAACCAGCATTAGATGTAATTGTCTAATTTCTGTTAGCTTTACTTAGTTAGGGCCCTTTGAGAAAGGAACAAAATTGCGGAACTGAGTCATAAATCCGATTTCAGATATAAAGTATCTTTTAGTGCCTGAGCTTACTACTCATGTTGATTCATGCTTCTGCCCATGGTATATGGTGCAGGAATAATGCTGAAAACAACAGCTTTGGGTACACAAGAGCCCCTCATAGACTTTTATCAATCATGGCAAAAGCTCTTCTGTAAAATCTGTAGACAAAACATGAAGAAACGCTTGTAATTCCCACGTTTAATCAAAAACACCTTAAGAGTGAAATTAAACTCAAAAAGCCTGCCCTTTCAAAAAACAAAAGAACAGGATGCAAACTGAGAGTTTGTGGAGAATTTCTTTTATAAATGAAGAAGATACATTTCAAAATAAAATGCTGTAAAGATAGAGCAACACAAGCAAATGAGAGCAATCCTCTTCAAACTTGAATGCAATTATTAAAAAGATCAATTACTTATATTAACCACAGACCAGACCAGCTGAGTGTGCTATTATTGATCAAAGAAACATAGGGGTGTGACTAGACACTAAAATCACGAGACTATAACTCGACGAGATTTAAAAATAAAATGTTAAAGAAAACGTCCAAAATGAAAAATGTCTTGAAAACTAGTATTATTACTTTATATTAAATAGTATTATTTGACAAAATCATATAACGCAAATTTAACAGACTGGTTTCTCTAAAACATTGATTTTATAAGAAATAAGAATTTAAAAAAAAGAAGAAGAATAAAACTTTTCTAGGTCTTATATAGTGCAAACAATAAGCGCAAACCACAAACAGTCATATTAAGACTATGGTTTGTGTTTTTTTTCTCCTAAATCTCTTGTAATTTAACTATGCATAACTATAACCAGTCATATTAAGCCTATGCTTGAAGTGCAAACAGAGACAGAACATTTTTTAAATACAGTACAGAGCTAAGGGATTAGTACAACTGCCTATGAAACAGTCACGTGTAGGATTTACTTACAGTATTTACATATGGTTTGTGTCTTGTTGGTCACAAAATGCAGCCAGACATAAAACTTAAAAAGGGGGTATGCAGCCTATGCAATGCATAGGGGCGCTGCACTAAAGGGGGTGCCAAATTAAAGCCCCAAATAAATTTTCTCTCAGGAGAAACAGCCAATCAGCTTGCTGGTTTTGCGGAGCGCGGTGGGCTAGGAATGACAGAACTTATCTTCCACCCCCCCTGTGCGTAGGTGCACTCCTGCTGTGTTGCCAGATCCCGCTTAAAAAGTCTATACTAAACTTTTTTTAATTCCCCACGAGATCTTGTCACGCCCCTAATGAAACTGATACTACAATTAAATAAATATTTGACTAGGACTGTTACTGTACACAATTGCATAGAGTGTTAATTACATTTGTTTTGTGGTCTCTAACATGCTTTTCATTGCAGGTGCATTTCACTCATTTTCAAATGGTGCACACCAAAGCTATGAGTGCATGTTCTACCCTAAACTACAGACGTGCAGATGTATGGAAGTAAATATTCCATATTGTAAATGTTTAAATGACTTTGAACATATTTTGGTAATCAAATCAAATTAATTCCAAATAATACAGTTTCATTGTGCTATTGTTTGCATACAAAACTGTAAACTCTGAACAGAAAAAAAAGGAAATAAAGAAATGTATTTCTACTCAACGATAACCTCTTTTTGTGGTATAAATTATATGTTCCTTTCACCTAATTGTATTTGCTGAATATTCAGTGCATCCCTAATATTAGAAAAAAAAAAATTCTTCTGCACACATTGTGATGATGATACTGAAACAATATATTGTGCGGACCTATTTCCAGTCTTCCAAACGTCCCAGAATACAAAATACACATGGGGCATTCCGCATCTTCTCAGCTCACACACTCATTAATGATATGCAAAACATAACTCAACTATACTCACACTCTCCTGGGTCAGATCATTGATATTGGTTGATATTGCTTGAAGCCAATCTGTGCTTTCTGCTGCTGTGCAAAACTGTAGAACATTGGTGCATACTCCATCTAAGGCGAATACTTCAAAACTATTTGACCTGATTGAAAGAGAAGGAAAGAGGGAGAGAGGGAAAAGAGGAATGAAAAAAAGAAAGAGTGAGGGGGAAGTATTCAGTGCATTGATGATACACAGCATAGAATAATTCACTGCCTTAAGAAGAGCAGTTCTCTGTGGATAACCGAGTTACAGCAGTAAGTATTCAGCTGCTGATAATGTGGGGTAGAAAGTGAGTGTCAATACCATGGCAATCCATTTTCTAAGGCACTACAGAGGTGTTCTGCTCTTGCTGATATGTCAACAAATAAATAAGGCATTATATACTGTGGCGGAGTGTATGAAATAATAATTAGCAGAACATTTGCAGAGTTGCTAGATCATTTTTCGTATCTCTCATGAGATAAATATTGCTCCTAGAGGATTCATGGTATGGGCTATACTCTTTATAAATCATACTTTATATAAAAAGAGAAAAAATGCTTGTCAAAGATGTTAAAACATGGAAGTCTTTTTTTTATGTTTGTAGTTACTTTTTGATTTCATATGTGGCAGCTACTGATAACAGTTTAATAGAATGGAACAGATTCTAAGAAAAATAAATAAGCATGTGACAAGCTAGCCTTGTCATCAATTGTATTTAATGGCATGTTTTTGACATTTAATTTCAGTGTGTGTTTGGTCTATGGCACAGACGGATTTCCTTTTGATGTGGTGGACTGAGTATTTAATGACAGCTATCCATTGTATTCAAGAGAAAGTGACGGGACTGTGACTAGAGTGGCTAAACATATCTGGATGATGATGGGTGAGCAACTGCATTTATCATGATCATGATCTTCAAAAAACAGCTCTCGAGATTAATGTCTGTATTTTTTTAAATAATGAAACGGAAGAAGCAGAAGCAAACACTCGGATTCAAACCCACTGACCTCACTCTCTCTAACTCTTAACAGTTGCACTGCAGTAGTTCATAATTTCTTGCATTATTATATCTTGCAAAATACATGCACAAGATACGCAATACAAACAATATACAATACAAAGGACAGATTGATGACAACAATGCTTCTTTGGAAGTCTGAAGCACTGTCCTAACAAGAACAGTATTACACTCATAGAAATAGTCAATAGAAATAGTCAAAGGTAAAGTAGCAAAAAAAGTTGCAATCAGTAGGAAAGGTAGGGTCAGACTGCAATGCTTTTCGGAAAGAATATAAAGAGTATGAGGAACAATTAATGATTAAACATTTAGAGAGATATGGATCATCTTGATTATATTACTGAGCTACACATACAGAAGTAGTGGGTATATCAGACGTCAGTGTTGATAGCATGCCCAAGAGCATCCTACACATTTTCTCACAAGGATAGATCTGGTGATGCAGCTGACCATGACATCGCATCTGTGTGTGCTTTTAAAGCAAGCTCTTGAGATGGCAGCAACATGCGGATGAGCATTGTCCTGGTGAAATGGTGCTCCAGAGTGTGCGCTCAGAAAACGTAGGGCCACTCTTTACAGGCTCTTATTAACGTAACATTTGGCTGCCAAAATGCTTGTGGCAGCCCACACCATTACCCCAGGACTTCCGAACATACAACTCTGGAAAAAAAAATAGGAGACCACTTTAAAAATGATAAGTTTCTTTGATTTCACCTAATTGAAAAACCTTTAGAATATAATCAAGAGGAAGATGGAAGATCACAACCATTAAACCAAGATGAACTGCTTGATTTTTTGCACCAGGAGTAAAGGCAAAAAAGTTATTCAAAAGCAGTGTGTTAGACAGGTGGAGGAGAACATGCCAAGATGCATGAAATCGTGAAAAAAAAAAAACAGGGTTATTCCACCAAATATTGATTTCTGAACTCTTAAAACTTTATGAATAGAACTGGTTTACTTTGTATTATTTGAGGTCTGTAAGCTCTGCATCTTTTTTGTTATTTAAGCCATTTCTTATTTTCTACAAACAAACGCTCTAATATTTTTATTTGGAATTCGGGAGAAATGTTGTCTTTAGTTTACAGAATAAAACAACAAATGTGTTTATTACTCAAACATATACCAATGATAGCAAAATTAGAGAAACTGAATCAGAAACTGATGTGGTCTCTTAATTTTTTTCCAGAGCTGTATATGACACACAACACATGACAACAAGCCACTGCGCAACAGATTTGTTGGTCATCTACACTAAAACAAAGGCAGGATTCCTCACAGAAGATCACCCGCTGTTATTCTTGGCTACCCACAAAGTTTCATTCTTTTTGGTTAATTACTTCTGGGTGAACCACAATTATTTACGTGAGGATAAGTGTATAATTAGATTAAAGGAGAGGCACTCAGACATTTGGACACAAAAAAAAAAGGCAGGACACCATCAGAACACTACAGTACAGTGAAACAAGTAGCTGATTCTCAATAAAGCTGTTGGGAGTGCCATCATTTCAATTAATGCAGCTCAACTATTCCCTGCTTGGCCTGGTTCTGATAGAAATTGCCTGGAGAATGTAATGTTCTGCTTGAACTACCAGCGGACTGCCGCCAAGTCCTGTGAAACCAAGAAAATGTCTGTGTGAGTGACAGAACACAATAAAAAATCCATTAGTCTGGAGTAGTGCATTTTCACTGGGTCCAGGCATACATTGCGAAAGGGCTCTAAAAGAGAGACAAAGAATAACAGAACGGGTGGAAACAAATAAGATAGGGAGGAGGGAGAGGTGGGAAAGGCAAAATAATTCAAATCTAAAAAGGGTGATGTGAATGCAGGCTCTCCAGGGAGGCAGATTCACAAAGGTGTTTTGAAATGATAAAATCAATGAATCTCTCTTTTCCTGGATATGATACAGTTTGAAAATGAGCGTATGCTGCTTATTCTGAAGCAAACTAATAAGTTTGGTTATGGTATCCCCCACCAGAACCTAGCAGCTAGCCTGTTTTCACAGGAAAAAACAGCATGGATATTAGAATTTAATGAAAATCCAGCTCTAAAGAAATAGCCGTGGGACAGTAGGGGAATAAGCTTTAGTAAATAGCCCTGGGAAACACAACCAGAACTCAATTCTTTCTGAGGGAAAAGCTTCATTCTTCATAAAATAATCAACAGATAACTGCAAGCTTCTAATATCAGATAAAGGCACTGTGCACCAATATCCATTACTAAAGCAAATCTGTTTATAAACTAATATTCATAATGTAGTTGTTTCAGACAGTTAATCTAAGCTATTTTGTACCTGTGAAGTTCCAGACAACAATACGGAAAACATTACACTACAGAGGAAATAATGTTAAAAACTGGTAGACTATTATAGGAACTATTGTAGGATTTTTTTTTAACATTTTTAATGCCACTAATATACATATGAAGAGTTTGTTTGCAAAAACAAATAAAGGTATATTTAAAGATGTGATTGATTAAACGGTGTGAAAGACTAAAGCAGCAGTAAAAAAGTGTGTTTTGTTTGTGTATTCACTGTGTGGAGCCAACTCATCTTCGCGATAAAAATGACTGACGTCATGTTAATTTATCGCTACCGGTGTATCATTGTGTATACTACTTTCTTGTACACAACTGCAACTTAAAAAAGTTTTTATATGTAATGTAATTTATACGTAAAAAAATGTCATTTCAACAAAATGTGAGTACCACCAGACACTTCCCTTTAAGCTTGCTGGCAGTTTTAAACTAATTAGACCTGGACATTTAAAGCACAAAATACATAGATGCCTGAAGCAAAGCACTAATAAATCGATTCCTTTCAGAGAGAGTGAGGCCTAATCAAATTACATTATGCTAAAATACATCCACTCTGAGGCATACTTCCCAATTATGAACGCTGCAAAATTGATATCATTTACATACTGAGATGATGATCTTTAAACTTCAATGTGAAGGTTTTATATATTTATTTTCTCCTTAATTGATTAGCTATGCTGCTCATTGGCAAGACTGCTGGATCAGAAACAATCCACGCCATTTCCGAACAATCCGAAAGCAGTCTACCAAAGTCAGAAGTACTTCTCCTCAACCTCTGTGCCTTAGTGCCCCTCAATCGGCGATCTGCATCAGTGACCTTTCAGACGCTGCATGCCGCCGCATAGATATTGGATTTAACATCCTCTCACGTAAATGAAAAATGCTTGCTAAACCAACAGCCAGTCAGGTTTGTGGCACACTTTGGGGCTGGTATTGCATCACAGCGGATTACCTTAATTTATCGCTTCCAGCTTTGTGTCTAGAGACTCGGGCCATGGACAAGGAGAGGGAGACGGCATCCAGCCAACGCTTCTCGTACTTTGGTTCATTAGCCGAGGGTGAGGAGGGTGAAGACGGGGCCTAAATGGAATAAATGAGAGAGACAGAGAGAGAGAGAGAGTGAGAGAGAGAAAGAAAGAGTATGAGAGGAGGAGAGGACAAGTATCTCATCTCAGCCTCTCTTCACTGTGCTTTGATCTGCATGCAGTCAGCCCAACAAAAACACGGTCTCCTAATTCAGTAGTATCTGCGGCACTTTAAGTTGTGGAGCTGCACGCTGCCTCCCCACCCATAGACAGCTACTGTGGCTCATTAGCACACCATCATCCTTGAGTATTTATTAAATGAATAAGGATTTGATTGAAAACCAGAGGGGTGCTTTATATGAAGGCATGACACTCTTTCATGCGTATGCAAACAGCATGGGAACTTCTGAGACTTTTAAGATATACAAGATGAAAGACTAAAACAAATTAGTTTGCAGATTATTCATGTTTGTCTTTAAAGCGCCTTTTAAAAACTACTATAAAAAATCCAGCTCTAGAACTGAGTCCAGGGCTTGAAAATTACTGAGCGTGACAGAAGACTGCTCTCCAAGATCTAGAGAATGGGCCAGTGTAACACTAAGCAGTAATCAAGCACTAAACAAACACGCTGTTTAAATGTGAACTATCTAAATCTCATTTTAATCTAAACATTATTCTCACGTTCTGCTCGTAAAACACATTACCACAAGTTCCTCATCACACCTGATTATATAAAGAGAATAGTATTTGAATTGTATCCTGATGTGTTTTTAGTCACATGCATTCACACTTGGTAGGAAAATGCATCTCTGCTTAGTCAGACTGAAATATCTGTGACAAATGCAAATTTGCTAATTGCACAGCAGAATGTTACTGTCTAGCGCCTATGCTGGCTGGTTGCAGTATGATGTTTAGCATTGTAGTGTATTTAGACATGCTGGAGCATTTGCACTCTGTCTCTGTCTGGACTGAGTCCAAATACTGATTAAAATGTTACTTAGCTTCTTTAAATTCTTCTCTCGCCTCAGAACAAGGATTAAACTGGATTAAGCCTCGATTTTTGTTTCAGAGTATAGAAAGCTGAGATCCGATACTGTAATGTGATGTAAATGTAATTCACTTCATAATAAAATACATGAACTGCTCTTCTAATGTTGAAGCTTTAGATTTACTGCATTATACCAACCGGACAAAGCTCACACTTCTTTCTGGGTGCAACTATTTTTTTGACAATAAGGGAATATGCATTGTGTATAGTTTATATACATTTTCTTTTCTTGGAATATGATTTCTGTCTGTCTAAAATGTACAAAGCTGTGTAAGGCTGCCTTTAATGTGATTTCAAGATAAAGCAAAAAAACAGAACAGAACAGATCACAATATTATACATGGCATCCAATATGGATATTTTTATTGAAACACAGGAGCTCTAACCTCCCCAAGACTCGCCCCCAATTTAATTACCAAAATTACTGCTTCATTACTCCATATGGTAGCGCTTATCAAATGAATATGGTAAAATGGCAGAATATTGTCCATTAAAACCAATAAATCCATAATTCCTGGATTTTCCATTTTCTTTTCTTTTTATCCTCTTCAGTAACACAGATGATGTAAAATATCGTAGAGAATTCTGACTGTGTTTCCCACCCCTAACAGTGCTATATAATTTTAGCAGTACAATGCAGCACAGTTCAGACATGTGCTCTGGCTGTGCTCGGACGGATGGGACTGACCTAATCATGTACCGTACCAACCAATAACAAGACAGCAGGTCACAAGGTTGTGTGTGGCCTGCTTTCTCTCAGATGGGTCAGGTACCTGACACAGCCTATTAGGCTGCTTGCTACCAAACAGAGCGTGCCATGCCAAGGTCAACATGCAGCGGCCGCAGTGTCTGTTCCACCAACGCTCTGGAGGTTTTCTCCATATGAGTAGCATCGCATGCATGACTGTCGCTGTCAGTTTATATTAACAGTTTCTTATACTTATAAAATGCAGAACTACACTGAAATGATACCACTTCCTGTCATATTCCATAGAAAGATGGCTAAAGAATGCTATGCTGAACTACGGTAATATGTAACATGTATGTGGGGTCTCTTGCATTGAATGTAAATGTTTCTGCCAGACTTCATTGTTTGTTTGAATGGACAATTCTAGCCAGATGTCGCCAATCACAATCATTTCCACCAAATGCGATGTTCACTGTGTGTCGTAATGACATATTCCCTGTACAAAGGGGGTTGTGCTATTCCACATCATACATGATAATATCATGAAGACATGCATTAAATATTCTTTACCTCTGTAGTGTTTAGTAGTATCACCCTCCCCTACAGTACCACGCATGACAATGTGGAATAAGGAATGTTCAATGATAAATCTGCACAAACTGAGAAATTAAACGTCCCATCCATGAGAAACCTGTCCATCCATGAGAAACCTGTCCAGTGTTCAACCAACCTCATTACAACCGGAGTGGATGTTCCCAAGTTAACACTTCACAGTCCATTTACATATTGTTATCCCATGACATATGCCACCCAAGTCTACAGTACCAGACAATTTAGGTATAGGCAAACCTCCCCATTCAATTATTATGTTTTCTCCTACATTAACTAAAGTCATCAAGACTATAAAAAAAAAAAAATAAATTAAGAATCATATACTAAACTTTAAAGCGTTAAACAAACAAAAATACTCTGTGAAGCGTTTAGGTGGCTCTTATCTAGGGTTATCTTATCTTATGAGGCTGGTAACTCTAAGGAACATATCTTGGTCTTCCTTTTCTGGGGCGGTCCTGATGAGAGCAAGTTACATCATAATGTTTGATCGTCTTTGAGACTGCTCTTGAGGATACGTTCAAAGATCTTGAAATATTTCGGATTGACAGACCCTTATTTCTCAAAGTAATGTTTTTCTTAACTCTTGACAAGGAACAGCTGTTAACTGAAAGCCATTCCAGGTGACTCTACCTCATAAAGCTGACGGAGATGTGCAAAGCTGTCATCTAAGCAAGAGGTGCTTACTTTAAAGAGTATAAAATATAAATCATAATCTTGTATGTTTAACATTTTTTAAATTAAATATTACCTTGTTTCTCTTTATAGTTTGGATGGCTTTAATATTAATTCACTATGCAGAATTTTTTCAATAATAATAAAAAAAAATCATGAACTTAAGGTGCGTCCAACCTTTTCATTGGTACTAAATATGTTAAAAAAACAATTTATTATGAACTTCATTTAATACCTTTAGAGGTACACTTTATTTAGTGTTTTTTATATGGAGTAATAAGGTTCAGTGGTAGATTAGTGATGGTCTTTGTCGTGTGAATGAACAGGCAAGCTGAATGAGATGCTCTGTAATTGCTAAAGACAACAAATGCTCCATGAGACATGGGCACTGCTGACACTGTTGTGAGTGTGTGTTAATCAGCTCAATCATCATCTGGCTCTGCTTTCGAGACGTCTATGCCCTCTGGAAGCAGAATGAGGTTTGTTTTAATGAAGTCCTCTGGATGAAATATGCAGTGCTCAGCGACAGACAGTGAGGGGACGGTTTCTTTTTCATGGAAAACAAATGAGCAAACAAACCATCTACAATCTGGGCTCCTTTATTATTAAACGCTGAGTAGCAGTCACTACATCCAATTAGCAATTACCAGACATGGAGGGCAAACAGTTGACTGCATTTCTTCAGACACTTCTCTCTTTTGTCTTCTCTCTCTGTTGGAAGCCACGGGACTGTGCGAAAACACGAGCTGGCGTAATTGCTGAGTCAACAAACACTGGGCCTCTTGTGTTCTCAATTTTTTTGATCTGTCTTTATTTTGGCGTTTCCTTCCCTGTGGGTGATTTGAATTCGCAGAGCTCGTCGTCCCCTCTAGGCTCCTTCGACATTGAGTTGATTGACAGTGTTTTGCTTTCATAGCACCCGCGGCTGAACATTGATTCATTTACATGCCTTCCAATAATTAGTGTCGCACCTCTCATTGCCTCAGAAATATCTGTAGGTATGGCAGGGAGGCTAATATGAAGGACAACAGTGTCAGCCGTGCTGGCGTTTGGCAAGGTCCTCAGTAGCGAGCAGACATTCTGTCACCGTAATCCATCTTGACACGCTGACAATATTTTATTCCTTGTCATCTCAGGCTCTCACTAGCGTAGCGCAACATGAAAGTCAAATCAAGTTTAATTATCCACCCCTGGTGTGCATAAACAGTGCAGAAGGGAGCATCTTGCTTGAAAAGACGCCTGAGACAAGGCCTAATTGGAGACGGCACCAAACTTTTGATTTGATCACAAGCACCCGATTCGAATCAGAAAGCCCCTTTAAATATTCTGTACTAGGCAGTTATTCACAAAGCCCTGATATATATATATATATATATATATATATATATATATATATATATATATATATATATATATATAGAGGAGAGAGAGAGAGAGAGAGAGAGAGAGAGAATTTCATAATGGCTGGGACAAGGACACATTTACCTTGACATGTTTCACTGCTCCACAGGTCACAATTCAACTTAATTAAAGTACACATTCCTGTATTTTAATTAAACAGTACCTGCACACATTTAGACATTTGTTTGTGTCTAAATACTTTTTTGTCTAAAACATTTTTTGACATTTAGGCATTTTTGTAGTCTGCAGAAGGAATGGGACAAAATATTGATTTTTGATATATATCAAATCAATGGAATACTAATAAAATGAATACATTAAACCTGTGGTGAAAAGTACTGGTCGTCAAAAACTGAGAAAATTTTATGCTCTTCTGTATCACAGACGCCATAAAGTAGAGCAGAGTATTGTTTTGCGATGTTACTGAGGTTTAGCAGTATTGTAATATCATCATTTTCATGGATAATATCGAATATTAATCGTATAACATCGTATTGCGAGATAACTTATGATTCTCACCCCTAGTCTGTATCTTTTATTGTTCAACATGAGGACAAGGGCTAGTCAGTCAATATCAAAGAAGTTGTTATTATTAAGACTAAAAACCAGCAACAAAAGCATTAAATACACAGGCCAAACCTTATGACTATCAAAATCATATCATATCAATAAGAAGAGACAAGACACTTGTGAGCTCATTAAACACAAAGGGACTGGTAGGTCCAGGAAGGCCTTTACTTATTAAAGCAGAAGAATCTTTACTAGCATAAAGAATAATCCTCAATTGATTGTCGGACAGGAGGTGTGTGAGTATTTGGCATGAACTTCTATCCACAGAAAACATCATGGACACTGCAAACTGCAAAGGCTGAAATGCAAAAAAAACAAACTTGCTCAGGTTCCAATAAATGTCTCCAAACTTTATCCAAATTATTAAAACAACACCAGTGTTTTTTAAACGACTTGCCATTCACCAGATTCAAATCAAATTGAGCATGTGTTCCATATGTGGAAGAGAAAATGCCTCAAAACAAGCAAAAGCTAAAGATTAAAGCTGCATTAATAGCTAGGCAAAACATCCCCAGAGAAGATGCGCACATGGTGATATCTATGAATCATAGATGTATCTATCATTGCTGTGTCCCAAAATTTTTGGTGCCCTGAAATGAAAGAGCTATGTTAAAGAATGTCTAATTCAACATGGTGAAATGGAAATGTATGCAAATACCCTTAAATTAAAGTCTGGAATGTGTACATCAGTCACGTGAAGCAGAGGGGCTTATCCTACAAAAAAATGCGTATTTCTCCTAAATATAGAAACACTAAATAATCTGTCATATAATGTCAAAGGCCAGCTAATCTAAGCTGATGCACTGATTAATCTGGTAGAGTACATTAATTAGACTTATGTAGTCTGCTTTCTGCTTGAAAGAAAGTTTAACACAAATTGCATCTAACATTCTAAACTAATATGACAGTACACTTTATGTAAGATTTTTATATCTGTGTACTTTTTTATTTTTGTTTAGGCAGTTCTTGCTGTGTGTTTTTCTTCTCAAGTAAAACCCCCTAAAGTAACAGGACTTCTGCTTGAGTGCAGTTTTTCAGTCCTCTTGCACTGCTGCTGTTTGGTGCAGGGGCATGTAATCTGTGGAGGGTATAATTTGTGGACTAGACAATCTGAGCTTTTCTGGGTCAAGTTAAAAGACTGTGAAGCTCTTGAGGTCTGTATACAACAGAGCCAATTGTACTGTACCACAGTGCTTTCTTTGGAGGTTTTACCAGAGATGTCTGACAGAAAAAACAACAATCTTACAGTCAGAGTAGGTGTTGTTCAGGTTTGTTACATTTACTCAGCAGTAACATCCTATTCTAATTCTAACACTATTCTAAAAATCACTAAACTACTCTTTCTTTCAAAACCAAGGTCACCCTGCTTTTGTTGGAGTAACTGGAGTCACTACATAATTTTGGAACGCATGAATGAATGCAGAATGTTTGTACTTTTCCCAAAAATATTGGATGCAGTTATATTCTATGGCTCCACCCATCACTAACCGTCACACTCCTGTTTTAAATGCTGCATATGTACACAGACTATACATAACAAGATTTCTGTCAGAACTAATATTGGAAAGATGGTTAATGAAGTAATTTTATTTTTTTCAAGGGCATGCTTCAACCTGCTGCTGTTAAGCCCATCGCACACCAAACATGTTGCTCTTCCAATAAGGAGTTCAAGTGAGAGCACCATAACAGCCGATTTGTTTATATTACATACGTTTATATTTCATAATATTTCAGGCTATTTTTGCGATACCAATATTTTTAGATAAAAAAATAAATAAATTACTGCAACAAAATACATATTAAAATGCAAATATATTTTTTACACTCAATAAGACAAATATAAATATTTTTACACTCAACAGGCACAAAAAATATTCTGTATATAAAAATATAATGCAACAACATAAAATCTACCACAAAATGCATGCATATAAATAACAAGATAACAATTAAAAACAAATAGTAAATATAGTAAATAGCAAAACAAATACAAAATAGACTGATCCTAAGAGTAATGTTAACATGATATGGAGTTTTATTACTGTGTAACAAAGGCGTACGACACGCCCAAGAACCAGTCCTTTCCCAGTGAAAAGTTTATTTTAAAATATTGGAATTCTTGCATTTCATGCACATTTTATGTCAAAACTAAAAACAAAGTCCAGCTGAAGACCAACTGGTCATCCAGACAAAACAGACCCTACGCTTGGAGGCTAGCTTGCTAGCACATTTTTTTTTATCAGGGAGGTTATATATAATTTTTGGTGGTATGGTATAATTTTAATTCAGTGTAATAAAAAAGTACTGCCTAGTGCACTGGAGAACTGGACCTGGAGATCCTCAGTGCTGACACATGTTGATATGTGGTATTGGCACCAATGTACAGACCTGCATTATAAACTATAGTTCTGAATTTTGTTTGCCCTGTGTTGAGGGTCCGGTGTGTGATGATCTTTAGAGTTATTGGTTATTGGCCTCATATGCCATGACAATGTTACCATCACAGATTTATGTTCACTTATTGTAGCCTTCTTTTAAAACTGTCTCTACTAAGACGTCAGTGAGAAAAGCCCCAGACCTTTTCATCAGCACTTCTTTTGTTTTAAAAAAAGAATCAGCAGGATCTAAATTACACTGTTCTGCTGTACTGTAGGAGTACCACTTCTTTTCTCACCTCAGCAAGCCAGTGAAATCCCATTCACACCTCTCAACATTGGGACACATGTTTGAAATTTATGCTCAGAACGCTGGCCAATCACAGCCCACGATTTTCACTACTATGCACAGAAGCCATATCAAAGGTCTCACAGTTAAAAATAGAACACAAGCCACAAGCGGCACAGACGGCACTTCTTGCCGACTATCACCCCTCGACACAATGCGCACAATACGACTTCACCTGGCAATGCTGTATTTACAACCTGATTCTGTCATTCAGCTTCAGCTTTCTGCTGTTGTGAATGAAAACATTATATAGGAATAACAGAGGAAGCTTCAGCTGACACAACACTACAACCTGCAGAAAACGCTTTACAAAGTGAGATGTACTTACTGTGTTGCTCGAGTTCCCGTTTAAATGTAAACCACTGTCAAAAAGTGGGGAGGATGCTCTGCTACTTTGATCACTGGATGGTCCTGGAGAGCCTGAAAACATCAGAGCTTGTTAAATATTGCAGTACAGTACAACCCTGTAACAATGCTTTGTTCTACTACTACTGTGCAGCTTGTGTTTACTAAACACAAACACTGAAGGCAACCGGACACGTAGGCATAAATAAATGCAGGACCATATTTCTGCACAAAAAGTCTTACCATAATGTATGAAAGGTGAACATATATACACAGTACCAGTCAAAAGTTTTCAATGGAATTACATAGCAAACAAAAAAGTGTTTGTCCTCCACAATCCCCTGACCTAAACCCAACTGAGATGGTGATTTGGGATGAGCAGGAGCTTCACAGCATGAAGGAAAAGCAGCAACTTTTGTTCAGCACCCCAGGGAACTCCTTTAAAATGCTAAGAAATCTATTCCAGGTGACTCTACGTCATGAAACCACTGAGATTAAAATACCAAGAGTGTGCAGATCTGTCCTCAAAGATAAATGTAGTACTTAAAAGAATCTAGAGTGTAAAACATATTCTGTTCTGTTTAACAATTTTTGTTTACAGAATAATTTTCTGTTTTTAGTTGACGTTTTTTCCCTAAATGCCAGACAGTTAACTGAAAAATCTTGTACAGTGGAATTAGTTGTTATTTACGGGTATTAACTGGACTTGAAGAGCTTAAATGGTAAAATAAAGAGAAAACAAAATGGTATTGTTTTAAAACTTTTGACCGGCAGTTTTATATATGTATAGTTTTATATATATATATATGTATAGTTTTATATATATATATATATATATATATATATAATGTGTGTGTGTGTGTGTGTGTGTATGTGTGCACTTTAAAAGGCTTTTATGTCACCAGGGAAACAGAAAAAATCCCATAAAACGCCATAATACAGGACCTGCATTACATTTCATGAAAGGGTCTTAGCTTTATGGTGCTTTAAAACTTTGTTGTAGCCCCCTGTAGAGCTCTGCCTGTGAAGATGCGCTGCGAGCGGTGCTTTGAGAGCTCACCTAATGGGAGCTTTAAAAAGGCTGGTGCCTCCCTGAGGTACCTCACAGTGATGGTAACTTCATCTCCAGCTGTTCGGAGGAGATGAACCTGAACAGGAAAGGAGGGAGAGAGAGGAAAAAGAGAGAGCAGTGAGATGGGGGGGGGGGGGGAATAGAGGCTGAAGTCTTTGTAACATAACAGGACTGACAGTCTACATATTAGGAAGTAAGTGTGGGCGATATAGCCCTAAAATAATACCACAATATTTAAAAACATTTATATGACAGCTAGGCATGCATCAAAATCAACCCAACTAAATGAAACATTTGGCCAAAGGGTAAGTACAGAACATAGATTATCGAGGGTTTTATTACTTTTGCCACTTTTTATTATTAAGCACATTAAATAGCATACATTTATTATTTTTTAATGGAGTTATACAAAAATACTACAAAATATCTGAGAATTTAATTATGTTATATGCATTTAATCATTTATTTTGCAACATTTAAGTCAGTTCGAAGTTCAGAAACGCTCCTAATATTAATGTAGCCATTTTTCAGCATAAATTACTCCATCTTTTCACATTTTTTTGCCATTTTCATCTAAATATTTTAATTTGCCAAATAACATTTATAACATATATAACATATACAATATATTATATAAAAATAATACTGTTTAGTAACAACAATGCAAGTAATCAAATAATGTTATGCAACAAAAATATGCCACCAGAATTTTTTCCAGAATATTTAATGCATGCATATAACTATTATAAGCTTTGAAGACAGAATACCACTATTATCATGATAGTGTTTTTTGGATTTTTAAAAATTATAACAACAATATTGTGCAAAATACAAAATATAACGGCCCTAATAATGAGATACGACATATTAATTATACTGTTATAGGAACAGCTAGCTTGCAAAACATTATAACACAATATCAAAATATTAACTACCGTATAAAAAGTTTAAATAACAGTGACGTGAAGTAGATTATTTACAGCAACTGTCATTTAACTAACATTCATTACAGGGTGCATTACATAAAATGGCAAACTTATTTGTCAGAGGTTTGTAGGTACAGGCATCCATTGCGGTTTATTTTCTGTAGTTTATTACTGTAATTTATTTATGTTGCTATATTTTTTTTATTTTATCTGTGGAAATTAAGAAATCTGTTGTAATTCATTTAGGCATATTGTAAAACCCAAATTGTCAAGCATTATAACGAATGCTCCTTCAGATCCGTCTTTCTTTTTAGAACACTGGGAGATGTTTGCAAACCATGTGTTAAGAATCCAAGATGGCTGCACAAAACATGACCACTAGTAAAAGCAGTAGTGTTCTACAGTTAATAAGCACGTCTATCTATTTGTGTCTGAATAAATCGGTTATACAGACAGTACAGTGTTGCACTTCTATCTGTGGACGTGTTTTAAAGATTTTAGTGTTTGGATGCGCACTGTTATATACAGGTATCACTAGCAATGCTAACCTGGGACAACACTAACAGTACTAGCTGATATCTGAAGGTTTAACTGGAACACAGTCTGCCCGAGTGTGACGTCATTCCCAGGCCTGGCATCCCACATCCAAGGTAAATGAACACAGCATCAGATTAACAATCAAATGTAATCCAAGAGAAAGCATGCCGCATTTACAGTTCAAGAAAACTTCCAGGAATAATTACAAAGAGTTCTGTAACCTCAGCTGGGTCTTGATGTGATTGTAAGAGGCTGGCTAACTGCTGCTCAGACAAGTAATTACCCTCTCAGTGTCTGCTAGCTTCAAATTGCATCACCAGCATGCACCAGGATATAAAACCACAGCTCCAACATGTGAAAAGCCAGCGTTCAGCTCATTTATGCTTCTCCATTTCCTAAACAGATGTTTAAAGCTTTTCAAATAGCCCTGATACATTTCGTCCCCTTAACAGGGCCGCTTCAGTACATGATTATATCTGCTACATGCCTTTGATCACATAATCATAACCATAAACAGAGGAATTACTAAACTTCTGAAGGCCAATTTCTCCTCTCTGATCAACTTGAAGTATTCGCAAAGCATTTCCACTGAGGGCTGACACCAAATTAAATTGGGTGTTTTCCCAGAAACACCCCTGTGGAGCCCGCACAAAGTATGGCATCAATTTAGGTCATGCTTAAAAAAATGAAAGAACATATTTAAATCGATCCACTCTGGTTTAACAGGGGGTTAAAACAGTATGGCCGGATTTTGACATTATTAGACCAGAACTGCATTATTAAACGAACAGCCAGATTAACATTTGTCCCTGCAAAGGAATTTTGCTTTGGGTCTGATAAAACCTTCTTGCTTAGAGATTTCTCAGAGGAGTAAAGTTCCATCAAAAACACAGTTCTGACACTTAAAGGGGTCTCTAAATCCTGAAGGGGTCTCTTAATCCTTCCCTATCTTCTTTCATTGCAACTTCAGCTCAAGTCAATGGCAATGCACAAAGAATTTTAGACCCTTGATGTTTGTACCATCTCAAAGTAGCATAAAGGAACTCGAGATTGTAGAACGTGAACTTCTTGTACTCTGCAGAGCTTTTCCAGTGCTCAGTGTAATGTCAAGCAGGGGTCAGAAAATACAAGCAGATATCGTAGGACGACTGAACACACACACACACACACACATCCTAAGTATGGTTTAAATAACACTACCAATAAAGTTCTTATTCTAAGACAATAATTAAACAGGTATCATTGTTCCCAAGGTTTACAAATTATTCCTAACATTAATTAACTATCCCCAAACAGGGGATTAAACCAAATCCTGGACTACGCTTTACATTTAAAGCTCCACTAGGTAGGATTGAGATTTTGTGCTCGCGAGCTCCCCCTACAGTTGTAGAGTGTAATAAATGTTTCAGGCGGATTAAATTCTCTTTTTCGTTTTCTGGCTTTCACAGACATATTTGGTCTCTTTCCAGCTTCTGCCAGAGTGTCTGTATGTTAGTTTGTAAAGAATTAACCTGTTGTCCTTGTAGAACTGTTAGAACTAAAGGTCGGAAAGCAGGTCGCAGTTCTCAGGAGCGTTGGTTGCGGATGCCTCAGAAAACTTACAGAGTCTGGTTTGAGCTCAGAGGAGCTCCGGCACAGACACGACATTTCAATTACGTTTTAAGCTGTAATTTTACTTCTTTAAAAAGATCAAAAATCAAGAAAATCCTACCTAGTGCTGCTTTAAATGAGAAATCTCCATTCAACAGGCCATGTAGTCCAAAACTAGGCTTAATCCCTGGCTAGGGAACTGACCTGAAACAGCTAAAAGGGCAGTACATTTCAGTACAAGTTCGGTACAGCCAAATCAAACCAACAAACCCCTCAACTGCATAATGCAAATTTTGATTTCTAATCACTTTAAACAGACAGTCGTGTAAATTACAGTTGGTTCACCTTAACACCCTGTACAGTCTGTTGTGTGTTAAGCAGGAAAACGTAAACTTTCCATGTTTAGAGTGTTTTAGAACACATACCCTAAAACTGCCTACCAGTTCGCCCAGTTTACCATTATTTTGACATTATTTTATTTGAAACAAACAAAAAAAATTAGGATATCACTTAAATAACTGGTTATTTTTACTGAAATTAGAACAGTGAGTCATACAAAGAAAGAAAGAAAAGAAAACTGAATGCATCTGACGCAATTGCTGCACTCCATTTTACCAGGTTCTACAAGTGGTATAATTGTATTCTCAGAACACTAATCATGTAATATTAGCTCAGGGAACATAAGTTGGTTTAATCCGTTTATTCAGAATGCCTGCATCCCATTACTGTGCCTTCTCCACGTGACTGTTTACCGAACCGTGACATCCGCACCACGAATACACATGTAGCATGTACATCCCTGTTAACAATTTAGGCATGGTAACTCTTACTATATCTGCAATTTTGCAGAATCAGATTGGTTACATAACCTGAGGAAGCATTTCACAAAAGCATGTAACTGAAATGTTAGTAAACAAAGGTCTGCATCTCTTTTTCTGTGGTTTTATAATTGCTTCCCACATGAATTCAGTGGATTCCTTCAGTCCTGAGCTCAGTATCTACACTGACTATTTATTCTAACACTGTGTCTTCATGATGATGCAGCCATCCGTAATGATCATATGATGCCCTCAGTAACTGTCCCTCACATATCAGCGGTCACTCCAGCGACAGAGAAATTGTTAGTGTTTAGACAGCTCGGCTGTGTCAGGTAGTAGTTTCTGAGAGTAAGATCATTAATCACGTCTTTTGACTTCCTGAACGCAGCTGTTTAGCGTGAGAGAAAGAGAGAGAGAGAACGAGAGACAAAAACACATAAAAAGAAGGAAGAAAGAAAGAACAAAAATATAAAAACAGAAAAAGAAAGAAAATGGAAAATGGAAGAGATGAAAACAGGTGAAAGGAGAAATAGAGAGACAGATAAAGCAGACTGAAAAAGAAGGAGAAAACATGAAAGACCAAATCATTAAATAAAAGTTAAAAAAGGATAGAAAGAGAAACAAACACAAAGAAAAAAAAAGAGAAAATGCTAAAGTGAGAGACACAAAAAAGTAAATTGTGAGATAAAGAAAGAGCAAGACACACAAAAGTAAGGAGAAAGAGAAAACTAGGGAAAGAAGAAGAGAGATAGTAATAGAGAAAGTGTAAGTGAGTGAGTGAGGGGCTTGGACAGAGAGAAAGAATAGAAAGTATGTTGTAGTAAATAAAGAAGAGAATAGAAAAGAGAAAACTAAACACAGAGAGAAAATATGTGTAAGTGAGAGACAGAGAGAGAGAGAGAAAGAGAAAGAGAGTGCACTGGAGGGAGAGAGGTATCACAGCCCTCCTAAGGAGTCTGCTGGCTGGGGGTGTGCTTGTGATGAATCTACTCCCTATCGATTTGTTATGGTTCAGGTCCAGGAAGTAAAAAAAGGGAAAGGTTTGTTAGATATAAAAGGACTACATGCGCTTTGGTGAGACATCTGCTGCACCTTTGATCAATGATACATCACTGTCATTTCTGCACTGCAGGCATGAGGAACAGAGGACTGACAAGCAAATACTCACAACTTCTTCATGTGTGCACTTCTCCACATTAATGCCATTCACCTACACAAGACAGGAGGAGTTCTCATTAGAAACAACAGACAAACTTCAAAACAATACCACTGACAGTATTCTATTACTATTAGCCCATAGAGTCAGTAATCAGTAACACAGAACTGTAACATAACTCTATAATATACTACAGAACATTTGCAAAATTCCATGCAAAATTAAATAAAAAGTCACGCTATGAACAGCATTTTTATTCCATTTTAATTCTGCATCAAAAACTTCTAATCTACTTTTCATTCATTTTCATTCATTCACTCACTTCCAACTGTCTCAGTAAGTCCTGCATTAATTGATCATAGTTAGTTTAACCTCTGGGATTGATGAATGTGTTAAAGGGTTAAATTTAATGTTTCTTGATACAGCACAAGTTAGAATCTCTCTAAATCCTCTGCCTCTTGCTATGTCTAACTGGTGGATATGTGTATATTAGGGGTGGGCGATACGGCCCTAAAATAATATCACGATATTTCACGGTATTTCCGCGATAACGATATTCTTGTTGATATGACAATAAAAAAATACACTATACTCTGCAAGAAAATAAATATATATATATATATATATATATATATATATATTATTACATACTATATAATACTGCACACCCCTAAGTGAGATATTAAAAATTACAAGAAATTTATCAGATTTGTAACAAAGGTCAATTATCCAGAATGTCATGATACTAATAATGTACTCAAAATATCTCCATGTATCCAGAATTAAAATAAAATAAATTATACTCTAGCAGCTATATAATGGGAAATTGGATGGGTGATATGGCACAATATTTTAGGGTATAATCCTTCACGGTATTTAAAAACTTTGACGATATTATCGTGTACGATACGATATGGCACACCCCTAGTGTATATGTCATCAGACACACAAATCATTACACTAATTGGAAAGCTACAATTAAAGTCATTCTACAATTATTCACAATTATTCACACTATGGTCAGTTTTACACTAAACAGGCAAACACACAAATTTACCGCTTACAAATGAGGGGCAGATGACACACACACACACAGCAAGAAGCAGAAAATACACTGTATGATATTTTCATATTTGTATGTTGTTTTACTCAGCTCCCGCTCAAACTGGACGACTAAATCATAGGGTTTAAATGTTCGCAGCTCATGATAAAAGAGATAGCAGCTTTAGCACTGTTCAACCGCTAAACATTTTGGTAACAACATAAAAAATGGAAGGCAACTAATGTAGGTAAGCACAGAATTATTTCGTTTTTGAAGAAAAGTTCCTAGACATGTGATTAGCACTTGTTGCTCAGTGACCCAATCAATGCAGTGACATGAACTTGGGTAATCGGATAATGGGAGAATTTTACACAAGTTTACATGAGTCAGGCAACAATTGGATTTTTGCTTTGAAACCAATTAATTAAAAAAAATGTTTTTAACATGTTTTGAACACATCAAGCCACAATATGACATTCCGATTCTTTATATCACTCTAAAATGTTTTATCAGCATCATGTGGGTTGTTGTGTTAATTGCTGCTTGCTAATTTATCTTACCACGGTTTTCACACATACGCAGACTGAGAAAAACTAAGAATACTGTTGTTTAGCTTCTTCAGAATAAGAGAATCACAGAGCGCCGAGTGGTCCAGCGGTTTAAAGCGCTGCCACTATCAGCTGTTCGGCAATGCTGCATCAGCAGCAGCTCAAAAAGAAGCGGTGGCTGGCTGTATGGCACATGTATCGGAGAGAGCATGTGCTAGTCTTCACCCTCCTAGTGTGTTGGGGGATTACTAGTGATAGGGGGAGTCCTAATGAGTGGGTTGGGTAATTGGCTGTGTAAATTTGAGAGAAAATGGGAAAAATCTGGAAAAAAAAAAAACTTTGGGCTGTAGTTCAGGCAGCTTTTGCTTGACCCCCTCTCCTATAAGCAAAGTCAGCAAGGAGAGATAACCAAGTTACTTAAAAGTATACATTTACTGAGAAATACCCTTACTTAGCTTAAATGCATTTCTCTTTATCAGATAACTGAATAATCTGTTTATAATCTACTTAAGTAGTGTATGTAAATACACTCACTATCAGAGTCTACAAAACAAAAAATATTGTACTATAAAAGTCTAACAAGTTCTGAAAAAAATAGTAGAAGGTGACTGCTGGTAGAAGTAACAAAACTAATTCCAATGTCTATAGAGCGATTTTTTGCTCAGATTCAGCAAAATGCTGCAAAACTGACTATATGTAACATATGACAACGCTAGTCAAAGCCTCACTTGGACTGACTGGAATAAGTGTCATGCAGTGAAATTACATGAGCAAATTATCCAGACACCTCAACTACCATGCACACATTGTTGATGCAGTCATTCACTGTAGACACACACTATGTATAATCTCCAAAAAAAAGCACTGTCAACAGAATGAGATGCTCTGGAGCAGCCACACATTAGCCCAAGGTCACCGCGCCCTGTGCCAAGATTTGGCAGCTTCAATCCAACACTGAGCTCCTGGGCAGAGTAAAGGCAGGCTTTGGAGCAATAGAGCACCACTGAATACATCTGGGATTAGTTCAAGTGCTTCTTTGGGATTTAACTGTCATTATCCAACATGAGTTGTATTATTAAATATAGAATGAATACTATAAGGGGACATCTTTATTGTTTATTAAACACAATTCAAGAGATTTCGATTTTAATCAAAACAGGTATATGTGGTGTAACTGTCCAAAAGTTCTAACAAAAACAATAGAATAATTGAGTGTGTTTACATGCGCTCAACAATTATGAAGTTTACTTCACACCATTATGAAAAACATTTGTCTTAGAATATTTTGCAAAAAATCTGATTATTGCCTTAATGATATAAACCAATGTTTTCCCATTATCTGATTAACCCAAAAAATCGTTTTTAATTCCAATTCAAATAATTCTGATTTTTTCAATTTAATTCACACATCTTTTTATATATTGTACTATATTTAACTGGTTAAAAATTACAGCCATTTTAAACATAGTCCCGTCATCTTCATAAGACCATTAGTAATTGGACAGTACACTGAAAAGCAGATTTACAGCAGATGGGACCTTTCCCCTGTTATTTGATGGGAAATTAAAGAGAGTGATAGTTATTTATCTTAATAAGCTGCCCAATCAAAGAGGTGTTAAAACAAAGCCTTCTATTGCTATTGAGTTCTTCCATCTGATTACCCAAATATCTTTCAATTACACTTCTAATAACACTAAAATTCATACTTTAACAGTCAAACTTACATTACTCTATAAATGTTAATATATTTATATATTTACTTATATAATGTTAAACATATATAACAGGATAAAACTTGTGAAAATTGTGCAAAAATGATTATGGAAACATAATTTAAAATCAATGTGATATATAGGATTACATTAATGTAAATATACCACACATTTAATCAGCTTTAATACAATGACTTTGACCTCTTTGAAATTAATTTTTCGCAAACCCATATAGTTTACATCTAACGTATCAGCAAAGAAACGCTCAGAATGCTAAGACTAGTGCAGGGGAAAATAGGACAGTTTTTCAAATTAGAAGATGAAAGGTTTAACATTTCATTACGCTGCTTCTTTTCTATTTGAGGCACTCAAGGTAACAAGACCCAAAAAATGATTACCCTTTTTTCAAATGCCTCATTATGGCTATTCTTCAGATTTGTATAATGAGATCAAAGGTTAAACCTGCAGTCAAACCTGGAGAAAATGAATCAGAGGAGGAAATCATTAGAATGCAGGGAGCACATTGCTCTGACATGCACCTATGGCCCTGGGCAGTGTGAAGAATAAGAGTGAGCTAATGCTCGCTGCACTAACCTGTAACACGGCATCGCCGATAAACAGCATTCCTGTCTGATCCGCTGTAGGCCAGACACACAGGGTCAAAGGTTAATAGAAACATTAGAATATAATTACTCATTTCATATGTACTAATGTGATGGAAACGGCAATCCGCTATGGCAGTTGATGAATCCCACCATAAAGCCCTAAGCACTCTGATAGACAAGGCTGAATTTAATCCAAATTTCACAGAAATCTGGAATTTAGTTAATTTTATCATGACTGACAAACACAATGGGACTTTATTAGCTTTCTGAACAGCTCCATGCGACTCCAAAAGTTTGCATGAATTAAAAAGAGACAAACTGTCTCAGAGGCATTAGCTACGCTGAAGATGAGAGAGGCTAATATTCTTTTACTGCATGTTATAAAACCTCCCAAACCATAATCAAACCATTAGGAAACAGCTTTCTAAAACTTGCTATGTGAGCCTCTTTAACAAATAACCAAATATTAACCATTTCTCCTTTTGAGAGAATTCGGTTATTCTTTCCTTTTTTATTTGAAAATCTTCTTTACATTTAAAGAAGAAAAAAGTGCCGTATCAAGACTTATATTCATTCATTAAAGAACGACCTTAAAGTAGCAGTTCTTGATAAAAACAGTAGTATTCCTTTGTAAATAGGGGAAAAATACTAAAATAAATGGCATCCATGGGTTTCTGCTGCCGCTCTGTTTTTAGACAAATGCCACGACAGCTTTTTCTGATTACCTGAGTAAATGTGGTGATGCTAATGGCACTGATACAAAAGCTACTGTGAATGTCAAATATCAAAACAGCAAATTCAGTCTTTATCTGCTTATTTATGCATCAATAAACCAAACGATACACAGAGACACATTAGAACTAAAGAAAGCTGTCTATGTTAAAAGAGAAAAAGACTGAGTCCTTCAGAATTATCTACTCTGTACCGCAATGCAGGCTTTAAAAAAAATTATTCCCATGCTCAGTGGAATAACACACTCTCAAAAGAGAAATCTCTAAATCCCCCAAACTTACAGAATGTCACTTAAAAATAAAATAACTTACAGCCATAAAGAAAAAAAAATGATTTCTCCCAAAAGGAAGAAATGATTGATATATAGTTATTTGTTGGAAGGGCTCCTACAACAGCTCCTGCATACTCTGCACTGGCATGTTTGTTTGATGCAACAGAACATATGGCTCCACGCCTGCTTTGGGAGCACTCCAGTCATTAGTTCTTGCTGAGAGATACTGCAGATGTAATGTCTAATGCTATAGGCAATCGTTTCACACCTTTCTTCATCCTCTTTCTTTTGATTGATGAGACTGTACCATAGCTCACTCAGTCACTCTGCAGGGTTCTCCTGGCTGCTCTTAAAAAGGCAGGCTGAGAGAAGACTCAAGTTCATGGACGATATGCAGGCCTGCATCCAACCTACCATTAATAAAGGGAGAAATATCTAATCTATTGAGTGTGTCTGCCCATGAGGAATCTGGCACAGGGAGCCACTAGAAAAACCATCAGCCTGCAGACAAGTATCATTACTGGCATGAGAGAACTAATGTGGTTGCTATTGTGTAGAACACTTAGAAAAAAAAACAAAAAAAAAAAATGTTCTCACATACTCACATACACTGATCAAGCATAACATGTAACTTTCTTTCTACACGTTATACTGTTTTTGCTACACTGAGCATATAGGATCACTTAGTACTTCTTTAATTACAGACCGTGGTTCTGTATCTGTTTCATAACATACTTTATTATCCTCCTTTCACCCGCATGTTCAATGGTCAGGACCAACATAAGGCCACCACACAGCAGGTGTTATTTAGGTGGTGGATCTTTCTCAGCACTGCGCTGACACTGACATAGCAGTAGTGTGTAAGTGTGTGTTGTTCTGGTATAGTGAATCAGACACAGCAGTGCTGCTGGAGTTTTTAAACACTGTGTTCTCTCACTGTCGACTTTCTGACACATTGCCTACCTACTCAATCTTGTAGATATAAAGTCAAAGACAGAAGCTCTGTAATCTGTTGCTGCACATTTTGTGTTGGTTATCCTTTAGTCCTTCATTAGGGGTCGCAGGACCCTCCCCACAGGACTTTGCCCACAGGACACTGTTGATGGACTATTCACAGCAGCACTTCTGTGTCTGATCCAGTCACACTAACACACCATCACCAAGTCTGCATCTAAAGTCTGTAATTACAGAACTACAGTGTGCCCCGACGCTGTATGCTCAGTGGAGCTAAACATAGGTTAATGGGTGTAGAAACAAGGAGGTGGTCATAATGTTATACTTGATCAGTGTACACACACACACACAGGCATACCTTCACCTTCACCCACAGAAGACCCACAGAATTTGTAATGGATGCTGTTCCCTTTCTCTCCTGGATGAGAGAAGCTATTAGTGGACCAGATATTCAGAATTCCTGTTGCATGCTTATATGAGGCCTTTCATTTTTCATGGTTCAGAGGCAGCATAAGAGCCACAACTCAACCCTGGTGCTTCTGTACACTTGGGATAAGCAAACCAGTTAGGGTGACGGCCTCTAATTACACGCTTTCAAACAGACTGCCTTTTCAGATCCACTGGATTCTGGCACGGGCTGTGGACACTTTAAATTACAAACTTAAAAACAGTTAATCACTGTTGATAGTTGGAGGAGTAAAATCTACTTCTCGCTCAAGCCTCAGCTAATTTAGTCGTGCAGTAAATGGGAATTAAAAAAAAGAAAACTCAATAGTGCCTCACCTACTTGATCTTTGAAAATCTTCGAAATGACCACAGGCACTTTATGCTCAGCTCCTCCCTGAAATAAATAAAAAGTCCATCAAGGTGATTTGGTTGTACACCTACCGCCCACTCATTAAGGACGCTACACTTCATAACTTCAGAACCATCCAACGCTATTGCCTCATCAAAGTTTCCTCTGGATAGCATAATAAGCCTTAATCTTTACTACAAAGCTGTCTTTGATCCATTAAACAGTCGTATTAAAGAATCATCCTTCTAGTCTGTGCTGAAGACTGATAATCTTAACATAACATAATGATGCTTAGTTGACTTTTTTTTTTTACAAGGATTTTATGTCAAGGGTAGGTAGAGATGGAAGATATCAGTAGTCAGATCTGCAAGGCCAGTGTTCCAGCACAGTTTGTTTTTCATCATCATCATCATCATCATCACCCTCATCATTATCATCTGCTAGAAGGGTATAAAGCCCCCACTATTGAACTGTGTTTGAAACTGTGTTCTCTCGAATAATGGTGCTCCTTCCAATACTTCTGGAATAAGTTGGGGAGTTTAGGATGAGGTGACTTGGGTAAATGCAATCAAATCCTCATAGCAATGCTCCAAAATTTATTAGAAAGTCTTCCCTGGACAGTAGGGGTGTCACGATTCTCTAAATCCTCGATTCGATTTTATTTCCGATTTTAGGGTCACATTTCGATTCGATTCTCGATTTTCTTTTTTATTTTCTTTACAGCAGAGAGGCCTATAACAGTTTTAGATTAGTCTATGGTCATTCATTGGTTTGATTCATAAAATTTACAATATCTTATTTCAAAAGGTGGGCTTGATATAAGTGATGCAAAGTGATACAAGTGATCTGTAATTCACCACATTAGATACTAAGGGTCAAATTTTTATAATTTAATTAGGATATATTTGCAATGCCATCTAGTGGCTTTTTTTGGTAGCAGCAGTGTGCACTAATAAATAAGCAATGTGCAACATAAAATAAATAATAAATAAATACGGAAACAGACATGTACAAAATAATAGAACTTTAAGACTTTTTCAGTCCCTGAGAATGACAAGTTTTTTTCTTTAACAAAGATATATTAACTTTATCTGAGAGAAAGATGCTCCTTAAGGTACCAAAACTATTAACATATTTGAGGCTAGACAAAACAACTGTTATTTTTATATTTTCAAGTTTTTCTTTATGGAGATGAGAATGTTCACATTCTCTGGAGAAAGGGCTGCTCTTTGAGCAGTCACAATGTCCGCGGTGTCGGCTACAGTGTGCTGCGCCATTTGCGCACAGTGCTGCGCCATTATGAGATTTTCTTCAGTTAAGTTATTATATCTATATATAGCTTTTCTTATTTTATTTGAAATTTTCTTTAAATCTGGTCTAAAATGTTTAATGAATAACTTAAGAACACCTAAATCAACTGATCTGAAGATGTTGATTTAATAGGCATGTTTGAACAAAGAAATCAAACTATGCTGAACACAGACCTTCCAGGACCTGGACTAAATATTGTCACTGTCAGAAAAAATATGTATCTCCAAAATGGCAACTTCACAAGAGAAGGAAAATTCAAAATTGAATCAGTGTTAAATATTTTATTCTAAGACATTGTAGAGCATTTCTATTGGTTTATTAGGTGAATTTTGATCATATTACAATTTAATTACAAAATAGCTGCCGTAGTCTAATTAAATAGAAAAGTAAAACACTGCAAAAACTGAGATACAAGCTAATTTTTTGTGAGAGCAAAGATATACACAACTTTATGTATTATAAAGAGCAGACAAAATAAACCTACTTTGATACTCAAACCAAGACCCCCAGCTGTCTGTCTTCGGAGTACAACGGTTCTGTGCTTTAAAAAATGGGAATTTAGTTGGTAAAATTATAAAGGAATCAGGTTCATCAGGATGACACATCTGACAACGACAACACAGATAAGTGGACAGTCATATTCTGATTATACATTTACTCAGTACTAGTCCAAACATGATGATATTTGTGAGTAATTCAGTGTACACAATGCATCTAATGTGTTTCTTTCATTGTGCAAAGACAGCACTAGTGTACTGAGGACAGGCCAATTGATGTAAATTGTGAAAGATGATGTGTCTCATTCTTACAGACTATGCATTCGAATGAGCTGCTTGACTGGGACAGCAAATGTAATGAAAAATATTCTAATGCCTGGCTTTTTTTGCTGATCCATTGAAATGTGTGTGAGTATAACACAGCAACTCTCTCACAACACTGCACTGGTACTTCACTAAAGGTCAAAGCTCAACTCTTGACAACCATCTAAAAAAGCTAGAGCATCAGTGAAATGAAATCTTTTTGGAGTATAAAGCCTTAGTACTTACGTTTAAGTGATGTCCCACACTGCCTAAGCAGACCACATCCTGTTTCTGTATGATCAACATTTCTTTTGTTAACTTTAAACGGATGTCGTAGGTATTATTGGCGTCTTCGTCATAAAGCAGGGCAAGTCCGGTTTTTGTCTGCAGAACAGAGTGGGCAAAATGCTGCGTTAGTCAAACGATTTGGGATTAGAGCTAGTCAGTATGCAGTGAATAAAGAGTTTTACATTTATTAAACCCCCTCTCTACACTCTAAACTGTATTAGTCTCAATAGCTGCTGATCCAACACGTTCCATTTGCGATATGTTTCTGCTTTCAAAAGCAAACAGAGGATATTGAACAGCTTACACTTTCCAGTTGCCTCTGAAATTTATCTTAATTTAGAGAAAATGCCAGTTGAAAATAAGAAAAGCATCTAAGCAGTAAGCATATTAAGAATTTCTTGCAGTGGACAAGCCAGAATTAAGCTACAGAAAACAATAAACAGGATTAGAGAGGTCCTGATCCGGGTATTTTGCCCCAATCCGATCAGAGGTTCAGCCGATACTGATCCGATCCTGATCCGATCTTTGTGTTAGAATGAGTAATACTCCCACAGAGTTTAGATTAGAGGTGCTGTTGATTAATCACTTTAATTTTAGTAACAGTTCACATAATGGAATCAGATCTAGACATCCCTAGACAGGATAAATTAACAGCATGTTTAAGTACAAAATACTATGGTTTAATTGTAGCTCTATTATAAGCAAAGTACAACCGCAGACTCAAAACTAAACTCATTTATTTACCTTCTGAGAACCCTCCTCTCCAGTGTTAGCGTCTGGGCAATAATGTCAGCTAATGGAACCTTAAAGACACCAGAGGACACTCTGGATACTATGGTTAAAACACAGATTCTGAACTAGAATAGCATTAAACTAGGCGACACACAATCTACTAAAATGGGCCTGGATCGGTAACTCTAATCAACAGATCAGATCGGGTCACCACCAAACATAACACATCAACAGCTTGTTTAACTGTAAAATACAATGATTTATTTGTGCCTCCATTATAAGCACAGTGCTTATAATGAAGTGCTTTACAGAATCTAAACTAAACTCATTTATGTACCTTCTGAGAACTTTCCTTAATGCCAATGTTAATGCCACTGTGAGGACACTAAATGTCCTTTAATTTGTCAGCAAGAAAGTAAATACAACAAGAAGGTTCTGTGTTCCAGACCAGCATGCATTTCATTGCAATTTAGGATGGAATTATATTAGATCATGTTCTCAGCACAAACAAACCGCTGCAGAGTTTGTTTGAGACCGGACCAAGACCATGACTCGACCCCTCTCACAGGTCTCGTGTGGTTGTTTTGGTCTGTGTCTGAGTGTTGATTACTGTTTTCACACATGACAAAACATACCACACTATAACCAGTGTCTGTTTTAACCAAACCAAATAGTGCTGGTGTGAAACCATTATAAATTATGTCTAGAATGGTCACTGTAATAAGTGGTTTAGATCAAGATATCCCTAAACAGGAAGCATCAACTGCATGTTTGAGTGTAAATGGTGTGATTTATTGGGTTTTCACTACAACCAGATCACAGAGGCTTAATTTTTCTTCTGGGTTGGGACTGAGGCTTGTCTGCTTGAAGGGGTTAATTAAAAATATACTACAGAAAACTCCCTTTCAGGTCTGCAACACTTTGAAATGTTGTTTCAGGAAAATAAGGCGCAAAGGACAGATAACAAGAAGCTTTACAGGCTGAGTTAATTTAGTTACACTCAGAAATTAATCCCAAGAGCACATTCCTGTAGCTGTTAAATTGAAAAATATTCCACAGAACGTGAGTGAAATATAAACAGGTCTGTAATGATCGTGAACGGAGAAAATGGAGGAAAGTAGATTTCCCATCCTGGAACCAATCTTTCTTCAAGTGGGAATTCGAGTAAGTAGAGTGTCAAAAGCAATCTGAGCACAACTGCCTGTGCCTCACTGCCTAATTTATAGAGATCCTCGCTGTCAGCAATTCTGTCCGTCTCTGTACTGACCTTGCTATGACAAAACACAATACAAAAAGACTGCGTTTTTTTAATAGAAAAGATCACATTAAAACGATAGATGTGACACAAATGTTTTAATTATATTCACACTTGCAGGTCCCTGTGAGGATGACATTGATTCTTGTAGTTGCTACTAGATCTAGAGCCACTTTGTCCGGGCCTAGTTCTCTTTCCTGGCACCGGGAGCATTTCTCCCATGAGACACAGAGATTTAGGTCAAGTGACTCCCCCTCTAGCTCCTGAGGGAGAGGATAATTAATCAAAGTTTTGAGTCATGGTTTGACTCTGTGAGAACACTGGTACAGTATGCACTAGGGGATCACCAGTTGGCTCTGTATGTGCACCTCCTGGGATTCAAACTGCTCTGCTAGAGCGGCACAGCTAGCACACTCCAGCAAATCTCTGCGAGGCTACACCCTATTATAAACTTCACTGCTGGCCTGCTGACCCATGTGATCATTTCACAACAAACAACAATTGTTGGCTAATGAACAATTATCACATAAGGGCAACAGGATTAGAACCCAACCAATATAAACATACCATCACCTGCCTACTACTACTACTACGCTGTAGAACTCCACAAGACCTCTGAAGGTGGCAGATTTTAGCATCAGCTTCTTTTAAAATAAAGATTCTTTTTTTTTTTTTTTTTTAGGTAAAACACCCACTGATGGGACTTCTTATTTCAGCACATCCCAAGAGTAAACAATGCCTGTCATCCACCTGATATGAAAATAAACAGGACTCATGAGACCAGGTGTCCTTTTTCCACTGCTCCAAGATGCAGTTTCTAAGGGTGCTTTTATGCCTACCTTGTTTGGTCTGGCCCTTTTAATTTTTCTCTTTGGTCCATGTTTGGTCTGCCCAAAACCCTAGTTCAACTGAACCATTGTTCTGTTTGTCTGCAGCTTAAAAACTCTATTTTCCAATGGTTCTGACACTTGGTTCTGAACAATTACTGGAAGTTGCAGGTAGGCATGACACGATAACTTTATTTGTTTGGACGGTATATACTGTCCTAAAAATAATTGCACTAAAGAATATTACTGTCATTTTAATGCCAGTAAAATAAAATAAAATAACAGCATAATAATGCAGATAAAACCTTTTAAAAACAATTATCTGCATTTCAATGCAAACATTGAAACTGGAATATAAATGAAAAAAATTCTAAATAAATAAATCATTAATATTAAGGTTAGTAAACATTATTAGGGTCATGAGCATCATATGATATTGTAATTATCATGTCACACCTTGAGTAAGGCTATTTAATAGGGATGCAGCGAATATTTGGTAACTGAAAATGGCAGACAAAATAACATTGCAGCTTTCTTTTTACCATAGGATAGTTTTCAGCAGTGGTGTTTGGCCCACTCTCCGCCTGTCTCCTACCCTGGTGTTGCATGTCAGAGCACTGCTGTATTCAGAGTATATGACATTCTGCATACAGCCTTCGGCTCAATGTTCCATTTTGTACAGTTTGGTTTTCAGCCAAAAAGTTTTATTTCAGTACATTCCTACTAATTAACAATATTCTGCCTCAACAATTAATCAACAGGGTCACCCATTAACAACAGAAGAAGAAAAACAACCAGTATTTTGTGGAAATCCAACTCCCCTTTCCACCTAACTGACAACAATCTCATGCAGGAAGGTTCTATAGCTCGCTCTGTAAACTGCAGTTTGAAATGAATTGGACCTATATAAATATATAATGTATACACACACAAAATCATGAACATTGGTTTAGGCTTGGTCCAGCCTATGTGGTAAGAAACACTTATTTGCACAGCATTGGATTTGTTTGACTTAGTTTGGCCACTCTGACTGGTCTGTGGCTACACAGTCGCCATCATGGCAGGGTGTGATGTACTGTGTACTGTGTGTTGTGACACATTCCTCCTGTAACCTTCATTAAAAATGGATGTAACTTGAGCCACAGTAGCCTTTTTGTCAGTTTGACTCAGATGAGATTGCATTGTTACTCTCACACATCAATGAGCACTGGGTCAAAATCCTGTCACTTTTTCATGGTATACCTCTCCTCAGACCACTGTCAGTTGAGAACAGCCCACCAGACATGCTCCAACTTGTCTGGCCAAAAGGTCTTTACCCCAGCCTGACCAATCTGTCAAATATACAGCTCTGTGCAAAAGGTTTAGGTAGCTGACTTGCTGCAATAGTGGCATCCTTGTATAATTGTATGACAGATTTATTAAGCTCTTTACCAACCATTCATTTACTAATGTTGGTATGGCTACATGCATGATTTCCAACACCTAGGGCAATTGGGATTTTGTACAGATTATGGGCAAAACTTGTGTGGATATCCCAATATCAATGTAAAACAATAAATTAGTTTAAGCTCAATAAAGGTTTTGAAAACGTGGCTCTACCTCCAGCCTTAATATGTCACGTGTTCAGTCTGCAGTATGATTTGCTCTCTCTTTTGATGTATGTGGGAAATAAAGTTTAAGTTTGCTGTCATTTACAGCCTTCCTGCAGCACTCTTAGGAGGTTCCTTAACTATTACCAATAAGCTACAAAGAAGGAGTCTTCATAGAACAGTTCTAATAAACTGCCTTACCTTAACTACCTGACTTTAGGAAATTGGTGCAGTTAGCAGTTACTACTGGCATCTGTACTAAAGTGATAATGTGTGTTGATGCCCAAAAACTACTACACAGTACTATATGTTCTAGATCTTAACATGCACCACTGCACCAGTGTGCATATACTGACTTTTTTTACTGAGTGGTCAAAATGTTTTGATTGTTTAGATTTGCTTAAAATAGCCTTCACTTTAAAATATAGATGCAAGTGCACCCCACCATGGATTTGACAGTGTCTGGAATGTGTTTTGCCATGTAAACCACTACAAAACACACCCATATCAGTACTCATATCATATTCTTTTAGTAGAATATTCGATGAGTTCTGGATGGATGTTTTTGGCTGGAGAGATTGTGCAGCTCTTTGCCAGGCTGAATATATCTTGTGTTTCACTGTAAAGGTTATAAAGACAGTGCAGAATCAGGAGAAGCCCCAGAGAGCAGGCCTTGCTGCATAAAATCACTGCTCAGAAACACTGAACACTGTTTCCCATGCTACACATCGCAACAGCTTTGCAATGCAGCATAGGAAACATGGGAGCTGATGAGGAGCAGATGTGGTAAACTCAACCAAGCAGCAAGTGTCATGTATCTACTGACACTTTCTGCTCCGCTTTTCTATCTAGTAGGCTACCTCAGTCTGAGGGACAACGTGATTTCAAGCTAGCATCACATTAAGGTCTTTAATTTAATTTGGGGTGCACCAAATATTCGGAACTGAAATTCTTTAACTGAAAATGACAAAAAAGCATTTTTGGTGTCACAAAATATATAAATATGATTTTTTTTAAACCCGGCAGAAGACCCACACTCTTGCCTACTGCCTCGTCCCCTGGCGGTGCTGTGTATCAAATCAAATGGCAGTTCACTTTTATGTTTTACTGGCAAAAATGAAATGAACTAAAAAGGTGAGCATCACTTATCACACGTGGAATTAGTTTACTCAGTTTTCTACCTCTTCATAAAAAGAGTCTGTTTTCCTGCTAAAAGGTTCATATAATTAATTAGCAATTATATTATAATTGCTAATTAAAACAATCCACACTTTGCTGTTTGATTTGTGCAGCAAAGTCTGTCACAGCATCTTCTCTAAGAATCTGGGCACTGGCTTGCCTCAATCAAAGCAATTTTAGAAGGAGACTGGAGGTCAACTGCTGACTGGAGATCAGACCTGATAATGTTACACTGCTTCAGGGCTGGTTCTCTCACTCTCTTAGCCAAGAATATCATCTTCCCCACAGCTAGGACAAGTGAAAATAGCTTTTACAACAGGATTAAGAGGTAACTGTTTATTCCAAAGAGTCATTTAAAAGGGAATCATTGGCATTTATGTCACACTATGTGACTTTTTAAAAATATAAAACAATATACAGTCACTTTAGCAGCTTAATGTAAATCTGATCTACCTACATTCAACAACTGTTCACCAAATCTGACTGGGAAAATATTCACATGCATTGAGGCTAATTGTTTTACCTTTATGACTAACTGGTAGCTCTTAGCTGTGAAGTGTATAATAGATTTTCTCTATCCCAGAGGGTAATCCCTACAATGATGATGAGAAATGACGGCCACCTTCAATCCTGCACCTTTTTAGTATGGATGCAACAATACCAGTTTTTCTGCCAATATCAAGTACAAATACCATTACTAATCTTTACTTGAATCTTGACTCAAAAGTGCCTATTAATCCTAATTGCCACTATGCAGTCAACACGGGCAAGTAGGAAAAAATAAGAATCCTTTATCAAAAGTCATAGGACAGGATATTATCATGTCAGTGTATGTAGCCTCTTACATCTCATTGCCTTTCCTCACTACAGTATGTGCACAACCTGGTGACATTTAATTTGAAAGACCTCCACATAATCAATATTAATATGAAATCTGACAAAGACAAATGATTTCATCACCAGTGTCATCTTAATCACCATCTTTTATTTAGCAATTATTCTTATTGTCTTTAAAACATCAACATCTTTAGGAAAGACACAACAAGCTTAATTTTAAAATGCCAAGATGTGCATTAAAATTCACACCTGTCCTGAATCAAAATAGAAATGAGCAGAAGAGCAAATATGGGGCGGGGAAGAATAATGATGGAAGGCTAGAGGCCCTTTTATTGGGTCAGTAAACATATGAGGACAGCATTAATACAGTGCCATCCACTTGATCTGTGGAATAATTGCAGAATCATTTGCTGGTGGAGATTTATTACAGCTTGTCTGTAGGTGTGATAGCGGTGTAAAAAGCCACTGAGGAGGATTAGCGTAAGCCAGTGAAATGGCACACCTAATGATTTATTGTGCACATAGCTAATACTGCTGGATGGGGCCCTGCTAACAACACATGCCCAGTTGTAAGTATGACTTCTAATCCTGAAAACAAGAAATATAACACTACAAGACAATAAGCATGGTAAACATTTGGAGTAGTAATGTGCCAAAATTAAACATTAGGACTAAGGGTAAAAAACATGCTCCCAGCAGAAGCATAACAATGTTTAATTTACAATATTTATAGAGGAAGTTGATTATACAGAATTCTGGCATCAATGTTTTTTTTTGTTTTTTTTTGCTATTGATAAAATACTGTTGAATCAATAATAATTTAGACATCAAATTGCTAAACTTGAACGAACATTTACTAAACACTGTTTTTCGCACTGATTTGTTTCCTGTAAGCCCTCTGTCTGCAGTGCAGTAAATAATAATAAATAATAAAAAATAAATAATAAAGTAAAATAACAGTAAAAAAAACTATGTAAGATTTTCTGCCTTTTCAAAAATGCAATTAGTCTGCCTGAACAATCAGCTGACCGATTAATCAGTCTACCACTATTCATGATGCCTCATATTAGCAAATCCCCATTCTCCCAAAGTCACAAACAGTACACAAAACTCATTTGCAACAATATTTGCAATAATCAACTGCTGGCCACTGTTGAAAATATGGAATTTATGAAATCTATTTGCAGTAATAACTGAAGAACTCATTGCTAAGTCATTGCTATGCATTGGAAGGGCACCAGCCACAAAATGAAAACTCTATTTTGTTGAAGGTAAAGATAGGCAGCAGGTCTTATTTCATAATGCCTCAGGGGAATCAAAACGTGCAGTCCATGCATCTCCCTACATATAGATCTAAATGATTCATGCCTCCAAGCAGCTTCAATTCCAGTTCAGAATGAACTACATCAATTACTGAGGGCATTTCATTCAAGTAAGGTTCAGGTAAATATAATGCATTATTTCAGTGTATGGAAATGCACTAGAGGTAAAACAAATGTCAACATATTGACAAAAATGCCTAATTTATCATCTAAGATGTTTGTGTTGCATGCATGATATGAACAGATTTTCTCTAATAAAAAACTAAAATACATCTTGACCTCAGGAATTAAGCTCTTCTATAGAAGTCAGTCGTTTAATGTTAGTGTTGTTGAACACTATAAACAAAATAACTGTTGGAGACATAATGTAGACTATGTTCTGTTTTAAGTTGTGTTTACACTTGTTCAGTGCACACTTTAGACTACACAACTTTTTTTTCTTGTAATTGGGAATTGGTCAGTCATTTATGGTTTGCACACGACACAAAACAGGATCATGAATTACTAGGCCTGTCCCAATAATTGCAATATCGATTTATTGTACAATAAATAATCATGACCTCAAATCATTTTTGATAATCGTAATGTTGTCTACTGTGTTTTTTGTATATTTGTTCACATATATAACGACGAACAGTATTTTAGCCAGTCATGTTTCAATAACTGTGACTTCATACACAGAGTGTGGACTAAAGTAGGTGAAGAAATAAGTATATAATTCCCAAACTAATTATAACAAATGATTAATTCAAATTTTGTTGTCTTTAAAAAGGGAATACTTGCATTTTTATGCTATTCTGTCATTATGTCAGTGGCATTTAATAGTCTTAAAATTACAAAAATATCGTTTATCGCAATAATTTCTGGGTCCATATGTCGTCCACAAAAAATTATCATGACAGGACTATGAATTACACAATCTTTCACCAGGAGGAAGCCTTTCACACAGCAAGCCTGGCTACTATCCAAAAACACATGCAACAGCAGATGTAATGCTATAATTAATTTTCAAAATTAGTGTCTAGTAAGTAACAAGCGATACAAGAGATCTGTGTGAGAATTTGCAATGAAAACAGAGAAAAAAAGAAAAGAATATGGATGAGAAAATAGATAAAGACAGGTGTGTATAACTCCACCCTCAGATTTTCCCTTACCCCTTGTCTTGCACTCACAACCCTTTTCACACTGCCGGATTTACAGTCGTTGACAGGTCCAGACATCCAACCTGCTTGATATTTGTTGCCGACTTGTGAGGCTTCAGCAATCACTTGGCAAGCTCTCACACTGCATTTTTCAGTCTTTCACACACAGTGACTGCCGATTTGCCTTTGACTTAAGGGTTTTGTTAGCAATTTACAAAAACAGTTGGCGACTGGAAAATCGGTAGTGTGACTTCAAATTACTGCAGTTCTTTAGCGTGTTTTCTGGATCTGGGAAACACAGGGCACCCTCTTGTCTGTTTGCTCTAGTTTGTATTAGATAACCAGTTTGTAAAAGAGAGTTTCCCCCTTTTTTCATTTTTTCATACAGGTTAAATGTAATCTATCCATCCATTCATCCATTCTTTAGTCATCAATTACAAACAAGTCAGTTAAAATAATTAGTCATGTGGCCATGTATAATTTTACTCTATAAGGATTTACTAATTTTTTGATGTCCAAATGAGAATTATTTGAAAATTCTGCACTTTTTTCCTGTGAATCATAAATCAGTTTCAGCAGTACAAAATTAAACATTACTGTTTATGAGAGCCTTGCTGAAAGACATTGGAAAGTTTCTTTAGGATAAAGCCAGCCTCATCCAGAAGTATGTTTTGCTTTATTCCAGTTCCATGATTTTACATTCTAGAATATACTTTTATAAATTGCATTCATTGTTATTCTGGACAAGATACAGTTATGTATACATATCAGATGTTCATTTATAAAATCAAAGCAACTGTCAGATCACTTACTGTACTGTAGCATTATATCATTATACACAGATCAAGCATAACATTATGACCACCTGCATGTTTCTACATCAATTATCTATTTTCAGCTCCACTGAGCATACAGAAGAACTTTAGTTAATTATCAATGAAAAAAACATTGAAAATATCGAAAACTTATAGAAATGTATAAAATCTGCTTTACAGGTTCTGACCACTAGTTAAACTAATCTGAATGTAAGGACCAATGCAGTAAACTAATAGCTGTTTTGGTGGGTAGGACAGTCCTGCAGAGTAAAGTATAATGTATTGTGATCTGCATGACAAATGCAATTGATAATTAGGGAAACAGCAGACAGCTGTATGAAATATTTGGCAGTTTGTATAAAATAACTGATGTCTTAAATGTCTTAAATCATTCACAGGTGTGAACAAATCATTATTAATGTAGTTTGGAAGGACTTTGTTGTTACCAAATGCACCATCTATCAAGAGGTTAACACATACGTTATGCAAGACCAGACACAATGTTCATTAACTTTCCAAGAACACTCATCACCATACTCATAATTTCACAGGATCTGCACGTATCTTTGAGCAGCTGTTTGGGGTAAACTTTTCGGTCCCTTGGCTGACTTAATAAATGGCTGTGGAAAAATTCTGCTTTGCTGGGAAAACACTACAAAACTGCCCATCTGCAATTTTATGTTTATAAATTTCAATGTTCTACAAAAAAAGTAGGTTGCCAAACTGCATGACATTCAATAAATAGAGCCTGCATAAAAGAATTCAAATTAAGCTTGCATACACTTTTATAAAACATTATAAAACAATTACACTCTAATAATAAAACAAATAAATATAAGGTTCTTCAAATGTACTGTCCTGACTGCTTGCTTGCTTTGTGACATTCATACAATGATACTGTAATAGTATAATAATGCATTTACATATTCATTTTACATATAATGTGCAGCATCAAGCTGCTTTCACACTGATAAATCAATTGAGATATATCAGTCTGGAAAAGTTAAAGTAATTTCTAAAGTTTAGGGACTCCAGCGAACAACAGTGGGAGCCATTATTCATAAATGGCAAAAATGTAAAACCGCGGGAAACCTTCCCAGAAGTGGCTGACCGACCAAAATTACCCGAAGAGCACAGCAACAACTCATCCAAGAGGTCACAGAAGACCCCACAACTACATTCAAAGAACTGCAGGCCTTACTTGTCTCAGCTATGGTATTCATGACTTCACTGTGAGAAAGAGACTGGGCAAATATGGCCTGCATAGCAGAGTGCCTGGAGGAAAACCACTGCTGAACAAAAATAACATATTTTTACCAGATCACCCACTCCTACTTACATAATATGTGTGTACATGTTTAAATTCAATGTCTAATATATCAGTGTGAACCTTAAAATCTGCAAGAAAAGTTACAGCTATTTATAATTTTTCTGCTTTGCTTCAGATCAAAGCAATTTAAACTACAAACATAATCGCACTCTAAGAGAACTCAGCTGGTCACTGGAATTTGTACGCACTAGCCACATTAGAAAATAGATTGATCAATGTTGTACCTTTAGAACGTCTAGTGTTTGAAAGCTACGCTATCGTGCAATTTCTTCAATAAATGTTCTTCTGATAGATATGCTGGGGTGTTTCAGCCACAATGGCCAAAAAAATGACAAAGCCATCCTTCACACAAGACAGCTATAAACGTGGCTTGGATTTTAAAGACTGATGTGACAGGAATCCATTAATTACAGCCCCAGTACTACAAGCTCAAATCAGATTCTTTTCAGACTGAAAAATCATGTAGAGGAACGGGTGCAGCAACATCAAATTGCTCCCTAATTGCTCTCAATCAATGCAGATCTTTAGAGACTTGTCAATGCTTGTGCAAAAATGCTCATGTCAAAATTCTAATCTAATTTAAACCACTGGTACACTGAACAACCTAAAGCCAATCCAGTCACAAGTGCTGGCCACAGCCTTCCATGCCAGTTTCCCTGTGAGCTGCAGCACCTACAGCTTGTGCTATTTAAGGCATCTAATATCGCAGCTCCTCAGTAGAAAGCTGTAGAAAAATACTGATTGCATATCTAAGGACATCCATACAAAGATAGAGCCCTCTGACCTTCCATTTTAAAGTCCCCTGTCCAGCAGTGGCCATCATATTCCTCTTTAATCATCAGTCTGTAATCAAAGGGCATCTTTTTCAATCACACATTCGTACACAAGATGAAAACTTGTGCATCTCACCTCCTCTCCCGAGTTCTGTCTGATTGTCAGGCAAAATGTGAACAGTGTTCACACATCCCGCTCTGGTGATGGCTCATTGAGGATTAACTGTTCTGGCTGTCAGCATTACACAGGTTAAGCCAGGAGTGGCACACTCCAGTCCTGGAGGACCACGGCACTGCAGAGTTTAGCATTTCGCACGCTGGGTTTAAATCACCAGCTAATTACTTAAATCTTGGTCTTCATGTGTCTAAAAAGGAGTGTGTATTTCAGGGTTACATTTACATGAACAGTATTTTAAACATTTATATTAATAATTTCAAGCAGTGCATGCATCTAAACTGCAAACAAACAATTATACAAAAAACACCCTAATAGCTTCAAATTAGACATTAAAACATATACAAAATAGACTGCTTTCAAACCGAATACTGCTATTATGATGGATGATGATATGATTTTTTTATTACAATACAGAGTACATGGCAGTATTATGATACTTTTATAATATTGTGAAACTTTAATGCTATTTTTAGAGTTGGGTGATGTGGCCAAAATTAATACCATAATATATTAATTAAAATGGTCAATACAATTTAATTATGATATCAATATGAACTATATAAAATCCTCAAAAAAATGCACCAAAATTGACATTTTTGGCCTCAACCAAACAATTAATCAGTTTTTTTATTATTATTTTTTTTTTTTTACCAGTGCATAAATAAAATAGCCTAAATATATGCAATTAGAATCGCAGGTGGCCTTAGATACATCATTGTTTGGTGTAAATAATTCTGTGTTTACTTGCTATATTCAAATGAATAATTTTAGTTTCTAAATATTCAGTACCTACCCTAAATTTAGCAATTCATGTAAAGCACTCTCTACCGAACATCATACATTTAGGGTTTCCATGCTTCCAACACACCTGATCCCACTAATCCGCTCATTAAAAAGCCCTTTCAGAGTAGCAGGGGTGTGTTAAAGCAGGGAAATTCTTAAAAAGCGCAGAGCAGGGGGGCAGCAGCACCAAGACTGAGAAACTGTTCTGTAAATAAGGTCTTCCAATTATTGAAACATATATAATGTTTCAATAATTGGAAGACCTTATTTACAGAACAGTTTCTCAGTTTCTCAGTCTTGGTGCTATATATACACTGCTCAAAAAAATAAAGGGAACACTCAAATAACACAATAAAACTCCAAGTACATCAAACTTCTGTGAAATTAAACTGTCCACTTAGGAAGCAACACTGATTGACAATCAATTTCACCTGCTGTTGTGCAAATAGAATAGACAACAGGTGGAAATTATTGGCAATTAGCAAGACACACTTAATAAAGGAGTGGTTCTGCAGGTGGGGACCACAGACCACTTCTCAGAACCTATGCTGTCTGGCTGATGTTTTGGTCAGTTTGGAATGTGGGTGGTGCTTTCACACTCGTGGTAGCATGAGACGGACTCTACAACCCCCACAAGTGGCTCAGGTAGTGCAGCTCATCCAGAATGGCACATCAATGCGAGCTGTGGCAAGAAGGTTTGCTGTGTCTGTCAACGTAGTGTCCAGAGGCTGGAGGCGCTACTAGGAGACAGGCCAGTACACCAGGAGACTTGGAGGAGGCCATAGGAGGGCAACAACCCAGCAGCAGGACCGCTACCTCCGCCTTTGTGCAAGAAGGAACAGGAGGAGCACTGCCAGAGCCCTGCAAAATGACCTCCAGCAGGCCACAAATGTGCATGTGTCTGCACAAACGGTTAGAAACCGACTCCATGAGGATGGTATGAGGGCCCAACGTCCACAGATGGGGGTTGTGCTCACAGCCCAACACCGTGCAGGACGCTTGGCATTTGCCAGAGAACACCAGGATTGGCAAATTCGCCACTGGCGCCTTGTGCTCTTCAAAGATGAAAGCAGGTTCACACTGAGCACATGACAGACGTGACAGAGTCTGGAGACGCCGTGGAGAGCGGTCTGCTGCCTGCAACATCCTTCAGCATGGCCGGTTTGGCAGTGGGTCAGTAATGGTGTGGGGTGGCATTTCTTTGGAGGGCTGCACGGGCTGCATGTGCTCACCAGAGCTAGCCTGACTGCCATTAGGTACCGAGATGAGATCCTCAGACCCCTTGTGAGACCGTATGCTGGTGCGGTTGGCCCTGGGTTCCTCCTAATGCGGGACAATGCTAGACCTCATATGGCTGGAGTGTGTCAGCAGTTCCTGCAAGATGAAGGCATTGAAGCTATGGACTGGCCCGCCCGTTCCCCAGACCTGAATCCGATTGAGCACATCTGGGACATCATGTCTCGCTCCATCCACCAATGTCACGTTGCACCACAGACTGTCCAGGAGTTGGCGGATGCTTTAGTCCAGGTCTGGGAGGAGATCCCTCAGGAGACCATCCGCCACCTCATCAGGAGCATGCCCAGGCGTTGTAGGGAGGTCATACAGGCACGTGGAGGCCACACACAATACTGAGCCTCATTTTGACTTGTTTTAAGGACATTACATTAAAGTTGGATCAGCCTGTAGTGTGTTTTTTCACTTTAATTTTGTGTGTGGCTCCAAATCCAGGCCTCCATTGGTTAATAAATTTCATTTCCATTGATGATTTTTGTGCGATTTTGTTGTCAGCACATTCAACTTTGTACAGAACAAAGTATTCAATGAGAATATTTCATTCATTCAGATCTAGGATGTGTTATTTGAGTGTTCCCTTTATTTTTTTGAGCAGTGTATATTATATACTAGCTTTCCCTAAATCATCCTTGCGCCAAGACCCTTCATAAATGGTCGATTGAGCATTACAATGAATTCTTTCTCTACCAGTTGAGATGAGCTTAAAGCAGTAAGATGCTTTGGGGATTCTAGACCTAGGGATTTTACTGCTCTTTGTAATCAAAGAGTACATCAACCCTCAAAATCAGCGGGTCTCCTGCCCTCTCAGCGCATTTTAAAAATACACTTTAGGGGGTCCATAAGGAGTGTGCAGAGGTGGGGCTTAGTGAGGCACAGGCAGGGTGGGAAGGAGCCAACCAGAGGATTTCTTTTTTTGTTTTAGATCAGCGGGAGCATCAACATTAGGCAGAACTGATTTTCAACCTCTTAGGGTGCACCAGCCAGGCTTGAACAGAAAATGTGTAATTTAAAAGAATACATTGGGTTTGTTGGACAAATCACTTGTTCTTTCAAATGCAACGTGGACTATGTAAAAATCTGTTAGTTTACTCACACTTTAAACACATAGTCACAACAGTGCTGTTGTGGTTTTTAAACACCTGTGTCACTGCTGAACTGAACATAGTCCACCAGACAGAATTATCCAGCCAACAGCATCCTGTTGGCAGTGTCCTGTGAGATGCGATGCAGGAATAGAAGATTACCAACTGTGCAGCAACAGATTTAGAGCTTCTTTCTCTGACTTTACAAAACTCCAGCAGTACTGCTGTGTCTGATCCACTCATATCAGGAGAACATACACTAACACACCACCACTATACCAGTGTCACTGCAGTGCTGAGAGGGATCCACCACCCAAATAATAGCTGCTCTGTGGTGATCCTGTGAAGTCCTGACTATTGAAAAACAGGACTTTGCAGAGAAACAGAAACAGAAGGACTACAATTTTTAAATAAAGAACCACAAAGTGCTTCTATATGCCAAGTGGAGCTGATAGAATGTACAGTAAGTGTAGAAAAAGAGGTGGTCTTAACATTATGTCATGATCATAATAATGCTGTGTGACAAAGCATATTTTATGATGTGTCTATTGCACATGCAACTAATGATTATTTAATGTTTAAATGTGAAATGTTCTTTTATTTAATAAGAAAATATGTAATCTGTTGAGTTCTTCTTTTTGGTGACCAAGCTGAGTGTAAACTGGTTGAGTGAGAAGCTGTTAACCTGCTCCCACTGTGTTTCTGCCATCACTTTTTGTAGTGCAATGCAGTTACATTGTCAATTATGTCATTGCAGCCCTTGCACTCATTACCATGTCAATGCTGAAAGACTCAGTTAGACAGTAAACACAGATATCTAAAGGGCTGTTTTGGATTTTTATACTATACATTGTAAGAAATGTTTGAATGTAGCAAGAAGTAGAGTTTTTATTGTGCCTATCATACCAACCGTTGTGCACTAAATGCATTACATTTAGATATGGCTAATCAAACAGTAAAGGAATAGGAGTTTTGAAGGTTTAGAGTATGTGTGTGTGTTTTTTTTCAATCTGCAATCCAGCTCCTCAAAATGAGCATGGCCCTTCAACAAAACTCTCCATAGCAGTTCCATTTTAAGATAGTGATTTGATGAACTGGTAGGACACACTTTCACACTTATCAAATTCACCTCCAGTATATGATTAAATTCTAAGAAAAGGGACTTTTGGGACATTTCTCAAGATGCTGTCAAGGTACAGTGTCTGCTTTTTCATCGGAAACATCAGAGACAGTTCTATGAATAGATGTAAGGGCAGAAATATTCCATATGTCGTCTGTACTACATGGTACTACACTGTAAAAAATACACAATCTGATTGGTTGTTTCTGTTAATTCCAGACGCTTATTTTTTTTATATACATGTCTTATGTTAAGAGCAGGTTTCTGCATGTAGAATAGATGTAAGAGTTTTTCTTCTTTTGCACTAGAAAACTAGAGGTCATTGTATGCTGGAGGTCTACCCCTCTCTGTCTCTCACTCTGATATTGGTCACATGGATCAAACAGCTATCAGATCAAAATGATAAAAAAAAAAACATATTTTGCAAATGTAAACAACAAAGCAAATTAATTGTAATCTCACTGAAATGTATACATATCTCTAATACTTATTTACATAGCATTTATATAGTGATGATCACACAATGATCTCTATATTGCCCATTAATGTTGTGCTTAGTAAATAGAGTCAATTAACATAAATTAGTGGGTATAAAGAGTTTCTTTGATTTTACCAAATTGAAACCTCTGGAATATAATCAAGAGGAAGATGGAGGATCACAAGCCAGCGAACCAAGCTGAACTGCTCGAATTTTTGCACCAAGAGTGGCATAAAGTTATCCAAAAGCAGTGTGCAAGACTGGTGGAGGAGAACATGCCAAGATGCATGGAAACTGAGATTAAAAACCAGGGTTATTCCACCAAATATTATACACTAAACTCTTAAAACTTTATGAATATAAACTTGTTTTTTCTTGCATTATTTAAGGCCTGAAGTCTGCATCTTTTTATTTCAGCCATATCTTATTTTCTGCAAATAAAGGCTCTAAATGATAATATTTATATTTGTAATTTGGGATAAATGTTGTGCGTAGTTTATAGAATAAAATAACAATGTTCATTTTACTCAAACATATACCTATAAATAGCAAAATCAGAGAAACTGCGTCAGAAACTGAAGTTGCCCCTTATTTTTTCCCCGAGCTTTTTTCCCATATGTGTGTGTGTGTGTGTGTATGTGTGCTCTGTGCGTGTAAAAATATTAACAGTAACGTTACTTCCGACAGTAATAAACACTATTTGGTTACGTAATGTCTTAAGTAACTCTAATTAAGACCTTATGAATCATTACTGAATATTAATGCTTATGAATTTAGCAAATAGTAATGAACTAAAACACTAGTCTAAAAGTGTGCGATGATTAACGTTACTTAAATTCATAATTAGTTGAGACAATATTCTGGCGTACGTTAAGTAAGTTACTATTGATCAATTTATACTTATTGTAACGTCCAGTGTTACACAAGTAACCTATAACCTTAACTTTACTTTTATTTAACGTATTTATTATTAATAGTTCTCTCTCTTACAACAAATCACCTCAGACGTTAGGCAGCTAACCTAGATATTAGCTAACTAGTTAAGTTAACTAACGTTAACTAGCTTGCTAACTAACTAACGTTAGCTAACAGTTAGTTAGTTAGCTAGCTTGCTAGATAGATAGATAGTTAAGTTAGTTAACGTTAGTTAGGTTAGTCATGTCAGCAGAAAATGTTACAATTTTAGCTTATTTAATAATTTAAAGAAAAAACAGGTCTTATTCAGATACCAGTTACATTAACCCTGTAAGTTGGTTTTCTATTCTCACAGCTGTATTAGTTTGGCGAGTGATAATATTCGCTTACCCATGTTGGTACTAAAAGGCTGGCAGGTCGCTCTAACAGATCGGGTTGATGTTTGCCGGCCACGTTCATTTCCCATGCAGCCGCTGGCTTAGTCCGCTGGAGTCAAACACACTTTGCTCAGTCATTTATCCAGTAATACTCGGTTAACGAGCTTCACCGTGGCAGTCTTTCCGTGCACCGCAGAAGGCAGAGAACACCGAGCATCTCCCGCTCATCCCGGTCTGAAACAGCACTTCCTCAGTCCTGCTGACCACCAGCTAACGGCGTCCGTTAACTTACCACTGGTTTAAACAAACAGGGAAAATTAAATAACGACAAGCTACAAACGTCGATTTACTAATGGCACTCTAACGTTTCCAGCTTTCTGAACATCCAGCAGAAGTAAATTAGCGAGATTCGTGTGGGGAATGGTTGTGAAGAGACATAGTTCCCGTAAAAAATGAAGTTTTTCCACCGTCTCTGCGCTCCGTTTAACCGCTGTCTGAAGTTGTCGACGCCGTGCCGTTCTCAGGCGAGCGGGCTGATGTACGTTAGTTTTTACCTACCCGTTTTCCGACGAGCCCCGCCTACCGCACGTGCTGATTGGTGGAGAGACTCCCGCCCTCTGTGCGAGGATTTGTCAGAAGCGCATACTGGCAAGCAAATCAAGGGATCGGATTGGCCAGTTCTGGGGGCTGCTTTTGGGTCTGAACTACTAATCAATCCGCGCACAGAGGGCGGGGTTTATTTGAATACGGGTGCAGTGCGTGTTGCCTTCTTCTCCACCTGCTGCCTGCCTGCCTGCCTGTTTGCTACGGCAACGATTTAACCGTTCAGCGCCTGCCCGCCCGCCCGCCCGCCTGCCTGGGCTGATGTGGCGTTAGGCTCTATCGTGTGAAGTGGATGATCGTTCAGTTGGAGGCGTTAGGATGAAATCAGAGGAAGGGAAATGAAAGAGAATGCTATAGTCCACTGTTCAAAAGCCTTATGCTCTTTATAGCCCCAGTAAGGTCGTTTTGGGATGCCTCTGAACGAGGAGGCATGATCATAAGCACTGCTAGAGGGCACTAGCAACCTCTTCTGTGTCTTCACCTCCTTGCAGTGCAGGGATTCTCAAGTGACCTACATTATAATGCACTAAGGAGATGTCTGCCACCGGCTAGCTGCTCGTGTGTCTCGTGTTACTTCAATTAAAGGACCAATATATGTGTTATATCTTCTGTGCATAAAAAGCAGCAATCCCTAAGAGTTTTTTTTCTTTTTCAAATTGAAAGCATAAGTATTCCTGAGTTGGGAGGGGGGCATACTCTAATTCACCCAATATATTATGATATTTAGATTTGTTCATATTGTTGATCAGCTCACTTTTTATGACCTTGTGGGTCCCTGTTGATATATCAGTCCAAAAAAGAGAACTACTGCTTCACGATCTATATACATAATGTTGCCCTAAGGCAACAAATGAAAAATCCCTCTAGTAAAAGGTAAATGAAAACAAAAGAGCAAAAATAGGTTTTAGATATACTTCTTTACATATAAATGAAGGGACCGTGTAATAATTAAAAAAAGTGGCTTGAATGACCAAAATCTGTTCAGAATGATGTTAATCAGCAGTGCAACATGGAAGAAGCATAGGCCAACCTGTTAAAAAAAACGATTTTCTTGCAGAGTATACCTCCTGATTTCCAGAACCCAGAAGAACTACAAGACGGATGCAGAGATGTTTAATTTTCTCCTGAACAGTTAAGCAGTATTTTATTAGAATTTGTAAAGTAGTAACTGTAACTCCAGAGTGTGTACAGTATTACTGGAGCAATAGGCTTTTATGTTTGTGATAACAGATTTGTAGCTTTGGCTAATGCAGCCAGCTGTGCATCAAGCTATAGAAAACAGTAGGCAGAGTTATACTGATGGAGTCATTAGTGTAGCTTCAACCCTGAGCTGAACCATGAGCTTCATGTCTGTGGAGGAGGGATGAGACAGACAGACCTCTCCAGTGTTTTAACATTGGAATGTGGTAGACATTTTACTGTCACACGCTGTCATTTAGTACTTATTTTTCCTTTAAATTAAAGACCGCACACATAACTGGGCATTTTTCTGCTGTTTACAAGCTACAGAATCCCATGTGTATATGATAATTGATTAAAGCTCATAATATATTGCCCACAGATGGCCTGCTTCTAGACTGTTCTGCAGCTCAGCCTAATTTCACCCCTAATTTAATTACTACTGCACTGCTTAGTTGGTGCAAAACAATATGGATGTTGTTGCTGCTTTTTTGATAAGGCTTGCAGACCTGCAGGTAAAAGCTGAAAATTTAATGGACCTCCTTTTCTCCTAGGGTCTTTCACAAGTTTGAGATGCTGTAAGCAACATGGTGCATGGCGAAAGAGCGCTTCGGCACCTCACTCGTGCTTTCCTAATGCGATCCCTCATGCCGGGTGATGTGGTGTGGGAGGTAAAGCATGGCTGGGCATGGATCCAACTACAGATCCAGCAGCTTGGCTTCAGAAAGAGTTGGTCACCATCGTTCAAATGTGCTTGCTGATAAACATGCATTTGACACAGGGACCCTGACAGAAGGGCATCTACAAACAACCAGGGACTCTGGAAACTTTGTCAAGGGGGAAAAGAGATATCGGAGGGGAATCCAGGACTCGCACCACCCACTGTCCTGGTGTGTTCTGGAGCATGCAGCATGACAAAGCAGTTACCCAAGGTAGTAGGAGACACCTTCACATAGGACTGTGAGGCAGCTGCTCAGCTCCTTTGCGATGGTTGTTATTCCTCGTGTGTGAGCATGTGGGTCACCCTGGAGAAATTTCACATTTTCAAGGAAAGCTGCATCAACAATTTAGCATCAAAGCATCATTTCTCCTTGCACTTTCCCCCCTACTTGCTCCCAGCTAATTTAAACCGATCAAGATATACTTGACATAAAAAACCTCCTGGTGAGGAAAATCTACAACAAATAGTTATTAACTGTGTTTTATAGATTGACTATAATATGTGTGTGTGTGTGTGTGTGTGTGTAGAAACACTGAACACATCAAACAACCCTACACTACTGCTGAAAGTCTCTGAAATTACTGCATACAATTAACTTGGTGTGTTTCAATTCAAGTACTCATTAGTCCAGATTGGTACTTGGCATTTTTGTCAACATAATCATATGAATATATTAATATGTACTGGGGAATTATAATTGCATGAAAATATGCATGAGTGACAGTGCATGTTACTCTGTAGTCTGTGGCGGGTAGAACTTTTTTTTACATGTGTGAAGAGATATTATGACATCTGTTTTTAAAATTTTCCACTTATTTAGCCTTATTTAGAAAAGGCTTACAATACATTTGGCAACTTTGTAGACACGATTTGCTTGGATTCAGCCACAAAATCATAAACGATGTAGTTAAAGCAGCCAGATTTGCGAAGTTGTATACGCATTTACCTTCCTCCATCCACAGTGTCACCATACCGGAAACAAATTATAGAAGGCATTATCACCCACAGTTGACAGCACAGTGGTTGGTAAAGGATTGTTACCGGCAATGTCTGGCTAGAATTGTCCTTGCATTCAAACAAATGGCTCTAATAGAAATCACATCCTGCAAGTAGAAAACACATGCCTGCATATCAATGCAGTGTTCTTTAGATTCTGTGGGACACGGCAAAAGTCATGGGACGCAATACCAGTGTCTCTTCTATCACATGTGGCATGTCAATGCTGAAGAAGTGTCTAAACACTTTTGGACATACAGTTGTACACATGAGAAATTTGACCTCACTTAACAGATGCTTTGGTATATGCAGTCACACATCTTTATGAGATCCATATCCACCGACTTATAGAGAATATTGTGGCTTTTCTCATGTAGCTCTTGTAGAGTTTGCAGCATACCCCTGAGGTTAGGGCTTGTGAAACACAGCAGAGAAACTTATTACTGTTTTCACATTTTCTTCTGATGCTGAATTTTCCCATTCCTCCTGCTTTGCTGTTGTCTATTATATATTGTGCTCATTTCGCAGAATATAACCAGGGCTTGCTCAGGATTCAGAGCTGCCTCTCAAATCCGGGAGCTGTGGGATGTGACCTGGGCATCTCCAAGCAGAGTTCTCATTTACACTGGCAGCAGGGGTCTGTTTGTGAAAGACCACCAATTTGATCGAGGATCCAAATATCGCTGCTCTGGGAGGGAGGATGCAGGCATCTAATGTTTTGCCTCTGCCACTCAAAGACAGTTTTTGCCATGTAGACAGTTATTGAGGTGGAGTGTATTGCTATACTAAGAGAAGACGGATAGTGGTTTCAATGAATTGTGTGCCATCTATGTCATCATCTATTGTCTCATCCACTGTCATCTTAATTTATAGTGGTGTCTTGAATGTGGAACTGTAGCGTCTTTTAAGTCTTTGGGATCCAACAATGATGTGATTTGAGTATTGAGGCCTTATTGTGAGATCTTCAATCCTGTTGTTGCTGTGGAGCAACACACTGCCCCAACTGTTGGTGTGATAATCTGTGGAAACCATAGCATATGACAGTGAGTCACCCCTAGTAGTGGTACAAGGGGTACTATGTGGCTACATGTGTTGACTCTCATGGCAGGGCTTCTAAATATTTTACTTTTCAGCAGGATAATGCTCACCCACACACAAGAGCTTCCAAGGAACAGGGTACACACAGTATATACTGTATATGACAGATAAATGCACCTTAAAGCAGGTTCTTTGCAGTCATACAAGGGTTTGGGATTCGTCTTGCCAGCATTTAAACAGTTCAATCCAAAGGTTGTCTTGGTATTTCAGCTCTCACCTTGACCTCCAAAGTTCTCAAGAACTGTTAGTTCTAACAGCACTGCACACTGTAGAAACGTAAGAGAAGTGGGGCATTGATTCTTTCAGTTTCAGATCTTTAGAGAGAAGCTTACAAATGTTAGTACATATGCTTTTCTATTCTGTATTTTTTTCTGTCTTGTTAGTGTATAAACACACTGCAGTATTGTTCTACAGTAAAAGATCTTATAGCAGATAAGCCTTAGGGATTACATAAGATTGAAATTTTCCATTTAATGATGATATCGACCTTCTGTTTAAATTTCATGGATGAGTCCCTAATGCACTCCTTCCGCACACAGTCAACAGCTCTGCAAAGTGATAAGCTTCTTTGAGACCTAATGAAAAAAACTCTGCATTCAAGACGAATAATGCCTTCAAGCCGTCATCAGAATAGTTACACAATTGTGATGAGTATTAGAGTAAAAGGTCTTACAACCTCGTGTTTGGCTTTTGGTGATTACCAAATGCTGGGACTGACAGTTTACAGGGCAGGGTAAAACACAATGGGAGAGTACAGCAGCTCTGACTGAGGCAGGGAGATCATTAGCTCCTCAACTGGAAAAGCTGCTGTGATCCTGTACTGCCTTTCATAATCTAGGGACTGATCGGGAGCCTGTCAAGACTGAGACTGAGAGATGCAAAAGTTCAGTGAGCAGCACTGCTGAAGAAAGGATGTTTCAGTCTGTAGTCAGGCGCAGGAGGATATTGCATCTCTGCTATCAATCTCTGTCTCGTTTTCAAACAACAATGACACATACCAACATGTAAAGTTTAATCAGCTGTGGCAAGGAAACTTTTGGAGAGACTTATTAGTTTTCATGTATTTTGGAATTTTTTTATCTGCAGTCTTGAAAAATAGGGACCAAAAAGATATTGGACAAATGCCATAGAAAAAATGGTTCCAAAGGAACTAAAAAGATAGTGTTTCTGGTTCTAGGGTTTCTGGTTGTATTAAAACTTGGGATGGGGTAATATTCTGATGATTCTATAAATTTAAATACAATCTTTAAAGAAACAATCAGTATAAAATTCAAGCAAGCATATGAAATGGTTACATGAGTCCAATTTCCAAACATTGGAGAGACATTGCCTTACCCGCTGCTCCCCAGACAAGAAACTCTGGGCCAGAGTTTTATATATATATATATATATATTATATATATATATATATATATATTTACTGATCAGCTACTGAGTATGACTCGTTGTCACTTGCCACTCTGTATATATATGTTTTACAGATATGCCCGTCTCTACTACGCTAGTAGTGGTACTGAATTACTCAGCAACCTTCCTGAAGCCTGGAGATTATCTGTCCAACAGAAAATTAGCTATCTCGTCCATTTTCACTGTGCTGCTGCGTGCTGCTATTTATACCTGGCAACCCTAAGTGTGGAACTGGGACTGGAGAAATGGAGGTGGACAGATTTGGAGTCTAAAACCCACACAGATTACTGTGATGAACCACAAAATCGCAGAGTCTCATTATTGTTGCCTTAAGACCATTTTACACTATTCCTTGCTGTGGTCAACTAAGCACTACAGTGATTACCTCAGCATTCAAAACTCCCTTTTATGTATTATATTTTTAAGAATGTTTAATTTGTATTGTAGGGTTGGCTAACTCAAAAGCTTTAAGACCTAAAACAGAAAGAATAATTAAAAACTTCAGAAACATATTTACATTCAGAATAGACACGTACTCAGCACTGGTACATTAACTGTTTTAACTGTTTGCATTAGGTTTAAGGGAAAGCAAGTAAAAGAATCAGAAATGAAGTGCTGAATTGTAGTAAAACTGCCTTATTATGAAAAAGAGCTGTTTAATGATATGAGTTTAACGTTTTCTTGAGTGTGCAATCAGTCTTGGTGAAAGTACTGTGATAAAAACACAGTAATTCCTCATCTTTTGAAAAGGCCTATGGAAATAGGTTGGTGGAATGAGGGAGGGATTCTAGGGTTGAGCGATAATTAAGAAAATCTAACTCTACCGGTAGCCGTGGGGCTGCATACTTTGGGCAGCATTTCTAATGAATTTGGTTTGCTCTTATTTCAAGTGCTGATTTCAGCATTTTCTTACTGGGTTACTTTGACTACACTTTACATATATTTCCTCTGTTTTTTACCACTTAACTGCCATCTTTATATAGATGTCCAACACTTACTGTCCATTTTTTCAGCTCAGGACCTCACCGGACCATTTACATACACACAGTCATAGCAAACATTATGTAGTCCATCTGTTTCTCATGATACTCTGTTCCCCTCTTTTAACCCTCTTCTTCAATGATCAGGGCCCCGTAGGACCATCACAGAGCAGCTATTATTTGGGCGGTGGATTATTCATTCTCAGCACTGCAATGAATCTGGTGGCATGGTGGTGGTGTGTTAGTAGTGTGTGTTGCGCTGTGTGTTACAAGTGGTGTTGGTAATCCTAGCTCTTCATTAGTGCTCACAGGAAGCTTTCCAAAGGATGCTGATCATAGGATGCTGCCGACAGAATGCTGCCCATAGGACACTGCCCACAGGATATTTCTGTTTGGTGGGCAATTCTCAGTTTCAAACAAACATGAATTCAGTAAAATCTGACTAATTAATTTCTTGTTGATGTTAAAAAAACATATTATATATTATGGTATTTTGGGTTAGTTAGAACAACACTTTTAATGCCTCATTTAAATAAAATAGAGTGGTTCAATTTTACCAACAGGACACCTGATTAAACTAAATGGATTACTAGAAAAAAATGTAGATTGTTCTATAAATAACATTTAAAATTGTTTCTATATTACACAGAATAGGTTTGATTGTTATTACGAGTGAAATAACTTACAGTATCTCCAAAACAGTGATACAAAACTGTTACTGGGGTGGTAACAATCTCTTGCCATTGGGGTTTAGGAGTTACCTTTAAAAGTATGTCTTCAGTATCTTTAGTTAAAGAAAATACACTATTTGTAACTGCAAATTCCTTTGCAGTTGTTTTTTCTCTTGTTATACCTAAGGGAGAACAATTGCACTGTTTGCACTTTGGTAAAACTAATATGTACTTGTGCAGCACCTCTTTTTACAGTGTAAAAATTCTAATATCTGTTTTTAATCACTCACCACAAGCTTTTACATCTTTTTTTAGAGGAATTTCTTTGAGTACTTTTTGCCCAGCATTGCAGACTCACTTCCACTCCAGTCTTCTGCATTGAAATTCGACTTGTGGTAATACCTTTTTAAGATCCAGAGATCTAGCAGCCATATTAATTCATTTCAGGATTATTCACAGAGCGTGTGCCATGTCCTTGAAGCCGCTCCTAATGAAACCGTCTGCAGCCGAACACACTGGAACAGTTGGCACAAGATGTTTAGGGAATTCCCTGCCATCGGCAGACGACTTTGGTGAAATATTGGCTGAAGCCATCTCTATCTCCACCACTGAAGCCATCTCTATTTCCACCGCTGAAGCCATCTATCTCCACCACTAAAGCCATCTCTATCAACACCACTGAAGCCATCTCTATCTCCACCACTAAAGCCATCTCTATCAACACCACTGAAGCCATCTCTATCTCCACCACTGAAGCCATCTCTATCTCCACCACTAAAGCCAGTTCTATCAACACCACTGAAGCCATCTCTATCTCCACCACTGAAGCCAGTTCTATCTCAAACACCCCTCCACTTCTCCTCCTCTCCCAGTTTCTTTTGAATGACTCTCTACTGAGGCTCTCCTTCAATCTACACAGTTCTGCTCACCGCACTCACAGCGGCCCAGAGACCCCATCTTCATGCATGGGTTACTCCTGATCTACCATTAATGAATAAATTGATTTCTGAGCTAATCATTTTTGATTATTTCTGGTCTGGGTTTTAGGAAGCATGTAGCAAATGCATGTATCAAAGCCTCACAGCTAATGAAGAATTTCTCATATAATTGGGTGATGTGACTTTTATGACCAACATGCTATAGTTTTTAAATAGCACTGATTCTTCTTCTGAAGGAACATTCCCCAACCAACCCCGCATTGCTGGACAAATTATTTTGCAGCTTTCTGTATGCTGAATTCAGAGTTTTCATAATAAATTACACTATATTACTCTGCCTTCTCACACATGTGAACTTGAGTGACATCTCATTCTTAATCCACGAGGGTTAAAATCTGTTGTTATGCTAAAGCATTAAAACTTCTTTTAACTAGAACTAAGGGGCTGAGCCCAAATCATAATCCCCCCTCCACCAAACTTTACACTTTACACAATGCAGTCATATAAGTACCAAGCAACCACCAAACCAAGTTTAAAGACAGTTTGCCAATTGATTCATGGTTTTGAGAGACCAGACAGACTATGTGTGCATTACACATACATTAGATCATTCACCATTATATATTTAAAAAATCACATTTAAGGTCTTTTCTTGCCTGGCAAAGTCATGTATGCACATCAAATAACAATAAAAATAGTAGATAAATACTATAAATACTATAATACTACTATTTCGTAGCTAATAAAATACAGTATATCTGACACTGAAATTATGTACAATATAACTTTAGCATAGCGGAACACTGAAGGACTATTTTAAGCCACCTAAACTTTATGAATATGACCTTCAACCCAACTTCAGCTGCATGGTGGAAACAAGTACGGACCTACGTGCATGTAAAATGTTCTAACCATCTATTTTTACCACCATATGTCAACACCCTATGTTCCAGATAATAGGAAACCTTTTGTATTTCCAGCATGAAAACAGAGTGGAGTGAGTAATATGGAGCAACTCTTTAAAGACAGTATGCAGCTCATGACCTTCAGCCAGCTATTTCAGAAATATAAAATACCCAGTAACTCCTTCAATACCTCTAATTAAAGACATTCATTAAAGGAAAAAAATATTACAATTTCCCTCCCCCATTTTCCAGTATGAGAAATGAACTCAGCTCACCCCCACCAAACAAAATAATCTCATAAATATAAAAGTTATCATTAGACCAAGATGATACTACTTCAATCCCAGTTGACAAATGAATAGCTGATTTTAAAGCATGTTGCAATTAACTGGCAAGTTATAAGCAAGCTTACATTTTTCATGACCCTCAGCACTAAAACACAGCTAATACAATGAAAGGATCTACACAGGTCACATTTCAGTATATAATTAGACTTTATCACATAAGCTATAATAATGTTAATTAATGTATATGTTGTTGTTGTCGTGTTTTTTTTTTTTTTTACAATTGTGCAGTATATTGATAAAAAATTAACAAGTAGTTGGTTAACAACTTACAGCTGGTCTGTAGCAATGAAAATAAACTGAGCTTTACAAATGGATGCAAAAACATTACAATTTAGCCTTTTTCTGTAGTAAAGCAGTGCTGAAACAGAATGTAACCGTACTTTCGACTGTATTTACATTTACACACTCACACACAGCTCATTCCCACTTTCATTATAATAACTAGGAACAGACACAGAAACACAGATAACTCTGCAATTCTTAAAAGTATAAGTGTTTTCCTTAGAGAAACTACAGATGAAGCCAGAGCGTGGTGAGTACTGTTTCCTACACCTTTAAAAGACTCTCAGAAATTAGAAAAAAAAAACTGGTACAGGAAGAGTCATTTCTGGCTGACCCACATGGCCACATGCCTTTAGTGTGCAGCTTAACATTGAACTAAGTCTTAGTTTTAGCAGTGAATAGAAAGAGAAGAGGTCTGACAGGTAAAATGCAGTAAGATGCAGTAAGGTCATTGCTGGGATAATAAAAGCACCTTGTCTGGGCCATAAGTACTGATATTGGACTACTAACAAATAGTGAGGTGTTCTAAAACTTTGACTGGTCGTGTAATGTTTTTTTTTTCGGAATTGGTTTGTACTATCACTCACAATAGCTAAAAGTTTAGACTTTCTTTATACTTAAAGATAATGTAATTATTTCTGTCAATAGACTTACTAATATACAGTACCAGTCAAAAGTTTGGACTCACCCCTTCTCATTTAATGTTTTTATCTTTATATTTATTGTTTTCTACATTGTAGATTAATATTAAAGACATAAAATATGTAATTATAAAGAAAACAAAAATTATGCCAGTTTTGCCCACTCTTGGCATTCTCAGCTTTATGTGGTAGAACCTGGAATGGTTCTCCAGCTGAGCACTTCTTAACTGCTTTTCCTGCACTCTAACTCTGTGCTCTAACTTGTCTCAAACCACCTTGGTTGGGTATGTCTAACTGCACATGTGTTCTTTTATAGTTTTTAGGTCTTTAATTTTAATCTACAGAGTAGTAAATAATACAAAAATTAACAAATATGAATGAGAATGTGTGTCCAGACTTTTGACTGGTACTGTATAAGTGTGCAATCTGCAGTTATTGACTATTCTTAACAATCCCTGTTATTTCAACTCTGTGCTGAACCCATTATGTTTTCCAATCTATACTTTTCTAAAATAAAGATTCATTTTAAATAAATATTTAATGGCATGTCTTGTCTGCTTTTGCGAATGAAAGAACTAAAACAGCATATAATTATGTATGCATACATTTAGTCCTTTGACCTTTTCTGTAATGATATTTGGGCAACTATGATCTAAGATTTAGCGAAGTAGGCTTGGAATCCCAGAAATGGCATCCATGGCTGATGTGCCCCATGAGCAAGACACATAACCCACAATTACTCTCTGGGTATTGATGTGGCTGCTCACCGCTTTTGGGTGTGGAGGAAGATTATTCCATTATACTGCTGTGTGATAGTGATACTTAAGGGTTCTTAATTCTAATATACTACGCTTACACCCAGGGGACTCGTGAGACCATGAACTGCCCTTATGTAAGATATACTGTATGATAAAGAGGCTCTTAACAGGGTTCTTAACTCTAAGACACTTAAGGCACAGAACTTTATGTACAATATGTACCTAATTTGAACCTAATAACTTGTATTTAACATTATATGCCTTTACATTCATGTCCTAATGTACCCTTTATTACAATGCTTTTTAGTGCTGGACTTTACATTTGTGTTTTATCCAGAGAATGCAGGATTTAGGAATACTAAAAGCATTATATTAAGTCCCTTCAGGCATAGAACAGCCACCCTTCATCCCCTCCCGCATTAGAACATCTCACTGCATTGTACATTAATGACTCTCCTTGCATTGTTATTTGTTTTAAATGGAAGAAGTCATAAAACATTAATAGTTTTATGGCTGCAGTCACGTATTCTGTTTGTTTTTGCTTTCCACTGCTTTTTAAAGGGAACTAAATATACTGGGATATGGAGTTTATTCCACAGTCTGACTCATTATCATGCTACTGCGAGCACTAACCCAGAAAAAGAGAGTGAATTTTAACACCAGGCGTAATTGATACGTATGTAGCGATTTGAAGAATAATCTGAATTCTCTTTCACGTACTGCATGCCCTTTATTGCACTGGTCACCTGCAGATTCACACCTTTAACCCCTCAAATTGCTAGGAGCTACCTGTGAGTTCAGGCATCAAGTTAATAACAGGTCTTAGATATAATAATGCTGCATTCCATTTACCACGGAAGTCAGGCGAATGTCAGAGGTGAGAATTACATCACACCTGAGCACATGCATACCAGCAAGACATCACGCTGATTTCATTCATTTCAACCACTTTTGATAGTATCTGGGATACGATTGCATAAAAAAAAAATCTATTTTATCCCATTTTCTCTCCAATTTGGAAGGCCTTTTCCCCAACCAATTCATTAGGACTCCTTCTATCACTAATAATGCTAATTGTGCTCTCTCAGACTCTGGTTGCTGATGTCTATTGTTTAACGATTGTGGATGTGCAGTACGAATAAAACGCAACATAAGTCTGGATAGAAAGAGATAGAAAGAGTTTTAGCATGCAGTTCAGAAGGAGATCCATTTCCCATCCATCCCATCCATTTGGATAGTTAATAGGTTAAGCTCAGTTAACGATTAATAATTGTATTTAGAATTTTGAAGAAAAAAAAGGAAAAATACATGCAATAGAATTGAGTTTTTCTTCTTTTTTTGAGAATCTAACTAAAATATATCACTTTTTATGTCCCAGGTTATAATTTTTAGCATTGTCCAAATTCCAAGCAATTCCAGTGATAATAATGTATTATATGTATTTTACACACCATGGAAAAATACCCTTAGGTATTTAAAGTGGTTTCATAATCAAAATATAATAAAATCCTAATGACGATCATGTCAGACATTACGTTGATTTAGAAGTATTCTGTTAAACTTTTCGGAAACATTTAATATTACACCTTGTTTTAACATTGTTTTAAAGGGGAAATGGAATTATGGTGTAGTGAAACATGATAACAAACGTTTGTTTGTCTCTATTCACCTCCAGCAATCTGAAATACAGTGCTTTTAGACTGTTTATACATACAGTACATTGAGGTAGTTCTCCGGGCGCCGCCATCTTGAAATTAAATAATGATAAATCAACTGACAAGCAGGAACGAATAGGTAGGATATTGAAACAGATTGCAAAATCAAGTCTGTGGAAATGCATGAATTCAAGCTGCCTCTGAAAATATAACCCATTTAGCATTAAAACTACAACAGACATTGGAAATCGCATTTTAAGATGCACTACTGCTTTTACTACTGTTGATGTGCAGAGTAGTCATTCTGGATTCTGATCTCAGGGTTTGTGAGGCTCCAGCAACTTTAGGGTACGAACTTACTGGCGCATTTTAGTTGAAATTTCCCACTTGGAACTAGGAAATACTGAGCGGGGCACAGAATAGTCTGGATAGAAAAAGCATTAGCATGTAGTTCAGGATGAGATCAGTGTTAGTGATCTTCCGTTTTCCATCCATGTAATGAAATGAAAGGATACGACGGCTCGGTCCGGCCCATGCAAAACATCAGCCGAGCTCCGTAACTTTGTTAAAAAGCGTCCTGTTATTCAGTGCAGTTGTGCTCATTTGTCACAGACAACTGTTAGATCTCCAGCCAGAGACGCACATCAAAGTCAGGTTTCTCTTTGATATCAAATGTTCAGTCACACTGTGGGGGAATATAAATGTAGTGCTTACTCTGTATTGTGTTGACTGTGGGAGGCAGTTCATGCAGCTTCCACAGCCGTGAAGGACTGGATGCAACAAAGTTACATTTTCATTTTATTGGCCTACTGTTGTGAAAGCGCAAACACAATATGCTACATCAACACAAATTAGACAAACTTACAAACAGCAATATGAGACATAACATACAGTACACCAAAAGTAATGGGACACCTACTTATTTTTGGTTTCTTTTGAAATCAAGAGTTTTAAAAACAGTTAATCCTGCTGTGAGGATTTTATTGCAATTATTATTAATCTTTCTAACTCATCTTAAGTATTGGATGGAGCAACAACATTCTAGAAAGCTCAATTCCACTGCTCCACAGCTCACGGCACACATGTCTTTAGGCATAATGCAAATATGTTCATGTTTATCAGCTAGAGAGAGTCCTAATCTATTGGCTATACTTCTCTACAGCTGTGTATGTGTGTGATATTTACACATCTGTGGCAGCAATGGGTGCAACTTATAATTTAAAGCAGCTAAAAGTATTTATCAGAAGGGTGTCCCCATATATTTTGACACACTATAATTGGCTACTCTCATGTGGAGCCAGAAGTCATGGAATAGCAGTCCGTAAATCCTGGAATGTCAGTGTCGATCCTCTGGAAATAGCAGGGAACACACCTGTGTATGTTGTGAGATGTTATCTTGTTAGTAAGGGTGAACATACAAAAACTAGTTCTACAACTGAAGCCATCTATAAGAGATGTTCCTCTTAAGAGTGAAACATTCAACCAGGCAAAGAAGCATCTAATAATTCTTGCTATAAATTCATGTTCACTCATATTACATTCATCTCCCTTTAACAGGCCATGGAAAACAAAAACAAACAGCACAAGCCATAAATCCATTAATGTTTTACAACTTCAGCCACTCTGCCCAAACAAAAACATGCAAAAACATAAATGAATATAATGAGAGTCATTACTTTATGATGCACTGTGAACATTTGGTGGCATTATTTATTTATTTTGTTGCCTTTTTTCATTATTTTTAATTAATGTATTTGGAAATGTGCCAGTCCCGGTTCCTTCTTCATTGTGTGGCGTGAACCAGTCTGGGAACGCTAAGACAATAACATTTTTCCTCCGAGGCATTTCTGCTGCTCATGCAACATCCAAGATTAGCAGCATGGAGGAGAGTGATGACTACCCAAATCTGTAACCATGACCTAAATGAAGCCTACTGTTCTCCAGTGCTGCTGGGGTGGACAACCTGCTGTGGTGTCTGTGAGCTACAATATCTCATATAATTTATACATTTATGACTAAAAGTACACTCCAACAAATTTGTGATATTTGCACAAAGATATTTTGAGCATATTTTATAGTTCACACTACAGCTCACACTACTGTCCGTTGGTGGTGATGTATATTCATGCTGTTTATCTCTGTTATGGAGATTCTAAAAAGCAATTAATGGTAATAAAATTCCACACAAACAATAAGGTTTTCAATCATGTATAGGTGGAGTAAATTAAATTTAGATTTGAGGTGTAAGTTAAGGTATAGATTAAGGGTAAGTTGAGACACAAGTTAAGTTTAGGGTGAAGTGCCGATAAAGTCAAGGTTTAGGTTAAGAGCAGGCATTTTTAGATGTAGGTTGCTTAGGTTGACGTTTAGGATGAGGTGTATTGGATTTAGGTTAAGGTGTTGGTCAATTTTAGGTTTAGGTTGTTGAGAAGGTTAGGTTTAGGTTTAGGTTAAGGTTTAGTTTATGTTTACGTTTAGGTTGTAGTGTAGCTACATAGGTTTACATTTAGGTTAGGTTTAGTTAGTTAAGCTAAGTTAGTTAAGCTAAGAGTCAAATTAAGTTAAATTTAGGTTATGGTGCTGGTCAGTGGTTAGATTTAGGTTGAACTATAGGTTTAGTGTAAGTTTAGTTTTAGGTTATGTTTAGGTTGAAGTGTAGGTTAAGATTGAAGTATAGGTTAATTTTGAGTTTAGTTTTATATTGTAGGTTTAGTTTAGCTTTAGGTGGAACAATAGGTTTACTTTAAGGTGTAAGTTTACATCAGTTTTGACTTATAGGTTTAGTTTAAGGTGTAAGTTAAGTTTAGTTTTAGGTTTAATTATAGGTTTAGTTTAGGCAGTGTTCTCAAGTCTCACGCACACACGCCACACATGGTATTTCTCACGCTTGCCAATCCATCGGCTGTATATTATAATGTACTCTCGTTGAGCCAATCAGAAGATAGATCGCTCTGTTGTTAGGCAGACCTAGTCAAAGAGGGTGGAGTTTCAGCCAGAGTGTCAGGCGCGAAGAACTGTCCGATTCGAAAGTTCTGAAACACACAAGCCCTGAGTTTAGGGTGAGTTTAAGGTGTAATTTAATGCAGTTTTAGATTGAACTATAGGTTTAGTTTAAGGTTAGGCTGAGATTTAGGTTAAGTTGAGGTTAAGATTGAGGTATAGGTTAAGTTTAGGTTTAGTTTGAGGTGTAAGTTTAATTTAGCTTTAGGTTGAATTGTAGGTTAAGTTTAAGGATAGGTTGAGGGTTAGGTGGAGGTGTTAGCTTAAGTTGAGGTTAAGATGGAGGTCCAGGTAATAAAATGAGACTGATTATTTTGAACTGTGTTTAAATTGTTTGATTTCTGCTTGTCTGGGTTTTGTCAGCAATTTGTACATCCACCCGATGCTCAAACTATATTTATTACATATCAAACAAACCTTAAAATGATCTTTATTTGCATGTGTAAGAATTTCCTCTGAAGCTCAGGGTCATGATGGCTGTTGCAGTACTTGATTCTCGAGCCTTGAGCCTGTGTTTGTGCTGCTGATAGAACACAACCAGAGGCTGTACCTCAGACCTCTTTCCCTACACTCTAAGAAATATAAGTACAGATTTGTACTTAAAAGAGTACAAAGCTTGTCGCTGGGGCTGTACCTTATATTGAGGCACAAAAAAGTACCTTTCAGTGAAAGTCCTTTTTTGTACCCATGGTTTTTGTGGCAGTAAAGATCATAAAGATTATAAACATTATCATCAACTAAATATGGCTCAAAAACTTGATGATACAAAATTGTCTGGCTTTCAAAAAAAATGTGCAATTTAAATATATATATAGTTTATTAGTGCAGTGATACAGAATACTGAATGTACCCTTTGGCTGGCTAAATGGTACAAATTTGTACTTATTGCTGTTAGAAATGACTTTGTACTTCAGAGGGAACAAATCTGACCCTGTAAAGACCAATATTGTACCTTTGAGGGTACAATTATAAAGAGTGTACCTTCGAGTACAAAAAAGTACTCATATCGTACCTCTGTTTTTTAGAGTGTATATGGTTGGTTGTTGTTATTATGTAAAATATGTAACATCATTAAACAGTATTGTCTTTAAACTTTGAACCTTCACTAATAGCATTCATTCATCATTTATCTTGTAATGAGATAGTGATGATGATTTTAAGGATGAATCTGAGGTCATCAATGCAAGACTTCATCTTATCTTCATTCCATCCCACTCTCCTCCACTGCCTCCTGCAGTGAACATTTTCTCTGACTTTCTTTCCTCTGCTCGTCTCTCTCTAGACTGATCAAAATATGCACCGTTCTATATATCAAGATCAAAGCTAATGTTGAAGCTCTTAGAAAAGAAGAATCAACGTTTTTTTACTGGCTTTCCCTTCAGAGCAACAATGACTGTGGAAGCATTCGTTAATGATTCATGTGAAATCTAAAACAAGATGTTTTTAAGCAGCTGTCATTTTTTTAGATTCTAAAGCAGCAAAACAACTCAAGATCTGTTTTAAAATTCGATTTTATTGTGTCAGGTTCTTCAGGTTCAAAGGCTCGGGGGTTAAGTGTATTACTTTACTCACTTCATTACCTCTAAAAGTGCTCACTACCAAAATTTAAAAAAAAATATGCAATTCTCAATTTACTCAATTTATAGAAAAATTCACTGAACTGCACAAGATAACAATAAAATAAATAAAAGTAAAAATAAAATAAATGACTTAAACATATACAAAGCTGTTTATAAACCGTTTCTAAAGGAGACCTAATACTTAATCACAATCACAATGTCCTAAATGTATAGAAGGAGAACCATATCAAACAAATGAGAGAAAAATATTAATCTTGCCATTTATGTAGTGAGGAAAATTATTCTGTATTACTGAATTAAACAAATGAGGTTTTAGAGGTTCTCAGAAGAAGTGCTATTGAGGTTCATAAGGCTATAAAAGCTTAAAAACAGCTCTAAAGTGTTGGAGAATTCACCGTCAAATCTAACAGGTTTTTTAGCCTTCCCAGAAGTGACTGACCAACACATGTCATGCCAGAACAAGGTGTGTAAGAGTCTGCAAGTTTGCTGAATTTACCACAAGATGCTGCTGCACAGAGAGTATATGGAGGAAGGGCTGATCCCTAGACAGGGAAAAGTATTGGATTACTGAGGCAAGGCATCCCTAAGAATAAAGTTAATGTTTGGAATGGAAGGATCTGAAGCAATTTTTATTTAATCCAAGGTGGACATCATTTTCACATAAACAAAACACAATACACTATATCAACACAGGCTTTATGAAGAGTATGTAAACTGAAAAAACAAAATGATTTTGATCTTTAAATGTTTTTACCTATATATTACTCCAGAAACTATCCCAGTTGTTCAGTTTAGTGTCTTTTTAGTGCAAGCATGTGACCTTTTATTAATGTTCTAGCATTCGTATAACTTGGGCCTAAAGGAGCATAATATATTCATATAACATCTCAGCTTGTTTTTTATTGCGTATTTTCCCCACAGTGAGCTTGGTCATCTAGCATAATTCCTCCATTTCCATAGGAGTCGCAAAAGTGCTCAAAGCCATCTTTCTTATAAATGAATTTCTAGTGAAGCTCAATAAAGGGATTTGCACCATGCCTTCTTTTATATGTTCTTCTCTCATCTTTTAATAAAACGTACATTTAGAAATGATACAGGTTGACATTTTATTTATTTTAGCGTACTAAGAAACTACATTTTAGATGTATTTTGTTCTCAAGACAAAAACCTTTTACATTGGGTTTGGCTTTAGTGATGATATATGTATAATAAAAGTATACTTGTACTTTAAATATTCTGAATAAATTACAATGACAGATGGTATTAATTTGATACAAGGCTAATATCAGCAGAAAACCCTGGATCAGACACTGGGGAGTGGAATTAATCTAAGCCAACACTGAACAGGTCTAGCCTGAAACTTCAAGCACTTGCACTGTGATGTTAGCTGTGTGTTTCTCTGTGTGGGGTAGCTGAGTGTATGAAAAGCATGCTAGCCTACTTTTAGATACACATCTTAAGTGAAGGATTTCTATTAAAAATGAGATTAAAAGAAACAATATTGCATCATTATAATATCAAGAGCTGAACCAAGAGTTCAATAATGGTATCAGGAAAAAAAAAATGTTATCATTGCATCAGTAATTAATATACACTTATCGTCAGAGAAATAGTTGCACCCAGAAGGAAGTGTCAGATTGTAGTGCTTTTCAGAAGGAAGATAAAGATTACCAGGAACAATACATTAACCCTCCTGTTATGTTCTTTTAAAGTTTCAAGGTCTTGCAAAAATAGTTAAAAGTATTTTTTTCAGTATGAAACTTTTTCTGCTTGCCTTAATTAGTGTAATCAATATATATGTGATGGCATGGACCTTTTTTTGCTTTTTGCTGTGTTCCACTTTCTGGAGCGGCCATTTTGTTTCTTCCTGGTTATGCTTATTGTTGCTGTTTTCCCCCCTTCATGAAGTGGCTAATTAGCAAAATGGTTTCTTCCATGCTCTGATTGGCTTAGGCCCTGTAAATTAGCCCCTTTGACCTCCTTAAAGCAGACAACTCATGCGCCCTTGCTCTCCATTTTGATTTGCCCCTCTAGCTGCTGGTGGAAGCTCCTGTTTGAAGCCAATGCTGTTCATGCTTTTAAGGTAATGATTACTGTTTTTAAGTACTTGGTTAAAAGCTAGAGGTGTTAGTCCTTTGTTAGTATTTCTTATCTTTTATGTTTAATGACTGTTTGTTTTATTAGGATCAGTTCATGACTATTGCCTTGATTTTATGTACGGTAGGCCCAGCCATTTGGGTTTTAAGGTAAAAACAAGTTCTTGTTTTTGTTCAAGATATTGTAAGTGATGTAAGTCTCTTAACAGTTTTCAATTTAATTTTTTTGTAGGACTGACCTCTAGCTAGCTGCTGTTTTGTAACGATTTTGTTTTTTATTTTGATTTTTGTTTTGAGATCGTTTTGGTCTATTTTGAGTATATTGGTTTTTGTTTGTTTTATCTGCTTCTTTTGATTATTATTATTTTATATAAGGGTTTCTTTTGGGTTCTGCTCAGTTGATTAAAGTAGAGGTTTTATAGGCTGTATTAAGTCACTGCCATCATTACACTTTTGCTAGTGGTTCTTGGAAGCCTGGTTGGACTTAAGAGTAAACATTAGGGAAATAGTTTTGTCACTTTTTAAAGTTTGAGGTGTTAAGCTGTGATATCTTCTCAGATTTTGGGGTGTTAAATTTCCCTTTTTCTCCTCTTGTCTACCTGTATCTCCAGGCCCCTTGGATGTGTGGATTTATGCAGTGGTGTTCAGTTGCATAAAGAGCCCTTTGTTTTAATAGAATAATTGTGTTCTTGATTTGGTACCAATGTTTTAATTAAAGTAAAAATAAGTGTGAATGAGATTTCTATTTTGTGTGGAAAATAAATTAATTGTTTTGGAAACTTGTCTCTTTGCTCAGAAGTGAATCATTTTTACTCTAGCAGTGTACTTTGCTGGGTTACTTCTATAGCTAAGGCCAAGTGATATACATACTGTTGCATATAACATGAAAAAGCAAAAACAGAGTAAAACTACATCGCAATGTTATGTTTCAGTGTTATGTAAAACTATTGTTTTATATCTTGGTCTTTCAAAAGTAATAAAGTAGTGAAACATTAAAAAAAAGTTTGAACATGTATTTGTTTTATGAAAACGACTGAACTATCATAATTGAACCATTACCTGTCAGAAGTAAGGAGCATCATTGCACTAATTGTTGATAGAAAAATTAGTAATGGAGTACTGAAAGATTTACACTGTTTTTTTAGATAGATAGATAGATAGATAGATAGATAGATAGATAGATAGATAGATAGATAGATAGATAGATAGATAGATAGATAGATAGATAGATAGATAGATAGATAGATAGATAGATAGATAGATAGATAGATAGATAGATAGATAGATAGATAGATAGATAGATAGATAGATAGATAGATAGATAGATAGATAGATAGATAGATAGATAGATAGATAGATAGATAGATAGATAGATAGATAGATAGATAGATAGATAGATAGATAGATAGATAGATAGATAGATAGATAGATAGATAGATAGATAGATAGATAGATAGATAGATAGATAGATAGATAGATAGATAGATAGATAGATAGATAGATAGATAGATAGATAGATAGATAGATAGATAGATAGATAGATAGATAGATAGATAGATAGATAGATAGATAGATAGATAGATAGATAGATAGATACTTTATTTATCCCGAAGGAAATTTAGGCATCCAGCAGCAACAACACAATACAATAAGAAACAGATTCAAACATAAATTAAAACAGAAGAATAGAGAAAAAGTCCCTGATGGGAGGAGTTAAAGAGTCTGATGGCTCTTGGAATGAAGGATTTTCTGAGTCTGTCTGTTGTGCAGCTCTGTGACAGCAGTCTGCCACTGAACACACTCCTCTGCTTCATGATGGTGGTGTGAAGTGGGTGACTATCATTGTTCATGATAGAAAGCAGTTTATCCAAAGTCCTTCTCTCAGCTATTGTAACCAGAGAGTCCAGCTCCATTCCAACCACTGCCCCGGGCCCTCCTGACCAGCTTGTCCAGCCGTGATGCATCTCTCCTCTTCATGTTGCGATTGTTAGGATCGCAACATGAACAACAAATGTTAGGATTTTAATTATCATAATTAAACATGCACTGGGTCAAACTGACCCTGGAACATCATTGCTGTTCCTGACAAATGAACATAACAGAAGGGTTAAACAGTTACACTGATATCAGCTATATTTATTGAGCTGTGTAGTATGTGTAAAGCAACATGCCCTATTATTCAGCATGGAGTTGTAGAGGTTCCTAATGGCATTCTGTAATACATCCCACCTTCTTTGGCAGGTACTGCAGATTTTGCGGTAGCGGTGGAATGTTAATAGCTTGTCCATTAGTATAGCATACCATAAATTATTAATCAGGTAAAGGTCTGGTGATGCTGCTGGCTATGGCATAGTGTCTGTATGTGTCTTTAAAGCAAGCTGTTGAGACTGCAGCAGTTTGTGGACGAGCATCTTCTTTCAGAAAAGGTAGTTGCAGTGGTAGCAGGAACTCATTAATTTAATGTTGGCAATCTTATGAAACTGCACCCCACACCCTGACACCAGGCCTTCTGGATGTGTGATGCATGTAAACTACAAACAAGAACTCTTGCTGCAAAAGCAGGATTAGTTACTGAAGACGACCATCTGCTATGCTGAGTCACCATATGACAGTCACAATGCGATGACTGCTCACTAGGGCTGCAACGATGTTGGGGCAGAATATTATTGTCGATGTGCCATTGCCATCAAGTGTGATGATGCACAGTACACAAGGTAATGTGGAGAAACGTGGTAAAAGGGCAAATGGTGGCACATATTCTGTTCACTCTCTCTGTGTCTTGGAAAATACAACAACTGTAGTAACTGCAAATCAGCTCATTACACATGTAAACATTTTATCAGCATTTAAATCCCATATTTAGTGCTCCTGCTGTCTCTGGAGTGATGGAGTTGCTGCTGCACAAAGAGCAGGATAAGGAGTGGCTGATCAAATGACTGGTCCAGGTATTGGGTTACAGAGGCAGGGAGTACCAGCACCACATTGATACATAAAGCAATACAAAGAAATATAATAGTAATGGTAAAACATAAAAGTAAAAATTAATGAATAACAAACCTAAATAATTAAAAATGACTTAATGTAAACTTATTATGGTTAATTGCTTGCTATGAAGCACTTTTTATACATTCCCTTTCAATATAATTCTTAAAAAATATAGGAAACTAATAAAAATATTTAGCAAAAGATGGTCAAATTTAAGCTAATAAATAAATTCTATTAAATATCTATATAATATTTACATCTCATTTGGAATATTTCAAAAGGAATATTTAAATATTCTCCTGAAAATAACAACATCTGGCTTGTATAAATGTCTCTTATACTATAATAGTCATCTTTAGGGTAATATAGGTACAGCAAACTAATAAAATGTTCTGTAAAATCGTTCTAGGGCTCTTAAAGTTTAACTGTCAAGGTGGGATAAAACATACATTGACTCAGGAGCCCTAACAATAGGGAGCATAAAACATGTTTAGGGCATAAAAAAAAATTGTGACAATGACTAATCTAAAAAATAACAGCACATTGGTCGATTACTAAAATAATCATTAGTTGCAGCCCTACTGTCCACCAAGTTTAATTTCTGTTGGTTGAGTCCTTTTGGGTGCATTTATTACTTTAACAAAAATAAATAAATTACTAACAACTAAATATCATAAAGCATATAAAAAAAGTATGTTTATCTGTATGTCTGCAGTTATGCCAAAGTACAAAAGCCTAAAAGTGTCTATTTGCAGTGAGTTTACAGAAACATAAACACACTACAAGATTCTTCAGTAGATTTTTTTAATTGTTTGTCCCCAAATAACACGACTGCAAGAATAACAATTATCTCTGAAAGTGCAGAAAGAATAAAGCTAAATGCAAATTCCAGCAGCAGCTCTTTAATTAGCGCAATTCTCAGATAAAGTGAGCTTTTCATCTGAAAGCCAATCTGAGCGGCGTGCTGATGACACCTTGTACATGTGTAGCATCAAACGCAAGTGAGTGGGCTAAGGAAAAAAAGTCTTTTAGCATTGAAGGGGCTTAGATCTAGTGTTATTCATAATGAATGAGGGAGACCACGCAGCTAAAAGGCCATGGGAAATCATTGTGCATCAGACTGGCATTTGCTGGCATTGTCGCACTAGGCAGGGCATTCCGGCGACACAAAATTTCATTTACTCAAGTCTGGGTTAGAGATTATTAGCATAGAGGATGTGACCCTAAAAAAGCTGAATTAAAAGTAGCTAAAACGCCTTCAGAGACCTCCCTAGTTATTGGATATAGAGACTATGAAATAGAAAAGCAGGATTACAGTCTTATTAATAAAAGTTCCTAAATGGATCTTGCCGTTCACATATGGTTCTAAGGAAAAAATAGGTTTAATTAGTTTAGAAGTTTAGTTTCCTTAAACTTTAAAGAGCTTTTTTATTCTTAACCATGAGATTGTGCTAAATCTTTATAATCTGACATTGAAAGTTGATCAAGGTGATCATGATTGACTACAGCTGGTAATTTCTCTGTGCACACATAAAAAGAGTTAATTGGGCAGCAAAGTGGTTTAATGGTTAGCAAGTTCACCTCCCAGAGCTGCGTCCTGGGTTCAAGTCTCTGTGTGGAGTTTCTATGTTGTCCTTGTGTCTGTGTGGGACACAACAATATATAGATCAGTTTCCAGATAACAAATGATTTACAAACTACTTTAAGAACATCAATTTTACACCTGTATCCCCAAAGCCTCGAAGGTTACTATTGCATGTCAATGGCACTGCAGCTGTGCTGAAAAGACATGACCAGTTGAAAACTGAACCACCAGAATTAATAGATAGATTCTAGAAATAATATAATTTAATATCTGTTCATAATATAACATATCTGCTATCCTGTTTGTTAAAATGTATGCTGCTGTTGTTTTATTTGGTTGATTCTTTTTTTTCTATGGTTTATTTGGTAAATTAGAAGCATGCTTTTGAGCTGCATCTTAGGTAAACAGTAGCAGTGTTGCTTTTTTATAGTAAACAATTTACATATAGTTTATATATACACAGCAAATGTCTGGAGTTCGAAAATCTGGAAAATGTGTGAAAATGTTAAATTATGTGAGTTTATTCTCCAATTTAGACTAGAAGTTGGCGAGTGGGGCGAGTCCTCCAATCTTAGCTTACCATCAGTGTGAAGTCTTGCCCACCAGGGCTACCTTCCATGGGGTATTTCATTATATTTTATATAATAGTTGTCTGCCTAGCTGAAGTGTTGTTGGCTATAAGAGCAAGTTACCATCTTCTATTCTGTACCGCTGTTCTCATGCAATGGAAAAATACACTGGCATACACTTGTTGAGTATGAAATTGTTATTGTAATCAGTAATGATGCTTTTTGTTGTAATTTTCTCCTAAATGTTCCATGGTTTTGGAATATTATAATGTTTTTTAATAATATTAGTTTAATAACACATTGTTTTGCATTAACAGTTAACAATGTCAAGTAGTTTATGTTAAAATTAAACCCAGTTAAAAGCTGTATTTTACTCTAGATGGGATTTTAGTATTTTAACTCCCACAACAGTTCAGATTTAACTCCTAAATAGAGTTAAAATGCCAAATCCCAGGAAAGAGTTACTTTAACTCTGTCAAAGAGTTTATTCAATGGTCACGCATATACACTTAAAATGAGTTGATATTAACTCTCATGGAGTTTATTCTAAAAAACAAAATGTGCTGAGTAACTGAAATTGGGCAGAATCTACTGTATCTGGCAAGACTGCTTCATTATATTTGATAGCCTACTTTTTAAAATGACTATTTTATAATATGTTTAATATCTCATAATGCAGACAGTCTGGCCTTCCTGATTATTCAGTTCCCAGTTACAGTACTTTAAAACACTGCAGTAAAATACACTCTGGACAGAGAACTCTCTCTGAGTAGAAATAGTGTTTTCCAATAATCTACACTGATGTGTCTATACACAAAAACATGTTTTCATCATGCACCTGAAGAACAGACCTATTCTAATGAGGACATATAGTCTTGCTATACACTAAATACACTCATGCGCACATGCACACACACATGCACACACACACACACACACACACACACACACACTCAGCATTAATAAGAGTTAAAGGAAGCAAGGCTATCTGTTAAGCTGCTGCTCACAGAGAGGCTCTTGCATGCCTCTTATAAGCCCAGTCTGAGTCTGAGATGACAATGTGAAATCAATGGTGGCAAAGATTTTAAGTAGATTTTAATTTGTTCATCTAAAATTGATCTTATCCAAATTTTTGGCAGAGATAAAAGTACACCCATAGTTAAATATGAACCGGGACCTCTTTAAAAGACTATAAATAGACGTGTGTTTTTCAGACACGGCTAATTTATTCTCCTTCTGTGCTACGTTTCTGTCCAAAATGGGCACAGACTTTAGTTTACTTACAGCTGAGTCCATGTGCTCATTATACTTTCAAAAATAGCACACAAACACTCCTACAGCTAATGCATTACTGCACATAACATGAAGTTTACTTCGGTAAACTAATCATTTATACATTCTTACACAAGGCTCCTACCGTACTGTACAAGTAATGCATGTGTACTTAATATTTAAAGGTCCGTGCTCTATATTTGTCCTTTTTTTTTTTTTCACACTGAGCGCGAAAAATTCACAGCTGCACTTTCAAACACTTTTTTTTTTTAACGGGATGCTCGGCAGAGATGCAGATTTTCCCTGTGTAAAAGTCCACAGAGACAGACACGCAATGTCATACAAAGTTCAAATGTTTTCAACTTCTGAGTCTCAGTGCGGTTAATCAGAGGGCGCTGTTGTGTCTGGTAGTTCCCTCCAACGTAGAGAAAAGGCTAAAAATGAACAGGAGTCTGAAAACATATCCTGATGAGTGATCAAGAAAATGTTAAGCTTGGAAGCAGGGGTCTGCCCAACGTTGATCTTCCAGGTTTGTAGGTACAGTACCAACATTTAAACTAGCTAAGAAAAGGTAGTCTCTGAAATAAACATTTAAGAACAGCACACAGGGCTCCGAGTGGTCCAGCGGGCTAATAGCTGGCACTATGATCAGGAGATTGCTGGTTCTCTGGTGATGTTAATCAGCACAGGGCGTCTGTGAGCTGATGTATCAGAACCGAGTCGCTGCACTTTCCTCCAAACGCGCTGTGATGTTACTCGGCAATGCTGTATCAGCAGCAGCATAAAAAGAGGCGGTGGCTGACTTGTATTGGAGGAGGCATGTCTTCACCCTCCGGGTGTTGGGGCATCACTAGTAATAGGGATTCTAATGAGTGGGCTGGGTAATTGGCCTTGTAAATTGAAAAATGAAAAACAAAAAAACAAAAAAAAAAGAATACCATACTGTCTTTAACTAGCCAGAGTGCGTTTCCCAAAGGCATAGTTACTAAGTACATTACACTGCCTAAAGTACTCACTGACTTGCATTGCATTTGGTGATATAAAGCTTGGATGGAGCTGCTCAGGCATGGAAACCCATTCCATGAAACTCTCTTTGCTCTACTGTTCTTGAGCTAATCTGAAGGCCACATGAAGATTGGAGGTCTGTGACACTCCTAAGCATCCGCTTGCTTTTTTTCCCCAGTCGCCTCCACTGTGTTATAATATCACTGACAGTTGACTGTGGAATATTTAGTAGTGAGTAGTGAAACTTCACGACTGGACTTGTTGCACAGGTGCTGCATCCTATCATGGTATCACGCTGGATTCACTAAGCTCCTGAGAGCAACTCATTCTTTCACTAATGTGTGTAAAAGCGAGGAAGTGATTAGATCCTGAGTTCAATGATTTGGATGGGTGAGAAAATACTTTTGGCAATATAGTGTACATGTCAGCAACTTGCATAGTCTAAATGATGAAGTTGCAAAGCAACTATTTCTCAAAACCACAGTTGGAAATGTAGAGATAACCACGTTGGTAATTTATATAGTGTGAACCTTGTTTAAGCTATTTAGGTGTTTCCCAAAACTATAGTTTCACTGAACATTTACAACCACTGTGGTTCAAATGAGTAAAGTTCAGTACCTGGTGATTATGCCATCTATGAGGGAATGTGCAGGTAAAAGATGCTAGGAAAAATGTCAGAAAGCTGAAAAGGATCTAAAATTAGCGTAATGTTAAATAAAATGTTTCTTTTTTCCTTAACTTACTACAATTGTGTAAAAAAAAAATTATCCAATACACAGGACTACATTTTCAGTCCCCTGACTGTCTGTTTTATTCTGAAAAGAATGTCTTTGTTTTTTAGTGTTTTAGTCTGTGTGAAATATTGCTCATGTTCTGCCTCTAAGCATGCAGGGCACTGTGGTTGTCAACCTGATCTCTCTTCTGTTCAGAATCTCCACCTCTGCAGCAACTCTAAAAAAGCCATCTGCAGCAGGGCAACCACTGCTGACCTTCTTCTTCTTCTTCTTCCTCTACTTTTTCTTTGCTTCGCTGGTCTGACTCTGGTCAGGAAGTAATGGGCCTGTGTTTAATTTGTTTAAGTTTTGATCTTTAACCTGTCCGGGTTTGTAAAAATCTCTATTGGTTACAGTGAGTTTTTCTAAAGCACAGATCACAGAGCCAAACACAATCATCAAGTGTTTACTACTTTTCATTTAGAGCTCAGCCAATGCGATGGCCATAGAGAAGTGGCACTGCAACTGATTGTGTGGAACTTTGTTCATTATTATACTGTAACATTACTGTCATCATCATCTGACAATCTCACCATGTGTTAAATATTAAGTAAGAAGCTTATAAGAGGATAACGCTTACTGTATCTATTAATCAAAACTCTGATGCTCACAAACAAAGGCACATTTACAGTCTGGACTCAAATGACTATCCTAGGATTCAAACCATATGTGCAAAATATTCTTTGACTCTTAAATATATGGACAAATTACTAACACAACCAGATACGCAAAAAACTAATTATGAAGTAACCCGTGTCATTTTATTACGTGATCCTGCACCTAGACTTAACTGCACCTCAACCTAAACCTAATCTTAACTTGCATGCCAAACTAAGTTTAAACTTCATCTCAACCAAACCCCAAACCTAAGCTACACTACAACCTAACACATAACTTACTCTACACCTCAGCCTAAATAGAAACTTAATCTGCTCCTTAACATACACCTAAATCTACATCTAAACTTCACATACACCTTAAACTCAATCTAAAATTCACCTAAACTTAACCTAAACTTTAACTACACAGTAGCCTTAACCTAAACTCAACCTACACCTCAAACTAAACTTGCAGCCTGCAGCTTAACCTATACCTATAACTTACACCACACCTCAACCTCAAACTTATACCTCAACCTTAACCAAATCTTAACCTCCACCTCAACCTCAAACTTAAACCACATTTAAACATCTTAAACTTCAATTTAAACCACACCTCAACCTAAACCTAACCTTAACTTGTATGTCAACCTAAACTTCATCTAAACCTAAATGTAACCTACAGCTTAATTTAACCTAAACCTGTTAGATGCTGCATAGAAGATAAAAGCAAGATGAATGTAGCTATAGGAACACTGTTTTCTCAATTCTTCTTCAGTCACACACAGAATATCTTTGTGTTAATGTTACAAATTCCTTAGTAAATACACTTCTATTTGCACGAATTCTTTTGAATGGTGTGTTGTGTACGAAACCTGTAAATTTGCATCAAACATGATTGCAATGGTCAAAATCTATTTTTGTACCGAGAGCCATTTGAGCTTCATGAACAGCTTGGCATAAGGCATCAATTTGCATAGAAGACAAGAATCAAGGCCTTTTTTCTGTACTGGCACCCAGGTGTTAAGATGAATAGCTAGATGTTTGAACAGCTGAGTCCTTTGCTGTCTTCAATTAATGCCTTCACTCACTGACCGATTGCTACTCTTCCACTTAAAGAGTTTATTATACTTTCAAAACATCTCATCTCTGCATTGGATGTTTTTGAATGCAGGCGTCAGGAAGCCTTTAAAGTATCAGCTGTGACCCCTGTTTTCAGGAGCATTGTAGTTGAAGGATATATTTAGAAAAACTGGGGGCATATTTTCTGAGTGGATAAGAAAGACGTTTTGTAAGTTGCTCTGGTTATAAAGAGATGTTAAATGTGAGTTTAATGCAAAACCTATAAGCAGAAGTGGGCATCATTTACCAAATAACACAGTTTTCTTACTGTTATCATAAAGTATACGCAGCTTCTTTTGCTAAAAAACAGTGAAATTGATTAGCCAGACACATAGATAAAAGAGACAGGATAAAAAGATCAGAGAGATATAAAAAAAAAGTACTACAAAAAAGAGAGGACAAGATATAAGAAGTTTGAGTGAATACATAGAGCAGACTCAGTAAGAAAGCAAACATCACTTTCTTGGCAGATCATGGAATGTTCCTCATTCAAAATACAAATTGCTTTTCTACATACAAGTCTAGTTTTCTATGACCTGAAAACCAGCTAAAGCCAATGAAAAACAGTATGACCCGAGGATATTTGATATATTGTATTTCAGGCCTGAAACTCTCACACAAAAGTTGGGATAGTAAAGCATTTACAAGTTTGTGACATTGCTATTCATTCTCACAACACTCAAAAAATGTTTTGCACCAAGGAAATGTTTTTGCATCTTTTAAAATTTCTCTCACATTCTCTACTGGGGACAGATCAAGATTCCAGGAAGGTCAGTTCACTACTCTTACCCTCTTCGTCCACAGACATGCCTTTGTAATGTGTGCAGCATTTGATTTTGTATTGTATTGTTTAAAATTATTAAGGCAGAATCTTTTCCTCTGAGATTTCAGTGTATTTTTTGCATTAACCCTAGAACACTAACGTTAAAATTACTAACATTACATTACATTACATTTGGCAGACACTTTTGTCCAAAGAAACTTACAATAATGATGTACATAGAGTAATAGAAGTTCAAGGTAAAAAAAAACAGTTTTAGGCAGGGCCTAAATGAGGTCAAAGGGAAGAAGGAAAAGAGGTTAGAAGTAGTTAGTTTGTTAGAGGTGTTAGGAGAGTAAGTGCTTTTATCTCTGACATTGGGTATACACTGTATGACAAGTTTTGGAACCCTTCTTTAATTTTACACATACAACATCACATAAAATAAAAACAAACACTAACATCAGGTAAATTACTCCCTATACAATGTATTACTCTCCATCACTAACTTCGGATTAAAATCACCTGAACACATGCCTCTTGAAAAAAACATAGATGGGAGGAGGGAATCAACGATAACATTAATGACATCAATGACCTCCCTGAAGCTTCCCAAAGTCCCTTGCATCTCAGACAGCAGCAACACAATGAAAATCACATAAAAAAACTGTGTGGGTGAAAATCACCCGCTGTTAGCGACCTAGGGTTTATACTGCAATCGTATAATTGTACAGACACAAGTTTTAAGTGAAAAATGGAATGACATGAAGTTGAAGTTTACATGACTCATTCATACTTCAGATGATATTTTATATACTTTATATACTTCTCAACAGAATTGCATTGTATCAAATGATTAAAAGATTAAAAGAATAAGACTACACTGCAAAAAACTAAATCTTAGCAAGTGAAATTTTCTACATTTAAGGCAGTGAATCTTATTTTCTTCTCTGATAAGACTTTTTTGTCTTACTAAGCATTGTGTAAGTGTTAGATTATTTTGCTTATTTTAGGGATAATTATCTTAATCATTCTTACTTAGAATTTGTACCATATTTTAAGTAATTTGAACTCAAAATAACCACACTCAAGCAGCAATCAAGTTATTCTGATTCTTGTGTCCAAAAACAGTGACTTTTTTTGCTTGACTTAGGTGTTACTTTACTCATTTTGAGACTTTGCCATTGCTTTTTGTAAGAAATCTTACTAAGAAAATTTAGCTTACCCCATTGGCAGATTTTTTTAGCTTAATATATATATACATATATTTGTCTTAATTTGCATATATTTTGTCTAGTTTTTGCCAATAGATTTTTTGCAGTGTAGTTAACAGTTTGGCTGCAGTACAGGTCATGACGATGCATTAAAGCAGGGTTATGGGCTGGGTGCGTTTTTGAGAAGCATCTCTTTATGATTCCAGATTCCATTGCCTATTATTATTGAAGTCAGGTAGCTGTGAGACCTAGACGTGCCCTCCACCGTGGCCTATATAAAGTCTGGATTAGTCCCATTCCATTGCAATTAGCCCACATTTTGTCAGCCCTGTGCAGAGCAATCCAATAAAAAACTCAATGTTCTGTCCCTGCCCAGCACTCGTGTCCCCTGGTGCCTCAATTCTGCATGCATGAGTGATGGTAGAAGTAAATGACATCTGTGGCACTCGAGTGTGCCTTATCCAACGTGCCCTAACTTCACACACCAAGAGAAGCGTCAAAACGAGAGAGACATGGCTTCCAAAATGCTCGGTTTTTCAGGTTCTTCAAGCGTTATGATTCTAGGAATGTTCCTAAATAGAACCGTGATAACGAGTGAACAGTGCGGTAGATATGGCCCATTTAGCACACCCTTAATCTTAATGGTTTTGAAAGGTCTGCTCATCTGTGGGTAATTAAAGACTTTTATTGCACCTACTGAGACAGGAAGATTCCTCCCTTACTGCTTTATTATGTACTGTATGTTCTTGACAGCTCTAAATATTTCCTGCTTCAAGCTATCACAAGAGACAATGATTGTCATCGTGACATATTTGTGTCACTGGATGCAAGTGTTGCGTAAATAGAAACATTTGTCTGAATATGAAGAACTTCTCTGGTTGGGGTATATATGGAGGAAGATTACCAACTAAGCCTTTAGATTCATTCTTTGCAACTCGTATTAATTTATTAATACTGGTATAGCTGGGATCTTATAGTCCCCAATAATGAAAATGTAACCTGTAAATGGATTTCTTTGCTTATTTACAATTGTTTCAATATGTTTCAACCAAATGGAAAACTGTATTTACCTTGTCATAATTAAATAATATGAATTAGGTACATAGGAAGTGATATATAATAAGGCATTTGTGAAGTGCAAAAAAAAATAATTCTTAGCAAGAGAAATGATCAATGTTCTAAACTTTATTTTTTCTCTGATAAGATTTTTTGCCTCAATAAGTATTATAAGTGTACGACTATTTTGGTTATTTTATGAATAATAATCTTAATCAGCCTTACTTAGAATATTGACCTTTTAAGTAATCAGAACTCAAAATAAGCACAAAAAGTCACCGCTCAAGTTATTTTGATTCTTGTGTCCAATATAAGCCAAGAAGCTTAATTTAAGTCTTACTTAACTCATTCTGAGACTTGCCTATAAGGTCTTTGCACACACCCAACCATTAAGCTCTGCTCTGGAAGGATATTGAAGCAAGAGTAAAAAAACACAACATAAAAATGTTAGCTGAGCTCTAAGATGTGCTTGAAGAATAGTTAACCGCAGGAAGTGTCACTGTGGTAACGCTGCCACAATGTTGTTGCATGATGAAGGGAAGAAGTAAGTGGGTGCTAGGCTAAAAGCAAACCCTGCTAGAAGCTACTACACCCTACCAGAGAATCTCTTATAGGGAGGAGAATAGCCGCTGGAGAATCTTTTCTTTCGCTTCACCAGAAGGTGCTCTAAGTCTAAGTCAAAATGAATGGGTTCATATGGAGCAATGGAGTTTATAAACATTTAATAATTGTAATACTAAAAAATGAGCAAATTTTCATAACACAGAAGCATTCAAAATGGTTTAGATATTATCAGAGATATATTTATTAAAGCTTTCAAACATGCTCTGACTGTAATTCCAGCATCAGTTCACCAATCAGTCAGGTCACAGTAGCAGTATTGCTAGCGCCTTTACAGCCTAAATGTCGGGAACTGCAGGCAGGAAGACGTGGAGGCGGACGTATGTGCAGGTAAGGGAATTTATTAAATAAATAACAAAGAAACAAATAAACATGGAACAAAGAAACAAACCAAAACAAACGAGGGGGTAACAATAAGAAGCAAATGAATAAACAAGAATAAACAAGAAATAAACAGGGAGCAATAAATAACGAAATAAACAAGGAACAGACGAGAGATAACACTAACATAAACTAACAGGGAGTAATAATAAAGGAACTAAAACAAGACAGGAAAAACTAAACAGGGCAAGGGAGTAAACAGGGAAATAAACAGGGAACTAGAAAACAACTGAGGAAACGTGGCTAGAAACAAGAGAAACCGAAGAGAGACAAAACAACATGGGAAGGTGCAAAGACCAACAGCAAACACTGACACAGGAGGGCTATTTAACACACACAGGAAGTGGAAACACCTGGGGCTAGGGGGCGGAGCTACAAATTAGACACAGGTGGAAAAGTACTAAGACAGAACACAGGGGCACAGGTCACGTGAGGAAAACACAGGCACAAGGACAGACAGGAAACAGGGCCAGGACGTGACACTAAAACCTGTTGAGAATTTTACGATAAAAGAGTTCCTTTAGGTAATTTGGGGAAACATGTGTCTGTATCTCAGTTTGGTTGTTTTTAGCCTGTGTGTGTGTGTTCTTGAGCAAAAGTCTTTTTCCATAAAATGGATGACTAACTGTGTTTATGAATTTCAGAAGGACTTTTAAGAAGTTTTGGGTGGAAGTGCTTCCTCTGTGGAACTGAGCTGCCAGCCTCTTATTGGCTGATCATGTGACCATTAGTATTTGGTGTGTTCTCATTGGTTGTTTTGTAATCATGTGTGTTTTAAAAGCTGGAATGTTATTAATTTTTGTCTTTTAACTCTGATGAAGGCCTGAGAGCCGAAACGCGTTGGTTATTCTTGTATTGCTAATAAATCAGAAATTCTCCAGTCAACAAGTGCTGCTGTTTTTTTTTTTTTACCCTTTTTTTAATTAGTGATGGTATTGCCAAGCACCTTGTTGTGCAGTGAAGTTGCACCAGATCCATCTGCTACTGAAGAAAATCTGAAATATTCAGGCAAGCTTTCTTTGTTTAAACTTTCCAATAATTTAAGAAATATCTTGACCAAGTGGATAGTTACTATTTTTAATTAGCATTTTTAGTTGCTCAGCTCTATTAATTCACCCCCATTTATTATGGGCTTTCTCTAGCAGTTTGCAGTCATGTTTTAATAGAATGGGGGAGACAGGAAGTGGGCAGGCTCTCAGTAGTCTGGCTCTGTGCCTAATCTAGAAAATATCTGCCAATTGGACACAGAGGGCAGCCAGAGAGGATACAAAAAAGGGTGATTAGAATAATAATTACAAAATGTTGGTACTGTAATCCATTATCAAAGAAAAATCGTTTAATTTTAGTTCAAAATAACGGGGTTATACATAATAAGTAATATTTATATGCTGTAATATTCATGCCTGAAAAAAACAATTTCAGTTTGATTAAACACCTTTCTCTCTAAGATGACTAAAGCAAAGGCTGAACCTAAACCTGATGTGCAGTCCATTGTGTTCATATCACACACTCAAAGACCCCAATGCCCCCCTCATTTTTTTTTAAATAAGTCCAGATTCTTTAAAGCAGTGTTCTGCAAATGTGTGCAGCCAGAGGACCTTATAAAGAGATCCATGAACGCTGACATTTACATTGTTTTGTGAATACAATAAAACTATTCACATATTAGGCACATTATGTCTGTTTGTGATATGATTAATTTGAAGCTCTTCTCTAGAGAAGTCTGCCCTTCAGCTTTATACAATCTGCTAAAAGATACTGATACTGAAAAGATACTGAGGTTATACTCCTCATCCTTTCTTTTGTACTCAGTCTCATTTTCCATAACCTTGATTATTGTACTTAAAATCAGTTTATTTAGCTTGATTTACAGTGAAATAAATTATATTGACGCTGTGGATGACCTGGAGACACAGCACGCCATGCAATCACTTCAGGACTTTCATACAACACAACTTCTTGTCTTGTAACTGGGAATCCTTTAGTGGTTTGCACACTACATGATGTATTAGCAACAAGAGGTCACAAACTATACAATCTTTCACCAGGAGGAACCTGTGGCAAGTCTGTCTGCTGTCTAAAAATATGTTTTTTCAGGAAAACACATGCAAGATCTGATGCAATGTCACGCACAATTTACACTTTATTCTTCTAAAAAGGTTATTCAGTAAAAAAGTGAGTGATAAACAGTGTTACGTATACACTGATTTACAATGAAAACACAAAGAAAAGAAAAAAGAGAAGAATATGGATGAGAAATAACTCCAGCCTTGACGTTCTTCCTCACCCAGTGTCTTGTTCTCTCATTAGCTGTAGATAGCTGCTGCACTAACGTCCATAAACAACATGTTTTACTCTACTGGATTTCGATCCTTCACTTCCTGATGCAGTGTACCCATTATTTTTTCAGGTTATTGATAGATGCCAGTATACTGACCTGTACTTTGGATGTGGAAAACATAGACACAGGGAAGTGCTGTGGTACTGAATTAGATTACTGATCATCATTGGATTTTTCAGAAATAAATAAACCAAACTAAAAGTCAGAGAAAATATTAAGTTGAATAAAATGTAATAGTTCAGAACAGAACTTGCTACACATTGCCGAAACAGATGTGAAACATCTTCAGATGCACTGTTATAAAAGGAGCAGTTAGTTTCAATAACAGGCTTGTATGAAAGAAAGAGCTTTGTTTGTTAGTATTTCACTGGTAAAGACCACACTTATTTCCGAGGTATACACTCTAAAACTCTACACCAACATGGCAGTACATAAGGAATCCTAACAATGTGTTTCTAACATTAATGCTCTTATCTGCTTGGTATTTTTTGTGTTGAAAGTGAAAAGATTGACAAAAATGCCACAAAATAGCATTCCATAATATTAAAGACATCAAAACAATTTAAGAAACACATATGGCACCCTATTTAAGAGATCTGTAGATGAGCTGTCAACTATGCACTGAGAAACTTGTTTTAGGGCGTGTCAGTGCGTGTTTGGTATTGCGAGGCCCCAAAAAATATGCCTTTCGCTGAACGAAACACACAAATGGCATGTACTAATTCACTTAACGATATATATATTGCGATATTAAACAATGCAGGGCCTATGATGTCACTAGCCCTGCCCCCACCCGCGCGCTGTCTGGCGTCCAGGCCAATCAAGAGCTGAGTCAGCGCCAAGCACTCAAAATCCAAGGAAAACAGCAAAACAACAGTGATCGGCCCTTTAATCAGGCATTTAAATGCTTTTTAAAAGGTAAATAAGAAAGTTTTTCTGGGATTAAAAGTGTGAATTTAGCTGTAACTGGAAATATCTGTGCAAAACTGTGCTGGATTGAGGTGCACAGCTTTTGACACATACCCAACCATGTGGATGGAGGCCATGCGGTTGCCTTGTGTTTACTCCTGCCCTCCCTCGTGCTCCCGTTCCCCCCTTATGCTTGTCACACAGGCAGCAGCAGCCTGTCACTCACACAGACACAGAGACAGCGCTGTGTATCTACTTCTTGTGTCAAGAATCAAAACATTACAACATGACGGGTTTGGTTTAATTGCCTTGGTTTAATTAAGTGACATCACCCTTAGCATTTTCCTAATTTTACACAAAATCAAAGCATTTGCTAAATAACTGTTGATGAGGCTTGTTAAGGGCAGTCTAGCTACTCATCGCCACTGGACGTCTGCCTCACCTTAACATTTCGCAAGATGTTCCAGGGCTGTCACGTAGGGAGCATCTACCATGATCAATCACTGATCAACACTCCAGACATAAACCTCTCTCATCAGTTCACAATTCTTCTCATTATATTTGACAGAACTGCTGTGTGGAAATAGACTTCAATGGTCAGTATAACAATGGTCTTGGTATGATTTAACAAAAGGCAGCTGTGAAATGTTAGCTAGCTCGGTCTCTGAATGTAGATCTTCTTGTGTTCCAGCCTCAGGCAGTGCTGCTGACAGTAATACATGTCATCGTCTGTACAAGATTTGCCTAGAATACCTGTACGGTCAGACAACAGAATAAAATTTCTACTTTTTTACTCATTAATTTGTTAATTAACACACAAGATCAACGTATTCTGATATTGCCAACAGTTATATATAATATATAATAAGTGACAAAAATATTGAATCGTTAGCTAGTGACATTAACACCAATTGTTAGCATTCAAATGCCCAAATTTCTGTCATAACACTGTGAGTGGACACTGCGCACAGCCAGAAAATGCATTTCTTTCTTGAGCATAATATTCAATAATAATTCTAAATGAACTGCAGTTGTCTCAAATTTCTAAAAAAATGGTTAAAAAGTATAAAATCATGAAAAAAGAGTAACAGTTTATAATAACTGTACATAAATTAATGGTACTTATGAGAGAATGTCTCAACTAATGATTTATTGATACGAGTTAAGACATTATTATATTAATCATTAAAAACATTTAAACTTATGTCTCAGATCACTATTATTTACAACATTCTTAATAATTTAAATTTAGTTCTGTTTAAAAATGTCCTAACTAGTGTCAAATAAATCTGTCGGCCAATCAGGTGACAGAAAAAACACAGCATAATATCTTTCCCTCAGGAGTAGAGAATGCATAAACACCTGCTTTTATGCAAAATGAGTTATACAATTAGTAGTTTTTATTCTTATAACGGTTACAGTCCTTTGGAGAAAAAAGGACTCTCCCAGGAGCAGATCACTATTATAACTCACCAGTGAAAGAGAGCAGTTTATAATTTTGAATTATTTAATATTAGCGTGAAAAGCCTTAAAATATTGGTATGTTATTTTAGGCGGAAATTGGTTAAATTAAGCTAGAGGACATATTACATATTGTAAAGTATTGTCAATAATTGTATACATGGTAGCAGTAGCTACAGTACATCATTGTTTCTGCTTCAAATTAACATTGTAGAAGTTGGGACAGCACTGCAATGTTCAGAGCATCTACCATTATCAATCAATGATCAAGACATCAATGATAAAGAATCTCTCGTTAGGTTGATTAGTTGATGTTTGTGTGGAATAATTTGCACTAATTGTCAAAACACTGTACCATCAGTTTTGGTATAACCTCCAAAAGGCTGTAAAGTGCTATCTAATTTAGAGTCTCTGAATTCAGTTCTTGCCGTGTTCCAGCTGCAGGTAATCTGCATTCAAGACACTTCATTGACTGACTCATGTTGGAAGCTGGAACAGAACAAAAGAGTTGTCTGACTGGGGAATCCATGAGGACTGCTTGGAGTCTAAACCACTCCATCATCTCTCTGCCTCCGTACTGCGTGATCAGTAGATCACTGTGGAATAATTTATGCTTGATGACTCTCGTCTACCACAAATGTGCTTCCATTCATCATAATCTGGTGGTCATTAAAAGACAGAAGAAATGATACTGATCCTATAATATGTTGCACAATTATTTCTGGAATAATTTCTAGTAGTGTCAGAAGAGCTTTTCTTCCCTCTTAAAAGGACCCGTGCCATATATTGATCTTGTGTTTAATTTTTCATGCTTGCATGGTTTTTGGAAATTTACATACGCAGACATTTCTGGACAATATTTACTGGGCTTTTAATTACTTATTTTCTGGTTATAACAATACATGTGCAGAGCAGTTGCTTTCAGAAATACTGTAAAATGTTATATAAAAGTATAAAAAAACTAAAAGAAGAAAGAGGCTACCAAACCAAACAAGAACAACAACAATGAAAGTTTGCACACAACAATTGGCAATACTTTGCAAAGTTTTTGACAAACTGAAAGGTTAAAAATCCATCAGTGATGATTGAAAACAGTGTCTTTGGGGCTGAATGTCTTATCATAACTAATTCAAACATCTTTGTCTTACCATAAAACTGAATAAATCAAACTTAAATGTGCCGATTTTGGAGCTGCAGCTTTTTTCTTAGATGGCAGCCTCTCAGTACACGGTAATGTAAACTTGCCTGGTTGTACAATGATGTTGGTGTTTCAGCAGATTTCAGTTCTTAGTTCTTTCAGTTCCTGATCATCAATAATCTCAGATTAGAAGGTTTGGGCATTTTCCAGATATCGCCAAAGTGGCCAGACTCCTGTATAACCGATCTTGGAATCTGCAGTTGTTTAGAAATGAATCCAGGAAACATTCCTGAATTAGTAAATCTATAATTATCCTTCTTAGATTTTTGCTCAGATCCTTGGATTTTCAATTATACTGTATGTTGGTCAATCCAAGTGCTGTCAAACAAATACATTTTATGTACACACATAAAAATGCCAAGTGAAGTAAATCATGATCACTACGAGGAAGTGGCTTTTGTGTCCTTGGCAAGTTAAAAGACATTTTGGAACTTTTAGCAGTAAATGCATAATCCACATGGGAGTAAAAATATGTTTTAACCCTGTATATAGAATGTTGAGTTTTACCTAAAAATGTACCTACATTTATTTCAATTGAATGTTGTACACCAAATGTTCATTTTCTGCATTAGAAAAGGAACAGTTCAAGAAAGATACTGAAAGAACTTGTTTTATTTATCACCAAAAATTAATCAATTTCAACACTCTGTGTAACATCAGTACGAATGGACAGAGAAAATGTAATGTGGTTTTTGTGAGACCAAAAACAATTCATTCGAACTGCTTAGTTTTCCATTCATAACTTCCAAACCAAAGTTACATAGCGCAGTTAGCAGCAAGTCAGTACATCACAGATGCTATTTATCCTTTTACAAGTGAGTGGAGCCTTATTTTAGGATATAAATGTTATATACTGTTGCTTTATGCTTTCTCTCTTCTTTCCTCCCTACCTGTTGCATATGTATTGCTCAGAGAGAGAGCTATTTATCTCCTTTTTAATTCTGTAGAGCTGTGCACTGAAATAATCATGTTCTGTCTCTTCCTCAGGCGCTTCATCATGGTGTATTGTGTGTATTGAAATTGCCTCTATGGCTGCTTTAATTGTTCCTGCTATCAAACATTATTTGGACCTGATTTGTAAGTGCTGACAGCCAGTCTAAATGAACATCTCTCAGTTAATCAAGGTCTGTTCTTTTCTCACACACCGGTTCACCAGTACGCCACTGCAGCAAGAGGGATGTGTTCCATGTGTAGCACTCTTAGTGCACCGTAACTGACACTGAAACTATAACTGAAAGCTGAGAATCTGAAACAAACAAACCTTAAATTCTATCTCTTACAATAATAAACGAGTATTCTGTGGCACTGCTTTCTCACTCTGTATTCTAACTCTGTTTCTGCATTGAATGTGAATTGGGCTCTAAAAGGTACAGAAATAAATTGAGCTGAAAGCCTAGATCAGTTGAGTTTGATTGTTCGTAGCTGAAGCGGTGTGCTGTAAGGCGCGCTGCAGGGAGTGAACGTTTAACAGGGTAGAGTCTGACAGACTGAATGTACTTCTGCTAAAACTAAAAAAGGCTGTGAAAAAGACACCCTGCCAAATGGAACACCTTTTAAAATGGGTCAGAATGAATCCACACCTCCTGTCAAAGGTCTGCTTTAACTCCAATTATCGTTATGTTACAATGTAAGGAAAGTTTAAGATGAGGTTCAAGTTTATTTATTCAGTTATCCGCTATGAATTACTATGAACTACTATGGATTATTCAGTTATTTATTATGGACTACAAATTAGGCAACATCTACAATGGATTCACAGCATCCACTGTAAATTATTCAGTTACTACTATGGATTATTTAGCTACCGAATATAAGTTATTAATTACTACTTTGAATTATTTTATTATATGTACAATGAACTCTCCCATACAAACTATTCTGTACCTATTGCATCTAAATCAATGATCCACTATAAACAAATAAATACCTACAAACTACAATTTAGCATCTATACATTATAGATCCACTTTCTTTTCCATTTACTACTATACATTAGTTAGATAAGGACTGATATTGTCAGTAACTGCTATGGATTATTCACAGTTCATTATACATTAGTCAGTAATTATAGTTATGCAGTAACTACAACAAACTAATCAGAATCTACATTGAGTTATTCAGTATCCAGTTTAATTCTTGCATGGAATGACAGAGCAGAATGTACCATCACAGCAAGGTTTTTCACATTTATTCCTGTTATTACTAGAGAAGCTATTATCATTAAGTATCAGGTCAGACAGTATGTTCTTTTAACATGTTCTGTGCTCAGCAGAATGTTCTCTGTTTTGTCAGAGAAGAGTAGTGTGAATTTGACATTCAGCTTTTTATGTCTTTTACACAAGCCTCAATGTTATTAACCTAAAGTGTATCATCTGGTTCAGCTGTACTGTGTGCACTTCTTTAGAAAAGCATAATGTGCTAATGTACAATATCATTAGCCTTTTTTGGCGAATATAGAACATTTAGATTTCCTTTCATTATTTGAAAAATACATTCTACATTCAGCCTCTGGCAGAGCAATGGTAAAAGAATGGAGCTCTTCATAAACAATGTCAGTTTTAGTGTGTGATTTAGTTCTAGAAGGAAAACTCTAGAGACAAAGTGCAGCAAGAAAGATTTAATCCCAATAAACACGTATGACAATTAGTAATAGTGAATATAGTGTATATAGGGTCTTTGGCAAAAGCCCCATCGAAAGCCCAGGTCCACAGCATCTGGAACCTCGCAGATCCTGCCGTACAGGTACGGCGGGGGCGGAGCCTATCCCCTGGGCAACCGGCGGGACCAAACTGAAGGCGGTGGGGAAGGAGGAGGGTGAAAACGTATGTCAACGTCTGCAAGCAGGGGAGAACAGGTATGAGGGAGGTCTTATAAGGACAGGTGGGATTTGGTGATTGGCTGAGAAAAGTGGCGTGATTTCGAGTTTCCCGCTAGAACCTGCACAGAGCTTTTAGTTCTGCAGAATTTATCGCACAGTGTTCTAACTGTGCTAGCTAACATTTCTGATGGACATCAGGTTGTTCCTTAGGGAGTTGATAAGTCTGTTGTTGAGTTTGTTTACTTAGTGTGTTTTCTCCTTCAGTTTGGTTTGTTTTCACACAGGTAGAAACCTAATATACCAAAATGTGCCCAAACAAACCTCGCAAGTGTATCGTCTCCTCTGATTGGTTAAAGCTGTCTGGCACAGAAGCAAGAAAGTAAATATAGTTAGAAAGTTTTGTGTTCCAGACCAGCACATATATTTGTGCAATGGGAAGCTGTTTTACCACTAAACGCAGAACATTTGCTGCATCGTTTTTTTTTCTACACAGTGTTTTCTATGCGGATTGAGCTGCAAGTTATATATATATATACTGGGTAATAAATCAGGTTAAACTGCACCTCAACAGCCATTTAGCTAAGGATGCAAATGAAATGGAATCAGTTTTAACCAGACTAAATACTGCTGGTGTGAAAACTCCCTTAGAGTGATAACTGTAAAAAACAACAAAAAAGGTCAAAAAGTCTAAAGTGTAAAATGTACTATTTAATATCATTACATTATTTGTGAACAAAAGTATTAATATTAGTTCATGTGTTAAGATGTAGCAGCAAAAAGACCATAAAATCTAAACAAAAAATTACAGACCAATTTGTGCTGGTTCATATGATAGTATATATACACACAAATGTGCAAACAGAGGAACATTGTAAGACTTTTTGTTGCTTTTTTATATTTGTTACATTTACATTTATTGATTTTGTTTGAAATGCTTATCCTCAGCAACATACATTTGATTCATGTTTCACATATACTGTAGAAATGTTAATATAATATTTCTTAATAATAATATTAAGAAATATTATTGGTGGTATATTATTATTATTGATGGTGTGCATGTACAGTCAGAGAATCAAATTTTAGTTTGTCTATCTTTCGTCCCTGAAATTTAATAAAAGTGGGGTTAGATGTCATTTCATTTAATTATCCGAGTCTATAAAATTGCTGTACGCTCCTTTTCACATACGAACACACATACACTTCCACACTGCAAAACACATGTTCAGAACAGTCTGTTTGGTCCTTGGAGGCACACTTAATTAAAAAAAAACGGGGTGTTTTAATTTAATTTTCAAATAAACAAGATATGTTTTGAATCTCGGCAGGAGACGGCTTGTTAATATTAAAAACTAGCCACTCTGAGCAGACTGAGTGATTGTTAAAACAGAGGGGTATCATAAAGTAATCAGTGATTAAATTCATTCTTTTTTAATCACAAAATCAGGTCTTGCACACAGTGCTACGGACATGATGAGCTTTGTTTACAGAACTAACACTGTGCTAAGGGACGGTGCAGGCGATGGATTCAGATCACTGGTTCTCTGGTGCTGTACGTACAGCAGTGTGTTCAGAGCTGCAGGGGAATGCATATATATATATATATATATATATATATATATATATATATATATATATATATATATATATATATATATATATATATATATATATATGGTCAGCTTCACCCAAAGCTTCACCCTCCTGTTAAGTCCAGCAGACCAGTGGCCACTCTGAAAATAAACCCATGGCAGTTATCAAGCAGCGGAGTGTGGCTGTTAGTGGTGATTGGGATTTGTGTGATGGAGCAGTGTGTGCTCTTTATCTGCTGCAGCAGGCTGTTAGCTGTAGTCCAGTCTCAGCTGGCCTTAGGTCGCACTACTGCCTTACACTTGCTGTCCATTTGCAGCTTTGTGCTCTGCTGCCACGGGACCAATTTCCTGCCCTACTGGAGGTTTACTCTGAAGGGCCAACGCTGGTTGTTGGCCTGCTGCTAATTCCGTGATGGACACGCTCGTGCAGGAAAACGGAAGGGTGTTTCGGACAGATGTTGTAGAATATCCCTCCTGGCAGAGCGTGTCTGCTGCTGTTTTAGTCAAGCACAGTTGTGTGGAGCTCTAGAAACCCGAGGCATTATTGGAGTTGTGTGCTGGCAGAGCGGTAGCGATTTCCAAACGCTTCCCTAAAGATTTGTTTCTTGACCATCTTGATTTATATAGGAAGATGTTTACATCAAAAGCTAGCTGGGGACAAAGTTATATCTGCAAGTATGAAGGGAAAATTCAATTTTACTCTTTCAGACCGTACGCCCTTTATAACGGACATTTTTTAAAATACCCTGGTGAAAAAAATATACACTTAATTGTACTTAAAACATATTGAGAAAAGTCTAGGTATATTGTAAATATACTAACAGATTTATGCACTTACTTAAATTCTATTAAAAGTACGTTAATTCATCAAAACTTTGAAAGTAAACTTTGATCATACTTTTTAAAAAGTACAAAAGTGTATTTAAAAAAAAACTACAATGAAGTACACTTTTAGTTTATTGTAATTCAATATACTTCTAAAATATTTATTTGCAAACATTTTTAGAAAGTAAATTAAATGACTGAATTTATAAAATTGAAAATAATTTGTAAAACGCTAAACATTGACGTACAGTAATTAAAATATATATTTTTATACCCAGTGAAGTATACTAGAAGTGTGCTACTTACAAAAGACGAACAAGAAGCACATATGTACTCCAATGTAAATATATTTAACATCAATTCTTAGTACATTCCTAATATACCCGCTGTATAATAGTGATACAGTTGTAATGCACATTAAATGTATTATAATTTTACTGTAAGCATATTAAAAATCATATTAAAAATATGTGGTTACATACATGAAGTAGCAGGTTTAAATCTTACTTAAGTATATTTAAGTTCCATTTTTAGTACAGTTAAGTACATTTAGCACAATTTAAGTCGGACTTTTTTGTACTATTTTTACACAATTAAAGTATAAAAAGTATAAAAAAAGTTGTTCCATTTTAGCACTATTTAAATATACTGATTAATAATGTGGCTACAAGTACACTTTAGTGCACTACAGCATAATAATGCTTAGTATACTTTAATCTACCTTTTTATTCACTGGGGTATTTTGTTACACATAACAATAATTGAAAAATTCCACATGAAAATGTGCACATCAATAAAACAATAGCTTAGCCCCACCCACTGCACTTTTACTAAATTACTAAAGACAACAAGGCAAACTAAAGGCTCAATTTTTCTAATTTAATATGATTTGGAACACTTTTTTATAATGTTTATTTTAATGTTTAGGGATGGTTTGTAAGATAAAAAAATCAATATCAAAAATATAAAATAAAGATTTTAAACACAAGCTTTTAATGCAATGGACATTATACTAATATTTTAGTTAATTTGATTTAATATTTATATTGGTTTAAATTAGACTATTTAAGTCTTGTTTTGTGTGTGTTACAAACAGGAAAAAAGCTTTAATCATATATTATTATATCCATCATTAGAACATGATTCAAGTCTAAAAGTTTTAAGACTTATTAATACTTACTTAAACAAAAAAACAAAATGAAGGACATTTTCACATTGACAAATATTAATTAACTTTACACAAACCACAATGGAGCTGTTTATACACTGAAAAAAAGGTCTAGTAAAAAAGGGTTTTGGGTCTTATTCAACTGTTTTTGGTTAACTTAGAGTACATGCAAGTAATGATCAATCTGAAAAAAAAAGCTTTAATACTTTGTTTTGTTTAGTTCTGCTGTACTCTGTTTCTGTATTTCCATGAGAATTGAATATCTACAGGGGCTTTTTGAATTCTGCAGGGATTATATGAAATACTACAAATATCACAGCAGCTGAATTTCACAAGACAAAAAAAAAGAGCAGGACATGACCCTCAGATAAAAGCACAGAGGGAGAGAGGGAGTGCCATTTGAGTCCGGCCCAAACAAATTTCATCCAGAAGCCAGGAGCAGGTGAACTCTTTAGGGAAGCGTGCAACGGTTGTGAATAGAATGACTCAACCAATATCAATTCGTGTTGCTTATTATAACTGAATGAGCAGCCAGTGAGTCATGAAAACTCACTGCTGAGAGCGAGTTAGCATTGTTACGTTTTCAGCGGCGGTATTGATTACCTGCCCGGCATAGCAATTAAAACAGTGTGAAAAGAGGAACCTGTATCTCTACTGGCAGATAGAGGAGGAGTGCCAGCTGTACGATTAGCTTGCTGGATGCAGATGAAGCCTCATCTCGGGGGGGGGAAACGGCTTTTCAGTGAAGGATCTGCACTGACAATGCAATTAAGTCTGAGTCTAGACTTAAGAACTAGCTTCCAAAGTTCAACAGTATTTTCCTCGCTTGTCTTACGGAAAAAAGACTGCAAGATTCTGCACAGCATTAACCAACATCAGACACAAAACTATACCAAAGGTATTATTTTCAGCAGCAGAAGTTTAACCACATTCATTTAACAAGTATTTTCCGCTTCATTGTCGTGTGACGTTTTTTCCCTCTCGTTGCCTCTACAGCCATTGTTCTAAAATGGGGTTGCCACCTGCTTTCGAGATCATTATCTCAGTGTCTGAAGCCACGTTTCAAAAGGAAACTTAAATGGAGTTCTTGGCAGCAACTTATCACAGGTTGGAAGCCTCAAAACATTATTTAATTTGTATGTTAATGCATGAATTCAATTTGAATAATTCAGGAAAGAGCGAATGAAGTTTTTTAATGAAAAGATATGATGAAAAAGTAATTGCTTCAATGAACAAATACTGTAAGAATCATTAGAAAGATACTAACTCAATACGAGTTATCCACGTGTATCCACGGTGAGCAGACAATAGGATTTCAACATAATCTACAGAATAATTTAGACACTAGTTCATATAAAATGGGTGTGCTGAAGAGATTTACATTTTCTTACCATTTCAAAAGCCAGAAATACGAAGAAAAATATATTAATTATAATTGTCATGCAAAAAAACAAGCGTTTCTGATTGTTCATTCATAATGTAAAGAAAAGATTAAGTCATGTAACAGAAATAGCAAAAATAAAGAAGGAACGACCTATTTGTTTTTTTTCACATTTTCCCAACTACTAAATATTAAAATAAGAATTACTGCAATTATGCAGCTCTTACATTGCTTCATGTATTGTGTAATTTTGTGAATCAAAGCAAACCCTACAGCACTCAAAGAATTAATTTTATAAAAAAATTCTTCATATCCTAAATTCTTGGTGTGTTTGGTCATTTTGCCCATCACTACAAAAATACTACTTTCCTCACTGTGTGTGTGTGTGTGTGTGTGTGTGTGTGTGTGCACTGTCCCTTTAAAACATATTACTATATGTGTGTAGTCATGTGACTCCACCCCATCCAGTCTGTAACACAAAAAAGATATTAATATTAATAATTAATTAAAATAATAAAGGAGTTCCCTTAAAGTCAATGCAGAAAATTGGGCTTGGTGACATTATGTCTGATTCACACAAACAATTTTAACCCAGTTTTCCAGTTGCTGACTGTTTTTTAGTTTTTTATTGATTGGCAACAAAAACCTCTTCTCTGAGGCAAATCGGCAATCCTTCTGCACTCAGTCAATCATGCAGTGTGAACTGCTGAAAGACCAAGTGTTTAATATTTATACCAGTTGGAAGTCAAGAGCAGAACATCTACAGCCAATAGGATTGCATTCAGGGAGAAATACTGTCCAATCAACACATCTTTTAGTTCTAGAACAATTAGTTCTTGCATGTTCTCATGAGACAAAGTGTGTTTTTGGGCAGCATCTAGGTGAGTTAGCAACTATCCACTGTAAAAGACCCTGTTTCATCAATCAGTCATTTAGTGTAAAATCCACTAGATCCAACTAAAAGGATCCAGATTACAGCACAACCAGTCAGGTAGTGCGAACAACACAACAAACCTGGCCCTCAAACAGTCATAGCACCCTATTATATTGGCAATGCCTCTTCCACATACACTGAACACTTGTGTACATTTTTTTATTTTATTAGAGAAACAAATTGGAACGCAAGGTTTTGTGTGACAGCAGCAATATGTTAAATACAGAGAATTCACTGTATATTTACAATAAGCAAGATATAACCAGTAAATCATAATACACATATTGATATTCTCTAGAGACTTGCAATAGTATTTTTACTTCTCGCACCTTATCTCTATCTATGTGTTTTCTGCATTTCGTTCGACAATGTTTTTTTTCCCCATGAAATAATACAAAGGCTCTTGTGATTGAACAAGAAGTGCTGAGATATGATCTGAAGCTCATGGATCACGAAGGGATATCAATTGCGAGTCACACTGACTGAATATCATGAATATTTTTTATCTGTGTCACATATATAACAGAGGGGGGGCTGCACTGTGTGGAAATTGCAAAGTGTTTAGCAAACAGTTCTGTTTGGTTATTGAATAATTTCATAGCATCAGTTCAGCACTGTTTAGTGAGGCTCTGTAAATAACCAAGATTTGAACAGGCAAAAAACATTCTTGATATGCTAATTAAAGCAGAATGAGAGTCTGATGGTAGTCACTCATGTGTTTCCGGTGTGCTGGCACAGGAATAATGAAATATCTGGCAACTGAGATCTCAGAAAAAGTTACTTTCTAAAGTTTGTAAAGGATAGTTTTATTTGAGTTTTGTTGGATTACTTAAAAAGAAATTAACTCTTGTCTTCTAGGAAGGCTTTTAAGTAGGGATGAACTTAAAATCATTCCATTGAAAATTACCAGAAAATCACATTTAGACAGAATAATTTAGAGTATACTTTAATATTTTAAGCAATTTCAACTTAAAATAAGCACTAAAAATAACAAGTCAAGTTATTCTGAATCATGTGTTTAAAATCAGGGGGGTTTACATGATTCAAGTCTAACTTCAAGGATTTTTCTAAGAAATCTTTCTAAGAATAAACTGCTGCAAACTGCCCATTGGCAGATTGTTTTGCTTAATATAAGCATATACCTTTCAATACATATTCTATATATATATATATATATATATATATACATATATATTGCATATTTTTATACAATTTTAAGTCATTAATTGTAGTTTCTCCAAAAAAACTCTGCATATTGGGAATACATCACAAAGCATGACCAGCAGCATCTGGCTAGAATTTTCCATGCAGACAGCTTCCATTTTAGTATGTGGCATGTGTAATAATGTCATTGTAACTTGTTACTATTTCCAGGACCATATTGCAAGTCAGTGTAATTTAAAATTAAATTGTTTTGAATTAAATACTTTTAAGTGATAGATTTCTATAGGATTTATTCTACTTTTTAAAATATGTAAATTTTCTGTGTTGTTCCACATTAAAAAGGCTGCATCTTGGTGATCATTAAATGCCAGTTTTACACCATGAATTATTAGTCCTACCTTAGCATGAGGTATTTTCAGAAGTAGCTTCACTTTGAACCTGATCACCACTGAGATTTGATCTCTGGGAGCTTGTCGTCATGATGAGAGACCGAAAAAGTTTCCCCAACTTCGCCACAGAAAGACTCAAGGCCTGAAAATGCGTATCAGCCCACTTAAAGGTCCAACATTAAAGCCATCTAGTTTCTGTTCTAAGAAAAAAGCTGTAACGGGTATGACTTTGAGTTCCTTTCGCAGATATCTGTCTCAAGTAAACTCGGCATGTTTTCCGCACTTTTCCCGCTTCACCAACTTTCTCTTACTTCCTTAGATATCCTGAAGACATTCTGCGTGTGATTTGGGGATTCTGCAAAGTCTTCAGATCAAGTTAAGTAATGCAGATCCCACAAAACATCATAAATAACTTGTTCTGCACACAGCAGTAATGAAGACTGTGGTGTTATTTGAGTTCGGAATTAGTGCCCAGAAAAGAAAATGTAAAATGTGCAGATGCAAATGTACAGAAATGACCTACTTTAGAATACACTGGATACTTTTGAGGAGCCAGTGTTATGAAGGTTAATGAAAGCTACTGAGGTTTCAAATGTGTTCGCAGAGCATTAGAGTTCCTATCCAAATACATATTTTAGAGATTAACATGGAATGAGATTCAGAAACTATATACAATTTTGGAACAACTTCATATAAGAACCACCTATGGATCTATAAAGAATGTTTGTAAAAGGGATATTTGAAAGTATACACTAAAAAGTGTATGACATACAATAACTTAAAAATGACAGAATTGTTTTTTTTCTGTATACAGTGAATCATTTTAAAGGGAAGGCTTGGAACAAAAGCAGACTGGCAGCAGGTCATCCTAAGTCTTGCTTTTGTCTTGGTGGAGATAACTCCACTAGAGGTTTGTTGTTATTTATCATATGTCTAGAGGGCCTGGATGCTATTGGATATTATTATCAACTATGAACACTTTACCACTATATCAATGCCTGCAGTAACTGCATGTTACGTTACTCATGCGTCAAACATGTGTGGCACACTACTTCTGTATGTGGAGCTTTAAAAACATTGATTATAGCGGTCAAAATTTCAAATCATTGTTTCTACTAATATTATTCTTCCATTTAAATAGCAAAATTTCTGGGTACAACATTTTTTGATGATTAGCACTGCTACAAATAATAAGGGTATGTCTTGTCTGTAAGTTACGAAGCTTAGAATACTGGGATGTAGGCTTGAAATCATGTAGGCTTGAGTTGTAGGGGTTAAGCATTTAGGTGACAGTCTATGCTAATGGCTCATATCAGATTATACTTTTTTCAATATTCAATCGAATACTCAATATTCTATCCAGATCAATACTAATATATAGTTATTTCTTAAATCTATCTTACTCTTGAATCAAACAATTAGGCCACTTAAACACTCCATAATTCACAATACAATCATTTTGTCTAACACAGGTGATGCAAAGACAATAAAACATTACCATCTCATCTGTTATGTTATCTATGTAAGGTGGAGTAAAATGAGAAAGGAAAAATATGTGATATCATCAAGCAAAGCTCTACAAACACAGCTCACATTACAAGCTGATGTACTGCAGCACAAACAGCAAAACCAACCCAAGGTGATGCTGCTATCTAGTGGATGATAAAAAACATCACCTATGCATTCAAGAAAAAGATATCCTGTCATCTTTCGGAATCTCAGAAAAAATGTTAAATATTTGTGGAGATATAAAAAACAGCAATAATGATTAGCATGGTAACTACACTACAAATGTTTCTGGACACCATTTCCCATGAAAACATTCAACAACTTTAAGCTGCACTTGCAAATGTGCACACACAGATCCTACTCAAATTCCTGTTGAAAAGCATTTCTGATTGAATAAGGCTCTCTGATAGATAATCATGAAGCTTTTGGCACCATGCCTAATGGCAGGCGTGGACTGGAGGAGTATAAAGGCCCAGCATTGAACTGTGGAGCTGTGGAACTGTGTTCTCTGGAATGATGGCTTGTGCTCCATTAAAACCTTTTGGGATCATCCAATAATGATTTGGAATGAGGTGGGGTGGCGATCATCCAATGACCTCCCCTGACCATTTTAACACTGAATGCAAACAAATCCTCACAGCAATGCCTCAGAATTTAGCAGAAAGCCTTCACTGTGCAGTAGAGACATTTACTCCAACAAACAATAAATAAGCAGGTTCCCCAATTTTTATACATGCTGTTTTTAGCTTTTTTTTTTTTTTAGAAAATAATTTTATATCATATATTTGCTGAATTGAATATATTAGAAAAAAAACATAACATTATAAAGTGCCATAACTTAACACTGCATGTTTTAACTTTTTTCTCAGTATTTGAAATGAACATGCTGCAGTTAAGGTGTGGGCCTTACAGCTCCCAAGGTTGTGGATTTGATCTTCTAAAATGACAGGTGAAAGTTATGCCAACTTACCCCTTGGTGTAAAAGAGAGTGGCACCCTGCAATCATCTGGTGCCCTGTAGGCTGAAGTATTCCTGCCTTGCACCCAATGATTCTGTGTGGTCTCTGGATGCCACAAACCTGACCATAACAAAAAGCAGAAGAGGAGACGAATAACATTTAATTAAGCAAATTGGTAATAATTCTATACAAAAAACATAAAAAATATAAAGTATGATAATGTGTAATTATATACTTTCTGCAGCTGATTAGATAAACAGAGATTATTTTATTTGGGAATAGACGTCAAAGGCACATCCTAGCCGCATTTCTGAAATGAGCTGTCCGTGGTGCTGAAGTGTTCACTTAGACTAACTGAGCCCCTGCTGGACTCTTCCTACTGGTTATGTAATACAGAGCAACTTCAAATCACATTTAACAAAAGTCTGAGCAGCACAGCTTAATTTGTGTCAGCAAGAAAACATTTGTAACAGTGTATGTATAACCTAGACCACTAAAGTGCACTGGTACTGCACTGAGCTAATAGAATGCAGAAAAAAACAAGGGTATTAAAAATAACTAATCCTGTTTTTGTTGGAGTAACTGTCTGGCCAGACAAGACTTTCTACTAGATTTTAATCAATGTTTTTTAAATACCGTTAAGAACCTCATGGAAGTATTAATGCTCCTCATGGATCACGTGATGTCCAAGAACTTCTCTCTATACAGATCTGCTACTGATTACTCAAGTTATTTAAATACATTGTTTTATTAGTTAACATATTGAAGGTTATTATATAGCAAATTAGCTGTTCCAGTGTAAACGTTTTTTTAATTTATTGCAAAAAAATCACAAAATGTGTTTCAACTATCCCTGATTTGCCCTACACATTAAAAAACAGGGGTATGATATAAGTACTTTCTTGTACTTACAGGTACACTTTTCCTAATTGTACCCTCAAGTATTATATTGGTCTATACAGGGTCAGATGTGTTCCCTCTGAAGTACAAAGACTTTCCTAACAGCAGGAAGTGAAGATTTGTACCATTTAACCAGCCAAAAGGTACATGTGGTATTCTGTATCACTGTACTAATACTAATAAACAATATATATATATATATATATAAATCTATATTTTTTTAATTAAACATTTTTCATTTTAAAGCCAGACAATTTTGGATCATCAAGTTCTTGACACATATTGAGTTGATGATAATGTTTATAACTTTATAATCATTACCGGTACAAAAAAGACTTTCACTGAAAGGTATTTTATTGTACCTCAATATAAGTTACAGCCCAGGCGACAAGCTTTGTACACTTTTAAGTACAAATCTGTACTTATTTGTCCTAGTGTGCACTGCTGTAGTTTTTGACTGATAAAAAATGTAAATAAGAAAAAGAAGGCGCCAGAAAAAAAACCTGAAAAACTTTTATGTTGACTTTTTATTATTTTACATATTATTTTTACAATGTAGAGTAAAAAGTAAATTACAAAATAATGAATCATCATTGTGATCGCTTATCGATTATGAACTGCACATTATAAACACATTTCCTCCTTAATTAATTAATTAATTAGCTCAATTGTCTCCATGTGGCGTAAAGCGAAAGTGAGCGGCGGCGGTAGAGCGCCCTCTATCGGCGGAGCGCCACCTCCCGGATCCACCCTGAGCTGCTCCTCAGTCTCCCTCCTCCTCCTCCTTCTCCACACCTTCAGCAGGACCTCCAAACCCCCTTCAGCTCCGGCATCTCCCTCTTCTTCCTTTAATGGCGTCAAAAATCCGCCTTAAATCGAGTGTAGCGCGGCCGGGGTATGGCGGCGGTGTTCGGCTGAGCGCTGAATCAGACGCGATGACTCCGGTACAGAGCGCGTTCCGCCTCCTGCGCCTCTCCCCGCACATCATCTAACCCCCCAGCCGCGTCCTCCTCCCACTATTACCGCCGAGCTGCAGCTCTCAGCCGCTGGAGAACCGAGGAAACCAACAGCCGAGGCTGCTGGAGACCAGCGAGGCGTGTTTTCTCCACTGTAACCTGGTTCTGCTGCAGGCTCCTTCTTCATCGTCTCTGAAGTGCTCCAGGGCCCAGCGAGAGCTGCTCTCAGCCCTGCCATGTCCCCCCCAGCCTCGGCTGCGACCGCCAGTGAGAGCAGCACCACCACGGCCTACGAGGACGACACGGACAGCCCCAGAGAGGAGGTAGCTTATTAAACCCTATTAAAAAAGATATCCCTGTGATTAGCCTGATCCTGAGTCTGATAGCTACAGCCTGCAGGGGCTTTTCATTCCTCTGCTGCTGCTCTGACTCTGAACTGGGCCTCTTACAGGCTTTATTCACAGTGTGAGTGTGGAAAGCACTGCAGTAAACACACAGGGCTAATAAACACAGAGAGGCAGAGAGGCAATGCCCCATGCTGACCCAGGTCTGTTAATGTGATATGGAAATGTAAAAGTGGCCCAAACAGGTGGATAAACTAAACTGTATGTGTTTCCATATTTTCTTTATATTCTCTGTTCTCTTCTGTTTGTATCAGTGTTGCTCCAATATCCATACAGCTAATAAATCATATATAACAAAGTGTTTAAATTAAGTAAATAAAACACCTTTTTACAGCAACAATTTTGTTTTGTTTGTATTTGAGATACAGTACCAGTCGAACCTCTTATCATTAAATATTGCTTTTCCTTCATGTTGTGGTCCAGTTCATCCCAGTACACCTAGTACACATCTTAGTTGTGTTTAGGTCAACATGTGTCAGATTTTATGTCTTTAATATTAATCTACAATGTAGAAAATAAAATAAGTAAAGAAATAAGACTGAATGACACTAAATAAGAAGGTGTGTCTAAACTTTTAGAATTTTTTTGTAAATTAATACTGTTTACATAAATATACCTGATTTGGTTGCAGTAAAAATATATAAGAAAGTACGAAGGTATGTTTCAACGTATTCAGAAAAATCTAATGAGCTGTAGAACATGCAAGAAAAAGCTGTATAAAATCAAGACAATAACCACGTTGTAATTATGAGATGGTAATATGTTATATAAGATATAAAAGAATGAAAAAATGCATAATGTCTTACCTAGGCCTGGTCTATTGTAATAAATATACTTATTATATGAAGAATATGATTTTTGAAACAAACATAGCAGGTTTTAAGAATCCACTGCTGATGCATAATGAAGTTCAGTTTAAATGCAGTCAGTGAAATACCCAGCTGTTTTATGTTTCTAATATATATATATATATATATTTTTTTTTTCTAATATATATATATATATATATATATATATATATATATATATATATATATATATATATATATACACAAACTACTGAGTTTGTGTGTGTATGTATATATATATATATGTATATATGTATTTATATATACATATATATATATATATACATACACACACAAACTAAGTAGTTTTCTTAATTTTTCTTTTTCATTTTTCTTAAGCTTATTGAAATATAGTTTTAAACTATAGAGTTTTTTTTGTCATATTGCCCTGCTCTAGATATAATACAATAAATATCCTGAATTTTATGCTAAATGCATGTCAGTTTTTATGTCAAACACATTCAGATTAAAGCTGTTTGGTTAAAAAGTGTGGTGCTTTGAAACTAAACTTAGGTCAAAATATTATTGTTTACTGCAATATTTATGCAAAAAAATAATAAAAGTTTTTCCACATTTATGTGTATCTACAGATTTATCAAAGTATTATTATTAATGCTTATTTATGTTTTTTTGCAACTTACTAAACTGCTGTATGTGTACTCTGTTCTGTCTCCTTGTTGCCAAGCAGCAGAGTCCTCTGAAACAGTCCCTGAGTAAGTCCCTGTGCAGAGAAGCCTTCTGGAAATGCCTCTTGCTGTCCATGCTCATGTACGGATGCATGGGGGCCATGGTGTGGTGTCATGTCACCAAAGTGACCCGGCTAAGCTTCGATACTGGCAACAAGAGAAATTTCATGACATACCACGATAGCCCCTGCTCCGATGGCTATATCTACATCCCCTTAGCGTTCCTGGTCATGCTGTATGTGGTGTACCTGGTGGAGTGCTGGCACTGCCATGCCAGGAATGAGCTGCAGTACAAAGTAGATGTGGAAGGAATCTATGAAAGAGTGCAGAGAATGCAACAGTCCAAGCCCTGTATCTGGTGGAAGGCCATCAGCTACCATTACGTGCGGCGAACACGGCAGGTGACACGCTACCGCAACGGCGATGCCTACACCACTACTCAGGTGTACCACGAAAGGGTGAACACGCATGTGGCTGAAGCAGAATTCGACTACGGCCATTGTGGGGTGAAGGACGTTTCCAAGCAGTTGGTTGGCTTGGATAAGTCAGCGATCACCAAACTGAGGTTCACTAAGTGCTTTAGCTTTGCTAATGTGGAGTCTGAGAACTCCTACCTAACTCAGCGGGCGAGGTTCTTCACCGATAACGAGGGTCTTGATGATTATATGGAGGCCCGTGAGGGGATGCACCTGAAGAATGTAGACTTCAAAGAGTACATGATTGCCTTCTCGAACCCTGACAACCACCCGTGGTACGTCTCGAACTACGTCTTTTGGACAGCCGCCTTCCTCACGTTCTCCTGGCCCTTGAGGGTTCTGACCGAGTACCGAACAGCGTACGTCCACTACAGAGTGGAGAAACTTTTTGGGGTCGACTACATCCCGGTTACACCTTGTGAAGAACACCCGTACTGCAGACGCATCCCTCGAGTGAACACCATTGACAGCACTGAGCTTGAATGGCACATTCGCTCCAATCAGCAGTTGGTGCCAAGCTACTCTGAAGCAGGTTTGATGGACCTTGCTCAATGTTCTGGAGGTTTTAGACAGAACTGCGAGCGCTGCCACCGTGCCATCAGTAGCTCCTCCGTATTCTCCCGTAGCGCTCTCAGCATCTGCAACGGGAGCCCTCGCGTCCCGTTTAGCGGCAGCCGCTTCTCACTGGGGCGGCTGTACGGCTCACGCCGAAGCTGCTTCTGGAGGAGTGGAAGCGGCAGTCTGGACGAACCTGAAAGCCCCAGCGAGAACACCCGGTGCCTATCCGGCCACATTACTACTGCAGAGGATGACCCTCCACCATACCAAGATGCCCTTTGCTTCCCCGTTCTCATTGTCCACTGCAGTGAGAGCTGCCCCAACCACCGCTCCTTCCACAGAAATGGCTCATGTGTGGAGACCTCCTTATGAGGTTCATTGACTCGTAGCTGATGGACAGATGGACAGAAACAGGCGCAAATCAATGCGGATAAAGAATCCAGTGCTGAACTAAAAAAAAAGAAGAAGAATTGCATCTTGGAAAACAAGACAAATCCTGTCTCTCAGGAATCATGGAGTCCATGACCCAGTACTTGCAGCCTTCAGCCTGTCAAGGGAACGGTGCTTTGCTCTAAAGCAGACCCTGTTTGTGCTCATGTTGAACTAAGAATGTCCTCAACACTGTATTTACCAAAACGGAATCTGAATACTCTACTTGTGTTTCCACGCTAGTCATCACATTTGTAGCAATAATCAAAATACATCATTGTGTTTGTCTTTTGTTAGAAGTAAAAGTTTTTTTGTATTTACATTGTCCTTATACAGATACAGGATTCTTACAAGATGTTTGACGTTAAATGTTGAATTAGAGTACGAATCTCGGGTCTCAGGTGAAGCCTGAGAGAGCACAGTTGGCCATGCTATGCTATGCTCTGTCTGGGTGGGTAGATGACACTCTTCCCTCATTACTCCCATTGAGATGGCACAGGCTTCTGTTGGCTGATATATCAGAGCTGGGGATCTGATGCTTTCCTCTGAGTGTGTTGGCTGCTCAGAGATGCTGTGCTGGTGGAAGTTGAAAAGTTCCAAAAGAGGCAGTGGCTGACTTCACATGTATCAGAGGAGGCATTTAATTGGGAGAAAATTGATTTGAAATTGAAAAAAAATGTTGATATGGAGGACCAAGCCTTTATTTACAAAGCTAAAATCCTCTCAGTGTACTTGTACAATGAACTGAGCATTTAACTCCGACCCCAAAGTTTTATCCTACCAAGCAACTGCAACTTTACTTTCCGACCATATTGCACTCAAGGTCACGTGAACCGAACCACCAGAATTCAGCAAGAATGTTATCCAGTTTATTTGCAAAAAGATTTGATGTACAGTATAGTGTCATATTCCATAGAACAATATTTGTGGTTTACACCCATATAAGAAAGACCACATATTGTATACAAGAGAGAATTGTCTGTTGTGAGTACTTTCAATGTGATGTAACTTGGTAATGCACTATCTATGGTATACTACTACAAACATTCTGTCTAATAATAGTTCTGTATGCTACACCAGATATTTACAACAGCTGAGAAAAATATTCTACATTTCAGGCTATGCAACAATTAACCTCTGGTATGGTATGCCATTCAGCTGTATATACAGTATAACTTCAAAAGGAATGTATGACTGTTGTATCTTTTTATAAATGCTTATATGTAGTCATTGTAGTACTAGACCAACCCAATATCGGGTTTTGGTTGAAGACTGTTGAATTGAATTGTGAAGGTTTGGACTTTTTAAGCACAGGAACGTTTGGTGCACGTTTATGAAGGAAGATTTGCCGTTCTCAGTGGGTTTGTGATTCTGCAGGATGGAAAATGGAAGTTTTTGGACAAGTGCATTACAAAGCACATAGCACACTACAAACTTTCTGCCCTTACAACACTGAAATCAAGTGATACCGTTTTGAACTGCCATTTTAATTTTAATATATAACCCACACAGTAGTTAAGCTTTGTATACTCTATAGCAGGAACCTATGGTATACGACCAGTTCCACTTTTGTCACAATTTAAATTTGATGTAATATGAAAACTATGGGATGGACTTCAGCTCCCGAGATGCTAAACATTCCAAAGGCATTTTCCCAAATTTAAATAGATTATATATTAAGATATATGATATATAGACCTGTGGTTCTTTGCCTGTGGTGTCTAAAAGTAACCTGTTAAAGCTATATGGTGTTCTACAACTTTTTAAATGGCCTAAATATATGATGTATCACAAGTTTACTGATTTGAATGGGGAAGAATACACAATGTTGCCTTTATGTAGCACACACACACACACAATAAAACATTGGTATGATGTCACGTATGTTGACAGTATACTCACTCAATAAATCATTTGTGTACTCATGTATTGTTGAAGTGACTGACATGTGAAAAGTATGCTAATTATTTCTTTAACTTGGACTTAAAATGGACTTGTGTTGGGTTGTAGTGAAACATGATTACGAGTACAAACTTTTGTTTAATAGCCTGAGCCTAACAGATTATTACTGTTAATAAGTAAGCGTTAATCTACAGTTACAGTAGATACAGGAATCATGAATGCAATCTGTTGCAACCGATCTGAAATTATAGAAATCAGGAAGGTAGTTGTAAAAACACACCCCAAGAGACATAACTGGAAGAAGGGCAAAGGTGCCAAAGAATGTATTTAATAAGTTTACAATAAGTTTACAAGCCTATATACAGCTCTGTTATGTTGCTACAAAATGAACTACTCTGGTTTCCTGTGGGAAATATTATAATCTCTAAATTTTTCTCTTGTTTACAGTACCACAAAAAAGAATACAGTAACCATACAATAGCCTGTAATACTAATAAAATTAGTTTCACTGCTACAAAACATATACATGTGGACATTTTGGCGAAAACCCTGCCCAAAACAAGCACAGCGGTATGTTAATTGTTATTTTAAATAGCTTGTTTAAAAGTTTGGCCACAAATAAAAATTACACTTAATTCTTAACATCTCGATCTATTAACAAATTGTATTTTAATACATTTAAATAAATAAAAATAAATTTAGTTTTTTTTTTTTAATAAATTAAAATTTTTTCTTTTTTTTTCAAACAGTTGAATTAAATTCAATAACACACAGATTATCAATAAATTAACAACAGTGATCTATAGTTGTGGGGTTTTTTTTGCAATTCACATGTTTTACAGCTCTTATTTGGTCATGTTTAATATTCTTTCAAAGGAGGACAACAGTGAGGTTCATGGTATGCACTGCCATTTACTGAACTCTCGAATTATTCAATTTCTATTGCATATTGCATTAATAAAACTGTCTGTTATAGGGTGGAAGTAAAATACATAATTTATTCTACTTATTTTAATGAAAAGATTTAAGGAATATATATATTCAAGTGTATCTGTCTGTTTTAATGTTAGCCTTGATAATAATAGGACTATGATATACATAGCCTGGAAGTGTCTTTCAAAACATAGTATAGTTTATAATTGCTAAAATGAAGAGTCTCATTCAGGATTTGTTTCAAAATTGGTGCAGTAAAATATATGTTCCAGCAGGTGGCAGTATGAGCTTGATCAATCCAGTTTATGTTTTATATCTACAGTCACAAAGACTGATATCTCAAGAAATGCACTGTATCCCAGGCATGTTCACAGGCAGTAGATGTTATAGATATAGTGAACATTATGTTTATACAAACTAAACTGAACAGGCCAAGACTGCAACATCCCAGAATATGACTGCTGCTCAAACTTTAATTCTAATGACCATATACATATTTTGTTTCAGTTTCACATTCAAAATATGATCTGAGGAGAAGAATTCATTTTACAGGAATGAAAAGCACATGCATTTAAGAACTTGAAGACTCACCTTACTGCAAAATTGACTTAATCTAACTTTGTTGATCCAGATAATAAAGAACTATTATGGGATATGACATTCCATTAAGCAACCAAACGGGACCAACCTGGAGGTGGTGGGGAAGGAGGAGGGTAAGAACGACCATCAGCGTCTGAAAGGCAGCAAGGTACTGAATGAGTGATCTTATTTAAAGGCAGAAAGGAACAGCTGATTGGATAGGTAATTAGGTGACGTATCATTGGAGTCTTTAGTATAATTTCGCTGCGCTTTCATATACAAATGTGCCAAAGTCAGAGCTCACCTGCCTCTTAAAGGGAATGGCAAGTGACACACTGATTGGTTTATTTTACGTTATGCCCTAAAAACGCACCCATGATAAGGTAAGAGAGTTAGTACATGCCTTTTTTTACAGGAATTAAACAGGACAAAACAGCCCTTGTGTTTAATATTTCATATACAGTATTAAGTTGGCCAGTAGCTCACAGTCTTGTTTATTCTACTAGTCACACTCAGTTTGCTCATGGATGTTTGTAAGATTTTTTGTATTAATGTTATTATTATTATATAAGTGCTGTACAATTGAAACTGAATTTAATTTAATCCTACACCACACTGGAACAATGGATTTTGTTCCCTTCTGCCAAAATATTTCCAATGATTTTTGAAATCCACAAGATCCTCAACCTTTTGTATTGAGTTTTGAACACAGTGGCCACTACAGGCACAGTGATGTAGGTCAAAGATTATGTGATTAAAACTTGAAACTGTAGTAAACTGTAGTTTGGTGTTGTATAGAAGCATTTTCAAAAAGTGAATAACCATGTACTAATTTTAAATAATCCTTCAAGTATAAAATACGGCAGTCAATGTTGCTTGTGATTAATCTGGAAACCTTAAAGTTTTAATGTTTTTTAATCTCTCCCCGTAATTCACTCATTTTACAGACCATGATGATTTTTTTGATGAGCATTTTTTATCCAGGGTTTTTAAGGAGTATTTAGCACTATTTTAAGCAGTATTTAGTGGGGTAAATATGGTGTTGTTTACTACTACAGAGTTAAGAATGTAGATTCTTTTTTTGTTTATGCTTATATACATTTTAAATCTCTTTTTACATTTATATATTCATTGTTAAAAGGTTAGTCTTAAGAAGAAGAAAATGATTAATGATTAATCATGATTAATTACATCATTGTGTTTAATCTGACGTATTCAAAAAACATCACCTAATTTACCACAGAACACAAAAGTACAGTTGGTTTGTCTACATGATATAGGACACATTAATTCATGATTATAGTTTTACTTCTTTCTCCTTTATTAAAGATAATGATCAGATAATGCTGATTTTCTTGGGTTGTTGCACTAGGTTTTCCTGAATTCAGAGTAAACTCTGCTTTGATAGAAGGTTTCCACAGACTCCTGTACTTTACTCATCTTCCAACAGGTGGTGCTGTGCACAAAGAGTTTCCACAAGCTACACAAACTCATTTTGATTGGCCTTCAAACATCACACATGTAGTTTGTCATTAATGAAAGTTATTTGGCAAGTGTTTAAAAATCTAAAGCATATAATAACTGATAAAAGTATGAAAAAGTTCCAAATAACACAGAGCATACAGAAGTGCAGTAAAGTTAAGTAAAGTTAGATGAGGTTGAGGGGCAGGTTGATTGTACCAGATGTCTATCTATTTCGCTTTCCTGACCAGCATGTTATTTCTGAGCTTCTCTGCAGCAGATACTATAACTCTGTCATTACCTATCTCAAGTCAAAATCACTGGACTGTGTTATTCAAGCACACACACAGACACACACACACACACACACACACACACACATACAAATGAACTCATTCTACCCAACCAGCCAAGAAAAGAATACCGTAGTATCGTAGTATATACACACACACTATATACTATATATATATATATATATATAATCTAATATTAACTAAAAAACGAATATGAACTAATATTCTGCCTTTAATATAGAATATATTTAAGAATAATGACTAACTAACTCATTATTCAATATTACTGAGGCCAAGACATATTAATAATGTCAGTTACCCAGACATTTGAGCAGCAAATCTTCCATCAGCTCTCTCTGTGCAGCCTACTATATATGCCAAAAGTCATGGGACAGGGACCATTATTATGTCCCCCAACGCTTGCTTTGTCCCATGGAAGCTAAAATTCCACTGTGTCCTGTTTTGAATATGGATGTGATTTCTGAGTCAGTGGTCTGTTAGCATGGACAGTTCTAGCCAGACACCACAGGTCACTGCGCTGTCCACTGTGGGTGGTAATGTTCTCTGTAATGTATTTCAGAGTACACATCTGACACTGTGAATGATAAATACCTTCACAATTTTAAAAATAGGATATCCTGTCTGCCCTCTATCCAGCCCTGAGTAATTCATGCATCTTTATCATGATGAGCATGCAGGACAGTGTTAAACCTTACTGGCAAAATAACACCTCACAACTTATACCGCAGTGGACATTTTCAAGCTGAGGTAACAAAACATTATCATTACCCAGACCTTGGGTCCAGTTTCTAGTCTAATGTAATTATTGGTAGGTATGACTCTATAGGCCCTATCTTACACCCAGCACTAGGGTCAGGATGCTTATTGCTATCTCACACCTCACCAACAGTCTATTTTCACGCCTTCCGTATGCGTCATTTAAATAGCAGCAACGCTTGTCTGGAATTAAGGTAAATCTGCCACAGACTAAAATCAATTTAGGCAGACATCAACAGTCAGATGTGATCACAAGATAGCAATGAGTAGTCAACACAGGCGCATCCCACAAAGCAGTGCACAAACCCATAGCGTGTGCCTGTTGGCAGCTATTCAAACTTTTCCATCAACAATAAACAGGAAATGCATATACTTTTATTAATTTATAATACTGTTTATCGAATAAGGCCTTGACTGTGTGCAAGGCATAATGAAATCTAAATGTTGAATAAAGGATTATGGGTCGCAATGTAGAGCCCATATCAGAAAGCTGGTTTGTGTACTAGGTCATGGGTCTTGTAGCAGGACAATGACTCCAAACATACTTCAAAAGAACCCGGAAAATAGCTGAAGAGGCCAGAAATGAGTCCTGATCTAAATCTTATTGAACACCAGTAGAGAGAGCTTAAAATAGCTGTTGGGAAAAAAAAATCCCTCAAATAGGAAAATAAGAGTAGCCCATAATTCCAGTTGAGAGGTGTATGAAGCAAAATTATATAAGTTTGGGTTTTCTCTCTAAATTTTTGTTTTGTGTAATTGCAGTTTTTGAAATTTAGTGTGAGAAATACCTAATTGTCTGGAAAAATTCCAGGGGTGCCAACACTTTCAGGCATGACTGTATCTATTATTCAGTCTTCCTTCTCTTTATGAAAAGTTGCCTGAAATGCCATAAACCCATGTGCAGATTCACTGGGGACACAGTAGCCTAACTGGCCATAACATTTCCACTAAATGCAATGACACTAAATGACATTCGCTGTCTGAATCTGGTTTCAATCAATTAAAGATCACTCCAAACGTTTTAGCTGCAGGCTAAATAAATGGGTCTGGATCTGAATCAACAGACCACCGTTACAGAGAGCAGTCCCATCACTCGGCCTCCCTCCAGAATGAATTAGTCATCGCGAGTAATGAGCATGAGGTATTAAACCTAACCTGGATCGTGATATCAGCCAATCATCTGAAGCACCATGCTGACAGAAAACATGCCATGCTCTCTGCGACGACACAAAAAAGCAACCCACGCATGAAATCAATTAATGAAAGAATGAATGCACCTTACAGGACTGGCAAATTATGAGCGAATCTCTTTGGACGCGAGCTGTTTTACATCTCTCGCGTGTGTGTGCTGTTAAGTGCTGCCTTTTCTTCTAACAGCTCTTTCTCTTTTTTTCTTCTCCTTGGCCTCTCTACACTTCAAAGCCATTTCCCCTTTGCCTCGCTGCCACAGGGACAAGCAAGTTATGTGCTGCTGTTTTTATAAAGCAATTTCCAATAAAGTCAGCTTTGTTCTAGAGCTGGGCACACCATCTGCCTTGGCATCAAAATAAATGTGAGAGGGTATTTAACTGCTCTCGGCTCGGGTTTTAATGACATTGGGAAAAATGGCGAACGCGACAAAAACGAGACGCTGGTAATTTGCTATAGCAGGACGCATAAGAACCTTCACACTTCCAGACCATAATTTATGTTTTTCCGCGGTTTAGACACAGCACTCGCTGATTTATTACTCTGCTTATGTTTTCCATTCCTGCTTTTTTGTTTTGTAAGGCAGGCTGCTGTAGAACAGTGACATTTATTGATGTTGCCAGTGAGGTGTTTTCCTTTGCTGTCTTTTTTGGTTTCGGGTGTTTGTCAGCATCTTCATAGGAAAAGAAGAGATATAGCATGAAATTGTGTACATGCATGGGTGTATATGTGTATTTATGAGTGTCCATATGGTTGCATGTGTGTGAGTTTGTTTGTAGTGGAGCATGGCATGAGCAGGATATGATCAAATGTGTCCTCTATACTGCAGGAAAGGGGAATGTTAACATTCTGCAGAGCTTTCAGAATGTTGCCATTTTTTTTTTTACAGATTTCACATGAGGATTTGTGAATCACAGTTACAATTACATCCACACACTCACACAGGAAGGAAAACACACATGGCAACACTCAAAAACACTCTCACACATTCTTGTTTTAAGAGATTAAAGGGACATTATGGGGAAGGAAGTATTGTCTGTTTGCTAATCTGTTTAAATGCACGAGGGTGGAACTATATTTAGTACATATTATGTATGAATTCAGAAATGGATTTTAGATGCATGTAGGACCAGGCTGTAAATAAGATTTCAGTGTAATGGAGAGTAGTTTTCCATGGAGAGATGATTGGTTTGGTCCTTAGTGATGATATAGTCAACCATAGCATCAGTGCTCTTTCATCTGGTGTCTTATTATTATTATTATTTTTTAATCAGTCATACTTTAATCTAATTAACATTTTACTCCAATTTTATATGTTTTATCTATTGATTTATCTTTCTGGAGATATTTAAAGTGTTTACACAAGGTGCCCCCCCCCCCCCCCCCCCCTTGGATGTTTTACCCTTTTACTGTTTTTAATAATGGAATCATGGTCTATATACATGGGTTTTTGACAAGAATTAAAAAAAAACTCTTGGCAGCACTTTATGATCACATTTGTCTATAAAACATGTATACGTTTTAAATTCATAATGAACTAATCGTGAATAAATCATGGATTAAATTATTAGCAATGCTTTACAAGTAAATAAATGTGCATATATTAAGCTGACTGACCTAATTCAACAGGGGTCCATGTAATTGGTGCTAAAAGTCTTAAAGTTAGAGAAATGAAGATTAACTAAGTAGTGATGTATCTCAAGTGATTGTAGAATGAAGACACATGTATGGAAGGTCCAGTCCCCGGTTTACCACTTCATTTGAATTCAGAGAAAAGGTTTAAAAATATATTTGGTAAGAGAATAAATGTTACTGAACATCCCCTTAAGTCCCTGGATGTCTCCTGGTGAAGTTTACCCACACAGGCGTATTCTTAAACTACATTTTAAATAGAGATTTTGCACTGTAAGGATAATATAGTATGATTGTCTTGGAAACAGACTCCTGTAGTTTAGTTAAACACATAATTAAGAAATTATAGCATAATGTCACAAGGAAATCTCCCAGGAGCCAGCAGCCTTACTATGTAATAAAGTAATTGTGCGAGGACAGGACTAGACCCATATGACCACCAAGACCCATATGACCTTTTTATTTTGATAATTATTGTCAAATCCCATTGGGATTCTTAGAAAGCATAACTTGGCCACTGCCTCAGTCTGTCTGGGTAAATCTGCCCTCTTTTTTTCCCCCATTACTAAGCACAATGTAGCTAAACATTCTGTCTGTTAGCTGATGTAACAAAATTGACTGTTAGCATTCTCTCCAAGCAAATTCAGCAGTAATAATGTTGCATTAGTGGCAGATCGAAAAATGCAGCTGGCAGACTTCAGGTGTCTTGAAGGAAGCACCCACCAGCCCTCGCCCTGCCAGCACTGGGTATATCATGTCTGTCTAATATCTGGAAAATGTATCAATCTACTTTATTGTAAGAATAAATGTGTAGTTAGACAACTATACACAATACTTCAATACTTCAGCAGTGCAGCTATTGTAAATTTGTAAATACAGCTCTGAAAATTAAGAGACCACTTCAGTTTCTGAATCAGTTTCTCTGATTTTGCTATTTATAGATATATGTATGAATAAAATGAATTTTGTTGTTATATTCTATAAACTACAGACAACATTTCTCTCGAAATCCAAATAAAAATATTATAATTTAGAGCATTTATTTGCAGAAAATGAGAAAGGTCTGGAATAACAAAAAAGATGCAGAGCTTATTTGGTGGAATAACCCTGGTTTTTAATCACAGTTTTCATGCATCTTGGCATGTTCACCTCCACCAGTCTTACACACTGCTTTTGGATACCTTCATGCCACTCCTGGTGCAAAAATTCAAGCAGTTCAGCTTGGTTTGATGGCTTGTGATCATCCATCTTCCTCTAGATTATATTCCAGACGTTTTCAATTTGGTAAAATCAAATAAAACTCTATTAATTTTTAAGTGGTCTCTTATTTTTTTTTTGAGAGCTGTATTGTCACATATAGGCCTGGGGATTCTCCTCCCAACCACCAGAGGTCACTCTCACCAGAATACTAATGTGGTTCTGCATTAGGCGGCCATTTTGTCTTTGTCCTTGAGCCTTTATAAGGGCAAGCTTGTGTGTGATTCTTTGCAAGGTCTTGTATGAATCTCTGTTAATGTTTGCTGCAAGTCTGAGCCTGGATTTTGTTTATATTTATCTGATCTCTCGTGTTTCTGAACTTTTGGACTGTGTTTTGGATTTTTGCCTTTGGATTACCCTCTTTTGTACTTTTGCTGTGTGTTATATTAAACCTGCACTTGGATCCTATAAATCTGGTCTGCTGGGTCTTTCATGACAGAAGACCTTGCCACTCATGGATCCAGCAGGTTTAGAAGAGCGACTAGCCCGCCAGGAACAAAGACTTGATGAACTGGTTCAGCTAGTTCAAGCTGCTCTACGACCATCTCAACCTACTGAACAACTGGACTCTACAGCCAGCAATGATCCAAGCCAACTTTCATCTACCTCTAACCCCCCTATTGCTGATCCTGGATCCTCTACTGTTTTTATTGCGGTTCCTGAAAGGTATGATGGCTCTCCTGACCATTGCAAAGGCTTTCTAATGCAGTGCACTCTTTATATAAACCACCATCCAGCCCAGTTCCAGTCTGAGGTTGACAAGATACATTTTGTGCTTTCTCTACTAACTGGAGGAGCTAAGGAGTGGGCCACTGCTCTATGGACTAACAATAGTGATGTGTTGCATTCAGAAAGTCGTTTTTATGCTCTTTTTAAATCAGTTTTTGATCATCCTGCTGCTGGACGTGATGTTGGATCACTTCTTTGCGATTTAAAGCAGGGGTCTAAGTCTGCTGCAGAATACGCTCTCGAATTCAGAACTTTAGCTGCTGGTAGTGGATGGAGTGAGCCAGCCTTGCTGACCATGTACCGCAGAGGATTGCGCCGAGATCTTCAGGCCGAGTTGGTGTGTCGGGGAGACGCCATGTCATTGGACCAGTTTATCCAAACGTCTATTGCCCTGGACAGTCTTCTGTGTGAAAGAAGAAGACTCCGAAATACTCAAATGGTATACCCATTTCCTGTACCCTCTAGTTCAGAGCCTGAGCCCATGCAAATTGGAAGGGCTCACTTGTCCTTAGAGGAACGGCAGCGGAGACTGCGAGACCGGCTTTGTTTGTACTGTGGCCAAGCAGGCCATATGCGTTCTTCCTGCCCTGTACGTCCCAGCTCTGCTGGGACGTCAGAGGTGAGTGAAAAAGTTTCTTGCCTATTTGAAAACAAACAAATGCTATTACGTGTCAGTGTTTGGTGGTGTTCAGAATCTTTTTCTCTTTCAGCGCTAGTTGATTCTGGAGCAGCTGGTAATTTCATGGACATTGGACTGGCTCGAAAACTTCAGATTCCACTCAACACCTGTCACACTCCTCTGAGCATCAAGGCCCTGGATGGACGTCCACTGGGTGATGGCTCAGTCACCAAAACTACAACAAACCTGAAACTCAAAGTAGGTCTGTTCCATGAGGAAACTCTAACCTTTTTTGCCATAGACTCTCCTGACCATCCCATCATACTAGGCTTCCCCTGGCTTTCCAAACATGACCCCTCAATCTCCTGGAGAAACTGTGACATTGTAAAATGGAGCGACTTTTGTTTAGCTAATTGTTTATCTCTACCTTGTTTTTCCACAAAAATTGAAAGCCCTCATGTTGACACCACAGACTCCATTCCCCCTGAGTATCTTGATCTAGCAGAGGTATTTAGTAAGAGTAAGGCCTCTCAATTACCCCCACATAGACCATGGGACTGTGCTATAGAGCTTCTGCCAGACACCTGCCCACCAAAAAGCAGGATATATCCCCTCTCTCAGCCAGAGACGATAGCTCTAGAAAGTTACATTGACGAAGCTCTTAAGTTGGGCTATATCAGGCCATCCACTTCTCCTGCAGCTGCAGGTTTTTTCTTTGTAGAAAAGAAAGATGGTGGATTAAGGCCTTGCATTGACTATAGAGGCCTAAATGCTGTAACAGTTAAGTACCGTTATCCTCTCCCTTTGGTGCCAGCAGCCCTTGAGCAGTTACGTCATGCCAAAATTTTCACCAAGTTAGATTTGCGCAGCGCCTACAATTTAATACGTATACGCAAGGGGGACGAATGGAAGACAGCTTTTATCACCACAAGAGGTCATTATGAGTATCTAGTTATGCCATATGGTCTCTCGGGCGCCCCCTCAGTTTTTCAGGCTTTTGTTAATGAGGTTTTGAGGGACATGATTGATCGATGGGTCATTATATATATCGATGACATCTTAATCTACTCCGCTACCCTGTCTGAACACATCAATCACGTCAAGCAAGTTCTGCAAAGGCTCCTGCACCATAGCTTGTTTGTCAAGGCAGAAAAATGTGAATTTCACAAGGACCAGATTTCTTTCCTTGGATATAACATTGATGCCAATGGTGTAAGCATGGATCAAACGAAGGTCAGTGCAGTAATCGACTGGCCACAACCTAAAAATGTCAAGGAATTGCAGCGTTTTTTGGGGTTTTCAAATTTTTATCGAAGATTTATTCGTGGTTTCAGTTCTGTTGCAGCCCCCCTGACGTCTTTGCTGAGAGGACAACAGAAAACTCTGAAGTGGACTGAGGAAGCCTCTGCTGCATTCACTGCTCTGAAGAAACATTTTGTCTCTGCACCAGTTCTTCGGCACCCAGATCCATCTCTCCCATTCGTGGTTGAAGTGGATGCTTCTGAAACCGGAGTGGGAGCGGTGTTATCTCAACACTCAGGTATGCCACCCAAATTACATCCATGTGCCTTTTTTTTCTCGGAAACTAACCCAGGCAGAAAGAAACTATGATGTAGGCAACAGAGAACTGTTATCCATGAAGGCAGCATTTGAGGAATGGCGGCACTGGTTGGAGGGTGCTCAACATCCATTCCTGGTGTTGACGGATCACCGTAATTTGGAATACCTGAAGACAGCCAAACGACTAAATTCACGGCAGGCCAGGTGGGCTTTATTTTTCACTCGCTTTGATTTCACAGTGACATACAGGCCAGGCTCTAAGAATACCAAAGCCGATGCTCTCTCTCGAATCCATGGACCTGAACCCGTCCAGAAAAATGAGAACATTCTTCCCTCCTCCATTGTCATAGCTCCTATACAGTGGGATATTATGGATGAAGTTCTACAGGCACAGCAAACCGACCCCAGTCCAAGCACCTGTCCAGCTGAAAAGACGTACGTCCCTTCCAGTGTGCGCAATCATCTTTTACACTGGATCCACACCACCCCGAGCTCTGGACACCCCGGCATTCAACGTATGACCGATCTGGTAAGCAACAAATTTTGGTGGCCATCTCTGAGGAATGATGTCAAAAATTTTGTCAATGACTGTTCTGTTTGTGCTCAATCTAAATCTCCTAGGCAACTTCCAGCTGGCCATCTGGAACCCTTGCCTATCCCTAACCGACCTTGGTCACATATAGGTATTGACTTTATTACGGATCTGCCAGCCTCTCAGGGTTTTACTACCATTTTGGTTATCATTGATAGATTTTCTAAAGCATGTCGCCTTGTTCCTATGACCAAATTACCTACTGCTTGGCAAACAGCTGAGGCCCTTTTTCAGTATGTATTCCGTTACTATGGTTTGCCAGAGGACATTGTCTCTGATCGTGGCACTCAGTTTACGTCTCATGTCTGGAAAGCATTCTGCTCATGTCTCAACATCAATGTCAGCCTGACCTCTGGGTATCATCCTCAAGCTAATGGACAGGTCGAACGTCTCAACCAAGAAATTGGTAGGTTCCTGCGCTCATATTGCAGTAGGTCACAAAATGATTGGAGCCGCTACTTGCCATGGGCCGAATATGCTCAAAACTCCTTAAGACATTCTTCTACTGGTCTAACACCTTTCCAGTGCATTCTAGGTTTCCAGCCACCATTCTTTCCATGGACAGGGGAACCAAGCAATGTGCCGGCAGTTAATGACTGGATGCGGAGAAGTGCACAAACCTGGGAGGAGGCCCATGTCCGCCTACAGAGGGCGGTGCGCCGCCAGAAGTTTCACGCTGACAAACGCAGAAGGACAGCTCCCACCTTGTCTCCAGGCCAGATGGTGTGGCTTTCCACCCGGGACCTCAGGCTCAAGCTTCCATCCAAGAAGTTAAGTCCTCGTTTTATAGGTCCATTTAAGGTGTTACGGCAAATATGCCCTGTATCTTATCGTCTAGACTTGCCAGCTACATATCGCATTTCGCCTACATTCCATGTCTCTCTGTTAAAACCTGTTTCCTCTACCTCCCAGGTCCCCGGGCATGTGTCGGAGCCTCCTCCCCCTCTTGATGTGGAGGGCTCTCCTGCTTACAGTGTTAGGGCGCTCTTGGATTCCAGGCGCCGTGGGCGGCGGATGTTCTATCTGGTGGACTGGGAGGGGTACGGTCCTGAGGAGCGCTCTTGGGTTTCCGCTGACGACATCTTGGATCCGTCTTTGATCACGGATTACCACTTGGCAAACCCAGGTCGTCCTGCTCCCAGGCCCAGAGGTCGACCCCGGCGCCGGGGTGTTTTGGCGTCGGGAGCCGCCCGTCAGGGGGGGGGTTCTGTCACATATAGGCCTGGGGATTCTCCTCCCAACCACCAGAGGTCACTCTCACCAGAATACTAATGTGGTTCTGCATTAGGCGGCCATTTTGTCTTTGTCCTTGAGCCTTTATAAGGGCAAGCTTGTGTGTGATTCTTTGCAAGGTCTTGTATGAATCTCTGTTAATGTTTGCTGCAAGTCTGAGCCTGGATTTTGTTTATATTTATCTGATCTCTCGTGTTTCTGAACTTTTGGACTGTGTTTTGGATTTTTGCCTTTGGATTACCCTCTTTTGTACTTTTGCTGTGTGTTATATTAAACCTGCACTTGGATCCTATAAATCTGGTCTGCTGGGTCTTTCATGACATGTATATATCCACTTAATTTGGTTTTAATGAGATTGCAAGCCACAGGTAGTAAAAGTGTTCAATTTAAAGGGAACCTTAAATTCTGTAAGGAGTAGTGAGTAAGACAATCTACCAATGAGTTATTGCTTATTTTAGGGTTAAAACAGCTGGTGCCTCATTTGAAAGCAGTACAACACAATATAAACACGACACAAACCTGTATGTTGTATATTGATAAAATTACACTTATTCTGCTATTGCAGTCAAAAAGAATACAATACATGGCAAATAGAGATGCTATAATCTCTCCTTTAGCTGATATCAGATTATTAGTGGTACTGGAAATCATCTAATGATTCTTAAGAAAGTAAAATTTCAGAGCATAATGTCTACAAAACAAACTAAACTTAATTGGACCTGTTATCCAATTCACGAACTGCGCAATAAGCTGGATACTGTCTGTCTCTCATGATGATGCAGCATGTTAAAACACATCAAAGCCATGATGTTTGATTTATGCTTGCACCCATCTGCTGATGCTGACAGTCCAATAAGCAGCTTCTCCTGGTTAGCCTTTATACTGTCCGTGTTGCTGTGTGCTCCAGATGCATGGACTCCACTTCTGTTCGCTACAGCCAGGGTGTGTATACAAATGTGCTGTGGTGGACAAACACTGAGCTGGGTCAGAAGAAGTGGAGACGTCCTGCGCCCTGGTCAGCGGTCCTGCTCACAGAACTGCAGCTAGTGGCTTTCCAGCATGATTAATGAACATCGATCCCTCACCAAAACCACAGAAACTGCACTACACCACTGTTCATCCTGTTCACGAATCACCGATTGCACAGTCCGGAAAAAAGACAACCCAAAGAAACTGTAAAATCCCAGCAGCCCCTCAGTGCTGATTTTACAGCCTGTGGGTATAAATAGTTGAAGAAAAACTAAATATACAACCAGAACAACTGAATACTGAATGCAATCTGAATGTATAAAGAACACGTTTCAGAATAGTGAACGAAATCTAAAAAAATATATCAAAATAAGAAAATAAGAATACTGAATTAAACCTTAATAAATCAAATGCAAAATTATGAATATTGAATGACTTCTGAATATATTAAGGAAAGTCAAAATAATATTTAATGAAACAAAAAAAAAACTGGCAATTTTGAATAAAACCCATTCATTAACACAAACTGTCACATTTCAGGATCTTGTAATATGAGAAAGGAAAGAGTAATTGAGTTATTGTGGCCAAAAGAACAATAAAATATGTGCAGCTGGTGGATCTTTGCAACTTGAAAAGCAAAATTAAGATTAAATATAAATATAAGAATGTACTGAATGTACAGAACATTTAAAATGTAAATTTGAGAAAAATGAATGAATACTTAATATACAAAACAAAACTAATGCAAAACATGCTACAAAGAACGTCAGTAGTATTGCCCAACATTGCTCGAACCTTACCAGAATTACTTAGCATGAATAGATTTGGCCATCTAAATTGCCAGTTAAGACTGCATATCTATTGTGTATATACCTATTTAATCATAAGGACATCCGGGTTACTTTTTAATAATAGTGAGAGCATACATAACTAAACAAATTAATCTAAAGAAATTACTTTTATACATTAACTGTAAAATGTAATTTATACAAATGTAAGTAGTTAGTAAGGAGACCCCTAAATAAGGACAGACTTTGAGTTGATATTTTCCCCTTTGTCTAAAATAAACTAAAATAGAAAGTCTCTACAACCATCTACCAGTCACTGACCAGTTCCCACTCCTCCATGCAGAATTCTTTCAGCTGTGTGATGATCTTCAATGTTTGAATGGGTGTTCTCAGTATTTCCTCAAGCACCTTCTGATATAATAAATAATTCTTACTGGATCTATGATGGAGTGCTTCCCAAGCTTTCCTGTAGCAAAGCAGCTCTGAAGCATGACTGTTTCACCTCCATGCTTTACAAAAGGTATGGGTTCGGTGTTTGGATTGCGACATACATGTCTTCTCTAACTGTGTAAACTGTATACATATACCTCACTTGTTTCCTACACTTTTGCACCAACCCCACTTCTAACCCCACTTCCCACAAAGGATGTTCAGTTGGGTTGAGATCTGCAGACTGAGAAGCAGAATGCTAATTGTAAACTCATGAGAATGCTCATCATGAACTGTGAATGCTATTAAAAGATAAAGTAAAGTATTATGATCTGTTTTGTTATACCCAATTACTTTCAAGCATGTTTCTATCATTTACATGATAAACCTTGTACTTTCACTCATGGCTGCATTATCTCAGTAAACAGCTGAATGGGAGAAGACTGCAGCGTTCCCCTCAAACCTTTAATGCTGGCGCATCTAAGTATTCAGAGGAAGACTTTAAAACAGCCCTCCGCACGGGCTGTAAAGGATATGAGGTCAAAACGGGAAATTATCATTCTGCAGTAGTATTTCTCTCATGCAAATCAGTTTTCACACCATTTTGCGCAGTGGATACTGTAGTAACTCTGCCCCATACAAACACTTTGATGTTACTAATAGGCCCGGGGAAAAAGAACCTTTGGATTTTTTTGTAAATATTTCACTTTTTTTCCTCAAAGTAATGCTATGGCAGCCTCTCATTATCATATGAAAGCAAAAACTTCCCTGTTAACTTGGTAAAATATAACGAGTGCTTTGTTTGCAGATTGAAGCTTTGACAAATGAATGGATTTAATAAAATAATAATAGCACACTTTATTCAGACATCTCACCCAGTCACATTTCAGAATATTGTAATAAGACTGTTGAGCGGAGTGGAGCAGAGAAAGTTATTGTAAGGACAGTAATACATAATAATAACTATGGACCAAGGTGCTAATATTTGTAATTCAATCTCACCTTCTAAACTACAGTCTGTAAAATAAAAATGTCTTTGAAGCAATGCCATCGCACTGAAAGGTTCTTATGGTCCCCTAAAGAACCATTCAGTGGATTTTTCTATAGATGAATAATTCAGCCTTGCCGCTCTAATCTGTCTGCTGCATCGGATTTCAATCAAAGCATCTCTTTCACACACTGATTTTCCATATATTTAAGTATATACACACATTCATATAGACACGCACATAATACACACCTTTTAAATCAGTATTGTGCGAGAAATGGCATTTGCTTCAGTGGTTCGCTTTTGGGCTCTTTATAAAGTCAGGAAAGATAATTCATACTTTAAACCACACTAAAGGACATGCTTAACACACTTGCATTTCTGGACAAGCTAAGATATACAGAACCAGCACCTGACAGCAAATAAAAGCATGTGGGCTGAGGTGTTAAAGTAATACTACAGGAGTTTACATGAACATGATAGGGAACTGTTATGCAATTCTTACCAAAGATACATTGTGCAGTTAGCAGCGTGCCCAGAGAAAATGCAGATATACAGCTTGTCTAGTCCCTTTAGATTGCTAATACAAATTTAACTCTCCTTGAGCAGATAACAATGACATAAACAAAGCTCTTGGCAACATGTCTGATGCCAAACATGGACGAGATGTATATAAATCCCCTCTGGTTTGAACTGTGGAGTGGCGGAAGAACTGTGTTCTTTGGAATAATGGTGCTTTATCCAATACTTTAGAGATGATGCAATGCTCCAAAATGCAGTAAAAAGCTGTCATCGGACAGTACAGACAGTTATTCTGACAAAAGCAGGATAAACTCTTGTTTTAAATGTCTTAATTTAAAGAGAGACTTAATTTAATGAGTGAGCAGGTATAACAATAAAAGCACACTTTACATAATGCAGAGGCCCTAGACTGCCTGGCTCCAGCGCACTACCTACTTTAAAACTGACTTCTACATGACTTCTATATCCACAGCAATGTTTTTTCCACCAAAAATGTAGATATCTGTGTTTTAAACATCGGTTACACAGCAATGAATAGTCAAATAATGCTTAACTAACACTATGTGTCTGTAAAATGCATAATTTCTGTATAGGAGCAGTAGTGCTGGTAGTGCTGTACAGTAAGCTAAAGCTCTGGTGATGAGTTGAGGATGTGACAGCCCTCCTCTCTGTGACCTGGTGTCAGAGAGTTGTGTTTACCCACACTGTCAGGAGAAGAAGAGCAAGTGCACTGTAAGTCTGGATAAGTTGAATTTACTTAAATGATTTGAGTACATCGGTTGCTTTAAAATTTTAAATGTTATTATGCCTAAATTGTAAATTAATTTAATTGAATTTGTCTTGTTATGTCTATTGCATTGCACATTCATTCAAATTCTAATGATATGTTCTGGTGCATAACATTTATTATAGATAGATTCAAAAATGAAATGGTACAGATCTAGAGTCCTTATTGGAATGATTCTTCATGTTCCAGTCACACAAGAACAGGCTCTGATCTCTATGAATTGGGAAAACAACACCATGTCAAAAACATATATTTTAAATCACTGATGAACTGCATGTAGAATTTGGCTCAATAAGGCACAAAAACTAGATTTTTTTTTATAGCTACTGGGCTTGTGCAGATCTCCACATTTAGGATTGGCTTCGTCATGGTCATGCCAACCATCCCTACTCACTATCCTTTGTTTTTGTTAGGGAGCAGGATGCCATGTTGAGTGCTACTCTTCCACTCCCACTCACATTTGAACCACCGGCTGTTATTTTATAACATTTCTGCAGAAGTGACATGCATGCATGTATCAATGTAAGATTTGACTGGAGAAAAAAAACTGAAACTTATTAAGAAGGCTCAAAATGTGAATGATTAAAATGATCCATTAATTTATTTTTTGAGATGTATAAAGCACAAGCACAAGCTGTATAAGACAGTGGAAGAAGCTGTGGCTTGTCTTCTCCAGACTTAGCTCCACTAACTGTGCGTGGGCAGCTTTCTGCTTTTTACCTACCAGCTGTATTCTGATGCAATCCCTGCAGTTTTATTTTGCCACTTAAAATAGTGGCTTGCATCCAAAGTGATAACGTATATCTTACCTCCTTCAAAGAGCAATGTTACGAGGAAAATACAGATTTAAAACATCACTATAAATACAGTTGCTGGTTTACAGTAGGATGCACACACATCTCTGTGTCACTGTTGGGTTAAGAATAGTCCTGGGTTGTGGATAGACCAAAAATATCCAGGCAACTCTGGCCCTGCGGCTAGAAACTGACCACTGATGATGGGCTAGAGCAGGGGTGTCAAACCTCATCTGCCAAATTTCTGATGTGGCTGCAGGTTTTTATTCTAAACAACCAGAAGCACACATGATTCCACTTGTTTAATGAGTTGCTCAGTCCTTAAACAATTGATCACGCTGGTTCTTGCTTTTGCTGGAACAAAAAGCAGCAGCCACACCAGCCTTTTACAAATAACTTTGGGCAGCACTGGGATAGAGAGGGACTAAAGAAAAAATACATAGAAAAAGATATAAATGAGCATATAAAATGCAAACATATAATATATGTAATTGTAACGCTGTGTGAAGGACTGGACGAGGAGAGCGGACGCTAACGCAAGTATCATTTATTAAAGAACAGAAACCAAAACATAAATCAAACAGAAACAGGAGAAACAGGAGACTAACTGACAGAGGGGATTTAACACAGCCGTGACAGACGTATACACGCACAAGAACCGACAGAAACACTAATGACTGAGATGCTTAAATATACACACAAGGCGGGAAGGAGAACAGGTAACACCTGGGGACAGACTAATGAGGGGCGGAGCTACAAATGGACACAGGTGAGTGGAAAAACACTGACAGAACACAGGGGCACGGGTCACGTGGGACAACACAGGCACGAGGACAGACAGGAAACAGGGCCAGGCGTGACAGAAGCCTCCCCCTAAACGCGCAGCTCCCGAGGCGCGTAAAAACGAACCCCGGGGGCTGGCGGCGGGGAGAGGCCGGGGAAAACACGAGACGAAACCGGGGACTGAAACGGAGACAGGACAGAGGACAGAGACTGGACGAAAGACTGAGACTGGACGGGGAACTGGACAGGAGACTGAGACTGGACGGGGAACTGGACAGGAGACTGAGACTGGACGGGGAACTGGACAGGAGACTGAGACTGGACGGGGAACTGGACAGGAGACTGAGACTGGACGGGGAACTGGACGGGTGACGGAGACTGGACGGGGAACTGGACAGGAAACTGAAACTGGACAGGGTTCTGGACACTAGACAGGGATGCAGACAGGACAGGACTGGACAGGGGAACAGGGACAAAAACATTAACTGGGACAGAAACTAGCACAGTGACGGGGACAGGAACTGAGACACAACTGGAAACGAGTACTGGGACGCAGACAGAAACTGGAACTAAAACAGGAACAGACACAGGTACAAACACAAACATAGACGGAAGCCCAGGGCTGGGAAAAGTCAATGTCTGAGGGGCCAGCCTGGGCAGAGTTCGAGGGGCTGGAGCAGGAGACCTCGCTGGCTTAGGGACACAGGGCCTAGGGCCAAACTTTGGTCTCGAAGCAGGTACAGAGTCAGAGGCGGACGGAGCCGCGGGTACAGGGACAGTGGGTACCACATTGGTGGCAGGCACTGCTGGTGCTGAAGCAGACACGGAGGCTTGAACAGCTGGAGCAGACACGGAGACTGGAGCAGCTTCAGCAGACACGGAGGCTTGTGCAGCTTGAGCAGGCGCGGCGGCTGGTGCAGCTTGAGCAGGCGCGGCGGCGGGTGCAGCTTGAGCAGGCGCGGCGGCGGGTGCAGCTTGAGCAGGCGCGGCGGCGGGTGCAGCTTGAGCAGGCGCGGCGGCGGGTGCAGCTTGAGCAGGCGCGGCGGGTGCAGCTTGAGCAGGCGCGGCGGGTGCAGCTTGAGCAGGCGCGGCGGCCGCTAACACCAGGACTGGAGCAGTAGGCGAGGCTGTAAAGACCGGACCGGAGCTTGCTTCTGGATCAGGAGTCGCAGAGCTGGAATCCGGCCGGGCTGGAGAGCTGGAAGTAGGTGGGGCTTGAGAGCGCGGTGGAGCTAGCAGGCTAGCTAGCTTAGCCGGAGCTTCAGAGAGCGGCTTCTCGGAGCGCGGATGAGCCACGGGAATCACACAGCGTAGCGTCCCATCCGCTGGCTTCACGGAGTGCGCCGTCTCAGCCGCGAGAGTCGAGGAGCGCGGATGAGCCACGGGAGTCACGGAGCGTGGCGTCCCATCCACGGGCCTCACGGAGCGCGGCGTGGAAACAAGAGGCAGCCAGTAAACAGGTGCGGGATCAGGCAGCGGAAGGCGGGTTGGTGTGGACACAGCCGTGACAGACGTATACACGCACAAGAACCGACAGAAACACTAATGACTGAGATGCTTAAATATACACACAAGGCGGGAAGGAGAACAGGTAACACCTGGGGACAGACTAATGAGGGGCGGAGCTACAAATGGACACAGGTGAGTGGAAAAACACTGACAGAACACAGGGGCACGGGTCACGTGGGACAACACAGGCACGAGGACAGACAGGAAACAGGGCCAGGCGTGACAGTAATCATGAAGGTGCCATAAATAGATTTTATTTATGGCAGTATATCAGTCATTTGTATTTACTATGACTAACTTCTACAAAGCACCATTTTTGAGGTAGTGTTACAGTTGGCTAAAGTGAAAAGATGCCACCCTGAGACAAGATGAGTGAGGATGCCAGACACTAATTAGACTAATTGAATTCATTGTTATCTTTTACCAACAATAATCCATATGACCTGAATGCACCAAGCTTTAAAGTTATTTTTGGCCTTGGGGTCTCAGTTTTGGTCTCGATCTTGTTTTTTTGACTGGGTCTCGGAGGCTTGGAGTCTTGGTCCCTGGTCTCTGTCTCAGTCTTGGTCACTTGCTTGGTCTTGGGGTCTCAGGGTCTCATTCTCTGCCCCTCGTAATGGTTTCTGTCCCTTGTTTAGATCTCGGGGTGAGGTAAACTCGAGACTTGAGTTACAAACTATTTAACTCATGTTTTTTTTCATAATCTAGTCTTGGTCTTGTCTCGATCTCAGCCACTCCTGGTCTTGCTCTTGACTAAACTCGACTACTAAAAGTCATGGTCTTGACTTGGACTCGACATATCCTCCTCTAGCGATCTTGTGGACTCGGCTCTAGTGGTAGTGTTTACAACACTAAGTATCATAATGAGTTCTCCACATGGACATGCAGTGATATTACATTCTGATTTAATTATGCAATTAAGCAAGAATTCGTACATGCCCTTCCCAGTCAGAATGAACTTCTGACCTTCTGCACTCCTGAAAGTTGCTGACACTAATAAACTCATCTAGAAACTGTGCAGCAGAAGGATATTCCATATGGACTCCTCCTTCTGTGACATGCAGTTCAGCGCACACATATGGGCACAGTAAACAGAACATTCATTAATTCACTGTTTATTGTTTTGCTCAGCCATTGCAGTCTCTTCGCCCTGGCTATTCGGGGGTCTTATGACCCGCGTACAGCACAGATTAAACATGGCGGTACCGGTCCGTGCAGATAACTGGCTTAATGCACATGTGAGTTTTAGACCAAGACCTTTGACACAGCTGTGTTTCAGAAATGAGGGCAGGCAGTGCAGTGGAAAGGCCTGTGTTTAATATAAACAGGCAGTGGATGGCTCCTGTGGCACACAGCAGGCTCCAAAACACAGCTGGACAATTCTCGGCACCTCTGGGATCTATCACATCGATTCAATTTATAGCAGAAAAGCGGAGCAAGTCATGGGGGAAGGCCCGCGCGTCGCCTGTGTGTTTTTCTCTTAAGATATTTGTTGACATTCACAAATTAAGGTCAGGTTTCCAAAGGCTTTTTGAGCATTTACAGCCTGTCTCTTCTGCCGACGAGTCACACATAGTCTACCAGCCATAACATTACATCCACCTGCCAGCAAAACAGCTATGGCTCTGTGTCAAAACCTAAACACCACAGCACGTAACTGGCATTAACCATGGTGTTGTCCAAATGATAATAAATATCCCACCGTCATGTTTAACAAAAGAGAAAGCCAACTACACTGTAAGCCTGTAAGTTTACTAAACACTTAAAATAATTAGGTATTATGCCAAAATTGTAAGTTAATTTAAAATATATAATAAAATATAGATTTAAAATATAGAAAATGCTATAGATAAATGCTGTAGCACAGGGATAGCAACTCAGAAAATTATGCTTACTCCTACAGCCTACAGAGGCCAGGCATTAATCACTTTATAAGATTTATAAGTTTACCTAAGGTGGCCTGGGGTAATCACTACACACTGACAGTGAGTGTCGGGACACAAAAAGTTTGCAAATAGATGGTGCTAAAAGCCAATGGAAAAGAAGATTTCAGTTTAAATGTATATGTGGCCACTAATGTTCACTTAATTTTAAATATGTTTGGAAATAATATTTTACGGAAAAAAAACCTTTCTTCAATATTTTTTAATGGTCAAACACGCTGTAGGTAAGTAATTTTTTCGGCTTCTATAAAACTAATAAGCCTTTAATGACCTGGTCAGGAGTTACCAGTAATCATTTAATCGTGTGTGCTTCTTTGAAACACTGATCAATGTATACCAAAAAGACCTAGCATTTTGGAGAAGCCCTGACCATGTTATTAAGCCATCACAGATTGTTACTTGCCAAAGTGGCTCAGATTTATACTCTTGTACAATTGTTCTGCTTCTAAGACATCAGCATCAAGAGCTTTGGTTGCTTGGGCATAATATATCCCACCCTGTGACACAGGCCATTGTAATGAGACAACCAATGTAATTCCCTTCACATCCGATCAGTGGTTATAATCTTATGGCTGATCAGTGTTTAAACATTATATTCCATAACGTTCTTTCACCTGACGTATGCCTTACTTTATTATTTAATTTAATTTAATTTAACTTAACTTAAATCCTTTTGCCCTTGATGAGCCGTTAGACTGGCGTGCCATTGTGGATCTATAGAATTACATCATATAAACACATTTTTGAGTAAATTAAGCTTTCAGTCCTTTCTTGGACACAGATATTGCACATGGTTTCATAGCTCTAAAGTGGCACAGCTATCTAACTGTCTGCTTGATGCTACAGAAGACCATATATTCCCACATATGATAGAACAAGTCTTAACATGTGAATTAGAATAATTACTGAACAAAAAGGTAAAAAGAGGACACTTAATGAATATCTTACGATATGTTTTAGCTGCCTCTCAAAAAAATGCCTGTATTCAGTTTATTTCATCACTTTAAGCTGACCTGACTTTAAAAACATTTACTTTGTAGAAAAGCATCTTCCTACAAAACCAGCATCTTTGAGCTCTTTATACTCCCAGCTTACACTTTAAAATAAAAAAAAATTCATATTTGTATTTGATGGAAAGTCTTTTTAGAACATAAATCAAATATCAATGTATATGTAATCAAATATATAGATGTATAGAATTACAATATTATCCATATGAATAAACTGTATAGCATAGCAGAACACATTAATTCTAGGATTAATAGATGATTACTAATCATAAATGACTGAAATAAGAGTTGTGATGAGTGTCTCCTCAGACGGCTCAGTGGCTGCTGTGGTATTAGCTGTATAAATAGCCGTGCCGGAGCTGCTCCTGAGAGGAAGAGGAGCCGGCGCAGGGCAGAGGCAGTCATGGTCTCGGTGTGGAGGCAGAGAGCGGCTGCTGCTCCCGATCCCTCCAGATGTCTGTGTGTGATCTGTCCTTTCCCGTCGCATCGTGTTGACGAGCGGTGTCATCTCTCTGACATTTCCACAGCCATCACATTTCATCAGGGCCATAATTAATCACCGCTCTAACACTGCACTGGCCACGGCCAGTCAGGCTGCCATGACAGAGAGAACACATGCTGTGCCAGGCCTCGCTCCGCCATGGCACTCTCTCTCTCTCTCTCTCTCTCTCTCTCTCTCTCCACACTGTGGCAGGAACCATTCTCCAAACCTGGCTTAATCACATCACAGCCACCGCCAGCTGCCTCACTGTCTTAGGTTTTCATTAGGCAAGTTCAGCCTATGAACATCAGAATCTCTCTCTCTCTCTTTCCTCCCATTAATAATTCAGCTCCTTCATAATAATACCATTTAAAATATTCCACAGTATACTGTACCTAGATCTTACAGATGTACTGTCCATATTTCTACACTCTTCTACACTAAATATAAAGGTTCCTAAATACTGAAAAAGCTCCAAGTATTGCTTTGACAAAAGTTCTGCTGACTCACATTTTGTACTTCCGCATCTCAGTTTGGTCAACAATACAGTATATACTGTATGTCTGGTACACTGAGGAATTTTAGAAATAGAATCTGGCAACTGCTATTAGGTCTCACTCAAAGTTTGTAATTTAGTAATTTACATGGCCTTACCACGAGCACGCTGGCCAGTGTTAAAACTCACAAGACAATACCTTGAAACATACACAAGTCACACTGGTCATCCAACTTGGTCCTGTGAGTCACGCTGGTCACCAAGCTTGATGATGCCAAATGTCAGAAAATTAATTTGGTCATGTTGGTCAACCCCTATGGTTAAGCATGGTCACACTGATCATGTAGCTTGGTCGTGCTTGTAGACTTAGCTTGTAAGCTAATCCATTATATCATTATTAAATAAAAACATATGATGGTCAACTATCTTATTCAGCTTGACCAGTCAGAAATCTGCCAATTGAGAACCGCTGCTTTAGGGAACCAAAAAAGCTTCCACTATTCTTGTTTTATTCTACATTTCCCCATATAACAATTCTTTGGGCCGTTGTTTTAAAAAAATGTATTATGACATATTCATTGGTCAATGGCTCAAGACAAAGGTCACTAGTTGATCCTAAGCATCTGGCCTGAACTGCTATCATAGGTCATGGGGGGTTGGCTAATGGGGCCATGAATGTTTTTTCAAAAGCCTGGATGCAATTTCCCTTTTTTGGCTGGTTTAACATGGCATAATAAAGGTTTTAATAGAGAGCTAAAAAAATCCACTCTCACTAAGCCACACAAACACAGAAAACCTTGCAGCCCAACCAATCAAATTATCTATTTCAAATGGAAGGGAGACTGAGGGGAGGGATACTTCGGGAAGGGACGGGAACTCCAAACAGTGAACTTACGAGTTGGCATTAAGAACAGCTGCAGCTCAGATTTCTGATGTAATATTAATATAGCTGGTTGCAGTTTTTATAAGGAATTAACTTAAAATAATTCACACTGTTTTAAAAAAAAATACCAACAAGAAAAACATTTTAAAAGATCGATTTTACTAGTAAATATGGACTGACTGTAATGCAGCCCATTACCTCAACTCATCCTCAACATGTGCTCTGTGAGGGTTTGGATAGACAGTTGGGGAACAGTTAGATATTAAATATGATGAAAGCTCTACAGAATGCTGCTGCTAACATGTTTTTTCATAAAGAATGTACAGATTTGGTTTCAGATGGGTTGAAAATATTTAATAATATAAATCTTTCGAGGTGAGAATGCTCCTCAACCGTCTAAGAACTGAAAGTCACTGACTCTGCCCCTGTTAGCTATTAAGTGTCTTATATATCTTTTACATCAGTTATTCATCATGCATAAAACTTACTGAAAAGGGGACCTTATTCATTCTACAACATGTTTATTATTTAAACTTAAGAATGGACACTGCCATTCATGAGTATGTGGTTTCCCAGTGGAACTCTCTGTTTACACAACAGTATTGTTCCTGTCAAAACTGTACAGGAAATGAAATTGTATTAACATTTTTGGCTGGCAAACATTTCTGTTTGTATGTTGTGCTGGCCTGCATGCATAATTCTGCACATTCTCTGGCCGCTATGTCACCTTGTCAGCGTGACCTTTTCACGAGTTATTTTAACGTTTGGGAGAATGCTCTCCACTCAGATGCGTAATGAAGGCATGGTGCCTTCTTGTGTCAAGCCAGAGAGCTATTACTGTCAACACTTCTGTCAGCTAATGTTTATCACGACTACGGGACTAGAGGACTGAAAAACCTCACACCAAGAGGACACACAAGACAAAAAAGACAAGAGAGGACTGTTATCTCAAGGGTACAGCAAAGAGTCTCTTAAACTTTATGACATTCCTAAAAAGACAAAGTAACTTCCATCACCCTCTTGACTATGTACGCTGTGCAGACAAATGCTTAGAACTGCCAGAATTCTAGGTGGACGAAGGTGCCATCACTATGATCTGACTTGATTGTTGGTTCAAGTTCTGGGTCATGCAACTTGGCATCAGCAGCCGGAGTCAGAGAAAACACAATTGATGACATCACTCATATCTCTTAGCATTTAGTGTCAGTTCAAAAAGACATGTTGTCTAACTATCACATGTGTCAGATGTGTTAGGGAATTGCTTTTACTTAGGGAGTCCTAATGAGTGTGTGTGTGTGTGTGTGTGTGTGTGTGGTGGGGGGGGGGGGGGGGTCGCTATTGGCTTTTTTAATTAATTATATTTGGAAAAATGGACTTTACATGATTTAAAAGTGTTAATTGGATGCCAAAGAATGAAGTTTGCTCCTTTTCTCAACAGAAGCTCCACTGATCATTAGTAATTCTTCTCTCATACATATGAACATCATTCCTCTTAAAGAACTGCCACCAATGCAGCATCACCAGGCAACCAATGTGTTTAGAGGAAAGCTCTGGATCCCCAGCTCTGATACATCATCCAATAAAAGCCTGTGCCAACCAACATCACAATAGGATAAAGGTAGAGAGGGATTGTGTTTGATTTCCATTAATGCTTATCATTTCATTACTGCAGATGGTTCTGTTCCAAGTGTATTTTATATTAGTTTATGTAGTTTATATATATTAGTTTTTTTTGCCTCAGTAACACTTTATTTAAAGGGAACCTATATAGAAGCCTCATAACACATTAATGAGCACAGAATAATGTATTTATAAAGTCAGATTTAAATGACATGACAATGGTTTATGAATTAAATTAGCTTTTATTAATTTAGTTTTGAATATCACCATATATAACTTCATCAAAGTGGATTAAGTGAGGACAAACTGATATAAGACAAGAAAAAGCCTTCTGAATGCATATTAATACAAAGTACTGCTTTGTTTAGCTTAATAAAGGTTTATGAATGGAAAATGTGTTTCTACTTTACTTTTAGGGACTTTAAATAGACTGATTAATTATTTATAAAAAGGTGTCTGTCTTATGCCTTATTACAGGGGTTTGGGGTCACAAAATATCTAAAATCCCAATAAGGGGTTGCACAGAAAACATGTTAAGAACCTTTATTCCAGTACATCACCTTAAAAGAACTGAATGTTTAGAAAATATATATACACAGATGCCAATGTAGATTACGATAATCAATTTTTACATAAAATGTCTGGGATTGGCTTTTTAATGCATTGTAATATTTGGTTTTTTTTTTCAGCCCAAAAATAACTTCTAATGATAGAAATTTGAGTAACAAAGACAAATTACATAATTTTTATGTTTTTTTTATTTAAAACAAAACTATACAAAAACATATTTCCTCTTCAATAGTAAGAAAACTATAATAGTTTACAGTTTGTTTTATAGTGCTACAGTTTTGAAAAATTCACTATGCCATGTTTTCATCATGCTTTTATAATTTGGCATGTGTTTGGAATCATTTCTCATAAGAATCTTAGCGATGGTCATTGGTCAGTTTGTGACGTGTGACATGTTAAAATGAAATCCAGTCCTCTCACAGATGGTTGTGATAGGTTTCACAGTGAGTTAACTTCTGTTCACAGAAGCAGGAGACAGTTCACAGGGTCTGTGTGGGTGATATCTGCCGAGTGCATTAAAATGGCCCAGAATTCATTACCTGCCCTCTGAAAAGTGTGGACTCTCTCTGCTGCCTAAACCAGATGAGGTCAGATTATTATCAAACTTGCTGAACCAGAAACTTGATTTTGTGCCTGAAGGGGAAGATACTGACAGTCGAAGGCCTTGGAGTCGGCAAGAACAGAGAGGACCAGAAATGCAACTGCAAGCACTGATATTATTAACATTTTAGGGCTGCTTACAAGACAAGTATTAATACACTGTAAGCAAAAAAAAAAAAAGAAAAAAGAGCTGCAGTGCTGTAAAGCAATACAGAGAAACGCTTATTGGAGAATGTCATTCATTTGTTTTGTGTTGTGCTCTTTTTTACGAAAGCAGTACTGTAATAAAAAAGATGAAGTGTCACATTTGAGCTGAAAAACACAGATACTACTACTATTATATGTCATTCGGATTCTGAATTTTGCCAAGTCACGCTACTATTATAGCAGATGTTTCAGCTCATTCTGAATGGAAGCATGGACTTGTCAGTTAATATAAATATGATGTGCGAGAAACCCTCAAAGCTCTCAGTGAAATTTTTATTCTGCACATATTAGAATCATTTTATTTTTAATGAATGCATTAATACTTGACCTAAAATTTTAATTTCTTGTATTTGTATATCACTGGTATATAATCTTTTTTTTACAAAGACTTTTTTAAATTTAATAAAGTACTTGCACATCACATTTAGCTAGGCCTGAAACAATAATTACATGATCAATTAATCATTAAATACATGGACATAACCTCAGTAAATTTAGCTGACCTTAAAGTTGCCTATAATATTTACAGAGCAAGAAAATAGCATTAATGTGAAAGAACTGGTATGTGGACTTTGTTTAAATACAGTGGTTTTATTTTATTTCCATTTTATTAATTTAGGATATTTAAGCATTTTTATATTAGAAGTCCAATGTCTGAATATTCCTAATAGTTTAAACTTCATGGCTCATTGTTCTGTGTCTCTCCTGTCTGGCTCTGTGTTTTTTTCTGCCCTCCTGTTTGTTTATTTGCCTCCCCTGCACGTGGCCTGTGTGTTTCTCCCATGTCTCCGCCTTAAGTGCTTTCATGTGTGTTCAATTGTAACTCCACCCCCTCGTTACCTGTCCCCAAGTGTTTCCTGTTTCCTCTTCTTTTCACTGTGTATATATAGTCCCTTTGTCTTAGTTTCTGGAGTCGGTTCTTGTACATTTTTTTCTGTTAAAGTTGTGTGTTCTTTGTTTTCTGTTTCATTAAGTTCCAGCTCCTATGTTCTGTTTTATTGTTTTTTGTTTAGTAAATACCTGCTTCTACTTGCTGCAGCCTGACACACTCACAAATTTCTATGAATGCTATGAACTAAACCCATCTCTGCCTTTGCTCCATGTCAAATGTAAGCTCACTTATTTTTAGTTCTCAGAACAGTTCTCAAATCACAAAAAACTAGACCAATAAGCCCAATCAAATAAAATGTCACTATCATGTTTTGTCTGGGCGCCAAGCGACCTTGAAAAATGGAGGCAATAGCTGAGAAGCTGCTTGGTGGGCACTGGAGTTGGCTAGTGGTTTAATACTGAATCACTGAAGGCTTTGAGGGAGTCCACCACCTTGATGGATGAGAACTGATAGGCAAATCAATAGAGATCACAGCTTAAATGAAGAGTGATTTTAATTGGCTTAGTGTTATTGACTGATGCCTGTGTCTTCGCTTTGTTTTGCTCTCTGTCTACATTTACCTCAGAGTGCCGTAATAGAGGTGTACTAATAGTCACCAGTTCATTAGATGGAATAGAGCTCCATTGAGGAATGGCAATGGCAGCTGTTTGGACTAGTGTCACAAATAAGTTTGTAAGTAAACTTTTAATGTGGTCTCTTAAAAATTGTTCATGTTGTGTAAAAACCCGAAATGTTGCTGATCACATTGTAAATGGCCAATGTTGAGTGTTGGATCTTCATGTTTGGGTTAAATGTTGTTGATAGGATCATAAAGCTTGAGCTCATTGGGGCATCCCCTGAGGTGACACTTCATGATCAATGTACATACTGCTATTCTTGGGGTTTTGGGGTTCTTCAGGTACACTTTTAGTTGAATATGCACAGATTTTACGAGATCTTATTGCATAAAGGGTATTTTATCATGATGCCTACTTATCTTGCCCCACATGATGTGATGCTCTTTAAGAACTGATAAATATGTGTGTCTCAAATTAAATTAAAAACCATTGTATCTGTAGTAAAAATGGACCCATATCTGACATTTATCTGAACAATCTGCACTATGTTAATTAGGCATATGCACAAAACAGCCAAGCTGTTTTAGACTGAGTTTAGACTGAGTTGCACTGCAGAGAATAGAATACGTGTCAATTTTTTAATACCACATATCAAAGTTGCCCACAGCTTTGTCATATAGGACAAAAAAGAACAGATTTGGGCTGCTTTTACCTGCTGTGTGAATGTAGAAATGGACTGTGTGGATCCCAATAGGGCTATATAAACTTTCCACCTATTTGCCAGCTATAATTTAGATGTCACTGTGTTTCCCAGTTCTGTTCACACAGAGCTCCTGGTGGAAACCAGGAAACCAGGTCTCGTAATGGTATAATTACTGGTTGAACTTTACTAGGATCTTCTCTCCAGGTGGTGCTCAAACTGTTACTGTAAAATTACTATAATATAATATATATATATATATATAATTCCCAGTGTGTGTTGGTGTATGAGAGAAAGGGGCTCTGGCTGAGGGGGAGGTGGATACGGTACACTGATGCTGTTCCGGTACAGTAAGGCTGACTGTAATAGAGGAAGCTCAGGGCTACTGTTCTTGGAAACATCACAAGGAGTTAACCGCTAGTATCCATTAACCACTGACAGCAGGGCTTCACAAAAGATAAACATTTTAATGGAATTCCATGAAATTATATATGAGCAGGATATGACAGTCAGAGTGACCTGTGGACCTTAATGAATTCTTTAAGAAGTGCTGATGAAAACATTTTTGCAGTGAGCTTCAAGAGTCTCGGAGGCTTGCTATTAAGGGAAGAAGAGACGTGGGCAGAATTTCAACTCCCCCAGAGACTATTTCTATAACTTTCTGAAAATATTGAAGCCTGTGATAATAGAAGGCTGATGGGGTAGAAGAGGTCTATTTTTAGACTGACTTAATCAAGAGTAAAGGTCTCGAAGCTTAAAGTCAAGCGTTTAAACTGGCAGCTTAACTACTAACCTTAAATTCTCTCTCTCTCTCGCCAAAAAAACACAACCCTACCAACTACTCTGAATGATTTATCGCAGGCTTTCACAGAGTAGCGGATCATTATAAATTGCATTAAGTCTCATGCATAGTCTGTGCAATTAATATTAAAATGGGTTCCAAGGTGGTAATGCTGATGCGGACTTTAATACCTAGCTCTTAATAAATAATGGATTAGGTTTCCAGCTTAAGATATAGTCAGGTTGTTTATGTAATGAGTGCTCACCTGAAACAGACTTGGTGTGAGATATTCTCAAACTCTATCTCATTAGCATCTGCTGTTGCAGGGCTTCATTAGAGCAGTGCAGACAGGGACACACACATACACCCCCACACACACACACACACCACACCAGCAGCAGTAACCAAGCACAAGCCTGCAAGGTGTTTGAGGCACTATAAGAGTTGTGAGGACTGTTGTACTCAGTGCCTGTTATACCCCAGTTTCTCCAGTAGATCTTCACTAATGATAAACCAGTACATTTAGTATACATGTTTCTTGTCAACAGGGAAACAACAAGGATACACTACTCAAACACTTGACAAAAGATAAACTAAACACTTGACAAAAGATAAATTACTTCATGTATTTATTGTACACTAAAGCTTGTGCATAATTTAATCTATTTTAATCAATACATGATAAAAATTGTGATGTTCTAAAGGAATGTTTCAATGTCAGATCATTTTTACCTCATTCTATCCGTACACTAAATGTAATTCATTAACCAATAAATGTCCAGTCTTCAGATTTAGCTTCAGTGACTGTGTTTACATGCGCTGATTCTGATAACTTCAAAAATGAGATTTTTCTATCAGAACATATGATGTAAACTAGATGTAGACAACCTGCTGCATGACATTTTGCAAAAATTAACTTTAAATATTGGTCTTTGTTTTAAATGGGTTCTAGTAGAAAAAATTCTATTTTTGTTTTAAGTGTCCTGTCTGCTTAACTTTGTGTGCACACAAAGACTAAGAGAACTGAAGAAAAAAAATTAGAGTAAAGGTATACATGTGCTCAACTTGATTACTGAGCTAAAATTCAGCTCTCTTTAACAGTCTTTGTAATCAGAATTTTAGGTCTTATTCTGATCTAAGAAACTGGACTACTTGAGTAATCAGACAAAAATATTTGGGAAAGTGGAAAATTGTGTAAATATACATTACATTTAGGGGATTTGTTGCTCTTATCCAGAGAGATGTTCAATTAGCTCAGGCTACAAAGATACAGTAAATGTTATATTAAAAGAGTCATGCCCAAAATTGTGATTAAAAAACCTGTAAGTAAAAAAGTGGTACTGCGACTGCAAAATTATAGTCTTAATTTTTGTTCTGTAAATTTGAGATGGGATAAATATTTTCTGAAAATCTATCAAAAATAAAGCAGTTAAATTTTGTCTGAGCTCACTGAATGGTCTGGTATAGTACTGATATGTCTAATGTTAAGCTATTGTCTCCCCAATTTAGGGACATTAGGAAGAAGATGGCTAGCACATCTTTGTTACCACCAGGCTAGGAGTTCCTAAAGTGGGAGTCTCTGCAATTCAGGAATTTCTGACATCTTTGTGTCTCAATGCAGGTCCATCCATTACAATAGGATGTAAATGAATATAAGAAAGCAATACTGCCAGTAATTTATTTATGTGAAAGCGGGGTAAGTCTAAAAAGGGGTCTCACAGTAGTAGCAGGTTTGTTAAACCAATCGCACTCCAAATAAACAAACCTACAAACTTTAGGACATAAAATAAAAATCACTAACATTTTTAACACTATATAAATGATATTATCTCTGACTATAAAAACTATGGTACTATATAAGGTTAATATGGGACTTGATGTCCCAGAGTTTCTCAGGTTCCATTACACTATTACAATGTAAGAAACTGATGACAACCAGAATTCCTTTTTGCTCCGGGTCGTGCAATACGTAAGTATCGCTCACCAGTATGAAATAAGACCTTCATCGCAGCTCTTAACTTCACATACACGCACAGTCAGCACCAGGGGAAGCCTGTTAGATTAACACAGAGCAGCCCACTGCTTATTGAACTGCAGTGCCTCAAACGGAGCACGTTAATAATGCACGCTCACTCATGCATATTCTCAGCGTCTTGTCGAGAATGGTGGAATTAAACATGTTTATCATCTCAAAACTGACACTTTTTACACCGTGCTTTTTTATGGAGCTCCTGCTGAATGGCCGTTTCTCTTTCACTCCTCTCTCTCACGCTACGCAGGGGTGATGGAGTAGGGGGACATTTATCAGCCGTTATAATTTCACACTGATATGTCTATGTGCAGAACAGGCAAAGCTTTAGTGCAGGAGCATTCATTCTGTCAGACACGTGCAATTAGGAGGGCTGTGCTGACAGAGTGCAGAGCCGAGCTGTTGGGAAGCAATCAGGAACGTATTCTTTAGAGCATAATTATACCTTTCATCTACAGGCTTGTTTAAAGTCTGTAAGGAATAATTTAAGCAGCTTAAAGATCTATATTTAATGTGCCCACTGGCACCCAAGAGGGTCCAGTGTAAATCTTTACAAGAAACTGTCCTTTTAAGATTATTTTTGCCTCCTCATTTGTGTCCTCACATTGTAAAACTATGAATATTCTGGAATTACGTGCTCTCAGTACCTCTGGATGACCCAGTTAATTCTTTGGCTGTTTAGCAATCTCTGGACAACACATGGTCCAGTGCTCCTCTGAGATGCAGATATCAACAGCTGCTGACCACTTGGCAACTACGTCACTCTGTTTTCACCACTGCAGCAGAAAATCTGCATCTGCAAAGCAGAGCTTATAGCAATATTATAACATTTTGGCAATTAAAGAAAAAAATCAGTTAAAGATATTTTAGAGGAATACATTACATATATTTAATCCTATATTTTCTTTTTGGAAATGACTTAGTTATTAAAAAAGGAACTTCCACACATTCCACTTAGTTCAGTTATTAAGACAAAGTAGTGATGAAATGGTACATTGTAGAGATTTATCATCAAGCAATTTATTAGTAGGACACCTACACACATTGTAATGCATAAAATCTTGTCAGTATTTTTTTGTAATGTTCTGGCCATCAAAAAGGGAAGAAAGTGATCCCAGTTATTCTAAATGTGCCATGATTGTTGGTGTCAGAAGGGCTGGTTTAAGTATTTGTAGAACTCTTGATCATCTATGGACATGTCTCTAAACTTTACGCAGAATGGGTTTAATAATTAAAACAATAATCCAGTGAGCGGCAGTTGTTAAGACAAGGTCAACAGAAAAAGGCCAGAATGGTTTCAACTGATAAAAAGTAACTCAGTAGTAAAACGTTAAGTACAACACATCAAACCTAGAGGCAGATAGTCTATACCAGGAAAGGACCACATCAAGTTCTCCTTCTGTCTGCCAAGAACAGAAAGCTGAGACCGCAGTGTACACAGGCTCACCAAAACTATACAATTTAAGAGGGCAGCCTCACCTGATCACCTGACCAACCTTAGTTTATCCTAAGAATTTGGTAACACTCTCATTAATCCATGTACCCAACCTGTCTTGGTACACTTTTGGGACTGTTTGACTATCATTGTTGACCACTGTATGACCACAAAATTACCTGTAATTACCTGTATTAATTGTAGAATAGACCACAACCATAGGTGAAGCATGATCTGGAAAAAAAGTAAATGACAGATTGCTTAAAATATAAGTTATTTCTATATTAATTCAGCTAAAGATGGTGTTTATGGAGAAGGAATTGCTGTGTAAAACCACATTTCTCTTTTTTCTTGCTGATTGCATTGTTACTTAGACATCTGATAAGGGTTTTTATAACATCAACTTGATAAAATTAATCAAAAACAAGTTTTTTTTAAATACTTATCAACTAGATAAAGGAACATTATTGCTGTTACTAAATGTTAAATGTTCTTAATGTTAAAGTTCTTAAGGTTAATACTCTGCAGGACCTTTCTGTTCAAATTGATATTAAAAGTAAAATCATATGTCTTAGAAATCAAATCAGACAATGTACCTATCAAGATTGTGCTTATTTCTCCTCATCTGAAATTGCTCTTCAGATGTATGGTTTTGTTACTACTGGGTATAATTGTGACTCAATCATCTGTTTCTCCAGAGTGGCACACTGCACATCAAACTCTTTCTGACACTGTTTACTTCTTACTAATTGGATAATTGATGGATAATTGATTCTGCTCGACAATCTCACAAACACAGACTCAATTACCCGAGTTTTTCAAAGTGTGTCTAGTTTCACCTCTCACTCTTTTCCTGTGAGCAGTGCTGAGGTTTGACTGAAGCGTGAGTTCCTGGCTTTCAGGTATCAGTCAGTGCTGTCAGGACAGTGTGGGGCTTTGTCTTCAGCTGGGCTGGAGATTTGGTAATAGGAGTAAAGCCTCTTCCCTGTCTCCCACATCCCCAAATATCCTCAGGCTAAAGACAGACAGGCTGTCTCTGGTGTGTGAGTCAATACTCCACCTACTGAGCTATTGACGGGCTGGAGATCTAGAGGATAGGCTTGAACTGTTGCCAAATCCAGAGGCTCTAATCCCTGAACGAAGGAGACCATGCCTTACCTCTCTGGGATAAGTACCATTGTTAAACCCTGGAATTTGGATAGGTCCACTCGGCACAGCCCCCGTTTCTTATTTCATTTTTAATGCCTCCGATCTTCTGATCTGCCTTGGTTTGTGTTCCTCTAATCCTTCTGCTTACATGTTTTATATGTTAATATCTCTTTTCCGAATGGGATCATTCATCTAAAACTTGGCAGATCCGTCCACAGCCGTTTCAGGCTTGACAGACGTATATGCAAATATACTCTCCTCTTTCCAGTTCTTAAGACTTTTACCACCCAGCCCCACTTCCACATTCAATATATAATGATGGAATACATTAAAGTGAGGTTGAAGGAAAAGAAAGAGGGCGGTAAAATCAATTCAGGAATGATCATTTAGCTTCTGTATAAAAGCCACTGTGTGGCAGATGGTGAACTGTGCATGTTTATTACCCTGTAGACCAAATATTGGAAAAGGTCATAAGTGTGCCACTCCTGTTTTTCCCACTAAAGTCCAGCACAAATCTGAGATCTGAGATTCGCTCACAAAAAAATCACCCCCAATCAGACAAAAGCAGGGATGCTTGATTGAATTTATGCTCAAAAATAAATTCAGATTCTCATTGTACAATTCATATTCTTTACTGAATTTTACAAAAAAGTCAAATGAATAAAGATATTTTTGATTCAGAATGTACAAAATACATTCAACTTCACATCATTTGACAGGCTCCTATTATTTTGCATATGATTGTATATAGAAGTACTCAAACTCATGTACGTGCAACAAGGAAACTGTTTTTATACTTTTAAAATGTTTCAAAACAGCACAAACAATTTAAATCATAAACTGTATATAGCTGGACAGAGCACCGTCTCTCAAAAGTGAAGCCACCACAGGTCGGGCGCCCCCTGCTGTTCGGTTGCAGAAAGCTGTGTAAACCCACCCATCCCCATAGGTTTCAATGGCAAAACAGACAACTTTCAATCACTTTTTTCTAATATACTGTAATTCTACCTGCATTATTTAAATGCACTCTGCTTATATTGTCAAATTTTTATATCCCCACAGAAATAGTTTTTTAAAACGTTATTCAGCTCTATTCAAAACAGGTGTGGTTATTGTAAAAGGGCTGGTTATGGGCGGGACCAATAACAGACCGTCAGCTCCGCTCTGCAGCCTGTGACCTCGAGGCAGCCCTCAGGGGCGGGGTTATTTAAATAAGAAGGCTGTCTCTCCACAGTCTTTCTCCCTCCTCTGGCCTCTACTGCGCAGACTCGGGTATCAGGATCGGCAACATGGCGGAAGATTTTGGCTTCATTTTCATTGAATGAATAGGAACGGCGACACGGTGTCCATCTTTTTTACAGTGTCTGATTTAAATCTAAAAGTAAAAAAAGCAGGCACAGAATATCTTACCTTACAGTCTAAAAACACAGAGATAAGGTAAATGCCCTGGTGTATGAATATTTGAGATATGAGTTCTGTGTAACGGCTTTACATTGAGCACTGAGCAGCACTTTGGTGACTGTAGAAAAAATTAAAAAACAAAACACAAATGCAAAACTGCAGCTGCACTGATTAATATCCATTGTAATAAATTGTGAAGAAGAGCCGAATTCTGAATCTCATGAAACCAAATTCAACACAGACCCATGCTGCCTGCCAGATATTCTTCCTTGATGCATTTTGGGGGGTTAGTGGGTGGTGAGTTTGGGGGGGTCATGAAATATTTTTAAGAACTTCAGTTCTACCCAATAGTTAAGCAGACATCTGATGGGTTAAGGTGTGTGGGTCACATCTCATACTCTTCACATTAACTTTCCATTCCCCATACAATGACCAAGAGACAGCAATAACAGATCAATGACCAGTCAATGACAGGATAATGACAGGTTAATGACAAGTCAAGTATCATACTACATATCCATTTAGTCACACATTTATTCATAAATGCTCATATTTTCCATTAGTCTGGACGTGTCCTGCCAGTCAAGTCTAATAAAGATTTCATGTAAAGGATTTCATGTAAAGGATTTTGCACTTAAAGAGAGTTCTTTATTATTCATCATTTGTAAAGGCTCATGCAGGGCACAGAATCTTAAGAACAAATGCATACAAATGAATCAATTATACACCCTATATACACTATTTGGACAAACATATTGGGGCACCTCCTCATTCAGGAGTTTATCCTGCTTTTGATGAGTAATTGTTCTACATTTTACGAGAAGCATTGTAGAGCATTGTGAGGATGTAAGAATTTGATAAAAAAAAATCCAACAGGCAAGAGCATTAGTGAGGTCAGAAGGTTCACCAGAAGAAGATCACCACCCTAACTAATCAACCCATCCCAAAACTATTGGATACGTCATCATCATTCCAGAAAACACAGTTTCACTGCTCCACCCCTCAGTGCTGGAGAGCTTTAGAGCCCTAGTCTTTGGCAGAGAGCGTGCATTGGCAGTACTTCTCTACAGGGCACTGTGTCAGCAGGGGGTGGAACTTAAACTACACTGTAAGCCTGAATAAGTTCTATTTACTTAAATAATTCCTTGCCTTAGCTTTATTAATGTAACATGGAGGAGGAGGCCAGATGCAAATGCAAGTCAGTTTTATTTGACATAATAAGACAAACAAAAAAACTAGGACAAGAAAATAAACACTAAGACTATAAAACAGACTTTAAAACAAATGACTAAACCAGGTCAAAACAAACAAAGAAGTGAAATAAACTAACATAAAGTAAGTAAGTTAAATAAAGACATCAATTAGCAATTAGCCTTATTTTTATTTAATGTACCTAAAAAATTGATTAGAAAATTAGATGGAAAAATAAAATGCTCTAGGCTGAACAGTACAGAAGACAATCAACACAGAGTTAACAGCTCAGAAAATGATGTTTGCTCTTACATCATAATGGTGAGTGTCAGAAACCGGAGAACACATGAAGTATGCAAATTCCAATAAGCCAATAAAAAGAAGCAGTCAATGGCAACGTACTAAACATGTTCACCTCAAAGATCTCTGTTTGAATGTTTATGTGGCCACAAATGTTCAAAATAAACTCAAAATATTTTTTCCATTAAATTGGTTTAACTGCGAGGTTATAGTGCAGCTCCCTCCAAAATGTATAAAATAAATTCTCTAATATTAATGTTTTAAAATTAGTAAAGGTGTTCTAACATTGCACGCAGTTCGCTGCACTGCTTTGCGCCCTGTCTGCTGCTCTGCTGGATGCTGGCCAGGTGTGTCTGTGACCAGTGTTTTGGGGTCTTAAGAGGATTCACTAATCGTTGTTATTAGTCTCTCGTTCTGTTTTTTGTTGGTTGGACTACAGTTTTTCCCTGGTCAGGTGTTTTCTGCCGCGGTACAGCCTGCCATGAGGTCACAGCTGAACCATGTTGAACTTTGACTGCGGTAAGCGCAAGCGCGGTAATGGGTGTGGAAACACACCACCTTCCACACTGCTCCACGGCAGTGTCAAACTGTTTTACCCCTGGAGAATCAATTGAATCCAATAGGGGTCAGTGTATAGCAGTGCAATGACTCATAAATAACAGAAGAACTGAACTTTGTAACAAAGAATTCAACTATATTCAACAAGTGTAACCTAGTATTTAATTAAAAAGTCATCGAAGATGTCTGTGTCCAAAAACCGTGCCTGTTAAGCTTAATTTCATAATGAGGAGCATGTAAAGTACAAGCAGTGCCTTTTTCCTTCATAACATCAATCAAATGTAACTTTGAGAGTATAAAAGTGTCTTGGCAACTCGTCATTTATATAAGCATGCCACAAACATCTTGACACATCAAACTTTGAGACATATAGTACACAGCCACAGATTGGATGTCACGATTCTTCATGTCGCACTTATTAAAACACCGCACCCTGTAGGTATCTTGCCCTGTCACACTGCATGTTGTTGACATCACCAGAGAGTAAATTTTGAGGGGCAGTGCAGGGTGTAGGGAGTGATTTTGGATGGGTCTGTAAACACTAAAATATATTATGGACTGAATAAACGTGACAGAAAAGCAGTGGCTTTTCCTTGCAGCAGCACTGTGTACTTTATGTCTCAAAGTTTGATGTGTCAAGATGTTTGTGGGATGCTTATATAAATAATGAGTTGCCAAGGCATTTTTATACTCTCAAAGTTACATATGATTGATGTTGTGAAGCAAAAAAAGACTGCTTGTACTCTAGATGCCCCTCATTATGAAATATAGCTTAAGCTCCAACAGCATCAAGCTGGTATAGAGAATACATTAAAATGTATTTCCATGAGATTAAATAAACGCAGGTATGGAGTGAGAGCTGCCCTGTGTGGACCAACTTTCTATTTCGAAATATCTTCAAAAGAACAGCAGAAGATCATCTGAACGTTTCAGCCAGACTGTGAGGGTCTAGCCTCACACTCCCAACTGACAGGCTTTTGAAGTAAGTGGTAGAATCTGAGAAAAGTGAGTGAATAAGAGGGTGGTCTTCTGAGAATCTGCGCTGCCTTCAATCATTCCGCACTTTTAATCCTCAACTTTAAAAGATGTACAGCCCTCTCCCTGATTTCTCTCTCTAGTTTATAATTGCTTACCATTAGCCAAAGCATAATGTTATGTAGTTAACGGGCTTCTTTAATCATGCCTGTGACACAAATAGCCTGGAGAATGTGATTTTCTTGTTATAACCATTAGCTGTTTCTTTTACTTGCTATCAGCTAAGATGCTATTAAGCGAGTCTGTCTCTGACGGAAGCACCGCTGGAAGAGAGGGAGCGTACTTCTGGAGTATCTCTCCAGGGAAAGAGATGCTCCTAAGGGACATCCTGAGTCTGTCAGTACCATTCAACCAGCAACACATGCACTCATGTCATCGTAGAGTGTCTCACTAGATCTCCATCAAGGTTTTTTTTGCTGGGATGTGAACTTCATAACACCCACTGCATTTCACTTAAGAGTAAAGAGTCTATCATACCAGAGCTGTCAGGTTATTAAACCAACTGGAGTTTATCTTCCGTCGGTGTATATCATCACTGTCATATAACCAAAATGGAATTTTTTACAAGATAAAACATGTCTTAATGTTGATTTTATCTGAACGTTTCTGGACAACTCACAGCTCTTACAGTTAGAGGCATGTTGATAAAAACAAAAACTGTAGGTTTCCTGGAATGATAAACTGTATTTACATAGCATAGTTGAATAACATGAGTTCCATTACCCACCCCTCCCTCCAGAATACAATCCTACAATATTCCTATTCCATGAATTTTGGCATGCTAGTGTAATCACTGGAAAAGCTTTTCATTTTTTCAGTTTTGTTTTTTCTCAAGTCGCTCAAGCCATGTTTGGATTCTGTGTGTGTGCATTGTTTCTAAAGTAAGATATAACACTGACAGAACCAAAAATAAATGTGTATGGGCCACAGCATTAAGCAACTTTATATAATATTATACATTATACAGTACACAGCATTATACAATACTATATATCTAGATGGCTGTCGTGATGCTTGTGGATTGTGACATCTGATTGATTGCATTCAAAAGGTTGCTTTGTTTAAAGTCCATTCTATGACGGATGGAACATTTCTTGGAAAGGTACATTCCTTCAATCACGTCAAGCTCCATATAAAGTCTATAGGATCATTCAAATGCAATACTTTCTCCTTTTACAGAAATAGTAATTACTATCAGACTCCACCGGGGAGGAGACAGGAGACACTGGCTGGCTCTTCCTTTGCTCGGGGACACGCACATGGGCCCGTCATGTTCTCTCCTAATGAGAATAAATGGCAGCAGTGACAGATATGTGCCCAGGGGTCAGATGCTTCCATACGCAAAGTCCTCCATACCGTCTGAATGTCTGTATAGTTTCTCGATTATTTTTTCAGGATTTGCTTTGGTTGTAAATTATTCAAATGATTTTCTCAATGGACTTTTTGTATGGGACAATACCACAGCAGTTCATGCAATACAGTGGAGCTTTGCATGATTATGATCAAATCTGAGTTGCATCATATGCGTTGCACTCTTAAAAACAGAGATTTCTAAATGATGACTGGCTTGGTTCTTGGAAAAAAATCTAATCAAAACTGGGAACGCATAATTATAAAATAAAGATTTTGTAATTATGAGAAAGTATCTCATAACAATGATAATATGTCATAACGAGTTGCTCTTTCATAATTACAAAATTTAATTTCATAATTATGTGTTCTCAGTTTAGATTTTCTGATCTCAGATATGTGGAACCACAGTCCATGGTCACATTAAGTTCAATTAAAGCACTATTGTTTTGTGTGTACTGTAAACATGCAAATCAGTCCCACTAATTGGAAATGGCCTGTTTGTGTGTGCACATGTTCTTAATGATGCTCAGGAGGGAAGGCCTCTGTAGTAGCTTTTTTTTTTAAAGCAAGGTCAGTGTTTTTATCCTTGGTCAAGTGAAAATTGTGCTGTAGCCTGTAGAACTAGAGGTTCACCCCCACCTTCCCTGAGTGAACGCTTAATGTCTTCGATACCCTTTTCAACTTGGTTGGATGAAAGGACTAATCGCATCTCTCTGGGCCATTCCAAGGTCCTGTTGTCTTCATTCTGCAAACATATGCAAACTCCTCTCCCCTATGTGGGTCATCAAAGACACAACCAGGTGAGATGAGCCTCCTCTACTGATCGCACAGGAGGCGGATTGTCAGCTTTTCTACAGCAGGGGGAAATTAAGCTGACCTGCACTTCTGTCATGTATAAATGTGATAGAAAACAAAAAAAAAAAACAGAAAGCTCTTGCTCTGGCTGGTGTAGCGCTTCGGTTGGGAGGAGGCTGTAAGTGATCAGGTCAGTAGATGACAGGAATGAATTGACTGCACAGTCTGATAAATTGCTATAAATGTCCCAGTGAAACTGAGCTCCGTAAGTAAGTTAATCTGAGGTGGGGGGAGGCTTGGAAGTAAGCAATAAAATTATGCACGGTGGTGATTTTAGCCTGGTGAATGTTTCCTTTACATTTCCATTTTAATTGCTGTCCATTCCAGGCCATTGCATGTGCAAAGCAACATCAAGCTTAAACCAATTTGTTTTGACTTTTTTTTTTTGCCTTAACTCTAAACTTTTCCATTAACATTCCTCCTGCATTACGAAATATTGTGCATTTAAAAATGTTGGGCATACAATTTGTGTAATACATAAATCTAATCACATCAAGGATCACTAGGCACAGACTATAAACTTATCTCATTTGTATCAACTTTATGGAGCAGAAACCTAAATTTGATCAGAGCTGTACAGCCAGCATTAATCAAAAACATCCATTTACGTTGCTCTAAAGTATTAGCATTTAACTAGAGGAGAAATTGAGTCAACACTGAGCTTGCTGGGAAAGAAAAGCGCCTCTGGCAGAGGGGAATCAGAGGAGAGTCTGGTATAGACGACTGTAGATTCTGTGTCTGTGTGTAAAATTCATTGGCATAGTACACAATTTGGCGTAGTATTTATTGTGTAGTTGGAAAATATTCTATGTAGAGAAATTCTGAAATTCTTGATTGAAAGTATTATATACTGTACAAACACTGACAAAAATATTAAGAGTCATTGGATAACAGTATGTATATAGGGTCAAGCAAAAAATGTTACCTAAGGGAGTAGCTTGGAAATAACCACACCTGTAAAAGTTGTGAGGAGTTATCTTTTGAGTGATCATGAATACTGGCCAGTGTGCTTCTTATATATAAGAAGAAGTGAATTATCGGAGTTTGAGTGAGGACTGATAATGGGTGCCAGATGCATTGATGCATCCCATTACTCCCATTATTATATTTCTCGATCCACTGTGTCACAGATGTAGTGGGGATGTGTCATAGATTTGTCCATGTGAGTAAATAATAGAAGTGATTCAAATCACATCTACAATCCACAGAGGAGGTCTCACATGCATATCCCACAGGTCAGAGCAGCATTTTCAGCTTCCATAGAACATACCAAATGCATGAGACACAACACTAGTCCTGTGTTCCATGACATTAGGCATGTCAGTGTATTTTGATTTAACTGAGATGCAGGGATATAATTTATCAATACGGTTGCTCTGTAATCAGTTACTTTATCATTTTATGTTGGCCCATTTTTCAGATGCTATACTGTTTATGAATCTTAAATATTTAAGAGCTTAAAAATATGGACAACAAAAAGTACAATTGGTATGTAAGTTTATTTCTATTTTAAATACCATTAATCACTAAAGGCATTGTTCAGGAATTTTTCTCACTTTTAAAAAAAGGTCACTGAAAACTGTGTAGTTACACATTGACAATCCATGTAATAACGTGTCATTTTTGCTAAAGTATACATTGTTACTAACTAATTACAGTTGTACAGCTTATGTAATTACAAATGTGTATCAGTGTCAGATAGACAGCAGAATATATTGTTTATATTCCCAAGATAAAATCGATTTTTAGTATTTAAAAACATTCACAGTCCTAATTACATACATACAGACAAGAGCGGTTGGAGAACCAGAATTTTATTTAAAAAAAAACACTAATTACACACACACACAATCACATGTGAATATTCACACACACAACATGTGAAAATACACTCACAAAAAGTGTCAAAGATGACAGTCACAGTTTAAATTACATAATCTGTCAAGTCAATTTAAATCAAGAGGCTTTTATTGTCATTACATCTGAATGCAGGTGCTCAGTGCAGTGAAACTATGCTTTTCAGGAACCATGGTGCAACATGGAACAACAATAGAAAAGACAACATACTTCATACTTCATCAGTGGTTACACAATTTTTTACATGGATAGTTAATGTGTAACTACACAGTTATTAAAGACACTTACTATAAATGTCATCTTAACTTTCTCTGAGAATTCCTTTTTTTAATAAATATAGCATTGCAGAGATTCCACACTTTCCACAATTTATTTTGGTTTCATGGTTTCATTTCTCAGTTTTCTAAAGAGACTGCACCACTGAAGCTTTTATATAAAGCCTGACTAAATGGGAGAATACCGCTCACTGTCCGTTCATGGCAGAGAGGAGAAGACTGCCATGCTGATTCAGATTATTGTCACAGTTTAAGAGCCTGAGACAGGCTTACCTTCAGTGTATGCCTGCAGAATGACCCTATTGTGTTCTTACCCTCTGGAGGAGAAAAAATCCTGGAGAGGAAATGTGTATAGCGAGCACTTATTTGGGACTGGATGGTCCCTGCTTATGATTGCTAATGCTGAATAAAGTTTGGCTCGTTATTTTTATACACTGTAGTCTGTAGTTTTACTGTTCCAAGAGTCCAGGTCCAAGTGGCTAGACTTCCTCAACAATAGCTCTGACCACTGCACTTATCTTAGATTCAGCAAGGGTCCTCAGACTGTAGGAGTGCTGCATTACATGGATGTGCCAACTTCATGGGAGAGTACCTAGTATTTTGTCCAATGACTTTCGCCAATATCAAAATTCTGTGGAAGCAAAAGAATAAGCATGTATGGTGTTTTTCCTGCTTTGAATGTGGATGTATTTTCTGCCAGATGCTGCCACTGTGGATGGCAATTCCTTATATGTTGTATTCCTGCTCTAATGTACATGTGATCCACGGTGGATCGAGAAATGTTTTAAAACTGCAGACACAACTTTGGATTATGGAAAATGGAATACTCCATTACCAGGCTTTGCTCAAACTCACCAACTTGCTTTAAGCATGCTTAAAGTGTTGGCCAACCTCACTCACAGGATAACAAATAACAACTGAAAATTTACACAGGTTTGGGCATTCCCAAGTTACATCAGAACTGCTTTCCCATGGCTTTTGTCAAGTAATTGCATATTTAAAAAAATAAAAATAAATAAATAAATAAAAGATTGCTTATTTTATGCAACATCATAAAATAATTACTTCAGTTTAAAAAAAAGGCTGTTGTGCATCTCACTTTTACAAGTTTAAAGAGCAATAAGGGTTCTCTAAAGGTTTTATATCAATTAAAAGTTCTGAGAACTATCCATCCTGTACAAGTAAAGAACCACGGAAGAACTGATGTGAATATCAGCATATGAATGGAACGCAGGTAGGAAGGAGACAGTAGGAATATAGGGGACACTCAGAAAGAGTGTTTGAGGGAGCCCCTCCCCCTCATCACGGCCGCTGTCACAAACACTTCTTATCGCCGGGACGTTTCTGTGGCTCTCCTGTGCTGGTTGCCTGGCAACTTGGGCTGCATTGATATGCGCGGCAGAGGGAGCAGGGGATGCCGCCTGCCTCTGGAGCGTCAGCGTGGGGCAAGACTTCCCTCCAGCACCCTGCTTAACAACACACATGCACTCACACACACACACAATCCTACACTCCTACACTCCACACACCAGTGCTCAGGCAGCCAGCAGCTCCCGGCTCCTCATCACTCTGGAGGAGAGGAATCCTTCTGTCTCTTCTTTTGCTCTTTTGTTCCCTCAAAGTGACTTAACTTTACTGGTCTCAAAGTGGTGCAAGTAGTGGACCATATGCCTGGGCACAGCTTGAAACTCTTTGACGGTATACAGCCACAACGGAGAGCAGCCTGGAGTGAAGTTTCTGACTGTTGAGTGATTTTTCTCCAATTCAACGGAAAGAAGAAGAAGAAAAAAAGAAGAGAAATTTCAGGCTTTATTTTTGGAACTTTGTCCAATTAAAAAGAGGAAAATTGGACTGATCATGTGATTTTCATCACTGTCCTGTCTATTCAACGCCGGCCGACTCCTTTTCAGAAAACAAAGAGGACAAAGAAGAAGACGAACCAGAAAAATAGCAAGAAAAAGAAAAAGAACAAGATGATCTGATGCAGCTGAAGCATGCATAAGCTGTGCTCAAGAAAACTGATGACAGCTAAACTCCGGTTTTGACAACTGAGATGAAACAGAGCAGGAAATCACAGACCTACCCTAGGGAACGACCAAAAACACAAAGCCTAAAAGCGGGCAAACTGGGAGACCCAGCAGCTCTTTCTCACCCTGGAAATCCCTACCGGCTGAAGGATGAGTGGCGCCAACTTGTCTCTTAGCTGCCAGGGATGTCTCCAAACTCTGAGAAGGCAATCCCTCCGAGCATGCCCAGTCCTATGTTCCTCCTGATGCTGTGCAAGGTAAGGCTTATCTTCTTCTGGTATAATTTGCTTAGCTTGAAATTCCATGTTTTAATGAGATTGGTTGATCTTAAGTGTAATTAATCTATAAAAATCCTAAATAGATTAGTTTTCCTGTTAGAGACCACATTTAATACATTTTAAATCAAGGAACTTGCTGTTTTTAAAGTGGTTTATGGCATAAAACAGCCTGCTTTTTGTAAAAGTTATAAAGTCCAAGTGTGGGCAAAAAGATTAAGTCTTGGACTACTATAGAGATTTTCCATTATATGAAAATACAGCCCCAGATCTAGGTTTAATCACTGTCTGGGAAACCAACCCATAGGTTATTAGTTGTGGCTGACATATTTTCTGATTTATCACCTGACAATATATTTGTATTAGTCACGCATGGTTCCCTAGATATTTGTTCATCCATCTTTACAGAAACTAAACAAAAATAACAAAATGTACATAAACAGTATTTGCTCTTGAGTTACCAGTATGGTATTTATAGTTCTCACAGTAATAATTACACAGATTTGAAGACAGGTACTGTGTACTGTTTTTCACCATTAGATATCATGTAAATTAGATATAAATTATTTGGAATTATATATCTTTACTTTGCAAGATAAAAGTTAGGAAGGTTTTTTTTCCTTTTCCTGTAATGTTGCCAATTTGGAGATAAAAGTTTTTGCTTTAACTGTGACTTATGTTATATACAGTATGTGTACATCTGTATCAACAGTGTTAACAATGTATAAACAGTGTATATATAATCATACTTTTCTCAGTGTAAAAATACTTTCTCATTATGGTAAATATATAAAATATATGTAATTATAAAGTTTATGCAAAAAATGTACATCTGTCATATTGATTCCGTTTCAAGTAACTCATAAAGTAAATGCATCATACTTGTGTGTGCGCAAGTGTAGTGTGTGTGTATGTGTGTGTGTGTGTGTGTGTGTGTGTGTGTGTAAAGACATGTGTGTCTGTGTACACACATACACACACACACACATGCATATTGGGGGTTGTTTATTTAATTCCATTTTAAAACAACGCCAACAGCAACTCTGGCTGTCAGAACAGGTTAATGTCCTGAAACGCTGGATCTGCTCAGAACTATCCAAGTGGCAAAGGCTTTTACACCTCAGTGCTTCAGACAGGTCTATTCTGCCTAGGTGTAACCTATTTCTCCAGGTTTCTCTGCCATGCCCCCCTGCCCCATCATCCAAACACCCACCCACACACCCACCCACCCAAATCCTCCTGCTGTAACTGATGTAGAGCAGACACAGATGCACACCACCATCTTTTGGGACTTTCTCAAAAATTGGCTTGCGCTGCACACTGAGGCAAATTTTACGAATCCAGAGGCAAGAAAATCACGCGGAGCTGAGGCATGTTCAATACAGCTGTGCCTCTGATTAAAAATCTCTCACACTTCACTTCCTGTACTGAACTAAATTATGTTCACATTAGAATTATTATAATTACCCAATCATTTATAATAGCATTTATAATACATAAGAATGATATAGTAACAAGATAAAGCTGCATCTAAAGCTACCCTAATTATTATTATCTTTCTTGACATGTACTTCCTGTCGGCGGCGCGAGCAGTCGCAGCGGCTACTCCGGAAGCAAAACACGGTGCTTTTGTTTGTTTTTCTGTGTAAATAATCCGATCTGAACTCGCAATCATGCAAAAGTTCGCTATGGGAACAACTTACGACCGACAGACCCTGCTAGACCTGCAAAATCAACAAAAAAATCTGTACTTACAGACGGTCTACGAGCGGAGCTACGCTCGCTAGGCCTGCTAAGATCCGCGGCGTTTCCTGAGCCTGCTATCCGGAAGCGGTCTCTCCGCAAGCGTTGCGCGAGGAGCCGAAAGCGCGGTAAGAGAGCCGGTGTCCGTGCTAAGCTAATGGCTAACTCCAGCCGGCCAGCGGTTCCATCTCTCCTTCTCTCCAACGTTTGCTCCCTGCCGAACAAGATTGACTATCTCCGGCTCCAGCGGACATCCCAGCGCGAGTTCAGAGACTGCTGTGTGTTCGTTTTCACGGAGACGTGGTTAACGAACTCCATCCCGGACTCCGCGATTGAGGTGAGCGGCATGCTATGCTACCGCGCGGACCGCGACGCCGGCCTCTCGGGCAAGGTACGTGGAGGTGGGGTGTGTGTTTACATCAACACAGCATGGTGTAACAACGCTGCGCTGATCTCCAGCTACTGCTCGCCGCTGGTGGAGTTTGCTGTAGTCAGAGCCAGGCCATTCTACCTGCCCAGAGAGCTTAGCAGCGTGTACATAATAGCAGTGTATGTAGCACCCAGTGCTAATGCTAATGCTAACGGTGCTAATGCTAACGCTCTGCAAGAACTGTACACTGTTATCTCCAAACTCCAGAACTCACACCCCGACGGACTGTTTATTGTTGCTGGTGATTTCAATCACAGTAATCTGAAGGCTCTGCTGCCCAGCTTTCACCAACATGTGGATTTTCCAACCCGTGGAGCTAACCTGCTCGATTGTGTGTATACTAACATTCCCGGTTCGTACAGAGCAGAGCCCCGCCCCCACTACGGCTACTCTGATCATATCACTGTCATGCTCATCCCAGCATACAGACAGCTCATCAGACGTGCCAAATCAGAGAAGAAGCAAGTTACAACCTGGCCTCCAGGAGCCATCTCTGCTCTTCAGGACTGTTTTGAGCACACTGACTGGGACATGTTCAGAGAAGCTGCTACCTCTGATGACTCCATCAACCTGGAGGAGTACACAGACTCAGTGACTGGCTACATCAGCAAGTGCATTGAGGATGTTACTGTCTCCAAAACCATCACAACCCGCCCCAACCAGAAGCCGTGGATGACTGCAGAGGTGCGTGTGCTGCTGAGATCCCGAGACAAGGCCTTTAAGTCAGGGGACAGGGCTGGCCTCCGAACAGCTAGAGCCAAGCTCTCCTGGGGGATCAGAGAGGCAAAGCGCACCTACGCAAAGAAAATCCACGCCCACTTCCAGGACACTACTGACACTCGGCGCATGTGGCAGGGCATCCAGACCATCACCAACTACAAGTCACCCCCCCCTGCTTGTAACAGTGATGCCTCCTTTCCAGATGCACTGAACTCCTTCTACGCAAGGTTCGAAGCACAGAACTACACGACAGCATGGAAGACTACACCTCCTCCAAACGATCAGTTACTGTGCCTGTCCTCAGCTGATGTGCGGAAAACTCTACTCAGAGTCAACCCACGGAAAGCCCCAGGACCAGACAGCATACCTGGCAGAGTGCTCAGAGGATGTGCAGAACAACTCACGGATGTTCTCACGGACATTTTCAACATCTCTCTGAGTACTGCAATCGTGCCGACGTGCTTCAAGACGACCACCATCGTCCCTCTGCCGAAGAAGTCTCAAGTGTCCTGCCTTAATGACTACCGTCCCATTGCACTTACTCCCATCATCATGAAGTGCTTTGAGAAGCTGGTCATGAGGCACATCAAAAACCAGCTCCCGTCCTCACTGGACCCTCTGCAGTTTGCGTATCGTCCAAACAGATCAACAGACGATGCCATCTCTACTACGCTCCACCTGGCTCTCACCCACCTGGACAACAAAGACTGCTATGTTCGAATGCTGTTCATCGACTTCAGTTCAGCATTCAACACCATCATCCCTCAGCATCTGATCGGAAAACTGAGCTTGCTGGGCCTGAACTCCTCCCTCTGCAACTGGGTTTTAGACTTCCTGACTGAGAGACCACAATCAGTCAGGATTGGAAACAACACCTCCAGCACCACCATACTGAGCACTGGTGCCCCCCAGGGCTGTGTGCTGAGCCCACTGCTGTTCACTCTGCTGACTCATGACTGTACTGCAAAGTACAGCTCAAACCACATCATCAAGTTCGCTGATGACACAACTGTAGTTGGCCTCATCAGCAAGAACGACGAGTCAGCATACAGAGAGGAGGTGCAGTGGCTGACGGACTGGTGCAGAACCAACAACCTATCTCTTAACGTGGATAAAACCAAGGAGATGGTTGTTGACTTCAGGAGAGCTCCAGGTGTCCACCACCCGCTGAACATCAACGGCTCTGCTGTGGAAATTGTGGATAACACCAAGTTTCTCGGTGTTCACATTGCAGAGAACCTCACCTGGTCCCTCAACACCAGCTCCATAACCAAGAAAGCCCAGCAGCGCCTCTACTTCCTGCGGAGACTGAGGAAAGCACATCTACCACCCCCCATCCTCACCATATTCTACAGAGGGACTGTAGAAAGCATCCTGAGCACCTGCATTACCGTCTGGTTTGGGAATTGCAACACCTCAGACCGCAAGACCCTACAGCGGATAGTGCGGACAGCTGAGAAAATCATCGGAGTCTCTCTTGTTATTTAGTGTTATAATTTTATAATTTTATGTTGCACTGTCGTCACTCCTGCACTTTATGTTGTCTATTGCTTGTTGTTCTATGTTGCACCATGGTTCCGGAGGAACGTAATTTCATCACACTGTGTACCTGTACTCAGATGTAATGACAATAAAAGCCTCTTGACTCTTGACTCTTGATGTCCGTGCTAAAACCTTGTATTTCCAAATGATAATTTTACATGAGAATGACAAAACCTTCTAAACTTTTCGTAGAAGTCAATGGAAACAGATTTAGCACATTTCTACTGGTCCAATTTATTATAACATTTTTACAGAATGTAAAGAACAACTGCCAGAAAACAAATGAGAGTTTTAAGGTGGTACTGTCATATTCTAGTTGGTTTTATTACTTTCAATTTAAATGTACAGAATCCCAGGATTCCAACTTGCATCAAGTTAGTACTTTTCTTTTCATCTTTATAATTCTATTTAATATTGGTGCTCATCACAAAGATGAATTGACCAACATAAATTCTCCAAAATGACCTAAAATAAACTATTTATATTGCCATCTATTTAAGTTTAAGAAGATTTTATCTCCCTCCTGTAAAGTTGCTGTTTTCAAGATACATGTTTTTTAATTGTACAGCAATGATAGGTAAAAAGAAATACATTGTCAACCAACCTATCATTCACTAATAAAATAGTTTACTATTACTTCCTGAATTTCCTGAAGCTCTTGTTTTAGATACTTGTTTTATCATGTATGTTTCAGTATTAGTGCATTTGTAAGGTGATTCCGGCCCTCAAAACCACTTTTAACACGGTTCAAAACAGTCCGAAAACATCCACTGATCTAAACAAGAACGTTTTGGGATGATGTAAGGATTGCATGAAGCGATACTGCATAATCTGATGCCTCATGGAATCAAGTGATTCCAAATTTCCAATCCTCCTCCACATAACTTTGAAATAACTAAAAGATGTTGCAACATTTCCCATGTAATGTGTAAATAAACAGATTGACTCCAAAATAATTTTGATGTCTATACAGGATTACAATATTAAAGTGAAAGGAGAACTGTACAACTGAAAAGAGGCACTGCTACCTGGTTGGGCACCTCTAGCCTGGATACAAGATGTGATATGTTGAACATGGAATCGTACAAGTTGAATATGTCATATTGAGGCACATTTGAGGCCTTTAGAATAACGGATCGTTGAAATCTGGCAGTTACATTTTTGGATAATTCTTACATTCCAAATGTCTTTACAGGATGTCTTGTATTTCTTCATGAGCTGTTAGGGTCTGTCATATCTCTACTAGGGGTGACCAAGCGGTATATGCTTCCTAGATAATCCCACCAGCAGTTGACACAGTGTGCTCTTCCACAGCAAAGACAGGATTGAATTTCTCATCACAGAACCTGACTGTAGTCTGTTTCCAAACAGCACCTGGATTTGTTGCCCCTCTCAAAGTCTGTAAAATGGGCAAAATGTCTTTGAATATGTTACGACTTCTCACAAATAGGTACACTACCCAAAATTAGCCTCTAAGAACCTTTTTATGGGCAATATATCAAGCATTTTTATGCTCTCTCTTGGCAAGATACAGTGCCACACCTTTAATAATTTACATATCTGTCTGAGACATTACTATAGGCAAAGTTTGGTAGCTATAAATGGTGAAATACATTTGTCAATGACTGTAATACCTCCTAGAAGTCTAGAACATAATAAAGAGCATGCCTTCTTTACTAAACAATACATCTATTTATCAGTGGTATTCAAACTCAGCCCTGGGGCCCACAGTTTAGCACAGTTTACATATTTCTCTTCCTTCAGTCTCTGGTTTAAATCTGTAAACTGTCATGTTTACTAGGAATTAGTAGGACCAACTGTGCCGAACCATGTCCCTCCCTGTGTTTGATGGTGCAATCCATTGTGTGGGATGAAATTAAAGAGCTTAATGCACTGTATGGCTTCATCATAAGCTCATCATATAGTGTGACATGGTTATCTCTGTGGAAACTTGGCCCAATATGCACCAGGCTGAAGCTTTAGGAACAGATGGAGTTTAAGTCTTGCGTTTCTCCTTGGGAGTAGATGAGCTTTGTTAGCCAAATGCAAATTTAATTTTAGCTGAGGTTAAGCCTGTGAGTTGTGCCTTGTTGCACAAAAGAAAAACACAAGAGATCTGTATTGGTTTAACACTGGAGCTGTGTGGATGTCTAGACTTCTGTCTGCACTTCTTCTGACCCACATGAAAAAAGAATATGTTTTTCTCCATGCAGTTTATTTTTTCATGCAGTTTCTTTTTCTTGCCCAGAGCGAGTTTACAGTAATATTTATGTCAAACTGAACTGAAGGAGACATTATTAAGTTTTTAAGGAAGACCCATCAATCACTTTAGAAACACTGGGACTGATGTAACACAACTTGGCAGCCAGAGGCCCATGTTGTACCAAATGGATGGTCAGTGGAGGAGCTTTGGAAAGTCTCCATATCCCTGTGATAGATGAGCAGCTGCTCTCTCTAATGAAGCTGTTTTCCTGCTCACATTTTGGCTAGCCTGACATACTGTAGCGCAACCACAAATACTTTTTATCAGCACAGGACAGTTGTCCTCATGCATGACAGTAATTCACGTCTGAACATAAAGTGGGCCATTCAGTGTAAAGGGTACCTTGTTTAACAGCCCTACAGGAGCTGAACCACACAGCAATGCCATGGATGACAGGCAGAAAGGCTCCTGACTCACAGAACAAAAGCCACGAACAATAGAACAAAATGAATGATGGTACAAACCATTGTGTATTTTTCTCATCAACACAAAGTGTGGACCAGGTGATAATGAAATGAATTAAACAAGGAAAAAAGAAATTCTGTCATTTTTCTTGCCTAACAATGCTGTCATAATCAAAAACAGATTTACTGTAAGACAAATACACAGGTGCCATGCAGGATGTTAATAGAACCCCATATTTTTGCAGTCATTTTCTGACAGAAAGGAAAAATTGGTCCCCTGTAATAAACTTTAAGTGCAATTACTAAAGAGAATCGGACATCTATACACTGCAAAATAGATTTTAGTAAATAACAATAAAAACACTGCAGTCAAGAACAAATACAATTTCTGATGCAGAAAGATAAAACACAGAGTAGGCCTAAAAGCTAAATATGGTCCTGTTTTTCTTTCTCAAACATGCTAAATTTGACAGACTGACTGAGCTCACAGAACTACGATGACTACAATACGATTACAATTTAAACAATAAGCACTATTTTATTTGATTTAATCATTTAAAAATATATATATGTATTTTAAAACAATTTTAAACATTAAAACATGCAGGTTACTTACTTTAAAAATTATAAAACTCCATAATATTAATCTGCAGTACCTAATTAGTATTTTACATAAAAAAACAGCCTGGTAGACAAATATAGATGCATTTGCCACATCTGTCATTTTACATTGTTGCTGTTATTCTCTGTCGATTCAACTGTGGAATATTTAATAGGGAAGGAATTTCACAACTGCACTTGTTGCAAAGGGGGCATCCTAACAGTTTGAATCAGTTTATTCATGTCCCCAAAATTTGCTAGGAAATGTCCAAAGATGCAATGGGGATAGATGGATAGTTTTATTTAAGGTTAGTTTTCTAAGCACTGGAGAGGAGCACATATCCACAAGGCTAGTTAAACTCTACTGTCTGTGCTCATGTCTGCAGGAGTCAGGAGACAGAATTTTAGTGCAATGAAGCAACTGAGTGGGAATCCAAGCTAGGTTAAAAGCTAATCCAAACATATTAGCATTGCAAGCTATTTAGCTTGTGTACTGCACACAATGAGGGAGGATAGCAGCAGTAATCTGTAATACTTAGGAATAATTACAAAAAGTGATGATGGTGTTCTTGTTACAGGGTGATAAGCTGTACTACATTATGTTACACTCTTGATCCTTTTTTAAAAAAAAAAGTATTTTCTTAGCTCAAATGTCTTTTTGCTTTTACATTTACACATTGCCACACATTGACAACAAGCAAATGCTCATCACTGTCTCAGACACAGACTCTGGAGGCTTAGTATGCCCTGAGAAGACACTGTGCCCTACACTGAGCAGGCAATAAAAGCACTTTTCCACAGTACTACTCTGCCACCCACAAACATAAAGATCTGCCAATGATCTGCTGTTATAATTAAATGCCAGCAGGACTGAAGTGTTAACGCTGCCAGTTCTCAGGCAGTCATCATATCCATCCATATATTCACAAGTATGATAAACTACCACATGTTTAACATATTTCAGCATATCTTCATCTGTTGGAACACATCTTCAGTCATTGAACATATATTATTCATTGGACGATGGAAATTAATATATTTTTGATGAAAAATCTTTTCATGGCTTGAATAAATCATTCATCTGTAGAAGCTTGGAGAAAACCAGAGCAACATGCACCAAACAACCAGGCAGCAGCAATGGAGTTAGCTACAAGTTTCATTTGTAGAAATAAATAAACAGTTGCCTGTGTGTACACAGCCATATTTTCATGATTTCCAAATGTGTATAGAACTCCCACAACATCTCTCCTGAAACATCTCTTCAGCTGTGTTCAAACTATACCACAAACATTAATATTTATATTTTACTGTGATTATATGATATCTTTAGTCAAATAGGTCATTTGTATTTATTTATTTTAGGTTTCTGTTTTAGTTAAATCTCTACATCATTTCTAGGAAACAGCACAGATTTGGAGTTAACATTTTATATCTGTTTATTTGCTTAATGTAACACAAAAATACAACATTTTAATTTCTGTGCCATTAATTTTAGATTATTATACATTATATTATATTATATAATAATTCAACAAATCAACAGTAGTTATCTTGTAATTGATCTCCTTCAACACTGTCACTTACAACAGTCAGCTTTTTGTTATGCTGTAATAATGGGGAAGGCTAAACTGTTGTAGGCTGAATAGGTTGAGATATGCAAATGAGTTTATTGTGAGAAGAATGAGGAAAATTCTGTCATCCATGAGAGGCCTTTTTAAAAAAAAACGTCAATTTGACCAGGGGTGCCCAACTACTGTAATTACAAGTTTCCTTTATAACCACTTAAATAGACATGGTCAGTAAGGTGACATACCATGTTAATCAAGGTCATTTACAGAATTATGAGCCTTACATTGCAGGCTTCATTCTGAACTTCTCAAGAGTTAATTACTTGAATTTATTGTCCTCTTAATGCATCAGTTGTAAAGTTGGAAGAGGTAGAGAGGAAGAGAGTTGGTGTACAGCGAGTAGCCTGATTTGAGTAATGTTCTAATTCATAGTATAGCGACTCAACTAAAAACATATAAAAGAAAAATAAAATGAAAAATACTTTAAGAAAAAAGGTAAGTCAATCAGAAAAAAAACAAGCACTTTGAAAATTCCTCAATTGCAGTTAAAAACGTTATAATGAAACACAGGATAAGATCATCAGCAAGTTAACAGCTCCCCAGATAAGAGCATCTAAATGCTTCACAGAGTAAAATGTTTAACACTTCTAAGTTTAGTATCTTGATTCACTATGTGTTCCTTCATAGTCTGAATGACTTTAGTAATAATTTACAATGTAAGGGGGGAAAAAAAACTTTTGTCCATTGCTGTATACATGTTTGCCATTTCAGACCTCTGTTTTCTCACCATTGTTCAATGGCTACGGATACTTAAATCTGTTACAAAGAATGCCAAAGAACACAGCCTTTCAATTCATATATTAACCACATCCGTTAATGCTATCATGTTCTACTATCAGTAGATAGTAGTAACAGCCACTGTTAAATGTAGATCAGGGAGATACAGGGAGATCATACAGTAGATCATACAGGGAGATCATACAGTAGATCTTTGCATTTGTGTGTTCACGTGTTTTTGCAATAAAAAAACTGGCAATTGTATGAACGTATGAATGTATTAACTACTTTTTATTGACTTATCCTGAGTTGATATTGTATATGTCAGCAGGCCTCCATTGTTTGTTCACTATCCATTCTCTAAAGATCGACTGACGGTTAGTTTGTGTGTTTCTTCTTTAACAGACTGGTCTGAGAGAGAAGCTGCAGACGACTTCAGAGAAAATGGTCAACACTTCTCTCAGTGATGAGGAAAAAGGAATTCAAGATAAGGAAAGTAAGGAGGAGTCCATTCTGGCCATGCTAGGCATTATCGGGACGATCCTCAACCTGGTCGTTATTATCTTCGTGTACATCTACACAACACTGTAACGCTCTTTCTGTGAACTTCATCATCGTCATTATGAACTGTGCCACAACGTTCAGGCTGGCAGCCCATATTACTGACTGCCTGAAGGATCATTACAGACATCTTCAATTGCACAGACGACAATACCCCACTGATATGCCACGGCAGCTGAGGAGAAGAATGTTGAGACTGTGGGATATCGAGTCTATTACTGTCTGTAGCCGAGGGTATGGATAGGAACTCTCCGTAACTGTTAATAAGCACGACTTTTTCCTCCAATAGGAGCTCGGCTCTTACAAGCCTGAGAATCAGAATGGAATGATGAAACTGCTGTGCATGGTACAGTACACAACATGTTGATAGATGAGGTGCCAAAGCTTTCTGACTGTACATCGTGTGGCCCTCACAGTGGTTCTGCATTATTGCATTATTGCTGACATTATGGTTGGATGAGTGTTGATGAACAGCAGGTCACTGCTAGATCTCTTGCACTCCTTTTCAGGAATTCTCTACTCTTTATTCTACTACTCTGGCGATTTTGTTTACAAGGCTTTGTTTAAAAGAGACTTGTTTTTTTATGGAAAAATTTAAGAACATTGTTCCAAACAGTGTTGAGAACAGTTAAAAAAAAGGTTTGGAATATTTGATATACTTCTCAATATAATCTGCATATTTGTAATAATCTTTTATATGACGGTAAGATCTTTCTGTAAAGCAGCTTCAATTTAGATACACAACCAAGATGACTTTGAAACTTCATCCTCTTACATTTCAATACATTTATTTGGTCAAATGTGTAAAGTCCTGTGTTATTAGTCAGAATATCTCTGTTACTATACTGTTAAAAACTATATTCATGTGGGGCGGGGCAGGGGGTGTGGTTGGCATTCTTGGCATTGACTTTGACAGTTTCTTCAGTGTCTAAACCTGTGTATGATATTGTATGACTTAGTTCTTAGAGGTATGACAATGTAGGCTTTGAAAAAAGTAGACAGTTCTGTGTTAAGACTCTTAAGATTAGGCCTGTCACAATAATTACATTATCAAATTATCATAAAATATATGATCCTAAGCTTTTTTTGGTAACTTCAATTTTGCACATTTTGTTTACTTAGCAAGAAGAGACTCTGTTTAAAAAAGACTTGTTTTATTTTTAAATGTTTTATTTAATTGGGACATTTAAGCATTTTTATATACCAATTCTAATGTCTGAATATTCTTAAACACTAAAAGTTCATAGCTCTTTAAAAGTAATGTGTAATTACTTTGCATTACTAAAGCATTAAACTATTGTATTATCCTTGTATCTTAAAATGACAACAATTCTGGGACAATATATTTCATTGAAATGTTTTTTTTTTGGGATTGTGACAGGCACAACTTCAGTATCATTCATGGTATATATACTGTATGATGTACAATATATATATATTGCCTTAAAATAGATAGAATAATCATATTCATGTCGGCATTATGGTCATTTACATACTTCTGTTTTCCTCGGCAAGAAGCTGTTTTGAAGAAGTCCATATCTGAATTGGGCAATAAGGGAAAACAGTATATATATATAACATATATAACAGCATTCAGCAGAACTGTAGAACAAATGGAACATTTAAATGAATGTCATCATGTTACCCGCACGTGATTACAGCTTTTACATTACAGCATCAGTATGAAACCTGCACTGACAATAAAAAGCACAACAGGGGAGGTCATATTTACAGGATGAATGTATATACAGTATGTATGCATGTGGAGTATATTTCTTCTAATATGAGAAACCCATATGAAACCTATTTGTCATTTCATTAAGTGCCTGTGTTTCAGTAAGAAATGTTTCATTTTTTCATTTTGTTTAAATGGTAGAAGTTCTACCTAAAAGTGTTTCATCATCTTCAAATCTGATAATAAGTTCATTTGTATCTCTGCTAATACAGCTCGTTCTGATCATTTTTCTACATGCAAATTTTGCAGTCTTATATAATTTCCATTATATTATAAATTCATTATAAGGCGTACACAGCCATTTTAAAACAGAATCTCAGTGTAGATCATTTGATATTGTCTATAAAGGTGAAAAATTCTGTTCAAAAGGATGAATGGAAACTAATTTCACACAATGCTTCAATTGTAATCATAATTCATTCTGGTGCAGCTGTCATTTCTGTTTTATTCAGATTTTCAGTTATCTTCTCTCAGTATGTAATATTTCAGAATGCTGGTCTACAGGATGTTACTGGAACATTTGCTCATGTTTTTTTTTGCATAGCGATGATGCTCTCTGGTAGATATATTTTGTGCTCTGTACCTGTTCATGTAACAACTTCACTTTTCTGCAGATTTAGTAAAAATGACTAAATAGATTTAGTAAAAATAACATTTGCGTAAAATACAGCTGGGCTCTAACTGTGATTGGTCTTTCTTGTTTCTTTCCTTGATTAAAATGTATTATGAATGGATTATGATGACCACCGCATAACCCAAACACCTCTGACATTTATTAAAAAGTAAACATCAAAAGATGTTTACACCATTTACTTTTTGAAAGTGAGCAGAATTGTCGACACTGTTTAGTAGTGAGCTTTGAGTAGAGAATAGAGAATGCATTTAAAATAAAGTAGCAAAAACAGTGCACTGCAGTTGATTCTCAACAATTTGTGGCATGATTTATGTCATATATGTGTCAAAATAATTCTCAGCATCATTAGACAGCCCCAGTATCTGTAGCAGAGTGGAATAATCCTGTTTGGACAAAAGGTTACAGATAGAGAAAGAAAAAGAGAAAAAGAAAGACAGAAAGAGAGAAAGAGAGAGAGATGCTCAGAACAGCTTTTTAAATATGTGGGATTAGGCAGTGAACCAAGTAAAAGCTGTTATGTTTGAAGATACACAGCTGCCTAAATTCAAGCCCAGGAGCTACTTCTCACTCTTTGTTTTACCTCAGTACAGAGTGTGCAGCTGTGTAGCATTGTTTAAGCGCAGAAATAGAACACAGCCGCTGAATGGCTACACCTACGCCATGCGACAGCAGAGTTCTCATACTCATACAATTAATATGAAGAACATTAGTAAACATGCAGATATCCACTGATCTGAAGAAAATTAACAGCGCAGAAATTAGGTCTGTCACAATAATTACATTATCGACTCACCATGCAATATATAAACGTGACATTCAACATTTTTACTGACCTTAATATTGTTTATTGTGTCTCCTTGCGTCTTTGTTTGCATACAAATTAACTTTGTACACCGATATTTTAGCCACTAGCACTAGCTTGACTAATCCATCAAAAATGCTGCCTCCATATAAAGGTGCAATTGCATTATCATGCTTTAATATTAACAATATAACAGTGTTGTTAAATAATATTGTATTGTGACAGGCTTAACAGAGATTCTCAGATCCGTGTTTTTGAAGAACCTAGGCCTCCTCACATGCATCCATTAAAAGAAAATCTGTATATGCATAATTCCAATTGCAGATCATTTATAGCCTGTTTAGCACAAAATTGCTAATCAGGATCAAATTAATTAATCAATCCATCAAATTATTTTGTAACATTATTGTTTTATGAAATAAATTAAAATTGTTAGTATGGAAAGAAGGAAAATGAATACTTTATTACGATTAAGAAAACAGCAAGTACTTATTGTGTATTTTTGTTTATTCATTAAAAAAATATATATTATTAATTTAATAGAACATTTACTAGAGACAAGGAATACGTATCGTGACTGTCCAGTAAAAAACGTGTTTCCAAAACTACAACTTTACAAGTGAGAGATAAAACCTTCATCCCTTTCAATGGGAGTCAAATTTGTAAAATGTGTTTCAGGCCATTTTGGAGACTTTCTATTGGTCCTTTCATCAAAAACTTTGACACAGTGTGAGGGACAGTTTGTGTGTTCAAATGTAATAATGCAGTAAACCAAAAAACGACAAAAATGTAGATACTTAGTTTTCACTGGAGAGTGACCTTATGCTATATTAAAAAAATACATAGCAAAATCATCATAAATAGAATAAACAAGTAATAAATAAGTAAATAAAAGTCATAAAAATATAATTAAATATATTAAAATGAATACTGATAGACATACACTGTATATATAAAATATTTTTTACTCTCTTAGTAAATGTGCAATTATATTCTAAAATAAGAGCATTACTATAATGAATACTCTGATATGAAAATGATTAAGGACGATGTAGGTAAAATATCGGTTTATAAATACATTCATCCAGCTTGGCACTGGTAGTGTTAATTATTTCTGTCTCATTTGCAGAAGTTAATTAACTTTGGGTTATCCAGGTATTTGCACAGACTCTGTCAATTTGCAATTTGGTCCGAGGTAAACTTAATCAATGAGACTATGAACAGGACAAGATTAGCAAAATTGCTCCTGCGTTGGTCTGTAGTGTTGTCATTACACTTGCTCAACAGTCTAAAATGAGCTGAAAACTAATTTCTGAATAACATGTTGGCACAGATCTGCTAAATTAATATTTAACACGTTTCAGACTGTAATATGTACAGCAAGAAGAAATGCTGTCAGTTCATGCATGAAAAGCTCACCAATATATTTAGAAAGGCCAAACATAACCGCAAATTATAGTGTTCTTAAGTGTTCTTAGTTTTGAAAGCTGACTCGTGTGCTATAAGAAGAGCATATCTACACTTGATACATTTGACTTTGAATCCATCATCCAAACAATACCTGCTCTAGGGTGGTTTTATGGGGTTCAGGCCACTAAAGAACAAAGTATGCAGAGAAACAGGAATGCAGTCTATAATTATAGAACTGCAAAGTCCTACGCTATGCTTAGTGGAGCTGATTAGATGGATATTGTGCATATACAAGGAGGTAGTCATAATATTGTGACTATTGTGATAGGTTCTTAACAATTAGTATAGACACCCTGTTTTTAACTAATAATCAATAAAATACAATATCTACAAAGTCATATATATATAAAAAGCAAAACCTTAAGTAATAGCCCTAGGTTATATCAGTAGAAAAAAGCCAGGAACCAGTGGTGATTGGGAGGAGTTTAAGAGGTCAGACTAACAACATTATTAAAGTTGTTTGTAAAACAATACAATAATAATTGTTATCTGAAAATGCACAACAAACTGTTGAAATCTATTTGATTCTATGTAATTTCTATAATCCAGATTTTGTTCACAGCTCATCTCTGTAGTCTGCTGTCTCTGGTAATTAGCCTCTCAAATATCCAAATGCAAGTGGATTGGTATGCACTCTTCTTCACTTCTCTTCTTAAATCCTCCTTTACTAAAGCGCTTCAGCATACAGCAAGTGTGTTGTAAAATTATTTGGCCTGCTATATACTGTACAACTGATGTTCTGGATGATTTGATCTGGATATATTTACTACATAATTTCTAAGCAGCTGCATACAGTACCAGTAAGAAGTTTGGACACAGCTTCTCAATCAATACTTTATACATTATAGATTTATATTAAAGACGTGCAAACAATTAAGGGGCAGACATGGAATTACATGGCAACCAAAAATGTTTGGCATCCACAATCCTCTGACCTAAACCCAACTGAGAACTATTCTTTAGCACCTACAGGAAAACTATTCCAGGTAACTCTACCTCATGAAGCCAATGAGAACATACCAAGAGTTTGCAAATTTGTCAGGAAAGCTAAATATGGTCATTAGAAGAATCTGAAGTATAAAACATATTGTGGTTTGTTTATCATGTTTTGTTTACACAATAATTCCATATGTGTTCCTGTATAGCTATAATATCTTTAATGGAAAATTTACAGTGTAAACAAATATAAAAAGAAAGAAAACACATTAAATATGTTCAAACCTTTGACTGATACTCTATATATTGTAATGTTTTATGATATGAGATGGTTTTATTCCATCTGACAAGTAATTAGAGTTTCAAACCACTTTATAGATTAGAGTTTCAGACTTTCAGACCGTTTTCAAATCAAAGTGAACGGAGGTTCTATCAACTACGAGGTATAACCAATGGAACAGGTTTTCTACAGTGTTCTCTCTACCTGAGGGGCCGGTATAGCCAGTTTCATCAGAAGCATATTACAGGTCAGGCGATGACTTTGTCTGGCAGAGTTAACAGAGTGAAATGGTTTCTCGGAGAGCCGTGCAACTCACATAAATTTCACAGGGGGTGCACACATTTCTACTGCCCTCAACATCTATTCAAGCGTTGAAATAAATCCTGTGATCTAAACTAGAGCAATGCTGACACCCATGACAAATCCTGACTCTAACATATACCACAGCCAAAAAAAGAATAAGACAGGAAGAGGATCAAGAAAATCTGACTAACAAGTTTGGCTGCTTCTTGAACTTCTTGTTTTAGACTTTTGGATGGCACGACTTGGGAGGAAATAGGTCATATTCACAAAGATTAAAAGTTGTGAAATGTAATTGAAGAAGTTATCAGATAAGTGTTGAATCTTACTTGCCATTACGCCAGAAACTAAATTAGCAGTAACTTCTGTAACTGAGAGAGGCATATGGTTGTCAAGTCACAGCAGACATGGATTAGTGCTTCACTGCATCATTATTCCATGCAAACTTAATAAGCTTTCAATGTTATTTCTTTTTTATCCATATATTTATGAAATTAGAATTAAATCCATCACAGCTGTTGAGTGCTGATTGATGTCGTCTGCAAGTATGAATAGAAAAGAAACTTACATCCATTCATCCATCCATCTCCTTTTTTGATTCTTGATGATGGGACCAGAGCCTACCACAAAATATTGATCAGAGCAAGCATTAAACTCACAACTCCAGGTCTCAGGATGCATGAGATTAGAACCTTCACACCAAGTGAAGCTCCAATTGCCCCATTTAAAAGATGCTTGACAGAGACCCCACACCAAAAGGGTAAAACTTGTTATCCTAAAGCTTTCTTCATACAGGATTATGTTGAATGTGAAGGTGGAGTGATGTAAAAATCAGAAAAAGCTTGGAAGGTATGGAAAATGAGATAAGACAAAATATAAGATAAAGATAAGATAAAAATGCTGTGTTTCTAGTGTTCAGTGTAGACCTGAGATATTTTATGTTTTGTCTATATAACTTTGTTTAATTCACTATAAACATTAATTCCTGCATTTCAGATCTGAAACACATTCCAAAAAAAGTTTGGATGGGGCAACACAAGACTGGAAATGTAACTGATACCAAAAAAAACAGCTGCGTCTCTCAGAAGCAAAGATACTGTGTCTAAAAATTTCCTGAGATGGTGGGATCTGTGATATGTAGATGGAGGGACATCCAATGTAGGAATACATTGAGAATCCATGTGCCACATACATAATGCCACACATTTATGCAGAGATTTCTTGATCATAAATACTCCACCACCCCATGTAAAATCAATTCTGTCCAAATAGGGTTTAAGAGTGTGGCACTAATGTATTATTATAAGTTAACATTTTTTTGTGAACATTATTCACAAAAGTTTTAGTAAAAGCATCTGTTGCAGTTTTAGCCAGGTATCTTGGCCAAGATCATTTCATTGTCATGTAAATAATGGTGTGTTTTCTGTAATGTGGTGAAAATTAGATTTTAGAGACACATACAACACAGTGGGAACACAGTGTGTCCCTTCATGTTGAGATGAAGCTTCTGAAAAACAGCATTCTCACAAGAGGCTATCTTACAAGAGGAGGAATTAGAAAAGCTTTGAGTGATGATGACAGCTAGAGCAGGGAAAGCAGATATGGCAGCCTCATCACATGCATCTGCCTCGCTCTGAGACATATCCATTAAAATTGAGCCAAGTGACCTTGACTAAATTACACTCTCCACTGTGAGCACAGGAGGAGGCTTTTGAAATCTGTTATGAAAACTACTCACATAATCTCAGGGAGGCTCCTTTAATGTGAAACAAATTTAGACAGTGATTAATTATGTTAATATTTGCCCACTGTTGTTGTGCAGAAGAGAATGATTAAGATCTTTTGTCTAGGTTTAATAATATTAATAATTTATGAAGCCTTTTGGCCAATATTTACTGCCTGTAAGATCTCTGAATATTAGTTCTATTAATTTCTACTAGACAAAATAGAGAAATACAATTTATATTTAAGAAATCTGCACGACTGCAAAAACAAATAGCTAACTCAGTTTTCCAGAATAATATAAGATACACTGTGTATCCAAATGTTGGTGGACAACCCTTGTAATGCATCCAGTTACTTTAGGCACCCATTGCTGACACTGAATGTGCAAATGCACATACACACACAAAGTCCCTGCAGATATTGCAATAGATTGACTATCTGAAGCAGATATGCATGAAACTATTGGCAACGTGTAATGCCAGGCCTAAACTACAGGGCTGTAGAGCCCTCCAGCACTAAACTGTGAAACACTGGTTCTCTGAAATGATGGTGCTCAATACAATATTTTGGGAATGAGATAGGAAGTTGAAGATTCCGTGATGTGCTAAAGGTCTTGATATAGAATGCAATCAAATCCTCACAGCAAGACTACAAAATATAAAGGAGAAATTTCCAAAAATAATCACTGAGCAAGTGTCCCAATACATATTCATATAGTGTATTATAGAGTAGTGCATCTAAAAAAATTTAAAAGTGGGTAATGTCAGGATGAGGTGCAGACGTGGAGGCAGACGTAAATGCAGGTAAGAAATAATTTAATAAATAAATAACAAATAAACAAAGAAACAAGGAACGAGTAACATGAAACAAAGATATACAAATAACCAATAACCAAAACAAACGAGCGATGATAATCATAAACAAACCAAACAGGGCAGGAAAATATATACAAGGGAATAAACTAATAAACACAAAGCAGGGGTATATACAGGGAGCTAGGGAACACGGAAATAAACAAGAAACTAGAAACATAAACAAGCGAAAGACACAGAAACTAGGGCGCGAAGAACAAAGGCTATGAAACCCTGAGATAAACTATGAAACACAGAGAGAGACGAACGACAGGTGAAGGTGCAAAGACCGACGAAGACAAAGGGCCACAGGAAGACTATTTATAAGAACAGGAAACAATGAACACCTGGGGAGACAGGTAACAAGGGGCGGAGTTACAAATAAGACACACATGGTGGAAAACTACTGAGACAGGAGACACAGAGGAGCACAGGTCTCGTGGGGATAACACACAGAGACATGAGACAGGGCCAGGATGTGACAGGTAATCATTCTCAATTTTGTACTTGACACAGTGTTTAAAAACGCCAGCAGTACTGCTGTTTCTGATCCCCTCATAATCCACTGCAATATGGCCTGAAATGCCAGTTTTGTCTAATACTTTGTAGCCTAACAGCTCCAACAACATAATTCAGTTCAGTACTACAGTATTTTAAACGAGACTTTTCACTAGTGATGTATACACAATACAGGAAGTTTTAGGAAGCAAGCAGAAGCTCATCCAAACTTACAGCAAGGCCTTACACCCTACAGCACTACTATGCAACGCCTATTCCACCAACATCAAATGAGCCCGAACAGAACACAGGAAATTCATCAATCCTTTATGTGGGGTCACATTGAACACAGGAGCTGATTACAGGCAGGAGGAGATGACTTAAGCAAAGCAGGATTCGGTCGAGACTTTACCCTGAATACAGAATCACAATGCGTAAGAAATGTGCTTGCAGGAGCATGTGATGCCCTGAGTTAGAGTTTCTCTACGAGACCAATCGATGGTGGGTTAAGTGTCTGCTTGCAGGAACACCACTGCATTTCTGCCTTACGACTCAATCACAGTCTAATCTACACCCAGAAGCACAGCAAGCACAATTACATTACTGGCAGAATACCTCACTTAAACAATTACAAAGCTAAGGAGGAAAGAGGAGGAAAGCAGGGAAGGCTTTAACTGCAGTCAAGTCCAGGCCTTTGCTGCTAAAAAGTTTCATACCCTGTCCTGAGTCAGGAAAATACTTTGGTTTGTAGTTGGTTGTTTGCTCTTTTAGATATATATTTTATAATTTCTTTGAAATATATCAAGATGAGATAAGTTTTTTTCATGTTGCCCAACCAACATTTTGAGAGCATCTTTGCTTTTCAGAAGGAACAGACTTTGCTTCATCCACATGATGTTATGCAAACATCTCTGTTGGTGGTTGTACAATTTCATTCACACTGCTCAAATGAATAGTATTAATTATCAAAGCAATTAAATAATGTGGTCAGTGTTAAAGGACTATATTATTAATCATCCAGTTAAACATGATTTGTTACGCTCTCTGGAATAAAATATCAATTTGGGTTGTTGTTCTTTAAGCCTTGGTGATATCCTACATATGTTTGCCAAAGCATAGTGTTGATACGATAAGAAAATGTACCATGAAATATAATATAACACGATCCAATAAAATAGCGATATATATTTCTCAATTCTACCTATGCCCCATGCCTGAAATTAGGTGCAATTTAATGCATGTTCATTTGTTCTACAGTGTCCACTTCTATTGATAATGTTTGTCTATAGTTTTTTGTTACTCTTTTTTTAAGAAACAATTTTTTTGTCTTTGTCTTTATGTTTTCATTGCAACACTGTGAGTAAAGCAACTCTGTTGAGGGTTGAATAGACAAATACATGTAAATATGTTGTTTTTTGACATTACAAAAGCAATTAATGACAAAGTTTGCAGCTTATTGTCTATATTTCGAATATGGAGGTGGGTAGAAAATGTGATTTTTTTTTTTAAACAGTCTATATCAAACTTTTCATTCCAAAACACCAATGAAAATGGGTGTCCATGCGCATTTTTTTTTTTGGCCACATGCCATCCCGCAATGAGGTCAGTGAGTATTGAAAGAGTGTTTTTCAATGTGAGAGCAAAGAAGATTGTTCCCTTCTGTATTGAAAATCCCTCGGCTCTATAGAAAATCTTGTTTTTTTCATGCGTCAGATTTGGAGGTACGGGAACACTGAGAGACAGAGGCGAGGGAGGCAGAGAATGTCTTACTTTGATCTGTCAAAGCGATTTCACAGCCTTCGGGATGACTCCGGTTTTCCCAGGCATTGCTGGCACAGACAGTAAACAGTCGAAAAAGGGTGAAAAACAGATCCTGTAAAAGAGGAAAAGATTATTTTGTAATATGCTGCCCTCTACTGGACCATTAAACACTGTTGCTTGTGTCTGATATGACTGGCTGTTTATGATGTGGTAATCAATATTTCATTCTTCACTCAGCAGATGATGAATAAGTGAATCTGAGCCAGCGCCATATGCAATCAGTGGAGGAAGGACATCCTCCATGTTAAATATATTCTGATTGGCTCGGAGAAACAAGACAATTAATCACCAAATGACATGTACAGTATGCATCATGTTTAACATGCATTTCATTTTTGAAGCTGATAACATGTAAATAAATTGCAGGCAACAGAAAGAGGACAACGATCTCCACACATAAGCAGGTAAACCACATAGTACTGCACAGCCTACTTAAATGCATGATAATTGATTTCTAATTAAACAAACAAACTGATGACCAATAAACAGCAGGGTTTTTGGTAGATTTGTCTACAACAGATACAGGTTAAAAATGAATGTGGTTTAAATCAGCCCAAAACATACTATACTATATACAGTACTGTTTGGAAAACAACCTACTGCTGACCTCTTGTGGTGGAAAATGTAATTGCTGCTTTATTTCAATTAAACATTACAATGTAAATAGGACAAAGTAAACAGAATTTAAACTAAATGTGGTGATATTGAAACGTCATTCTGACTCAATGACTCAAGGTCATTCCATTCAGTAAGTTGCAGCCTGTCTGCACCAAACATTGTTGGTTACAGCCTTTCTGAATAGATAAGTGCACTAATCAACCCTTACAATACTTTTGCAATATTATGTGAAATTAAAAGCAACACAACTGGAGAGAAGCAGAAGCAATAGGGTTATTCCATACTGAGACAAACATGTCAGGGACACTTCTCCTAGTTAACATGTCCAAGTAGGCCCCACATGGGATATAAGCTAAAATCGGGCTCAAGGTGAGTAAATGTTTGGGCTGTGTTTCCGCACCACATTGGCTTTACATTAATATTGTAGGATTTCATTTGGGCAAGCCCAGGTTGGTCTCTAGTGGGTAACTGCATGGGATATATTTTAGATTTTCTAGTGTATCTTTCTGAACAGCCCTTAGTTAGTCACTAAGTGGCTACTGCTAGTGGCAGGTTCTAGTCAGCAAATAGAAGATCTCAGTAAATCAATTGGGGAGGTAGGGTTGTTTTTAACTTGACACTCAAACTCCCAAATGCAGTTGCTTTGGACAAAAGCGTCTGCCAAATGTAATGTAATTTAATGTAATGTAAAAATGCGTGTGGCTGCTGTTAGTGGTAGCTTTTTGTTAGGTTTTTATTAACTTGGCTCTCAACCAACAGTGCCCACTAAGATTCAGAACTAATTTAGTTGTTTGGTGTTGTAATCTCTGCAGACTGGTTTTGTATTTCATGTATCTCAATGGATGAACACAAAACACAAACACTGACCCACACAATGAAAAGGGCTGTGTTTGTAATAGCTCCCTATTGCATAAATAGTGCTCTATAAAGTGTGTCATCCCTTTTGTAGTGCTGTTCGAAATCTCAAGAGTACATTTTATTAGCTATATATAGTTCACTATTAGACACCCATAATCCATTGCACAATGTAGTGTACAAATGCAATGCAATGCTGTGGTGTTGTGTCAGACATCAGAGTGTCACAAATTAAAGATTTAGTTGTTCCATAGTCAATTCACTTTTTAGCAAATGCTATATAGTGAACAGTGTTCATTTGTGAACCATTCCGAAACCACACCTAATAAGAAAGAAGTTTTAGTTGGAGGTTTGTTAAGCAGTGTTGTGGTATCAGCATGTTTTTAAAGATATATTTTAGTGTGGTTGGTTTGGTGTTTTGGGGCTTTGAGCACTTACCATCATGATGTGAATATATGCAGATATAGTGCCTTATATAGATCTCCTGAAACAGATAAACAGTCAGTGAAGTCAATTCTGAACCCTTATACGTTATACTGTTTGAATTGTCTGTTTTTTCAGAATATTTTCTACTTTTCAACAATTTATCCAGAACATTTAGCTGAACAACACAGAGCTAACAACAAAGATAAGCTCTTTTTAACAAATGAGCTTATCATATCACTCCTACCATCCTTCAGTTCTAATAGAGTAACATTACAAAAGGTTGTAATGATGATATTATTATAAAGTAAATTTATAGAAGTAAACAATTAACACTTTTTTAACAAATGAATAAAAGTTAATGATAAAGTCTGGTCTTAACAAGACCAAATTAACTGTTCATTTACTATCCTACGTGAGAGTATGTTAATTAGCTTGACTAATTCAAAAGGAAGAATGTAATCACTGTAAAATTCTTTATTATAAAATATCATAATTTTTACAGTTATTTTTCTGTGCATCTAGTTTAATTTATTTTAGTAGTGCAAATGTTTTTTTTGCAAATTAATCATACTTCCATTTAGTAAAGGAAAGTATGGTGGTATCCAGGTATCCATTCAAATTCCACATTGTGTTCATAAACTTTGACATAATTGTCTGCAACAATAGCAGGTAAACTTCTGGCAAGGCTTTATACTAAATGGTGCTACTGGGAGAATTTTGTTCTGTTTGTTTGCTGTATTATATATATTGAATTACAATGTGACACTAGAATAATTGTTGGTATGTTGGTAATATAATTGAATTGTACTTTTAGAGTACAAACCAACATTTTATTAAAACCTACTGTTTTTTTTACACTGTTTTTACACATTTTTATTTCTACACTGCTACTTTATAATGTGCTGTAATTAGCTAAGTTAGCTAGCTAGCTAGCTGTTTTCTAGAATGGCTGGAAAACGGGTGTGCTAATATGCTAACATTTCACAGTAAACACATCTTAAACACAGGTAAAATGAGAAAATAAAGTTCCCAGAATTAAGAACTGTTTTGTCACATGCACAGAAAACAAGTAGCTACACTGTACAATACAATTCTTACCATGCAAATTTACCTCCAATTGAACTTTTTTACAAAAGTAACAACATAAAACTTTGCTACTTTCTTGCTCAGTTATGTACCTAGTTAGCTAGGTTAGGTTAGCTAGCTAGTGCTAACAAACATTACTCAAGCTATAGAACTAGAGCTTCTTAGCTAGTGCTAACTATTTTTAAATTAATTATTAACTTAATTAACGAAACAGACCTAATTAACAATGTCAGAATTGTTAAAAAATGTATGCCATTATCTGGAGAACTTAATGTAAAGTGCTCTTACCTAAGCTGTGCACTCCAAATGTGTGGGTCAGAAATTAGTTGGCTGTGCCATTAAATGTAGAACTGATAATTTGAATATGAAGCAAAGTTCAGCTTCACATAAAATTAAGTTCTTAATATTTAAAGGCTTTGGCAGTGTGTGAGTGATGGAATTAATATAAGCAGTAATATCACCTATTTTTTTTACATTTGCTTTCCCTCAACTATTGTGACTGTAGGATATAGTCTAATAATGTGATTTTAGCATGTTTGGACACACCTTCTCATTTAATGTTTTATTTATTTATTTATTTATTTAAAGTGGTTTTTATATTGTAGATTGATATGAAAGACATCAAAAGAATAAAAGGACAGATATAGAATTACGTAGTAAACTGTAAAAAAAAAAAAAAGGTGTTTGCCCTCCACAATCCCCTGATCTAAACCTGATCATTTAAGATGGTGATTTGGGATGAGCTGGAGCTTCACGTGAGAGAAAAGCAGCAACTATTATTCAGCACCTCCAGGAACTCCTTCAAGATGCTGAGAAAACTATTCCAGGTGACTCTACCTCATGAAGACACTGAGATTAAAATACCAAGAGTGTGCAGATCTGTCCTTAAAGATATATGTGGTATTTAAAGAAGAATTTAAAGTATAAAACATATTCTGTTTTTTATATCATTACTTTAATGTTAAATTTACAGTGTAAAAAATCCCAAAAGAGATGTCCATTCTTTTGACTGGTACTGTATATTGCTGGTTTATGTGATGTCAACGCTCATTCGTGTCCAGAGGGTGCTGTTATGACTACACATGGCCCGTTACTAAACCCAAAGAAAAACAAGCTGGGACAGCTGAACCCACTATCTACAAGTAATCTCTGTTACCTGTGGGAATTATGTGCTGATGATTTTTTTTCCTTTCTTGTCTTCATGAATAATTTATGCTATTAATGAATTTAATCATATAATTGCATAGCCTTTATATCTGCCGTTTCTTGTTTCAGCTCTTGGCACAAGTCATATTCTAATGCTTATGTTTTATGATCAGAGTGTTGCTCAACGTAAATCAGGCTGTTGTACATCTAGTGTTTTTAATGATGAGCATTTATTCAGTCCGGCTAAGAGTCTGTATCCCAGCTGAGTGGCTACTTGGGCAGACTTGAGTAAAGGATGGGTGTGGCCGACCTTATCAGAGTGACCTCTGCAAACAAACACTGACAGCCTTATAGGGAGCATTTACCGTTGCTCTTTGCCAAGTAAATTGCTTTCTCCTACTAAATCAAGCTATGATTAAATCAGAGTGCCAGCTTTGTGCATTTGATAAGAAAGCACAAAATCAATATTTTACTCTCATGAATTCATATTTTATACAACCTTGGCTACTGAATTGAAACAAACACAAACCTGATGTTAAAAAAGGGAAAGGAAATAACATTAACTAATACTACTAAACATTAATTCAGCGTCCACACAGAGCAGCAGAATTAGTCATAGGCTTTAGGTTAAGCGGTCAGGATCACTATAAGCACAGGAAGAACATTAGGCTGTACGCAGTTCACTTGTCGGCTCTTCCTCCTACCAGTGACAGTAAAAACGACACGGCTTGCTGTGGAAGTGCTGTGTTAGTGCATGTACTTCTTCTCGAGAGTGCCTGAGCACATTCATTTGGTGACACGTTTTTTATGCACCAGTGCAGCAAACATAAGAAGTGCATACCGGAACTTAGCAGTGCGGCTAAAAGCAGCTGCACTAGCAAAAGGCACGCTATCACTTCCTCCATCAGCCTAACTACACCATGCTTAGCACATTAAATATGAAGAAATTACTTAGGCTTTCCTTACACTGTGCGTTTACAAACAGCTTTCCCAATTGTTCTCTCTCTCTCTCTCGTTCTTTCTATCTGTCTCTGTCTTCTATGTTAAACAACTTTGAAAACTTTGCACTAGGGGTCATAAAGAGCAATAAACAATACATTTTAAACAAGGGGCCATAAATATTTTGTGGCTGGTTCAATATGTTCTGAAAACAAATATGTATTTCTACATAAAAAAAAATTGGATTGCTTCAAAATGATTTTTAGACTCCTCTGCTAAAGATTCAGCACAAGGTCAGCTTTTGCTGGTAGCTGGTTTCAGATGGTCTAGGTTGGTCCTTTATAGTCAAGGTGGTTAAAAAAAAGGCAGATAAAAACATCTAGATATAAACATACCTTATAGTAGTAAGTTAGATGGTTAACCAGCATAATGTATTAGGAATTTGATTTTGATATGCTTGATAATGCTGGTCAGTCAGCATGGTCACGCCTAGGCATGCTGGTTATTTAACTTGATCAGGTTGATCATGTTTGTAGACCAGCTATAAATCACAAACTCAAACAAAAAACAAACCCTTATCAATTGAAGGTTCTTTACATCAGAGTTTATCAAACTGTGCACTGAAAAAACTCAAATAATCACCTGGCTCATATTAAAACTTGTATTGACCTATAGAAATGATTTGGAGATCAATGGCTTTAAAGGTGCCAGAAATGATTTGTGCAATCTGTGCAGTGTTGTGATCCAATATTACAGAAACCCAAGCAACCACCTGAAAACCCAAGTAATCAACTATCAGCCCCACTGTAACAGACTCAAATACAATACAAACTGCTCGCATGGGCTCAAACCCTCTGGCGATACATCATAAACCCCCGCTTCGATAACCATTTGTTCAATTTTATCATTCTACAAAATATTGTGACACCTATACCTAAGTGTGTCAACGTGAGAGGTTCAGCCAGTCTGCTTAGAATAAAAGGCAATCTTGAAATTCAATTTATTTAACGGATAATGAACAAATTGAAATATTCACCTCAGCGCTTAATTTTCCACCCAGAACAGGATTCACCTGGTGGTGATGTGTATCTGCCTGAGGCATATTATCTGGCTGCTCCAGGAGCAGACATGTCATTATCAGATTTCTCAGACCTCAGACATGTTTGATGGTCCAATGGGCAGCTGCAGACAGATATCATAAATCACTCCATCTATTACAAGTTACAGGGGGGCTTGCTGGAAAGGGATAGCTTTTAAGAGGTTGACATGATGGCCTGTTTAATGATTTGTCAGCAAAATAATAATAAAAAAGTTTTTTTTAAATAAAAACCAAAATGTGTAAAGTACAGGAGCTTGAATTATATATCACTTTAGTATAACCACCTGCCTAGGACCATGCTCTGCCATGTTCAACAGACTGATCTGCTGTCATTTCAGATGAAGCCTGTGGCTGTGGAAACGCTTATAGCTGTACAGGAACATGACATAATAGCACATAGTATCTGACCTGGTCTGCAGGCTGGAATTCTGGCTGATGAGAAATATAAAACTGTGAAAAGAGTCCATGATGAACTGCAGTTACATAATTAAAATCTGTTAAGTCTACATGTGTGTGTTTCAATGTCAAAAGTAGACCAAAAAAGCAAACAAGATAATGCAACAACAAAATATTATGCATTCATATTATAATAAAGCATCTTGCAATTGCAAATGTAATACTGATGACGGTTTATTGCAGATTGCCTTGTGCCAAAGATCAGTATAGCAGAGATGGCATTATGGTTATGTATTATTTTGATTGTATTGCTTTGTTAGACCTTGTTAGTTTGTTTTTTGGTCTTATTTGGTCTTAAGTCTTATTGTTTGTTTCATTATATAATTAATTTGTTGAAAATTACAGAAAAACGTTAATTGTTTAAAATGTTACAGTAACAATTAACACAAGTGAAGTTGCAGCAATGTTACCATGACATTTAAAAACATTGAATAAAAACAATCATCCAGAAAACTTGACAGATTGAACACAAAAAGAGCATTATTTGTTTCATTTAGAAAACCTTGTACTAACCTGGGTGCTGGGTGGTTGGGACGGTCCAGCAGAAATTTCCTACTTGAAAATTTCTTGAAAATTCTGAGCATTTTACCAGAAGAGCTTTGTTTAGAATGTTGTTATCACGCAGTATTAGCAGTCATAGAAAATGTATCAACCAATCACATTGTGGCGTCACAGCTAACTGTTTTTTAATTTGTATTTAGTAACATTCTTTTGTTCTTGAAATGTAAAACAAATATAAGGTGATGTGAACCTTATACCTGATATGAACCTTTTTTTCTTCAAGTACAGAAAATGGTATCAAAACTATATTCAGTATGCTTTTAGAATGGAGCTCGATATACTAGAGGAGTTATGATTTGCCATCCTAACTGCACGTTTTTATGAGTACACAGAGAAGTTAAACTGCTTTTCAAGGTGACACACTTTGCGGAACGAATTCAGAGTGCAAAATAACTACACTTTTTTACAACACTGAAAGGTATTAAGAGATTATGAAGTGCTTTAAAGATGTCTTGACACTAAAGCACCCATTTTCTCCTAAAAAAAAAAAAAAAAAAAAATAGGAGGTGTATGGAGTGTGTGTGCTCTGCTCTCTACAGCTCCGTAAAGTGGTTTCCTGTGAGAGTGTGATAACTGAGCTGAATGTCAAGGGAGCCCAAATTCAGAGGAAGGCTACAAATCCGTATTGTAGGGTTGCCCTAAATGAATTATTCAGATGAGTCTTAGACAGAGTAAGACTAGATGGCACATGGATGCATTACTTTAGAGCATACATCGTTCTGAAGCTCATTTGTAGTCTACATTCAATATTCATCCCAGACTCTTTTTGACAGCATTTCATCCTGGCATTTTTATATTCAGATTAAGTTCAAATTAAGCAGAACCCAACTCATCAGCAGCATTTATCTAGCACCATCAAGAAACATAATGAGCAGTGCTGTAACATTCCTGATTGACGTCGATGATGACGGCCTAAAGTCAGCTAGTTCAGCGCTGATTCACTGAAGTAGAAAATGGCAGCAGACTAATACTTTTAGACAACAGCATGAGCTTAATTGTATGCCTATCATTCCACTAACTCCTTCATTTCCTCTGATAAAAATCTCAGCACATGCCTGATAATAACTGCGTTCAGAGCAGCAGCTAATCTGATTCACAAATTGCTCACAGTGCTTTTCTCAGGGGTCACATTTTCCTCTGCTGATATTTTATATGATATGAATATCGGATGAAAAGATAAAATTGGTCAGAATATTGATATCAAGATATTAGGAAGCCTGGCTAGAGGGAGAAAAGGCTGTCAAACAATATGATGTCAAACCTACTGAGATGGACACTGTATTATCTGGGGCACCCTCACATTTATTGTTTCCCTTATTTACACTGTAAAAAGTGAAGCATGGAGCTGTTCATTCAAGCTAATAAATATGATTGAACACATAGTACAATTATTGACTTTATTGTGAAACTCAACCTTTTTGAATTTTGATGTGTCAATTTTGATTCAGACTAAATTAATTACAATTCTGAAGGAAATAAACCAAATGTTTTGGTTCTACTGAAATCATACTCGAAGAAAAGAGATAAGGATGTAATATTTTTAATTTGAATCAAACATGAATTGCGCATGCGCACTGTGGAGCACGGGAGAAGTTGTAGAGAAGTGCTTCAGAGCACTGAGGGAGAGAGGGAGAAAGTGCCTGAACGCGCTCGCGAGAGAGAGAATGAGAGAGGGAGAAAGTGCCTGAACGCGCTCGCGAGAGAGAGAATGAGAGAGGGAGAAAGTGCCTGAACGCGCTCGCGAGATAGCAACGCATGCTTATGGTATTGTGGCGTCGGGACTGGAGGGGGGGCGGAAGGAATTATGGGAGCTCACCCTGTTGGGGGAAGTGGGTGTTTTTCTGCGTGTTTATGTTACTGTTTATCCCAGAGTTTCATGTCATGTTTTATTATCACTGTTCTAGTATTATTCATGTAGTTATCAGTTATGTGGTTGTTTTGTGCCTCACCCTTTGTGTGTTTTCTGTGTGTGGGAGTGGGGTTAGCTGCGCTGGAGCTGTAGTTAGTTTTACTTTCAAAAGTGGAATCCCATGTAAATCCAGCTCTTAGTGTTCTCCTCAGAGCAAAATAAAAAGAGCAAGAGAGCACTGAAACGAATCTCGCTGGTAATCCGTCCTCTTCCACGCCACAGTAACTTCTGGAACTTCTGAATATGCTGCCATGTTTTTTTTTTTTTTAAGTTCGGTTCAATTTAAATGTATTAGTTTGGTTCCGAAACTGAAATGTAAAGAATTTAACTTGGATCAAGGTGAATAATTAATATTGGGTCGAGTGAAGTAATATGGTTTATGTCAAAATAAAATAATCAGGTTGTAACAATTGACTTTATTTAGATTGAGTGAAGTCAAATAGTTTAGATGCAACAAATGGACATCAATTTTTTTAATTTGAGCAGGGCTACACTTTTTACAGTGTATATTTGGTATTTAAAAATAGTTTATCCTGATTTTGATGACATAACTCCTCTGCCCAAAGAATAATTTCTTTTTACTTGATTTTCTTTCGTAAGAATTTGAACTCCTATCCCAAACTTCCGAACTTACAAACATATTAAGATTTTTGGAGCTATATGTGCTTCCTCTAGAGCAGAGATCTATCTCCCAGGTTCCAAACAAAGAACTCCAACTGATCCTTCTATCACCTTTAGAAATTGTTTATTAGATAAATGAATTGTATTACATCATGTATGACATTTCGTTTCAAACTAATAAATACTTTGGATTTGATTAAATAACCTTGATATGATAAATATCCTTTAAAGCAACTCAATTTCCAACTACAGTCAGAAATTGTGGTTTCAGACATTTGTTCTGGACAAGCTGAGAGATATAGAACAATCACTAAAAGTAAATAAAGCATATGAACTTATGTGACAGAGTGATATTACCAGACCTCTAACTTCGCAGCATTAAGCAGTTTTTGTATCCTGTCTGCTTATATACTGCAGTTAGCAGCATGCTGAGCGCTGGAGTACCAACACATATCCTGTGCTACTCCCCATATTACAGGTCAGATAATCAACACAGTGATTTTGAAGCTGTTTAAAATAATTGCCTGCACTAGTTAGAATGTATGTGGCTAGCTCTAGGGCATTGTTTGGGCTTTGGAAGGGCAAGAAACTGACAGTCTTGTTGGAAGATTTAAATCTCTGGTGCCCTGCATATGGATTACACCTGCCTTAAAAACGAAATGGCTATATGCTGAGACACATCTGATGGCTATTTGAATGTCCAAAAGTTGACTAGTATTCCCTTGATACTCTAAAACACACTTAAACATTCAAAGTACTTTACAAAGAGAAAGCTTTCAGCTTCTGGGAACACACCCAAAAATGCAACATTGCAATTTAGTTGTAATGTTATGTTTTAGATGGAGGGCTTGCAGTTTTAATGCAGTTTCACAGTATTAAGTGCATGGTTTAAGTTTCAGGAAAATCGCAGAGGTCCTGCAACGTAATGTAGGAGACAGATGGGACAGTGCACTGTGTCTTACCCCATTTTTCAGCCAGCAATACGCTGTTCTTGTATGATGACAAATGGCTTTCATGGTCGACGGACAAGGCACTCAACCTGCTGTGCTCGCTGCTTTTACGCCTGGAGGGGATCCAGAGAAGGACAGGCTCTCCCTCATCCAGACCTTGAGCACATGCATGGGCTGTACTCACATATACACTAGTAATAATAACAGTCAGTGGGTTGGATTTGGATGTGCATGTGTTATGTCTTAAATGTGCTGTATTTGCCTCTGCGATGCACTCAAAGACATTTTGTTCAACGGACTTTGAGAGGGGGCACATCATTAGTTGACTGGCATTTTCAGCAGAATAATGCTCGTCCGCATTAGGGACTTTCAAGGGCTTTTGCCAGACTGCATTACTTTCTTTGCCTGTTCTTCCTCTTGTCTCCATCCCCAACCGTATCTCATCCTGTATTCAGGTTATAGGCAGCCCATCATGGAACTAGATCCTCATTTTTGCCCTAATAATGTTGCTCTAATGTTGTGATCACAAAACATGGTTCTTTTAAATCATAAAAGCATCCATTAAACGACAAACCTTGTTTTTCTGTTACTTTTGTTGAACACGTACTGCATTCACAACTGGTACACAGTGATGCCTTTTTATATTAGATAGATATCCCCCATAATGAGATATGATGGAGGGGCACAGCAAGGTCCTCATGAGGAACTGACAATTGGCCCTCCACCCCAGCCACTCACTGCGGATCGGCTTATAAGACCAATTCTCTTTATGCCACGGCTGACCTAAGGGGCTGGCATACAGTGGTCACACAGAGCCTGGTGGGCTTGAGCCTTATTGCATCAGACTGGCCAATAACAGCTATGACTGTTTGTGTTTGAAACTCAGTCCAGCAGTTGCTGTTGCAATCACAAAACTAATATGGGGGTAAAGAGTTCATTTTGTCGGCCCAGCTGTGCTCTGCTAGCAGTCAAAGCAAACTGCAGGACTTTCTTTTGCTTCATTAAATCTACTGGAGCTACAGGGCTAAAATATTGTATTTGTGTGCAACCACGTACTCATGTAATTATGTACACTTTTGTTGCTTTGTCTGCTTTTATAGATATAGTTTCACACAAACACACATGACTTAATTTTTCATTAAATGCGCAGTAAAGTTTGTACACTGAATTCTTTTTTTTTAAGGAAGCTGGGACACTTGGAAAAGTTCTAAGCAAATAAATAAACTGATAAATATACTTTATGTGAAATAAACCATTAACTAAGAATTAAAGTAGTACATACTTTTTTCTTTATTATTATTTCTCGAGGTACGTTTGCCATAAAAGTTAATAATATAGACATTTAGGCCTTGTTCAGATTGCTCATGCAAATCCTTAGTTTGGCATAACAGACAGATTGATTTTCAATAGTTTAAACAGCAAAACAAAACACACAAAACCAAATTTATGCAAATTAAATCCAAACTACATTTGGAGGTGCAGTCGGATTTATTGTGATGTGTCTTAGTCTGGCTGTTCAGGCAGCAAATCAGATTTCAAATATCATTTGCATCAATCAAAACACACTAAACAACAATCATGTCAAATATTTTTTAAGGAGAGTTATGGAGGTGAGCTGATCCCAAAAACAGCAATAAAAGTTCCTGCATTTTTTGGATAATTGTACATGTATTGCATATGAAAGGTAACAACAGTCCATGGGCTGATTTGCACTTTTTGGGGGAGGCTTCCTTATAAGCAAAACTGAAAGAGACCTACCAAATCTATCTATCTAAGATTTACACTGCAATATGAAAAAGTGGGTTCCAAAGTTCGGGAATGCAGAACCAAAGAAATGTAAAAACCTGAAAATCAAATGCTGACACCTTCATTACTGGCATCGACCAAATCTGATATCTGATTGATCATTTGCATCAGTGTTGACTTTTATGATTAAATAAATTCTTTAGTTCTCCCTCCACCCCAAACTTGGGGGGGGGGGATACCACATACATTTAAACCCACACACAAATCACACTACCACCCACAAATAAACATGAAATCCCCCTAATAATAACGACCAAGAATAAGGTTGCTGCTGAGCATCCTGGGAGCTCCCGCTCCCATGCTCTGCAATGCCACGATATTTTACCCCAAACCTACCAACTGGATTTGGTGGATTGACTAAAATTAAAACGAGTTAGGAAATGAAGCATTTATTAAATGAGACTGAAATTTCTCAAATGTTTACAGACACTTGTCACCAGAGTTCAAATGAAGTTGAGGAAGTTGTTTTTGAGTTTTAGAAAAAAAACAGGAAGTTGTTAAGAAGAAGTGAAGCAAGACTCCGTGGGCCACTTATGGTCAGATCAGTTCATAATTCAGGATAGTGCATAGTATGTCTCAACAAACTTAGTGCAACATTAATTATTGCTTTCCTATTCTATTATAGACAGCCTCACATTACAAAGCTTGATAACGACTGTGTGTGGGTGGGGGTTGGGGGGTTGCAACACTAAAAAGAAAAAGGCACAAAAGAGTATTATGTGGGTGGATGGGCGTTATATAGGTGGGTTGGTGGTTAAGCATTGGGTGGGTGCCAATTGGGTCAGTTTGTGGAGGCATAAAGAATTTGCGTATAATGTTCTGGTATTTATAATCCTCCTTTAAATAAATAAATAATTTTAATATAAAAAAATACTTGATCACAAAAAATAATTAGAGTTTCACAAATTTTTGGAATGATTTCTGGTAACACTTTACTGACATTCTACTAAATATATATATAACTAAACATTCTATAGAATGTCTATTAAACTTAACCTAACCTAAATTGAATGTAAATGATTCACAGTAGAACCTAACCCTAACCTTGACACTAACCTTAATGTAAAACTTAAAGCTAACCCTAAACCTAATATTAAACCTTAAAATAATTAGCGTTCAGGTTAGAGATGGATAGGGTAACATTTAATGGAGGATAATTTAATTTTACTTTAGAGTTTAGTAACATTTAATAGACATGGAGTTAAATGTTAGATTTGAGCATCTATGAGGCATCTTTAATGGACCAACCAAATTCCTGATTCCTTGTTATTTTGAGAACATTTCTGATTTGAGATTCATGTTTCTGGAATGGAGAGGATTTATATATTTATGTAGTGGGAATGGGCTTCTTTTGGAATAAGAGAGAGAGAGAAAGAAAGATGAAGAGAGAGAGCATGAGAGAGAGAGAGAGAGAGTGAGTGAGTGGGTGAGTGGGTGAGTGAGCGAGCGAGTGTATGTTACTCTCAGTCTCTCCACACTCTGTGCCGCTTCTCTCTCGTGCGGTCCTCTCAGTAGCTTTCAGCTGGTTTAGTGATGGATCAGTAGCATCCTGAACTCCTCTCAAACCTCACGCAGCCCAATGAGCTGCTCTGGGAATACAGCCTGATACAAGCACAGCTTTTACCTCCTCGCTGGATGAGATTAGTCACAATTCAACAAGATGGATCTTTCATTTATGGCAGCACAGGTAAGAAGAAACTGCATTTTTTTTATATCAATATATAATTCTTCTACAGAACTCTTCAGATCACTGAGGAAACTGGTTGATAAGTTTTATATGAGCAAGAAGTGAGGACCAGGCTGTGCTCTATTTCCAGCTTCCTTCCACTCCTTCCTACAGTCTACAGCAGTCGTTCTTCACCCTGGTCCTGGAGTTATAGTGTCCCAGTTCACCTCAGAAGGAGCTCGTTAATTCCTTCATTAGGTAGAGCAGGTGTGTCAGGAGCGAGGGAACTCTCACTTCTATAGGGCACAGGATGCTACTACTGGTTTACTGCATTCTTTATACACTCATTCAGATGTCTAGCTGGTAAAGTTGTTCATGGCATGATTCTACCTGTTATTGTAATTATGTAATGTATTGTTGAGATTATTGATTATTACATTGCTGATATTGCCTTTATAACTGCTCCATTGAAAACCCTATTCACACAAACCAGAGCCAAACCATTTTATGATATTATTCACATTATTTACAACATTATTTACACATGTAGCTGTTTAAAGGTATAATGGTACAAAAAAACTTATGTCAACATTTCTTTCTTTTCTTATTTTAACAATTTTACATAAAAAATTACTTTTTTATTCAAGAAAGCAATTGAAATAATATAACTTACAACAGTAAAGGCTGCTAACTTACAGCATATTGTTTACACTCGAGCACTTTCTGTAGTTACTCAGGTATTGCACTGCAGTCGCTCACACCAGAGACCCCTAGATTATCCATTGTGTTTCCCTAGATGATCTTTATGTGTTTTAATGCGTTGGGTTGTAACAGAAGCCTGAACTCTTTAAGGGTCCCTAAGGGCTGGTTGGAGAACCATTGTTGTAACAGGTCTCATGCAGATAAACTGCTCATTAACTTTGGCATGCATTCACCTTTAACTCCCTCTTGCTTAATTACCAGTAAATGCCAGAGAAAAGGTTAATAGTGAAAGGTGTTTTAGAGTTCATTTGGGCACAATTTGTGTCTTTGTCTGCATCAAAGCACATTGCCTTGAGTCACGATAATGAAAACTCAGTAATCTGGAGAATGTAAGCCCAAAGTAAGGACTTTCTAATAATACTAGTAATACTAGCTTGAGCATCTAAGAACCAACCATCTTTTATGTCATTTAAATTCAGTTTTTCAGATCTGTCTTAACTAACATTTAAAATAGTATGGGCCCTATTTTAGCAATCTATAGGTTAGCCATCAACCATGCACTGCGCATCTTGAGTTAGGGCTTATTAGTGTGTCTTTGCTGTCGTAACGACAGAAAAAGTATGCCTTGCACGATTTGAAGAAAAAAGACAGATACTAATTCTCTAAATTAATCACAGGTGTGTTGCCATTCCCTTTTAAGAGCCAGGTGCACTATGACTGTTGGGCGTTGATATTTCAATGCCGCAGCTACCTGGACGCACCTACTGAACACTACTTCTGTTTCTGTTTATTGCTGATGTAAAAGTCAACAGGTTTGTGCACAGCTGTGTGTCCACGTGTGCGCAACAAGCAGAGATGTTTGCATCTTGGACATGCACCTGTGTTGACAATGCACTGCCATGAAAGCAGAACAGCAGACATTTACCTGAACACACCTTATTTTGGGACCTGCCCACCTGCATAGATATTTTCACAAGCATCTTGGCTATTTTAAAAAACACGATTGTTGGCAGGGTGTAAGATAGTAATAAACATCACAATGCACCTTGCACAGGGTGTAAGATTTGGCCCTATATATACAAATGTTTGTGGACACCCTTTTTAATTGATACATTCAGCTACTTAACTATATGTTGCACCCATTGCTGATACAAATGTACAAATGCACACATACAGCTCCTCTAGTCCCTAAAAATAATGAAGGATTGCAGTAGAATGGGCCTCTCTGGAACAGATAAACACAAACCTTTTGACTCCATGCCTAATGCCCGTCATAGGTTAGTGATATATAAAGATATAAATCGGTGGAACTGTGTTTTTTGGAATGATGGTGCTCCATCCAATATTCTGAGCTCCCTAACACTCTTGTTGCTATATGCTGAATTCAATCTAATTCTTATAGAGACTGGTACTTCAACAAAAGCAGGAAAAACTCTTGAAACTCTAAGAAGCAACTAAAGCAGGTGCCCTATTATTTTTGTCCACATGGTGTATTTTAACAGTGGTGGCTTTTCTTCCAACTTGAGTGAGTCAGTGAATGTGAACTATTACCATAGAAACCCTCTATAATCAATTTCTGTCTAATAAAAAATGACTTTATATTCTTATTAGTCACAGAACAAAATGTGGCAGTTTTTCCATCAGTGTGAACACATTTTCTATCTTTATTGCTGCAATTATGAGCCTTTTTTATTCCAAACATAACTTAATACAAACATAACTTTATTGACGCAATAAACTGCAATGCATTCACAGTTCTTATTTGTTGAGTCAGCTTAGGTGATACAAGCGTGTCATGTCTTATCATAAGAAGATTTATTCACGTATGTTTGCTTTCGCCTCTGGCATATTGCAAACAAATCCTGCACTAGTATGGTGATTAATGCTTAATGCTCTTTTCAAATACCTGATTTGATTTAACAGATGAATGATTACAAAATGAAGAAGGCATACACTATATCTATTAAAAAAATGCAAAGATAAAATATTCCTTTATGTAAACCTAACATCTGGTTGATTTGAAGTTAGTTTGGTACAATATCAAGGTCAAAAATTGTTTTGTTAGTTTAACCAACTGCAAAGTATTGCCAACCTGGTCCAATGCATACTTGGTCTATTGGTTTCATCTCTTGGTTTGTCCCTTTGTGTGCCTTTGCCTGGTTGTTTGGTTCTTTGTTTTTGACCGGTTTACTCACTACCCTCTAGTTTTGCTCATGACTGGTTTAATCTGTGTAGTATTTCTGATCTGGTTTACATCTAACAGCACAGCTTTTCCCTTTAAAGTTTTACACACACAAGCATTGGGTTCATCCTTTAAACACTGATGAAATTAATGTAAGTAATATATATATTTTAAATATATTATTTATCTTTTTAAAGGAGAACTCCAGTGTAAAATTGGTTTTTTGGTTTAGTAAAACATGATAAAAAGTACTTACCTTTGATAAATAGCACACCTCTGCTCTCCCACAGCTGTCCGAGATCCAGAAATTTTGCCCAAACACCCTTCAGTCTGGGTGACACGAGGCATAATTTGCCCCGATAAATCACTTTTTCCACTGTTGTCCAGTCTCAAAGTAGGTCCTAGCTAGAATCCGGAGAATTCCTCGTTTGAAACGAGGCTTTAATAATTTAAAAAGTGCAAAAGAAGCTTATTAAAACCACTGTTTGCATCCCATAATGCTAGTATGTACTGTATATATATATATAAATTATTTTCAGTTCAGTAATGGCGGAGCTAGGAGCTGAATCTCGCTTTGTAGGATGTAACCAGTAATTTTTATTAACTTTTTAAGTAATTAATGCCTCATTTTAAATGTCAGGGATTCTAGCAAAGAGGTGTGGAGCTACTTTAAGCCTGAATAATGGTGAAAAAAGATATTTATCCGGGCAGATTTTGCCCCGTGTCACCCAGTCAGAAGGGTGCTTGGACAAACTGTTAAAATTTCTGGATCTCGGAACTCTGTGGGAGAGCAAAGGTGTGCTATTCATCAACGGTAAGTCCTTTTTATCACACTTTACTACACTAAAAGTTCATTTTAAACCTGTTTGTGTTGCCTGCTTTCCTCTAATAGGTACATCAGTGTCTTTGTTCATTGTCATATCACTGATTGTACAGTACATTACTGTATCTAATGACATGTTAATGCATTTCAGTCGGAAGGTTAATTTTGATTAAACAGCTTTAAATTAGCAGGTGTTGTAACTATCGCCTCAGCTGACTAGAATCTACCCAGCCTGTGGGGTAAGGTGTGTGATTTCCACTCACGCCACTCCATTTACATTTTCATTTGTGGCCCCACTCTCCCCATCATGCCCACAAAGTGCCTATAAACAGCACACACTCAACAACCGATGACTTTCAAATCACACACCTAATAGCTTTGAAGCCTCAAAGGCACATTCAAGTTCATTGCTTAAGGTGCAGAAACATTAACCTAACAGGCTATTTCAACCTGGCAGCCAAGCAGCAACTTAATACACACCTCGACTGAACTGTATTTAGGAGCCCATTTGGCTCTGCATTTGAATTTTGCTGGCTCTATAAATCACAGGAATTTCTTAAAGAGGCAGTGTCTCTAACCAGTCAGTGAAGATTTCTCATAAAGAGATATAATAGAAAAGTCACCTAAAGGGCCAAGGGATCATATTGCCATAAGAATGTGCTTATATTAATATTGAAGATATAATAGGAGGTGAATATGATGACATTCTTCATCTTCAGATGAAACGATAAAAAAGAAACAGTCCTGGTCGAATAGCAGCAATTTATACTGAAGGAAAAAACAGTGTGAATGATTGTGCAATGTAATAAGTGCTATGTAATTGCTAAGTGGTTTCCAGGGCTTCTATGCTGTTATTACTTTGTTGCTGTTATGCAGATGCTGTGGTATTCCAGGTGGTTGTTATGGTGTGGCTACATGGGTGCTTTAGTGTTACAGGATGATTGCTACAGTATTTCAGGTTGGGTGCTGGAGCTGTATTTGTATAATCATGGTACAAATACAAGGGTGCACAAACTTTTCATCCATTTATTCCTATAGGAAAAGGTCTGGAAAAATCTGTTGCTTTATAGAAACTGTAAGCCTGATGAGAAAGCTGTATTCAGGCCCAATTTATACAGTCAGATTAAGTACTGATATCGTAAAAACTGCCAGATATGCGGCAAAAATAACAATATAGTTGTGCATTACTTTGCAATGTTCAATGATAATAAAAAAATAAAAATTAGGAAACTAAGCAATATTTGTGGCTGGCAGTATGGATTGAGAAAAAAACAAAAAATGAACAGCGCAAAATACATGAAAGCTAAGTTCAACCATTCCATGGTGACTCTCGAGTAGAGGGCCTCAGCATACCATGCTAACTTAGCATACCACGTTAAAAATTCAGTAATTAATAGCCAAGGTTGTGGTTTCTTCAGTGTGAAATTAAATATTTAAAAAAATGGCAGTTCAAGGGAACTGTGGAGGTCAAAATGAGGTCTGCAGAAACAAAACTGCAACTGCTCAGCTGTTAAAAAAAACCCATTCAAATCCCCTAATAACTGCCATGAATCTTCTGAATGCTAAAGAGGTCTTTAGAGATCAAAAAGTTATTATTCTTTCCCTTTAAATAACCATTTTCAGCACTTTAATACTCACCAGCTATGTTCACACTGCCAGCCCGAACCTATTTTGGCATAAATTTGTAGATTGTGTGTCGATTGATTTTTGATAATTTGAACAGCCAGAAATCACATGGTGTCTGGATGCTATGGATGCTCAAAGTTGATTTTTGCATTTGGTATTTTGCATTATTGAATGCAATCCACTATAACCTCATCAAATCAAGAATAAAGGTGCAGGGATCCAAACAGTGTGCAAAAGATAAGTTAAGTTAATGCTGCTAGTTTATGCCAACTACGTTACTACAAAAACATGTACAGATACAACTCACAAATACAACAGATTCAACAGATCTGACCTGAGAAATAAACCCAGTTTACCTACAGTCTGAACATAGCCTAAGGGTTGATTTCCCAAACAAGAGGTTATTTGTACACATTTTTTTCTCTTTCAGTGGGGAAACACTTTATTCAGTTTATCCTTGTCCAGGAAACCAGTCTTTTTTATTATTACTGAAACCAGTGGTAAAAGTCACAAACAGAATGCTGACTTTTGCACAAAAACACTCAACAGCACACTAACAGAGAAATTTGAAAAAACATAAATAAATAAATATAGGCTTAGTCAACACTAAAATGAATCATTATATGAACTTAATTAACTTTGAATCAGATGTGTAGTGTAAAATCAGCATAATTACTCAGACTATAGCAATTAATGTCTGCATATTTTCAGTAAATAGTTAAAGTGAGGCAACTGATTTCCAAACTTTGCTTAAGCAAACTCAAACTGTGTTACAGTGTGGCTATTCTATTATTCTATTATTACATAGTTTTAACTAAGAATTCACTTTGTGACTAAACATTTATAATATATTGCGTTTTAGTTGTGATTTACATCTTGTGACTGGAGTAAACCAAAGGAGGTGTGCATTGTGTATGCATTTTTCAGAGTTTACAGTGTAGTGTGTCTGGATTAACTATAATTTGCTGTTGTTAGGCCTGTCGCTTTAACCATTTTTTTTATGAATTATCAAGCAAAAATCAATATGTTCTAAACAATATTATCATCATTTTAGAGTCATTTACAGTGTGCCACTGATTTAATGATAAAATAATAGTGTAATGCTTCTACATAATCATTCAAATAACAGGTATAGTGGTAACACTTTACAATAAGGATAAAATTATTATTAAGTTATTAGTACATCCAACAGAATGTTGACTAATCAACTAATTATTAATTGATAATAATTAATACATTATTAATCATTACACATTTTTAAACTATATTTTCAATACACTGTTATTCATAGCACTTTTACACATTTAAAATGAGTAATGTATAATAATGTCCTAAATAATGACAATGAATAACAGGTTGAGACATTATTTAGCAAGTTAAACATGTTTATTACTGTTGTAAGTAGTTATTTATGACCCTTATTGTAATAATATTAAGTTATACTGGCCTAGTTGTTGTATAGTTATGCTAGGGTCACATATCACGGAAAATTCATTGCTGTTTCTGAACTGCCAGGTATTTCATATAAAAAATTAATGTCATTCATACAATCTAAATCTAAATGTTCATCAGGTTTAATAGAGTTTTTAATGGAAAACATTCTGTAACTGTAGCTGTAAACAATGTGGAGCGTGGATTAGTTACTGGCTGGTTTCTTGGCTCTATTGATGACTCCATTCTCTTTCCCTCTTCTCCCCTGAAACCCATTCAGTGATGCTATTAGTAGATCTCGGTCATCTTGTTGCTTAAGGTCGGATCGTCTCGCAGCTCATTACGCCTGTGCGTCTCTGTTGCACTTCTCTCCTCCACAAACAATCTGCAGACATGTTGCATTAGGCTAGAACATTATTGTGTTCATTTCTTTTTCTTAAGGAATTTTAAAGCTGTTTATATACGCACATCTGTTTTAAAGACTTGTGGTAATGGTAATGGAGTCTCTCTTGCTGTAAACTGTAAACATTAATAATGGTGGAAAGCATTATTCACTATTATTATTCACTATTTAAAAGGTTCTACATTTGTAATACCATTCCCAGGTGGAGCACTGAATTCAGTCATGCGTATAGTAAGTGTGAGTGATGTGTTAAAAATACATCACTATTCTTAAAGGTACAATTGATTATGCATAAAGAATATGGTGCAGTTTCACTAGCAAACCAAATGTCATGCAGTATGATATCACTATGTAAATTGATCATGAAGTGTTATCTTAAAGAAAGGCTTGGACATAGACGTGTATACCAGGAATACGCCATATACAGCTCTAGAAAAAATAAGAGACCACTTAAAAAAGTTTCTTTGATTTTACCAAAATGAAAACCTCTGGAATATAATCAAGAGGAAGATGGATGATCACAAGCCATCAAACCAAGCTCAACTGCTTGAATCTTTGCATCAGGAGTGGCAAAATGTTATTCAAAAGCAGTGTGTAAGACTGGTGGAGGAGAACATGCCAAGATGCATGAAAACTGTGATTAAAAACCAGAGTTATTCCACCACATGTTGATTTCTGAACTCTTAAAACATCATGAATATGAACCTGTTTTCTTTGCATCTTTTTGTTATTTCAGCCATTTCTTTTTTTCGGCAAATAAATGCTCTAAATTACAATTTTTTTGTTTGGAATTGGGGAGAAATGTTGTCCGTAGTTTATAAAATAAAACAACAACGTTCATTTTACTCAAACACAGCTTGTCTAGTCCCTGTAGAGAAGTACTGGCAAAAGAAGACAAAATAGTCTCTAGAACAGATAAACATGAACATGACACAATGTCTAATGCCAGATGTGGACTACAGGGGTATAAAGCCCCGAGCTATGAGCTGTGGACCACTGTTGAGATTGGGGAGTTGAGGATGACCTCATTCACGATCTTGTCACAATGCAGTCCAGTCCTAACAGCAATGTTCCAAAATATTGTTTAAAGGCATCGCTGGACAGTAGAGACAGTTACTCTAACAAAAGCAGAATACAGACTTTTTATACTTTTGATTTCAGGTGAAGTGAATGAGCAGGTGTTCCAATACTTTGGTAAAAAATGTAGGATGTCACATCAAAAAATTGTCATATTATCTCAATTACATATTAAAGTACTAGAAAGTGGTGTCAAGTTTAATATGCATTTTCATTTTGCACCAAATGGCAATGCAGGGAATGAGCATTTAAAAAGGTGTAATTGGTTAAAATTTCCATTTAATGGGTTTATGATTTTTCTATAATCATGCAAAAGTGCATAAGCTGGCATTGTACAAAGAGCAGAGACAACTTTTCATTTTATAAAACTATTTCTGTAAATCATACAGAGAGGCAGTAATGGTAGAATTTACACAAAATGGATTAAACACAAAAAAAGTTCAAGCCGGTCTGACTGAATGTCAGAGTTTCCGACATCCTCATTTTATTGCCATTTTTTCTGCTTTTTCATCAGTCTCTCCCTCTCTCTCCCCCTCTCTCTCTCTCTCAACCTCTCTCTCTTTAACAGACATGTTTAAGTAAAGAGGATTATACTGTAACTCTGACTCCAGAGGCTTGCTGTATTTCTAAGACGTGCATTTTAAAAAGGGAAATCCTCTGCAATGATTAGCATGGCGTTTAGCTATGCCTGTGTAGCTCTCTAACTGTCCACTGTCAGATTAGCTCCTAGAGACTTGAGAAAGAAGCAGTGGATTAGCCGCATAGTCATACCATTTAAAAGACTGTTGACAGCACTGCAAAAAATATATATTATGATTCATATTTTTCTATAGTCTTTAGCTCATATTTTGAGTAATCATTCCAGCAACCCTGATCTGTCTTTGTCATCAGACTGTATATGTTATGAATTAACTCTTACAAGGTTTTTGATAAGTTCAGAACTTCTTTGGAAAGGCCATTTGTAACAGTATGTATATCACTTGGCCTTGGCTATAGAAATAACCCAGTAAAGTACACTGCTACAGTAAAATGATTCACTTCTGAGCAAAGAGACAAGTTTCCAAAACAATTAATTTATTTTCCACACAAAATAGAAATCTCATTCACATTTATTTTTACTTTCATTAAAACACTGGTACCAAATCAAGAATATAGTTATTCAATTAAAACACAGGGCTCTTTATGCAACTGAACACCACTGCTTAAATCCACACATCCAAGGGGCCTGGAGATAAACAGGTAGACAAGAGAGAAAGGGAAATTTAACACCCAAAAATCTGATTAGTCACACGTGTTTATAAATACCAACAAAAGATCTCACAGCTTAAAACCTCACACTTTAAAAAGTGACAAAAGTATTTCCCTAATTGTTACTCTTAGGTCCAACCAGGCTTCCAAGAACCACTAGCAAAAGTGTTATGATGGCAGTGACTTAATACAGCCCATAAAGTCTCTAGTTTAGTCTACTGAGCGGAACATTATACAAAATAATATTAATCAAAAGAAACAAATAAAACAAACAAACAAACCAATATACTCAAAATAAACCAAAACGATCTCCAAACAAATCAAAATAAAACAGAATAATTACAAAACAGCAGCTAGCTAGAGGTCAGTCCTACAAAAAAATGAAATTGAAAACTGAGACTTACAATATCACTTACAATATCTTGAACAAAAACAAGAACTAGTTTTTACCTTAAAACCCGAATGGCTGGGCCTACCGTACATAAAATCAAGGCAATAGTCAGGAACTGATCCTAATAAAACAAACAGCCATTAAACACAAAAGATAAGAAATACTAACACATTAGCTTTTAATCCAGTACTTAAAAACAGTAATCATTACCTTAAAAGCATGAACAGCATTGGCTTCAAACAGGAGCTTCCAGCAGCAGCTAGAGGGGCAAATCAGAATGGAGAGCAAGGGTGCATGTGTTGTCTGCTTTAAGGAGGCCAAAGGGGCTAATTAACAGGGCCTAAACCAATCAGAGCATGGAAGAAACCATTTTGCTAATTAGCCACTACATGAAGGGGGAAAACAGCAACAATAAGCCTAACCAGGAAGAGACAAAATGGCCGCTCCAGGAAGTGGAACACAGCAAAAAGCAAAATAAAGGTCCATGCCATCACACATTTAAAAAAGCTCAATATAAGTTTAAGGGTTTATGTATTCTACAATCATCTTAATCATCATATGAGTGTGTAACAAGGAATATGCATCACGGAAAAGCACGTCTGTGTGAACACTGTCTATGGAGGGCGAGGAATAAATAGCTTTCACCTAGATCATACGGCCTGGTTAACTGAAAATTGAAGCAATAGTACTGCAGGTATAGCTATGCTGGCCTATGCTGATTACCTCACTCATTGAAATACAGAACATCCAGAAAGCTGCCTTTTGGTGATAGTCTATTGTGATATAAAACTTGGCTGTAGATTGTAATATATTAGTGTTTTTAGCAGCTTCTAGTTCATGGCAGGCCTGTACCTTGGCAGTTCCGACGTAGTTTCTGACTCATTTTAGTATGTATTTCACATATGTAGTATAAATAAAAGTGTTATAGTTAAGTATACTCACATATCCACAATACATACTCATACTCACAGGTCTTTTTAAGTATAGTTACAGTGGAGACTATAACCTACAATGCAGTGTGAAACAGAAAGGGAAGATATACACATGTCGGGAACAATATTAAAAAAAACATGTGGATGATGCAAATGCTGCAGTAATGGCAGCAAGAGAACCTGTATTGATGTATGCTGGTGGGTTTGTACATTGATACTTTGTGTGAACTAAACACACACTATTCAAATTAGTTTATAGTATGTAATTTTAACGTGTAGTACACAATTGGAAAGCATCATCAGGGTTTGTCAGACCTGGTCCTGAAGGCAGTGGTTTTAGTGATTTCCTTATTACACTCACTGTATAAAGAAAGTAATTAACTGATGCTGCATTCCATTTACCCCAAACTTTAGACATGGGAATTGTGTCACACCTGAATTGATGTGGTTCCAGTTAAACATTCAGACAGCTGCACACTATTTCCAAACTGCATAAAGTTGACCCAGACTGGTTTTACAGTTATTACCATTGGTTTATAGTGAATCCAGTCAAAATAGTGCCAGGTTAGCATTGTTATACAGTACCAGTTGACTAGATAACAACTGTTTTGCACATCCAAAACACAATAAGAATAGGAGATAGGAGTTGAACAGATAGGAGTTGAATAGTACTATATGTACTGGCTGATTTAATGAGACACAAATAGTTATAAATAATGATAAACTGTATAATACTGCTGCTTTTACTACTGTTGATGTGCAGTGCAGTCATCAGGACTTGGTCTTGTAGTCCCCCAAATTTATACACATGAAAATCCAACCTGTAGGAATATTCCAGTTAAAATTTGTTATCTAATTGTCATCTAATTTCAAAGCAAAAAATTGCCTTATTGTTTATCTTTTTTTTAAATATATTTTTAGTTTACTTATTTTAGAAACAATAATCTTAATCCGTCACAAAAATTTCACTGGTCACGTTATGCTGATTCTTGTGTCTTTAGGATATTAATTTAGGATATAAAATCTGTGATTTTTCCTTGATTTTAGCCTTACTTCCCTCATTTTGACTTATTGTGATTGCTTATTTCAATAAATCGTACTTATTTTAATACATTTGCTTAACACATTGGCAGATACAGTATGTTTAGCATAATATAACCACATACGTCTTAATTTACATATATTTTGTCATTTTTTTGCCCATGAATTTTTTTTGTATAGTGTGTCTAGGTGCACTTTAGACATTTTAGAACTGTGAGCAACACTGAATTAATAATTTAAGTGGGTTTATGTATATTTTTATATATATATTTAAATATTGATGATTCACCCTGTGTTGATTTCAGACAACCCAAAATAACCCAAAGCTCAACATACTTCATTAAAGAGGCAGCTAGGTTGGCTGCAGAAGTACTGATTGATGTACTATTTATGTGGTTATGAGGCAGCAACAGCCTTGAGTTGCCTTTTGTCAGACTGAAAAAAGAACACAGTTCTTTGTGTCTGAATGAACTCTTAAAGGATTTTTTTTTATCCTGGCCTCATTACAGAGTAATACAGGAGCGTAGTAGTAAGAAACACCAGAAAGCTTTCACAGAGGACGCCGTGCCGGAGACGAGACGTTCTCGCCTAGTTCATAGAGCCTGTAGAGAAGACTAAAACATGAGCGGTTCGAGATGTGAGACGGGAAAACATTTGATTCACTTTAGCTTCTGGCTTCGTTCTCGCTCTTGCTCTCTTTCGCTCGGTCTCAATAATTTCTTCTACCCCCAAAACCCCCACCCACATGATCCTGGCCTCTGCTGAGAGAGGAACAAAGACAGACACAGGGTCAGAACCGCAGGAACAGACGGAATATATGCTGTGTGTGGCTCCGACAGGTGCGGGCTGTGGGGAATTTTCAAAAGGAAAGGAAAGAGACTGTGAAAGCAGGACTCACCCGTCCCTGAAGCTCAGCAGCATGGTGTATGCTTAGCATGCCACAGCAGAACATATGTCATTCTACAAAGGCACGCTTCTTCAGCTGTGAGCAGGTCTCCCACAGGCCCACAGCGCTCCACACTTTCAGCACACTTTTTGTGCTTCTCTACAGCAGCAGCCTGACTGTGGACTCTTTCACCTGAACATATTTGCACTGTAGCACAGGAGGATATTTTATCTTTAATAGTACAGTGGAAAAAATACCAACTTTTGTGATGCTGGCTGTGCTTGTACTACAAAATGTATAATCTTAGTAAGTTAAATCCTCTTAAATCTAGTTTAAATATCAGAAATGGATCATTTTCGCATTTGTTGTCAGGAAAAATATTCAAATTATCTGAGTTATATTTCTATCTTTTAAGCCATTTAATTTACTAAAAGGTTATTATTCCATTAGCTGATATTTTAGCTTGTTTAAGCATTATTTCTTGATAAGTTATTAAGCTAATTTCTGAATGTAGTATAAGTATCTTCCAATAAAATTAAACACTTTTAGTAGATAAAGTCACTTAAAACAAGTACAAGGAAGTTTGGAATAAGTTATGAATTTCTATAAAAATACGTTAATAATCTTTGACTATGTGACAGAACAGGATGAGCCTTGTTTTCTCAATAGCTGCTTGACTTTTTTCTTCTCCCTTTTTTTAATTTTGTTTAGTTTTAGCTACATTTCACTTGCTTATTTTTTGTTTTTGTTTCATTTTGGGGTGATTTCTATGATAAAAATTCCTTGTGCTTTTTGTACATGTGCTTTCGTAAAAAGAAAAAGACGACAAAAAATAATTTGCAAAAAATAATCTTTAATAATCTAAAAATATGAAATATTAGATATTTAAACTACATTTATCTTGCTAATATATAATTTGTCTGCAGTGTGAGTGGTTTCTGAGCAACTTAACCCATTTTTCTCATCTATTGATACAATGGAATAGATAGTAGTTTTAATTACAGACATCTGGATTATATATATATAATCAATCATTTTTTAACAAATTATGTTACTATTAAATGTTCTTGACTGGGATATAAACTGTTATAAAATAAATAATAAAACAAAACACTAATGTTACAAAATTATTAATAAAAGACAAATATCAATACTGATAATAAATCCCTTATAAACAAAATACTAAGTCATACACTCATAGTTTTTTTGCCATTTGCTTCAAACGTCTGACAGACATATATTTTGGGCTAGTTAAGCTAAAGCTTAACATAGCTAAAGCTAAAGGGCGGGTTTTAGACTGACTTTGGGCTGGATATTTTTGTTGGACCTGGCAACCCTGACCAAAAATCTTCTGCTCTGAGAGTGGCCGCACCAGTAATCATTTACAACTGCTTTTTATTTATTTTTACAGGGGGCATTATTTTTGTCTGTATTTTGTCTATATTTTCTACCCTGTATGTATAATTCTTGACCCCGTGTTAATTTCTATATTCCATATTGTGGCTAACTGCTAATGCTGCTCAACAGTGCTACACTGAGGAACCCTGAGTGCTTCAGTAAGCCTGGGCGATATTAGCTAGCGGTTCGCCCCCCATAGCTTGTTTTAACGCGATAAATGGGCAGGCTACAGTCTGATATACTTCCCTCTAAACAGCGAAAGAGCTAGCATGGTTAGCAGCTATTGCTAATACTGCTCCAGCAGTACTAGCAGGGGTTACGCTGTACTTCCACAGAGTGGCTTTACTGCTCCTTAAAACCTGACTGGTAAAATTTATACATGAGGATTTAAAGGCGCACTGACCATTTTTGGGAAAATGAAAGGATTTTAAGTGCACCTTATAGTGTGAAAAATACAGTAACTTCAGCTGTGCCTGGTGATTTAGATAGAGATCACCCCTGCGTTTGTTAATCTTGTATGAAGAATTTCCATACTTGCCCTGGGTAAAACTCGGCTAAGGCTCTGCCTGACAGTGCTAATATCATGCTCTCTGAACACGTTCAGGAACATTATTCCATCTGCACAGACCCAATAACAGTCCAGAATAAGCTGGCCTTTGTCCAGAAAGCCAGTGTAATGCATTCAGCATTCGTAGAAAGAAGGAGCATTACTCATCTGTGCAACTCAAAGGCCTCAATCGGTTTAGATTATGTTTCTGCAGGTAAAGATATGTAATATATATAGGTCTATGTCATTTGTAATGAAAGGAAAAGCTTCTAAAACACAGTGAATGTCTTTATATCACAAACAAACCATTTCTCACCAGGAATCAGCAGCTACAATGATCCATCTGTGGAGATTGTGGAGTTTTAATGCTGCCCTAATATGGATGAAAGACGGGCAGTTTTTTCTCCTAAGAGCTTTTCATTTCACGAATGAGCTTCAAAACAGCACGGAGCCACACTTGAGCCGAGATCCAATATAATCTCCTCTACCCCCACCCTAAAGTTGCTCAATATTTCATGCAGCTGGAGCAGACAGGAAGATCCAGTGGAGCAAAGATTGGCAGCAGACAAATGGGCTACTTTGGGCTTTCCAGCATCATTTACTTCAAGGTGTAATGAAGATCATATATATTTTTTTATTTATTAACGTTGTGTATGGCTGCCGGTAATGAGCATCTCTTCCTTATCTTGCAAAACGTCCCCTGCAAAACACATGATGATAAACAGCACATGCCAAATATATAATAACAGGTAGTGTATCTAGAACGGGATTTCACTGGGACTCATTTTATTGTGGTAAAAACAAACGGATGAAGGGAGGCTCTGGCTGTGGCCCACTGCATCCAAAATAACAACATCAGCTCAGCCTTGTTTTGTCAGGATCCCTCCGTTGTTAGGAAAATCCATTATTTTATCCGTTGCTACGGCCATCAACCCAGCAACAGAAGAGCCCACAGACTACATGGAGAGCAGTCTTAAAGGGGCAGAGACACATGGGATACACAAACTGGCACAAGGTTATACACGTGAAAGAGAACCAGAACATGCACTCATAGATACTGTAAAAACCATGAAATAGCTAATAAAGCTACTGTACATTACCTCCTTAAAAAATGAAGGGTATTTTAATGGTCCTTAAAGGGATGCCATAGAAAGATCACTTCTGGTTTTATTTAAAAAATGAAAATAAATAAAATAGAGGTACAGTGTAAAATTGAACACACCTGCTCCCTATGCACACCTGAGACCTAGTTACACTAACGAGTCACATGACATTTTGGAGGGAAAATGGCAAGCAGTGCTCAGTTTGGACATTTAGGAGTTTTGTCTGTTAGGGGTGTACACACTTTTGTTGCCGGTGGTTTAGACATTACTGGCTGTATATCTAGTTATTTTGAGGGAAGAATAAATTTACACTGTTAAATAAGCTGCACACAGACTCCTTTTCATTGTGTCAAAACCGGCGTTGAAATAATTCAATGTAATATTTTAATGCTCAGGTTTTAAATAGGTTTACTTAAAAAAAGGTTATAACTAGGCAAGCAGTGACACAGTTTAATATTAAACAAAATAGCCAGCAAACAAATCCATATAACTACTGAAAAATATCATGAGTTAAACTTAGTTTGTATTTTTGTATCTGTGAGGTAAGATTACTGTGTACTACTCCTGCACCTGAGCTACTTTTATTTTGTCAGTTTCATGCTCTACCCTGAGGCATGAAGTCTGCTGGAAGCATTTCACCCTGTGGAGAAATCCCATTGGATAAAATTCAGCTCACAAAGTCAAGAAACTTGCTTTCTCTATTTTTGACATAATGCGATTAAACCAACCTACATGGAAAGATTATAAGAGGTCTATTTCTTGTACATGGATGATCTTGGACTAAATTGTAAAATCTCATAATAATTATTAATTTATTAACCATTTCATATCAAAATAGTTTTTAAGGACACCAAACTACACCTTTGGCATCTTGGAATACTGGACATCACAGTGTGCGGTACGCTACAGAAATATGGAAATATGATGTAGAATCAACATTAAAGATGATCCTCAGCCATTCTGAGTAATTCCTGAGTAAGACAGGTTTCATTCCTGTTGGTTGTTTTCTTCTGTGACATGCAGTATTTATTTGCCTACTCACATTTACTGTATTTTCCAACAGTTCAATAATTTAAGGAATAGATTTGGCTCAATCTGTGTCATGTATAATCAAAAAACTTGTACAGTTGCAAGTTAAGTTTTTAAAATGGCATGGATGCTCTATTTCCTTATAAAATGTGTTCGTGTCTTTATCTAAATCACAATTATAGACAAGCATGATTTATCTAATAAATAACACACCGACAGTTAGCACGTCCCTCTCTGTGTTAATGCCTTTTCCAACAGCTAAATAAAGTAGTAAGTACAGTATGTTAATTAAAGAGGTGAAATTACAATTAGAACTGTGAGTGCTTCTCCCATTAAAAAAATGACATACCAAACTGTAGTAGGTTACCAATAAATATGTTCTTCCCTAGAAAGACTGGTTAGTGGAAAACATGCCTTGAATAGGCGCACAAAACTAGAACAGGCCCCAAAAGCATTGCTAAAGGTCTGGGTGTGCATCAATATGTGGTTAGACTGTTGTACTCTGCCTAGGACTCGACATCGACTATTAAGAATAAACCAAGAGAACTACGAATAATCCTGAATATGGTGAGAAAAATCAAGGGTTGCAGGAAAAATGCCTAAACATTAAAGGAGATAATGGACTTCTCAAAGAAAGAAAAGAAAGAGAACATTGTGTCCTATCTCAGAATTGCCTGTGAAATGAAATACTGACTCAAAGAGGATGATGGTGTCCCAAGGAAATATACCTTCCCAGGGCATCCCAAGTACAATAGGAAAAAACATGTAACCCACAACTAGGATAACATTATATTGCATATTTCACGTAGTTTAATTGGCCAATTATTAGTTTGATTGATAAGGTTGTTTCTGAAACTGTATGAGCATTGCAAGTGGGTGAAGCAAAAGAAAATACAGAGGACCATACAAGCTGCAAAAAACAAGTGTTCATGAACAGCACGGTACTCATAGAAAGAAACTGCAAAAGAAGATGCTGCTGTGCCAAAAGAAATACCAGTACACACTCAAAATAATAAAGGCCCAAACTGAAGAGTAATGTACATTTGGTCTAAATACACTCATCATTAAAACAAAGAAGAAATCAATAGACATGAATACAACTCAAGGGGTAGTTGTGCCAGAGTGTCATGAAAAGGCAAAATAGCATTGTAATCTGACACTTCTCAGTCCTTTGGTCATATCTATTCTATTTTTTTGAGGATGATTGTACCAAGTGAAACAGCAAAGAAAAACAGCATGCTTCCAGTATGTGGATGTATTTTATGAAGTCCTGGATTGACTTTGTCATATAGTTGCCTGCACACGTTTAAACCCAGACATTACAGAATCCTGAGTTATGAGTTGTTTGTTTGAGAAAAGTTTCTTGTCCTTAAACTCTAATAAATCCTGACATCCACAGAAACGACTACAGCTTGGTGAAGTATTTTGAAAAGCATAACTTTCCTAAGGGTGATTTTTTTTCACTACAAGCAGTGTGTGCATGAAGAATTCAGAAAAGGTGCTTCACTTGGTTCTCAAAGGCAGTGGACTTACTATGCACCACAGGAAAAGAATTGATTTGCAAGCCATGCACCGCATGGAACATGCCTTTTCTGTAGCCTGGAAAGCTTATTCAGTTACAGTCACAGTTGGAGTCTGATGCAAGTGGCCAGCAGTACTGGGATTCAGTCCTTTTATTAATGGTTTTAGGGTTGATTCTAAAAGTTTGTGGGCATTGCAAGAAAAAAAATCAATAAGCCTGAGAATATAAATCTAGACAGCTTTTCAAGTCTTGCATTAGTGTACTAACCTCTAACCTAACCTTAAGAGTTCAAATTTACTGCATTGCTTTTTCATTATTATGTCGGTGTTTAGCCTTTTGGTGTTGTGTTCTCTCTACGGCAAAGCTGAGAAACAATAAAGGTGAATTTTTTCTGAAGTTATTGTTACTGTAAGACACAGATATAGGGTACAGTTTACACTTAAAAAATGCTTGATTAAACCTGACATTCAATTTCCTGAAGATGAACATGAAACAAGTCAGGTATTTCTCTGTGACGTGGAATTTGGGGCATTTTCCAATAATAGTTGGGCTTGTTGCAACTTTTTTTTTACTGTTTTTACTGTTGTGCACTTCAACAGTAATAACAAATAAAATAAATGATAAAAGGGCACCAAGGAAGTTGATTAATCAGCTTTCCGTTTTTAAACGGCGAACAAAATGTCTCATAACTGAAGACCAAAGTAACATACATACATAATACACACATCATATAAAACAGCAGAACTTATTCTAACCAATACAACAATTATCAATGTCATGTCAAAATGCAATGACTAATTTACTTCAGGTAACCTATATCTTAGGGGCTCCTTACTGTTAAATGCAGTTGTTTTCTAGCATTGAGCATGTTAGCCCTTAGCCCTTAGCCATAACGGTTAATCCAATCTTTTGGGCTTCATTACAAAAGACCTCAAGGCCAGATCATATTAATAAAAAAAAGTATATATATATACTTTTTTTTTTTACTTTTTTTATTTTAGAGCACCATATTTCAGCTATTAATGTAAAACTGTATTAGTTAAATAGTGTAGTTACTCTTTAAGATATATTTGAGTAGCCTAGAATCTCCTGGAAAATAACCTCTGGTTATTTGTGACCATCTGGCAATTTAAATCTGCAGCTATAATAAATTGCTTAAGAGTTATAAGAGATATACAGTATTAACATCATCTGTTAATGACTGATGTTCATTACATAAAAAAAATATATACATGCCAGTTTATTCATTCATTTGTTCCTCTGCTAAAATTAAATTGATGAATATGTGTTTTCTCATATATCTTGGGCTCAAGCTGAAAAAACACAGTAGAGTACCCTTTTAATGTACTGTGGCAGCTTTAATGTGTCTATTAGTGAACCAATCTCCCAAACACATTCTGACGCACCACTACCCTAAAAGCATTGGAAATGGCTGTGACCTCGTCTGGTCCCTGGCTTAAATGCCCAGGTGCTTTGGGATGCCCTGTGCAGACCTGCCATTTCTCTACATTAAAGTTTGGCCACTCATTCGCTTACTGAGCCCTGCTCTGGGGATGATGTGAAGACAGGTCGAGAAAAGGCTAGATAAGGCTAACTGAGGTTTTGTTTTTCTGGATTAATATTTTTGGGCAAATGTGAATCACAAAGAACATGTTTGCATATATATTCTAGTGACTCTTGTTAATATGTTTATGTATTGTCATGTTCATGTCATGATAGGAGTAAACAAGTAATTACCTGAATGTCAACGTGGAAAATGCTATAAAACAAGCTTAGATGAATTTTGAATGGAATTCATTTAGACTGAACTGAGTTGGGTATTCAACCCCCCAACACTGAGTTCTAAAATAGATCCATCAACTGCTTTTGATTTGACGATCTTAGATGAGACTGAGGGACGAGGTGGGTTGCATTAAGTTCATAAGTTAAGTTGATTCAGTTAGTTAGCTGAAATGAGTGGAACTGTACAGACTTTTAATTTGTTAAGTTGGGCCCAGATGAACTGCATACAGTTTTATTGAACTGGGTTGAGTTGAGTTGGGGTCAAATGATTTCAGGTGAGTTAACATAAAAGTCATATAGGCTGGCAAATAAAGCCAAGAGCAGGCCACAGTTAACATCAAGAGCAGGTCAACATTAATAATATGCAAAGTTAGTTTAATTTCTTACACAGAATAAACACTTTTATAGACAGATAGAACCAAATCTAATACTCGGCTGGTAGTAAATGAAATGCAGTTGTCTATATAGTAAGGGGAACAGATGAAATCAATACTCAGGGGATTGTGGTCTGGGAGGTGTCATGTGATCAGTCATGTGAGGGAGTGAATGAGTGATGTATTTTTGTGGTGCATTCTGGACAATGGAGTACTGAGCTGGGAGATCACTGGTAGACACAGATACAGGAGGAAAGGGAGCACCTTTGACTCCAGGGGTGACTTTAATGGATGGTGAAAATTAGTGTTTAGGGTCATTAGTGCCACATAGTGTTAAAAGAGTGTGCAAAAAAAGAATGAAAAAAAGAATGTGCTGATCAAATGATTAATGTTAGTTTAAGTCTAGCTGCCCTTTATTACTGTATCAATAAATAGTTTAAACACATATATAAATAAAGAAGTAGCATTTAAACAAACAAACTAAAAAATAACACTGCAATTATTAGACACGTCTGTAATGACTGTGTGCTAAACAAGTCCCTTATAGCCAATAACAGCCATCGGTTTGAGTTAATCACAGAGAGGGATCCGCAAAATAGATCTGCAAGCACTGTTTCATTTGACTTTGCTCCGCAATGCTGTTACAATTACACAAACAACAACTGTAATAGTGTGAATATTTTATGCCCACTGTTTCTTTATAAGCACGTGAAAAAAAACATGGCCTCATTAATATCAAAAGTGCAATATCAAACCTCACTGTCCAAAGAGAAACTTGTAGTGCATCCTCATTTCTGTTAAAGTTATCATTTAAACACAGCAGCTGTCTTTCACATTGTGTTGATTGTTCATGATGAATGGACTACAATGGAAACACTCCACTGAAAGATAAGAATATTTGTTCCTCTTTCTTTAAAGATGCTGATTTGAAGATACAGTACATGTTTTTGTTTAAACGGTGATACTATACACAATATGTCCACGTTTTTGGGGACAATCCTTCTAATAAATGCATTCAGCAACTTTTAGTTGCTGACACTGATGTGCAAATGCACACTCAGTCTGAGTAGAAAAGAAAAGACTTTCTGTTGAAGATCTTTATAAACACATTAACCTACTGTCAGTATGACAAATTCTAGGCGTGGGGTGGCCTGGTGATCATCCAATATCTTAACTTCATTAACTCTAAGGGCCCTATTTTAGAAATCTATAAGAGAGCTATAGGCCTTTGCTATCACAACAACAGGAAAAGTATGCCTTGCATGACTCTAAATGCACAAAAGAAATGTATGAATTCTGTGTGTTTTGGACACAACATGCAATAAACCAATTAGTGTGTTGGGTATGTGCCTGTGACAAATTGCTGCCAAGATAGCACTAAATATCTGTCTAGGTTCACTTCAGGCAGATATTCACCTGAACACACCTCACTTCGAGACCACGGCCATCGGAGTATATTCACTAACTCCTTTGCTATTTAAACAATGCAGGCACAATATGTGAAAATAGACTGTAACCGGAGTATAACATATCAATAAGCATCACAACGCACCTTGTGCAGGGTGTAAGTTAGGGCTCTAAGTCTCTAAGTTATAAGTCTAAGCTATAAAATCCTGTAGAAAGAAATCCTGTTGAGACAGTTACTCCCGCAAAAACAGAATCAACTCTTTTAAATGCCTTTTAATTTTATAAGAAAAAATGAATAAAAAAAAATAATCCAAAACAATTTTGTCCACACAGTGTATATTATAAGCTAATGCTACTCTGTTTCGGTTTACTTTCCTATAAATAAATAATTTACTTTACACAAGTGATAAAATTCTAAACCCATGTCAGAAATAATAATAGCCATCGTCCCTTTGATGCAATATGTTATAACCGAGCGATGAGTCATGCTTTACAGTGCCAGAAAACGTTCCATATCTCTCATTCCTGAAAGCGTGGGCCTTCCAGTTTCTCCAAGGTTATGGTCCAAGAATATTTGTTCACGTCTCTTCCCATCATGCATGAAGCTGCAGGTTGGGTGAAGGTTCTCGTGTAGCTGAATGTATCCTGTCATGCCTGGGAGGTATTTTTAGCATTGTTTGGAGCTTCCCTTTTGACAAGGGCCGTCTGTCAGAGTTGCTATTTTGAGAGGCCGTGGTGTTCTCAGGCACTAGGCCGTCTCATACAGCATGTACAGTGGATATGAGAGGATGCATGAGCTCCTCCAGCCTGCTCTCCTGCTCTTCTTAGAGCTCTGATTGTCTTAACCAATAAATCACTTTAACTTGCATCACTTTAAACATTTATCACACATTAATTAAGCCCTACTTCCTACCAGCAGCCTCGGATGTGTGGTATACTCCAGGGGTATGAAACATTTGTTCCTATTTGCAAAGGATGTCATGACAGATACAATATTGCTTAAATATTCAATTTAATATTCATATGAAAATGCTTGTAATAATGATGTGCTTCAGAGGATGTATTGTGGATGTATTGTGAACACCCAATACTTTAGACATGTTTTGGTCATATTACTCAATGCCTTAGGGTACAAGTAAAATAAGCAAGAGGGAATATAATCCTAAAAACATTTTTAGCAAGAAAGGTTCTACCAATTGACACCCTATTTTTTTCCAAAATATGTTCCATTAGAGTTTTATTTGTACTCTTTCTGGTGCTTTACAGTATCAGGGGCCAGATTCTCAAACGCTTTCCCGAGACAATTATTACAAAGGATGTTGAAGAAATGTTCTAAGAAGTTTATAAAAAAAAATGTAAATCTATAACAACTCTGTGTTTTCCTTTTATGCTGTACTTCACAGCTTACTTTAAGCCTTGAGAACTAACAAAATTATGTAATTTCCAATATTTTGTTACATCTGTGGAGTAAAGAGCACAATTTTGGAAAAGCACAATCAAAGGTTCAGGTGAAATAAGACCTTAGTTTAAACTGATAATTTTGGAGGCTAACTTCTAACTAAAGGCAAGTGTAGGCCTTAAATAAACTTTTCACTGCTAAAAATCCTGTAACTGTTTTTTTTAGGCATAAAGTTTTTTTTTCTTAAGTCACTTTTGCAAATCTGCTCCTAGCTTTTATTTATTTATTTATTTATTTTATTTCTGATTTTTCCCTCATTTTCTCCCAATTTGGTTATCCAATTGTCCCACCCCTTGTCAGTCACCCCTTTTTTCGAGCTGCTGCTGATAAATCATTGCCTGAGCAGCCATCGCACTCGGAGAAAAGCATAGCGGCAAGGTTCCCATACATCCACTCACAGACGCCTCGTGCCGCCCGGCGCCACCTTTAAGCGTGATGGGGAGAGAGTGCCATCTACCCACCCGGAGGGAGCAGGGCCAATTGTGCTCCCTCTGAACACCAGCAGCTGATGGCAAAGCTGCATGAGCGGGGGTTCGAACCTGCGACATCCCGCTCATAGCGGCAGCGCATTACACCGCTGGACCACTCGGCGCCTGCTCCTAGTTTTTAAAGCTGTCTAAAGAATTTATTTGTGTGAGAGATCATCATGAAGGTTCATATAATAAAGACGTAAGACCAATAATGTCTTATATTTAATTACATAACAACATAACTATACAGATAAAGTTCTACTAGGAGTGATATTTGATTCTCTGCCTGAGAAGAACCTCTTGTTGTGAAGATCTATGTTTTAATAACTTTTATACAGTGTATTACCTGTATATTATTTTTAAGGCTTGTTAAACTTTAAAAGCTCTCATAATCACACATTACATATTCATGTTCACTGATGGAATATGAACTGATATTGGGTAGATAACATTTCAAAGTGGCTCTTGATTTGTTTTTTATTTTCTGCAGAACTACACAAAACAATATAAGCATTTATTTGAATTACGAAAGTTCTATATCGAAGCTTATAATTGGAACCTTTGAACAGCCCATTTTCCTAAAAACAGGATATTAAACACTTGAAAATAAAAATAAGAATTTAAACTAAAGCTTTAATCATATTTTTTTGCATTTTAAGATTATACATAGTAATGAACTTTCTGTGTTGCAGATCCCGGTTATGACTGGAGCGTTTATGGACTCTTCGCCCAACGATGACTACAGCGCCGAGCACTCCCTCTTCAACTCGTCTGCCAGCGTGAACGCAGCCCCCATAGTCCCAGTGCAGACGCAGCACGACGAGCAGCAGCACATGTCCAGCGATGCTATCTGGCTGTGGATCGCCATTGTTGCCACCATTGGGAATATTGTGGTTGTGGGAGTGGTTTACGCATTCACTTTCTGATCCCTCCATTCACAGAGGCTTCACTGCAGCCCAGCTCTAGAGGCTGAGGCTGTGCTGAATTATACATATACTGTCTACTGGCAGAGATATTGTTTATTCGGTTCTTAGCTAAACCAATCCCCGCAGATGAAACCTTCCCACCGACACCTCTATCTGGAAGCCTCCAAACCTCATGCATTAATGAGCAGTGTCCTTGTGTATAGAGGATGTTCAAAGGAATTAAATGGGCTTTACGGATTGGACCTACTTAAATGTTCCCCGGAGGTATGAGAAGCAATTAAGAGAAGTGCTGCTCAATTATTTGGATGAAGGGGCCGCAAATCTTTAAACATTAAAGCGAATCAGGTCACTGCTGTGGCATTATTTTAAGTCATGAACGTACTTGTTTTGCTGGCAAAGGATTTCAGAGGGTGTTTTGCTTGATATATAGTAGTAGTTTGTAGATGAACTGACAGCTTAGTTTCGTTATCATGGTAAAATAGTAAGAGAATGTGTCCTATTGCAATACAGGTACTGTAAAAAAAAAGGTCTTAAAGTCTTAAAGAAACAACAAAATGTCTTAAAATACAGACATAAATGTATATAAAGTGTACACAAAAAAATTGTGCAATTTATACAAACATATTTGCTGCATTTTGTTCGTATATAATGATTGACAAGGAGCTCCCGTTCACTGGTGGTGCTGTTTTGCAAATACACAACCCAGCAAAGATGAATTGTGAAAAGAGTGCTGCTTTTCTCTGTTATGGAGCTTTTAAAGCAGAACTTAATGTAATGAAAACTCATAGAGAAACAATACAACCTTCACATTCTACTACTGCTATGTTTAGATTATTGTTTGGGTGAGGGGACATTTAATTTTAGGTTTAGATTTAGGTTTGAGGTGTGGATGCTTTGTAACATTCTCTGTTCAAATCATTTGTTTTCAGCTTTCCAAGGTTGCGTCAGAAAACGGTGTCAGAAAACATCAATATATTGAAGTATTGTGATATTTCATTTTGCAATACTGTAGCAATTTACAAAAACACAGTATCAGATTTTAAGTTTAATTAGTTTAGTTGTAAAGATTGGTGTCAGATATGTTTCATTTTGTGATTGCAGTGTTGTACTCTTCCATTTCTTCAGATACCACTGTTCTGATTGAAAAAGAAAGTAAACTGATCTTTAACTTAGATTTTATAAAGATGATAGTATGTTTTTTACACTATAAGAGTTTTCCTGAAATTTGATAGCCCTTGAGGATTGACCTATATTTAGTACACATTGTACAAATCCTGATATCATCTTTTAGTTGCATATGTACTAATTCCTCTTTGAGACCGAGCTGAGCAAAAAACAAGGAGGATTTTGAATCAAAAGCCACAGTTTTGTGAACGACTGCCAAAACTTTTCGGAACAGATTGCATAAGCAAAGCACTATCTTGCACCAGGCACTTTCTCCCACCCTCTCTTCAAATTCAGAGCTGAAGCTCATTTCTGTCTGTGTTGTTCACCGAGAAATCTTGATGGCTTACGCATTCGGAGAATTGACTTCGATCAGTGTAGGTCCAGTTGTTACCAAGGCAATTAATCCTCCCTAATTACAGACTTTAAACGACTCTTCCCCAGCCAGAGGAAAGAAATCTACTGATGGAGACATCCTGGCTCTTAGATATCTTATTTTTTCAGCCAGCTGTTCCCCTTATACTGGAAGAGGACTGTGTGTGTGGTGGGGGGGTATACACTGGAGAAGCCATAAGCACACATTGTGTCCTCTTACAGATGTACTTAAGACTGGGTTGCCATGGAGAAGGCCAGAAGGGACACATTGAGATTTGTAGTAATGGTCCTGCACAGTGCCAGACCTCTAGTGGGTTCTTGGAGGGAAATCACTAGAGCTTTGCTTTGGAGTCAAATCGATGGCCAGGGCTCCACAAAAACAATGTGTATGAATATATTGGAAGTTTTGGTCATCTCTTAACAGAAATGTACAATGTTTTTAATGTCCAATAAATTAAACAAACAATATTTGGAATATTAAACTCACATTAATTTTGTACATGACTGAATTCAGTTCTGATTGATTAAGAGACTTGCTTCATTAGGTTGACACTTAATCTTTCAACAAGACAATGGTCTGAAGAATCATACAGCCTAAAACAACACTGGAGTGGCCTACTTTGAGCCAAGTCTCTGAATGAATGTCCTTGAGTTCCCCAGTCAACATCCAGACTTAAACCCCATTGACCATCTGTGAAGGGACCCAAAAAATGCCAATTCACAGATGCTCACCATCCAAACTGACAGAGCTTCAGAGCATCTGCCATGAAGAATTTGATGGACTGCCCAAATCCAGGTGTGCAATGCTTGTAGAGACATATTTGCATATTTGCAAGAAGATTTACAGCTTTAACTGATACTGCTTCATAAGAGGCTTCTACAAAGTACTAAATAAAATATTCTGAATACTTTTATGAATAAGGAATTACAGTTTTTGACTACTTATTATCAAAACTTCCTGAAAACTTGTTTCACTTCATCATTATGGGTGACTGATGTCAAAAATGGCAAATGTATCCATCCAAAATCAAATTCATACAATAAAGTGTACAACAGGTAAAACAGTCTGAAAATTTTCTGAATCTGTAATATGCCATGCTGTTTTTTTTTGGTTAGTAAGACAATGGATAGCAAATATTAATTTAAAATACAGCAGACTTTAAACATTAAACATTTAAACATTAAAAGTCTTGAAAATGTGTTGAAAGTTTATTTAAGAAAAAGTGGAGTCAACAAATGTACAATAAAGTGCACTACAGCATGATAATCATTGTTATAGTGCTAGACGTATTGGCAACGGGAACCTGAGTGATGAAGTGCGACAGAGAACCCAGATAATTAGCGACACAGGGATCCAGAGACCACAAGATGATGAGGGGCACAGAGAGACAGAGGACTCTGATAATAAGGGACAGAGAGAGGTACAGAACCCATATGATGAGGGACAGAAAAAGAAGAAAAAGAGCACAGATAATGAGGGACACAGTGAGACAGAAAACACAGATGATGAAAGTCATAGATATACAGAGAATAGATGATAAGGGAAAAGAGAGATTGGACAATGATGATAGTGACATAGTGAAACACAGAGAAAACAGATAATCAGGGACAGAACAAGACAGAACTAAGACAATGAGTGACAGAGCAGGACATAGAACCATATGATGGTGGAGAGAAGAGGACAGATAACCCAGATGACATGGGACATAGGAAGACCGAGAGCTAAGATAATCAGGGACAGTAGAAGACAGAGAGCTAAAATAATTAGGGACAGAGGAAGACAGAGAGCTTAGGCAATGAGGAACAGTAGAAGACAGAGAGCTATGATAATGTGGGACATGAGACTGAAGTGTCTGAAAATGAAGATGATTATGGAAAAAGTGGGACTGAGATTTAAAATATAAAGGACAGAGGAAGACAAAGAGCTCAGATGAAGAGAGACAGAGGAAGACAGAGAACCCAGATAATGAGGAAGAGAGGAAGACATAAGGAGACTGAAGAGTTTGAGAATTGATGAATTAATGATAATGATAATGAATAAAGTGAGGTTGAGATGAGGGACAGTGGAAGATAGTCCTATGGTTGATATGGTTGATATAGTTGATATGGGACAGAGATAAAGGACATTGATGGTGAAAAACAGTCAAAGACAGAAATCTTAGATGAGAAAAGAATTTACATGATAAAGGGACATATGTAGATATAAATATGATGGGGGACACAGGGAGACAGGGAACATTGATGAGGGACAGAGAGAGACAGAGACCCAACAGTTAAGAGACAGAGGAAGACTTGGAGATGCATGAAACGGATGTTATTGTATTGTGTGTATTGTATTGTATTTGCGGATGAAATTTGTTTGTGCTCTTCTGTAAAAATCGTATGGAGACTGTAACACAACTGTGTGTCTCTAAACATGTTAATTTTGTCTCTATATGTAAGACAATCAAAGACTTTATTCCATTTTATCATATGTATGCATTCACCATGACAATTTATCCAGGAAAACAGCATACTACAGTAAGTAGTGAATTTGCTATTGCTACAGTGTCTATTCTAAACACACTCAAATTGAGGTTCAACCTCCATTTATCAGGATCTTTTCATTGTTCAGATATAATAAACAACAGTGACAGCGAAAACAGATCTACCCCTTCATTCACTTTAATATATGGTCATTGTGGGGAAATTCTTCAGCCTGTAGTCAGGTGCTCCACTGTTTCTTCACATGGTTGCCATGAATAATACACTGTTTGGGTTAATGCAAGCCTTAGGTTACGTGTACATATTGATGAGCCTGGAGATCTGATGTGCACTGAAAAGCAGGAGTCTCCTGGGACGCACCTCCACACTGCACTCTCCCCTCAGCCCAAGGCGGCTGACAGCTCTGCCGAGACAGTTTAAATATGCTAATGTGTGCCGGGCTCTTCGGACACATCTTGTCAGAATCTGTCAGCTCAGAGACCAGCAGTCATACCAAAGATGTTTTTTTTCCCCCCTTTGTTTCTTTTTGTTTTTCTCTGGCCACAGCAATATCCAACAACTGTTTTTTTTACTGTATTATGATGTAATCCATGCCAGGTTACCTGAAACACCTCAGGCTTGAATTCAAGTTGAAAAACACAGAAATTATTAGAGACAGGTCTCTAAAAACAGTTCTCTACTTAATGCAGAGTTGATTATTATAATCACCTCTAATGGCATCTGCATGTTTAATGTAGTCAAGCATAAACCGAATGACAGTCTGTTTACAATATTCTGTCCTTCCACATTAGCTGCCTCCTCAAAACGCTGCCTCCGCCTCGCTGCTCTCCACTGACAGATCACCCACTCTGTCTCGACATGTCAGAACACAGACAGGGCTGAAATACTGAAAAATCAATTCATCAGCGTTCGGTGTGCTTCATCTGCAAACAAATAGGCCCTTAGCTTGTTGTGTTTTACAGTACACACAGCATTAAATCAACACTGCCAGTGTTCAATCAATACTGTGAGCGTTAACTGTGTTAATCTAATATTCACAGTGTTGCTTTAACTTTGGCACATTTGCTGTGTATAGGCTACCAACCTGTTATTTGTGTTTAAAGGTCAATAACATTTTACAGTATATTATCCTAGTTAACAGTCAACACAAGCAATACAAAAAAACTACAACTTTCTGGAGGCATATCTTACTTTATCTTCATCAGTCAGCATTAACATCTGTTAATAACTTTATTTATTTAATTACCCACCCAGATGAATTATGTATACAAAATCAAAATGTGGTCTATACTAACATATTAAATGACCAAACTGACTTTATATATGATTTTATTATGTTGAATAATTTTGCAGAAATTATGTAAATTGACCTCACCTGACTGTGTTTATTTATGTATTTATTAATGTTTTATATTTATTCTTAGTAAATGAGTAAATGTCTGTTTACTAATGTCCATTAACACAGTTGCGTGATTTCAGAGATGCCACAGCCCTACATCTTAGGCCTACTTCAAGCCCCGATACAACATCCTACACTAATCCATGCGTCCCTAGCGTCTCCTTTTTTAAACCTTCATATAATCTAGGCAAGAGATAAGATGAGCAAATTCTTATTAGGCATACAATGGGGAACTTCACATTGTTACAGCAGAGAAGAGACAGCAAGGCACACAAAAATAGAAAGAAGTAATTACCTCACCCTAATTCAACTAGTGAACTTTTGAACTGACTACCTGATCTAAACTTTATACGCTGTGGAAAGACTTTCACTGCAGTACTAAAATCCCCTCCATGCTGATTTTTATCCCCTTTGATTTGAGTTGCTTACTCAACATATCCATTAAGTAAGACAGAGCAGGAAATAGTTCACTTCGGTCAGTACCCTGCGGGTCTAATTACCCGTTGAAAAACTTCTAAAAGAGGGAGTGAGTAAGAGTGAAGAGTTTGGAAATCTTTTTATGACCCTCTGCCTATTTCACCTCTCAATCTAAAAACTGATCAATTACCATCATGTGGAATCATCATCAAATGGCATGAGCCATAAATGCTATATGAGAACAGCTTGTTTCATTATTCACATCTGCTTTGCTTTTGATATGTAAGTCAATTAATTTGAATCCACATAGACATTTTTATCTAACAGCAAGCAGCAGGTGTTTTCAAAGTGTTTGATTTATTTTGTATGTATCTTTTTGTATGTTAGAAATCAGTTATACGTTTAATTTCACATTTTTATCCAATTTTTCTCCCTAATTTCCAAAGCCAATTACCCAAACCCACTCATTAGGGCTCCCCCTATCACTAGTGATGCCCCAATACCAGGAGGGTGAAGACTAACACATGCCTCCTCTGATATATGTAAAGTCAGCCACTGCCTCTTTTTGAATTGCTGTTGATGCAACATTGCCGAGTAGCATCACAGTGCGCTTGAAGGAAAGCGCAGTGACTCGGTTCTGATAAATCAGCTCACAGACGCCTTGTGATGATCGACATCACCCTTTGGAGTGATGTGGGGAGAGAGCGCCATCTACCCACCCAGAGAGAGCAAGGTCAACTTTGCTCTCTCAGATATGAATATTGCTTTCACACCTGCTAAAACGAACCATATCAAGGGTTCAAACAAACCAGAGTAATTTTTACCCGGACCAAAAGAGCTGGTGTGAAAACACTTTAACACATGGCATCATATAAACACAGCCAGTGTGGCTGCAGGTTTTTATTCTAAACATGCAGCAGCATGTGTTCAAATAATAAATGATGCATGCAACATTCATCCATCCATCTTCCTCCGCTTTGCATGCAACATTATTAAATCAAAATCAAATCAGGTGTATTGGCACATCTCACAAGTATAGGTCTACAGGTGAATGATCCTACTTAGTATGTAAAAAAAACACAAATATATACAACATAAAAATAATAAAATATAGATAAAGAAAATATACACTTAACTTACACTATGGTTATACAACATTTCAATGCTGAATGTACAAGTTACACTAAATAACTAAGAAAAAATGATGTTATATTGCTTTTTAAATGTTATTATTAGGAAACTACTTTCTAGACTGCTATTAACTGCTTATTAAGGTTATTTTGTTAATTGCCCTTGTTAGTATCTCTCAGTGAACTCTAGAGCAGTGTTTCTTAGGGAAGTTAATGAATCGATTAGGTGAATCAGGATCGTTGGTCGTAGGGAAAGCACTAAAATGTACAAGAAAAGGATGGAAAAACACTTGAGACATGGCTAAGAGACATTATTAACCAAAACTACTGAAAGAGTTCTTTCAATAGGTGAGTACCCTTAAGGTCTTAAATGCACCCCTCTAAGTGGAACACAAACCATATGTACATTAATATGTACAAAGATGTAACATAAACTATTTGGACAAACTGTTTTAGTTTTAGAGTTTTAGACATTTTCACTTCAGTTATGCCACTGTTTAGTCCCTTCAATGCCAGCAGAGGGCACTGAAATCAAAAGAATGTGACACAGTGCACTCCTGATAAACCTGAGGCTATAAATCAAAAGCAAGGGTGTGCTCGCATGCCTTGCTCTCCAACTCATCCCAAATTCCATCCCAAATCAAGTTGCTATAGAAAACGAAACAGTGCACAAGCAGTGTAAAACTCCCCCAGCTTTATCAAAACAACACACCACAAGAATTCTGGCTCAGCTGTTTGTTTATATCCACTTATTTACACAGTTCTAAGTGTCCAGTTTGAGCTATTAGGACAGCTTCTTCATAAACTCAGCTGACCTTACGCCCTTGCATCATCCAGAGAACTTCCTGAACTGACCATATATCGCCTTGGAGAAACTGGTCAGTGGAAAGTTTGAGGATATGTTTTTGTTTTCATGTTGCCAGAGGTGTGAGTGGGTAAATCAATATCTTGTATACAGCATCAAGTGATCAAATATTTGGGAGGAAGGATGTAGTGAATTAAACCTCAAATTAGAAATATTTACAGTATACAAATAAACAACAAACACATTGTTTTTAACATGTAATTAAAGTTTTATTTTATTGCAAACAGTATGAACCCAATATATTTTATGTTTAATCTCATCAACTTAATTTAATTTATTAATAAAAATACATTTCGGCATTTCAGGCCTGCAACACATTTCAAATAAAGTTGGGATTGGACTTTTTAGGGCTAGGGATAATAACGGGGTACAATACTACTATTAATAATGTAATATGATTTTTTGGTGATCTCAACAGGTGATTGTAATCATGTTTTGGTTCAAAATCAATATGAGTCAAGAAGAGTAAGTCTTTGAGGAAGTGAAATGGGAAAATCTCTGGATGAACAAATGTATGAGGAAACAATAATTCACTTCTGTGATGGCAGCATTGATACAAAAAATTACACTAAGATCCAGGAGCATCCATGCAAGACAATATAAAAACACATGCTGCACACGTTACAAGTGTTAGATGCAAGATTGGGACAAAATAACACCTGAAACACTTTATCGCTTGGTATCATCTGTGCCAAACATCTTTTAGTTGTTGTTAGAAGGCATGAGCTTTGCAATGTTACCTTTTTTTGGAATGTGTTGCAGGAATCGATGAATATTAACAAATGAAATTAATCTAATCAGACAAAACATGAAATATTTTCTGCAATGAAATAAATTTTCTGTTTAGGTGTTTTATATTTTTATGTAACTGTTGAACAATCTATTTGCATCTACCAATTGTTAAATTGTTAGGGGAAAAAGTCAGAATAATTGTATTAAATTGTTAAGCATATGCAGTAGTTCTTATGAAACAATAGAACTTCAATAGAATAACACTAAATTGACCATTTATTGCCGTGGAGAAACTCTGCAGTGGGAAGTTTGATGGTGTGCTCCTGTTTTAGTGCTGGCTGGGGGCGAGTGGATAAACTTGGGATAACATATTGCATGTCCCTTAAGTGCTGAAAAGAGTTTTCCAGAGCAATTGTACTTTTTTCATGTCTTTTTTACAGGGCAAATCAGTATTTTGCTGAATTTCTTTCTGTGTCTGTGGTGGTCGTGGGCACCAGAGTATCATAACTCAGCACAGTGGTGGGGCAGAGAGTTGAAAGGCTTATTAGTGGGGGTATAATGTAGGGTAATTTAAGTCTAAACACAATAACACAGAGCATAATTACAGAGATCCCTAATACAGAAATAACTGTGCATAAACTGTGGAAATATAAAAAACATATTTTTGTCTTCTTACCATTGGGGCAAGAAAGACAATAATATAGACTAGTTACTGCCAGCCAGCCTAACCACGAAACACACTCTCTGCTTTTAGCGATATGCATTAAAACAACAGAAATGTGTATTTCAATAGCAAATTTAAATACATGGACTGCAATATGTTTTCCTTTTATAAGTAATATGAATGGAATAGAATTGATATTCCAATATAGATGGCAATATGAGAGCTTTGTGTACCACTGTGAGTAATGTAGGCCTAACCATGGAGATTTTCTTTTTATTTTATTTTTTTTCAAATGTGGCTGTCTGAGGTTTCATGTATAAACATGGGGAATGGCTCACTGTTTGGACTGGAAAGTACGGGTGTACCATAAAGTCTGCCACAGCTAAACACCAAATATACGCTAGATACTTTCAGACCCAGATTTTAAAAATACACATTCGTGATGAAAAATAGGCTGTTAGTCTGCTCAGAACAGACACTTTTAAAACAGGAAAACCTGAGAACTGTGGAAATTTATTCATGACTTGGTAAGCTCCATAGCAAATATCCAGATTTATCAGAAATAAAGGGCAAACACTAAAGAAAATGCAACAAAACTGAAGAGGAACAGACTGTTTCCATTGTTTGAGAGTTATTATTTCTCTCTGTTTGCTCTGGTCGCATGACTAAGAGTCACCGTGTCAAGTGTTTGCTTCCCACTTGATGCTAAAATAAAAAACTGTGAGCATATGTCACCACACTAGAACAAAACTCACCAGCAGCCTGTTAATGATTGCTACATCACATACCGCAGGTACTTGTTTAGCGATCACTCTACTCCAAACTAAAGCACCATATGGTGGCAAACAGAGTGCAAACACTTCTATATCCTGTTTACCTTACTCATGCTTTTTGCACCATTAGCTTTATATTGTATCATATGTAATGGAAAATGGAAAATGGAAAGTATACTACAAAGCAAAGCGTACATATAGGGACAACAAAAAAATATACTTAATATACACAGTCCAATTTATTATTATTATGTCCAGCACCTTGTTTCTGCACTCACTGTCCGTTTTCTCAGCTTCACTAAGCGTATAAGAGCACATTTTCATTCTATAATTACATACTGTATACCCTTTGTATCTTTTTATACTTTATTATCCTCCTTTAACCCTGTTCTTTAATGGTCAGGACCCCAAAGGACCACCATAGAGGAGGTATTATCAGACACAGCAGTGCTGCTGGAGTTTTTAAACATCTCAAACACTGTCACTGGTAGACTGAGAATAGTCCCCCAACCAGACACATCCAGTAAACAACATTCTGTGGACAGCGTCCTGTTAGCAGAATTCTCTGCATAGTGTGCACAGTATCCTGTGAGCACTGATGAAGGACAAGAGGACTACCAACACAAGCTGTGTAACAACAGATTACAGATTAGAGTCTCTAATAGAGTGGATAATGAGAGGACACAGTGTTTGAAAACTCCAGCAGCACTGCTGCAGTGCCTGATCCACCACGGACACCAAGGATAATAAAATATGATGCTGATCAACATAAAAAAAAACTATGACTGGTAAAGTGAATAACATTGATTGATTTTATTACAGAAGTGTCTACCAAGAGGTGGAATATTTGGCAACAAGTGAACAGTCATTTCTTGAAGTTTATGGGTTAAAGCAGGCAAATGATGTGTAATAAGATAAGTAGGCAGATTGTGATGGATAGATGATCTGATCCAAGCATCTCTAAAGTGGCAGGTCTTGTCAAGTGTTCTCTGTGTGAAAGTGGGCAGTATCTGTCACAGACTGAGGCAGACAGAAGGATGAGAGGATGGACGTAAATGCAGATAAATATTAATAAAAAAAAAAAACTCAATAAATACAAAAACGCAAAACCAAATAAGAAGGCAAAAGAAAACTAGACTAAGAGGCCAGACTAGGTGCAAGAAAACACTAACCTGACTAGGAGTAAACAAATAAAACAAAGCACACAAAGATACAAGAATATACTAAGGTTTTAAAGATAAACATACACTAACCAGACATGGCGCACACAGGCAAACAAAGCAAACAAAAACTCGACCAGAAACACTCAAACAAAGGGGCTTATACACACGAAGAGGGTGAGGAATACCTGGGGAAGGAATAAAGAGGGCGGGGTTAAAAACGAGACAGGAGGGATTACAGATGACAGGGTGGGGCAGGGTGAGGCAGAGAGGACCAAAACAAGGGAACGCAGGCTAAGGTGTAACAGCAGTGTTCTCAAGTCTCATGCTTTGAGCGTGTGACACACGCACCTCAGCGAGTTCACACGCTCACACGCCACAAATGGTTTTTCTCACGCTTGCCAATCCATCGGCTGTATATTATAATGTACTCTCGTTGAGCCAATCAGAATATAGATCGCTCTGTTGTTAGGCAGATCTAGTCAAAGAGGGTGGAGTTTCAGCCAGAGTGTCAGGCGCGAAGAACTGTCCAGTTTGAAAGTTCTGAAACAGCTGAAGGAGAACGTCGGCAAAGCCCCCAAACCCCCCCCCCAAACTTCAAAACTTGAGAGCAGTGTGTAAAACTTTGGCACATTCTCCTTGGGGGTCATTGATGCCCTGGTGGCCTGGTTCCATAAAATAGCTACATTAGCACAAATAGCATCAGTGCTTGCTGTGAAAAGGACTGCAAAGCGTCAGACCTCTCAGAGTGCCAACTGCTGACCAAAGAGATGGCACCAGGATGCAATATAGGAAAAAGACAGGCTGGCAGAGGCACTGTGATGCATTGGGGAATGTTGTGCTGGGAAACTTTGGGTTCTGGCATTCATGTGGATGTTACTTTAACATGTACCACCTACCTAAACATTGTTGCAGACCTTATTCAGCTGGCTGATATGCTGTACCAATGATACCGCACTGCAAAATAGGTTGAGGAACATGACAATTCATCTAATTGTACTGTCAAGGCCAAATTGTAGACTTGACCTTGACTTGGACTTTCCCAAATTTCAATTATCATCAAGAATCTGCGGCATGTGGGAGGTTTTGTACAAAAAGACAAACAGTCTGATCCAGGGAGGCCCCACCTCTCAACTTACAAAACTATGGAATTTGCTGCTGACAACTCAGTGCCAGATACCACAGAGCATCTTCAGAGGTCTTGTGGAGTCCGTGCTTTGAAATATCAGAGCAGTTGTGGTGGTACAGGGGGCACCTACACAACATCAGGCAGGTAGTTGTAATGTTATGGCTTGTAGCTCTACACAGTCAAAATGACTACTTGGAGTATTCAGATATGTAATTTTCCCTTTCGTTTCTAAAATAAATGGGTGTCCTGCGACTGTTGACTCACCATGTATTCCTATATATGTTTTAAGTTTAACACAGTCTTTAAAATCAATCAAATGGACAGTAAGTGGTCAGTTTATGACTGAGGTATGAGTAAAAGCTGATACACAGGCCAACAATCCTTGTGACTTATTCACACACTTGTGGTTTTTGTGTACTAATGTGTGCGCATTCCTCTGCTTTCCTGTAAGCGTTCTGAACTGAAGCCAGTTCACCGTGCCCAAAACACATAATAATCTCATTCATTGGTACTGGGCCACTGTAAACCCCTCCTTTCAATGCATTGGTAACTTTTTAATATGCTGTGAAATCATATGAATGTTGGCCACGGTCTGTCACACATATTATACACAGGGTTCATAAATTTGAACCAATACATTTTCATGATTTTTTTCATGGATTTTCAAGTAAAATTTTCATGACCATACAATCTTTAAAACATCAGTGCAGACATGGACAATTAAACCAAAAACCAACTGAAACTTAAAAATTGAAATTAATAATAGTAGGTCTAAAATTAATCTGACACACAATTTGTATTAATAAAATGTGTGTCACATATTGAGAGCTCCATTGTGTAAAGCTATATTTCCGAACTAACTCTGAGCTAAAGTATTTGTTAGCTCAAAATAGATTTTTCTCCATCAGTAAATGGAAACACAAAGTTTTGTACATCAATTTTCCATGACTTTTCCAAAACGTTCTGGGTATTTTTATTTTTCTAAAACTCATCCAGGCCTGGAAATTGCTATTTTCAAATTCCATGACCTTCCCAGGTTTTTCCTGACCACATGAACCCTGTATACATATTCTTACATTCTATATTAAGAGTATAAGTTATAAATGAACCCAAAACATATTTACAACTTCAGGAGGTAGTCAGAATTCATTTAAGCCACATGTTATAACAGTGTAAATGAATCCATTTCACTGACAAATACAATTTTCATTCAAGCAGATCCACTAGCTAGTGTATCTCAGGCTTTATATCAGGCTTTGAGAGTATTTTAATCTCAGTGACCCACATGAAGCATGAAGAAAATTCTGAAAATGTTTATTGGCAGCCTTCCATAACCAGAAGCATTCAGGCAAGCATTCAGCAAAATGTGCAATAAAAAGATCTGAATAGAACTGAAACATGCTGATACTACAGATCCTCACTATTCCACAGCATGGGTTTCTGCTCTGTATGAGTGAAATGTGGAAGTCACAGCAATTCCATTGTGGGTCAGAGGGTTTCTCAAAATAAAGCTACATATATACGGTAACTGCTGAGTGCGCTTCAAAGCAAACTGAGAAAAGGGGGCAAAAACCCATTTAATCAGAATTCTATGAATTCTGGGAAACATTAGATGGTAGTGCACTTTCCCAACATACAGCACACAAGCACACAGTACAAACACAGCTAAAAGGTCGCAGAAGATTTCTGTGGTCAATAATGGCAATAATGGCCTAAGAGCATTTTGTTACTGTAAGTACATCTCAGACGGAGGCAATTTGAAGGACACAGTGTTGAGTGTTATATCAGATTACAATCACATACTTCTAATTCATCTCCCAAAGAGGCTCTAAAGCACACTGGTCAGGCTATATATCTTCATATATGTGTTGCACTTGTTCCAATTTAGTTTTTAAGCACGACCAATTTAAAAAAGGCAGTCTCATATCAAGAAAGTAAACTGTAATAAAATTCATACTCCCAGAAATTAGTGTCAGATTGTTGTGCTATTTCGAAGAAAGATAAAGATTACCAGGAACAATATCAAATCAAATCAAATCAAATTTATTTTTTATAGCGTTTTTTACAACTGATGTTGTCACAAATCAGCTTTACAGAAATGCGATCACATGACAGAGAGTCAGGCAAAACATTAAACATAAAACTAGAAAAGGCAAAGTTCGTGAACGAACTTTAAGTTGGCTTGGAAAAGAGCGCTAATAACGTTGAAAAGTTAAAATGGTTGACAGAAACTTAAAAAGCTGTTTCTGTCTGAAGAGTGTGAAGAGTCGTTGCTATGCTGTTAACTTTTGGCTAAAAGCTAAATACCAAAAACGCTGTAATCTAAAAACGTTTGGTTAAACGCTTAAACCTAAAAACATTTGGTTAAACGCTGAAATCTAAAAACCTTTGGTTAATTGCTTACATCTAGAAATGTTTTGTAAGATGCTGAAATCCAAAAACTTTTGGTTAAACACTGAAATCTTAAAACGTTTGTTTAACAGCTGAAATCTAAAAACTTTTGGTTAAACGCTGAAATCTTAAAACGTTTGTTTTTATGTTGAAATCTCGAAACTTTTGGTTAAATGCTGAAATCTAAAAACTTTTGGTTAAATGTTGAAATCTAAAAAATTTTGGTTAAGTGCTGAAATCTAAAACTTTTGGTTACATGCTGAAATCTAAAAACTTTCCAGGTGGTTGCTAAGGTGTTGCTATAGTATCTGGGGTGGTTGCTGAGGTGTTGCTAGGTGGTTGCTAAGGTGTTGCTATGGTATCCAGGGTGGTTGCTAAGGAGTTGCTAGGTGGTTGCTAAGGTGTTGCTATGGTATCCAGGGTGGTTGCTAAGGTGTTGCTATGGTATCCAGGGTGGTTGCTAAGGTGTTGCTAGGCAGTTGCTAAGTGGTTGCTAGGCAGTTGCTAACGTTTTCCAAGTGGTTGCTAGGCAGTTGCTAAGTGGTTGCTAGGCAGTTGCTAACATTTTCCAGGTGGTTGCTAAGTGGTTGCTAGGTAGTTGCTAACATATTCCAGGTGGTTGCTAGGCAGCTGCTAAGTGGTTGCTAGGCAGTTGCTAACGTTTTCCAGGTGGTTGCTAAGTGGTTGCTAGGCAGTTGCTAACGTTTTTCAGGTGGTTGCTAGGCAGTTGCTAAGTGGTTGCTAGGCAGTTGCTAACGTTTTCCAGGTGGTTGCTAAGTGGTTGCTAACTGGTTGCTAGGCAGTTGCTATCATTTCTAAAGTGGTTGCTAAGTGGTTGCTAGGCAGTTGCTAACGTTTTCCTAGTGGTTGCTAAGTGGTTGCTAGGCAGTTGCTAACGTTTTCAAGGTGGTTGCTAGGCAGTTGCTAAGTTGTTGCTAGGCAGTTGCTAACGTTTTCCAGGTTGTTGCTAAGTGGTTGCTAGGCAGTTGCTAACGTATTCCAGGTGGTTGCTAGGCAGTTGCTAAGTGGTTGCTAGGCAGTTGCTAACGTTTTCCAGGTGGTTGCTCAGTGGTTGCTAGGCAGTTGCTAATGTTTTCCAGGTGTTTGCTAAGTGGTTGCTAACTGGTTGCTAGGCAGTTGCTATAATTTCTAAAGTGGTTGCTAAGTTGTTGCTAAGTGGTTGCTAGGCAGTTGCTAACGTTTTCCAGGTGGTTGCTAAGGTGTTGCTAAGTGGTTGCTAAGCAGTTAATAGGTGGTTGCTAAAACCTGGCTGGGGTGCCGGGGTGTCCAAACTTTTGACTGATAGCTGCTCCATACAGCAGCTCCTCCATACACTCACAGTACTGGAGGAGCAGGGGAGAGAAGGGGTTCCGTGCGCAGAGCTGCTCTTGTGTGAGATGGAACTCTGGGCCCCCCATTCATTTCAATGGGAAAACTTCGTACGACATTTGTACGAAAACCGTACGACGTATCGTCAAAACGTTAAAATTTTCGGAAAGAATGCGGTAAGGTCTATAGACCGTCCGATTTTTGTATTTGTATGTCAAAAATTGTGGCGGTTACGTACGTTTAAAATTTCGCCCCATTCATTCCTATGGGAAAAAAATGCGTACGTTTACGAAGTTTTTACGAAAACCGTACGATGTATCGCTTAAAAAAGCACAAGCAACCTATTCGGGTATAGGTCCTACGATACTGCAAAGTTTCGTGGTTCTACGTCAAAAGCCCTAGGAGGAGATAGTGATTAAATTTTGAGCGCGGAATAATAATAATAACTAGAAAAGGTAAAGTTCGTGAACGAACTTTAAGTTGGCTTGGAAAAGAACGCTAATAACGTTAAAAAGTTAAAATGGTTGCTAAGCTTTTTCCGTCTGAAGAGTGTGAAGAGTCATTGATTTGCTGTTAACGCTAAATGCTAAAAACGCTGAAATCTAAAAACATTTGGTTAAACGCTGAAATCTAAAAATGTTTGATTAAACGCTGAAATCTAAAAACGTTTGGTTAAACGCTGAAATCTAAAAATATTTGGTTAAACGCTGAAATCTAAAAATGTTTGATTAAACGCTGAAATCTAAAAACGTTTGATTAAACGCTGAAATCTAAAAACATTTGGTTAAACGCTGAAATCTAAAAACATTTAGTTAAACGCTGAAATCCAAAAACGTTTGATTAAACGCTGAAATCTAAAAACGTTTGGTTAAACGCTGAAATCTAAAAACGTTCGATTAAACACTGAAATCTAAAAACGTTTGGTTAAACGCTGAAATCTAAAAACATTTAGTTAAACGCTGAAATCCAAAAACGTTTGGTTAAACGCTGAAATCTAAAAACGTTTGGTTAAACGCTGAAATCTAAAAACGCTTGTTTAAATGCTGAAATCGTAAAACTTTTGGTTAAACTTTTGATTGCTAATGTGTTGCTAGGCGGTTGCTATTATTTCTGAAAAGGTTGCTAAGCTGTTGCTAGGCAATTGCTAATGTTTTACAGGTGGTTGCTAAGCTGTTGCTAACTGGTTGCTAGGCAATTGCTAACATATAACAGGTGGTTGCTAGGCAGTTGCTAAGTGGTTGCTAGGCAGTTGCTAACGTTTTCCAAGTGGTTGCTAGGCAGTTGCTTAGTGGTTGCTAGGCAGTTGCTAACGTTTTCCAGGTGGTTGCTAAGTGGTTGCTAGGCAGTTGCTAACATATTCCAGGTGGTTGCTAGGCAGTTGCTAAGTGGTTGCTAGGCAGTTGCTAACGTTTTCCAGGTGGTTGCTAAGTGGTTGCTAGGCAGTTGCTAACGTATTCCAGGTGGTTGCTAGGCAGTTGCTAAGTGGTTGCTAGGCAGTTGCTAACGTTTTCCAGGTGGTTGCTAAGTGGTTGGTAGGCAGTTGCTAACGTTTTCCAGGTGGTTGCTAAGTGGTTGCTAGGCAGTTGCTAACGTTATCCAGATGGTTGCTAGGCAGTTGCTAAGTGGTTGCTAGGCAGTTGCTAACGTTTTCCAAGTGGTTGCTAGGCAGTTGCTAAGTGGTTGCTAGGCAGTTGCTAACATTTTCCAGGTGGTTGCTAAGTGGTTGCTAGGCAGTTGCTAACATATTCTAGGTGGTTGCTAGGCAGTTGCTAAGTGGTTGCTAGGCAGTTGCTAACGTTTTCCAGGTGGTTGCTAAGTGGTTGCTAGGCAGTTGCTAACGTTTTCCAGGTGGTTGCTAGGCAGTTGCTAAGTGGTTGCTAGGCAGTTGCTAACGTTTTCCAAGTGGTTGCTAGGCAGTTGCTAAGTGGTTGCTAGGCAGTTGCTAACGTTTTCCAGGTGGTTGCTAAGTGGTTGCTAGGCAGTTGCTAACATTTTCCAGGTGGTTGCTAGGCAGTTGCTAAGTTGTTGCTAGGCAGTTACTAACGTTTTCCAGGTGGTTGCTAAGTGGTTGCTAGGCAGTTGCTAACGTATTCCAGGTGGTTGCTAGGCAGTTGCTAAGTGGTTGCTAGGCAGTTGCTAACGTTTTCCAAGTGGTTGCTAGGCAGTTGCTAAGTGGTTGCTAGGCAGTTGCTAACGTATTCCAGGTGGTTGCTAGGCAGTTGCTAAGTGGTTGCTAGGCAGTTGCTAACGTTTTCCAAGTGGTTGCTAGGCAGTTGCTAAGTGGTTGCTAGGCAGTTGCTAACGTTTTCCAGGTGGTTGCTTAGTGGTTGCTAGGCAGTTGCTAACGTTTTCCAGGTGGTTGCTAGGCAGTTGCTAAGTGGTTGCTAGGCAGTTGCTAACGTTTTCCAGGTGGTTGCTTAGTGGTTGCTAGGCAGTTGCTAACGTTTTCCAGGTGGTTGCTAGGCAGTTGCTAAGTGGTTGCTAGGCAGTTGCTACCGTTTTCCAAGTGGTTGCTAGGCAGTTGCTAAGTGGTTGCTAGGCAGTTGCTAACGTTTTCCAGGTGGTTGCTAAGTGGTTGCTAGGCAGTTGCTAACATTTTCCAGGTGGTTGCTAGGCAGTTGCTAAGTTGTTGCTAGGCAGTTGCTAACGTTTTCCAGGTGGTTGCTAAGTGGTTGCTAGGCAGTTGCTAACGTATTCCAGGTGGTTGCTAGGCAGTTGCTAAGTGGTTGCTAGGCAGTTGCTAACGTTTTCCAGGTGGTTGCTAAGTGGTTGCTAGGCAGTTGCTAACGTTTTCCAGGTGGTTGCTAAGGTGTTGCTAAGTGGTTGCTAGGCAGTTGCTAACGTTTTCCAGGTGGTTGCTAAGGTGGTTGCTAAGCAGTTATTAGGTGGTTGCTAAGCCCAGGCTGGGGTGCCGGGGTGTCCAAACTTTTGACTGATAGCTGCTCCATACAGCAGCTCCTCCATACACTCACAGTACTGGAGGAGCAGGGGAGAGAAGGGGTTCCGTGCGCAGAGCTGCTCGTGTGTGAGATGGAACTCTGGGCCCCCCATTCATTTCAATGGGAAAACTTCGTACGACATTTGTACGAAAACCGTACGACGTATCGTCGAAACGTTAAAATTTTCGGAAAGAACGTGGTAAGGTCTATAGACCGTCCGATTTTTGTATTTGTATGTCAAAAATTGTGGCGGTTACGGACGTTTAAAATTTCGCCCCATTCATTCCTATGGGAAAAAAATGCGTACGTTTACGAAGTTTTTACGAAAACCGTACGATGTATCGCTTAAAAAAGCACAAGCAACCTATTCGGGTATAGGTCCTACGATACTGCAAAGTTTCGTGGTTCTACGTCAAAAGCCCTAGGAGGAGATAGTGATTAAATTTTGAGCGCGGAATAATAATAATAATAATAATAACTAGAAAAGGTAAAGTTCGTGAACGAACTTTAAGTTGGCTTGGAAAAGAACGCTAATAACGTTAAAAAGTTAAAATGGTTGCTAAGCTTTTTCCGTCTGAAGAGTGTGAAGAGTCATTGATTTGCTGTTAACGCTAAATGCTAAAAACGCTGAAATCTAAAAACATTTGGTTAAACGCTGAAATCTAAAAACGTTTGATTAAACGCTGAAATCTAAAAACGTTTGGTTAAACGCTGAAATCTAAAAATATTTGGTTAAACGCTGAAATCTAAAAATGTTTGATTAAACGCTGAAATCTAAAAACGTTTGATTAAACGCTGAAATCTAAAAACATTTGGTTAAACGCTGAAATCTAAAAACATTTAGTTAAACGCTGAAATCCAAAAACGTTTGATTAAACGCTGAAATCTAAAAACGTTTGGTTAAACGCTGAAATCTAAAAACGTTCGATTAAACACTGAAATCTAAAAACGTTTGGTTAAACGCTGAAATCTAAAAACATTTAGTTAAACGCTGAAATCCAAAAACGTTTGGTTAAACGCTGAAATCTAAAAACGTTTGGTTAAACGCTGAAATCTAAAAACGCTTGTTTAAATGCTGAAATCGTAAAACTTTTGGTTAAACTTTTGATTGCTAATGTGTTGCTAGGCGGTTGCTATTATTTCTGAAAAGGTTGCTAAGCTGTTGCTAGGCAATTGCTAATGTTTTACAGGTGGTTGCTAAGCTGTTGCTAACTGGTTGCTAGGCAATTGCTAACATATAACAGGTGGTTGCTAGGCAGTTGCTAAGTGGTTGCTAGGCAGTTGCTAACGTTTTCCAAGTGGTTGCTAGGCAGTTGCTTAGTGGTTGCTAGGCAGTTGCTAACATTTTCCAGGTGGTTGCTAAGTGGTTGCTAGGCAGTTGCTAACGTTATCCAGATGGTTGCTAGGCAGTTGCTAAGTGGTTGCTAGGCAGTTGCTAACGTTTTCCAAGTGGTTGCTAGGCAGTTGCTAAGTGGTTGCTAGGCAGTTGCTAACATTTTCCAGGTGGTTGCTAAGTGGTTGCTAGGCAGTTGCTAACATATTCTAGGTGGTTGCTAGGCAGTTGCTAAGTGGTTGCTAGGCAGTTGCTAACGTTTTCCAGGTGGTTGCTAAGTGGTTGCTAGGCAGTTGCTAACGTTTTCCAGGTGGTTGCTAGGCAGTTGCTAAGTGGTTGCTAGGCAGTTGCTAACGTTTTCCAAGTGGTTGCTAGGCAGTTGCTAAGTGGTTGCTAGGCAGTTGCTAACGTTTTCCAGGTGGTTGCTAAGTGGTTGCTAGGCAGTTGCTAACATTTTCCAGGTGGTTGCTAGGCAGTTGCTAAGTTGTTGCTAGGCAGTTACTAACGTTTTCCAGGTGGTTGCTAAGTGGTTGCTAGGCAGTTGCTAACGTATTCCAGGTGGTTGCTAGGCAGTTGCTAAGTGGTTGCTAGGCAGTTGCTAACGTTTTCCAAGTGGTTGCTAGGCAGTTGCTAAGTGGTTGCTAGGCAGTTGCTAACGTATTCCAGGTGGTTGCTAGGCAGTTGCTAAGTGGTTGCTAGGCAGTTGCTAACGTTTTCCAAGTGGTTGCTAGGCAGTTGCTAAGTGGTTGCTAGGCAGTTGCTAACGTTTTCCAGGTGGTTGCTTAGTGGTTGCTAGGCAGTTGCTAACGTTTTCCAGGTGGTTGCTAGGCAGTTGCTAAGTGGTTGCTAGGCAGTTGCTAACGTTTTCCAGGTGGTTGCTTAGTGGTTGCTAGGCAGTTGCTAACGTTTTCCAGGTGGTTGCTAGGCAGTTGCTAAGTGGTTGCTAGGCAGTTGCTACCGTTTTCCAAGTGGTTGCTAGGCAGTTGCTAAGTGGTTGCTAGGCAGTTGCTAACGTTTTCCAGGTGGTTGCTAAGTGGTTGCTAGGCAGTTGCTAACATTTTCCAGGTGGTTGCTAGGCAGTTGCTAAGTTGTTGCTAGGCAGTTGCTAACGTTTTCCAGGTGGTTGCTAAGTGGTTGCTAGGCAGTTGCTAACGTATTCCAGGTGGTTGCTAGGCAGTTGCTAAGTGGTTGCTAGGCAGTTGCTAACGTTTTCCAGGTGGTTGCTAAGTGGTTGCTAGGCAGTTGCTAACGTTTTCCAGGTGGTTGCTAAGGTGTTGCTAAGTGGTTGCTAGGCAGTTGCTAACGTTTTCCAGGTGGTTGCTAAGGTGGTTGCTAAGCAGTTATTAGGTGGTTGCTAAGCCCAGGCTGGGGTGCCGGGGTGTCCAAACTTTTGACTGATAGCTGCTCCATACAGCAGCTCCTCCATACACTCACAGTACTGGAGGAGCAGGGGAGAGAAGGGGTTCCGTGCGCAGAGCTGCTCGTGTGTGAGATGGAACTCTGGGCCCCCCATTCATTTCAATGGGAAAACTTCGTACGACATTTGTACGAAAACCGTACGACGTATCGTCGAAACGTTAAAATTTTCGGAAAGAACGTGGTAAGGTCTATAGACCGTCCGATTTTTGTATTTGTATGTCAAAAATTGTGGCGGTTACGGACGTTTAAAATTTCGCCCCATTCATTCCTATGGGAAAAAAATGCGTACGTTTACGAAGTTTTTACGAAAACCGTACGATGTATCGCTTAAAAAAGCACAAGCAACCTATTCGGGTATAGGTCCTACGATACTGCAAAGTTTCGTGGTTCTACGTCAAAAGCCCTAGGAGGAGATAGTGATTAAATTTTGAGCGCGGAATAATAATAATAATAATAATAATAATAATAAGAAGATTACGAAGAACAAGAAGTTGGCTTTTCCAAGCCAACTTAATAATAATAAGAAGATTACGAAGAACAAGAAGTTGGCTTTTCCAAGCCAACTTAACTAGAAAAGGTAAAGTTCGTGAACGAACTTTAAGTTGGCTTGGAAAAGAACGCTAATAACGTTAAAAAGTTAAAATGGTTGCTAAGCTTTTTCCGTCTGAAGAGTGTGAAGAGTCATTGACATGCTGTTAACTTTTGGCTAAATGCTAAATGCTAAAAACGCTGAAATCTAAAAACATTTGGTTAAACGCTGAAATCTAAAAACGTTTGATTAAACGCTGAAATCTAAAAACGTTTGGTTAAACGCTGAAATCTAAAAACATTTAGTTAAACGCTGAAATCTAAAAACGTTTGATTAAACGCTGAAATCTAAAAACGTTTGGTTAAACGCTGAAATCTAAAAACGTTTGATTAAACACTGAAATCTAAAAACTCTTGTTTAAATGCTGAAATCGTAAAACTTTTGGTTAAACTTTTGATTGCTAATGTGTTGCTAGGCAGTTGCTATCATTTCTGAAAAGGTTGCTAAGCTGTTGCTAGGCAGTTGCTAATGTTTTCCAGGTGGTTGTTAAGCTATTGCTAACTGGTTGCTAGGCAATTGCTAACATATACCAGGTAGTTGCTAAGGTGTTGCTAGGTGGTTGCTAGGGTGTTGCTAGGTTGTTGCTAAGGTGTTGCTATGGTATCTGGGGTGGTTGCTAAGGTGTTTCTAGGTGGTTGCTAGGTGGTTGCTAAGGTGTTGCTATGGTATCCGGGGTGGTTGCTAAGATGTTGCTAGGTGGTTGCTAAGGTGTTGCTATGCGGTTGCTAAGGTGTTGCTATGGTATCTGGGGTGGTTTCTACGGTGTTGCTAGGGGGTTGCTAAGGTGTTGCTAGGTGGTTGCTAAGGTGTTGCTAGGTGGTTGCTAGGCAGTTGCTATCATTTCTAAAGTGGTTGCTAAGTGGTTGCTAGGCAGTTGCTAACGTTTTCCAGGTGGTTGCTAAGGTGTTGCTAAGTGGTTGCTAGGCAGTTGCTAACGTTTTCCAGGTGGTTGCTAAGGTGTTGCTAAGTGGTTGCTAGGCAGTTGCTATCGTTTCTAAAGTGGTTGCTAGGCAGTTGCTAACGTTTTCCATGTGGTTGCTAAGTGGTTGCTAGGCAGTTGCTATCATTTCTAAAGTGGTTGCTAAGTGGTTGCTAGGCAGTTGCTAACGTTTTCCTAGTGGTTGTTAAGGTGTTGCTTAGTGGTTGCTAGGCAGTTGCTATCATTTCTAAAGCGGTTGCTAGGCAGTTGCTAACGTTTTCCATGTGGTTGCTAAGTGGTTGCTAGGCAGTTGCTATCATTTCTAAAGTGGTTGCTAAGTGGTTGCTAGGCAGTTGCTAACGTTTTCCAAGTGGTTGCTAGGCAGTTGCTAAGTGGTTGCTAGGCAGTTGCTAACATTTTCCAGGTGGTTGCTAAGTGGTTGCTAGGTAGTTGCTAACATATTCCAGGTGGTTGCTAGGCAGCTGCTAAGTGGTTGCTAGGCAGTTGCTAACGTTTTCCAGGTGGTTGCTAAGTGGTTGCTAGGCAGTTGCTAACGTTTTCCAGGTGGTTGCTAGGCAGTTGCTAAGTGGTTGCTAGGCAGTTGCTAACGTTTTCCAAGTGGTTGCTAGGCAGTTGCTAAGTGGTTGCTAGGCAGTTGCTAACGTTTTCCAGGTGGTTGCTAAGTGGTTGCTAGGCAGTTGCTAACGTTTTCCAGGTGGTTGCTAGGCAGTTGCTAAGTGGTTGCTAGGCAGTTGCTAATGTTTTCCAGGTGGTTGCTCAGTGGTTGCTAGGCAGTTGCTAACGTTTTCCAGGTGGTTGCTAAGTGGTTGCTAGGCAGTTGCTAACGTATTCCAGGTGGTTGCTAGGCAGTTGCTAAGTGGTTGCTAGGCAGTTGCTAACGTTTTCCAAGTGGTTGCTAGGCAGTTGCTAAGTGGTTGCTAGGCAGTTGCTAACGTTTTCCAGGTGGTTGCTAAGTGGTTGCTAGGCAGTTGCTAACGTTTTCCAGGTGGTTGCTAGGCAGTTGCTAAGTGGTTGCTAGGCAGTTGCTAACGTTTTCCAAGTGGTTGCTAGGCAGTTGCTAAGTGGTTGCTAGGCAGTTGCTAACGTTTTCCAGGTGGTTGCTAAGGTGTTGCTAAGTGGTTGCTAGGCAGTTGCTAACGTTTTCCAGGTGGTTGCTAAGGTGTTGCTAAGTGGTTGCTAGGCAGTTGCTAACGTTTTCCAGGTGGTTGCTAAGGTGGTTGCTAAGCCCTGGTCGGGGTGCCGGGGTGTCCAAACTTTTGACTGATAGCTGCTCCATACAGCAGCTCCTCCATACACTCACAGTACTGGAGGAGCAGGGGAGAGAAGGGGTTCCGTGCGCAGAGCTGCTCGTGTGTGAGATGGAACTCTGGGCCCCCCATTCATTTCAATGGGAAAACTTCGTACGACATTTGTACGAAAACCGTACGACGTATCGTCGAAACGTTAAAATTTTCGGAAAGAACGCGGTAAGTTCTATAGACCGTCCGATTTTTGTCTTTGTATGTCAAAAATTGTTACCTACACAAACGTTCAAAGTTGTCCCCCATTCATTTCCTATGGGAAAAAAAAACGTACGTTTACGAAGTTTTTACGAAAACCGTACGATGTATCGCTTAAAAAAGCACAAGCAACCTATTCGGGTATAGGTCCTACGATACTGCAAAGTTTCGTGGTTCTACGTCAAAAGCCCTAGGAGGAGATAGTGATTAAATTTTGAGCGCGGAATAATAATAATAATAATAATAAGAAGATTACGAAGAACAAGAAGTTGGCTTTTCCAAGCCAACTTAACTAGAAAAGGCAAAGTTCGTGAACGAACTTTAAGTTGGCTTGGAAAAGAGCGCTAATAACGTTGAAAAGTTAAAATGGTTGACAGAAACTTAAAAAGCTGTTTCTGTCTGAAGAGTGTGAAGAGTCGTTGCTATGCTGTTAACTTTTGGCTAAAAGCTAAATACCAAAAACGCTGTAATCTAAAAACGTTTGGTTAAACGCTTAAATCTAAAAACATTTGGTTAAACGCTGAAATCTAAAAACCTTTGGTTAATTGCTTACATCTAGAAATGTTTTGTAAGATGCTGAAATCCAAAAACTTTTGGTTAAACACTGAAATCTTAAAACGTTTGTTTAACAGCTGAAATCTAAAAACTTTTGGTTAAACGCTGAAATCTTAAAACGTTTGTTTTTATGTTGAAATCTCGAAACTTTTGGTTAAATGCTGAAATCTAAAAACTTTTGGTTAAATGTTGAAATCTAAAAAATTTTGGTTAAGTGCTGAAATCTAAAACTTTTGGTTACATGCTGAAATCTAAAAACTTTCCAGGTGGTTGCTAAGGTCTTGCTATAGTATCTGGGGTGGTTGCTGAGGTGTTGCTAGGTGGTTGCTAAGGTGTTGCTATGGTATCCAGGGTGGTTGCTAAGGAGTTGCTAGGTGGTTGCTAAGGTGTTGCTATGGTATCCAGGGTGGTTGCTAAGGTGTTGCTATGGTATCCAGGGTGGTTGCTAAGGTGTTGCTAGGCAGTTGCTAAGTGGTTGCTAGGCAGTTGCTAACGTTTTCCAAGTGGTTGCTAGGCAGTTGCTAAGTGGTTGCTAGGCAGTTGCTAACATTTTCCAGGTGGTTGCTAAGTGGTTGCTAGGTAGTTGCTAACATATTCCAGGTGGTTGCTAGGCAGCTGCTAAGTGGTTGCTAGGCAGTTGCTAACGTTTTCCAGGTGGTTGCTAAGTGGTTGCTAGGCAGTTGCTAACGGTTTCCAGGTGGTTGCTAGGCAGTTGCTTAGTGGTTGCTAGGCAGTTGCTAACGTTTTCCAAGTGGTTGCTAGGCAGTTGCTAAGTGGTTGCTAGGCAGTTGCTAACGTTTTCCAGGTGGTTGCTAAGTGGTTGCTAACTGGTTGCTAGGCAGTTGCTATCATTTCTAAAGTGGTTGCTAAGTGGTTGCTAGGCAGTTGCTAATGTTTTCCTAGTGGTTGCTAAGTGGTTGCTAGGTAGTTGCTAACATATTCCAGGTGGTTGCTAGGCAGCTGCTAAGTGGTTGCTAGGCAGTTGCTAACGTTTTCCAGGTGGTTGCTAAGTGGTTGCTAGGCAGTTGCTAACGTTTTCCAGGTGGTTGCTAGGCAGTTGCTAAGTGGTTGCTAGGCAGTTGCTAACGTTTTCCAAGTGGTTGCTAGGCAGTTGCTAAGTGGTTGCTAGGCAGTTGCTAACGTTTTCCAGGTGGTTGCTAAGTGGTTGCTAGGCAGTTGCTAACGTTTTCCAGGTGGTTGCTAGGCAGTTGCTAAGTGGTTGCTAGGCAGTTGCTAACGTTTTCCAGGTGGTTGCTCAGTGGTTGCTAGGCAGTTGCTAACGTTTTCCAGGTGGTTGCAAAGTGGTTGCTAGGCAGTTGCTAACCTATTCCAGGTGGTTGCTAGGCAGTTGCTAAGTGGTTGCTAGGCAGTTGCTAACGTTTTCCAAGTGGTTGCTAGGCAGTTGCTAAGTGGTTGCTAGGCAGTTGCTAACGTTTTCCAGGTGGTTGCTAAGTGGTTGCTAGGCAGTTGCTAACGTTTTCCAGGTGGTTGCTAGGCAGTTGCTAAGTGGTTGCTAGGCAGTTGCTAACGTTTTCCAAGTGGTTGCTAGGCAGTTGCTAAGTGGTTGCTAGGCAGTTGCTAACGTTTTCCAGGTGGTTGCTAAGTGGTTGCTAGGCAGTTGCTAACATTTTCCAGGTGGTTGCTAGGCAGTTGCTAAGTTGTTGCTAGGCAGTTGCTAACGTTTTCCAGGTGGTTGCTAAGTGGTTGCTAGGCAGTTGCTAACGTATTCCAGGTGGTTGCTAGGCAGTTGCTAAGTGGTTGCTAGGCAGTTGCTAACGTTTTCCAGGTGGTTGCTCAGTGGTTGCTAGGCAGTTGCTAATGTTTTCCAGGTGGTTGCTAAGTGGTTGCTAGGCAGTTGCTAACGTATTCCAGGTGGTTGCTAGGCAGTTGCTAAGTGGTTGCTAGGCAGTTGCTAACGTTTTCCAAGTGGTTGCTAGGCAGTTGCTAAGTGGTTGCTAGGCAGTTGCTAACGTTTTCCAGGTGGTTGCTAAGGTGTTGCTAAGTGGTTGCTAGGCAGTTGCTAACGTTTTCCAGGTGGTTGCTAAGGTGGTTGCTAAGCAGTTATTAGGTGGTTGCTAAGCCCTGGCTGGGGTGCCGGGGTGTCCAAACTTTTGACTGATAGCTGCTCCATACAGCAGCTCCTCCATACACTCACAGTACTGGAGGAGCAGGGGAGAGAAGGGGTTCCGTGCGCAGAGCTGCTCGTGTGTGAGATGGAACTCTGGGCCCCCCATTCATTTCTATGGGAAAACTTCGTACGACATTTGTACGAAAACCGTACGACGTATCGTCGAAACGTTAAAATTTTCGGAAAGAACGCGGTAAGTTCTATAGACCGTCCGATTTTTGTCTTTGTATGTCAAAAATTGTTACCTACACAAACGTTCAAAGTTGTCCCCCATTCATTTCCTATGGGAAAAAAAAGCGTACGTTTACGAAGTTTTTACGAAAACCGTACGATGTATCGCTTAAAAAAGCACAAGCAACCTAATCGGGTATAGGTCCTACGATACTGCAAAATTTCGTGATTCTACGTCAAAAGCCCTAGGAGGAGATGCGTATAGAAATTTGAGCGCGGAATAATAATAATAACTAGAAAAGGCAAAGTTCGTGAACGAACTTTAAGTTGGCTTGGAAAAGTACGCTAATAACGTTGAAAAGTTAAAATGGTTGCTAAGTGGTTGCTAGATAGTTGTGATCATTACTAAAGTGGTTGCTAAGCGTTTCCTAGGCAGTTGCTAACGTTTTCCAGGTGGTTGCTTAGGTGTTGCTAAGCAGTTGCTAGGCAGTTGCTAACGTATTCCACACGGTTGCTAAGCAGTTGCTAACGTTTTCCAAGTGGTGGCTAAAGTATAGCTAACTGGTTGCTAGGCAGTTGCTATCATTTCTAAAGTGGTTGCTAAGCAGTTGCTAGGCAGTTGCTAACATATTCCACATGGTTGCCAAGTGGTTGCTAGGCAGTTGCTATAATTTCTAAAGTGGTTGCTAGGCAGTTGCTATAATTTCTAAAGTGGTTGCTAGGCAGTTGCTAACGTTTTCCTAGTGGTTGCTAAGGTGTTGCTAAGTGGTTGCTAGGCAGTTGCTATCATTACTAAAGTGGTTGCTAAGTGGTTGCTATGCAGTTGCTAACGTTTTCCTAGTGGTTGCTAAGGTGTTGCTAAGTGGTTGCTAGGCAGTTGCTATCGGTTCTAAAGTGGTTGCTAAGCAGTTGCTAGGCAGTTGCTAACATATTCCACATGGTTGCTAAGTGGTTGCTAGGCAGTTGCTAACATTTTCCAGGTGGTTGCTAAGATGTTGTTAAGTGGTTGCTAGGCAGTTGCTATAATTTCTAAAGTGGTTGCTAGGCAGTTTCTAACGTTTGCCTAGTGGTTGCTAAGGTGTTGCTAAGTGGTTGCTAGGCAGTTGCTATCATTACTAAAGTGGTTGCTAAGTGGTTGCAAGGCAGTTACTAACGTTTTCCTAGTGGTTGCTAAGGTGTTGCTAAGTGGTTGCTAGGCAGTTGCTAACGTTTTCCTAGTGGTTGCTAAGGTGTTGCTAAGTGGTTGCTAGGCAGTTGCTATCATTTCTAAAGTGGTTGCTAAGTGGTTGATAGGCAGTTGCTAACGTTTTCCAAGTGGTTGCTAAGGTGTAGCTAACTGGTTGCTAGGCAGTTGCTATAATTTCTAAAGTGGTTGCTAGGCAGTTGCTAACGTTTTCCTAGTGGTTGCTAAGGTGTTGCTAAGTGGTTGCTAGGCAGTTGCTATCATTACTAAAGTGGTTGCTAAGTGGTTGCTAGGCAGTTGCTATCGGTTCTAAAGTGGTTGCTAAGCAGTTGCTAGGCAGTTGCTAACATATTCCACATGGTTGCTAAGTGGTTGCTAGGCAGTTGCTATAATTTCTAAAGTGTTTGCTAGGCAGTTTCTAACGTTTCCCTAGTGGTTGCTAAGGTGTTGCTAAGTGGTTGCTAGGCAGTTGCTATCATTACTTATGTGGTTGCTAAGCAGTTGCTAACGTTTTCCTAGTGGTTGCTAAGGTGTTGCTAAGTGGTTGCTAGGCAGTTGCTATCATTACTAAAGTGGTTGCTAAGTGGTTGCAAGGCAGTTACTAACGTTTTCCTAGTGGTTGCTAAAGTGTTGCTAAGTGGTTGCTAGGCAGTTGCTAACGTTTTCCTAGTGGTTGCTAAGGTGTTGCTAAGTGGTTGCTAGGCAGTTGCTATCATTTCTAAAGTGGTTGCTAAGTGGTTGCTAGGCAGTTGCTAACGTTTTCCAAGTGGTTGCTAAGGTGTAGCTAACTGGTTGCTAGGCAGTTGCTATCATTTCTAAAGTGGTTGCTAAGTGGTTGCTAGGCAGTTGCTAACGTTTTCCAAGTGGTTGCTAAGGTGTAGCTAACTGGTTGCTAGGCAGTTGCTATCATTTTTAAAGTAGTTGCTAGGCAGTTGCCAACACATTCCACATAGTTGCTAAGTGGTTGCTAGACAGTTTGCTATCATTTCTAAAGTGGTTGCTAAGCGGTTGCTAGGCAGTTGCTAACCTTTTCCAGGTGGTTGCTAAGGTGTAGCTAACTGGTTGCTAGGCAGTTGCTAACGTATTCCACATGGTTGCTAAGTAGTTGCCAAGTGGTTGCTAGGCAGTTGCTAACGTTTTCCAGGTGGTTGCTAAGGTGTTGCTAACTGGTTGCTAGGCAGTTGCCATCATTTCTAAAGTGGTTGCTAAATGGTTGCTAGGCAGTTGCTAACATTTTCCAGGTGGTTGCTAAGGTGTAGCTAACTGGTTGCTAGGCAGCTGCTATTATTTTTAAAGTAGTTGCTAGGCAGTTGCTAACGTATTCCACATGGTTGCTAAGTGGTTGCTAGACAGTTGCTATCATTTCTAAAGTGGTTGCTAAGTGGTTGCTAGGCAGTTGCTAACGTTTTCCGGGTGGTTGCTAAGGCAGTTGCTAAGGCAGCAGCTAACTGGTTGCTAGGCAGTTGCTATCAATTTAAAGTAGTTGCTAGGCAGTTGCCAACATATTCCACATGGTTGCTAAGTGGTTGCTAGACAGTTGCTGTCATTTCTAAAGTGGTTGCTAAGCAGTTGCTAGGCAGTTGCTAACGTTTTCCAGGTGGTTGCTAACTGGTTGCTAGGCAGTTGCTAATTTATTCCACATGGTTGCTACGTGGTTGCTAGGCAGTTTCTAATATTTTCCAGGTGGTTGCTAAGGTGTTGCAAGGCAGTTGCCATCATTTCTAAAGTGGTTGCTAAGTGGTTGCTAGGCAGTTGCTAAAGTTTTCCAGGTGGTTGCTAAGGTGGTTGCTAAGCAGTTAATAGGTGGTTGCAAAGCCCTGACTGGGGTGCCGGGGTGTCCAAACTTTTGACTGATAGCTGCTCCATACAGCAGCTCCTCCATACACTCACAGTACTGGAGGAGCAGGGGAGAGAAGGGGTTCCGTGCGCAGAGCTGCTTGTGTGCGAGATGGAACTCTGGGCCCCCCATTCATTTCTATGGGGCAACTTCGTACGACATTTGTACGAAATCCGTACGACATATCGTTTCGTAAAGCATATTTTCGGAAAGAACTCACTAAGTTCTATAGACCATCCGAATTAGACCAACGAATCGTCTTCGTATCTCAAAAATTGTGACGCTCACAGCCATTCAAAATTCTTCTAGTTCATTGTCTATGGAAAAAAGGGCGTACGTTTACGAAGTTTTTACGAAAATCGTACGATGTATCGCTCCAAAAAGCACAAGCACACCCCGCGGCTATAAGTTCTACCATCGTGTGAAGTTTCGTGGTTCTAGCTCGAAAGCTCTAGGAGGAGTAGTTGTTTATAAAACGTGGCGAGAATAATAATAATAACTAGAAAAGGAAAGTTCGATAACGAACTTTAAGTTGGCTTGGAAAAGTACGTTAATAACGTTGAAAAAGTTAAAATGGTTGCTAAGATATTTCTGTCTAAAGCGTGTGAAGAGTGGTTGCTTTGCTGTTGACTTTCAGCTAAATGTTAAAGTCTAAAAAGTTTTGGCTAACATGGTGAAAAGCTAATAATTGTCTTATAAAGTAATATAAACACTTTACTTTATATATACCTATATAAAGTAAAGTGTTGCTAAGTGGTTGCTAGGTAGTTACTAGGCAGTTGCTAATGTATTCCACATCGTTGCTTAGTGTTTGCTAATTGGTTGCTAAGCAGATTCTTACATATTCCAGGTGGTTGCTAAGCTGTTGCTAACTGGTTGCTAGGCAATTGCTAATGTATTCCACATGGTTGTTAAGTGGTTGCTAGGCAGTTTCTAATATTTTCCAGGTGGTTGCTAAGTGGTTGCTAACTGGTTGCTATGCAGTTGCTAACATATTCCACATGGTTTCCAAGTGGTTGCTAAGGTGTTGATACGGTATCCGGGTTGGTTGCTAAGGTGTTGCTAGGTGGTTGCTAAGGTGTTGCTATGGTATCCAGGGTGGTTGGTAAGGTGTTGCTAGGTGGTTGCTAGGTGGTTGCTAAGGTGTTGCTATGGTATCCGGGGTGTTGCCAAGGTGTTGCTAGGTGGTTGCTAGGGTGTTGCTAGGCGGTTGCTAGGCGGTTGCTATGGTATCCGGGGTGGTTGCTAAGGTGTTGCTAGGTGGTTGCTAGGTGGTTGCTAAGGTGTTGCTATGCGGTTGCTAAGGTGTTGCTATGGTATCTGGGGTGGTTGCTAAGGTGTTGCTAGGTGGTTGCTAGGGTGTTGCTATGGTATCTGGGGTGGTTGCTAAGGTGTTGCTAGATGGTTGCTAAGGTGTTGCTATGGTATCCGGGGTGGTTGCTAAGGTGTTGCTATGGTATCCTGGGTGGTTGCTAAGGTGTTGCTAGGTGGTTGCTAGGCGGTTGCTAAGGTGTTGTTATGGCATCCGGGGTGGTTGCTAAGATGTTGCTAGGTGGTTGCTAAGGTGTTGCTATGGTATCCGGGGTGGTTGCTAAGGTGTTGCTAGGTGGTTGCTAAGGTGTTGCTAGGTGGTTGCTAAGGTGTTGCTATGGTATCTGGGGTGGTTGCTAAGGTGTTGCTAGGCGGTTGCTAAGGTGTTGCTAGGCGGTTGCTAAGGTGTTGCCAGGTGGTTGCTAAGGTGTTGCTGTGGTATCCGGGTGGTTGCTAGGTGGTTGCTTACGTGTTGCTAGGCGGTTGCTAAGGTGTTGCTATGGTATCCAGGGTGGTTGCTAAGGTGTTGCTAGGCGGTTGCTATGGTATCTGGGTTGGTTGCTAAGGTGTTGCTAGGTGGTTGCTAAGGTGTTGCTAGGTGGTTGCTAGGTGGTTGCTAAGGTGTTGCTAGATGGTTGCTAAGGTGTTGCTATGGTATCCGGGGTGGTTGCTAAGGTGTTGCTAGGTGGTTGCTAGGTGGTTGCTAAGGTGTTGCTATGTTATCCTGGGTGGTTGCTAAGGTGTTGCTAGGTGGTTGCTAGGCGGTTGCTAAGGTGTTGCTATGGTATCCGAGGTGGTTGCTAAATGGTTACTAGGCAGTTCCTAACGTATTCCACATGGTTGCTAAGTGGTTGCTAGGCACTTGCTAATGTTTTCCAGGTGGTTGCTAAGGTGTATCTAACTGGTTGCTAGGCAGTTGCTAATATTTCTGAAGTGGTTGCTAAGCAGTTGCTAGGCAGTTGTTAACGTTTTCCAGGTGGTTGCTAAGGTGTTGCTAACTGGTTGCTAGGCAGTTGCTAACGTATTCCACATGGTTGCTAAGTGGTTGCTAGGCAGTTGCTAACATATTCCAGACATAAAAAGAAAGAGAAAGCAAGACATAGAAAAGTAGAGTGAAAGAGAAGTAGAGAGAAGAGCGAGAAATAAAGAAAGAGTAAGAGAGAATAGAGAAATAGAAAAGTAGCGAGAAAGAGAAATTGAGACGTAGAGAGAGAGAGTGAGAAAGAGAGAAAGAAAGAGTGAGAAATAGAGAAGTAGAGAGTAAAAGAGAGAGTGAGAAATAGAGACGTAGAGAGAGAGTGAGAAAGAGAGTGAGAAATTCAGAAGTAGAGTGAGAAAGAGAGTGAGAAATAGAGAAGTAGAGAGCAAAAGAGAGTGAGAAATAGAGAAGTAGAGAGAGAGTGAGAAAGAGAGAAAGAGTGAGAAATAAAGAAATGTAAAGAGCAAAAGAGAGAGTGAGAAATAGAGAAGTAGAGAGAAAAAGAGAGAGTGAGAAATAGAGACGTAGAGAGAGTGAGAAATAGAGAAGTAGAGAGCAAAAGAGAGTGAGAAATAGAGAAGTAGAGAGCAAAAGAGAGAGTGAGAAATAGAGACGTAGAGAGAGTGAGAAATAGAGAAGTAGAGAGCAAAAGAGAGTGAGAAATAGAGAAGTAGAGAGAGTGAGAAAGAGAGTGTGAGAAATAGAGACGTAGAGAGAGAGTGAGAAAGAAAGAGTGAGAAATAGAGAAGTAGAGAGCAAAAGAGAGTGAGAAATAGAGAAGTAGAGAGCAAAAGAGAGTGAGAAATAGAGACGTAGAGAGAGTGAGAAAGAGAGAGTGAGAAATAGAGAAGTAGAGAGCAAAAGAGAGAGTGAGAAGTAGAGAGCAAAAGAGAGAGCGAGAAGTAGATAAGTAGAGAGCAAAAGAGAGAGTGAGAAACAGAGAAGTAGAGAGCAAAAGATAGAGTGAAAAGTAGAGAGAGAGTGAGAAAGAGAGAGTGAGAGAAGTAGAGAGAGAGTGAGAAAGAGAGAGTGAGAGAAGTAGAGAGAGAGTGAGAAAGAGAGAGTGGTTGCTAAGCAGTTAATAGGTGGTTGCAAAGCGCTGGCTGGGGTGCCCGGGGTGTCCAAACTTTTGACTGATAGCTGCTCCATACAGCAGCTCCTCCATACACTCACAGTACTGGAGGAGCAGGGGAGAGAAGGGGTTCCGTGCGCAGAGCTGCTCGTGTGTGAGATGGAACTCTGGGCCCCCCATTCATTTCTATGGGAAAACTTCGTACGACAATTGTACGAAAACCGTACGTCGTATCGCTTCACAACCTACTATTAATTTAAAGATCTTGATAAGATCTATTAGCTCGCCGAATTTGGTCTCCGTATCTCAAAAATTGTGACCGTCACGGACGTTCAAAATTCTCCCCCATTCATTCCTATGGGGAAAAAATGCGTACGTTTACGAAGTTTTTACGAAAACCGTACGATAAATCGCTCCAAAAAGCACAAGCAACGTAATTCACTATAGGTCCTACGATCCGTGAAAGTTTCGTGATTCTACGATAAAAGCTCTAGGAGGAGTAGCGTACAGAAAAAAAGGCGTAAGAATAATAATAATAATAATAAGAAGAAAACGAAGAACAATAAGTTGGCTTTTCCAAAGCCAACTTAATAATAATAATAATAACTAGAAAAGGTAAAGTTCGTGAACGAACTTTAAGTTGGCTTGGAAAAGAACGCTAATAACGTTAAAAAGTTAAAATGGTTGCTAAGCTTTTTCCGTCTGAAGAGTGTAAAGAGTCATTGACATGTTGTTAACTTTTGGCTAAACGCTAAATGCTAAAAACGCTGAAATCTAAAAACATTTGGTTAAACGCTGAAATCTAAAAACATTTGGTTAAACGCTGAAATCTAAAAACGTTTGATTAAACGCTGAAATCTAAAAACGTTTGGTTAAACGCTGAAATCTAAAAACGTTTGGTTAAACGCTGAAATCTAAAAACGCTTGTTCAAATGCTGAAACCGTAAAACTTTTGGTTAAACTTTTGATTGCTAATGTGTTGCTAGGAAGTTGCTATCATTTCTGAAAAGGTTGCTAAGCTGTTGCTAGGCAGTTGCTAATGTTTTCCAGGTGGTTGCTAAGCTGTTGCTAACTGGTTGCTAGGCAGTTGCTAATGTTTTCCAGGTGGTTGCTAAGTGGTTGCTAGGCAGTTGCTAACGTATTCCAGGTGGTTGCTAGGCAGTTGCTAAGTAGTTGCTAGGCAGTTGCTAACGTTTTCCAAGTGGTTGCTAGGCAGTTGCTAAGTGGTTGCTAGGCAGTTGCTAACGTTTTCCAGGTGGTTGCTAAGTGGTTCCTAGGCAGTTGCTAATGTTTTCCAGGTGGTTGCTAAGTGGTTGCTAGGCAGTTGCTAACATATTCCAGGTGGTTGCTAGGCAGTTGCTAAGTGGTTGCTAGGCAGTTGCTAACGTTTTCCAAATGGTTGCTAGGCAGTTGCTTAGTGGTTGCTAGGCAGTTGCTAACGTTTTCCAGGTGGTTGCTAAGTGGTTGCTAGGCAGTTACTAACATATTCCAGGTGGTTGCTAGGCAGTTGGTAGGCAGTTGCTAACGTTTTCCAGGTGGTTGCTAAGTGGTTGCTAGGCAGTTGCTAACGTTTTCCAGGTGGTTGCTAGGCAGTTGCTAAGTGGTTGCTAGGCAGTTGCTAACGTTTTCCAAGTGGTTGCTAGGCAGTTGCTAAGTGGTTGCTAGGCAGTTGCTAACATTTTCCAGGTGGTTGCTAGGTAGTTGCTAACATATTCCAGGTGGTTGCTAGGCAGCTGCTAAGTGGTTGCTAGGCAGTTGCTAACGTTTTCCAGGTGGTTGCTAAGTGGTTGCTAGGCAGTTGCTAACGTTTTCCAGGTGGTTGCTAGGCAGTTGCTAAGTGGTTGCTAGGCAGTTGCTAACGTTTTCCAAGTGGTTGCTAGGCAGTTGCTAAGTGGTTGCTAGGCAGTTGCTAACGTTTTCCAGGTGGTTGCTAAGTGGTTGCTAGGCAGTTGCTAACGTTTTCCAGGTGGTTGCTAGGCAGTTGCTAAGTTGTTGCTAGGCAGTTGCTAACGTTTTCCAGGTGGTTGCTAAGTGGTTGCTAGGCAGTTGCTAACGTATTCCAGGTGGTTGCTAGGCAGTTGCTAAGTGGTTGCTAGGCAGTTGCTAACGTTTTCCAGGTGGTTGCTAAGTGGTTGCTAGGCAGTTGCTAACGTTTTCCAGGTGGTTGCTAAGTGGTTGCTAGGCAGTTGCTAACCTATTCCAGGTGGTTGCTAGGCAGTTGCTAAGTGGTTGCTAGGCAGTTGCTAACGTTTTCCAGGTGGTTGCTAGGCAGTTGCTAAGTGGTTGCTAGGCAGTTGCTAACGTTTTCCAGGTGGTTGCTAAGTGGTTGCTAGGCAGTTGCTAACGTTTTCCAGGTGGTTGCTAGGCAGTTGCTAAGTGGTTGCTAGGCAGTTGCTAACGTTTTCCAAGTGGTTGCTAGGCAGTTGCTAAGTGGTTGCTAGGCAGTTGCTAACGTTTTCCAGGTGGTTGCTAAGTGGTTGCTAGGCAGTTGCTAACATTTTCCAGGTGGTTGCTAGGCAGTTGCTAAGTTGTTGCTAGGCAGTTGCTAACGTTTTCCAGGTGGTTGCTAAGTGGTTGCTAGGCAGTTGCTAACGTATTCCAGGTGGTTGCTAGGCAGTTGCTAAGTGGTTGCTAGGCAGTTGCTAACGTTTTCCAGGTGGTTGCTCAGTGGTTGCTAGGCAGTTGCTAACGTTTTCCAGGTGGTTGCTAAGTGGTTGCTAGGCAGTTGCTAACGTATTCCAGGTGGTTGCTAGGCAGTTGCTAAGTGGTTGCTAGGCAGTTGCTAACGTTTTCCAAGTGGTTGCTAGGCAGTTGCTAAGTGGTTGCTAGGCAGTTGCTAACGTTTTCCAGGTGGTTGCTAAGGTGTTGCTAAGTGGTTGCTAGGCAGTTGCTAACGTTTTCCAGGTGGTTGCTAAGGTGGTTGCTAAGCAGTTATTAGGTGGTTGCTAAGCCCTGGCTGGGGTGCCGGGGTGTCCAAACTTTTGACTGATAGCTGCTCCATACAGCAGCTCCTCCATACACTCACAGTACTGGAGGAGCAGGGGAGAGAAGGGGTTCCGTGCGCAGAGCTGCTCGTGTGTGAGATGGAACTCTGGGCCCCCCATTCATTTCTATGGGAAAACTTCGTACGACATTTGTACGAAAACCGTACGACGTATCGTTGAAACGTTAAAATTTTCGGAAAGAACGTGGTATGTTCTATAGACCGTCCGATTTTTGTCTTTGTATGTCAAAAATTGTTACCTACACAAACGTTCAAAGTTGTCCCCCATTCATTTCCTATGGGAAAAAAAAGCGTACGTTTACGAAGTTTTTACGAAAACCGTACGATGTATCGCTTAAAAAAGCACAAGCAACCTATTCGGGTATAGGTCCTACGATACTGCAAAATTTCGTGATTCTACGTCAAAAGCCCTAGGAGGAGATGCGTATAGAAATTTGAGCGCGGAATAATAATAATAATAATAATAAGAAGATTACGAAGAACAGTAAGTTGGCTTTTCCAAGCCAACTTAATAATAAGAAGATTACGAAGAACAGTAAGTTGGCTTTTCCAAGCCAACTTAATAAGAAGATTACGAAGAACAGTAAGTTGGCTTTTCCAAGCCAACTTAATTACATATCCTCCAGTGAGCATGGAGGCAAGGAAAAACTCCCTCAGAGCTTGAGGAGGAAGAAAACTTGGGGGGAATAAGAACTTACACAGGGGTCAAAAACACTGGTCAAACAGTTTTTAAACGAACTTTTAAAAAGACATTATACATCCACACAAGTCTAATATATTCAGGTGTATTGCAGCGTCAGTAATGAAAACAGTTAGAGTTTATGTACATTTAAATGTAATCTTTAGTGGACAATATGTACTAAACTATACGAACAGAAGTTGTGTGACTAATGGTGTCCTTTGATAGTCCATTACATACAGCTATTATATATATATATATATATATATATATATATATATATATATATATATATATATATATATATATATATATATATATATATATATATATGCTGTCCTTGATTTTCAATCAAGGATAGATCTGGCGATGCAGCTGTCCATTAAGACAGCAATAGTATGTGGATGAGCATTGTTCTGTTGAAATGACACACCAGAATATGAGTTTAGAAAAGTTAAAGACCCTGGTTGCAGGACCTTGTTAATGTAACTTTGGGCTGTCAACGTGTCTCTATTAAAAATCTGATCTGGCTTTGTACAAAATTGCGCTATACACCAAGACACTATACGCCATCTTGGTGCATCCACACACAGATTCATTGGTTGAGCTTGAGGATGCATTTGACTACCAATTAAGACAGGTCTTCACTCCTCTTAATTGGTAGCCAAATAAATCCTCAAGTTAAATATTCAATGAATATAATAAGTGAATTTTATTACAGAACAAAATAGACACAAAAGTGATTTATGTGCCTGACATTTATGTCTATAAAGACAAAACATTAATTTAATTAAAATTAAAATTTAAGTTAATAATTGCAGCTGTCTGGTCTTTACCTCATTCTGTTAGCTACAGGATGTCTTCTGACTGAAGTGTTGTTCTTTATCCTGCCTCCTCATTTTGGCCAGCATCCTTGTTTATAAAATGAAGAGAGCTGATGTGAAAGCATCTGATTTTCCACACTTTAGAGAAACTAATTTGTACAAAATGAAAAGATTCTACCATTTAAGGTCTTCCTTATCTTCCCTTTTTTCATCACACAACAATTTATGTGAACAAGAGCTGAAGCGTCGGTGGATATCTAAACAAACTTTTATGGGGTCATGACCTGAATATACTGATCTAAAACATTATGCACTTAATCTGTCAGAGAACACTAGCAAAAACGCAGAAAGAAACACAGATACTTGCACAGATGTTCTGTGCAGGTTTGACTTTACAGGAAAAAAGCTACAAAAAAACCTAAACAAAACTACTGTTGTTAAAAAAGTCCTTTTTTTTCTTGTTTGATGTGATTTATGGAAAAAAGGGAAGAACTCGAGAAGAGGAGGGAATAGATTGACTCACTTTGGTGTGACATCACATTACGGTTCTTCTTGCCATCTTTTAAAGCAGCCAGGCCATGCGGTGAGCACATTAGAGAGAGCGCAAAGGAAAGTGGCAGGACATCCGTAGGGGAAAACAGCACATCTGGATTTATTTTCATAGAGGTCCTGGCTAGAGCAAGGTACAGTATTCGCATGTCTCATAGCTTTGACAGAAAAACATGTAAATGAAAACTTTAACTTTGAGTCTGATGTTTCAGCTTTTTAGCTGTTTTAGCTTAAAAAAAGAAAAAGACTGTGAATTTAGGTTCTTAGAACAACTCTATACAAGATCTATATTTGTAAAAAGATCCATGAGTGTGCAGAACACTATGAAGATTTAACAAATCTTCACTTGATGTAAGGATTCTTTATCAATTTAAATTACAAAGAATGTATTTTTATGGAACCAAAAATCTTTAAAAATAATTAAAAGAAAGAACTAGAGAAGAACCATTTGAAGGTTTAAAAAGACTTCATTTTATATAAAGGTTCTTTACTAGTTTAAAGGTTCTTTACACCCACATTCTCTATTACAAACATTTTTCAATATGGAACTAAAAGTGGTTATTTTATAGCATTGCTTTAATAACTAATTAAAGCACATTTTGTAATTTGTAATGTTTTTTATACAAATATAAAAGTTAAATACATTAAACAGCATATATATATTAAAATCGAATGTAACCTGAGTAGATTGTTTAAACTTTATTCTCATTCTAGTGCCAATAGAACCTGAATATCAGCTGTAGCAGATTAGATGAATCCTGCTTTCCAGGAGTCAGAGTATCCTATAGCAACATAACAGAAAGAGGAAGGAATCAGAACCATCTGAACAAACAAACACGCAGTACTTTTCATACACATCAATCTGTTCAGAAAGACAGCCAACTATAATCAGTTCAAGTCATGTACAGGCAGTATAAACTGTTCTAATTAATTCCATGTGTACTGAGTTCACTGTTCTGTCTTAACTAAAACATTGTGGAACAAAATTGTAATGTTTGTGGACACCTGCTCTCAATTAATGCACTCAGCTACTTCACGACACACCCATTGCTGTCACACATGGTTCCACTGGAGAGAAGTATTTCCAATAGAATAGGACTTTCTGAAACACAGAACATACACTACGTTGCCAAAGATATTTATTCGTCTGCATTGAGTTTGTTGATGGAGCTGCTCGGCCATGAAAACCCATTCCAAAAAGATCTCTGCACTCTAAAACTGTTCTTGAGCTAATATGAAGGACGGATGAAGCTTGGAGGTCGGTAATGATTGACTCTGCAGATAGTTGGCGACCTCTGTGCACTATGCTCCTAAGTATATGATGACCCTACTCTGGTATTTTAGGTGACCTTTTAAGGACATTTTAAGGATATCACTGACAGTCAATTTTTATAATTATGCCACATTCTCGTCCCGTCCTGTCTGTCTCTGTGTTTTCCTGCCCTCCTGTTTGTTTATTTACCTTTCTCTGTCCATGTCTTCAGTGCTTCCACCTGTGTACATTTGTAGCTCCGCCCCCTCATTACCGGTTCCCAAGTGTTACCTGTTTGCTGTTCCCTCCATGTGTATTTAAGACCCATGTTTTTAGTGTTAGTTTGTTGGTTCTTGTATGTTTTACATCTGTTAGGTTGTAGAGTATTTTTTTGTTTTCAGTATTTGTGAATTCTGTAGTTTTTACAGTTACCCGGTCTGTTTATTCACCTTTTTATATGTTTATGTTGGTTTATTTCTGTTTAATACATTTACGAACTCACATTTGCATCCACTATACACGTCTCCTTGCTCATTCACAACCTAAAAGACCAGGACAAACACAGAGAATGACAGTAGAGACACAGAACAGGACGATAATGTGACAAATTAGTAGTGAAGAAATATCACGACTGACATGTTGCACAGGTGCTGCATCCTATCACAGTAATTCGCTGGAATTCACTGAGCTGCTGAGAGCAACTCATTCATTCATTACTGTCTGTAGAAACACAAAGTAGCAACACAAAAACTATTGGCACCATACTTAATTCCAGGCATAGACTAGAGGGTTATAATCCCACACTCCCCACCGCCAACTGCATTTCAGGAATGATGGCGCTCCATCCAATACAGCTAGTATAAGCGGTCTGGGGGAAGGGGGTGGGCTTACAGATAAGTATCTGAGTCTAACACTACATCAGCTCTTTTTGGTTGCAAATTAGGCAACATGGCAGATTTATATTCGCATATTTATTTTTGTGATCCAATTTTTTATTTCAACAGAGTTTACAAAAATAACAAAAGATATGTCCATTCGCTTCTTCACAACTCTATTACAGAATTAATGATTACTACTAAATAACATCAATAAAATTGATATTAACACTTAACAGTTTGGTAGTCAGTTGAGTAGCACATGCAAAAATGAGATTAAATAGGAAGGAAAGAAAAACACTACTCGAAATTACCATTAAGTTGTGTATTAAAGCCATATAACATATGTCACGTAAAATTCCTAGGTTGTCATCAATTTTAACAATTCCTTTTCAGTTTGAGACCAGGATGTAATTGTTTTCGCTTTAGCCCCATTAATCTAAGCCGTGGTACATTCCAGACAAGCAATATCAATATTGCCATATTTCTATATAACGGAAAGTATTTTAACTCTGCCATCAGTGATTAGCAGAAAGGGGTCTTTTTTGTGCTAAAAATAATTAAGCTCAAAAAAGGGGAATAATTAACTGCTCTGTTGTAAATACATGTAACTTGGCACTCATCCATTTCCTTCCTCCTGCATCCTCCTCCATAACAATTGCCTCTCCATAGACTCAATAACAGTTTCCTCTCCAGAGACAGGGTAATCAGGTTTCTCTAAAGAGCCTAGAAATTACCCGAGAACTGTTGATTAGATAAGAACTGTAAAACATGATATGATAAGGATTTCTAAAGACGCTCAAGAGAAAAGAACACTTATCACTCTTTTCATCTCTTGACAGGAAGTCCAAATGGAGCCAGAAATCACAGGAACCATACCTACATCGATTTTCCCCACCAATCACACCAATGTTAGCGAGTGCCCTGACTCTGAGGCCTGGGCCTGGCTACACACCATGCAGCCGATCTACATGTATGTGATCTGTGTGCTTGGAATCATAGGAAACGTCTTCGTCCTGCTGGTCTTTTGCCTGCATAAGAAGGCCTGCACTGTGGCTGAGATATACCTGGGGAACCTGGCTGCCGCTGACCTCCTCCTGATGTGCTGTCTGCCTTTCTGGGCGATCAACGTGGCCAACGGCTTCGACTGGCAGTTTGGCTCCGTGATGTGCCGCCTGGTCAACACAGGCATCAAAATGAACATGTACTGTAGTGTCTACTTCCTGGTGCTGGTGAGCGCGGACCGGTACATTGCGCTGGTTCACGCCATGTCTCATGGTAGAATGCGGCGACCCTGGTATGCTAAGCTCAGCTGCGTTGCTGTGTGGAGCCTAGGGGTGCTCCTCAGTATCCCAACGCTCAAGTTCAGGACTGTAGAGTACATTTCAGTTTATGACGTAACAGCATGCATACTGGCCTACCCCAGCCCTGAAGCAGAAGTAGCCTTTGACATTCTGCTCATTCTGCTGGGCTTCGTCATTCCTGTGTCCGTCATATCCTACTGCACCTGGAAAATCATAGATGCCCTACGTAAGCAGGTCATAGACAGGTTCAATGCAGTCAATACAGAAAAGAAGGCCACAGTTCTGGTGCTGGTGGTTCTACTGGCTTTCCTGATCTGCTGGGTTCCTTTTCATCTGGTGACAGTTCTGGATCTGATGGTGCGATTCAAAGCATTAGGTGGATGCACACTGCAAAGTCTCCTAGATATCTGTAACCAGATTTTCACATACTTAGCCCTAAGCAACAGTGTCCTCAATCCCATCCTGTATGTTATAGTTGGAAAGAACTTCCGAAAGAAAGTGAAGGTGCTCCTGGAGCAAATCACCCACCAAGGAACTAAACTGGGAGGTTCAACAAGATCACAGCTATCATCAACTCTAAAGACTTTCGCATGACAACCAAAAAATGTGCTATTGAGGCTAACTGAGTTTTTACAAAAGTAAAAAAAAAATGTGGGTTATAATATTCAACCTCCAATCACTCTAAAATTGGACCAGATTATTAAGGGTAATAGTAACTAGTACAGTATGTGAGACAGTAGGAACTATATGTTTGTTCCTTAGTGAACACATCTGTAGCAAGAACTGGCAATAAGCCAGTAGATGCTGGACACAACTCCATGCAAAATAGCACTGACTGTGGCAGCGATCAACCTCAGTACTAATGCCCTCTGAAACCCTTCTCCAACAAGTGACCTTCCACCTCACTCAGTACACTCCAACAACTGCAGCTGCAGGGTTTACCATGATGTTCAATACAAAATCATCAATGATAACAGGTGTTAATGAACAACAAACAATCGAAAAGACAAAAAAAAAAAGTCTTCAGCAAGATCTTCTCTCGAAAGATCTTTGTTACGCTAGTGAAAAGGAAGTATACTTAAGTGCATTAAAAGTATATTCAAATTAGGTAAAGAATATGTGCATTATAAGTGCATTTTCAATTTAATATACATTATGAAAATACGCATTATACATTTATCTCTGTATTTCCATAAAATGTGTTTTTAAGCCATGCTTTAAATTATACATTGTGTTGATAGAAAATATATATAGCGGCATTAAACACTGCTTAAAGTGCACAATTTCATGCTTTTATGTTGTCTTTAAATATAGCCTAATTACAACTCAACTATACTTAAGCTGCCATAAGTTGTTCCAAAATAGTACATTTAGTATGTATTTAAATATATATTTTAATTTAAAAAGTATGTTATTTTCCATGCTAAGTATACTTTTAAAAATATATACTTTATACACTTTTCTTTTACAAGGGTAACTTGAATCTTTATTAACTTATCCCCTGAAAAATGTAGCAGGTCAACCACTCATTTTTTATTTTACAGACACATATATGTATTTATTATTACCCTTGAAAAAAATAATATTTTTATTTCCATTCTCAAATCTGATTGGAGACTTTCAGCAGTTCACAGAAAATGACTAAGCCAGCACTGAGCAATCTAAGCAATTTGACAATCTAAAGGTTTTGTCTGTAATCACAAATTCTAAGTACTTACGTTTTGGGTCTTAAGTACTAGTGAACACAATACTTAGCATTAGAAATATTATGAGAAACTCTAGACCCTAGAATGTGCCTTTTAAATATATTGCTCAGTTCCTCAGCTGAGTGGATGTGTCTGTATAAGTTGTTGGATACTTGTATGTGGGGTTATACATGCTTGTAAATATCATTTCATTTTCATGAGGCAATTTTGTTATGAACTGCCTTCAGTTTATGTAAATGAGGATAAGAATCAGTCATGCCACATATCACAAAAATATTTAAATATGTCAATAATGCCTGTTTATCAAGGTGTTAGTCTGTTACTAGGCCTAAATTTGGTGTTTTATGAATCTGGTCCAGCATGTTCTAAAATACGGGAATTAAAATGTATATATTTATAATATGATCAAAGAGATTAAGACAATAGTTAAAAATAGTTTATTAATGGATTATTATTTCTCTGTAAATAATGTACAACTTTGTGTGTATGTAATATATGCAGCATGATATTTAATAAGTCAATTATATAATAGGGTTCAATTTGTTCTATGCTGAATGTGCTGTAATGATGCACAGGAAATACGCAGATGTCCCAAAGCATCAGTGTATTTTTCCTGTTACTATTCCTGGTTACCTGGGGCTACAAGGATAAGATTAAAGTGTAAATACTGTCAGATTATTTTACAGATACTGTCTTATGTAAGTGGTAAAATCAGACTGGTGTCTAAGGCCCTGTGTAAACAGGATCTAAAATGAAGTTTCCAGACAGCATTATTCACTCAGGGGCACTGAAACGATTTTCCAGAACTTTTAGGAAAGTACTGGGTGGGTCATGCTGCACAATCTGTCGCCGTCTTTCCAGTGGTGACACAAAGCCGGGTTCTTTTTACTGTGGCTTTAGAAAAACAGTCTCCTAAATCATGTGTTTTCCCTAAGCCTGCTGTCTGGCGAGACATGCTGTCAAAGCAGATGGTGGTAAGTTGCACACCCCCATGTGACCGCAAGTTCCGCACTTGGCAATAAACAGGACTTTACCGTTGTCTGTGGGTGGGTACTCAGAACCTGAAAACAACTTGTAATGTATTTCTTTTTCTCTTAGTAAAAGTCTTTTTCTCATAAATCACTGATCTCAGTCTTTTATTAGTAACTGGTAAAACAATAACTGTGCCTGGAAATGCCTGCAGAAATTGAGCCCCCAGGTTATGAAGTTCATATCCCAGCACTGCAGAGAGAGCTGCAGGCCAGTGCAGTTGATGCTGGTTCTAAGGTTTTAAGGAGTCAGTTTTCATGGTTTCAAAGTCCAGACATCCCACCCTGTAAAAACTCATTAAGGGAGGCACCCCTGAAATGAAACAACCCCACCCCACCAACCTAACCACTGCAATATGCAATGGCATAGAAAAGTATGTGAGACCTTTAAAATGTTATGGTTTTCTGCATAAACTTCATTTTTTCCCCCATTTTCTCCCCAATTTACTCAGCCGATTTCCCAACACACTCATTAGGACTCCCCCTATAACTAGTGATGCCCTAACACCGGGAGGGTGAAGACTACCAAATGCCTCCTCTGATACATGAAGTCAGCCACCGCCTCTTTTCAAACTGCTGCCGTTGTAGCATTACCGAATGGCATCACAGTGTGCTCAGAGGAAAGCACAGCGACTCGGTTCTGATACATCAGCTCACAGAAACCTTGTGCTGTGGACATTACTCTTTGGAATGATGTGGCAAGAGAGCGCCATCTACCCACCCAGAGAGAGCAAGGCCAATTGTGCTCTCCTTTGGGGGCTCTGGTAGCTGGAGCCATAAATATAGTGTAGTTTTTCTTTCCAGGATACATTCCTTTATGTGCATACTTAAGATGTATTAATTGTCTTTGCTCAGCATCAGTGTTGAGGGTTATAAGAACCACTAGAAGAAGTTACCACTAATTCTGCTGCTCGGTGTGGCTTTATGTTGGTTAATGTTACAAAGATTAGAATAGATGCACTAATTTTGAATTATTCTGTCAACATTTGTGAGGGTAATAATTGTTAGAATGCAAACTATGTAAAGACTACGATATTACCTGAATAAATATATTTAAGACTAAGCTTTAACTTAAGATAATCAAAAAAAATCATGTTGGTTTAACAAATAAAAATGTATGTGCATACATAATACATCATTTTTATTAAACCTAACCCTATTGTGTGCAACCAATGTACATATTTCTCATATACTGTCAATTTCAACTGTGTAGAATCAGTAAGCCAAGCACTGAATCTATTACTCCCACTGAAACTTTCCCTGAAACAATACAATATACAGCCTTCACAACTGCACGTCCTTCACTACAACACCTGAGTTCTGCAGCAAAGAACAGGCGGTACGCTAATGTAAGATGAGAAAAAAGAAAGGTCATGTGATCCGTGACTTAGCACTGAAACCCTCGTTCATCATGCCACAGGTAAACGTGGAGCATGGCACTTAGAGGTGAGCGGTTATTCCAGTGTGAAGCCAGGCAGATAAAATTGACCATCTGTTGCCACCATTTGATGTTGGTCATAGTTTATTTAAAGAGTTCCTGCAGTACATTAGCAACCACATGCTCTCTTTCGCCTCCCTCTGATAAAGAGAATGTGCTTTGCTCCTTTTCATCCTGCACTTTTGTTTTGGGCTTCATCTGGTGCACATCGCCAAGCTTAAACCATTTCTTTCCGTTCACAGCTGAATAACTTCTATAACTCGATTTTGCAGCTTCACGGAGCCTTGAGATATTCTGTCAGTTCGGTTTGACACATATATCTGTTCCCTGGAACAGCATCTGTGATGATTTTGAACACGACTGCCGGGCCATCCCTGGAGCTGTCTGACAGGGAGCTGCTGGAGTGTAACCATACAGAGGCCTGGGACTGGGTGTACTCCATTCAGCCGGCCTACATGTCTGTCATCTGCTTTCTGGGTGTGTTCAGCAATGCCTTTGTCCTGTCTGTGTTCTGCATCCAGAGAGGGCACTGTTCTGTCGCGGACATCTATCTGGGGAACCTGGCTGCTGCAGATTTGCTCATGGTCTCCTGCCTTCCCTTCTGGGTCATCACGGTCATCCACAAGTTCAACTGGTCATTCGGTGAGCCAATGTGCCAACTGGTCAGCCTTGTAATTGGTATGAATTACTACTGTAGTGTCCTGTTCCTTACGCTGGTTAGCCTGGACCGTTACCTAGTGCTGGTGAGGCCCATGTCGATGGGCAGGCGAAGAGGCGCCAAACAAGCCAAAGCCATCTGTGTAGTAATCTGGCTTGCTGGATTTTTCCTCAGCCTTCCTGCGTTGCTCTTTCGCTCAGTGCGATTTTTCCCTGAATTAGAGGCTGAGGCATGCTACCTGGAATACCCTCATGACGGTTGGAGGGTGCGCTACAACATGACGGTCAATGTGGTGGGCTTTCTGGTCCCAGTGCCCCTGGTATGCTATTGTAGTTATCACATCATCACAGCCCTCGGGGACAAACAAGTCAGGAGGTGCTCATCTGTATCAACAGAAAGAAAGGCTGCAGTCTTGGTGCTCGCTGTCCTGTTCGTTTTTGTTCTCTGCTGGCTGCCTTTTCAGATTTGTATGTTTCTGGACACCCTGTATTACTTTAACATTATCTCTGGTTGCCTCTGGATCAACGGTCTGGACATAGCAACCCAGCTGTCCACCTACCTCGGGTACAGCAACAGCTCTCTCAACCCCTTCCTGTACGTGATAGTAGGTAAACACTTCAGGCAAAGAGCTAAAGGACTTTTCGTGCAGTTTCTGAACTTTGGAAGTCAAGGAGTCTCTCCTGCTTACAAAATCTCAAAAAACTCAAGTCTCAGAAACACAGAGTCCACCAGGCTGTGAGCTGATGTTGACGGAGTTGCAGCGATTCCACAGTGCCCTCTTCTGTAAGGTGATTGTAATGACTAGTAAACTGATCCAGGCCTCTTACTGACTGTCTTTTTTTTTGCACTAAATTTTTGAATTAATTAGGAATGCAACAAATATTTGACAACTAAAATATATTACACAGAAAATGGCAAAAAAAAAAGACTTCTGGTGTCATATTGTGCTTTGTTATTGTGCCTGCTGGGATGTTAAAACAATTCAGAGTGGAATAAATAGTTTGGAAAAAGCATAACAACAGTTATTTGCTGTGTAACCGAGAGAAGAAGAGCAAAATAAAGTGTGGCTGCTATTTTCCCTCATTGGGTCTGAGTGCTTTTTATTTTATTAATAATAAAGTATTAGGCGAACCCTAATAAGCTTGGTTACACTGGTGGCAGCGGTGGGATAATAATTTGTTATGGGTTTCTGTAGTTACTACTATTTGGTGTTCTAATAATGTTGTTGGCTATATTTGTTGTGTTTATTTTGAGGTCATAGCTGTCACAGTTGCAGTTAATAAACGGGGACGTTGAAAAATGAAAGGGCGGGACATATGTAACCGAATATATAAGGAATATTGAGTTATGGAATGTGTATGTACACTGAATGTCCTGCTGGGGTAGCCGTAGGGCAGAGAGAAAAAAAAGAGAGAAGAAGAGCAAAATAAAGTGTGGCTGCTATTTTCCCTCATTGGGTCTGAGTGCGTTTTATTTTATTAATTATAAAGTATTAGGCGAACCCTAATAAGCTCGGTTACAGCTGTATGTCAAGCAACAAGAATGAAAAGTGCTATTATGTTTTGTTGGAGGGGCTTACAGCTTGATATGTCATTGTATATTTAAAAAAATAATAAACTTTTCCATTACTCTTTACACCTAGTCTTAGCTTCAAAATCTTTTTGCAATATTATTTTTTTATGGATGGAAAACACATTAATCTATAGAGCAGAAAACTCTGATCTGGTTTAAATTGTAAAACTTAAAACATGCCTTTTTCATCATCATGGAAATGAATGAGATTCCAATTTCTTCAAAAAAACAATCCCCTTTAAAAAAACTCTTTTTGACTTTTTTGCAATACTGTTGCCTGTTTTTATTTATTTAACTGTAAGAACAACTGTTTAGCCTTTTAATGGTCAAAAAAGTAATACATTATTAAAATAATATGTTCTGATTCTGTTTAAAGCAATGGTTACTATTATCATGTGCATTTATTATTGTAAAATTGCTGTTATTGTTGTTATTGCTACTGATTTACAGTATGAAAGCCTATACTGTGTAGTTTTTACACTACACCAACATGTAGACACAATTTATTGCAGCTATTTATACAGACATTACACATATGCTGCTCTGTTACGATTTTTTTTTCCAAGTGAGTTGTTGCTCTGTAAGCTTACCAATAAAAACTGAGCCTAGTCAATTTTCCTCCCTCTTCTTTTACCACCTCATTTTTAACTTCTTTTTTTACTTCTTTTCACATAAAGTAGTCCCTCCTATGATAAGATCTTCACAATGCTGTTACACTGCTAGTAATTTACTATCTTCTTTGGCTGTTTATGGAATAAAACATTCCAAAAATGCTTTGCTTTCATTAGTCTTACTGTGTGAGCTGTGATCTCACTGTGTGATGTATTTATAGCACTGTTTCAGAGACTGATCTCTATAAAGTTATCAAATGTAATCAAATCCTTGTGTAGATCCACCAAAAGCTTTTCCTGCACTTCTCATGTGTATCCTACTACGCAAGTCTCCTGCGTAATTTGATGGAGATGGTGCAAAGCCTTGACTATAAACAAGATAGCACTTGAGACTTGTAGGAGTGGAGGAATGTAGCTTTGTACACATTGCTGCTGGTCCTCCACTTCTTCTCGGCTCACTCAGATAGAGGGGGCTTTATAGGGAGTGAAATCTGGAGGACACAATACGATACGCTCTATCTTGGAGGTGTAGATTTTTGTGGATAACATTAGAAGAATTTAAAAGCTGTCCAGAGGTTCCAGAATAAAACATATTTAAGGTAAGGTAGGCACTTTTTACTTTTTGTTACTTAAGAAGAAAGATATGGCAAATACTACTGATGATTAGACTGTTGAGGATTATATTGCTGATAATAGAGCAAAGTGCATGCATACAGTATAGCGTTTTATTTTACAATGTAATATATTTAACACTATAACACTAACCAGTAAGCATTCAATTACACTTATAGTCAAAAGAATAGTTGCACCCATTAGGAATGAACTGACAGGAAAGAAACTTGATAGGTAGTCATGCCAGACTGTTGTAAACTTATTCAAAATAGCTGCAGATCATCTTCAAAGATAAGTGGAAACAACAGAATATTCTATGTGTGATGGCACCATTCACAGAATCAGTATCTGTTTGAACAGTTTGCTATCACACGTCACACATCTAGAAAACCTGGCGTAATGGAGCGGAATGCAATTTCTTACAATGCCAGATTATATTTGACCTTTATTACAGACACAAGAGCTTGCTAAAAATACACACATACTATGCTACAGTCAGACAGACTTATTTCCAATTGAAAGTGTCTGGGATGAGACTGAATGCCCTGTCTACTCTCCCCTAATACTGCAAAATCTGCAGAACTGCCTAAATATTTAAGCCATATGTGATGGATTATCGCAGGACACCATTAGGAACCTCTAGAACTCCATGCTGTGACAATCGGCATACTTCTGTATGTGTATCTTAATATACAGTATACAGTATTGTGCAAATGTTTTAGGCACCTGTGGGAATTTTAAGTAAAGAGAAAGCTTCTTATCTGGGCAGTAAGTGTTTATTAGCTCAGTAAAACACTAACATTACAATAAAGACAAACAACAAATTAACAAAAAGCAGTGCTTTAACATCTCTGTTTTCCTTAACACATCTCCTAATCTCCCCTCATCCAGGTTTAGTAGTGTTACTTCTAGTTCTCAACATATCAACACCTGATTTGGTAAATTAAATCTTACTGATGTTAAATCAGGTGAGTTGCTGATGGAACTGAACATGCACATGCTGGCTGAGGGCATTCAGGAGAAATGTGGAACTAAACTTTGTTCTCTAGCTTGGCTCAGGATACAGCTACTTACCTAAAAATGAGAAATGCTTGTTACTAGAAATGCTTGTTACAAATGCTTGTTACTATATTTTATCCTTTTATACTTTTGTAACTTTGTGTATTATACATATCTACTTTTTACTGTATTTATGTTTATTTGCATCTGTTTAAATCATATGTGGTGCTTTTTTTCAGGCAAAAACACTCTTGCTGAGGTAAATTAATTCATGTAATTTGCTTAGGTGCCTAAAACTTTTGCACAGTACTCTATAACCAAACAATTGCCCATATCAGTCTCAATTTATTATCATTTATTTATTATTATTTTCCTTCCGTATAGTTCTGACTCTTCCTTCTGGGTGGAACTATTTTTACAATAATTTATTTGTAGTTTAGTGAAAGACTCATCATCAGTGTTATGTAACAGCTTAAGAATGTGATATCAATTTTAAAAATTGATTTTATCTCTTCAAAGGATGGATCAAACAGAGCTTGTGACTGTGGCCAGTCTGACAACCCATTTGGATAATATTACAAATTCTGCATCCTCTTCATTGATGATGTTCAACTCATCTGACTGGAAATTAGTTCATGCCATCGTGCCTCCGTACATCTTTGTGCTGTGTTTGACTGGAATTCTCGGGAATGCGTTTGTTCTGTTAGTGTTCTTCCTACAGAGGACCCACTGGACTGTACCTGAGATCTACTTGGGCAACCTGGCTTTAGCTGATCTAATTCTGCTATCTAGTCTGCCATTCTGGGCCATGAACATCCTCAACTACTTCAACTGGCCTTATGGGGAGTTTCTATGTAAGGTGGTGAATGTGGCCATCGTGGTTAACATGTATGCTAGCATTTACATGCTGGTGATGGTGAACATCGACCGCTACCTTGCGCTGGTGCTGACGATGAAAGCAAGGTGGCTGAGAAGGAGACGCAATGCAAAAATCATTACCTTTTGGCTCTGGATTCTCGGAGTGGCCATGGGCATACCTACTCTAACTTACCGGACAGTGAAGACTACCCCCGAATTGCCATACCCGGCCTGCCTTATCGAATACCCTGAAGACTCCCACAGATTAGCTCACAGCCTTCAGCTGAACATACTGGGCTTTGCTCTGCCTCTTCTGGCTATAGTCTTCTGTAGCTACAATATCCTCCATGCCCTGTGGAAAAGAATGGAAAATCTGAACATGCACAACGGAAATGACCGGAAGGCCACACTGCTGGTGTGCGCCGTGACCCTGCTCTTCTTCGTTTGTTGGGGTCCGTTCCAGATCGTTACCTTCCTGGATATGCTCTGTGATCTCCACTTCTTGGACAAGAAGTGGTACCACACCTTGGACATTGCACACCAGTTTTCCACCTACTTTGCCTTTCTGAACAGCTGCTTTAACCCCCTGCTGTATGTATGCACAGGCCACTACTTCAGGAGGAAAGTCAGTGATATATACAAGAGGAGGAGAAGCTCGGTTGCATCTGTGATCACCACCCTGCAGCGTTCGGCTGTGTCAACCTACACCCAAAGGACTGATCAAATCAAACCAGTCGTACTGTAGGATCAGTTCTAGAGCATATTTTAGTGTACTATTGCTATATATGGATGTGGAAGGTTCATATTTTTGGATCTTAATGTGTATAATATTAACAGTATCCAAAACAGAAATAGTGGCCAACGAATAGCAACTTGTGTGGTTTGGACATATGCATGTGAAGGGATATTTGGGAACAATATAAACAGTTACGCGACTCTGCAGTTCACGCACTGTCTGCAGCTCATTCTTCACACTCGTCCTGTTCAGTGTCAAGCCCTTGTACATACTGTGTATTACTCAGCCCGTGTAAGCTGAGAAGGCTGAATAAATATTTTAATATGATTAAGATATTATATTAAAAAACTACTCACACAGAAGAGAAGTGTATACAAAAAAGTGTGACAGGACAGAAGTATTGGAACACACGCTTATTCCTTGTTTATTCAATGGTAAAAAAAAAATTACCTGCTTCTTTGTTAGAATAGTAACTGTTCCTACTGTCCATTAAAGGCTTTCTACTTGATTTTTGAGCATTGCTGTGAGGATGCTCATCCCAAAAGAGTTTTATGTGACACCATCGTTCCAGAGAACACAGTTTCACTGCAGAGCTCAATTCTTGGGCCTTTATACTCCTTTAGCCAGTGGCGCCAATAGGTTCATTTTTTTAGTAGATTTTTTTTTTTGAGTAATAAAGATGTGATTCTATTGGATATGCTTCTCTAAAGGCACTATATAACCTCTGTGTGTGTGCATTAACATATCTGAATTTGCTATCCATGCACCTTAAAAGTATCTGAAAGTTGATTTTTTTTAAAGGGGTGTCCACAAACATATATAAAGTAAATGTGTTTCATATTTTGGTTGTTTTTTTAATACACTTAAAAGTGTAATGACTAACAGCAAAGTAGTACAGGAGAGCTATAACCACCTGAATGGAAAATAAATCCAATAAATAAACTAGGACCTAATATGACAGTTGTAAAATATTCATTTGAGTACCCACCTGAGTAGAAGTGAAAGTGTTATCAGGAAAGTACAGATCTATTAAAAAGTACCTTACATAAACGGACCTGAGAAAATTTAATGATCGAATGATTAGACTGAAAAAGTACTTTCTATGCTCCCTATAAAAAGGTCCTCAGAGGCTAGTTTTTGGTAGAGCAGCTCTTGGTGAGAGATTGTTCACTGCTAGACATGTTTCTATGACGGGCTTGAAGATATTTTCCCTATTTGACTTCTTTAGCCAGTTGCACCAATAGGGGAATATTCCCTTGGCTACGTAAAACAAGATGGACTTTTCAACAAACTGCTCGCCACATAGGCTGACCATCAGTTAGCCACCAAATCCTTTGTTTGCGTGAATTCCAAAAGGGGTAACACTTTATAATACTGTTCCATAGTTAATAGGTAACTAAGCAGGAACTAAGCAGTAAACAAATGAATAGTGCTGCATTAACACCTAAATCTCTTCTATTAACTACCAGGGAGTACTGAATAATTACTCAGTTGATAGTACTGAACTAATGATTATAGTAGTTCACTATTAACTCCACAATAATTACTGAGACTTACATATCTCCCAGAGAACTACTTACTAATTATGTCTCCTTTATAATAACTATTCATTAATTACTGCTCAAATCAACATTAATTACTGAAAACCGTTACATCCCACCTGGGGAACTATAGATCTAAATCAGGCATATTTGAGTTAAATGCATATTAATTGAAGGCATATTTGAATTAAGCAAGTGACACCATTTGTAGTAGTGGTAACCTTAATTACCTTATTATCCTCAGTTCCTTCCAAATATTAGCAACATATAGTAAAATACTACAGTGTGTATTACTCTGCTTAACCATCAATTTTTGGAAGAAAAAAACAACATTATAACGTAATATTATTGCATAGAAGACATTGATGAAAGTTCTCCAGAAGGCATCTAAGACTCTAAGAATGACTGTAAGACTGTAATAATGTAACAATCATTGCTTTAATACTAGGTATCAGCCTTATAAAAGTGCATCTTCAGCGTTTGCAGTCTCACAGAGATTTATTAACTGCGCATTATTAGGGTAATTACGGTAATTTCACAGCGGACCCAGTTCTCCTGGTCCTTTGTGTAAATTCTCTGCTGTGCTGCTGCTGCTGCTGCTGCTGCTGGAGGAGGATTAAGAGAGACTCTGCTGCTTTCATATTTCTGTATTTGATTGAAAATAAACTAGTAATCAAGATATTGAGATCTTTTCCAGCTTATTTTACCCCCGGATCAGAAGAGGACTCTTTGTGGGTTGTTAACCAGCTTTAGGATGTGTGTTAGCTAGCTAAGTTAGCTAAGTTGTGTGTGTAGTTAGCGTTAGCCAGCTAAGTTACCTAGGTTATGTGTGTGTTAGTTAACTGGCTAAGTTAACTAGGTTATGTGTGTGTTAGTTAACTGGCTAAGTTAACTAGGTTATGTGTGTGTTAGTTAACTGGCTAAGTTAGCTAGGTTATGTGTGTGTTAGTTAACTGGCTAAGTTAACTAGGTTATGTGTGTGTTAGTTAGCTAGTTTAAATGTGTGTTAGTTAGCTAGGTTATGTGTGTTCGTTTGCTAGCTAAGTTAACTTTTATGTGTGGGTTAGTTAGCTAGGTTATGTGTGTGTTAGTTAACTGGCTAAGTTAGCTAGGTTATGTGTGTTAGTTTGCTAGCTAAGTTAACTTTTATGTGTGGGTTAGTTAGCTAGGTTATGTGGGTTAGTTAACTGGCTAAGTTAACTAGGTTATGTGTGTGTTAGTCAGCTAGTTTAAATGTGTGTTAGTTAGCTAGGTTATGTGTGTTCGTTTGCTAGCTAAGTTAACTTTTATGTGTGGGTTAGTTAGCTTGGTTATATGTGTGTTAGCAAGTTAAATGCGTGTGTGTTAGTTAGCTAGGTTAAATGTGTGTTAGTTAGCAAGCTAAGTTAGCTAGGGGAAATGTGTGTGTTTTAGCTAGGTTAATCGTGTTAGCTAGTTTAAATGTGTGTGTTAGTTAACTAGGTTAAATGTGTGTGTGTGTTAGTTAGCTAGGTTAAATGTGTGTTATTAGTATTATTATTATTATTATTATTATTATTATTATTAATGTATATTTCCCTTTACAATACTGTGACATGTTCTGCAGTAACTCCTAAAGAAGAACACAGTAACTCCTCAGTAATTAGTAATTAGTTAACATGTTTCTCACTTTATAATACTGTGGTATGATTAGTAATGGGTTACCATGTGGTGCTGTTAACTCCCGAAAAAAGAAGACAGGGACCCCTTATTAATTATCTATGAAGAACACAGGGAAGCCTAGTCCGTTATCTAACACAAATATTTATTCATTTAAACATGATTCCCCCAGAATAAGGATGTAGGACACAGCCTACAGTAAAGCTGTATGTGAGCCATCACTTCTACTGAGCACATGTCCAGGAGGACTGAAGAAGAGCACAGGTTTAGAATAAACACCTGTAACCCACTGACAGAACATTACAAAAATGGGGGTTAAGCAGACTACTGCACATTTCAGTGTGTCTAACATTTGGAAGATATTGAGCATACTAAGGTAAGTAAGGTTAATATATGATAAGTGGTGTCACTGACTTTAATATCACCACTGATAGAATAACCTGCAGCAGCAGATAAACACACTGATAGAGGCTAGCGGTCCGGCGCTGTGGAATTACCGTAATTACCCTAATAATGGGCACTAAAAGTCTGTGAGACTGCAAGGCTGAAGATGAACGTTTATAAGGTTGGTGCTGAAAATTAAAGCAGTGACCGTTAAAACAAAATTGAGTATAGTCAGTCTTAGAGTCTTCTGGAGAACATAAATAATGTCTACTATGTAATAATATTACGTTATTTTTGTATTATTTTTTTCTTTTAAAAATGTGGTTTAAGCAGATTACGACACACTGTAGTATTTTACTATATGTTGCTAATATTTGGAAGATAATGATGATAATAAGGTAATTAAGGTTACTGCTACTACAAATGGTGTCACTCAAATATGCCTTTAATATCACCACTGATAGAATAATTGTTTGTGTAGACTGATTTAGATCCATAGTTCCCCAGGTGGCATGTAAGGGTTTTCAGTAGTTGATTTGAGCAGTAATTTATAAGTAGTTATTATAAAGAAGACATCATTAGTAAGTAGTTCTCTGGGAGATATGTAAGTCTCAGTAATTATTGTGAAGTTAATAGTGAACTACTATAATCATTAGTTCAGTACTATCTACTGAGTAATTATTCAGTACTCCCTGGTAGTTAATAGAAGAGATTTAGGTGTTAATGCAGCAATATTAATTAGTTACTGCTTAGTTACTGCTTAGTTACCTATTAACTATGAAACAGTATTATAAAGTGTTACCCCAAAAGGGCATTTTTTAGCATTGAACATTTAGGTGACCAGCTAGGATGCCAGCTTTGATAACCTACGAGTGTACACAATCTATTTGTGGCCAAATGTGTGGCTGTACCTAGGCTAGAGAAGGCCCAACAGGGTACTAGAGCTTGATATTGTAATCACTTACATTCATAATCACTATATTCACACAGATAAAGTTTCATTCCATTCATTTTCATTCCAAAAACTCTCTCTTGGTGCCTTCTTTTTTTTTTGTCAATTATTTTTTTTTGTATATTGTTACTGACCACATTTAATGTGTTTTAAGGGAGTGTTGAAAAATGTTAACATTAACACTTAACACTTGTGTATTTGTTGTTTTGAAATGTTAAGAAGCAATATAGTTTATTTTATCTGCTATTTCTGTAATAAGAAATCAAGTGTCATAACTCAATAAATGCATTCATATAACCAGCATGTAAACTCTGTTTGTTTTAAGAATTGTTAAGAATTTATAATATTCATGGACTAGTTGTCTAGTGTTGCCATGCCGTATGATGTTTTTTCTATAAACAGCATTTGTGAATATCTTTTCTTTAAGGGCCCCATACGAAATACATAGCCAGAATGTGTCTGCATTTAGTCTTTACTTTCTCAGTAATAGATTACATTAATGATCCCTCTGATGGAGCAGCATGCTCTGGTTGTCCCACATACTTTATCAGAGATACAGTAAGTCTCATCAGTGACAAAAAACAGTCACATGTGGATAGATGTTTTTTCTAGGCTGAGCGGTGAGGCAGCTACACATAAATAAACTCACAGGGGCTATAAGGCTGAGATTAAACAGGCCTTAACACGGGATTAGTCACCTGATTTTGTGAAGAAGTCATGGAACTACTGAGAAGATGCTAGGGAGCACTAAGGCACCAATATTTAAGCTTCAAACTAATACTTTTTTAGTATTTTTTAATATTACGCAATATTAGGATTAACATGCATCTCCATTATCAGGACAAGTCCTGTTTATGGAATGTGAAAAATGCTTCTGGACCGGATTTCTAAATTGTTTAAAAAGTCCAGGATTTCACATTGACTTCACGTCAGCATTGATTTCAGCATTCATTTTGGCACACATTCACTGCCTCACACAGTCCTGGGCTGCAGCCAAAGTAGTCTGCATTTCTTGGCCACTACCTCACAGATGGATTTTCCAAAGTAAAGGACCATTCTTTTACAGCCAAAACAAGCTTAATAGGTTTACCATACATATTCATTTTTTTGTCATGGCACACATGTTTAAATTCAACAAAGCTTCCTAATACATCTATACAACAACATTTCTGCATGATCCTTAATGTGATGTTATAGAATAAAAAAATATTTTTGCTTGTCCATGATTAATCGCGCTTTCTTATTAAGACTTTTATAGCTTTTAATAGTAGATATTAAAATCCAAATAAAATAATGAATGTAACATTAGCTAAATGGAATTATACATCATTTAGTGTTGTCAATCGTTTTAAAAAAAATGCAAATTAAATGCTAGTATTTTTCCTCAATTTTTAGGAAGTAGATAGAAATAATAGTGAAGTGTGGTATATTAAGAAAACATAATATTTTTATTATTTTATTATAATATCTCAGAGTAGTTTTAATGCTTTTAAATGAGAATACTTTAAAATGATAAAAAGGAGCTTTAGCATCAAACATATGCAGCTGTGTTTGTGTGTGTGTGTGTGTGTGTGTGTGTGTAAGAGAGAGAGAGAAAGAGAGAAAAGCAGGATGTGGGTAGTGTTTGCAGAAATAGATTTAGAGATTAAATTCATATTTCAGTATAAATAAATAGCTTTTTACAATCTGAACTTAACTGTAGCAACACTGTGTTTACATTGCTAAATAAACCTGCTAATATGTCACCATGCACTAAAAAGTGCAAATTTTGATACACTGTTTGCCAAACTTGATAAAAATAATTATATTAAATCCATTTCTTTCAAGAGTGAACGAGACTATCTATAATAAATTCAACCTTGGTAATTCTATAAACTCAGCTGACTGCAGATACAGGATAAACATTCTTTAGCATCTGTGCTAAGCTAAGCTAATGATTACTGCTATTTATCTCTCTTACCTTTTTTTTCTTTTTTTAGAACTATGCTTATATAAAACAAACCCCAACAGACATTTTAGCAAACTACTTAAAACTATATCACTTCATTTAACTAGGTATCTGTATATTTACCTTAGCAAGGCTTTGCTACCCGAGTCCAGACAGACATTTTCTGTGACCAAAACAGTCACCGCTGGTTTTATCAACTGTCTCTCAAATAAAATACAAATGATTCTAATACTAAAATATAAATAAATTATACAGCCCACCTTTATATTTGTATGTGTTTCAAGCTTGTCACACAAAGTATAATCAATAAGATGAGCACATATTTCTCTATACACATACACATCCTCAGCTCTAATGACCAAAAAGGGGCTATGAAAATTTTTCAACAAAGAAAATGGTCTTGCTTATCTTGCTCCCATATTTTCTAGTCAATGCCAGTTTAGATGGTAAATTAAGATATACATTTTTTCAAGGCTGTAATATATGTATAATTTCAATCCTTTAGTTTTATTAACATTTTATGCGATTGAATCAGTTTTCTTTAATGTAAACAATAAAGGTTACAAGAAATAAGAAAACATACAGCTTTTCAGTGTTTTAATACCTTTTATCAATAACATAGAAGACATGTTTCAGTCTTTTGTGTGAAAAGTAAACATTTGTTCATTCTTTGGGTTTCTGGGATGTGTCCTGTGGACAGAGAGGTGATTTCTTAAGTCTTTCATTAACCCAGCTTAGCTGGATTGTGTATTCTGGTATTAAATCCTTTTTAAACATTTGAAGTACAGCAGACATTCAATTGACAATGACAATGAAAATGACAATTGAAAAGATTTTTTGTTCCTTGACTTTCCAAACTGTTCCCACTCTTTCAAATTTCTCCCAGACTTAGAGTAGGCTACTATGTTATGGCAGATTGTCAGTAAAATATTAAGTATCAAAAATAGTCAATTGTTAAGCTTTTTTTTCAGTAAAATACTTATTTAAAGAAGAGATGTCCTAGTCTTGTTTTTTAGCCACCAATATGATCCAAATATATTATCCTAGCTTTTAATGGCACAGAATGGACAAAAGAGGGCGCTCTGCTACAACAAAGAAAAGATAAGATAAGATAAGATAAGATAAGATAAGATAAGATAAGATAAGATAAGATAAGATAAGATAAGACTTTGTTGTCCATTAAATTTACATTAAATAGAAACTTGTCTTTAACAGTCTGATAGATAAATACACACAATAACATAACAATACATAAAAAAGCGTATACACTATGTATGAAGGTTAGTTTTAAGGTCATATTTCAAATCAGTATAAACCACATTTGAAAGAATTCTGCATGGCTGAGGCTGAGTCTCAGGCAATGCTGCCACACATCAGCAGCCAAGCATAAGCTGATTGTTCATGTTATCTGGGTACACATTATGTGGCTATAAAGAAAGTGTCTGCATGCTTTTTATATCCATGCTGGACAGAACCTGTCTAAAAGTGATATCAAAAATAGACCCGCTACAAAGCAAGAGGAAGTACTATATTTCTATGACAGTTTGTCACAAATAAAACAGTATTTTGCATAAAATTATACACCTCGGATCAACTTTTACCCAGGAAAAGAAATGTGCACACTACCCATAATAATTTATTTGTTTGCATGTGCTGAATTTACATAGCACAGCAACACCTACACACTGCACGAAACCTCACCAACAACACCAACGCTGGAACAGTTCATTCACCACTTGCACGAAGGCAGCATGACCTTAAACAGCTCAATGAACGAGACTTTGTGTACATTTAATGACACTGTGGATGCCAGTATGTATCCTACTGCCTACTCTCTGTTTTTCATCCTTGGACTTCCAGGTAACTGCCTATCCTTGTACGTTGCTTGGATTCTAATGCGTAGAGGGAACAGCCTGGCTGTGTATTTGGTGAACCTGTCCGTGTCTGACCTGCTCTACACCATCAGCCTGCCTGTATGGATCATACTCGCACAGAAGCAGCCAGTGGATGACACCCTCTGCAGCCTCATCGACGTGATCATGTTCAACAGCTTCTATGTGGGTTCGGGCCTGCTGTGCTGTATCTCTATGGACCGGTACCTTGCTGTGGTCTTCCCTCTGTACTTTAATTCAGTGCATAAGGTGCGCACCGCTGCACTGGTGAGCCTGTTAGTATGGATGATGGAGATTTCTTTGCAAGTTGGGCTCCTGGTGTACACAGGGGACCTGCAGAATTTCTCAGCTGCACGCCTGTGTGCCATCAGCGAATCCATGAGCAGAAAGCAGGCCCACGTGGCTATAATCCGAGTGGTGCTGGGATTTCTCATACCTGTGCTCTTGATGGCTTTCTGCTTCCAGCAGATCATCATGTCTCTCCGAGCAAGCACTTCCACATTGGCCAGCGAGCGCAGGAAGATCCGCAACCTGCTGCTGCTTCTCCTACTCGTCTACCTGGTGTCCTTCGCCCCCTTTCAGATCGTCATGTTCCTACGAGGCCTGTTGGAGCCTGACAGCTGCAGCGCTGCCAGACGTCTGAGAGACTACTATATGGTGTTTGTTGCGACTACGACAATTAACAGTGTGGCAGATCCAGTTGTTTACTGCTTGTTGAGTGAGAGTGCAAAGACAGAGCTTAAAAGGGTGTTCAATAAGTGTGAGAATAAATTCAGCAGATTCAGTTTTCTAAAGAAGTCTGCACCAACTTCAACTACAGTTTAACAGCACGTTCAGCTGTGTATGTGTGTGTGCGTGTGTTTCAACAACAGTACTTGTGTCTTATTTTAAGATTACATATTGACTGCCATCTTCTTTATCCTGTTTTGAAACCTCTTGCTCATTATCTGACCTGGGTTATGACAAACTCATTCATTGTGTACAGTAAAATTGTACAACTTACTTGCAAACCGCACACAGTCTTTTCAACTCATGCTTTTCTTTATTAATATGTATTTTAAACATAATTTAAGAAAACATGTGAGAACATGTATGTACAAATTGTGTATTAGAAACTATTAAACTATTAAATATAAGTATGTGTAAACTTCAAGTCACAATTTTAAATACTATGCGTTCTATACTTTATTTGATTTGAATATAACTTTTTAACAAAGTAAGGGGAGATTGCTGACTGGAGCACCAGAATGTGGAGAGAAACTGAGGAATGCTCAGATTTGGAGTGTGCTAGCATGCATTAAGGATCAAATTGTTTTCTTCGCATTGTTTTCTTCACTTCTGATTATTCTGGAGGAGACTTCTATATAGATGGCAAGGAAGCCAGTACCCTCTCTCTGATAATAGTCAGATAGGGGAGATTTCATAGAGTTAAAAGAGCAAGACTAGAGGTGAGGGGTTTAAAGACTACAGGCTGTATTTATAGGATGACAGATTCAGAGAAAGCTTTCTCCTTCCAAAATGTTGTTATTTTCACACCATCACTAAACAGCAATTACATGTAATATTATGTTTTCATATTAAATAAAAGTGTATAAAATAGGTGCATTGGTGATTACACTGTAAATCCAATATGTGTCAGAACTTAAACAAATTAAGCCTGTATTACAAAAAATATATATATTTTCTATCTATTTTGTGTTAAGTGAACATTTTGGCCATATACATATTCAAATAGAGATATTTGAGATGAATCAACTTATAAATACTGAGTTTAGTCTGTTGCCATTGGCTTCTGGCCCCATCTAATTGCATACTGGCTGTGTCCCCCATTTTCGTGATTCCCCTTGGGCTACCTTAGCTACACTTGTAGCTCATATATTATGATCAACTGCTTGGCCTCTGTTTTGTTTGCTGTGAAAAAAGAAAATGAACAAAGATCTGAGCTGCTGCAGTAACTATGTGTTGGCTGTGCTATCAATACTGTTAATGCTATATTTTCTTTCTTCATCTATTTTTCTATAGGTATTTTGAAAATCTGTTAAGTGAAATCAAAGAGAAGAATAAATATAAATCTACAAATTTTATACACCTGACCATCACATTCAAAATTGAATTATTATAGAAAGCAATTGATATAACAAAAAAATTCTGGTTAAGCTGGTGGGAATTGTATAAATTGTGTAATACTTAAAACCAAAGAAGTAGTATATAGTACTTGAGAATTTCATAAATAAAACAGTTCAGTATTATAAAGTATGTAAAGTTTTAGATTAAAAACTGTAAGATATATATTTATTCATGTAAGCCATGTGTCTCAAACGTAGAAGGAAACACTCGTATGAAATATTAATAGTGGGGCAGATGGAGATCCAAATTTAGATATAAGGAAATAGCCTTACGGTTTCCTCCTTCAGCCGCAGCTTGTGTATAAAATTTGATCCATGTCTGCCAAACCCTTTTCATTTTGTATTGATGTTTCCTTATTCTCAAGATAATTATATACTTATATACAGTCATATATCTAATCCATTTTCTTCTTCTTTATTTTATTATTATTTAATGAAAAACTTAAGGTCTTGGTCCTCTCTGTCTTGACCTTGACTTGACTTCAAATAGCTGCTGTACTAATGTCTCGCCTTAATCACACACAATTTGTTACTGAAGGTAAACTGTTGGATGCTGAATTGATTTACAGCCCTAGGCTACACTAAATATCCTGACACAGCCAAAAAAAGCAAACACTCAACTCAGTTTATAATCTGTTACCATAGAAATGCTATATTATTATTACATTATAATGCCATTTATTTACTACATTGTATATTCATATTAAAGATGTGAAATCTAATAAGGCACTCATATGAAATTGGTTTTGACTGGTACTGTATAAATGAGAACAGATGCAGGACTGGATTTTCATTATAAGTCATGTTAGGAATTCTGTAAACTGCTGTTTTATGTTAGTGTTATCCTCTGACGTCCCAAAAAAACAAAACACTGTCATGGCTACAAAGTCATTTTCAATGAACATCATCATACACCCCAACACATTACTTCAGAATGGCAGCCAGACAAGTGTTGCACTGCTGACCACAACCAGTGGTAATAACCAAATATGTTTCATCCACTGACGTGTTAAACACACAACAGTTCTTCTTCCTCTAACTTTCTTGGGTTTAAGGCACTGAAGGTGAACTGATGGATCCCAAATTGATTTACAGCCAAAAGTAACACAAAATGTCCTGACGCACCCACGAAAAAGCAAACACTCAACTCAGTTCATAACTCAGTGTTTCCATAGACAAGCTGGCTGACTTCACCGTTGTTTAAAGAGTGTCATCTGTCATCGTCAGACTTCTAAATATAAATATGAACAGACAGGAAATTACACTTTAGAGAAAGAAACAAACACTACAAATGTCAGGTCCATTGTTACAGTACATGTGACAGGCACTATTGATGTTTTGTTTCTCCACAGATTACAAACGACTTTCAGAGCTTAGATTCTCTGCCCGAACCCGACCCGAGGTAAGTGGCCTGACTTGGCAGGGTCGTGTCAGGCTTTGTTTTTTAATGCTATTTTTATTTTATTTAAGCTATGGCGTGATACTCACAATAAAGTAAAGTAACAAATTAAACTGTGTTTAAAATAAATGTTACACAAGTTAAAATGTTATAATCACGCAACTTATGGCTGAAAATATTGTTTGGTCAGAAAGTGTTTTATGTTTTTAGACATTATTAATTATATTAGAGTAGATGGGGAGATCCGTTCTTAATAAACATTTTTCTTAAATTATAGGTCTATGCTTCTTCAGTGTTGCAATGTTAATTAACATAATTCTGAACAGACTTTGCTCATTTAAACAGCCTGAAATGATTTTTAAAAGCTCAGTTTTAACTCTCTGCTTACAAAAAAATGTCTCATTTAAATCGGGCTCGTGCTCACAAAGACAGTTAATTGGACGGGTCAGGTTGGGCTCTTGCACCGGTTCGGGCCGGGTCGGGCCGGATATTTTGGCCCGATCTAAGTTCTAATGAAATTCCATTGTTTTAGTTTGAGCTGAATATTTTAGAGTTACTTTTACATACATTTAATATATGGACAAAATAAATCAAGAATTTTAGAACTTACTCTACTCTCCAAGAAATTCAATGTATTCAGTGACAAGTGCATTAGTGAGGTCAGGATATTGGATAAGAACCACCTCACCTCATCATTCCCAACTCAAGTCAACTCAAGTCAAGAGGCTTTTCAACTCATCTTAAAAGTACTTTATGGAGCAACTCATAATTACAGTGAACACAATTACACTGCTCCACAGTTCTACGCTAAAGGGGTTTATGCCCCTCTAGTCTATGCCTATCATTAGATATTGTGCCAATCAGTTTATGTTTATCTGCTAAAGAGATTTCTATTCTATTGGCAATGCTTTTTATTATACTACAATACTAAAGGAACAAGACAGGCTGTGTGTTTATTTGCTGTGAAAAGGTCATTTTGTACAACACTTGCATTGTTATCCATTTTGCAGCAAATTTGCATACACTGTTTAGGTGTGTGCATCACTGAAAGTAAGTTTGCATGAGTCTGGCGCCTGTTTCGTTGTTCTGTTTAATGTCAGACCTGTAGTCAGAGTTTGTGGTTGTGTTTAGTATTGAGAAATTCATACTCAGGTGATATCTGTTTTATAATCAGCGGAGCCCCTGCCAGTTTATTTGATTATTTGTTTGTAGCAAACATTATAACGTCTTTTTGTTTGACCTCATATTTACATTATTTTCCATGACACAGAGGTGAGAAGTCATCCTTAGTTACTTTGTGTAAAAAAGTCCAGCACAATGGTGGAACTAAAGAAATAAATTTTACGATCACAGATATAATTAACATACAAAATACCTAGGATCCAATTGTAGACCATAGTCAAGGTAGGGAAAGTCCTTAGTGTGTCTGTCCTATGAAGACAAGGCTACTTACTGGTCACACATATGGAACAGTCAAACAAGGCCATGTAGTGCCATTACCAGAAAGTTCCTGCTCTCTCAGTGGGTACGTGGTGCTCATCATTCCTACCATAATGTTGGTCAACACAGGCATCTGCTAGTTTTCGTGTATAAGAGCTGGGGTGCAGAGCTTTCCTCAGTGTCAGTTCGAAAACAGTGGTATCAGAGGAGGCATGTGCTAGTCTTCCCCAGAGCTCCCCAGAGCTCAAGAGCTGAAAAACACAGCCCACTTTAGCTGCAGCACATAGGCTTTGGGCAGCAGCTAATAAGTATAGTGTAATATGCTCACTTCCTCTGAAAAACACTTCCGGTTGATCACATTCAGGACAAACAGACTAAAAACCAAAGAGACACATAACCCCCAAAGACAAAAAAGACACATAACCCCCCCCCCCCCCCCCCACTCACAACTGGACTTTTAAAAGCACCCTGCATACTTTCTACATGTTTATTATTGTGTAAATTTGTGTATCCTAGTTTTTTCTTTCATTCTTTAATTCTTGTTATTTATTGTATGTCTTAAGCACATTGGGATTGCTGCTCAATTCCGTTGTATCTTATCTTATCTTATCTTATCTTATCAAATCTCATCCTATTAGTACATAATTAAGTATGATAGTACATTATGTAATATCGGATTAATGATAGCTTCATGATCAACGAACAGTTGATTTTTACTTAAAAAACTGTGTTATAAATGCAGTAAAAACATGTGTATAACACTGTATAACTTACAACACTCCCTTCCGAGGAAAACAAGCTCTGTCAATTGCTAAAGACACTAAATTTAAAACCTTCACTCAAATATTCATACATCTGCTCTAATCAGAACATCCTTAACCAGAAAATAGTCTCGGTTATGAAGCTCTGGTGAAGTGGACATTTGTGATTGCAGCCATTTTTGACTCAGTGATCTGCTAAAAGTTTGTATTTAAAACTGTTATTAACATTTTGCTTTATTTTTAGTTTTTATCAATCACTTTTATGGTTGTGCAGTTTTTGAGATACTAACACTTTTAGAATGAGTGTTGTTGTCTGATTGTGTAAGGTGTGTTTTAAACAGCTATTGCACAAGTACACATCTACTGTATTTTGACTCCACCAATATACAGTGTTTTGGATATGCTATCTTAAAGCAATCCTCACCGAGACCCTCGCTCATTTATTTGTTGTTGTATTAATCCACAGCTATACTGACACGCCTTTTCACAGACAGTTTGTCATTTTTGAAACTATTGTTTCTCCCATTTACTCTCAGCAATCACTTGAAATACAACATAGCAACCCCATTTGTAGCCAACCTCCTTCCAAACTTATCACCTAGAAACATTGTAGCAACCAACACATCACCTTAGAAACCACCTAGTAACAACCAAATGCTATTTTTTAGCAACACCTTAGCTTCCACCAGGATACCATAACAACCACCCTGGTAGCTACAGTATCATAACTACAATATAATCTAATTTATTTTCTACATTGTAGATTAATATTAAAGGCATGAAAACTATTAAGGCAACCATATGGAATTAGTTTTAACTGGTTATTTATAAGTGAGAACAGATGCAGGGCTGGATATTATAAGAATATTAAAAACTGCCATTTTATGTTAGTGTTATCCTCTGATGACCCAAAACCAAAAAAATGTCATGGCTACAAAGTCATTCTCAATGAACATCATCGTATTCCCCAACCAATTACTACCATTTCTCATTCTGAATGGCAGCCAGAAATGTGTTGCACTGCTGAACAAAAATATTTCACCCACTGGCGTGTTAAACACACAGTAGTTCTTCTTCCTCAAACCCTTTTTGGGTTAAGGGCATGCTGAAACCAGCAAAAGACAGGAAGTAAAACTCACTCTGAGACTTTACTCTGAGAAGACGACCTCAAGAACAGACGACAGTCACCATGCTGACATACTTTAGGATATTCTTTAACTTCTTTTTTACTTTTGTTCTTTTTTCTGATTAACATTCGGAGTCAGTGTAAGGCCTGGCTGTACTGAGGGTGAGTTTACTGTTTGTTTATCTGTCCTCTGCTACTGTTGAGACTTTTACGATCTATAATCTATAAATAGCATGTGGTAAGAATGAGCAAAATCCCGTGTTCCGTTTTGTTATTTAGTGTCTGGTTGAGACTGTCTGATAGATTGAGTCCAGATTCCAACAAACAATTTTCAAAACTAGATTGTTATCATGTTTAATATGTGTGAAAACATTTTCTTCATTTTCTTGGAATTAAAAATTGTATAAAATGTTCTCTGATCTTTTTCCTTATATGAAACTGAAACCTAAAGGACATACACTTTTACAATAAGTATTTTTTAATAATTATTTTACACATTGTGATTTTATCCATCTGGTAAATTTTTCTCTGCAATTAATTATACACTGGCAAGCTGGCAAGCCAAATGTCATGAGACATGGGACTAGTATTCTGTCGCATGATGTTTTTATATCTCTTGGAAGCTAAAGATCCCTTCACTGACCTGCGGGATATGCATGTGGGGTCTCCTGCATTGTGTGTTTCTGTCAGAGTTGCTTGTTTGTTCATGTGGACAATTCTAGCCAGAATCCGCCAGTCACAATTTTTACCACCTTTGCACTGCTGTCCACTGTGGGTGAAAATGCCTTACATCCACACATTTCCCCAAATTCATGTGTAATAAATGAGCATTTTTGCTTAAAATTAGTTTTTTTTTTTCAGACAGGATTTAGACTCATCATTTCAGAATGTCTAAAGCAATTTGTAAAAAAAAAAGCTGTGTTTTAATGATCAAACAATCTGTAGACCCAGCCATTTCTAGTCATTAGCCACCCATGCAAACTGCTGAGAACTTTTTATTGCTTTACACATACTGGACATAATACAATGTAGCAGAATACAGTGTATAGTCTAAGCTGTATACCAAGCGATAAGAATGAAACTAATCAACAGGATGGAAAAAGATTAAATCACAGGGTCTTTCTGCGTGACAGATTGCCATTTATGAGAAAAAAATATCTACTTTTCCATCACTCTTTTTCAAAATTTGGATTTAGAGTAATTATTTTTATTTCACATTGTCTAAGAGTTAATACCATTTTGCTATGTTTGGCTGTTTGTCTATTCAGATTTATTATGTGCATTTTCAAAACTTACAAAAAGTGTTAAATAAAATATTTCAGGTACACATGTACCACATACACTTGACACTGTGAATTGAGGAATGTTAAATAATGCCAGGCCCAACTTTGGAAATGGAATGTCTCTTCCATCTTTATCTCATTCACTACAGGCCTTGCTTATATTTATTTAACATATAATTCATGTTGCCTTGCCATAAACTCACTGGTCATGGTTTACAACTTATGAGCACATTCCCAAGTCTTAACACAGGGTAATGCTTCATGGTCATACTGCTATCCCATGACTTTTGGCAGATAATCATGTATAACAGTGCTCTAATAATGTCATGGTCTATTATTATTCTGTGTCACTTATGATATGAATTCCATGTGCTTTTTTATTGTTTAGCTGGAAGAACATGAATTCTACACCTGGCAACTCCTCTGAATCGGAATGCTATCCCGAGATTCCAATGAAGTACTTCTTCTTCACTCTACATTTGGTCGTCATTGTGATTGGGATTCCTTCAAATGCGTTCTCTCTGTATGTTTCCTGTCAGCACATCAAGCAGAAAAACGAGCTGGGAATCTATCTGTTTAACCTCGCTCTGTCCGATGTCTTCTTCATCGCTGGTCTGCCTGTGTGGATGGACTTTGTCTACCATGATTTCTGGCGCCATGGCAGTACGCTGTGCACCATCTGTGTCTTCTTCCTCTACACCAACTACTACACTAGTGCTGTGCTACTGAGTTGCATTGCTGTGGACCGCTACCTTGCAGTGGTCCACCCGCTCAGCCTTCCCCACCTACGAACAATCAGCACTGCAAGTATAGTCTGTGCTGTAGTGTGGATTTTAGCTATCATCTTTAATGCCATCACCATTTCTTCAAACGACATCTATGAAGAAGAATATCAAATCTGCCTGGAGATTTTACCACTGAGCTACCATCAAAGGAGGATAAATGTAATCCGTTTCATTGTGGGTTTCCTCCTACCAGCTGTGGTGGTAGTGTTTTGTTACTGGAGGATCTGCGCGGAGGTTTATAAGAACCAGGCCATGAGGCTTCCTGATCGCATGCATGTCTTCAAGCTCCTTAGCAGCTTGCTACTGACCATCTGCATCTGCTTCGGCCCTATTCACATCACCTTGTTGCTGAGGTCCATTTATGAGGATTGTCCTCTTCTCACCTGGCTCTATGTCCTCTATAAAATAAGTGTGGCTCTCTCCACTCTGAACTGCCTGGCTGATCCCCTTTTGTACTGCTTCATCACCAGGACAGCACGCTCAAGTGTCACCAAGGCCATTCTGACCTTTCACAAATAAGAGGAGTGTAATGTTCCACACCTGACAACTCCTCTGACAAATGCTTTCCTGAGATCCCAATGAAGTGCTCCTTCTTCACTCTGCATTGTATGCTGCAGACAAAAAGAGTTTCTTAAAGGGGAAATGACTCTAGATGTAATCACATCTAATCAAAGAACAATTTGAATGTTCTTCAGATGTTCAGGTTCTTCAGATGACAGCCTCTTGTAGATGTGCTACAGCAGTGGTTCTCAAACATTTTACACCATGAACCACAGTGGCGGATTAAACCAGCAAACACCACATGGCATGGGGCCTGTACATTCAAGAGGACTAAATCTGAAAACATAAATGGGTGGAATAGATTTTAGATTTTTATTTATTTTTATCTTTGTGCCATCACTGACAACAATTTACTTTGTCTTGTACCTTCAAATATGGTGAGGAACATAATCATTTGAGAAGCACCTTACTGAGTAAGAACCCTATTTATGACTGCATGCCATTTGGTCTAACGGAAATGACACCATTTGAGAAACAAGACAAGCAAACCAATCAATAGTGTATGGCCCTGAGCTGGCCTTGGACCCATAGATTATGGTTGGTTATGAATTGAATAAAACAACAAACTGTGTAAGCCTCCCTTTAAATGGTGTGATGGTTAATGCTGGAAATTGCAAAGACACTGTTTTTGGAATCTCCTACAAGGTGGACCCTCCCACTAGTGATTCATGCAGTGATAAAATAGGAATCTTGAGCAATCATGATGCAGACTTGTCCATCAGGAAGCCAGAAAAGAAAGAAGAAAAAGGAAGAGGAAGAAATATTGCCCATTTGGGGGACCCAAATATTTGGGTCCCCCAAATGCCTTGAAATGGCCCTGATTTTGGGGCACTATCTAGTAAGAATGGTACATAGTTACGGTTTTTTTAACCCTCTCCTCATCCCTCAGTTAACCCACCAGTGACATATCACCTATCATGAAACTAAGACTTTCAAGCACCACCTACAAATAGTTTTACAGGAAGACATATGCCACACACACATAGTGTGTTTGCACAGTAGACTTGATACATCACCTCTGTTGGCAATGGTGCTTTTGCAATGTGCATGCAAGCATGGTACATTTGGTTGTTTTTGTTTTTGGTCAATGTAGTATGCCTGTTAAGACATGACGGAAAACTTGTGACAGAGAAAAACAACAGAAGCTTAGTGAACTATGATGTTAACATGATATCCTATGAAACCCTATGCTAATTATTCAGCTATTAATCGTAATGCAGAAACTATTGTTAAATACTGGGTAGGAGTGCCACATGGCTCTAATATAGGGCTTATGAAACTAATCCTAACAATTAAAGTACTGTAGTGGTGTGGGTGAAGGACTAAAGTGTGGGTTTTAATCAACAGTTATTTAAACTTGGGAGTACACTGATGGTAACCCTTATTTACAATGTACCAGAGCACAGAGCAAACAGAGATTGACATTTAACAAACAGGAATATACTATATGGAACATATAAATGTTTTTTTTACTGTATTGTATACTCTTCTGTATTAAAAAAGACAAAAGTACTGCACTGTATTGTATTAAAATTCAGGCTACAATATGGTTGCTTAATACTACAGTTCCTATCTACATAAAGCATTTGCACAATATAAGCATGCACAATGCTAACAATTATCTACCTTCTACAAGCAAGCAAACCTGCACTGGACCAGTAAATGCTCCACTTAAGTGCTGGATTAAAGCCATGAGCCCATGAGAATTTGTTCATCGAAAAACGATTCTCAGTAATGGTTGGGCAGACAGACCTAACTCAGGCCTAAAGTGTTGGTTATCCAAATAGCGCCAATGAGGATCTGCCCAAGTCAGTCTTTCCAACACTGAGCCCAACACAGGCCATTGGGGATATTTTATAAGCTATTAAAGTGACCTCAGAGCGTCATTGCAAAGCTAAAGATGTGAACCGCAAACTAGTCTTGGTTTAGGCACTAAATTAGAGTAAAGTGGGCTTTATGTAAAACTATTGCTATACACCACAATACATAGTATGTAGAGTTGTATGCAAAATAGTAAGCACCTAATACCAATTACTTATGTAATTGGTATTAGGTAGGTAATTCTCTGAGCTGAGTGCTTTTTGGATTTTTTTTTATAGTTTCATCTGATTTTTCATTATTTAAGCCTTCACAGGTAAAAGCACAATTTGACAGTTAATGGTAACATTTTTCATGTTTTGCCTTCATATTATATTCAAAAGACTTTTATAATTCTCTCACTGTCCTGTAAATTGTAAATACAGTACAGTAAATATTTACCTAGTATTAATTTTTATCATAAAATATTAACTAAACAATTAAATAGAAGGGTTGAAATCAGTGTGAAGGTCTGAAATCAGGGTTGAAAATATAACAGGATTGAGGGGACAATAGATTTTTTAAAACAGTGTGATTTAATTTACCTTTAAAATTTATTAAGACTTTTTTTTCAGACTGTTCTGTATTATACATATAATTCAACAAACATTTACCAGGATTATTCCTGGATACAAGCCTCTGTACTTTACAAATGTGTCATTTCCTCAATGATGATGTCACAGAAATTAATTATTTAGTCGGAATTCAACTCAGTGAACTCAGTGTTATGAAATTACAATTTCATAAAAAAATCAGTTTATGTTTTGAGAAGATTTATATATTTAGTTAAAATAGACAGGCACATGATTACATTAGAAGCAAAGACTAATTGTTTTTTTATGTCTGATATATTGAAAATGTAATTCTGTACTTTGGAAACATTGTCTACTATTAGACAACACTGCAATAAAGTATTTAAAATAGGTATACTCACTGATGTTGTGAAGTATGTTTTCACAGTCATGTTGTAGACATTTGCTATTGATATTTCCAGATTTTTTTTTTTCCATTAAAAAGTCCAAGGCTTTAAATGTGTTTTGTACGATACTGAAAAATCCTTTCTAATTACCTACGCATTGGCACGGTAATTAAATAAAGTAATGTGGACCAATAGAAATATGTAGGATCCAGAGTGTCATCTTACTTTTTAATCTATAAAAAATATATTTTAATATGCCTAATTTGCATATAATTGTAACACATTTATTTTTACATTATTTTCTAACAATTAATTGGGTATCTAATCCTAGTATGATTTTTAAAATCCTTATTTACTCTGTACTGTAATGTTGAATATTTTTAGGCATTTTTTACAAAAAGCAGAAACCACATTTGGATTCCTGTTTCAAAATTAACCACTGAGGGATGTTGGGCTTTACTGGAGGAACAACAGCCCCATATTACTACCGTATTTTATATTCTTTTTTTTAGATGGATATAGTGGCCCAGAATCATTTTTTTTCTGTTTTATATTTTAAATTCTTTTCTAAAAATTCATAGGTATCTAATCCTAATATGATTTTAAAAAGTTGGATCGTAATGCTGGATAGCAGAAGATACATTTAAGATCGTTTCCTGTTTCAAAATTAACCACAAAGAGCTCATGGGCTTTACTGTGAAACCACATACGTGTCCAACATCCTATGTTACTATAGCTCTTTATCTGCTGGTATTACTTTTATTTTAAAGTGAAAATAGCAGCCCAGACACATTAAAATATGTGGTTTTATTGGAAGTACCTTTAAAACTGTGTGTTGTAAATGTTGTCACGGATAATAGTGCTATTTCTCAGGCTTGGACACTAGATGGAGACAGATAGTGTCTTCTGTCTTAAGTTATCCAGAAATAAAGGGTTCCCATACACTTTTGTAACTCAGAAAATGCTTTATTTGCTTTATGTGGGGTTATATAACTTAATTTTTGGAGATTGATCCACGCCTACTCTCTGACCTATATAAACCGTCACTTCCTCTCTACCTGCGTGTGAAACAACCTCGCACATACCTCCTCCCCATCTTTCTCCTTCATTTATTTTTTCTCTTTCTCTTCCCTTATCTCTTTGTGTGTGGGGGGGCTTCAGCTTCAGAATATGTATGCATTTGGGGCCAGAATGGGGGATTCATGGGCTATATAGGTTCCACATGGGCATAGGCTGTAAGTGGATTTGTATATGGACCCAGTTGGGCATCCCAAATGGGCCTCATGATTGTAGCACAGCTTAATCCCCCATGGCTCCCATTTAGGCCCCATGTGCAGTGTAGAACCTAATGATTAACCCCTTCCATTCTTATAACTGACCATGAACATGGACAAATCCATGGACAAAACTTTCTGGATCCCAGTTAGGCTACTTATCATCAAGGGAAGAAGCAATTGTAGCAATTTGTGTATGTTTGTTTAGAGTAACAATAAAAATTATGATAACAGTGTTTTTTTTAAGTTGTTGAAATGTACACATATGGCATAATTTATAACATTAACAACAAATATAAGAAAAAGAAATTAGCAACGAGTATGTTGATATAAATTCACACACATCAATTCATTAAAACTTCTAAAACTTTTAATATATTAATAAATATATGCTTAGCTTACTACTAAAACATTAAACATGTGATTTATGGGTTAGAACTTAAAAAGCATACTGTTGAAATGCACTGTAACCTCTTGTGGATTTTCTGGCCTAACAGTACCTCTGCTCTGACAATTTTAAGAGATGGCACAATCAGGTTGAGTTAAGATTAACATCTTCGTCAATAAGATTAAGAATAAGACAATAAGCTCCACCAATGGTTAAACAGAAGCTCAATGGTTAAAGCAGGGAATATACAAACATGAACATCTCCCTATGATAGTTTATACGTTTTATTTAAGGCAGGTCATATTTTATCAAAGACAAGACATAAAGTCACTTAACCATTCAGCTCCACCAATGAAAACGGAGGCAGAACTGTTCATTCTCCCCTTGCAACATACCTTCACATCAGCCTCATCAATCAAAGATACAGAGAGCAGATAGTATGTTGGACAGCATCACTGCATGTAACCCCTGCTGATGGAGTGCTGTAATATGTCTTACAAAAACCTGCCACTGCCTTTAATGCACGGTAGAAAATGATGAGCAGTAATTTGGCAAGACCAAGCATCACACTGCATATCACCCTATTTACAACCTGCAGTGTCAGCAGATTTCTGGATATTGAACAAACTCCTGTACCTTCAGATGCCCTTGGTGATCCATTAACTAGTCTCTTCTAGGTCACAACTGATTCCTGCGACAGATAAGACTTGGCAAAGAGAATCAATAACAGCGTTAATTCATCATTCCACCTACACAGCTGTTTCCCCAAGTGTACTGGACACAGGAGACACAGAATGATGCTATTGCTTGACAAGCAAATTGTAAACTCTAGTGAAGTAGTAAGACTACCTGTATGTTTTCTTACTTTAATGTTGTTTCAACATGATATTTGAATTTGTTTCATTTTCTGACCTCACAATTATTCAGCCCACATAGTTAAGATTAAAAGATGATCTCTCAGACAGCACTGCATCATGAACCGTCATTCAACAGTAGATGATAAAAGAGATTTCTCTGATAAACCTTTGTCAGACACTATATTCACAAATGCCACTTTTCTGTGCAAAATGAAAGCCTTATGTTAATGATGTCCAGAAGTGGCATCAATAGTTCTGGCCTGGGTTGTGTTTGGGTTGGGCCGTAACAGATCATGTGTGTGTACTGTGGTCAGATAAATCAGTATTCCAATTCTATTTGGAACAAAGGTGAAAATTACCATACAAAAAAGTACATTAACATAATCTGCCTTTAAAATGACATCTGTTGCAGGGACACCCATGTGTTTTTCAACATGATAATGCAAAACCACATGCTGCACATGCTACGAAGGCAATGCTTCAGAAGAAGAAGGCAGAGGTACTGGACTTGCCTGCCTGTAGTACTATAATAGAATACTGAGTAGAGAATGTGTGAAGAATATTTAAATGAAAATTTTAAGACATGATTGCAGGAAGAATGGAACAAAATACTCCCTTGGTATTTATGGTGCAGAAGGGTCTTTTAAGTGTTGTGAGAAGAAATGGCCATTTTACATAGTGGTTAATGCTTTGTAATCCCAACAATTTTATTTTGGAGTTTTGGAACATTAAGAAATCATGAAAATAATAAGAAATCTTTAATTATGTCAAACCAACAAGCACATTGATTTGCATCCAACATTTACTGAATGTTCTCTTGTATTATATTAGGTAATTCTATCCCTGAAACCTCCCCAAACAACAATTTTATTACCCTTGTTTTGACATTTAGCACAGATGATTATATGGTCCGTTATTAGTTCAGAGGCTCGTGCTGCTGTTAGTGTGCTATAGCCTGACTGCTCTGGCCTAATCCCAGAGCTACTAATGTGTGAAAAATGTGAATCACTAGGATCTAATGCAACGTTTAATCTTTGAAAGTGAAACATGGGCCAAACACAGATAAATGCGTTCACTCTGAGTAACAGTGCAGGAGAGGAAGTGTGTTTACTTTAAGTGTCTTATTGCTTATAGTCAGCAGCACAGCAAATAAGAAAAGAAGCCCTAAACCTATATGCTTTTATAATGTACTAATTTTGCTGCTACATAAGTAGATCAAGCAGGTTAGTGTGAAGCAGATTAAGGGGAAAATGTTGTTCTCTAATATTGATAGTGTACTTAAAAAATAATAAAAAAAAAAAAAAAAGAAATAAAAATTTGGACTCATCTCATTTACACAAGGAGTGAAATTAGACTGTTGGGTGTAAAATAGCAATTGAGCTTTGTGACATGCCTTGTGCAATCGTGTAAAATAGGGCCACATAGGATGTGGTTATTTACAGTCCTTTGTGGTCTATTTGGAAGCCAAAAAGCATTTGACTCTGAAACTGATATTTTCAGAGTCAGAACCCCTGCTTAAGCTAAAGCTTCACTATTTTTTAAAGCAACTACTATTATCAGATATTACTACAAACCTCACCTCAAATATTGGGTAACAAATAAAACCCAAAAGCTCTGTGTCTGGTTTTGTAACATGAGATTTTTTCTATGAACTGTATAACATCTCAGATTGTATCATTATATGTAGCCATTCTGTTTTCTCAATATACCTGACAATACCCTTGAAGTTATCATGTCTATCTCAGTAGGCGAGTTATATTGCCTCTGTCTCTAATGCGGTGGCTGAAGGAGCTCTGTAGGTCTGTTTCCTGCCAGAGATGCTTTTAGAAATGATATGAGTCAGCGTTTCTGAAAGCTTTCTCGGTCAAAGAGGGGCCAAGTGATAATGCCCTTCATTTTTATTTCTGTGAGTCGCTAATAAGTTCTTTTCAATCACTTAAGCCTGGATAAGTTGAATTTACCTAAATAATTTGAATGTTTACTGAACAAAAATCAAAAACTTAAAACTTTTAGAAAATGCAAGGACTGAGTATTACTTTTATATTGCCCATACCTGATGCTTTTTTGTTCCAATACAAACGAAGAAAATGAACATGTTCATACCTTACCATACATTTTCTGGGAGAAATACTTGATTTCCTGAATCTTTTTAGGGGTGCCAACATTTTTATTTTTAAAAATAGTTCAGTAATGTTTGGAAGTATCAGACAAAATTATTTCAAACTAATTGTGGGTTTACAGTGCAGTGTTCTTCTCATGGTGATCTACCTCATATTCTGATTTATTTGTTTCTTGTTGGAATTCTCTGGAAGAAAGGTTTGGCAGGTGTTTTGTTTGACTATATTTGGCCCAATATAGACCTTCATCAGCTCCACCACCTGTCTGCCCCCTGAAGCCCCTTTAACCATGTTTAGCACCATCTGTCCTGTACCCTGTCCCTTCCTTCCACCTGATGAAATAGTTCTGAAGAGTCAGTGCTGTTTTCACTGCCGCTCCCTGGTGCTGACATCTGTCTCTTAAGCTCTTCCTCTTCTCTCTTCGGTCCCACTGGGCGGTCAAGGCGTGGTCAGTGGGAAGCGTGGGAGTTTGGTGCAGTGAGGATTATAATATTGACAGTTTCCATGGCAATTGTGCTGCACAGGACTGCAGGTTCTGTTCCTAACTTGTCGAAGGATTCCCTGGGCTCTGTCTGGTGTTTTTAAGGCAGACCGTTGCTGAAATGTACATTCTGTGATGTAGGAATGGGTGAAGGTCACTCTCTCTAGAGACGAGGTTATGTATATCATGATGCCAGAATGTAACTGCTGCACCATTAAAGGTTTTAAGGAATAAAATGAATTTTATTTTGCTAGCAACAGTAATAGTGAAAAATGTGTGGTGGAGGAGCTGGAAGAGGAAAAATCTGGATAGGCACGCCACTCCACTATTATCCTACTGTCTGGAAAACTCAGGATAAGCACATCAGTAAATAGGCTATGATACAGCTTATCTCTCCATCCCACACAGATAACTACTGAACTTTAAATCACATTCTTTTCTCTGAGAAGAACTGTATTACAAAGCATTGTAAGATTATTTTGCTTATCTTAGGAATAATTACTTAAAAAAATAATTCTGTTTTCTGTGTCCAAATTTAGCCAAAAAAAAGTCTATGATTTTTCCATAAGGCTTACTTTACTCATTTTTAGATATTACGATTGCTTATTTTAAGATGTCTGACCCAGAAAAAACAGTTTACCCTATTGGCCAATTTCTTTTGCTTAATATAAGCATATATGTCTCAATTTACACATATTTTGTCTAGTTTTTGCCAGTGGATTTTTGCAGAGTAGTACAATACACATAAGCAATTGTTATACTACAGATGAAGAAAATCACGTTAAAATAAGATAATGTAATGGCTACATATATGGCTATTTGGCCACTTTTACTGCTATCTTACCAAGGGTTTCTCATAACCTTCAGTTAAAAGTGGCCCTATTACCATTTATTATCCCTCTATCCCAACAAGAATCAAAACCCTGCCATCAGTGTGCACTTTAAAGTGGTAGTAGTAGAGTGAACGTTTGTGTTGCTCCTCTATATCCCTCTGTTCTCTATAGTAAATGACCACAGTTAATGTCCAGACTGCCAGGCGAGGCATAAAAAGTGATTTAAGGCAAGGTTAACCATGAAAAGCCCTTCCACTATCCATCTTCACTCCTGTTTTCTAGCAGGACAGAGACAAAGTTCCTCTGAATTATGGAAACATGTTTTTTCCTCATAACTGTACAATAAAATTCATTGCTCAGCTGAAACACTGTTTCCTGGGTTGTGGTGACAGTTAGCAGTGTGAGTTCTGTACAGGCAGATAACTACACTTACTGAGGGATAAACAAGACCTCTCAGTAGCTTAATTTCCCATTGTTTGCAGAAAACATTAAAAAGAGTTTAAAAATCTGAATGGGATCCTAAAACTCTTTAAGCTAATGGCAACATTCTTGACTGTCATTGAGATAACATCGTACTGTAAATCTACAGTTAGTAACACATTTCACTAATAAAATATAGCAAGTTAGTTTGCACCTTATCAGCCCTGTCTGTACCCATTTGAACATGTTAAATTATTAAGTATTTTTGTGTTTATTTTATTTATTGTCTTTTAATTGTCTTTGCTCACGGTCTTGTATCTGTCCCGGCATTACTGTACTGTACAGGAGACCTAGCCAAACAGTGTTTTGCTGTACTGTACAGACCTGAATTGACATAATGACAATAAAGCTGAATTGAACTGAATACATTCTCTACATATAACATGGAATTATATAGTCTGGATATGTTGAATGCACGTTTTTACATTAGCCGCAGAATTATTTCAAACAAAATCATAATGATGCAGGGTGCAAAACAAACAACCAAAAAAAAGAATTCAACAAAAAAATAATAATGCCACCAGTCATCACAAGGTCACACTGGATTATCATTCAACTGTTTAATTTTTTCAAAAGGCACTCACCACATTTAATGTAGTGTTTGCACAATGACTCTTGAAATCGACTGACAATTATTTGTAGTACTTTTTGCACATTTGGAGTAGCATTTAAACAGCAGCGAGATCATCAACTAAATGAGAAAGGCTCACCACTCCAAATCCCTTAATGGCATCAGCCACAAGTCCCACTTTCCAACCAAAAGACATAAACCAGCATGCCAGTTTTCTATTCAATATTATGGCTGAGAGTCATTTTAAACTTTGACTAGAAAAAAAAGAATGCTACCAATGAATGCATTTTGGACACCAGCATATTCATTATCAAGCTAAAGCTTTAATCAGGTCTTGGTTTTACTATATGTATAAATTATAACGTAATGAAAATGGTGATACAGGAAAACAATATTTTGTAGGCATGATTTTCTTGCGCTCATGTTTCATGCTTTGTTTTTAAAGTTAACGGCCAGTAAAAGCTCTAATTAGCCCTGCAGTAGTCAGCCCTTAAACTATGATTCCGATTTCAGTCTCAGATGTTTTGTGACCAAGGGTGTGTCTCTACATTCATCAGCAGAAGGCCACTCCATTTGGAAATTAATTTGGGCTTAAAATTCATCAAGAGATTTTTAAGAAAATTAGATATCCCAACAATACTGTGTGGATAGCATCTAAGACAATGGCTTGAAACTGTATGAAAGAGGCACATTCTAGTTTCAACCACTTAAGAGGAATGTCCAGTAAATGAAAGAACAACATCTAAGTTGACATGCCAAATATCATGGGATGGCAGTATAAAAATGTATCAACTTATGTTACCTCAGTGGGTGGTTGGGAATGCCCGCACCTGTATAAGTGAGGCTCAGGAATTGCCAATGTATTCATGGTAAGGCAATGAATTATTGAACTTCATGTAAGGCTCGATATTGGGAGCCAGATGGATGGGACAGTTATTTTTAAAAGTTGTGTAGGACATTTAACATTCACATGTGTACCAGTAAACATAATAAAAGGCCAAACACAATCATAGGCTCCCAACAGTGGATGGTAATAATCGTGACCAGCAATCAGTGCAGGTCCTGCAGGTCAGTGTATGTGTTCTTTAGCTTCCATGAGAAACAATACTAGTTCCAGACCCATGACATGTGGCATGTGATTGTACAGTATATTGTGCAGTAATTACCTAGAAAATGGCAGTAACTTAACTAGAAAATAATTTAGGAAAGATACGTTTGAAAAAAAAGCCACAAAAAGTAATGTTGAATGACATCAGAAACTGTGCGTCAGTCCAGGATGTGACATATGTATTTGTTCAGGATGAACCAATTTTAGATTTGATCAAAATGAAGTGTGTGATGCATAAAGTGGACACAAGACAAACCGTTCTTGACTCAGACAGGCAGGTGGACAGACAGTCTATGGCATTTCCACATTCGCATGTAAACACACCATCTGGTGCAATGATGCATTCAAATAACATTTTTCACAGTTGCTCAGCTTTATGCATCGTTTAGATAATAATTGTTTATCAGTATTGGTTTAATCTTGCTGATTAATATTTAAATACAGTATATTGATTAATAAACCAAATCATGCATATCACACTTTCATCCGTGATAATTCAGATCAAAACTGATTACATACAGTCAAAGACCTCCTATTGTCTTCTCATTTGTTCTCATTTAGTTCATGAGTTGAACTAAATTGTGAACAGGTACTAATTGAACAGGTACTAATTGAGTCTGTGATTTGTACTCTGTAAACGTACATCCAGGTCCACTGGGACACAAAGTGACTAGGAGTTGGCAGCAGGAACAGTTGGTTGATTATGGCTGCTTTAAAGTCTTTGTCTCACTCCTTCTTTGAAGCACTTACACACAAAGCAGTGTAAGCCACATCAGGCTTTAGAGTCTCTGGCCCCAGAACAATGTAAAAAATACACAGCATGCTTAACACACTCATCGTCACAAAAATAGTTGCACCCAAAAGGAATCCACTGACAGAAAGGAAACTTGGTGGATAGTCATGCCAGACTTTCGTGGAGTGACTCAGATTGGCAGAGGGTCATCTGTGATGTTTCACACTTGATGGAGCTGACCAGCGAATCCAAGTGGGGAGGTACTGTGGTCAGCACAAAGATGTCACGGTGTGGCATCACTATTGGTCCTTATTACAGGCAGTTTGACCTCCCATTGAGGTTCTGCAACCAGTGATCCTACCTTTTCTTATTAAAACACACTCCAGTCCAACAAGACAACTTGTCCTCAAAAGCTTCCCTTGCACATACACATGGCCAGCCATTTCATCAGACCTAACTCTGATTGAAAATGTGTTAGATGCATTATATCAATAGAAATCTCGACATTTGGCATGTTGTATTACACACACGGTATGTTATCTTTTATATGAATAGCTCAATAAAGAAGAGCTGCTCATATCAGTCCAATTATTTAATAATTTATTGGTCCTGCTAATCTTTATCTTCCTTCTGAATTGAATTGCAATCCAACACTTTCTTCTGGGTGCAGCTATTTTCATAAATATGTTTTTGATCAGTGTATTCGAGTGGAATTCTGTAAAAATTCCACCAACTCACATTTTTGGCAACCAACATGTAATTTCTCACTTGGGAGTAGTGGATATCGGGTAATTTTCACCTGACGAAGTCGAGCCATAGCATACTAAACAGAAAGGCACATTCTGTGGCGTTACTAATTCACTCGCCTCCCGTAAAAAAAATAGCATGTTTGTCTTTTTTTATGGCTGATGTTCTACCTCTGAAAGCATTCTGTCACTCTCTCTTTCTTTGGCCTGAGCTGGCACAAACCCGTTCTGCTGCTGCTGCTTGAGCTGCTTGGCGTATGGGGGCAGACTGGTGAAGGCAGTGTTTTCTTCTTTCTCCACCATCTCCTCCTCTTCACCCTCTTCACCCTCTGCCTCGTGTCTCTCCTCCGCCAGCGTGGTGTTGCTGCTGTTGCTGCTGAGCGCCTCGCAGGCTCTGGGCCGGAGTGTGTCTTCTGAGATGTTCCTGCTCTGTTCTCTGGTTCTGTTGCGCTTGGCCAGCTTGGTGAGAGAGCCAAAGCGGTTGAAGATGTTCTCGTCTGAAGAAGCCTGCTGGCCGCCTGGTTTGTCGTATTGCTCAGTCTTCAGACGTAGGTTGTTGAGCTTGGTATCGATGCTCTCCTGCGAGGATGTCTTAAAGCGGCCTCTGTCGAAGCTGGCGAAGACCGCCCTCTTTTCGGGGGACAGCATGTCCAGGGAATGAGCTCGCTGCTCCAGGCCCAGCCGCCTGCGCTCCATGCTGCGGATGGTGGCCGCCCGCTGCAGCTTGTCGTGGATCTCCACGCTAAGACGCCGGCGTGTCTCTCGGAGCTCTGCTCGCATGTTAGCCTTCCATTCAGCAGCGTGAGCCTTAAACTCACCGACCTGAGCCAGACATAGACAGACAGTCAGTGGCACTGTTTTGTTTAACTCTGAACATTAAAGGCTTTCAATTTTCAATAGAGATGGCTCGTTGTTTTTAGACCCTGTTTACAATTCTTACACTCCTGATTATCAGGATTATATCTGGATAAAGTCAAACCACATGAAAATGCAAGTTTAAACACAACCACAATGCAATTTAGACAGGTACAAATCTAATCACTCAACCTAATTCAGAAGGTGATCTGATACACATTTGAGTCACATGTTACAGTAGTGTAAGTCTATCCATCTCTCCAAGACGCATTTAACAACTAAAACCCCTCCCAGTACAAATAAAACTCTGCCAAGTACAACAGAAACCCTGCTAATAATTGCAGAGCAAACTTACAAACAATCAAATTTTAGTCTAATTAACCAGAGAGAGACTCATTTGACCACCAAGTGTAAATGCATGCGGCTAAAATCTTACCAGGACTATACAATACATATATTACTCTTACTCACATGAAGTGACCAGGTGTAAACACTGTTTTGATCTAGTTTTAGCATATTGTTTCTTTTATAAAATAAATTTTCTGAAATGTGCATGAAGAAATGCTCCTAATTCTGTATTAAGATCTCCAGCATTTCTGTTGCTCCTTGATTTGTTAAATTTTCACACAAATTAAAAACTTGTTTTCCCTAATGCTCTGAAAAAAAAAAAGGTTTTGGAAATCAGTGAAGGTTTCTTATGCCAGCAACAAAAATGCAAGAACTTCAAGTTTTACTGCTCTAAAATTCTTAAGAATCTGTCAACTGCTGTTATGTGTAGTAAGCAGAAAATGAGAATTCATATCACACCTCCTCTTTAGTCTTCTTGGAAAGCACTCTTAGCCAGTCCCCAATCATACTCAGAACTGCAGCAAAATACGCCAGACCCACCAAGATCCAAAACCAAACTAACGGCTTATACCACTTCTTGTATTCGATCCTTCTGTCCCCACCTAAAAAATAAAAAGCCATATTTGAGTATTATTTAAACACAAGAAATCAACAAAACAAAACCGAATTGTAAAAATTGAATTGCTAAAATGGCTTTAATTGTCAAGTCTTGTTATTTGCGTAACAGGGCATGTCAAGTTATTTATGTATTGAAAAGCTTGCAGTGAAGGATGTGATAATTTCTCTACAGAAGGATAAATTTTTCCTTAACCGTTTTTTAATTATGAAGTGCTGCGTCCAACACAGTTTGGTGTTTTCCCTTCTCAAACACAACTTTTTAAGCTGTTATTAAACTGATGAATTAAATTTGGTGTGTTTGAGCAAGAAAATCATTTAACTGCGCTGAACACTGATCTTCCAGAACTGTATGGTAGGTTGTGTGTCTGATGTATGTGTGGCTCATTCCCATGTTCAGGATTGTCTTCCAGACAGTAAGAGAACTGACAGTACATTGGCAGCATTATCTAAACAAAAGCAAGACTTTTGTTTAGACATTGCTTGCATGACACACATCATGCTTAAGACTACATAGAATTCATGTTGATTGATGTGTTTTTTAAATTTGTCATTGTTGTACTTTGTCTCAGCAAGGTCTCTATTGTTGCAATTTTCTGCACATTGTCTATGGAGTCAAAAAAGGGTCATAAAGATTTTGAGTTTGTAAAACAGAAGTCACAAATGTACTGAAACTTGTAACTGCGTTTAAACAACTGCATGCACGAAAATCCAAATCCACAAATTAACTGGAATGTGCAAGCTTGAAACAGAAAGTAATATTAATAATAATTCAAATGTACGAATGTGAAAAAATGTTTTAATTATATATAAATATATATTTTTAAATTTGTAAATCCAATCTCTTGAATGTGTGAATCAGTACTGCTCAAATGGCTTAAGCTGGGTCAGACCAAAAATCACATGGAATTTGTGAGGTTGTAAATGTGACAGTGGGTGTTTTTCACTGTGGAGCTAAAAATCCTCTCATTCATCTTCTCTGCTGCGTGTGCGAAGCTCTAGCTGCAGTTGCAAATTTTGACCCTGTTTTGACGCCTGATTGATGGACCAATAGGAAAGCTTTATCCGGACCAATCAGATTACGGGGTTTGTTTAACCAATCAGAACAATGGGTGGGTCTCTGCAGGTCGGAGTACTGGGCGTGTCGAAAGGTGTGGGCGTGTCGAAAGTGTGGCTGCCATTTTGGAGTCGGCCACCATGCGCCCCCCAGTGGATCAATTTACACTGAGGAAGGAGTTTCATAAAACAATAATATTCATAACTCTACCAATTTTTTACCCGATTTACACATTACAAATACGTGCTTTCATGCTGAAATACTTTATATTATGTTCTAATAATATGAATTAATTTTATATTTATGTACATAGATGCACACACTCACGCACACACACACACACACACACACACACACACACACACACACACACAAACACACATATATTTATATATATTAATAAATTAATTAATTTATGTACTAATTAATATGCTATACAATATGTCTGTCTTTGATAAAGAGCATAATGTAAAGTATTTCAGCATGAAAGCACATATTTGTAATCTGTGACAGCGTCCTGTATCATTACTACATCTCTGCTGTTTGTAACAAAACAAACCGTGTGTAAATCGGGTAAAAATTGGTAGAGTTATGAATATTATCGGTTTATTAAACTCCTTCCTCAGTGTAAATTCATCCACTGGGGGGCGCATGGTGGCCGACTCCAAAATGGCGGCCACGCGGAACGTCAGCTCCAATAGACCAATAGAGGACCACCTTTCGACACGCCCAGTACTCTGAGCTGCAGAGACCCACCCATTGTTCTGATTGGTTAAACAAACCACGTAATCTGATTGGTCCGGATAAAGCTTTCCTATTGGTTCATCAATCAGGCGTCAAAACAGGGTCAAAATTCGCAACTGCAGCTAGAGCTTCGCACACCCAGCAGAGAAGATGAATGAGAGGATTTTTAGCTCCACAGTGAAAAACACCCACTGTCACATTTACAACCTCACAAATTCCATGTGATTTTTGGTCAGACCCAGCTTAAGCCATTTGAGCAGTACTGATTCACACATTCAAGAGATTGGATTTACAAATAAAAAAATATATATTTATATATAATTAAAACATTTTTTCACATTCGTACATTTGAATTATTATTAATATTACTTTCTGTTTCAAGTTTGCACATTCCAGTTAATTTGTGGATTTGGATTTTCGTGCATGCAGTTGTTTAAACGCAGTTACAAGTTTCAGTACATTTGTGACTTCTGTTTTACAAACTCAAAATCTTTATGACCCTTTTTTGACTCCATAATTGTCTTTTATTGTGTTTTATTACTATTTTTTAAATGTCACATCTTCAGAACCTTTTCTTTGTACAAATTTGCACCTTAAACATACCCTTACCTGCCACATAATCTCCAATGCCAACAGTTGTGAGGGTTATAACAACAAAGTAGATGGCCTCCAGCGCAGTCCAGCCTTCAATGTGTTTGAAGATGAAGGCTGGAATGGTAACAAAGACAATGCACCCCGCCAAGATGAAGAGAATGGTGGAGGTGACGCGAATTTTGGTCTGACTAATCTGTCTGTGTTTCTGCTGCAGATAGAAAAGGACAAAACAAGCATTTTAAATCAAGCTATAAAAATTCTTTAAATATCTATGTATCAAATATCTACAGCATTTTGTTAATTCGATTTAGACTAGGTAAATATTATGAGATAATCTCAAGAAATCAACTCACATCTTACACTAAAGATATTCACATAACATATTCAACCTTTAAGACACCAAGACAGCATCCTTAGGGAAAGTCTTACCCTGAAAATTTGCTCCACCTTTAAAATGCTCTTAACAAAAATAGTGCCTAGCTGATCGCCAATGCCAGCCAGCAGGAACCCAAACAAAGGGATGCCGAATATGGCGTAGAGAATGCAGAAGATCTTGCCGCCCTCAGTGCTTGGTGCGATGTTCCCATAGCCTGCATATGTGGGTGCAGAAGAGGCAAGAGGTTATTTTAATATTCCCATCAACCAAGCAATACAGCAGCTACTGATTCACTCTAAAGAAACAATGCCATTAACAAAGAAAATTGTTAGGCTGCATTGAGAGACAGTGGCAGTAATTACAGACTGCTGAGATAAAAATAATGTAACAGCTGTACAATTGCAGCACAGTTGCTCTCTAACCCATGTGAAAAGAAACTGTGTATTTTGCTTGATTTATATGGAAGAAAAAAATCAATTTAATAGTCAATCAATTTAACTGCAGTCATGGATGAGTAATGTTTGTGTCTATCGGAAACCATGCTTTCTATCAGATTTCTAATATTTTTTGCACTGTATCTGTAATCATAAATAGAGGGACAGATAGATGCAACCTAGAAACATTTTACTTTAACAATTAAAATGTATCTTTGGAATAGATTGAAGTTACCATGAACAATTCAAAATGTCTACAGCTCTAACTCAACCATGATTTTATCAAATGAATGTTTTTGCTAAAATTGTCCACCCAATCACTGTCCTCCCTGCCGTGAAGCTTGCCAAGTCAGGATATAAAAAATGAAATTATAAAGTGATTAAGCTGCAAAATCTGATATCTGTATAGTCTAAAATCTTCTAAATATGATAAATAATCAAAGTAATTGTTTTATAGGCATGAGATCAGTATTCTAATAATTAGAGGGCATAATCTGGAGGCAGGCTGTACCACCATAATAAACGCTGCCTCTTTAACTAGTCAAACAAAGGAGAAAATATGTTTAGCAAATCGTAATATACATGTACTCTGTCTATCTGTAACATAAATAATAGAAAATGGAAGTCCTTAGATGGTGTCTAGTTTTGAGATATTCTTGTTTCACCTTGTTTAAAGTATGTAATGAGGCAAAGAAAGGAATAAATAAGGTGAAAGGTCATGTTATTACACGTTATCTGCCATCTTCATTTCATTCAAGAAAAGGAGGCCTTGCAGCATGTTTGTACTGTTCATTATCTGCACAGTGAGATACCCAGGACACTAAAACCAAATACACTTACTCCCCAGGAGATATTACTGTAGGAGATCATTCAGCACAACTGCTGCTCAGAAAAGAGAAAATAGAGAGAGAAAAAGTTGCAGCTATTTATAATGACTCAGATTAGACAATGCTTATATTAAAACTTACTCTCAATCACAGTGTAGAAGAGTAAAAGAAGCCACACATACTCTGGCAACATTTCCAGAGCCTATTTTAACAGTTCACCAAATACTCCACTCAGTTGTGTATTATTACTGTGATGGGCAGTCCTCACTGACATCTCTTGTTTTATTTTTATTGCTTTTTATACTATATGTGAGCAAGGGCACCTGATCACCAGATCTGATACCAGTCAGCAAATTAGATCTGATACAAATATTGAAGTTGAACAGGCCACTCACAACAACTTTTTTGGACAATATATTGTTTCAGAAATAGCTGCAATTATTATTATTTTTGAACATTTATTAATAAAAATGTTAAGCCTCTTTTAAAATTGTAATATAATAACATATGAATGCAACTGCACTCTTTCAATACAATCATTTCATATCATGATGATTATTATAATATACTATCGTAAATCCATAAATTAACAAAAATAAAAGTTGACAGACTATATGACTATATGTAAACAGTGCAATGACATGTTTATACGTTTAATAAGTTTAATGCATATTTTCTTATTTGATTTTTGATATATTGTGTTTTTAATTGTTTTCTCTTACATTTACACCTACTAATGTGATGTAACAATAAACATCATTTGATTTGATTTGATTTTTTGCTGGGTGTATGGGTTTGGAGGGAAAAAAGATATAGAATAGAAAGGGTAAAAATATTAAGTATGGATTGTGTGAGAACTGAAGGCCTTCAGTTAGAATAAAAGGACTTTACCTATTGTGGTAATGACGGTTCCAGCAAAGAAAAAGGCACTACCAAGGTCCCAGTGGCTGGAGTTGTAGGACGTGTCTCCAATAGGACTCACACCAGCACTGACCGCATCTACTGCATGCTGAAGAAAACAAAACACATAGAATTAACCTCATGTTTAACATAAACTAATGAGGCTGAATTGTAAACATAAAACACTAATGCATACTTTTATATATTCTAAATATTGGAGCGGTTTAGCTGTGTTGCATGCTAACTGATTTTCTGAGCTGAATTACTCGCTGAGTTGATGATAGGCTCCCTGTGTGAGCTCAGTATTCACACTGCCCTTTGGATATAGGAAACCCTTCTGTCTGTTTTTATCCAAATCTGAAACCTTTTTGGCTCCGTTTTGTGTCCTGGATTCCAGTGAAGTGCAGTCGCTGCTAAAATCCAAACTAACATAATATGATAGGAAATAAATTAGTAATTGTTTAGAATGAATTATTTAAACTTTACCCTTTTTTTATCCAAACACAGAAATATATATGCACCTTGAATATTTGGCAACCAAAAATATTAGGCAGAAAAAAAGAAAAGAAAAAAAAAATATGTATATATATATATATTGTTTTTTTTTATTTCTGCCTAATATTTTCGGTTGTCAAATATTCAAGGTGCATCCCTAAAATAAACCTAAAGGCACTTAGGACTGTCATCTTTTTACCATCATACAATACAGCAGGCACATACCAGCAGGCACATCTGCTCCACAAAACTACGATTATATAATACAAAGGGAGGTGAATTGCTGGTCACATCAACAATGCAGATTCACCATTGGGCATAAGAGGAAAAGGGGGTACACAACATTTGTATGGCAACACCCAGTGTTTTTCCTGTCCATATGGTGTTGTGGTAACTGAGGAATCCTCTCTGCTCTGCAGCAGAGACCAGATACTGGTTCATCACATGATTACATTTATTGGCTTCATTGTGGTCACTCAATAATGTAAATCTTTCCAGAATGACTATTCCCAGGCCTAATATCAAATAGATTATTCCTGAATGTTGCTGCAGTTGTTAAGACTAACAGATGGCAGACAAGACTGTTTATTGATCCAGTGGTTTGCATCATTTGCTACACTTCTGTAGATGATGTATTCCCTAAGACTTTAATCAATATGATTCATGGATTACGGGTATGATGCACATTGCTTGATAATTATTATCCTACTTCATTTCATAAATAACAGACTGTGATTAAATTAGACAGTGCTCTGGCTAAATGTGGATCTACCTAAATAAGCAACACAAAAATCTGCGCATCTGTCTGGATTAAAACATGACAGACAGACATACACAGATTTTCATTTAAGATATCAGATTAACTGATATGGACAAATTACAAAACAAATTACAAACTAAAGCAGATTTGGATTGTAATGTCAACTGCAGGGTCAAAATAATTTCTGAAGTGGTGTTTACCATATAATTTATGTTTTTTTTTATTATTAATAACTGTTTAGCAGGCTGCAAAGTTTTTATTACAGAATGGTATTTGTGCTTAAAAATATGACTAACTCAATAAAAGGAAATAAAATATCCACAGGTCAAAACATCAGTTCTAGCAGGGACAGACCCAGCTTTGCAGGACAACTACAGTTTGTACATCACTTTCTGTAGCCCCAAAAAACATTCAAAATCTTCAGAAAATGTAGAGATTTCTTTTTTAAATATTTGCAATGGGACCATTTTGAGAAAAATGAAATGTTTTAAGTGACCAAAATGTTAGTTATAACAGTACTATAACAGTAATTCAGTCTATCAGCCTTCAATGCACACAATTCTATCCATAAACTCTGAAAATCAAGCACTCGCACTAGACATCATCTTTATTATACGGTTACATTTAAAGGAATTTTCATATAGATTCCTGGCGTTTAAACTGTACTGTCACAAAATCAGGCCAGTAAATTCTCTCTGTGCTTCCAACACACCTCCACTCTCCCTGCTTACTTTCCCAGAGGAGCATGCTTATGAAATATTTACAGATTCACGTGTTTACAGAGTCAGGAGAGCCTACTTTTCAGTACTGTACTGTACTGTTGACCCAGTATTTAATGCTGAAATGCAAGCTGTAACCTTCATAAATGTCCTGAACCCAGGTCTTCTTATTCAAACATATAGCTCAGTTTGTATGGTTTTCTATGTACACAATGGGTACAAATGTTTGTGGAGACCCCATAGAGTAAATCCGTTCAGCGACTGTAAGCACCCAATGCTAACTGCTGAAGGATCTTTACTGATTACAATCAAATCCTCAAGAATCTGGTAGAAAGCTCACTCTTTACAGCAGAAACAGCTACAATATGAAGTATCTAGCATAGATTAAATAAAGTTAAGTATACTAAAATATTCATGATACATTCTCAGAACCAGTTGGTTTGCAATGCAATGTGAACTAGAAAAGGTTCTAAAAAATTTTTTTTGAAAAAAAATCATTAGTTGATGTATTGAAAGCTGAGGAGCCACGCCCTCCTCTGAGCGTTCTGGCTACCCAGTGATGCTGCATCGGTGGCAGGTTATGCAGCACCAACTGTGGCTGATTTAAAAGAAAAATGTATGCATGTTGTCATAGCAATTCTTCTTCACTTCCTGTCAGGGCACCAGCAAATGATTATTTTGGTCATCGACTAATCTGATGATTAATTTTCAACGATTATTTCTGCCATGCTGCCATTCCACAGCTGAACGTGGAATTTAAATGTACTTTAAATGCCTAAAACATGTTTAAATCTGGAAAGTACTAATATTTAGTGATATAGTAAATTAGTATTGTTGTTATGGTGCACTTTTGGAGACACAGACCAAGTTGATTGTGAAAAAACACATTATCCCTTTCCCATTCGCATTTCTGTCCCGAACAATTAAGTTAGTGTGGTATAGTTTTAACTTAACGGTTGGTTAACACTGAAATTGTTGAAAGTCAAAATGTTTTTATAATTGACATTATATTGATAATATTAACAAATTGCTGCAGTCCTATTTCTTGTTAGTACAAATCAGGTTAGTATTAGGGCTGTGTATTGGCAAGAACATGGCAATATGATACATATATCACAATACAACATTTTGCAATATATTGTGAAACTGTAAGCAAGGTGATATATATGTTGCAATTCTTTAAATTAAATAAAAAAAACCTTCATAGTATATAAATGATAAATTACAACACTGCTCTGTTGTTCAGGGTTTAAACACAACATAAAAGGAACCACTGTACAACAGCAATCTATACATGTAAATCGATAATAAAAAAAAATTATACTGTGTTTTTGAAGATGGATACAGTGTTGCAAAACAAAAATTGTGATATTGTGATATATTACTACTATATAGTAATATTTATACTATAGCAATATTTTTTTTATACACATAGACCTAGTACATACGCTTCTGGGTATTAGCCTGCCAAACCAGCACTATTAAGATGTAGTGCAGCAACAATGTGCAGCGTGGGATCGCCACAACTGTGATATAACAGTAGCTTAAAAAGGCTTAAAACTGCAGTCAACAAAGAGTGGAAACTACTACTTGCCTGCCGTTTCTAGAGTAGGACAGCAGTATGAGTATGAGAGTATGAGCGGGTTAACATGTAGCTGAACCAACCCTATGATTAAGAACACTTTGTTCCTTTTGAATCATCCTCCCACTCTGCGACTCAGGTAAAAAAAAAGGGGGGGGGGGGGGGGGGTATTTTTGAGCCAGCATCCTTGTGGGAAGACAGAAGCCAGGCGGGGCGTTTTGAGTCACCGCTGCTCAAACCTCCTCAAACACACCATCTTTCATCCCACGCCCCCATCAAGCAGAACAACACGGCACCACTCCAGCTGGTCCCACACACCAGGACTCGGAGAAGGCAACACGACAAGCATGACGAGGCATCAAATGCAGAAGATACTGAGCCTGCTGGAGACAATTTAATCTCATTGGGGGTTTTCCATGACCACTTTCACTGTGGGCCTCTTCTATAACAGCCTCTCCCGCTGGTGTTTATAAAAAATATGAAGTTTGCAACATGAGCAGTAGCAGGGTGCGGAAACACTCATGGTGCAGCAGCAGGTGATCCTTTTATGATCTGATGCAACAAAAACATCCTGTGATGCACATGACTGTGCCCTCGCCACATCCTCACTTTCTGTGCCTTGTTGAAAAGGCTGATGTGTAGGTCCAGCTCTCGGACAGCTCTGGCCCCAGCGGACCGTGCAATAAATTATTCATTCCTCATAATCCAGTCCCCAGCCCGCCACGATAAGGTGTTTACACCCTTCTCTACAAATATATGGCCACTTGCTTGATTACATGCCATGGCTTCAGGGTTGGGGGTACACATTTAGTTATGTCTTGACAGTATTTTAATATCAATAAAATATTTCAATATTTCAATAAAATAATCTGTCACTGACAATATTACATGGCATTAGGGGTGGTTAACAGGGCCCTTAAATAGTATCACAATATTTCAGGGTATTTAATTATGATATTCTTGGCAATATGACAAAACTTTTTCTAATAAATGATAAGAGTACACTACTGCAACAAACTAAATATTAAAGTTTTATTTAGTATAAATATAAGAGTTTCATACAGTCACAAATGTGTTTGTGCACATAATACAGAATTAGATTAGATTAAATGCAGTATCCAGCACACTGCATATTATATAACTAGCCCATTAACATCAAAATCACTAACAATCATCTATATATTAAAGATTTGTTGGTTTATTTTGCCATCAAAGCAAGACATGTAGGATAGACTTTCCCCATATTAAGAACTCTGGGTAAAGCGCCAATATTGTATTGGCCTTATTAAGGCTTATTTATGCTATATAACATTAACATTAAAAGCATTTGGTGCGTCCACTGAGATGTTACAAATGTTCAGTGTTTAAGAAACATTATTAAATTGTAGTTTTGTAATTGCAACATAATTAAATGTATGCAACTGTAAAACAAGTTGCAATATGTAATTAAAAACTTTTTTTGCATTTTTTGGCACCTTCCCAAAGCAAATATAATTATTTATTTATTTGTTTATTTGTTGTCAGTTAACCTACATGTGTCTTTAAAGCTTTGTATATAATACTGATAATGGTAAGTAGTGGTAAATGAATTTTATTTGGCTACTATACTTCCTTACAATGCACTGCACTGTTCATAACACAGTATCTCTCTCATCAGACATTCATAACAATTTCCTGTAATGATTTTCTGCGAGGTAGCTTTTAGAGCGAGTAATAGCTTCAGGCATCTGATTTCTATCAGGGCCACTGTGAAAATATTCGGACTCATTGTGTTTCTCTAAAACCGCATTACACATCAAACCGCTCTGAATGATTTTTATGACTTAAACATTTAATTTTGCAGAAATGTAGAAAAAACTTTGTTAAATGACAAATTTCACAAATGTGAAAAAATTCCATTTAGCTCACTGAACTCAAAATGGCCATTTATTTCAGCAGCAATCTGTGTTTATCTGCTTTTCTAACTACCCCTGAAGGGATCTTTTACAAAAATAAAATGCTTTCTGAAAGAAGTATATTTTTATTTGCTTTAACTTGGTTTTAGTAAAGTAAGAATACAGAGTGGGTTGGCACAGAATTTGAACGCAAATACATACCTGCTGCTACACACATTTATCATTTGCACATTTACAGTGTGTACGTAAAGGCAGGTAGCTATATGTGAGGCATCTTCATAAATGGGGGCTAGCAATGTTATTCTAATCCTCAGGGGCCGCATGTCACTCCACACATGACACTGAATACCTTTTTAATCCCAGTGTGGGTAAGGTATTTATCGCTATGTTTTGGTGGAGTGCCCACAGACATGGTGGATCTATGATTCTCAGCTGGAGGATTCTTAATTGGAACCTCAGAGATTTCTTTTTTTTTATTAACTAATAACATAAACCAAATGCTACAATAACCAAATCAAATCTTCAGAGGACAGAACAACAATTGTTTGTAGATCAAAAATGTGATCAGATTATCTATAATCTATTAAACAACACTGCATTTGTATCCTTTACAAGCAGTGGCATCTTTAGAAGAAATGTTTTTAAAGGATGCTTAAGAACAAAATGCAAAAAGGCAAGAAGCTTAAACTTAAAAGGTCCAAGTTTAACATATTTTTAGTTATATGTATTAGATCTGAGACTAATGAGACTTCATAAAATAGCCATATTTATTACCTGATTGTATGTCTGTTGCCTCTATAAACAATCAAAATGTTGCACATGGCTTTAAACTTTTGGGCTGGCTCTTAGAATCATGCAAAATGTAAAATGATGAAAAGTGACTGCTGTGCACACATGCTTTTGTCTTTATTTGACATTTTGTATATGTAGTGTATATGCCACATACATTTTGCAGCACTTGCCTGGTGTGCAAATGATTGCCACTTTTGCTTCAGAACATTATGAAATATTACACAATTGCAGTTACAAAACTCTACAAAGATCTTCTCATTCGAATAATTAAAACAGGAAGTGGAGACATGATGATGCCAACTTAGCATTCTTACCTCTATGCACTCAAGAAGAGGGGGAGATAAATATGTTTTACAGAAACAACGTACATCTGCACCAGCACCGTGCTTCGATGCACATAATGATTTCATGACTTTGAGCCCTGATTAATTCCTCAGTGTGCCACAATGTGCAACAGATAATCACATGTGCCTTGAAATGCAGTCACATGTACAATGTACAGAGAAAGACATCCAGTCTTTCTTTCAATAAACAAACAAATGCTATAGTGCTGTACAGCTTGTATCTTTCAGCTGCAAAACTGACCATTTGTACAGAGGCAGTAAACTGATACAAAGTTAAGCTGAATGCTTTATTTTATTTAAACTAAACTGAGCTCTGTTGGCATTATAACTAGCAGGGACTGGGCATGAACAGAACTATGCAAAATGTAAACAAAAATATGAATTTTAAATGTTTTCAATGCGTCACTGTCTAATTAAATATAATATTGTGTAACCACATGTTCTTATGTAATGTACTAAAGGTCAATCACACTAATTATAAAACAGAATCTTGACTTAAAATACTTAAGGTACACGTTTCAGTTCTTAAACATACAGATTTGTATGGAATACATGAGCACACTACAGTAGATCTTACCTTAATTAGAGCTTCAAGCTCATCAGAGGACACACAAGGGTTCCTCTGGAGAAACGAGGCCTTCTCCAGGGTGATGGTGTTCTTTTGATCACTCTCAAAGGGCTGCTCCAGAGCCTGGAACGCCAGTCCGCCACCCACCAAGTACGCCACCACAACCACAAACACCGCCAGCACTGTCTTCCACTTCATGACTGAGTGAATGGTTGAGCCGTCTGCCCCAGCATCCATGTTTGGCACAATGCTGGCCGAACGAGAGGAGATGGACAGCCGGGGAAGAAGACAGTGGTCATTTCCCTTCAGCTCATATCCTACTGGGTTCTGGATGGCAGCCACGCTGGCCTGGACCAGGGTGGCCTGTGCAGCACCAGGCTGAACTTTCTTTGGGGCAGCCATGTTCGTCTGTATCGCCACTAAAGAGATGAAAAAGAGGAAGACCAGATTATTAATGGAATGACATGTAATAACCACCTGCTAAAAACATCTATTTTTTCTGTATGACAATATATTTTATGGATTTCTTTGTGTTATTGATTTTATCTAAATTGTTCTTCTTTTTCTTCTGATTTAATTTCATTTTAATTAATTTCATGTAAAAACAAAAGAAATTGAGCTTTTTCTTAACTTATAAGTGAGAATGATGGCAGATATTGACCACGTAACGTGAAGCACAACTCATTACTGCTACAAATGCAATACAGCACAAATCTGACTTGTGACAGTTTTTATGGGGTTATAAAATTTGATCTACAGCCTGCAACACATGTCTAACATAAAAAGGTAGGCTGCACAATTTAATGTTTTTTTCATTTGTAGTGTATAATTATGGTACCTAGCAGAGCTGTACCCTCTTGTATTTATAAAATACATAAAATGTAACCATTCGTTTAATTAAAGCAGAGCAATCTTTCATAGGCATTTAGGTTATGCCAGCCATCAGTGTTTGAAAGGTTTCTTCAATTTAGGTCTACATGGTGAGTCATACTATGTTTAAGATACCTTAAATCATTTAGCAATTATTCTAGCAAATGGTTCTTAGTAGTATGATGACACTTAGATGGTTGTTCAAGCTTCACACTTAGCACTCTCTCTCTCTCTCTCTCTCTCTCTCTCTCTCTCGCTCTCTCTCTGTTAAGATGTTTTAATGTTAAGATGCTTTTGGGAAACTGGGCCCTGGAAGGTGATTCTCTTTGTAAGAGAAAGACAAATCCCTGAATTCTATCTGGCATACTGATACTGCAATAAATGCATTAATTTAATAGATTTAATATTGTAACAGTGTGTCTAGTAACACAAGGTACATGGCAGTTTTCCAAAATGGGATTATGACTAGTCTTGGACTACACAAAATTTTAAATAGAGATTTTCCACTGACATAAAAAAAATATATAAAGAGTCTACGAATAGGCTTTCCCCTGTCTGGTAACTGCCCCATTGTTTAATCAGTGTAAGAACAATTTTAGACAGCCATCAGTTATCAGAAGGTTACTGCAATTTAGGCCAATAAAAAATGATCCACAGTTTACTTATCCATCTTGTGCTGTCTAGAACATTGTACCACAATGGATCCCTCCTTGAAATTGAAGCTGACAAATTGTGAAGTTTACAGCAGGTATTCTTAGACATGTTAAATCACTTAGCAATCCTTCTGATAGGTTAAGTGACCTTCACAAGACAGAGACTAATAACTATTCTGCATGGACCACTGATTTCCAAGTGACATATACAGTGGGCTATAGGCCTAATAGAATTTAGAGAGAAGGATGGGGTGGGGTCACCCCAGGTTGAGGACAAAGACAAGAAGGCGCCCTTTTTTTTGGTTCTAATAAGATGCACACTAGCGACCCCCCTACTCCCCCTCACCCCCACCAAACCCGACGGGAATTGTTTCCTTTTGTGGCTCATGTTGGGGAGGAGTTCAGGCAGTCAATGATGTAATGCTGAACCACACAACTCCCTCTACGTTCTGACACAGTAAACCAAATGTACCAAAAGTGTTAATGTCTCATAAAACTCTTAAAAGAAAGGCGAGCAGACTCTTGCATAGCTTTAACTGAGGATGCAACTTGGCAAACCATGTTTTACCAACACAAACTGTAGTGCTGATCTTTTATAGACAAAATTTTCAAAATATTGTTTGCATTGGTAAGAAAACTGCACTTCTTATTGGTTCATTCATTTATGTTTCTGTCTATATTAATTGTATTAATTATGTATTAGCTGTATAAAAATAATATGCTATTTTATGCTTTCTTTGTAACATCAGCAAATTATCTATATGAACTTGGACAGATCCACAACGTGACTCAAAGATGTCCGGGAAGCATAGCTGACAAAACGTCTCCTTCCCAGAAGATGTAAATCCTGTTATCTGGCTACTTTCCAAATACCAGAATCAAATAAAGTCTAAAGGATAATGGAAACATTTAGTAATCAATGGTCAGAGATTTCCGTCCCTTAGTAAAAGTATCATAGCCCAAAGTTTTAAAAAGGACACAGGGAGTATATTCTACACAATTTAATAAAAAACACATTCTATATTTGCCTTGCATTACATTATAAAGTATAATGGCAAACATATTGGGTCACTTACTCCTAACCAAATACTAGACTCTATTATACAGTACATGGACCAAATCTATAGATGTAATGATTTTTTTTTTAATTTCTAATACTGTTGATTCTTTTTCAACTCATAACTACGAAAAAAGTCTATGATCTTTAACATGATGATTAACATGATCCGCCAGCATCTATCACCTGTCCTCTATCTCTGTTATCTACACCTTGGATGCATCCATAGGACTTCCAGGCAAACAGCTTCTTACTACTAACTACTAACATGTTTACGATGTTAGCAATGTACTGCAAAATGTAATGAAGTTAGCATGTAAATATGATAGTCAGTAAGTCAGTATAAAGAAATATATATATATTAACGGATGTAGTACTGTAACAATAACATAAATTATGATGATTTTGTTAGATTATTTTAACTTAATATTAGCTTTATATCCAGATGAATACACACTTTCTAAACAAAAACAAATATAACAGTGCATGAAATTGTTGGAGAAGAACTAACCTGGCTCAGACTCCCAGTTCACTTGTTTCCTTGGATTCTCAACTGGAAATTTCATTGTGTTTCTTCCCAAAAAGGGATTTAAGCTTTTGCATTAATTCGGATCAAGCTGGTACATTGGTAAATCTCTTTTTCCTATTTTTCCTCCTCTTTTTAATTTTTTAACAAAAGAAAAATCTATCCAGACACCGCTCTCATCTGTATTCACTGCTCGTTTCGACAGCTAATAACCCTTATATTATTACCTAAAGGGGTGAGCACAGCCACGAGCCCGGCGTTACTTCTTTTCCCACCCGTATTTCAACATACACTACCGATTGGTTGAGCCTCTCGCGTGTGCGAACTCCTCGCCAATCAGAGCGTACAACCACTTGTACGACTGCCCAATCAGCGTGTTCGATAGGCGGGAACTGTCGGAATTCAGGTGGGGTAGAAATACTAGCGCATGCGCACAAGCTGTTTCAGCGGCGGCGGCTGATGGGGAGCGTGGTGGTGCACGCCTTGATACAGCAGTCGCTCATCCCTGCACAGTCACTTTATAACATCATACAGTCTGTATAACATATAACACACCAACCAAACCGGATTAAATAAACGATATAACACTGTTTTACACAGATTAGTGATGTGGTGGTGATAATGAGGCTAATAACAGAGAAATCCTCAGGGATGGACCTAATCCTATCATTAAATTATACACCCTCTTCCCTTTGTTTCGGAAATCCACGATGGAAAATAACTAAAACACACAAAACCTATAAGAGGAAAACGACATGCATGGTTTAAACGTGGCCTATTTTGCTTTATAATAGAAAATAAATACAAATGGTTAATATTAAAACGTGTTTTACTCACTGGTTGTTTATCAGGTGAATCCCAGCGATTTTCCCCCAGAAGGCGCGTCTTCGCCGGTACACACGTGGGGGGTCGAGGAAAGAATTTACTGGAAGAAGATGTGTGTAAAATTGCTGACGTAAGCATACTAATGAATTATTCACAGTACCAAATATACTTAAAAAAAAACCTGTAGTTTGAATTTTATTACACACCTTAAATTTAGTGTTTTTTAATCTTATAAAACATTTTTAAAATATTTATTATATAAAAATATATATAAATATTTTATGCAAAATTGCATATTTTATATTCTTCAAAGTAGGCAGCTCTTGCCAGATGACAGCTTTAAAAGGTGGAGTCACCTAGAATGGCTTTCAGTTAACATCTGTGCTGAACTTGTTAACCCCTAACAGACCATGATTTTCATCAATTGTTTGCCTGACATTACACCACGAAAACTTGAGGATTTCTATTAAAGCAATACATAAAAGCCTTTCATGATTGATAAGGAACATTACTGAAAATCATAAATGTATTAGTAATAGAAAATGTTAAAAAATATATGTAAAAATGCTAATGTCAAAATATAAAGAATAAAATCATAAAATTGGCTCCTACCTGAACTTTCTTTTAAAATCAATATTTCCCTGAATACAAATTAAACAGTTCAGTTGCCCCAGTGTATACTATATGATCCACAGCTTTCCTGTAAACAATCCTGTAGTATTACTAAAGATCTTGTTTCACAAGGGATTGGATTTTGTTATGTGTTTTTCTGGCAGATTAAGTGTTTGCCAGATAGTCTATGTCTATTTTTCACTGAAAATCCTTGGAGAATTGTGTAGAATTTCCTTAGCCTTTGTCTGAGAGACCTGTTATCATAACATACTTTGAATAGACACCTAAATTGTTGGCTTTCAGGTGTAATGCAAAAACAAATGGAATCGGGGTGTGGCTCAATCAAAATGTGTTTAAGTGATTTCAAATTATATAAGTATTGGTTACTAATGACACATTTCAACTGCATAGTATCTATGGTGCTGTATAACATCGCTATTGTGTTTTTCACTTTTTGACATAAAGTGAATCTATCAGTTGAAATGTTCCAAAATTACTTGAAAAATTACTTGAAAAAAAAACTATTTTTACACTGACTATGTCCTTTGAAAGTTTTTTTTTTCTTCACCTGTAAAAATACTATTTTGGAAACACAAGGTCTTTTGTCTGACAGTGACTCAATGTCTCATGTCTTAAAATATTTACATACTGCTACTGATCTGTAAGATGTGTGTACTCTGTAGTAAACTTTGGTCATTTCAAATTAGCTTTATAATAATAGGAATCTCTCAGTGTATACAGTATATAAAAATCATGTGGTATTAAATTATATACATTGCATATATTTTTGTAATATACATATGCACATGTGTAATCTTTAAAAAATTCATAATGAGCTCTTCCTAAATTTCAGTTTGCGTTCTTAAAGTAGACTTAAAGTGTGTATTTTTAGATCAGCAGGGAAACGGAGTGCATAAATGGGTTAGTATGTGAGGATTTTTTGCCTTAGTTTCGCGGGCCTGGATAGGAAACATCCTGCGACCCCCACCATCGCAATTAATAATGAATGAAATTGTGACATGCCCTTCTTAAGACTTTGCATCTATTAATAATGATAAAGCTGTTCAGAAAGACTTAATGACCACGTGTCACTCTGCATATTAAATATTTAGACTGTTGAGTTAACACATCCTGGGCATCCCTGCATGCCTCTCTGTCTTCATTACAAATTAAAAAGAGAAAGTGTGGGCATAATACATGATTTGGCAGCAGTAACCCCTTTCTCCAACTTCATCACCGTTACTGCATTACAAGCTTTCAGCTGCAAACCATATTACATAACTTTTTTCACCTCACTGAAATATATAATCCAGCACCTCCACTGTACTGCAATAATAAACATAGAGCTTGTAAGAAATAAAATAGGACACTGGAGTAGCTGTACATGAGCCTAAGGTCATCAAGTGCCAGCCAAAGGGGTATAAAGGCCACTGAATTAAGCTATGGAACAGTTTCTCATATGAACTTATGAATTCAGACTTTCACTACAAACCGTTTAGTACTTGCTCTTTTTGAAATACAACAGGTTACTCTTAGTTGCATAAGCGTTTTTTTTTTCTTTGTCCATTATCTGCATAACCACAAAAAAAAATACACAGAAAAACAGTGAATCAAGAAAAACCCTCAGACTGACCTAAACCTATAAATTAGGGGGAGTGTCACAGTGCTGTTTACACAGCATGAATATTTATGATTCATAGGGGCGAAAATCCTGTTGTTCCCCTCCTGAATAAAACTAAAACAGCCGGAAACAGGAGCACTAGAACACTTTTTAACAAAAAACGGCTAACAGGGCATTCATTTATACAAGAGACTACCAAAAAATGTATTTAAACATTTGAAATAAGACCTTTAATAAAGTGAGTCAAATGTCAAAATAGAGACCAAAAAAATTAAATCTACATTTTTTTCAGTTTTTTACTTTTCAACACAATAAGTTGAATCTGGTAGTTGTTTTTTAAATTTTAGTCATGATGACAATCTTTTTATATATATTTTTTATTTTAATTGAAAGTATGTAAGCAGCGTGTAGTTTTTCATTTCATTAGAAACATGTGAGCAAGTCTCTACTACGTTTTGGACTTCTTGGATATTATTACTGTAATACACACACTCAAAAAATCTAAATCTCTAAATTTTTTGGCTGTTGATCTTTACATTGTTGTAAAATTCCATGATGAATGGACCAAGTGAAGTGCTAAGTATTTAAAATAAAATATTTTTAGTGATTATATTTACGTTTACGTTTTTGTTTACAGCATTTAGCTGACAATCCAGAGTAATTTACAAGGGTGTTTCTTTTACAGAGGTGGGCCAAGTAGTGTTAGGAGTCTTGCCCCAGGACTCTTATTGGTGTAGCACAGCATAGTCACCCAGACCTGGAACTGACCCTTCATGGTAGCTCACTGGCAGGCGGTGGTGTTATTCATTGCATCACACCAACCACTGTTATATGTTCTTTTTTACTATGACCTGTTTTTTTTTTTTTTTTTTTTCATAAACATGTTGTATTACTCTCCACTGAAGTAAAGAAAACTCCTGAGTTAAAATAAAGGTTGAGTAATTGATGGATGGATGGATTGATTAATTAATTCATTCATTCATTGAGTGCCTAAAATTAAAATAATTAAAATAAAATATGTTTTAGTGATGATATCGTTTTATGATTTTCTGTTCATTTTTATTTGTTCATTACCTTATTTAATTTTATTATGACTTGTTTATTACCTTAATTCATAAACATGTTGTATTATTATCTACTGAAATTAAGAAATCACTGAGTAACTAAGGAACTAAGAAAGTAAGAAACTCCCAAGTTAAAAAAAAGGTTGACTGATTGATTAAGCAGTGCTCTAAAAGTTAAATAATTTAAATATATGTTTAATATATAATATAATAATATAAATGTATGTTTAAATATGTTTTAGTGATCATATGTTTTATTTTTTTTTTCAATATGAGTTGTTTATGAGCTTATTATTTCATTAACACGTTGTATTACAGTCCACTAAAGTAACAACATAACGGAATTAATAAAATGTGGGTGGAGCTGGGCTGATTTGATGAATTATTCATGAGCGCGTAGACTTTACGTGCCTTCGTAAAACGCTACGCGTGACGTACGGACGGACTCCTAGCAACCATCATGGCGCCGGGGAAGCAGTTAGCGGTTCGCTGAGGGGGAGGAGGGAGTGATTGGTGTTTTATTAGTGTTTAATTCAGAGGTTTGTGATGGTTTTACTTGGTGAGAGCTGTGATGAATGTACCTGCAGTGAGGGACAGTGCTTAGTGCGCGCTGTGCTGTTCTGAGTATGGGATACTGGGCTGAATATCGAGTCATGGATGCGAAGCGAGGTAACTAACGGTAAAGAGCTGAATAAGCAGTCTGGCTAAGCGCTAACCGGCTAGCAGCTTTTATATTTAACTCCGCTTCTCCAATAAAACAGCGGTTATTTACGAGTAAGGCGTACAGATATCACATGAAATAAATAAGTTATTTATATCCGTTATAAAGCATTCGATATAGCAAGTCTGTAAAGTAAGAAGATAACTAGTAAGATAAAAAAACAAATACGTTTTTAAATAAATACTCAATAACAACGTTAACCTAAATAAGATAATTGGTAGGTTATATGCTAACATTTTAGAGAGAATGGTTAAATTATAAATATGTTATATATAGCTAACCGCTAGCTTTTATATTTAATTCTCCCCATTAATAGTGTTTATTTTCAAATAAGGCGTACAGATATCACATGAAATAAATATTAAGTTAATATGTCCGTTATAAAGCATTAGATATAGTCTGTAAAGTAAAAAAAATAACTTGTAAGATAGAAACATATTATTTTTTTTTTCTTTTTTTAAACTATGAACTCTTAAAACTTTATGAATATGAACTTGTTTTCTTTGCATTATTTGAGGTCTAAAAGCTCTGCATCTTTTTGTTATGTCAGCCATTTCTCATTTTCTGTAAATAAATGCTTCATTGACATTATTTCTATTTGGAATTTAGGAGAAATGTTGTCCGTAGTTTATAGAATAAAACAACAATGTTTATTTTACTCAAACATATACCTATAAATAGCAAAATTTGAAAAACTAATTCAGAAACTGCAGTGGTCTCTTAATTTTTTCCCAATCTGTATATGGATGACAGGTAACTTACTGTAAATCAGATGGTTGGCTAGCGCATTTATTTTCATTTTATGAGTTTGATTAAAAATACTTTAATATTATATTTCTGAGCTTATTGTATTGTTCTTCTTTTGCAGCATTCTATCATGGCTCGACTGGAAGTCTAACAAATCAGCACATTGTTAAAGACCACATGCTGTCCCATTACAAAAAGATATACTCAGCAAAAGGTAAGATGTCAGCCGGATAAACACAAAGTTCTACTAGGCTGAGTGATATAACTACCAAACACATATCTCAATATGCATAAGAGAAATGGACATATATGATAACATATAAAGAAAACAAAGTATAATATGTTTTTAATAGGAAACGTAAGACAGTGTTACACTTGATGTATTTTACTGATTCAGCAAACTGCATTGGATTGTGTTGTTTGAGATGGGATAGTAAATGTGATAATACAATATGGTCATTTCTATATCTTGTATAAAGAGTTTTTAAATATATCAATACTTTCTTTGAATAGTCCTACATTACTGTAATTATTGTCACTAATAAGAATAATTTCAGTGTTTTTCCATGTTACTCAACAAAATATTCCTTTCCTTTCATGACTCCTGCATATCCCTAATTCTTTTGCGTATTTTATTTTTTTATATATAGCTGTAGTGGATTGTGCAGTACCTACAAGTATGTGTCGTAATGTAAAATGTAAGTACAAACCTGTTTTTGCTCCTTTTCATTAAAGCAGTAATATATAGAAATTAAATTCCTCATTATAACCTTCACTTTTGCTTATCTACACAGACCTAGATCAAAAGCGGCGTGAGCAGCTAAAACAGGATGGATCAGAACGGGCCCAGTCAGCAAGGTCCTTTTCACAGAGGAGCATCCGGTTGAATACTGTGACCCCATGCTCATCCAAACATGTAAGATAATTTCCTCACATGTTCAAATATTCACTTACCTGTGATGACTGAAGACTAAAGCTGCTTCTCCTTTCCTGTGCAGACAAGACCTTCGGTTCGAGGTGCAGAGGGTGCCCATTTCGACCAAGGGGACTCTGTCTTATCCTCACCTAGATTCAATACCTCATTTCATTTCAAGCAAATTGCATATGCATCCAAAATGACCACAAACTCTCAGAACTATCGACCTGCATCGGAGTTAAGTTACAGGAGCCCAAATTCTCATTGGCACCACTTCACACCTTCATGTACCACATCAACTAGTCAGAAGAAGTTTAAAAGCTTCCAAGATCCTACACAGAAAACCTACAGTGGTGATGTAATGCACAAACATGCTCACTACTTTACTGAGGAAAAGCCATTTACTCCGAGAACACTGAAATCAGATTGCAAATCCACACTCTCTACCTATCGGTATTACACACCTGGCAGAGGAAAAGAAGCAGAGGCGAAAAGCACATCTAAATTTCGTCGACAAGAGACTTACCATGGAAGGTATGGGATTATTTTCCTTAAATCGTTATTCAGGAAATCAAAAAGTAGTAGCTCTTACCCAGAACAATATACAGAAGTCCTTTTTTGTCCACTTCTTATATCCCTAACTAGTATGAATAAACATGATTCCAAATATCCAACTTGTGGCTTAGTCACGTTCTAATAAAAAAATCAGTGTAATGATACCTAGGTGAGAAATCAAAGTAAATCGTTTAAGTGCAACCACAAACCATTTAGGTTATGTAATACTTAATTTATATAATAATTATTCATTCATATTCAGAGTGTACCTTTTCACATAATCACAAATATCAATATGTATATCAAATATCATAATGTATCATTGTTAGATGTTCTTTATCTCTACAGCACACACAACAAGCAGTGGTCTTCAGCAGGACAGGAGTCACCCCAAGTAAGTTGCTGGATTTGCTGTGTTTTTAATAATGTCCAGTATTGTTTTATTGATGCATTATGTTTGAGCTATTTTTAAACATTACAAAATTTGATTGAAAATGGTACTGCAAACAGTACTGAATTTATCTTATTTTATTTAAACAGCCATACAGCCCTGAACATGAATGGTCTGATGAAGAGTCAAATGTGTTTGGCAATACTTACAGCACAGCAAATAAGTATAGAGACGGTGGATTTCCTGTTTCCTCTTCAAGGTAAAATGCTCCTTCATTTATTGTCTAATAATATTCTGTGATATAAACTGTGAAAGTTACTTTAAATATTAATTATTTATGATATTTTTAGTTACTTAAAATAGCTGTTTGTTATTTGCAGGGTGTCACCAGAGGGAATGAAGTCCCCAGTAATGAAAAAAGTGACAGCAGTGTAAGAAACTCTCATATCAGTATAAGTTGTATGTAATTCAGGATTGATGTATGGAATAGAGGCATGGCTGTAGGCTATATTTAATGACTATTGTTTTGTTAACCTTATGTATATGTTGTAGGTTTTTTCAATATGTTTCCATTTTTCTTCAGAGAACAAGAAGTAAAGTATCTGGAGTTTATTACTGATGTAACAGATGATATTTTGGCACGAGGGATCTACTCTGACAGGTTTTTACACTTTCCCGACTCCTTTGAATCCACGTTTGCAGTTAGTCTTGATTATATTTAAAACTGTGGTTCATTAACATTTCAAATGTTGTTACAGGGTTCTGGAGCTTGTTTTTGAACGCCATATTGATATGAATAGACACCGATTAGACAAGGTAGGTATTCTACATGCGAGTTATTTACATCACATGTAAGAAATCAGAATAATAAACCCACAAACATCAGATGATATTGGTGAACGTGTGGCTTGCTCTGTGTTGTTGACGGTATTCTGCATACTCTAGTAGGATTTCTGAAAATCTCTCACTCTGCCAGTTTCACAATTAAATGTGCTCTTGTAATTGTGCTTGTCCAGCTAACACCTTCAAACTAAACTGTTAGGTCTGCCTAATCTGATCTCTCAAAACAAAAACAAAATAAAAACCCAATTTTTACTAGGATTTGTACCCAAATGTTTAAAATGCTGCCACTATTACAAAGCCATCTCAATATCACCACCACACAGTATTACTTAAAAGAACATTTAGTGGAAGGGACAGAAAAGGTCCAGATATGTGTGGACTGAGCCATAATGATGTAAGAGCTCTAATTTCTACAGTAAATAAATAATAATAGTATTTATGTGCATTACTGTTTATCTCATTATGTTAAGAAACGAATGCCCACTGTTTTGTAACATTGTATATCTTCTTTCCTGTTTATTATTAGGACAAAATGCGCCACCTTCTGGATGATTTACGAAATGATCTACAACGTCCCATCGCTGCTCCTGTAATGGTACTTGAAAAGGAAGACAAGGACAGTTTCCTGTTGCCTAGACACAAGTATTCAGGCCTGGAGCAAGAGCTGACATTCATGACTAAAGAAAATGATTCTAGGCCTCTATCTTGCACAGTCTTTGATAAGGACACAGAGATTAATGTTGTATCTCCTTCATTACATTTCACACCAGTAAATGGCAAAGTCTCTGAGAGTGCCACACCTTACGGACAACAAGATGAAGAGGGTCATACAGATCTGCAGTTTGATTACAGGAAAAGCAATGCAGTATCCCCCAGTTTGGAAAACCAGCAAATGAACAAAGAAGAGGAACATCAAAACGATGAGCCGACAGCAGATGATGAGCTTGTGAAAGAGTTTGACGAACTTGGTAGGAACATGACCGACTCCCTAATTGTATCTGAGACACATGGCTCAAAAGTGAACATTGAACAGGACTCAGAGAAACTTAGTGATGATGAATTTTGAACTCTGTATTGGCTTTTAGTTGTCTTTTCAAAGCCAAGGAGTTGTAATGAAGCCATATTTGAGCATTTCAGAGTTTTCTACATATTTTTATGCGATACTGGATTCTAGTTTTAAAGAAAAGTAGAAAATTCAAGGTGACAACACATGATGGGCTGGTGAAAGAGCCTGTTAAATTAGTTAACCAACAGGGGAGATAATTATTTAGCTCATCTTATTTTGTAATTTGTTTTCACTAAATATTTGATAAATATTCGGTAAGGTTGATTTTATTCGGTTTTCCAAACTGTTACACATCTCTTTTATTATTGGACAAAAAAAGAAGGTTGTAAAATGTTCTAGTTCTGTTCTTTACTACTTTTTTTAAAACAAAATTGTGCTTAACGAGTCTTTATGGTTCAACCAATATACTCTAGACCCCTAGAGTGTCATATCTGATATCCTACACTGGTAGCCATGACCAAGTACAGAGTCAAATCCCAAAACAAGTGACTGCACAAATATTACCGGCTAAAAGTGATGTATTAATATAAAAAATTTTGATTTGTCACTGAAATATAGGAAATGGTATTTCTTACACTACTTGAAGTAAGGCCATTGATTCAATGGCATTTTGTTGTCAGTACAAGACGAACCTATTTGTTGTTCTATGGAGATCATTAAGCAGCATTATGTAATAATTGATATTTCCTGCTGCTGGGCTCCTCCTGTGATCGGGATGAGGAATTTGCACTTTAAACACCACTGAAGGACAATCTTTACACATGCATTTCTGGTCAAGCTGAGAGATTTGTTGAAAGTTAAGGAGGTCTGGACTCAGGTGTTAAAGGATTATTACAGGATTTTGCACAAATATGGCTCAGGTTATGCAGTGTTACAGAGTTTTCCCTCAAGTTGCCTGGGCCAGAGTTACTTAGTAGAGTTAGCAGTGTGCTGAGCCTGGAGTGGCAAAACACAGAGGTGCTATTCTCTCCATTACAATCATTGGAGCATCAAGATGACCTTGAGGCTGTTATTTTAAGGTTAAACATATTTTATATGTTTGGATCATTTAATTTGACCTGTGCATTTTTTACTGTGCTTAAAAATGGAAACACATGCTTATTTTTTATTTTGTTTTATATGATATTATGTGGACGGCAGTGATGTACAGCATGTCCAAAAATGATGCTCATATCTCAGACTAAACACACTGCTGTAATATGTTGCACGGTGGTCATGGCCTCCACACAGGTTTTGTTTAGTTGGAGCAGAATCAGCCATCGGCTCTTTGTGTGTTTTTAACGGTAAATTGACTGATTGAATCACATTTGTTGTAGCATCTACATAATGTTTATCATCAAAAGTTTTCACTCTTCTAGTAGAAAAAAGTTTTTTTTCTGAACTTCATTTCTTTGAACTGCAAAAACATAGTTTGTTTTTTAGTTTTGTGAATTGTTTTGATTAAGCAATAATGTATAAGGCAGGATATTTCTTTTAGCTAGATAACTTAAGGCCAAAGGTCTCTCTCTCTTCCCCTTGGGACAACTAAATAGGTTTAAACACATTGCACTTCAATATTTTTTGCATTGTGTTCGAAGTAGGGCTGTGCCATATTGTATTGTATGCAATAACACCAGCCAATAAAAATTAATTCTGATTTTGTAGCAGTAGTGTATCATTTTTTTATTCTTCATCAATCGCCGTCCTGCCTGGAGAGAAATCAGAACAGCACTGCAACAGAGTTCCTGTTGCTGTCCCTCACTGTATGAGTGTTTTTATCCAAGTAAAATAAAAAGTAATTATAGCCCTTTTAAATATATTACCACTGTAGCTTAAAAAATCATTTTAATGCACACTGAACTGAATGTATTTGTTGTAACTGGAAAAAGAAGGGAATTGTGGCAGATTTTAATACTGTAATGCCTCTAATGTCTTCAATAATAACATTATAAATTGATATTAAATGTGTATCTCACTTGTGCAATAGAGCTTTAGAAAACTATATTTTTTGAATACTTAAACATTAAGTATTTTAGGTGCTTTTATAGTGTTTGTGAAACTATTTAAAATATTTAGTTTTGTGAAGGAGGCATTGTTAACGTTGCTGGAATATCTCTTTTTAAGGTCTACTAATTACATTCTTCAGCTGTTTTTCTGCTAATAAAGTCTGATTTCTTGATATATTGTGTAATTTGGAACAAAGTAAATTACTCAAAAGTAATCAAAACCTTCATTTAAAGCCTTTGGGTTTTATATGTATTCCTAACAGTACAGTAAGTCACTATCTTATATAAAAGCCCATTTTTTATTTTTTTAAATAATAATAACAAAAAAAATATCGTGAAACCGTCAAAATCTTGAAAAATACCGAGATGTGCCTTTTTAGTCATACCGCCCTGCACTACCTAAAATATCGTGATATTATTTTAGGGCCATCCCAGCCACTAACCGTCAGAAGGATGGGACGATAACGAATCATCTGGCGCTCGATTCATTTAAACGGACGGTGAGGAGGAATCGAATCACTGAATCGAAGTTCCCATCTCCTCCAGTCTGCCTGCGCGGCATTCCTGCTGTCTGATGTCAGACACACTGATCAAAAAGTGCTGCTGCGCTGTTTTACACAAACACGCAGTGTTTGTGCCTCTCCCGGCGTTCACAGACACGTGATTAAGAGCGCTGCGTGTGTTGTGTGGACACGGTTTGAGTAGAAATCCCGGCAGGTTTACTCAGTGAGAAGAGCTAGATCCGCGGATGAATCCGTGTAGGAGATTTCTGGAGTCCAGCCGGTGTTCTGTCGAGTTATGCCACCCTGTCAAACTATGCTACCCCAGTGATATTTAAAGATAAAATGCCAGAAAAAGCCCAGTATTTAAACATGTTTCTGTTGGGTATTTGGAATGCTTGATTCAATAGATCAGGATACAGTTTAAAGTTAATAGGGGCAATTATAACCCGCATTTTTTTCATTGTCCAGTTATTGTTTCTTTTATTATTATAAACTGTCATAAATAAATGAATACATATGTCTATTTTTCAAAATATATAAGTGATTATCGATTATGATTTTAGGTTCTCATATATCAACTTTTTTAATTTGTAAAAAGTTTTTACATTTGTAAACAGACAGACAGCACCATTGCGCGAGCTATAATTTCCTCTAAAAAAAATTCTTCAACTTTTTTTCTTTTAAACTAATAGTAAGCAGACTTCTTCAAGCTTACATGCAGCTTTTATATTTAACACAGTGAAAACATAACTTTCTTTATTTCAATTAAAGAAAAGTTTAAAATATGTACATCACTGCAACATACAATAGATTCCTTCTGCTATACTATAAAATATTGTGCTATATTACTTTATACTATATTACTATATTTTGCTATATTACTAAAAAAATATTACTTAAAAAAGGATTGATGCATTTCGATGCACATTTCGATGGGTAGCACAACTCGACAGAACACCGGAAATGAAGTAGCTATGGCAGCCGCAGCCAGTGTGACCTGGGAGCAGTAGGAGTCTAACATGCGGGGTTTTACACAAACTTTCAGCAGCTCTGGACTCTATTCGCAGCTCCTCAGCCGTCTAAAAACTCGACCCGGAGTGTGAGTTCAATGCTGGCCCACGGCGGGACGTGTGTGCGGTAAGAGCTGGTAGTGTTAGACTCCGTTAGTGAACACCAGCACACTTTAAATGCAGCGTTAGTTTAGCTAAGCTAGCTGTTAGTGCGCTCAGCCATTACTCTGGTCGGCTAGCTCAGAATTAACTAGCTTCGACAGGATTTAAGGTGGATTTTGGGGGATGAGAAGTTAATCTTTAGACCACAGAGATCAGGGCGAGCACTTTATTCATCGCAAATAAAAGTTTGTTCTGCTCTAGAAAGCGCTGAACAGTGTTGGGTCACGCTCAGACCTATGGAGCGAGTTTGTTTTCGCTGTTCCCGTGATTCAGAGTGACTACAGGCTCAGCCACTTGTTGATATGCGTCTGTTAGCCAGGGTTAGCCGAGGTTAGCTAGCTGTCGGACTTCTTAAACCAACTTAATTTAACTTACCTTTATGACAAAAATACTATCATTATATATTTCTGGAAGCTTGAGAGTCCCTGTGAAATTAACTAGCAAACTTATATTTAGATTTTAAAACCCAGTAAAGCGCCCAAAACATTTCCAGCAACAGAGATGAGAACCAAGAATATATTAATATGATTAATAAAAGAAAAATGAGTGGTCTAACTGCACAGAGTAACGACTATAAAAACACTGTTTTAGTAAGTTTACAGCAAGAGAATTTTTTGAAACATGGAAGAATAATGTAAGTAGAAAAGAGTTACATAGTTGTATATATGACCCATTTGTATGCCTCACTGTTTTAGACATAGATATGCCGTGCAACATTATATAAAAGATAAATAAACACATACATACATTCATAAATAATAAGGTAACGTTATAGTATGAAAACGTGTAATATTTAATAAAGGTAAAATGCATTCTAAATACATATGTTTTAGGGCTGGGCAATATTGTAAAAAAAAAAAAAAAAAAAAAACAATAATTTTCAAATATGAATGATTTTTGGATTCTGATGTTAGGTTTGTATATAATAACTTTCCTTTAATTTCAATTTCAACTTTTTATTTTAACCTAATAGTAAGCAGGCCCCTTCAAGCTTACATGCAGCTTTTATATTTAACACATTTCACACCCTTTATTCCAGTTAAAGAACAGTTTAAAATATGTACATCACTGCAGCATAAAATAGTTCCTTACATGTTTCTGACAGAAGCACATGTCTGTATAAAGACAGCTCTGGAAAAATAAGAGATCACTTAATGAGGATGTTTTTTCTTGATTTTACCAAATTGAAGACCTCTGGAATATAATCAAGAGGGAGATGGGTGATCACAGTCATCAAACCAGCTGAACTACTTGAAGTTTTCCAAAAGCAGTTTGTAAGACTGGTGGAGGAGAATATGCCAAGATGCATGGAAACTATTATTAAAAAACAGGGTTATTGCACCAAATATTGATTTCTGAACTCATGTATATGAACTTGTTTTCTTTGCATTTTTTGAATTCTGAAAGCTCTGCATCTTTTTGTTATTTCAGCCATTTCTCATTTTCTGCAAATAAATGCTGTAAATGACAATATTTTTATTTGAAAAAAAAATCAGAGAAACTGATCCAGAAACTGAAGTGGGCTCTTATTTTGCAGAGCTATAGATCTAACTAAATATTTGGCTAAGGTAGGTTAACTATGTATGAATATGTGCTGTGAAAGGGTAGTGATGGCAGATAACAAACATACTGTAAATACCTCTCCCTCTCTCAGTCTCTGACATTCTTAACCTAGATGCGGGTTATCTGGCTAATAGGTTAAATGCTCATTTTGTTTGTGTCCCTCATCAAAGACAGGTATTTTTCTTTCTATGTGGCTCTCTCTTGTGCTACAATAAAAATCCACCCCGTGCAACATTTCATGATTTGCCTTTAGCACAGTTATTGAGCAAGAATGTTAACATAGATGTGAGTTTGAATGTGAAAAACTTGCTGCATTTTTCATTGCTATTTTTCCTCATGTCAGGAATAATATTAGCCTTGTATATAGTTCTGTCGTTTTGTTTTCTGCAGTAATCTATAATGTGCAGTAGTAGTAACTTTTTATCTACTACGCTCTATTGTAAGAAATCCAATATCTATCTGTAGGCATCCAGTGTGCATTTTAATAGATCTTTTAAAAAAGATTGGTTCAGATGACAGACTCCTTAAAGAAGAGAGATGTGATTTGAATTAATGTAATTTCAGTAATATTTGGTTGTTGCTTGCTTGCCTGTGTTATTCTTTATTAAATCAATTATTGTGATCAGGGTAAGTGTGTCGCTATAATCAATTATTCTTTTAACTATATATTTGTGGAGGTCAGGTCAAAATATTATGGGATAGGTCAGTAACGTGTAGTTACTGTGACTGGCCAAGACCAGGGATGTATTTATATTGGCTGATGCCAGTGCCAGATGTTTTTTTTCTGTACATATGTCAATACATTATACATATAAGTTAGACATATATAACATATTTAAGAAGAGTGTGGATAAATCCACTTGGCTTGCAAAATGTATGTGCAGATGGTTACAATTTTATAAAAATACAAATAAAGTAATTTTTCTGATGCCTGTAAAATATTGATATTATTATACATCTTTAGAGGTGATGCTCACCTGGGCATGCAGTTTTAGGCGAGTTTATAGTTGACAGTAACAGTGGTGCTGAAATGCATTAAGGAGGTGCATATGAGAACATGTGTTCAGTAACTTCATTCAGTCCCGCTACTGCTCTACTAACTGAGACTACACTCTTACACATATATGTGAATGTGTATATTGTATCTATTTTTGTGGATATTATTGACCAGTTCCTGCTGTACTAAATATCATGAAAGTCTGTACCCATAGGAATGCCTTCTAACCTATTTTGCCCTGATTACCTTTTTCCCTCCAGTGATCCATGTAATTGCCTTATGGAGTTTGGCACACAGTTCGTTGCCAATGGCTTAAGGTTGAAGTGAAGCTGAGTGACTCATTCTGACCACGGAGGTACCTGTTACTGGTGAAACATGCCCTTACCATTCGGATTAAAACTTAAGAGAACTCGAAGATACACGGTCTCCAGTAAGAGCTGCCTGGTCACACGCATACAGCTGCTTAATGGCGAATTTGTTGAGTTTACTCTTTCTGTGGAGAGCACAGGCCAAGAATGTCTGGACGCAGTTGCTCAGAGACTCGAGTTACGGGAGGTATGTATTGTTTTTTGCTGATATAAGTTTTAAATGTGCTCTGTTCATGTCTATACACATCTTGGCTCTTTACTGCAATCACTGTCTTACATTTTAGCTGCGTTTTTAGTTGTTTTGCAGTAGAATATAAAGGATGGTAATGCAGAGTGCAGCATGACCTGTGTTGTTAAGGACAGAAGGCTGCATGATAGATTATCACAATTGCGTTTGTTCTTGTCGGATCATTTTTCGTAGTAGTGTTGGTGGTTTTTCAGCCCCTATTAAAATAGAATAAATAAACATACAAAAATTGGCAGTATGATTAATCCTTACATTAACAGGAAATTGAACAAAAGGCTAAAATTTTATCTTACTTCACTGCTGTTTTTACTCAGCAAAATCTAAATAGGCAGCAGATTTACTACTAAGTTAAAACTAAAAAAGCTAAACAAAAAGCTAAACAAGAGATTCCAGACATTTTTATACTGATCATATCCTGGTAATTGACTTTAGGTGTTGCACAGAATATTGACTTAGTCTACAATCACTCATTGTGTGGGAGAGAAGTCATGCTACCATTAGACTAAACAGGGCGGGACAGTGTTTTCCCAGATACTTGCATGAACCAAGAATTCTGTTTATGTAAAAATATACAGACCTTTACTTTCTAATGTCACATGTGGTAGGGACACTGAGTGGGAGCTGCGCTGTTTTTGGGTGAAAGTCATTAAGAACTCAGTTTTTTTTGTGAGGGTGGCAAAGCTTTGTCTCTAAGCAACATGCCAACCACATAGGCTCATGACTGGTTTCTATCTCTGTAAAGTTGTAGACACTGTTAACACTGCTGCCAGGATTGTAGCTTGAAAGATTTCATAAGCATAGACACTAGAGCTAAAATGGATTATTATGATAACCTTACCAAATAATTAGATTAAAGTGTTAGTATTCATTTATAACACAGAAAACAGAGTGTGATGAAAACAAGTAACATTTAGTTAGTTAAATGTGCATCTTTTGTGTGTGTAATTTTGTGATAACAAACAACAATATGGTTGATTTTTGAAGTTTAGGCTGCACAATATATAGTTTCTGTGTTGCTATCACAATGTGGGCAATGGTCATTATGCAGGATGCTTTTCTGTAATGTGACTGTGCACTGTTAAAGTTAATTTATAAAATGTTTTTTGCTGTTTAAAACAAGACAGATTTGTACATTCATTTTCCATGACAAATCTACAAGTTTATCACAGTTTAGGCCTTCTGTGATGGAGGCAGTTGAATTATTGTGGAACATTTTTCAGTAAATAAATTGTTTTGGAATGTTTTCTGAACACAAAAGCCTCATAAATATCTCTGATGTGGAATGCGATCTTGGTGTTGATCGTTAAATATTTCTCTTGCTCTGCCTTTTTCCAAAACAATAGTGCAGTATACTCCTTAACCCTGTAAGCCTTACTGACGTTCTGATCATTCTGCAGATAACATATTTCAGCCTCTGGTACTTCAACAAACAAAACCAACAGAGATGGATCGATTTAGAAAAGCCACTGAAGAAACAGCTTGACAAGTATGGACTGGAGCCCACCGTTTACTTTGGAGTCGTGTTCTATGTACCGACTGTTTCTCAGTTGCAACAAGAGATAACCAGGTGATTTAATATGCTTAACCACAGTTCAGTGATGGACACATGAACCCATGTTATATCAGCTTTATGATGATGAACAGAATCGTATAAATGAACAATCTAATAGTATTCTAATTTACCCCTCTCCCACAGATACCAGTATTACCTTCAGCTGAAGAAAGATATTCTGGAGGGCAGGATTCCATGCTCAATTGAACAGGCAATCCGCTTGGCTGGCTTGGCAGTACAAGGTACCCTGATTATAAGTTTGATTAAATACTGTATGCAATATATAACTGCGCCCAGCATTAGGTTAATCACACTGGTACACTTTTATGTGCATTTAACCAGCTAGGCCTGCAGGCTTGACATTTCTAGCTTCAGTTTTTGTTCAGGAGAAGAATCTCAAACACTGCTGGCAAAGATATATCTGGCAGCACAACTTACTGGCCTGGTGTTAACATAGCAGAGTAACTGACATCACTCACTGTTACAGCCAGGTCTAAACTGCTGCCCCCCTGTACATCTCACACAGGGGGAAAGAATGCCGCTGTTACGCACTGACGCTCTCGCGTGTTGACCACTGTTTGTACAGTTGAAGTGTCCTTTGCGTTCGTGTGATTTGGGTCAAATAGATCAGGTGTTTAACACAGGCTATTTTTGTGTATTGGCAATGCTGTGCATGAAAGCTTATAGCTGTGCTAATTCTTTGGATAGTCAGCATAGCTTGAGCACATTTCTAACAGGATGACTGGAATTGCTGTTAATGTTGGACTGCTATGGTTACAAAGGCTAAATTGGTTTCCTTCACAGCATAATATTTCATTGGCACTTCAAAGTGGTGCAGCTTCTGCAGAAATAGCATTTAAGTCTATGAATAATATTTTTAGTGACTTGAAGTGACTTGGAGTTCATACAGTCTGTAATATAACAAGTACCTTGTATATTTTAATATAGTGCATGAATTTAAATTTCTTTTTTTTTTTTTAACTTAGCTGACTTTGGGGACTTCAATCGCTATGACTCCCAAGAGTTTCTCCAGAAATTTGTGCTTTTCCCAATCGTAAGTATATTTTTAAATTTTATTAGGCTGTATTATTCTCTATTCTCTATTATTTAATGTTAGCAAGTGGTCAGTAGGTTTAAGATTATGTAGCTCCCACTCCCTTACTTATTTCTTTTTTCCTTGCTTACCTTCTTCCCCCACTCTAGGAATGGATTCAAGATGAGAGGGTTGTTGAAGAAGCCACACAAAAAGTTGCTCTGCTTTATCAAAGCTACCGGTGAGAACATCCTCTAAAGCTCATCTGGGCTGTTTAAAGCTAGAGTTTATTTTGTTGTTTTTCTTTAGAAGAATCAGAACAGACAGTGTGCTTTCTTTTCTTTCAGTTCTGTAAAGCAGCTTTATTAGGCTGTCATTGGCACCTGTTAGAGGTTCCACCTCAGAACCATCTGCTGACTCACTGACTTTGATTCACAGCCAGGCAGATGAATAGCAGCCTCACTTATGGTTGATAAAATACTTATTCGATAATGTTTTTTTTTGTTTGTTTGTTTGTTTGTTTTAATCTTTCTTTAAATTATTTTAAAATACCATGACTCCAGAAAGCACTATTCGTCACTGCCTTTTTTATTCAAGAAAAATGAGAAAAGGGGATAGTAAATAAATTAATGAAAAATGGTTTTTTTTTTTTCCAAAATTAAAATGTATGATGGATCCACGGATCAAACTGAAATTTTCCATAGGAATGCAAAATTACAATACACGCTGACTTGTTATAATAAAACAAATAACCAATAATAAATCTCTTTGTTTTTATAATCTGTGTCTATTTGCTCCCACCCCACCCTCACCCACAGAGGCCTTCCAGTCCCAGAAGCAGAGATGCTGTACATGCAAGAGGTGGAAAAGATGGAAGCCTATGGTCAGGAAAGTTTTCAGGCCAAGGTAAGTAAATAGCTGCTTTGATTTTGTGTGTTTTTTGGTAGACTTGGGAAAAATCGTTGAGTAAAATGTATAATTTATTAATCTATTAAGATATTAAGATTAATGTGTATGTATTATGAATGTAAGCACACGTCTTATTTTATTACAAAAATATTTTGTGACATTATTATTACACAGGATAGCCAGGGTGCAGACATACTCATTGGATCCTGTCTGGATGGAATATTTGTCAAGCACAAAAATGGCCGAGCACCTCTTTTATTCCGGTATGTGTGTTGGATTTAGTTTAATTTTGTGTACATTTGTATGGAATTGTCTTTGCATTTCCTGAAAATTAGTTTGGGTACATAAATATAACCATGATTGCTGTCTGACCTTTCCCCCGATGTAGGTGGAATGACATTAATAACATGACTCATAATAAGTCTTTCTTTGCACTGGAGCTGGCAAACAAAGAGGACACCATTCAGTTTCAGACTGTAAGTCCTATAGCCTTTTCTGCTTCTTCCATTAATTATCCTATACATTTTCAATGTTTCTTTTTTTCTTCTTTTTTTCCCCTTGCTCAAAATAGTTCAAAGCTAGCTCACATTGCTGTGTGGTTGCACACATACCATATGTCTACATTTACCTTAAAAAGCATGCAGTGTATAAAGCCAGTTCAGTACAATAGAGCTCTGTTGAAGATGCTTGTGATTCTTGATTGCTTGTGTTAACGTATTCCTAACGTGTCTCTTTCAGGAGGACATGGAGACTTCCAAATATGTGTGCAGAATGTGCCTGGCACGGCACAAGTTTTATAAGATTAACAAGAGCAGTCTGTAAGTGCAGATTCCACTCAATCCCATTAGTCAGATTGTGTGTGTGTGTGTGTATGTGTTCGTCACTCCTGGTTGCTTCATTCCTGTCCCTTTCCTGTCTCCAGAGAGGAATCTGATGCCCCGCCTTCTGAGGGCTCCCAGAAGTCCATTCTCACTCTTTCATTTCCTCGCTTTCCAATGCTCTCTCGTCCCTCTCTGCCTTCTAACAAGGGGTGAGCAAGACTGCTTTAGCATTCCCCAGTGCTTTCTGTTCAGGGGGCTCCCAGTATCACAGCTGCCCAAAAACATTTGTAGTCATTTAATCCCCTCTGTTTGAGAGTCTGGAAATGGGTTCAAGTCACATGCAATCTGACCAAAAGTGCTTTGATACAGAAAAACATCAGTGGTGTCAAAGGAAACTTTCAGGAGTCCCATTTCATTTCACTAAATAGGCTCTTTTGTTTTGTTTCATCTTTTTTCGTTAAAGCCCATTTTTGGTGTTCCAGTTCAATACTCAGTATTGATATCAGAAAAGCACTGTTCAAAATCACTGAATAATAAAAATCTAAAGTATGATTTGATATGATTCATTTGCTAACATTTAAATGCTTAACCCTAGAACTCTAGTAGTGTTCAACATTGCAGTATTGGTGTCAATGTCGGACATTGTGTCGGAAAAAGAATCAGTGCAATGTTCTAGCTGCATATTTTACACATTACATATAAAATTATAGCTGCCACGGCATTCAATTTTTTTTTTTTAAATATCATGAAATCATAATTGCAAAACTGCTTTTAATTTGAAACTATGGGTACTAGAGGTGTGAAAACAGAGGTTAAAAAAAGGAGGACATGGAGAGGGAAGTATAGAGAAGAGTGGATTAAGTTAAGTAACAATTTATTGTAAAGCCCATCGCACACCAGTTCTGGCTCCACACATCAATGCATGCCATTCTGTTAAAAAAAAAAGCAAATGCTAAGGCTAAGTTGCCTCAGTTAACATTGCTATCCTAGCCTTGGACAGCATGCATCTTTCAGTTTGAAAACCAATCAGTCATGCCACCTTTAGTCTGTACCAGTTTAACAGCTCTGTCAAACTCTGCAGCTGTTGAACACTGCACACTATTCCTAAGTTGGAAACCTTGGCATTCTCTCAGCTGTCATAGAGGATTACAGCTGATGGGCTGAACTCTGGTTTGTTTCACTCTCACTTTATTTTAATTATGTATTATTTTTTACTTCTTTTTGACAGCCAAACTCAACCTGCCCCTGTGAACCCTGTCAGACAGCGTTCCTCCACAAGAATGTCTCTGGTAGGCACTTTTAAATAATTCATTGCCTAGACAGCTTTTTGATGCTTGGCATGTTGTTCTCACTGTGGAAACAGCAGCTGTTCTGGTTATGTTCATGTGATTGGTGTATGGAGAGTTTAAAAGTCTGAACAGTGGTGCTCTTGTTTTTGTTGCAGCCCAAGCCTCAGGCCTATATGATGCCACCACCTCAGTTACACTACAATGGCCATTACAATGAGCCTTACACATCGTCTCAAGGTAAAAATAGAACTAAATGGCGAGTGATTTGTGCTTGCTTGGAGAATTTAGATCTTTTTATTTAATGCTTTTTATTTTAAATGTGAACCTAACCGGCAGTTCTTGCTTTTTACAGACAACCTTTACATGAACAATCAAAATGGATACTACTATCATTCTCAGACCAGCCTGGACCGTTCCCCTCATGAGTACAACGGAAGGATTCGGAATGGCAGTGTGTACAGCGCACACAGCACCAGCTCTCTCAACAATCCCCAGCACTACCTGCAGCCATCGCCCATGTCCTCTAACCCTAGCATCACAGGCAGTGATGTCATGAGGCCCGATTACGTGCCCTCTCAACGTCACAGTGTCCTTATCCCTCCCTCCTACCGTGCCACGCCAGACTATGAGACAGTTATGCGACAAAAGAACCGTGGTGTAATTCCTGCGGCAGAACGGCAGAGCCATTCGATGAGGAATCTCAACATTGGCAACTCCTATGCCTACAGCCGGCCTGACCCTCTGGTCTACAGCCAGCCTGAGATCCGTGAGCATGGCACCACCCAATACAATCTCAACTATAGCTTCCACAGCCCTTCGCCCTACCCTTATCCCACTGAAAGACGACCCGTGGTGGGTGCCGTCAGCGTGCCTGAGCTTACCAATGTGCAACTGCAGCAGGCCCAGGACTACCCTGCTCCCAACATCATGAGGACTCAGGTGTACAGACCACCTCCTCCATATCCTTACTCGCACCCCAGGCCAGCCAACAGTACCCCAGACCTCTCTCGCCACCTCTACGTAAGCAGCAGCAATCCAGACTTAATCACTCGACGAGTGCACCACTCAGTGCAGACCTTCCAGGAGGACAGCCTGCCAGTAGCCCATTCACTGCAAGAAGTGAGTGAGCCACTCATCACCACTCGTCATACTCGTATGCAAAAGCGCAACTCTATTGAGATTGCTGGACTAGCGTACGGCTTGGAGAACATGAGGCTCAAAGAGAGGGCAGTGTCTGTCTCTGCTGCTGAAACTTCACCCTCAGTCACCTCTCCTGTAGCCCCTGCAGCCTCCGGCTCTGACCTCAACGTCTTTCTGGAAAGGACCAAGGCAGAAGGTGAGATCATAAAAGAGGACGTGTGCTACGGGCACAAAAAGTCACTGTCCGACGCCACCATGCTGGTTCACAGCAGTGGAGAAGAAGAAGAGTTTGAGGACGACAGCGGCCGCCATACCCCGCAGTCTCAGGACGCAGCTGCTGGTCCAGACCAGCAACACATGACTGTTCTTGGCCATCCAATAATGGAGCAACCTCCACCAGCTTATCCCTTTCCCCCCAGCTTGGATCCAGTTCTTACTGGCTCCCTGGGGTTCCAACCTCAGCCTCAGATCCGTGAGCAGGACGAGGTAGGGCCACTGTACCCGCTTAGTGAGACCGACACACTTATGCCCTCAGTTTCAGAGGGGGATCTGAACAGTCAAATCCGATCAAAGCATAAGGGTCAATTGATGAAAAAGAGACCCGTTTCAGATGTGCCAGCTGCAAAAAGGAACGTTGACGGCCTCCCGCCACCTGTAAGTTCTTCTGATTGCATTTTAAATGATAAACATGATTGTTATAATCATGATTAATGCCATATAAGACCTGTGATTGTTTCAGTTCAAACTCATGTTTGTAATAGATAAGGCTGAGTCTTAAGATCTTTTAAATTGGTAAAGTATTAATTACAAATTGCTACTTGGTAAAACTGTACGTAGTTTCTCTAAGGGTGCGTTTACATTTGTAAATCTAGATCAGTCTTTATATTGCTACAGTATATAAAATAGTTCCTGTTTAGTTGTTACTTTGCTTTGTCTTCTTGTCATCCCTATACTAAGCTTTGGGTGCCTTGGAAGTTAGCATGTTATTGATTCAGTGAGTTCTGCCAAATTCCATCTCCCTGTCAGAATCAGACTCCTCTCGATTTTATGCGTCACAAAGCAGAATAAGTGTAACAGATCACCCATGGACTTATTTTAATTCCATCTATCTGAGTTTCATCTACAGATATAGTAGATACAGGAATTACCATCGTAACCTTTTGTGCTCATACTGCAGCATGACATGCATGCATGTGAATCAGTCAGATTTCGGCATAACACTTTTTCTTCTTCTAAGGCGGAGCTTACAGAACCATTTAAAGGCAATATATATATATATTTTAAAAATTGTATTCATAGCTGTTTCTTTGGGGCCAGCAAGCCTAGTACTGTTTCCTAGAAAAATACCAGACAGGTGAGCATATTCTAAAAGAATCATTACGTAATGCTCTATAAATAGTTCTATTATTATGCGTCCATACTCTAAGGTGACGAACTGCGCTTTGCAATGCATATGATAATAACAGAAAACTGCTGAAGTATCTTTTATTTATCTTTATTTTACACTTAAAAAAAAACAATTATGTTGTTTACATAGCTAGTCATTAATAAATGTTGGGACAGCCTATTGTAGCAGGGACATCACATGCAGTCGGGATCTTTCTGTTTGGTATGAATGCATAATACCTGGTTGTTTCTGGCTCTGGGAGTGGCTGACCAGTAAACTCTGTGCCTTTGGCATGAAGTATGCTGCAGAACGTGTTAACAAACATGACCGACTGCATTCCACAAAGCACTGACAGTCTGTATGCGGCAGTATCCTCTCTTGTATCCTAGAACTAGTAGGATTCTCTCTGAACCTTAACTTTATCTCACTCCCACCACATTCACACAGGGCATGAAGAAGGTAGTTCGTTCAGATGTTAAGAAGATGGGCCCACTGAAGCTGGCGGCTCTCAATGGATTAACACTTACGCAAATGCCGTTGCCGGACGAGGGCAAGGATGAGCCAGGGAAGGCCTCCAATGATGAAAGGGTAAGGAGCCTACAACACCAATGAAACTGGTATTTTGTAACTTCTTGTCATTCCCGTGAAAGTAGACAGACATTTGAAGTTCTACCACTGAGTGTGGTTGGTTGGTCTTACATATATATGTAGATATTTAATGAGTAGTTTCAGTCAAATTTGTCTGTTTTTAGTTATTTGTTTGAAAGGCAAAAAAAGTCCACATGCAGAGCTAGCTTGCAGTTAGCTTTTTTCAATGTTGAACTGGAGCTTAAAAATGAAAGTAAGGGAAACGAATGTAAAATGCCCTTAGTGTCCTTTTAAAATGTGATTTTTTTTTAGTGTTCTTTTAAAAAGTAATTGGATAGCAGAACGTGAATTGTTCATGTGTTACATCAGGAGACTGCTTGAGGATGTCCACCTAATATGTGTTTCTTTTAAATGAGGTTCAACACTGGTGAGGTGGCAATTATGAGTTTGAGCAAAAAAATCATAGTGAGTGCCAGATGGATGTTGCATTCCGTTTCCAAAGCTGTGCGGGCATTTAACATTCCTCTATCAACACTGACGTGTGTGTGTTGGAAATACGTCAAAATAGAAGGCATTACTACGATGAACAGCGCAGTGGGTGGAAAGCATTGTGACCCGTGGCTTCTGGCTAGAACTGACCGTTTGACCAGACATGCAACTCAATCTCATCCAACTTCAATGCAGAACGCCCCATCCCACAGGTCCTTGCAGTGTTCTTAAGCTTCCCTGGCACTTTCCAAAAGACATTGATCACAATACCATTCCCATGAAATTTGGCATGTCTGTGTATTGCCATTTTTCTTTTTTCTTTTTTTTTTTTTTTTAGAATTAAGAATGCCGTCCACATTTAATTTATTGCTCCTAATAATTACTCATAATTAGCAATTGAAAAATATCTCCCAGACGTAAACCATCGTGTATTGATAACTTGTGAACATGAAAACATATCCTACTATATTTATGATCAGTATTTACGGTAGTTCTGTTTGCATGTGTGTTTTAGTGTAAGCTCCTGGAGCAGAAGCTGGAGCAAGGAATGGTGTTTACAGAGTATGAACAAGTGCCAAAGAAACGGCCCAGCTGTGATTGCAGCATTGCGCAGCTGCCTGAAAACGCAGAGCGGAATCGCTTCCAGGACGTTCTGCCCTATGACGACACCCGTGTGGAGCTTGTGCCTACTAAAGAGAACAACACCGGCTATATCAACGCCTCACACATCAAAGTAGGAACTTTTTTGTAGTTTTGTACTGTAATTCTTGCTTATTAACTATCATTTAATATCATCCTCCTGTATTCTCTAGTTTTAAATTGATTTGCATTGTAGTATATTCATAAATCAATGAAAGTGAAATTAATAGTCCCTCATGATCAGAAATGCATAGCTAAATAGTACTGTTTTAATTGTGTTCTATTTTGGTGTCTTTGCCAGGTTACAGTAGGGGGAGAGGAGTGGAGCTACATTGCATCCCAAGGTCCCCTCTCTCACACATGCCAGGACTTCTGGCAGATGGTTTGGGAACAAGGAATTGCAATTATTGCTATGGTTACTGCTGAAGAGGTATGTATTCTAATCATGTTTGTGCCTAAAACTTCCTGGAAGACCTGGTGTATTTGTTTCAACATGATTTACCAGTTCTACTATTTAAATGTTTTTTCTTCTGTTGACTTCTTCATTCACAGGAGGGTGGTCGCGAGAAAAGCTACCGTTACTGGCCGCGATTGGGATCTCGTCACAACACGGTCACATATGGCCGCTTTAAAATCACCACACGATTCCGCACAGACTCGGGCTGCTACGCAACCACAGGCCTGAAGATTAAACATCTCCTGACAGGCCAGGAACGAACCGTCTGGCACTTACAGTACACAGACTGGCCTGATCATGGCTGCCCTGAAGACTTCAAAGGCTTTCTGTGTAAGTTGAATACTTAAAATGGGATATAGTTTTAAATGCTAATAGTTTTTTTTATTCTATTAACTACTGTAGTTTTTATTTACCAGTACTGTAAACAGTTATTTTCCTACATTTACTATATGGCACTAAATGGAAAAAAAAACTGGGACACCCACTGATTAATTGTTTTTTTTTTCTAAAATCACAGTTCCACCGCTCTACATCTCAATGCTGAGGGTTTGTACTCTTTGTACCCCTCTAGCCCACATTTATACATTAGACATGTTGACAATACATTCATGTTTATCATGATCTCCGGGGAGCATTTTTCTATTGAAAGTATTTCCAAATACGGATGAGACAAGTTTTGTTAGTCCGTATGCACATGTGTGTCAGCAGGGGTTTTAACTTAAGGTAGCTAAATGTATTCATTTGAAGGGGTGTCCACAAACCTTTGGACTTACAGTGTATCTCCATGCAGGTATACACGCAAGTCCTTGCATCCCCATGCAAGTATATTCTGTTGCTTAGATTGTTATTGAAAAAGAACAGAAGAGGAATATTTGAAACTGTCAGAATAGGACTGTTCTGCCTCCTAGACACTATTGGTTTCAGGTTGGTGGTGGAGAATTGGCTCAGGAAACTGATCTAACTCTGTGTTTTAGCGTACTTGGAGGAGATTCAGTCCGTAAGGCGGCACACCAACAGCACCAGCGATCCAAAGAACACAAATCCACCCGTGTTGGTGCACTGCAGTGCAGGGGTGGGGCGCACTGGTGTGGTCATTCTGAGTGAGGTCATGGTAGCCTGTCTGGAACATAATGAGGTACATACGCACTATTTACTTTGGCATAAGTCCCAGAATGCTTCTTTTGTCACTTTCTCAAGATGTTACAGTACTTCTGTGTTATGGATAATGGTATTGTAGTGTTTTATTATTTTATTATTATGTTCAGTTTTTGTCAGTTTTATGCATTTTTTTATTATTATTATTAAACATGGTTAAATACAAACTAATGAGTAATAAATTGGGGATTTTCTGGAAGTGTAACTCATTACCTCTGTTGTAGATGCTGGACGTCCCTACTGTTCTGAAGTTGCTGCGACATCAACGCATGATAATGGTGCAAACCATTTCCCAGTACACCTTCATCTACAAAGTCCTTATACAGTTTCTTAAAAACTCCAGACTTATATAAGCTTAAAGGGGTTGGTTAAGCTGCCACAGGCACAGAAAATGTTCTTCTGTGATAACTGAAGCAGATGTCTACCCCAGTGAGGGACACCTTGCCAAGGGTGCCAAAGGACAATGTTCCAGAGGAGTCGAAGACTCCAAACCTGCTGAATAGAGCAGACCCCTCAGTTCCACGCCTGAGCGCTTTCTGTAAGTGTTAAGGAAGAGGCCGAAGCACAGGAGGAGCTGGGTCAGGTATGAAGGATTTGGCAAAACCAGCTTATGCTCTTTTTAATCAGTATTATTCAGAGATGTCACTGTGGAATTTTACTCTATGATTACTGCTAATGAATCACAGCACTTTTACTGTAAATAGCAATAACACTAATGCTGCATCTTTATTGTTAAGTGTATAACAATATTGAGTGCGTTACAAAAAAGGTTTTCTTTTTTTTTTCCTCATTAATGACTATCTTGGTTGATAGTTTTGAGTGAAGGTTTACTGAGTTGAAGTGAAAATTGTGGTCACTGTGTTTAAAGATTTGAGTGCGGGTTTGAACAGTGAGGGCTGAAATTTTATCTACTTTCTCAGAAGTAAGTATCGTAACTTTACAATGGTGTAGGGTTTTTTTTAGAGTGAGCACTCTCTCATGAGACTTGCATTATATTTGCATTTCTTTTCTCATGATCATAATGGAGTATTGCATGATAGTCATGCATATTGCATAACTCTAAAGTTAGGATACAGCCAAAGAGAAGTAATGAAATATTTATGTGTATATATAAATAGATATCATCTCTGTCATCCAAAACCTTTTATCTCCATTTTTGTTGTTTTTACTTTTTGACAAAATTGTAATCTGGCAGTTGTTCTTAATATTAGCTGTGTTCCAAATACAGGGTAGGATCATGCTATGCTCCTCCTTAGCAGCCTTTTGAAACCCAAATGGAACAGTTTCCCCAGATAGGGATTAAGCCTAGTCTTACACTATGTTACACTAAACTACCACTAAAAGTAAGCTAGCTTGCTCAGCATTTTCTAATGTCTGAATTATAATACAAATATATGGATGAAGGCTTTAATTTGTTAATGATTGTGCCCTTTTTTCGAAAGTAATGAAGATGAATTTCTACCATTTTTGTGGTGGTGATTTTTTTCATTATTTGTTTTGTTTATTATTTCCCTCTTTGCATTGAATGTGTGTGAAGAACTATGTGAAACTAAAGGCTTTGAAGGATGCATAATTTGCATTCTCAAAATAACAACTGTAGGCTGCATTTCTAGGATGTATATAAAGGGTCCTTCACTTTGGAACAGCCTTTTATGATGTAGGTTACTTCAGTTGGAACACAGCTAATGTGTGAAGATTTTGATTATTTGAATTAATTAAAATGGTTAAATTATTTTTTCTGCTCATGTAAAATTTAAACTTTTTGGAGATATGTTTGTTAGCCTGACATTGACGATATATAAACATTATTAAAATAATTTATAATGTGGCATATCACTTGTATTAAAACATTTCTTTCTTTCTTTTTTTAAATGCCCCAGCCCTTTTTGTTCTGGCTGTATTATTTCTTTTTTCTTTAGTAGTATATCTCTAATTTATGCTACATTTTCACCAGGATGTTAGAATGAATGCAACCAAAGAGTTGTCAGACTTGAATTTTGGATTCTTTGAATTCAAAGACACAGCTATCCTCTTTATGCAAAACTGTATATGGTCTTGATCCTTTAGCCAGACAACGCTTATGATAATCTACCAAAGAATTTTTCCTTCTCAGATCTGATAGTGTTCTGGGTGTCTTCTTGCACTGTGTGAAACTTGCTGTTTTCTGTGTCAGAGGAGCTAAAACGAAACAGATAGTCTAATAATGAAAGTAATGCAATGTGCCATGTTAATGTGATCCCTGTGATGGTGTGTACAGATGCCATGTGACCTTTTAGATTCTTTGCATGCCTTGAGATCAGCTGTGATGCACATGGTTATTTTACCTACATTCCACCAAAGGGTTGCCAGGTGTTTCTGTACCGAAACATAAACTGCACTGTGTGAAATTTGAGATTCAAATTCCAATTTGCACCAAGGACACAAAATATGACCAGGTTAGTCTCCTCCATACCACTGACTTTGTTGAAAGATTTTAATATAAGACTAGACGCTCTCATTTTAAGATTAGTAAAATTAACTGGCCATCATCTGCTTTAGTAACAAATGGCACAGTGCAGCATTGCACCATCTGATCTCATGAGTGTTTGAGCAGTTGATCAGATTTGTAAGAGAACAAACATACATTTGCTGTGCATCTGAACACACTGGGATACATTACCACATTTTAAATGGTATTTTTTAAAGCTAAAAGAGTGTTTTAGTTTATTTTCTCTATTCACTTGGCCTGTTATCCCCAGATTAAGTTTTAAGACTTGGACTAAAAAATAGAAGTCTCTGGCTGCATGTTTTTATCCAAGTCTAGGCTTAATCTGCTTGTGGAAAACTGGCCTATTAATTCAGGGTTAATGTAATTCTGGATTAGAGAAGCTACTCCAGAGTCTTACTTTTACATTTTAATTAGATTTTGTAACAGTGTTGTTAAAACATTCATGAACTTTTGATGCAGAGGCAAGTCAAATCATCTACCATTTAATCAGCAATATAGAAATGTACATTTATATTTTTAGTGCATTATCTCAACCCATGTTCTATGTTTCAGTATAAGGGCCCCTGTCATATAATAGCACACTGAGTTATTGGAAATTTGCAGCTTTTAAAACTGTTCCGAATAGATTTCCAGAGAGCTAAATCCTGTGTAGGTTTGTGCTCTAAGAGGGGAAAGAATCAAGGTAAACGATAATCATTTTATACGAAATTATAGCACAAATGTTTGGGATTTTTTAATCACCAAAAAGAACATATTTTTGTATTTATGGTCAAATTTATTGTGGGTTTAACAACTTCTAAAAGGGCAGCTTGTCTTTCATTTGTCTAAGAAAAATTAAACTTCAACTTCATGTACCGGTAACTTAATTTTATTAAGCAAAACACATTTGTCATCCATATCCTCTGTAATCATATAATCAGCATGCTTCATTTAGGTCAACTAGACAGTCTGCCATTTACCATGTGGCATGATATAGATGATGTAGAACAGACCACTAAATTGTACCTGAAGTGTATTTGATGGAACTCATATATGGCACCTCTTTAAGAGGTAGAGCACACTTTCTTACATAATACTTAAAAAAAACTTTTTTTTTTTTGGTAGAATGTTTTAAATAATAGTGGTTTAAGGGGTGCCAGCTCACAAATTTGTGCTTTGTTTACCTTTGTGAAACTGGTCCACAGGGTCAGACCTGTACTCTAGAGCTAAATTAATCAGAGCCTATTTTCAAATGGTGACCCAAGCCCTGTGGTCCACCTTTTAAAGCCAATGCTCCGGTTACATCTGAAACATACACACCTATAGAGTAAGAATGTTTTGGAGAATGTTTTAAAGGATTTAAATGAAACAGACTAGACGCTCACATAGCTGGAAAAGAACCCACACTTTCTAATTTGATCACAGCTGCTGTTAAAAGGGAATTGTGGGAAATGGTGTGCTTGTCATAGGGCTTAATAAGGGTGCATGGAGGGTGCTTATAAACACCCTCGTCGGCATGCTGGACTACTGGACCACAGGTGTGCCATTTGGGACTGGGCTGAGTTTGTACTTTCAGTTGAATTGAATAACTAACCTCAGAACCTACCTTCATAGTGTTTCTTCATTTGTATTACACATTTATATCAATACTGGAAAAATATTATGGGGATTGAGGGGTGTTGAATAAATTGAAGAAAACTGGATAATAATGGCCCTTCTTGGGGCTGGTTTATGTTTTTAATATATGTGAATTATTAATATCAGACACTGTTTATATAATTGATTTTAGTTTATTAAATATTAACAAAAAATATATATTTGTTGCCATTGCAAACCTTTTGCCCCAGAAATCACTTTTGCATCTCACAAAATATCAGAATTCATATCCCAATGTAAATGACTTTCTAGAAGGAACTTTTCTTAAAGTAAATAAATATTTTGAAAATGTACAATTGTTTGTCTGTCTGCTTACAAATCTTTACAACATTTAGAGTGACTTGGTTTTGAAAATAGTTAAGAATCTGTTCACAATAGTGTTAATGGGAACCGGTCCAGGTATGAATCCAATTTGAGTGCCCAGAGCATCCAGACTGAGACATATCTGCACTGTACTGACAGTAATTATATTGTAAACCACCTCCAAATGTCTTTTTGATCTGATTTGCAAATATCTGGTTTCAATCAGTCTTTTTAGTTCAGTCTGCATTTTTACATCTGTTTTTGTTACTTTACTTTTTTCGTAAATGGATGCCATGTTAAGAGTTATGAAAACGTATTCATATTTCAGCCAATAACCATTTTCTCATTTATAATGTGTGGAAACGATGTACATATATGTATGCGTGTCATTTCAGGGACTGATTTCATGTTACATGTCACCTAAAAATCTGAATGGATTAATACAAGGCAAGACTTGCAGTGAACACACACTAGTTAACACCTCTGGTAAAAAAATAATAATAATAATGTAAACATAGCATTAGATCCAGGTCCAGATTGCATTCATCCTGAAAAAGTGCATTATTAAGACAGCATTTCTGAGACATCTGCTTGTTTATTGTTGCTTTTTCTTCAGAAATCAGGGGTATTAAAAAAGTTACTGTTTCAACTGTCCAGGGAAGGCCTTCTACTAGATTTTCTTCTGGAGCATTGCTTTGAGATTTGACTGTGTTCCAGTATTTGTAAAAAAACACCCTTGTCGCTGAATGCAAAGTATATCTGTTTAAATTGACTACCAGCAGTGTTGACACTCACTGTAACTGAAACAAACAAGACTGCTCTTCTGAGTGTATATGCCATATGTTTTAGCAAGGTGACCCCTCCCCTAATATACAATAATGAGCATAACTTGAATACGTGCACAGAGCAATGTCTCCTAGATGAGGATATGTTGTTTCTGAAATCTGAGAGACTTTTCACTTTCTTATTTGAACTTTCACTCTGATCACAGTGTTCTCTCAGAGATGGCCTAATCCTGCAGTGTCCTTTTACTCCAGTCTTAGCTGGAAAATATTTATTTAAGAAAAGTGTAGGACATGGGTCATACACTGCTTGAAAACTGTCAGTAACTGATTAAAATGGAATAATCACGCCAGCCTGGCATTAAGCACAGTGCCAGTAGGTCCATGTTTAATGTGCTGCATAGAAAGATATTATCTCTCTACAGGCACTAGACAAGCTGTGAGTGCATTTGCAGCAAATATCAGCTATGGAACAACTTAAAAGTAGATAAATGCATTCATAAAATTGTAGCATTTGTTAATGAACTAAATTATTATACAAGTAATATGTTTGACAAACTTTAGATATATCAATTATCTATTAAATAAAAATCTTTCTTTTTTAAGATATTTATAATATTTTGCTAAAGTGAAACAAGATTACAGGTATTTATTATATTTACTTCACCACTATTGTTTCCCCACCTGTCACTCCTGTGACCCACAATAAGTATAACATTCTTTATTTTCATTTTTTGAACATATTTAAGCAATAATACACGAGAGGGAGTGCTATAATATGTAATACTGCTGTGCTGCGTTTTAATTGATTTTTTTTTTCTTTCAAATTATTTTAGAAAGGTAGGGATATACTTTATTTACTAGGCATCTTACCTGCAACGCATGTTGTCATTTTCTATGCAATACTACTGCACAATAACATACTAGTGCATCTCAGAAAATTAGAATATCATTGAAAAGTATCATTGAACTTTATTCCAGTAATTCAGTTTAATATGTGAAACTCATTATGTGGATGTCTTGCACATGGAGTGATCTATTTTAAGCATTTATTTATTTTATTGTAGATGATTATGGAGTAAAGCCAATGAAAACCCAAAAATCTGTAAAATGAAATCTGTATCTCCATAAGTGTTCAGCAGAGGAAAGCATGGAGTGCTGTAAGAATACAAACTGGAAAACACTGCACCTTATCTTGGACTTAATATAACACAGTGAACCAACACCAGCAGATGACATGGCTCTCCAAACCATCACTGACTATCAGTAAATTTTGTCTGGAGTCTGGAGGAACAGTGGAGAGAGACACAGTCCAAACTGCTTGAGGTCTAGTTTTAAGGCTCCACAATCAGTGATTATTTGGAGAGCCATGACATCTGCTGGTGTTGGTCCACTGTGTTATATTAAGTCCAATGTCAGTGCAGTGTTTTCCCGGAATATTTTACAGCACTTTATGCTTCCCTCTGCTGACAACTTTTATGGCGATGCGATTTCATTTTCCAGCAGGACTTGGCACACTGGCTACAACTGCCGAAAGTACCAATTGGTCTTATAATATTCTCTGAGAGACTCTGACTTTAGGGTTTTCATTGGCTGTAAGCCATAATCATCAACAATAAAAGAAATAAAAACTTAAAATAGATCACTCTGTGTGCAATACATATATATATATGATGAGTTTCACATTTCGAACCGATTTTTTAAAAATGCCCTCGTCATTTTCTATGTACTACTACTGCACGAAAACCTACATATACTTTGGTATGTATGTATTGTTTATTTTTGAAAGGGCATTTTTTGCTGCATGAGTAAACTCAGTATATAGGGCTAAAGAAACAGGATGAAGTAGTTAGTTAGCTTAGTGTGTTTATTCTAATTGGACATATCAACAATACTCATTTTGCTAAAGAGGTTTTTGAATGTGGTTAACTTTAGTTCAGGACCTCCAGTGAGGTGAAGTGTGGGAAACACTCCAAGAGGTGGCAGTAACAGACTTTCAGCTCTGGGTTTAACGGGTTATATACGTTTCCTGTCCAGAGAAAGGAAGAAGAGAAAGGACCTATCGTTAACGGCATGTGGAGAAAAAACAAACCGTGTGTGTGGAGAGAGAGATAAAGCCTTTTAGAGGGGAGCGCTGAACCTCGCAGTGCTGTGTCCGTGTACTGTGTGTTTGCGTGGGCCAGAGTAGCTAACCTAGCTAACTAGCTATAGGTCTTTAGTTGAGTCTCAGCGGGGATTCGCTGCGATTTCTCGGGCGTAGCCTGTTTATAGTCTGATTTGTGAAAACAGGTAACCGGCTGGTAGCTAGTTTGCTAACCATCGGTAACCCAAGCTAGAAACGGCGACTGGAAGGCCCTGACCGGCTTAGTTAGCTAACGGTTTTTTAGCTAGTTAGCTGGCTAGCTATCGCTAGTTAGCCAGGTTAGCCTAGCTTGCAGACTGGAAAGGACATTTATTTATTTTGCTAGGTAGTTAGCTATCAGCTAATTTAATCTACTAGTAATTAGTTAAATTAGCTAAGCTAGGATAGCTAACTTGTTAGCTCCCCTTAGCTGAACTGTTGCCTTCATTTTAACGTTACCGTGTTTACTCGACTCAGCTGCAATGGCTTGCGGGGCTACACTGAAGAGAACCATGGATTTCGATCCGCTGCTGAGCCCCAGCTCGTCTAAAAGAAGAAGATGTACCCCGATGTCTTCATCATCATCATCCTCCTCCTCCTCCTCTTCATCCCCCAGAAAATACCTCCGCCATGAGCCGTCCCCTTTCGGAGAGGTTTCGGCCACACTCACCACAGGTTCGCAGCTTTCACTAACGCTAATTACTAGCTTTCACTGGCTTTAACTAACCTAACAACTTTCAATTTAGACACACACAGCTAATTATGCAACTAACCCTTTTAAACTGTGTAATGATGTGTGGAACCTGAATACCGAAATAACGCGATATATAAAACTCTAGGTTAGCCACAATGTAAATATGTAGCCTAGACTAAACTATGTTTGCTCATATCAGTTTTCCAATTTTACTGTAGCTAATATCCTGGCTTTAGAAGGTGACGTCAAAACATATTGATAATTATAGGATTCACTAATGTTTGTTACACACTAAGGTTTATAACTATAAGACTTACACATTGTAAGTCGCTTTGGACAAAAGCGTCTGCCAAATGTAATGTAATGTAATGTAAGACAGCTTCTGGGTTACAGAAATTTGAATGCCATTTTATTAACAGATTGTTGTATATGTTGCATTTTTGTATTTTCTGCTCTGTATGTATAGGAAAATATAAGTTCAAATGCTTTTTGGACCTGTATATGTTACTCTGTAATTTCTTAAAATGTCACCTACAGTTGGTGTAACGGGTATGGGAAGGGTGGGGGGATCCTAACCAGTTTGAAAAGCAGACTAAAAAAAAACATACTCATCTGTCTGTGACCAGTGTTATTTCTGTGCTCCTCTGTTGTTTTGTTCTTTTGGGTAAAGCAAGATTCTGCTTTAATTTCCTGTAAAGCCTTTTTAACTACCAGGTGTATGAAAGGGTTCAGTAGAAGCAAACCCAGCTTGCATGTTATTCATTTTTTACAACAAAGTTTTCCCAGAGACAGATTAAAACAGACAAAATCTTATCTAAACAAGAAAAGTTGTCATATCGTCATTGGCTTTGCAGTTCTCCAAAAAAACTGCCCTTTGTTGCATAGAAAATATATTGACCGTTTATTTTTCTTTTAACAGAGCAAATCCTTCATAACATAAAGCAGGAGTACAAACGCATGCAGAAAAGGAGACATTTGGAGGGCAGTTTTCCACAGAGTGAAGCTTGCTGTTCCCTTGAGTCTCAGTCTCATTCATCTATTTTAGGTGGTTCCAGCTTTCCAGGTAAGCATGATCTGATGCTATGCACATTGAGCCAAAAAAAACCCACATTTTTTTATACAGGTGGTTGTCTGTCCTTGGGTATTAGTCTGTCAGATTCTAAGGTTTTATTGGCCCTTCAGATACGTCCTCTGGAGCTGTGTCACCAACAAGAAGAGAACAGCCACTCTTTACTTTAAGGCAAGTGGGGATGATCTGTGACCGTCTCTTGAAAGAACGTGAAGAGAACGTCAGAGAAGAATATGAGGAGATTCTGACTTCAAAATTGGCAGGTTTGTATTAAACTGTTTATACAAATCCTGACCTTGTCTACAGGACCTGCATTGTTCCCTTTTTGTTGTTGGATGGTAAACAATATGAGACAAACTAACAAATAAAATGCTCAAAGCATATTTTCAAGTGTGAAAATAGATAGACTGCTTTGTGAAAACTCCCCTGCATAGATTATAAAATGAGAATGTGAAAAGTATCTATAATTTAAAGTGCGATGAACAGTCATTATCTCTCAACAGCAGTGAAATATTATTTGAGTGAATTTGGATGTGTTCTGTACTATATATTCTTGACATGTTTTAATACTTTATTGATTTATCTTTCAGAACAATATGACACCTTTGTGAAGTTTACACACGATCAGTTAATGCGGCGGTTTGAAGAACAGCCGGCTAGTTGTGAGTATTGAAACATGCATATATATATTTCTGATACCATATTATTACACATGGCTAATGTGTGTTTGTTCCTTTTTTGAAGATGTGTCTTGAAAACACCACCTCATCGCCAAGATGCTATTCAACTTCAGATTGCTGCAGTTTGCGCTGAATGTCTATTGATTACACCACAGACCCGGTTTGAAATACAACTGCTACAGCGTCACGCTGACAGAGGCTGCCTTTAGAATTTGTCAGTTAATATTATTGTTCCTTGTGAACCTGGGTGCTTCCTCTTGTAAATGTATACGGACCTTTTATGTCTGTTATTCTACCAGTGGCCTACTTATAATATATACCATGAGCCTTCTCTCACATTTTGCTCGCATTCCAGAATAGAGTTTGTTACTAGTACACAAGTTATCAATGCAGATTACTGTGCATTATTTTCTGAACAGTCGTTTCACATGTGACATTTGTTATTATTAAGATGAAGAAATCTGTATACCTCTTGCCAAGATTTCCCAGTCCTAGTCCTTGAGAACAGTATGCTACAGAGCTTAGTATTTTATCTCTTTTTAACACTCTTTATACAGAATACGTTAGATGAGCCAAACCAGATGAGAGTGGACTAAGTTGCAGATTGCTGCGGTTCTCCAGGATTGGGATTAGAAAACGTTTCTGTGTTATGTATAAAATTAGTTCCTGAGATTTCCTAAATCACTCTCTTCTTTTTATTTTGCTTTACTCTGTATTGATATAGACAAACCCAAGCATTAAATCATTTTATTAATAAACCTGTGTTTACTGTTTCTTTTATTGCCATGATTGTTTTGCTGTAGGTTCCTCAGGCTTTGATGCCTGACACCGATCCTGGATAACATGCTTATGTGAGGCTTTCTGGGAACCAGAATTTTTTTTTTGACAGGTTCTGTGTTGGGCCCTATAAATGAATGTCAGAGATGGACCCATTAGGGTTAATGATGGGGCCGTGATGTCCTTCTCAAGGAGGTCTTGTGCCCAATGATTCTGGCTTGGCTCAATTGTGGTTGTTCTCCAAAACCACCCACAACAGCTTCTTTTTTTTTTTTTTTTTTTTTTTTTTTGCATTTTTTTGCATTTTTAGTGTATTTAGATAAATTAAAATCTGCATGTTAAAGGCCCATTTTATTTTGTTACACTATATGTTGGAACATTGTTATAGGAATTTGATTGTCTAAGAGCTTTAGTGGCAGTTTCTAATGTGTAGCTTTTATGATCACATTTGTAAATGTTTAAAATATGCTGCCAAAAGAATTAACATTTAGAAAGCACATTATTTTATATTTTTCAGTTGCTGAGGTTTTCAATCCACATTGGAAATACCTCAGAATTGGAATTCTACAAAACAGGACTGTCAATTAGAACAGAGCTTTGTATGTCTCTGCAGCTTGTGTATCATTTTGTGCAGTAACAAAAACTGAAAATCTAATTGATGACCAAGTGTTGGAAAGTCTTTTTTTTTTTTTTTTTTACTGAAAAGCACACAGGTATAAGAAATGTGCAGTTAAATTCAAATTGCAGTGTATACTCCCACACACGTACATAACTGTGCATTTGATTGTAGATCAAGAGTACATGGGCTGATGTGGTAGAGTAATTAACAGGATTTTACAAGAACAAATTAGTGTTCAGCACTTCTGATACATTCTCCCTGTTACAACTAGTGTAACATATTAATGATTTTATATTTCAGGATACAATTGCTACATAACTTTTTTTTAATTATATACTCAGCAAAGTACATAATTTAGGAAGCTCTTAGCATAACATGATGCCGTGCAACAGAGCCACAAAACAATATACATCTTCCATTCAACAGTTTGCAATAAAACATTGTTTTATTTGTTTAGTATTAAATAACAGTAGGAGAAAACATATTACCAAAAAAGTAGTATTTATTTATTTTGAACAGATAAGATCACCAAAAAGTTCAGTTAACAGCCTCCCCAAGTCAGTCTTGCTACGTGGTCAGTTTTCTGCTTTGTTGATTTCACAAATCCCAGAAACTCCAGCTCAGACACTGCTTGAATGAAACGAGCACTGTTCCGTGTTAAGGATAATATGGCTGGAAACAAACATTTCTGTGGGGCTACAAATGCAGTAAAAAACCAAAACACCCTAAAAGTTACCAATGCATTTTGCTCTTAAAACTAAAATAAATATTAATTATAAAATAAAATATTAGCCAAACATATATCCAATACAAATATTTAAAATCATATTTTTTTCAGTTTGAGCCTGGCACTCCAGCTGGCTTTAAAAACTTGAAATATTACATTATTTTATTTAAGTGCAATCTGCTGATTTACTAGCATTAAACCTTGAAGTTCTTTCACACACATCATGTTTCAGGAAAAAAATCATCTTAATTCTAAACCTTTCATTAATGTTTATACATTTACTATAACCTTCATATTATCAAAAACAAAAGATGAATTCCTGATTTCTAAATTAAGTAATGTGAGAGTCAAAAAGACTGATATGTTCCTAGACTCAAGGCTTCTGCTTCTTCTATACTAAAATCAGCAGCAAAACAAATTGAATCACATTAAATCAATTACGTTACTAAGTTCTTATATTACCCAAATGCAAAAGCTACAAATATACATATATTACAAATAGAAATATTTGTATTGATTGTTTTAAATTATTATTATAATATATATATACAGTTGAGGACGATATTATTAGCCCCCCTATGAAATTTTAAGTCTCCTCAAGATTCTGGCAAGATCCTTTTTAGCAGAGCAAGGCAGTTCTAACAGAGCATTTCTGAACATACAATTTTTCATTAGAAGGACCAAAATATTTATATTTGTGCACCAAAATATTATTATGTAAGAATAAGCTAAAATGACCAGGGACATTATTATTAGCCCCCTTTAAGAAATTAACATTTATTAAGTCATCACACAAGCCACTTTTCTGCAGTGATGTGCATAAAGGTGATCAGGTGAAACAGATGATTGCACTCAATTAAGTTAAGTTAATTAACTCATTTAAGTTAAAACATGGTATAAAAGCCTCATTACGGAGCTGGCAGTTGAGGAAGCAACATGCCAAAAACAAAGGAAATCAGTTTGGACCTGAGAAAAAGAATTATTGATGCACACAAAGCAGGAGAGGCATATACAAAGATATCCAAGCGTTTCCAAGTGTCAAGAACTGGAGTGAGAGGCATCATTCAGAGATTCAAAGACAGCAACACAGTGCAGAACAAGCCTGGCAGAGGTAGAAAGAGAAAGATTTCAGAGAGACTGGAAAGAATACTAGTGAGAAATGTGTCTAGAGACCCCAGATTAACTTCCAAGGCACTGGCAAATGACTTGGCCACATCAGGAATCATAGCCTCTAAGAAGACCATCACTAGAGCTCTGCATGACCTGCGAGCGTGCAGACCAAGAAAAACTCCACTTTTGAGGAAGAGGCACCTTCAAGCAAGACTTAAGTATGCTCGGGACAACCTGGAGAAAAATTATTCATACTGGAAGCGTGTCTTATGGTCTGATGAGACTAAACTAGAGCTCTTTGGCCACAGGGACACTGCTTATGTTTGGAGAAAAAAAGGACAGGCATTCAACCCAAAGAACACCATCCCCACAGTGAAGCATGGTGGTGGGAGTATTATGCTATGGGGATGCTTCAGTGCATCTGGAACTGGAAATCTTGTCAAGGTGGATGGAATCATGAATAAAGAAAAATATGTGACTATTTTGAAAGAGAACCTTAAGCAGTCAGCTGTGAAACTGGGTCTGAGACGTCACTTCATTTTCCAACATGACAATGATCCTAAACACACATCCCTCCTGGTGAAGAACTATCTCCAGATGACCAAAGTGAATGTCATTGAATGGCCTGCACAAAGCCCTGACTTAAATCCAATAGAAAATCTGTGGGGTGACCTAAAGAAAAATGTCCATGCAAGACAACCATCGAATCTAGAGGAACTTGAGAGATTTGCCAAAGAAGAATGGGCCAGGATTCCTCAAATGAAGTGTGAGAGACTTGTTGTAAACTACAACAAACGTCTGCAGGCAGTAATCCATCAAAAAGGATACACAATTAACTATTAGGATGTGCGGGGCTAATAATTTTGACCCTGATAGTTTTTGTGTTTTGTGTAATATCTTCATTTCTGAGTGGAATATAATATAGTGTAAGCATCCAAAATAAAACTACGATGTCTAAAAAAGCTGTGTTTAGTTTATTTTGCTCTGGTTAATATCACTTGGAAAATCCTTAGAAAACAAGGACTATTTTGTAAGGGGGCTAATAATATCGTCCTCAACTGTATATATATATATATATATATATATATATATATATATATATATATATATATATATATATATATATATATATATATATATATATGCAACTATATGCAGTGTTACTGTCTCAATGCCACTGGCAATGTTTTGTAGTTTTGTTTTCCCAGAATTAAACGCTTCGTCAACAGTCATACTGTCTTAAGCAATTCACTCAGAATCCTTTAAAAAATAAAGTAAAACAATCTCAACCCCACAAAGCAATGATGACATAAAACCATATGGATAAATAAAAATGTATATAAAAAGGATACTGTTTGAGTTCATCTACTTTGCCATAGTCTTCTGAGTCAGGGTCCTTGCCTTCAGCAGCTGAGGTCACTGTTGCATAGGCCTGAAACACACATTTAGATTTATTATTTTATACTCACATAAAATCCCATCAAGATCTACTAAAACCTTTTATAATGTTTGTAATTTTGTCTATAAAATATGTTCACACCTCAAGCCAGTCAAACAAGTTGATGAGCCTGCCACACTCCAGATGGAGCTTGTAGGCAATGCAGATATCAGGAGCAGAGTTGGAGACTGTGCCAGCATCTGTTTTCAGGCTTTCATTCTAGAATGGCAACAGAACATCAATGCATCTCACAGTGTTACTCAGAAAATTACACTGTCAGGAAAAATGTAAACACCTTTGATGATAACTTCAACTCTGTAACAGTTAGGTGCTTTTGTAGTGAAAAAAAGTTGTTCTACCTGCAGGTAGTAGAAGGGATGACTCAGAGCAGTCTGGATGGAGGTGCGGGGAGTAGCGTTGAGGTGTCGCCGCAGGACCCCAGAGGAGCTGTAGTAGCACACCTCGTTCAGTGGTTGCAGCTCCGGTGGAGTCAAGTAGCTCCTTAACAAGGAAATAGCTGATGAACATATTTTAAAATAATTTGTTGTACCTACTACTTACTGAAACTAAAATTACACTGCACCGTACACAATATTTGCCTTTGCACGCATATTAATTAGATTTTATCCCAATCCTAATCCATAGAGTTTAATATGATATTAGCTCATCCTTTGCAGATGTTATTTTACAGCTTCAGTTCCTTTGGCAAGGCTTTCCACAATGTTTAGGAGTGTGTTTATGTTTTTTTTTTTAGCTTGTTCTTCCAGAAGCGAATTTGAGAGCTCAGACTCGTCATGTTGGATGAGAAAGCCCTGTTTTGTTCTCTGGTGCACAGTGATGTTTGAACAGTAGCGATCAATTCTATCATTAATGATTGTTGGTTTTATAAAACTGTGGCCATGGAAGTGATGGTATCACCTGAATTAATTAATTTTGATAGGTGAGTAAATATATTTTTGGAAAACGTGTACTTTAGCTCTGTGGACATATTGTTCCAGAGAGGTTAAAAGCCAGCCAAACGCTTACAGATACTTATTATACACTTTCTAGAGGACAATCTATTATAAGTGGTCAATAAGCTTAAATTAAAAATTAAAAAAATTATTAGAAAAGTGTTGAATACTAACCTCACCAGCCCATCAATGAACTCCAGTGCCTCATTTCTCAGGAGTTCAAATGGGCTTATTTTTTTCGTTCTTCTGGTGCCCTTCATCTCCAGGAGCGTCTAAAGAAAAAAAAAATGAAGGACCTCAAAACCTACACCTGATAAGATTACAAAGCAAATATATTTGAATCACAGGAAATTCCAAATTAGCTTAAGAAACAAACACTTACTTTCTGAAGCTGGAAGAGATCAGTTTTCTTTTGAAGATCCTTTCCTGGTGAAGTGACCTCTTCTGCACACAGATCCTCTATAGACATGCCTAACAGACAATGCATGATGTGTTTATTTTACAGACACATTATACCAGTAGTACAGGACAGTGTTTCTCAACCCTGGTCCTAGAGCACCCCCTTGCTCTTTTTAATGGATTCCCAGCTTAAATTCATCCCCTGAAAAGGCTTGCTATTGGCTGATTAGTTGGATAAGGTGTACTGGGAGCAGTATGTGGTTATGTAGTATAAACATAAAACTAAATTATAATTTCACATGTAAGTGGGGTTTGTGCACCACCACCATGATCACTAACAATGTTCCACCTCCCACCACAAGCTGAGCAGCTTTTTAATAAACAATTGTGAATAAAGACAACATACTGTTTAAAAAAAAAAAAGAAAGAAAAAATACTTACTGTCCAGCTGCTCAAATTTGGCAATGTAGTTCTCTAGTTGCTGTAATGCACTTTTCATTTTTTTGGTCTTGTCTGGCTTAAGAATGTCGGCACACTTCCTCAATGACAAGACAAGCTCATCTTTTGCCAGAAGCCTATAAAATCACATGACCAAGTAAGTAATGCACCAATGTTTTAGAAATCTGAAGATGACAATATCTAGTGAGATATAAACAAACGAGTAACAAAACATATAATGTGCTTACTTTACAGTGGATCATTAACAATTAAAAGTACTTCATTTAGGAAAAGCATTCTTTAATATATATAGATAACAAAAATATAGACTGACAAATCATGAAATTATTATAAATGATCAAATCTGCTACCTTAAAAGCTGCATAGCTGACTCGTACTCATTTGTCTCCCATACATTCTTCTCCATACAGTATATATGCAGCTCCCGTATCTAAAATCAAATGTAGATTCATATTAAATATAGATTTTTGAAGAACTGTACTCATATAAATTGGTCTTATTAAAGCCAAACCTCTTACTTGTTTTCCAAGTGGATACTTTGGCAGAGATGAAGTCAGAGAATGCAGACATTTGAGAACGGGGTAGTAGTTTTTATGGTACTTCCTTAGGTCTTTTAGGAACCTCTGACACACCTCCTATAAATGTTTTAATACATGCTTATTGACAGTCAAACTGTTTAAAACCAACAATGAATGAAATTTCAGTATACTGCAAAAAAAAAAAACTGGATTCGACTACCCTGCTGAAAAAAACAGCTTTTTAAGCTGCTTGATAAAGGTAAAGGTGGTCATAAAACTGGTAATCCAGGCAAAAATATAAAACATACACTGGTAATATATCTGGTTGAACAGATCTTAACCACCAAAGGGTAAGTTGCTTTAAATTCAGGTTATTCGAGTCATGTTGGTCAATCAGCAAGGAAATACTTGGCCAACTTAAACAATACAATAGTTAATAATACTGACCCTAACACCTTCATCACTGGTGAGAAGATGTACTTGTTCCTGAGGCTCCTGATTCTCCACATATCTAAAATAAAACAAACAAGTATGTCTAGGAAATCTTCAATAGATCACATTTTTATATATTTATGCCCTACAAACTGTGGGTGGAGTTTAATCTGAAATCATGCTTGGATATTCTACATCTACAATATTATATTAATTCTTCACAGCCCTGAAAACCTTTTTATCCAGCGTGACTAATGAATTTGGGGGGAAATCTATACTCAATTACAATACAGAAATCACGTCTACTGAAATTCACTATAGGGCATTTTAAAGTAGCTGGAAACAGCTTTCAGGGACTGTGAAAAACACATCACCTCATGAAGGAAGGCAGCTGACGGACCATCTCTACATCCTGGTGGCTCAACTTCTGAGCATATAGTAGAGCCTCATTTTTCCCACAGCAGAGTACACTGAGGGGCTGGGAATGGAAGTGCTCCAGGAGGGCTAACTATATTGGGAGAAAATATTGAATATATAATATTAATGAAATATAATGTAATATACAAAGGAACCAAACACAGAACAATGTTGATATTTAGCAATCAGAATAATGGACAAAGATAGAAACTACAAGATAATAGATGGAGGGATAACTATACCCACTCACCTGCAGGCCTTTAACAAAGTTGCGTACTGAGAAGTCATGGTACAGGAAGATGCTCACCAGCACCTGCAAAACCTTACTGCTGAGCTTAAAGGGAAACTGTGATGTCAGGATCAGCTGTAAAACAAAGAATAGTAATATCATTAATAAACACTTTAAAACACAAAACACTTTAAAAATATTACAAACACTTGAGGCATTCATTTTTATTTCATTTAGTGATCGTGAGCATTAAATACCTTGTCAATAACAGTAGCAAGATGCTGTGTGCAGGGCAGAGACTGGAAGAGTTCAATGCACAGCAGTGAGGAGACAGAGTGTGGCAGCATGTGCTGAATGGTGCTGGGTGACGTGGCGATTCCAAAGATGAAGATAAAAGGAAGCTCCTGGATGTACCGACTGTTCAAAACATCATCAGGATTCAGGATTTTTAAAATAACAATTACATTAAAATGTAATACTGAATTGCAGAGGGGTAGAAAATACCTGGATGCCAAATTAAAAGTATTTAGGTAATAGCATGTACTTAGACCATATTTTTATTATATATAGGCCAACAAAATATCAATATAAATGTTCTTAAATAAACTAATTAACAGCATTTTCACCCAAACATTATCATTTGTAGAATAATAGGACAATTGTATGCATGATGGTGACCAAATAGAATTGTATACACATAATATACACACACATATAAGACTTTTTGCAAAGGAACATGTAAAAATGACAAAACAAAAACATATTATCTGGACAGTAAATGTTAGTTATCTCAGTATAAAACTAATATTAGAATAAATGCAAATAATTCTACACAAAGTAGTGATTTTACATCGCTGTGTTTATTAAAACTCTTATTTAAAGCTCTTCTCATAAAGGTCTATTATGATTCATAACCATAATTATATTAAAAGCTGATTTTGTAGATCAGAGATTAATTATATTAAATCAGGTGAGCTGCCGATGGAATTGAACACATCCTTAGGAGTGCTGCCTGGGGCATCCATTAAAAAAACTGGAACCAAGCTTTGTTCCTCAGACTAGCTCACCAGCTAGGAACTTTAAATAAACAAAACATTTATTGCTTATTGCTAAAATAATGGTTTTGAGTAATGTTGTTGGGTGCCTAAAATGTTTGCACAGTACTCTATATATGGCTGTTTGGCTCAGTACAAATTCTTCAACTTAAGCACAGCTTCTCTGAACTTTATCCACCCCTGTAATTGGAAAATACAGAAAGCTCGCTAATATAATATACTTACTTGCAGATAAGAATGAAGTCTTGTAAAACACGTGGGTTGAAAGCTTCGAAATCCTTAAAGATCACAATAATTGGAGGACTCTGTGAGAAACCATTCTCAGAACCGCCAGTCTTGTCTGGAGACTTAATGGCACGTGTCTGTAAGAAGCCAGTGGCAACAAAAGAGGTTCAGTTTGTTTACCCTCAGTTTGTTTTTTAATTTTATTTGACCAAAAATTCCACTTTTTAAAGGGATAGTTCGGTATTTTTGACATGAGTCTGTATGGCATCATCATAACCAGTGTCGTGCATCCACACTGACTTACCCCCACAGCGTCCTGTGAGCCGAGTTCTTGTCCAGTTTAGGTCAAAGCGAAAGTAGTCCGGCATGTTTGCTGGGGTCAGGAAAATAACTCCTTTTTCTTCCCAAAGCAGTACGTGTTCAAAAGAGTGATTTATTTACATCACAAAAAACTAACCCTGCAAAAGTCACGCCTCGTAAATCACTTGGGTCCTACTTTCTCTCGTTCCATATCAATGTGCGCAGCGCTGCAACCTGACAGCTAGCCTACGTGTTTGGGTCGCTTTGTTTACTTCTCGCCTCGAGAACATGTGTGACTACGAGAGTGACGAGGAAAACATTGATCACCGCTCAGAGCCACGGGGATATCTTTATGAACCCGAGTATACAGATGTTGAACTTCGCCAAATGGAATTAGATCGGGCAGAAAGAGAGAGGGTGGACAGAGAAGTGGTGGAAGATGAAACTGGAGCCACTGCTGGAGCTGCGATACCATTTTAACACACACACACACACACACACACACACACACCTAGCTATATATATATATATGTGTTTACAAAGCTTATAAAAGCCAATAGACTTCTCCCTAAAGTTAGCTCGTTTGCGTTGCTAGTCTGAACACAGCTGCTAAGCACTGCCAAAACACAGAACAAGTTGACGCGTGCGCAGCTCGCTGTCAGAATGACGTGCACTGATACGAAATGAGAGAAAGTAGGACCCAAGTGATTTACGAGGCGTGACTTTTGCAGGGTTAGTTTTTTGTGATGTAAATAAATCACTCTTTTGAACACGTACTGCTTTGGGAAGAAAAATTAGTTATTTTCCTGACCCCAGCAAACATGCCGGACTACTTTCGCTTTGACCTAAACTGGACAAGAACTCGGCTCACAGGACGCTGTGGGGGGTAAGTCAGTGTGGATGCACGACACTGGTTATGATGATGCCATACAGACTCATGTCAAAAATACCGAACTATCCCTTTAATGTACGTCTCACTTCCTTACCTTCATCATAGATTTATACCACTGGCTCAATGCACTGACTGAGCAGGACACCTTCTTATGTGGTAGATGGATACCAGTGTCCTCCTCATCATCCTCCAGCGTTACGCCAACACCCATCAGTCTTTCCAATACCTTCTGCATCAGGTTCTTTAGAGCTTTGCGAAGACAAGAGCATTTCAGCACTCTATAAAATATCACCATTAATGTTAGACTAAAATTGACTTCATGATAACAATTAAAAGCCTACCTGCACACTCTTTGGCTTGAACAGAGACAGCAAAGGGGGTCACAGACTTCCGCAAGAGCTCTGACAGGCTCTGGAAAGTGACATCATGGTCTGGAACATTCACTCCTACAAACAAAAAAAAGAAGGAAAAAAGTACAATATCTCAATATATTAAGACCACTTAAGTTGTGGGGTGCTTCTATGGTTGTTGACTTCATGTGGTAAACTCCATACTTGGAGGTCTACCTGAAATTCTGCACCAAGGTTTATGTGATTGTAAAATTGTATTAATTTAGTATGGTTAGTTTTGCGCCACACTGTTTACTAAGTGGACTAAAGAACATTCCTGCATCACCACGTATGTGGGCCGTATCTCTCTATACTTCACACTAACTGGTTTGTAGAATGTTGTTGATTCTGTGAGATGCCTATTCAGGTGTTGTGCTAAATAGTGGCTCTCTGCCAACATTTTTTTCCTAGTAAGTCTAATTAACTAAATGGCTACTAAATACTAATTAATTCTAAATTTTAGGATTAATAACTGAATAATTAATCTATAGTTTAGAGGTTAAACCCCTGACTGGGTTAGAACCATTTTTTGTATTTTTAGATGCCACTTTATGACTGTATAAAAAGGCTTAAGTAAAATTTACTGTAACCCCCTACATTGTGATACATATTAGATCAAAAGTTCTTTTTTCCAGTGCACAGCCCTATTATATCTAACTGATGCACAATAGCATTAGCTTAGATGTAGCAACAGAAGTATTAATACTCTTAAACAATCACATAATTAGGTGGTTCTACCGATGCACACAAGATAAATGTTTTAAAAACAAAAAATACATGGTCAATTTCCCCAGAAAGGCATTAAGCCTAGTTTTAGACTTAATTCCTTTCAAGGGTATATTTCCAAACAAAATGCTGTGTGGTCCAAGACCAGGCACAATCCCTATCCAGGAAACCAACCCATAGGGTTCTAAACTTTTGTATTTACAATTATTCACAGAAAATGACCAAGGTAAAAACTACGCATTTTTGACACTGAAATATCAAGACTATACCAAATATAGACTTAGACTTTACTGGCATAAAAGTAAACTCTACTTAAAATTAAAAAATATATCTTTACATACCAAGCACCAAAGCAGCTGTAGGAATCTCACTGGCTCTCATATGAGATGTCCAGTCATCCGTTCTGGACTGGAAGCTTGAGGTACACCTTTTGATGAAATCTAAAAGGCTGTCCAGTATTTTTGTATTTAGCTCCTCTTGCAATACCTGTTTAAAAGGAAAAACACATATCAAAATCTTATACTCTATAGCATTACCTAAATCTTATATATTACTATTCCACATGAGAAAAACACCACACACCTCTGTGTCCATTTTAATCTTCTCCCAAAGAGTTTGACAGATGTTGAAACGTTCTCTGCCATTCCCACAGTCATCACTTCCATCTGTGAAATACTCATCTGTACAATGAACATGATGAAGGATATGAGGCAAATACTTCAGATCAAAGGTGAATAAATAGTTACAGTAGTATGAGCTAATCATATTATCCTTTACTCACCAATAGCAACAGTGCGCTTTCTCTTCTTAGAACCAGGCTTGAAGACAAAGCATCCCTAAATATGCATTAAAATAAGTAAGAAAACAAATGATAAGTGACGGCCTGGATGATGTATTGTTCCAGCAGTAACTGTGAAAATGATATCACCATCATTTTACTGCTTGGACTAATTGCTCACCCTCCACTATTAACTATTTCAACTTTAGCTAGCAATGTTTGAATCGATTTCATTGCTGTGGTGGAAATTCACCTGAACATATCAGAACTTGAACGTGAATGTACAATGACTTTTTATCATTTAATTATAAGTATTATGAGCCTTTGATCCTCCCAAGATTTCTTCCTCCAGCTCTGAGGGAGATATTCCCTGCCACTGTCGCTCACTGGGGATTGTATTTTCTATGTTTTGTCTGATTTTCTATCCTGTTTGTATAGGGATGTCGTTATTGGTGCACTGGCTATTGTACGACTGAAGTATTGATGAAGTTGTACTTGTGTAAACAAGCACACAACTAAATACAATGGGCAAAACTACGATAAAAAAAAAAATAGACAAGTACAAGTCATATGTCTAATTAGTTGATAATTGTTGGGACATGCCTAGCCATACACTATTCATCTTTTTTAAGATGGCGCAGCAGCATATTTACTTTATAGGGAAAACGTTTTATCTCCGAACTTCCTTAAAACTACTACTGCTGCACTATCAAGAGCATCCTAACCACCTGTGAGCCAGTATGGTCCAGCAGCTTCACTGTTGCTCACAGTGGCCCTGCATATGGTGGTAAGAAATAAATCAGGGCATCATTGGCATACAAGTGAAATAAAGTTTATAGGGTTTACAGAAAGTGTGCGACAAATCTTAAAACAAAATTAGGCAGGTGCCAATTAAGGTGGCCAATTGCAATTTTTTCTCCTTTTTGCATCTTTTCTGAAGAGCGGCAACATGGGAGACTCAAAACTACTCTCAAATAACCTGAAAACAAAGATTGTTCAACATCATGGTTTAGAGGAAGGATACAAAAAGCTATCTCAGATTTCAGCTGTCAGTTTCCACTGTGAGAAACATGGTGAGAAAATGAAAGATCACATGCACAGTTCTAGTTAAAACCTGAAGTGGCAGTCCAAGAAAAATCTCAGATAAAAAGAGGTGAAGGATGGTAAAAACAGCCATAGTCAACCCACAAACCATCAAACCTGACTGAACTGGAGATGTTTTGTAAAGAAGAATGGTCCAAAATACTTTCAACCAGAAGCCAGACTCTCATTGGAAGCTATAGGAAGCGTTCAGAGGCTGTTATTTATGCAAAAGGGGGATTTACTAAATATTGCCCAAATTTATGCACCTGCTTAATTTAGTTTAAAGAATTATCACACACTCTGTAAATTCAATAAGCTTCATTTCACTTATCTGTTCTTCTGCTATATGATATATTTAACTAAAATTGCTTATCCAAACAACCAATGATTTATAAAAAACATGAAAATTATCAGGGGTGCCCAAACTTTTTCATACTACTGTAAATATTCACCCCAGCACTGTGTTTCTCCCTATTCAGCCCAACACGGTATAAACTTCTTCCATCTGTGAAGATACAGGAGCACCCATGCAAGTACAACACTTCACCTGAATAAGAAACGTGTCTAGAATGAAAACCTAGGTTTATTGTTTTGATATTTTTGTACACTTTTAGTAATCAGAAGACCTGAAATTACAGCTCCTCTGCAAGAGGTTTAACTTTAAGTAGCAAAACTCAGTGTATTGAACATAAAGCCAGCTAATAGCTAGCTAATAATGTTGAAGGTTTATAAGAACGCGTGGAGGAAACTGGAGTTCAATGTGCATATCTTCTGCGAGACACGCGGCTGAGCTTTATCTAACTCTTCAATTCCACCTTAAATTCTGCAGAAGTTATACATTCTGACGCTGCACGGTTTAAGGTGGATCGGGAATCTGGTAAGTGAAGTACTCAAGACCCGCTTTAGAAACCAGTACACCCTGTCCGGATACATGTCTGAGAAACCCAGTATGTTTTACACGCTATATCTACTATTTTAACCTTTTCCTGAACCTCATAAACCGGTTATTTACCTTAGAGACTGAAGAAGTGCTCATCTTCCTTACAGCAGGCTGAGCTGGAAACAAGTCGCAACTTCCGGTTAGATTTCCCGCGCTAATGACGTCAGAGACAAACTGCACGCTTAATGGTCTTTAGAAGTGGAAACTGCTGTAACACAATAAAAATTAGGTCACGGGGTATATTAGATTGTGATTCTCGTTATACAGAGGTTATAGAGAGATTGTTGAAGAAAACCTTGGTCACTCCCTTGTAAGTTTTCTATTTACATTAAAATCTGCATAATGCCTACCCATGTAATTATAATCTTGCTAAATTTATAAATATAGATCAGAACTGTTCATTTTGCCCCAAACATCCAGAAAAACTAGAACATTTTTAAGGTTTTTATTTACAATATTTTTGGAAAGCTCTAGCTAAATATTTTTCTAATAAAGCGAATTACATGGTAGATATAAAATGTAAAGATGTAATTTTTGGTTTTGACTGTAAGGTCAACTTGTTGAATTTTATTTGTTTATTGAGTCTCTTAACTGCCTTAGAAACCAAAAAAAGCTGTGTCCACTATAAAGCACATGAAGAAGTTAAATTGGCTGGTTGATGAATCATCTCCTCATGATTTATACCCTCAGTTGATAAGATGATTTGATTCTATCCCTTTAGGATACTGGTCTATGTCAAGAGTGTGAGCTAAGCCAGTTATTTTGACCTAATTAAAATGACTAAATATAATGAGATAAATACAACTTTTTTATTTAATTTGCAATTGCAATAGCTTTCCAAGACTAGAACACATTTGCACATTTGAGGGCTTGTCCTCAATCGATTAGTGAGGTGATTTTTATTATATTATAAAGTTGACTTGTTATTAATAAAGGCAGCAGGCTATAAATATTGCATAATTGTCTTGTATGATCATTGAGTTTTATTGAGTTTATTTATTAAATTTTACTTGGCAAAATGCTCTACAATTGTTTTTGTCATTTCAATCCTACTTTCTAAAATTTTGGATTAGGAATGTTTCTAGTTGGTTTTACTGCTCGACTGTATGATAAACATCTTATATATCCTCTTAAACCATTGCTCATTTTTATTTAGCCATAACTCTCGTATGAGTTGTCCTTATGCTGTTGCATGTGAAAAAAAGCAGACTAGATTTCTGTCAATAATACATTTAAAGGCAGTTAAATTAACTCACACATTTTTTTTATTTCTCACAATGTATTTAATAGGTGGATTAAAAAAGGTAAAATTTTATTTCTTGCAATAAATCTAAGGGTGGGTTGGAGAACACATTTTTAATATAAAATAAGTAGCCGTGTTGAATTTCCCTGTTGTTTATATAAGGTTTTAGAGAAAATTCTATTTTTATTTGTACAATAGTTTATTTTTGCTCGTACGCTTAAACTCACTAATTTCTGTTAATAGTTTTTAGTTGGAGAAAGGTGATTGGTTCAGTTGCCTGTCAGTCAAAAGCCTGAGTAGTGGGCGGGACATAGAAACAGTTGGGAGCAGCAGGGAGGGAGAGCAGCTACAATCCTGCCCAAAACATGCACAAAATGTGGATAATGGACAGTTAAACCACCTCTGTGGCACTTTAAAGCATCTTTAATAAGGTAGATTGTGTGTGTATATATATATATATATATATATATATATATATATATATATATATATATATATATATATATATGCCTCCTCAACCTAAAAAAATTTAGACTTGAAGCTAGTCAAACCTGCAGGTAAGGATATTAGGTTGCATAGCATCCATGCTAGCTAGCTAGCTCAGCAGGACTAAAGTAAAACGTGTAGCTGCTAAGCTAGGCCTAATAGTGTAAATGCACGGACAGGGTTTTTGGAGAGCAGCACAGAGCTAGAGCACAGAGATATATTATTCCCAATTAAGCTACGCAAGTGCATCTCAAGATATTTCACAATATATATATACTACAGATATCCTACAGATGAAATAAAAGCAAAAACGATGTAAAAAAAAAAAAGCAATATAATAGTAATAATATTATGAATGAGGATTGCTTTTTATTTGTCATTTTTCCCCTCATGTTCTCTTATTGTACTAAGCTTTGACATCCTTTATTGACTGGAGTCTTGTCATCCATATATATTTTACATATTACATGGTTCTATCAATCAAAAACTCTGAAAGCCTTCTACTTAAAAACACCTCCTTTATTTAATAATTAATGTATGAAAAATTGGAAGAAGGAAACGCTAAAAATGCATTCAGCTCATTATATTCCACTGGGTGGCGCTGTGAGTATCCCAAATCAAAATGCAACCCAGTCACAGTCAAACATATCAAGCTCCACTATGTTTCAGTTACTTTTGGGAAGCTTTAAGTATTATTTTGTGTCTGTATTATTTCACTGCACGTCATCCACATACTATGGCTTCCAAAGATGATCAGGCAGAGCTGATGATCCCAAAAAAACAGGATTCCTTTTCAGAATTTCTGCTGTAGAAATCTGTTATTCTGAATGTCTAAAGTTTAAAACTTTCCATTAATAATTATGTTTTTGCTCAAATCAACTTTCCTTATTTTATCGCATGTGAGCCTTACCTGGAATCCAACATCAAAACACTTAAAAGCATGATCTCAGTCACTCACTGAAAAGGTCAGTACAAACCTCCAACATGAGATTACTATGTTTGATAGTCACTTTCACCCTTTATCAGCCATATTAAATTATTCTGTTGAGAGATTTGGAAGAGTTATTATAAAGTGTTTTTATACCTTTCTCATCATTCAAAGGAAAGTTAAGACATTTTTTAAAATATTCAAATTATCATTTCTCCTATAATGGCCATTGATAAGGGACTCTATTGTGGTGTCTGTCTAAAATCCTTGAAAAATGGGCTTAGGGATTTCCCTGACCCTACAAAATATGGACATAATCGCAATAATTCTTGCAACTTATGCACTATTGCCTATTGTGCTTACTTCACAAGAAGAGACTATTAAAATGAACAAGCCAGTATGTTGACTTTCATGTTGATGTTTTATTTAATGTATGCTTTATTAATTTAGAATTTTCATTCTTTTTAATATTTCAATGTCTCCTCTATGCAATGTGTGCTGTGTTATAAGATGGTACTAAAACGACAAATTGTTTACAATTATCTTTAGGATAATACACTGTCCAATAAAAAATAGTCATGACGGGCTAAAGAGAACAGTTAATATTTGATTAACTGCTTTGAAGTTGATGTTCTAAGAATACATACAAGGCTCAGACCTTGTTTTATTTGATCTGTTAACCACATTAGACTGCATTTTATATTTCACCCAACGTTAGTGTCACACTGTCCTGTAATCCAACTTTATTTGAAGTAAGACTGAGGTGTTAAACTTGACTGAAACAACAGACACAGCATTACAGAAAGCATCCAGGTTACTTTTATTGAATATCATGTGGAAGACATATACAGAACTATACACTACAGTGAAGTAAAAAATAAATATATACTTAAAAAACAAAAAAAGATCCCATGGGGATATATCAAAACATTTCAGCATGTGTGTAAAATATTAACTTTAGCAAACGCTAATCTTTAAAAGGGAATTAACGTCATAAATACAAATGTTTCTACAGAACATTTAAAACCTAAATGCACATGGTATTTCAATTCAAGTCCATATTTTGTATAACAATGTCTTTTTTCTTTCGGTCTCCCAAGATCAAATTAATTAATGCTTTTAAAACCACAGATAAAATGTCCTCTGGTGTACCTGTCTGCAGCATGTAATGTTATCTTGTCCTGAGTGCAAAGCTTTTAAGAATGACGGAGACTCGAGTCTCGAACCCAGTCATCAACTGCACAGCCACCTCTTTAAAATGACCATAGGCCGCATGTCCTGAATTTGTTTCAGCAAAAGATCAGCACCACTGGAGAAGTGTTCATCTATAACAATCTTGACGTTGTTCACTGACTCCAGATTAAGAGGATTTCTGAAACAAGTAAAATGTTGGTCTCCTTTTACCTCACGGCCGGCAGAGTTTTTGCGGATAACCTTGGCATGTTGCTGCCGGGGTTTTTCCTGGGGTTTCAATGGCAACCGAGTCCAATACCTTTTACGTGATTTTCTCTTCAACGGTTTTGTGGAAGGAGACTCCTCAAACAGCTTAAGGACTGATGCCTCCAGTCCTGAAGGACTGAAAAGCTTTTGTGCGACACCACTCTCTGCTTGCTCCTCTCGACGGGCAGGTGGAGTTTTTGACTTATCTTTAGTTTTATATGATCTTGAAAGCTTTGCAAAACGTTTCCTAGCAACACCAAAGTTTCGAAGACTTTGTTTTCGTTCTGGATTGAATTTTAGCATCTGTTCTGACTTCCGTGGACGTCCCCTTTTGGGTTTAACTTCTGGAACTGATACGGCTGAACTTTTCTCATTAGCCACCACGTCAGCATGAGGAGGCTCTGAATTCTGTGACTTTGAATTTGGATTAGTCAACGAATTCTCTGCAGGACTTTCTGCAGGTTTAGTCTTTTCAACCTCAGTGGGGGCCGCTGAAGAAGCATCATTTGACTTATTTACATCTTTAAGTCGTAGTCGTGAATACTTCTTGCAAAGTATGAACTGGCTCCTCTGATCCTCAATGTATCGCTCTGTGAGACCATGGGTAGTGTAATGTTTAAATACAAGCCGCTCTGAACTTGAGACTGAGTCACAGCCCACAATCATACAAGGATACTGCAGGGGAAACTTTGCAGTACACATGGCTGACGCTTCATCCATGGACTTGAGTGAGGGCTCTCCAAAGCTTGTCCAGTGGTTCTGTAATTTTACATCCTTTTTCTTGGGTGTTTTCTTTTTCAGCTTGACTTTGTTACTTGCAATATTCTCTTTTCCATTGTTGGGACTTCCGCCGAGCGCTTTTGTCGGTACATTTTGCCCCTCGTCCTTTTTCTGTTTCTGTTTAATGGTTTCGAAATTTGCGTTGTGTTTTTTCATGAGATGTCGCAGAAGATTTGACTTGGTGGTATAAACCCTGTCACAGCCCTCCCATTCACACCTGAATGTAAGGTCCACACTCTCAAAGTCTCCATCTGCTGAGACACGTATTGCTTTGTGGTCATTCTTAATGTGATCAATGTATTTCAAATGGCAGGTGAAGTAAGCCGGGCATTTGGACTGATCACATTGGAATGTGCCTACCTTCACTCCTGACAGCAAAGCACTTGCTTTCTCTATTGTACATCTGTGTAGCAAAAGGTAATGCTTTAATAAACTGGTCACTTTTGAAACAACCTTTGAACATTCTTTGACTTGACATTTGAATTCATGGACCTGGTCAGCAGCCTTGACTTTCTCAGCATTGTTACTGTCTTCATTTGCAGCACCTGATTTTACTGACTGATGCATTGCCTTGTAATGTAGTATCAGGTTTTGCTGTATTGAAAAAGCAGCTACACATCCTTCATGGACACATCGGTATGGTCTGTACAGACTGAGGTCATCAAATTTTTCAATTGAATCCAGCTCAGGCTCAATTCTTTTTTGTATTTTTTCCCTTTTTGGGAACTCCTCTTGCTCTTTACACTTCTTCTTTTTTGGCTTGTTTTTATCCATCGTGTTCTGTTCTTTATTAGGTGTGGAAGTGGCCATGCCAGCTTGCCCCATGTCAAAGCCTATGGTTTTGACAGGAGAAAGGGGGTTTGTAGCACCCAGGTCTTGATTTGCATCAAGTGGTGCAATTTGCGCACTTGAGTTAGCATCCCCAGCAGGTTGAGGGACTTGTAATGACTGTGGTCTTACATCCTCTGGTGTTCTTTTGTTTTCTTCTGGTGTTAAACCAAGACCACAATTCCTCTGCGATTCCATTGCGGCCATACAGCTTACTCTTTCGGTTCCAGGCTCTTGTTTTATACAAACGTTGTCTGCTGGTAAATTTGTCAGTTCTTTTGAGGCATTAGTTGCCGCTACAGTAAAAACTGATGTGAACTGAGGCTGCACAGGCAAAAAGTTGGGGATTCGGTTACGGACCAAGTTATCATGTATTTCATTTGCAGAGGATTTCTTTTTTCGTTCTCTGCCAATTTTCAGTCTTGACACATCCTCTTTTGATAAGTGATGGACATTTTTATAATGGATTTTAAGGCCTGTGGTTCTGGTGAATGTCTTTGTGCACAAGTAGCAAGTGTATGGTGATAATCTGTCTGGGTTTTTCTTCAATTCATTGATCTGCTCATCATTGAAGTCATGTATCCTGCTTAAATGCTTGAACAAAGCTTCCTTCGTCATAGCTCCATAGAAACAGTCTTCTTCACTGCATCGGAATGGTTTGAGAAAGTTCTTCCGGTCAGTGTCTCCATCACGATGAGTTTTACTACTCGGCTTATTTGCAATTTTAGCAGCAGGCATTAGATTGTGAAAGGTAGTCGTCTCATCTTTTAACATGTCTTGCAAAGGTGTCGTCCCAACTTTTAATGCATCCTGGTTAAGTACATCAACTAAATCCAGGCGCCGCAGTGCCCGCTCAATTTCTAAAATGTTGCCATCTTCACCAGAGGGTATAGGTAGCAATCCAACTGAAGAATTCATGTCAATGCCTGTTTCACCTGTCAAATCAGTAGAGAGGTTTGCCAAAGAACTTCCACTCTGAGGTGCTATGAAAGTCATTTTGTATGTGTCTGCTGATGCTAGATCCCCATTCTGAACACTGTATGGGTCATGCAAGTCTGTGAAGTTGCTGAGGACATCTGATTCTGGAGTCCTGATGAGAGATGAATGCATGGTTGAAATATCTGGATCGTTGAGGAAATCCAGAAATGATGTAGGCAATTCAGCAGTAAGATCCACTTCATCTATTGGTCTGCACTGAGAACGCTTTGATAAGTGACCTCCAAGTGACTTTGTGCTAGAAAACTCTCTGTAGCATCTGCAGCAAATGACTTTCCCATCTTTTATTATTGCAGGCCATTTTGTCCTCTTGGATGATTTAATTTTCTTAAATTTTTTGCTTTCATCAGTACCAGGTATCTCTTCAGGAGATATGCCTTCAGTTGGTACTGGGGACATTTCTTGAGGATTCAAATCCTGACTTGACTCAGTGTGGCCAGGTGCACAGACACTGGAAATAGAGAAAGTTTCTGGTTCTTCCTTAACAGGCAATGCCAAATGAGTCACGTTTTTAATCTCTGATGAGAAAACAGGATCGGTTTCGTCAACTGTGATCAATTCTTTGTTTGACTTTTGCCTGTCCTGTGGATGGCTTGAACTGGGGCAGGTCTCTGCTGGGTACGACGAAAAATATGCATTAAAATTCTGCCCAGGCACAGAATGTGCATTGTTCACATCAGGTGGAACAACAGTGTGAGGATTATTTTGCCTTATCTCCATGTATCCCCCAAGATCCTCACTTGATGATCCCTGCGACATCTCACATGGCTGGTCACCATTAAGAGCATGTAACACCCTTAGAGAGCTTGAGACGTATTTTGAGGCTTCATTCATGACACTTGACTGTGAATCTGAGTTCATTGTGGGTGGGGCACTGCTATTTTCAGTTAAAGAAGGAGTGTAGTCCATGTCTCTTTCTGAGAGCAGGTCAGTGTGTGGCATGTATAATGGATAATTCTGCAAGGTATCAGGCATCATTACTGTAGGGAAGTGATTCTGAAGAGGGTAGTCTGAGTTATAGCCATCAAATGAAGATGAAGTCCATGACTGAGGCATCTGTGATTGCATTAAAGGAGGCTGACTGTGGGAGTTTTCAAACCCAGGGCAAAATTTGGCACCAAGAGATTGTGCGTTGACAGAACCAGAAGGAGGCAAAAAAGGGTCAGTAGGCATAGTGTCTGTTGGAAACTTAACTTGATGGATTTCTGAAAACTTCCGGAGTGCTGCCGAGCTTTTAGAGGATTTTATTTTTTTCTTTGGAGTCGGACAACTAGGGATTTTTTGTTCTGATTTTTTTGCAAGGTCTGCAATCCTCTTGTATTTCCTTGAAAGTTTCCACTCTTCAAATGCATCAAAATGCACATTCTTAACATGTCTCGACAGACTTTTTGTAGTGCTGTATTTTCGTGTACAGGTCTCAAATGGACAGATGTGAATGAGATGGTCTTCCCCATTCTCCACAGAATTTTGTGATTCTGGCTCAGTTTTTGTCTTTGTTTGATTGGGTAATTCTGAAGTATGTGGAGTAGGTTTGAGCTGTTTGCATGTAACGCTAAACAGCTTCTTATCTTGAAAGATTAACTGAGCCACAGGATCTGAACTCTTAAGAGCTTTCAAGAACATTGGATCGTCATATTTTACTGGAATAGGTGTCAGTTTCACATAGCATGGTACACGACGACACCAGGTTGCACTGTCCATAGCAGGCTGATCCACGCATGTTGTTTTTGGAGTCTGGGTCACCTCACTGTCTGAATTCACAACAGAAGGAGGATTAGCTGGCAACTGATTATGTGTAACAGATGATTCTGCTGGGGAAGAGAAAGAATGCGCAGGTAGCTCTACAGTTTTGTGAAGAGAGTTCAATGCATTTTCAACAGCTGGATGCGGAATCTTTAGCGGACTGCCATTATTTGGAACTTCAGAAACTTGGTTTGACAATTCCTGATTCAAGGAACCACTTTGAGGCATCGAATCATCAAAATGTTCTTTCTGGTGCAGATTTAGCTGCGACTGAGAATAGAATATCTTGCCACACGTACTGTTTTTGCAGACGAATGTGATGTAGTGCTGTGCTTCGTGATCATACAGTAAGTATGTCTCATTGAACACTCTCCCACAGTCTGGAAACATGCACTGAGCCTGAAAGTCCGTATGCACTTTTCTGTGCATAAGAAGTTCAGCATGAGAGTGAAAGCTACTTTTGCATCCAAGTTGAATACAAAAATACGGCTTTTCACCACAATGCATCTGCAGGTGATCATTTAGATGTGTGACGTTAACAAACTGCCTGCGACAATACTGGCAAATCGCTTTCTGACTCTGTATTTCAAGAAAATGAGTGGCTTCCTCTTCATTTTTGTGAGCTTTCACGTGTGCAACTAAATTTCGAAAGTACTTAAACACTTTCTGGCAGCTTGTAACAGGACACGAACAGTCTTCAGTGTTTTCAACGTCACGTACTGGGCTTCCCCGTTTTAGGGAGCATGCTTTACTTTTGACTTTCTTAGCAGTTTTAGTGTTTGAAGATCCTGCGAAAGTGGAGCACTTATTCATGCCAATGTTCACAGGTTTCACTTGGTCTTCTAGTTTACAGTCAGGCAAAACAGGCTTATTTTTTGCATTCATAGCAGCAAGTCGTTCTTTGCATGACTGTTTTACATGTGATGCTACATGAGGCTCAAGGACTGCCCTTGTCTCAAATGTTTTGGCACATATTGGACAACGGAAAATACCATCCTGGACATGCTTGAGTGCATGCTTAACAATCCGGTGCCCAAGGAATTCTTTATCGCATAAAACACAATACTGCATGTAAGCTTGCCAGTTGCGAAATCTTGCCGACACAAATCCCTGCTCTCTCAACTTCTTCATTTCCCTTTTTTTCCTTTTCTCAGCTTCATGGTCACTGAGGTCATCTGAGGGACTGAGAAGAAACTCCAGATGCTTGAAATCTCTCTCATCATAATCCAATCCTTCATTGTCTTCGCTGTCATTCAGCTTGTCGATGGAGGACACAATTGATGCCTCCTCCCCCATCAGAGCAAGGCAATGACGCTTCAGAGTTTTCCAGTCCCAGAACTCAGGATCAAAAGGCCACTGTGTCTTCAAGGCCAACATCAGATCACAGCGTAGTGAATTTGGAATCGGGAGGCTTTCCTCCTCAAGCTTTTGGTCAGGCTCATTAAACAGCGTTTCAACTGCGTAGTATGAATCCACAGTGGGCTTGGCAAGAAATTCAGTTAATTGACATGCTCGTTTTACTTCCAAATCTAATGGCAACAAGCAAGAAATTGTTTTGCAGATCGTTGTACTGCAATCTTCAGTGCCAGTCACTCCCACTTTCAGAGCCTGAATGCACATTTCAATGCATACTGGAAGTCCTTCATTTTGAGCCTTCCAAAAAAACAAACAAACAAAAAAAACAGACAAACGCATGATATTTTTAAACTTATTTAAGCATGAGTATTTTCAAATAAGTGTAATTATATATTTAAAATAAATGAATAAATAAATAAACTCACCTCTGCTTGGATAACTTTGATGAAAAGAAGGATATGATAAACACTCCCAGAGAGTTGTGCTAACAGTCTGCATTGATCTAAAAAAGCTTGTGCTGACTCAAGGCGTATCAGAAGCTTACTCCAAAACAGTGTCAGTTCCCTGCAATGACAAAAGGGGTCAAAGGTCATTGAAAGGAACAAAAAATAATGCTACACTGCCTGCCCATTAATCCAAAACACTGCAACTGTGAATCAGTTAAAGGTAACTCTCCAACAAGTATTAAAACAACTATAAACTTCATTTATCACTGTATAATTAGCAAATGGAAAAGCAGCCATATATTGAGATTTCAAAATGTTCTGAATTTCTATAAATAACAGAAAGTATAAAAAAAGGTTTTAAAAACATACCAGGCACAATAAGCATCCCCCTGGAGAAGTTGGCGCTTCAGAAAAGCAGTGCAAAGGCTAAGAGCACCCTTTTCGTTTTCCTCAGATTCTAAATTACAAATCATGTCCAGAGCATCTCTGCAATCTATCTCCTTAATCTGGAAGAAAAGAAAAATAGTGAACCACATAAATCTGTTACTTAAATGAGCAGGGGCAACTAAACAGAAACTTCTTAAATTAGCTCCTAATTATTATGATGCTAAATAAAGTCTTTGAAACCCAATGCACAGATCTGCGTGACCTAGGGATAAATAGTCTCATTTAAGTTAAATTCTATTGGTTCTTTAAAATATGGGACTTGGTTATGAACCTTTTACTGACACTATGACACAGTAAAATATTAAAATAGTAAAACTAATTAAAATGCAAGAATCTTTCAAATAATTAACTTTCCCATAATGTAATATTTGTATATTATATAATTACAATTGGTACAACAACCTAAACCAAGTAAACCTTTTTGACAGTTTTACTGTCAAAACTGTTTAGATCAGTTAAGTGCAGGTTATGCTCAAGCAACCATAAAGCCTAACTAAACTGTTAAAAAGAATCCTCATTTGATATTTTCTTACAGATGTTACAACTGTTCACTAAATAAATCTTCTTGCTTTAAATCTTAAAATTCACTCACCTCTTGCATTAACTCTTGTTGAGACATTGTTTCACATAAACACACAAGATACATCTGTTTGAAATTCTTCTTTCCACCGAATTCTGGAAACTCTGCACACGTCTTTGCAAGTAGTGCAGCTTTTTCAACACTTTTCTGTTTGATAAGGTGCTTTATGCGCATATCAAGTAGTGTAGGTCCTTCCTGTGCCAGAAACTCATGAACTGTAAACAATAAAAATACACTGATTTAAACATAGCAAGCAAAATCAAGGGAATCTGTAAGATGTACTCCTGCACAAGGAAAGCTAATATATGTATTTAGCCACTTAGACAGTAGCTAGTGCTGCATTTGCATACACACAACATTAAAGTCTAAATTCAAATGAGTAACAGAACGTATTTTACCTTTTTCAACATCTGTCATGCTATCTGACAGAAGGCTACACAGAGTGGAATTGTTCCAAACACCACTTTCTTCAGCTAAAGTCTTCAGAGTGCTGAGCTGCAGATTCCCATTCGCCTGAAGAATACTATGAGCCACCTGTAAGAATTAACCAATAAGTAACGGTCACATAAGTTAAGGATGGACAATAATATATATAAAATTACAAAATGCTATATACTTTGATATTTTGTGGCCATTATTGGCATTTTCTCTGTGGCTTTTTTACTGTTCATATCAGCATGGGATTATATTGTATCAGCCAAAATTCCAAAATACATTTAGAATATACATTTTGACCAGCCCTACCTATAATCCAGACACCTAACCTCTTATTTATGCCTTGTCAATTACACCTTGCCTTCTAATTTTACATACGAACAAATACAGAACACAGTGAGAACAGCAGTCAACATGTCTAATAATAACATATACTAGGACAAAACTATAGATTGGATGTAGATACATCTAGGAATTATCGACAGAGCAGCTTTGTTGAAAAAAATAACCTGTTGTTTCAGAAAGCCACATAAGGTTTAATAAACAGACTTTTTCTGACCTTGACAGAAGACTGAAATTCTTCCCATAAGGCACCTGGGACGTTCTCAGAGACTGAGAGCAGTAAATCCAGACAACTCCTATAAAAAAAAAATAAATAAAAAAAAAATCAGACATTTACAATGTAAAATATCACATCATAAAACACCTAAAACTTTGTAACGACAAAAAAGAGCATATAACAGAAAAGCATACTGAAGTTATTCATACTTACAAAGCTAACTTTTCAAGTACAACTGTGACGTGTTCACATTCGGGAAACAGAGAAGGGGTAGCTTCGGCAAAGCATAGTATAGCCACTGTATACATCTCCAGCAAAGGCAGTGGATTTTCCTCAGGTTTCCATTGGCCTCCATATTCCACAAGTATCTGAAAACAGAGGATATAATTAATGAAATATACTGGACAACCTATTAGCACAAAAAATGCACTCTGATTCTGAATACTGATTCATAGTATGTGAACAAATGTTTGCAGGCAGCCCTTCTAAAGAATGATTTCAACTACTGTAAATGTACACCCACTGCTGACACAGATGTGCAAATATACATACACAGCTTGTCTAGTCCCTGGTGAGAAGTACTGCCAAGAGAACTGGCACCTTGCCTAATGCCAGATGTGGACTAAAGGGTATAAAGTTCCCCGGCATTAAGCTGTGGAGCAGTGGAACTGTGTTCAGAAGAATGATGGTGATCCATCCACAACTTTACTAAGACACTTGGTACTGAATGCAATCAATTGCTTACAGCAATGCTCCAATATCAAGTAAAATGCCTCTCCGGAGAGACAGTTACTCCAAAAAAAAGCAGAATAAACTCTTTTCAATACCCTTGATTTTAAAAGAAACAAATTAATATGCAGGTGTCCTGATACATTTGTGCATAAAGTTTATGTTTCATGTGGCATAATGATGCATTCTTAAAAGGAGGTCCATTATTATTCCTTCTTCTTGGGTTATTCTAACTTTACACAAACCAAGATCACAACAAAATGTGTTAAACATATGTTTCTGTTAATGGCACAAAAAATATTTTAAAAAAATAAGCTTGATTTAAGTATTCCTATACTTGAGGATCCATTTTAGGACTCAAAACAACATTTCTGGCCTGACTATTTTATTTTTTTTACTAAAGGCTAAACAATAAATACAGATACTGTTAAAGTCTATTAAAATGTACTATGCGTTTATTTAGTTTGTATTTGTGCACACTCTGAAAGCGTACAGATACAGTTAAAACAAGCAGTACCACTGCCCCAAGAACTTGCCAAAGAAGAAACTCATCATGTATCAGTTATCTGATGATCTATTTAGAAAGTACATATTATAATTAGAGGAAATGTAGCACAGTAATAAATATGAACACACTGCATATCACTAATTTACAAAACATCAAGGATTAGAGCTGTGTCTGACCTATTAAAGTGCTTCTTGTGCAAAAAGTATATAGAATTGTGACAGTAGATAAAACCACAATATAAACCACAACTGTCTGTCTCTGTTATATGTAATGCTAATAAATCAAAGAACTGACAGGTACAGCAAGACAGAACATGAATGACCCAAGAGTGGTGTTATGTATATGAAATATGTATATCGTTAAAGGCATTTATTTAGCAATTCAAGTAATGTTGGCTAAATAATGTCAAGAAATAGTGTTATCTGATAGCATCTACACAAAGCTATGGCCACAAAAACATGTGCTCCTAGATAACAATAGGCTGGCTTAAGAGCCAACAAGACCTTGTGAACTTTTGAGTGCCCTCTGCTGTATGAATGTTTAAATTATTTTAAGTAAATATATCTGGTAAAGAAATAAATGTAAACTTTTTTTTTTAGGTTTAAAGTTATGTTGCCATTTCTGGGCACAACAATTTTGTCAACATAGGAGGCAGCACAGCACAAAGATTTCATTTCTTCAAAATTAGTTCAAACAGACTTTCAGCTCATGACAGAAAATGAACTAAAGGGCATGTCTGTCAACGACTCTCTGGGAGTATCCCTTATGCTTAAAAAGCATAAGGAGCACGTTTTAAAGTCACTGATAAACATCAACAAATAAACTAATACGTTTTTAAAGATCTCTTTAAGCTTACTTAAGAAAAATGTGTCATATGCTGTGAAATGCAACACCCTTAAAATGAACAATGCGCAAACTACAATTTCCAGCACACCGGCAAAGCCTAAACTATGTCCATATTCAAAAAGGTTTGCTGCTCCTATATGGTTCACCAATTTAAACAGTCTTAGCTTAAATACTAGGGATGCACCAAATATTAGACAACCACAATTAAGTGGCTGAAAATGACAAAAATCATATCACAGCAAGCCCACACAAATTTCAAGTGACTTGGTCTACTGTGGCTTTCTGTGCTTGTGATATGGCGTACATTTCATGTAGTACAGTCAAAATCTGGATTGTGAGTTGTGGGATGCTGAGGACTCATACAGTGCTCAGAGTCATGAAGCACTTGTGTGACTAACTCACTAAACTTACTTGTCTAACTTTTCATTAGCTAGTTTAATCCACTTTTTGCTCTTCTCAACCTTGTCTTCCTCATGCATCGCATGCATGTTTTAAATTGGAATCTCTCTACAGAGTTTTATAATTGCGATTTTGTGACACTTCATAAAATTATGATAAAAGAAGAAACAGCAATAATTTTGCAGCGGCAGGCCATTACAAAATGTAAGAAGTGGAAACACTGTATTGTGATTTGTTGTTGTCATGTCAACTGGGATGTTAATTTGGGTTAGTCTTAAATACTTATTTTATAAATACTGTATTTTTGTAATTTAGAGTTTTTTTTGCACTAAATAGAAAGGAAAATAAACATTTACAGTAATTCATTAATGCAAAGATGGAAAAAAGATGGAAAATGGCCTTATTGGCCTATGGCCAAATGATTCCTTTTTGGTCAAAATGTTTCATTTTGGTGCATCCCTGCAAAATACCCTTGAATGAAAGATTGCATTAACCTCACAGCTGGTGATCACTGCTCGTTTCAAAACAACTCACTCAGTATAATTACTAACATACTGGGCTGCACACGCGTTTAATTACAGACATACAGCCTGTACTGTGTTTATATAAATGCATACTATTAACAGTAAAATGTCAGGTGGATTATTTATTTAATTATTAGCTACATTCATTTATGTTTGTGTATTAATGCCTTCTTATGATTTTCACCCCATGCTGCTGCCCAGCCCCGTCCTTCTGTCCAGCTCGACCTAATTATAATAAAAATGTGTCTCTTCTGCAGAGGGAAATCAATACAGCTTGGTAGCTGCTGCCAAACATCCTTCATTTCAGCCACCTGGTCACTGCATCCATTTTTATACAGACGCACGAAAAAAACGACTGGATGCATAGAGAGAAAAAAACAGACATGTATCCAAAACATTTGGCATTAATCTGTGCATTTTCGGCCATGAATCCCAGGGCAGTGCTGGAAACTGCAGCAGGAGGAGCAGTAGCACCGTTTACGAACCCATTTCTAATTCTCGCTGTTCAAGGCTCTAAAATAACGTTTAAAAAGCATCCTTATGGCAAAAGGCTGCGTGCACGCCCGCATTTTAGGTCGAGACACTCCCTTATTATCAATGCAATTAGCGTTAGGTACCACAAAAAGCTAAAGCCAGCTAGCCACATAGCCGAGTAAGCTATACACACAGCACAGAGCACAGAGGGGGCTTGGCAGCCTCTACCTGCAGCGCCCCGCTGCTAGCTAACTAACGACCCTCCAAAAACACTACAAAAATAGTCCAGTAAAAAAACCCTCAAACAGTCCTGCAGTTCGCGCGCGCGCCTCCTCACGCGAACCCACGATTCACTACAGCGCATCGCGCACGCGAGCTTCTGTCTCAAAGCGAGGCTCCTCGCTAAACCGCCGGGGTTTCAGTGCCCCTCCGCGCAGCTGGCTGCAGGAGTGCGGTATGGGAGCTAGCCGTGCAGGCTAGGCTAAACTATGCTAAGCTAAGCTCCGCTCTGCAGTGATGGAGCTGTAAAGGCACCGGAGAAAAAGACAAAAAACCTGCACGGAAAATCACACACCTGGCAGAACTCCCGGCAGAAACTAGCGGAGGCGTCCAGCGGCGATTCGGCGCTGTCCCGGAGCGCCGCGGTCAGCCCACTGAAGCGCTTTCTCAGGGCCGCCGTCTCTCCCCTTGTGCCGCGCTCTCTCTCGGCTGCCTCCTCCTCCGCCATCTTCGCCACAATCACGGCGTAGCGATGTCCGACTCGCCTGCGAACCGCTCGCTTGAACCAGTTCTTTTCGATAAATTGCTCGAACCGATTCACAAGCCACAAATGAATCGCAGTGATTTTTCTTTACAAAAAGTCTTAAGCGTCTTCTTGTTTGGTGGGATATGTGCAGTACTTACGCTAAGCTGAATATAACTCTCAAAACTGAAAAAAAAAAACATACTAATGAATAATGAAAACTTACACATTATGTGATTTTTATTATTATTATTATTATTTTTTTTTATTATTAAATTTCTCTTTTCGTATGCTTGGGCCTTTTTCGCTATATGGTGCAATTCTAAAAAACATATTTTCATACATTTGTATTTAGGTATTAAGTTAGATTTAAGTAAGTTTGTTTTCATGAATACTAAAATATATTTTGTTTATAAATCCATACCAAGTATGTTTAAATATTTATATTTTACTTCCATTACACTATATATTTCATAAAATATATCTTTTTATTAGAAATGGCAAAATATATAATATTCCATTACTGCAACACACAACAAATACATGATTTGTCTAAGTATTTGTTCCAACTTATATTTTAGTTGGACCAGAGAAAAAGAACATAAACATTTTACAAATATTTTAAAAACAGCTGCTACTCATTTGTTTTTGTCTTTTGTGCTGCAGTTACAATCTCGCAGCTGGTATCCTAAATACAACAATATCTACATTTAGAATTAGATATTACATTTGAGTAGATATTAACGTTAATTTTTATTTATTTTCTGTCATATTGCCTAGCCCTAGTTTTATCTATTCTCCTTTTTAGGTCTTTATGAAATACCAGCGCAAAATACAACGTACTATATACTAAAACAGCCTCTTTAGTATTGCATTGTATATTTCTTCAGACTGCAAGTATCAGACTCAAGCAGTTAAACATCATCATACTAGCTAAGCATCATTAGTGTCACTCTCCGTATCACTGTTTTGTGTTTCAACAGTTTAGCTACGAATTTGAAGCACATTTCTTAACAACCTTAAAAGTCTTTTGAAAACATGCATAGTATTAGGCACACCCCTCCCCCTCTCAGATAGGGCCCTTGTTTTGATCTTTCACACATGACGACAAACGAGAGACCCCATACAGATCAATGGGCGTGTCTTCAAGTTTCGACTGTTTTTTTTTTTTGTTTCATATAGTATTAAAGTACCAATCACTACGGACATTAGATTCACTGACTGAATCAAACATCACGGTTAAGGACACTGCTTGTTGAGTTGGTTTGACTCTTATTTTCAGAGCTCCGTCTGTAAGGAGGGGCGATAATAAAGTTACGTTGAACACTGATCCCTGCGCTTTTCCCAAGCTGGAAAAAAATCTTGTGATCGATTCGTTGAGTCTTGCAGCATCGGTTCAGTGAACCGAATCAAGGTAGCATGTGTGCGCTCAATGAACAGCGATTCGACTCCTACTGACCTACTGACTCCGTGGCCTTATGGTGGAAGAGGATTTTTAAGAACAATACATTTGAAAAATAAATTTGTTTTAGCCATGATTTGTAGCAAAACGTGTCAGTGAATCATTTCATTCAAAGAATAGTTACGTTTGAGCTTGAGCCTGTGTGTCTAGTTAGCCTATTTAGATCTCTCTTTAATTAGCCTATCATTTAACATGGTGTGATTGGTGGCCATTTTAACTGCTGGAGCATCTGATTGATGTTAAATCACGGTTAGTGCTATAGTCAGCTATTTTTTACTCAACTATCATATAACAAGATATTAAACAAATTGATTACTATTTATTTACCATTTATTTACTGCTAGCCTATGTGCAGTCTCTCTGGTCACTGCTTACAATGCTCAATCTAAACTTTTGCCTAAATTAATTATTTTTGTATCATCTTGATAACAATATGCAAGTTATAAATGTTAGTGTATTGATGCAGTTTTGCTTTGTGAGCCACAAGCAGCAGTAGGTTAGAAATCATTTTAATAGACTGTTACAGTCTATGCTGTTAATAGTTGTCTTGGATTTTGCCCTTAAATTTGACCTAAACTTATTATTATCATTATTGTTGAGTCCCATTGAGATAAAAAAATCACTATAATAAAAGAGAGACCTGACCAAGATACCATACAAACTTATAGCACATTAAAATACAATATGTACAACTATATGTACAAAATTGTAAAACATATTACAAAAACATTTTTAATTGACCACATTCTATATGATGCACTTACATTTTCCAATAGACATAAGTACTTCTACTTTAATATCTTTCTGCAGATTATCCAATGTCCAAAGAAGTTTTCCCCAGAGCTGTCAAAACCCTATGTACATTTAAAACAACCACCTGGAAGAGTGCAGTTGAACACTACCTGAGATAAAACAGAAATGAGAAAGCTGGAAATTTATCCATTACTGCCTAATACATAAATATATACTAATGCTGTTGTCTTAATGTGCTCATTGATGTCCATCCAATTAAACCACGAAGAATGTAATAATGAACAAGAAACATTGCAGTTAAAATCAAGCTTATAGATGCATGGTATACTGAATTAAGTCTAAGTAAAAACAAATAAATGCATGCATATACTATATATCACCATAATCTATCACAGCCAAAATGTATCTTTTACTATTTTTCTTCACATTAAATTTAAATCAAGGTTTCATTTCTGAAACAAATATTCACTTTGAGATTCCTAACTAGGTTGTAAATATAAATGTTAAATGAAAGCTTGTCATGTTTCCAAATAACTTCATACTTGTACGCTGTCATCCTTTAAATTGCTTTTTTTTTTTTTGAAATCTGCAATTAAGCTTTTGAGAAAATTATAAAACTTAGTGACAAACAGTGGAAATGTGGGAAGAAATAAAGCATTAAACAAACTACAGCTGGGTTGCAACTGAGGCTTTATTCTGAAAATTAATTTGGAAATATTAGAATTGAGATTGCACTGGAAAAGTACCATATTTTAGCAGGCTTTGCTAACTACAGATCTTGTTCTAGTTATATTAAAAGATGAGTGTAACCATTTTATATTTTTAACATATGAAAACCTTATAAAGCTCACAATACAAAGCTTGCACACTGTCAGCAGTATAACTTCTTTAAAGTCAAGTGACGTCTTCACAGTAGTAGCCAAGCAAGCATCAGTATCCTTGTCTGGAGGTAATTGAGGAATTGAGGGTCTGATATCTAGGATTTATGGTAATAGCAAGTGCTGCAGTGGCAGTCTGTGTGGTTCAGTACATGTGGTTTTATGTTGTTGACAAAAACCTGCAGAAGCAGAAAAAGTAGACAATGTGAAAATGTTGTATAAAGCTGGGAAATATGAACATATTTCATAGAAATGGGACACATTTTCTATTGTGATAAATGATGCAGATCTCTGAGTATACTGTGGTTTTCATGAGTGTTTTAAATACACACTGCCCAACTGCACTTTTTATTACATAAATTGTATTTAATCATGTTTATTTGAAAGTTTAGAATAATTTGAATTAAAAAATAACTGTAGTATTTAATGAAATATGTTGAATAATGTTACCCTTTGGATTTCTTTGGCAACACAGCATGTGGCCTCCGATGTGATGTTCTTGGGGACCAGCATTGTCTGTTTGGAGCGGAGTGGAGTCGGATAAGCCCTGGAAAAGCAGCATCCCATGCACTGATACACAGGGGCGCCAGGTCTGGAGAAGACGGTGTTCTCCCTCAGTTTGCAATCCTCACAGCCAACTGATAAAGGTAAAATAATAAAATAAATGATAGTAATGTATGTTTTACTAAATGGCATTTTAGATTTATCTGTTTCACAGGCAAATAAATAAAGGTTTTGTACTTACAGTACATGTCGTTGTGTGGATAAAGCTGTCCGATCTGAATTAGAACTGACAGCAAAAGGACAGCTGCTCCCGTGTATTTAATGATCAGAATCATTCTAGCTGTAAAAGAAAATACGCATAATTTACAAAATAAAATAAATTACATTTCTGATATTTCTTGATATTGGGAAGAAATTGAAAATGCAAGAATGTTTATCAGATTTTACCACAAGTCAATGATTAAACATGTCTACAAGTCTGTGTATCCAGTATTGGAATATGTGATATATGAGGTTGGGTAGATATACCATGAAAAATGAGAACTGCATAGATATTTTGTTTATCAAGCAGGAAAAAAATGTAAATATTTAATTTGAGATTACACAAGACATTTCATACGTTCATGTTGCGATCGTAGTGCTGAAACAATACGTGTTATTTTTTTTATAAATTATCAATTGCTATTATACTAAAATGAAGCCAAAGAGTAAGTACTTCTGAAACCTTTAAAAAAAAGCTTTATTTTTTTGTGAAATAAAATATGTATGTGTAGACAAAAACTAAATTTGAAGATTAAGAAATTTCAACACAATGGAAAGATTCTACAGCCGTAAAAATAATACTGTTATTCATCAACTTTAAACCTAACGCTTGCTGTAACAATAAGTTTTACCGCAACCTAACTCAACCCAAAAGCTAAACTCCTAGTCCTCACTTCTCTCCTAAGCCCTGGGAAACTGTCTACAATATTGAGAACTGTCACCAAATGGTTTATTATTAATTTGAACATATTTCATATAAGAGACTATCCAAACAAGGATTCTCAGACATTGGTTTGTTTAGCATCTTTATATTTGCATATCTTGTTTGCGGAATAGTTATTATTTTTACTTTGCTTAAGAGTGTATATATTTAACATCACAAAAGTCAATTTTATCAATGATAAAATATTCGAGAATATTACCTCTGCTGTTCTTCACCCCAGGAGTGTCTTCAACTAAAACCTCAAAAAGTCCTCTGAGGGTTTTATACCATCCCGCCCCTGCCTTTGTATGTCTGTTAGTTAAATAAAACCCCAAAATCGCTCCCCCTGTGGCGTGAGTCACTGCCCACCTTTAGCTGACCTCATAGTCCATTAACTAAATGAATGGAATATTATGCATATGCAGTGTGGAGAGCACTACTTGGACCTAATAACACATTGTCCCTGACTGTGGACACCATATATGGATTACAATGATAGAGAAAACATAATCTGGTAGATGTAGACATCATATTACCATAAATGTATCTTGCTTAACATGCACTTACACAAAAATCTAATTTTGAAGTTGTTATTGTTTTGACATAAAAATGATCTGCCAGATGTTCTTTACATAGAGTTAAAATTTAATTATGACTGGATTAATACCAAAATTTCCAAAGGGGCTTGGAAAAACATTTTTCTTTTTTGACTGGGGGATTTTTCCTTTTCCTGTAAAATTACTGTTTTGGAGACAATCCGATGAAATGCATGTTATAGACATTCACGGGAAATGGTTGATAAAATATCATGAGGTTGTATTTTGATCAGCTTCTCATAAAATAACCCATTTACTATTGTAGTACACTATTGTTCAGCTTGAATAGCTGTTAATTTCACCAGTAGTCCATATTTTTCAAACTGAAAGTCTTTAGCCTTTTCATTTCTGTAATTAATGCTTGTAACCATCTCTACAGTCCCACTCATTGTATTATCTACCAAGGATGAATATTTGCTTGACCTGCTATCTCATGATCTTTCCATTGCCAGTAATCCACTTATCCTTGGTTGTGTTGGAGACCAGTGTCTAGTCTGAGACAGATGTAACTCTATACTCACTGTGGCAGATGGAACACACTATCTAAGGTTAAAAGACTTATTTGGCTTCTCATGGTTTCATGCAAATTGGTATACGGTAAAAGTGCCTGGTGTTGGTTCTCAAATTAACATATTTGGAAAATGTAAAATTCTCTCCTCACTCTATCATGGTTGGATACAGATAATTTATTATTGGGCCAATATAATGGAAAATCGGACTGTCCCAACAATTTGATATTAAACAGCACCATTCATTCCCAAATCCATACAGAGCATATATATAAGGGTCATTATCGAAATACTGCATCTGTTGGTGCCTGATAACTTAAAAAAGTTCTTTTTTTATTCTTGTTTTTTTTTGTTTACTCTTTTGACTTCAGAGAATGCAAAAATCAAGCAAGCTGCATGACAGGTGCACAATTTTAGCAAAACTGTGGATGACCTATAATTTTGAATGGCTAATGGTAACCTTGTTCTGTTTCAAATATACATTTTGTTTTCCTAAAATTATCTTAATGACCATGATATTTTACACCAACTACGTGGACATTTTTACATTTACCTGAAAAATAATAATAAAGTTAAAATAATATTACTATTTTCTGAACAAGCAGAAATTATTGTCTGTTCCTTTAAAAAACAGTTTGAGGGTTGTGTTGGTACTGGTGTTCTTAGTTACCGTTTTAAGTAACTTTTTAGGGCCAAGATATCAGGGTGATATTATAGCTATTATTTACATAGCTAAATATTTTTATTAAAATAGCAACTGAACTGAACTGAAATGCCAAACATTTTAAAAATTAAGGTTAAATTTACTCTAAATATGTTTTTTCAAGATTAATATTGACAATGTATTGTTAAATAGTGTTTAAATTAAGTTTAAACAGAGCATTTTTAAATTGATATTGACCCATAAACAACAACAAAAAACAACACATTTCCTAAACCCTTAATCAACACTTCATTCTAAAAAAAAAAATAAACTAATATATCGGTAGGTCTTCCCTTTGCTCTCCAAACAGCTTCAGTTCATTGTTCATTCCACAAGATGTTCACATTCCTGTGAGCTTCTTGTTCATGCTTACATGTTTGCATACATAATACATATTTGGAAATGAAAATGACTAGAAATCTGAAGTAAATCATAAAAAGCAAAACTATTACAATATTCATTTATTTCTGTATTCTCATGTAAACTATGCAGACTCCTTATTGAATAAACCTGATTAAAGCTCTATATCTAATTCACACAGCCTTCATGAGTTTGATTCAAAGGGAACATAGCAATCTCCGCAGAGCTGTGGGCCGGAAGGAACCCAGTGTTAGAGAGTGTAACTGGTGAGATCTTGGTCAGTAAAAGGTAGCATGTGCCTCCAGATCAGTGGTGATGCACACTTCTGTCCACATGATGGCAGTATAGAGTAAATATGTATTATATATATATATATATATATATATATATATATATATATATATATATATATATACGTATATATATATATATATATATACGTATATATATATATATATATACGTATATATATATATATATATACGTATATATATATATATATATATATATATATATATATATATATATATATATATATACATACGTATATATATAGATATAGATATATAGCTATATTAGTTATTGGTCAAAAGTTTTTGAGCCTGTGAAAGTGAAGAGTATTTGTAAAAGATTGCTGAAAATCTACACTTCAATCACATCTTTACAAACAAAAATTACAACAAAAGTTGTTTCACTGGTCTTCTGGATCATCTGAAATGTTCTATTCTTTTGCTTTATTTGGGGAGGAAAAGGCCACATAGTATAGACCAGTGTATGTATTTTTTAATAATGCACACATTTGGGAAAAAATTATGACTCAACCCATACTGACTAAAGAAGGAGAGTGTGGGACAATGTTCAGTTATCACAAACCTTTCTTGTAACAGTTGTATTAACAACCAACTAATTTGGTAGCTTTGTGTGTAGAGTATTTTAAGAATATATTTCTGTTATGAAGAATGAAATAGATATATAAAAGAAATGGTTATGATGGTTATAAAGACCCAAAGGTGTGCTTAAACACTAATTTTTATACTTTTATTAATACAATACATTTGAAGTAAAAAGTACAAAAAGTCATTTTCTGCAAATGTTGTTAATTATGAATATTTATGAAGAATAAAGGTTTTCCAGATACAGATTAATCCCAAGCTTACGAGAAATAGAATTAACATTACAAGACAAAATAATGTGTGCACCCCTGCCATACAACACTGAAAGTTAAAAGCTTTAAATAAAAATGTTGGTTATGCAATTGCTCTTAACTCTCTACTGAAGCATTGCTGTGAGGATTTAACTGTCTATAATGACAAGAGCATTGGTGCTTAAGTCAAGGTCTTGTATGGGCGGTGTCACTAAACATTTGTGATGCAGCATTAAGGCAGGAAAGCACACTTAGGTCAACAAACAATATATGCTGCCTACATTCATGCATTTCTTAACAAGATAATGCAAAACTACGTGCTGCACACTTTATAAAGGCATGGCTTTGGAAGAGCGTTGTAGAATCTTACTGTAAAAAAAGTTTTTGGTAAAAATGAATAGTTTAATTAAATGCTGAAATGTTATTGAAATATAACTGAATTGGGTGAGAGTGTTACAGTGGACTAAAGGCCAAAAGCCTGCATGAGCACCCTATGCAGTGGAGCATGTTTATTCTTCTGCAATTACGTCTGCATCTGAGTCACTTTGTAGTTTAAACCACCAGGGCAGTGTTGGGCACGTTACTTTGAAAAAGTAATTAGTTATAGTTACTCGTTACTTCTCCAAAAAAGTAACTGAGTTACTAACGGAGTTACTCCACTATAAAAGTAATTAGTTACCAGTAAAAGTAACTATCGCGTTACTTTTTATTATTCGCCCGTCAAAAAAAGGAAATCAATTATGCATTTACTATTATTATTAGAAAAATAACAAAAAATAACAAACGAAAATAAACCCAAAATGTTGACAAAAATATAATCTAACGAATTTCAAAAAAATAAAACGAAATTCTCCACACAACCAAAGAAAATTACTAAAACTTGTAATACTGAAATAACAAACCAAGTCACACTCAAAAGAAATATGTATATATAAAACAAAATAATGGACAAAAACAACAATTTAATGCCCGTTAAAATGGTATTAATATAACAGCTTCACCAAAAGAGAATAGAGCTAAGTTCGTGCCCAAAAAATCCGACCCAGCCGGAGCCCGTGCACATTCTGCCCAAGCCCGAACCATAAACTGTCATTATGAGCCTGACCCGATCCGCCCCATAAACTGTCTGTTTTCGGGCTGATTGAATGAGCGAAATATAATCAGAATTATGTTAATTAACACTGTAACATAGAAGCATAGAACTATTATTTAATTTAAATGATTTTTAAGAACAGCTACACACAATGCCGCAAGTCAAACGCGGAGGCGTTCACGTGCGCCCAGAGCTACGTGATTACAGTTTTCATTTTTATTATAGTTTAATTTTATTTTGTTTTTATTTTTTCTGTTCATTTTAGGGTGGGCTTGCTAGCGTGAGCGCTTTACACAAGAACTAACGGACCACGAGTGCCGCGCGCTCGGCACAACAACTCCCGCTGTACAACTCCGCTGTACAACAGCGCTTATAAATAAATTAAACACAAAAATGAGGGTATTCTATCAGTAATTTCAGTTCGTTTTAGTTAGTTTTATAAACACAAAATACAGTTCGAGATAGTTATGTTTTTCCTTTTAATTACCGTTTTTATTAGATTCAGTTAACACAAATGTTTTTCACTTTCAATTTTCGCTATTTCGTTCGCTTTAGTGAACAATAATAATTGGTTACTTAGCAACATTGTGATTATCACACCAGAGCTTTATATAAAATAAAAATAGGAGCCTGATTTCGGGTCGGTCCTCAGGTCAGGTGGGATTCGGGCAGAGAATCTAAGCTCTAAAATAGAAAGCAGCAGCACCACAAAAACCGGAGCAGCTAAAAAGAGCTTAACGTCCTTAATTCGGAACTTGGGTTGTCCACGGCAATCACTGAATTGATTAGAGCACGCAAATCGTCACAATTGTGCCTCACTTCACCACGCCAAACCACAGGCACAGCGGCCAGAAGCTCAAGTTCACCGGACAGAGGAGGGGTTAACCAGGGCAAAGCGAAATAAAAAAAAAGTTCATAGAGCTGCTAAAGTAACGTGCAGTAACGGGGTGTCGGAAATGGTAACGGCGTTATAGTTACAGTCATAGTAATTAGTTAGATTACTCGTTACTGAAAAAAAGTAACGGCGTTAGTAACGCCGTTAGTTTTAACGCCTTTACTCCCAACACTGCACCAGGGCAGGAAAGTGTGGGCAGCTCAGGGGCCAATCACTTACAATGTACTTACATTTCTGGGGAGGTGTGCATCGGGCCTATGAAAAAGGGTATGCATAGGCTGGGACATTGGTTCAAAATTGGCCGAAATGTGCTACCACTTTTTTGAGGATTGCCGGGTTCGAATACCAGATCATAATAGTTGCTGCCATCAGCAGCCAGAGTCTGAGAGAGCACAATTGACCTTGCTCTCTCTGTGAGGGTAGATGCCACTGTTTCTCCCTACATTACCCCACCCAAGGTGATGTCAGTCAGCACAGGCGTCAGTTAACTGATGTATCGGAGCTGGGCCGCTGTGCTTTCCTCCGAGTAGAACTGGACACCTGGTAATGCTATATCTGCGGCAGTTTGAAGAGGTGGTGGCTGTCTTCACATCTGTCTGAGTTAATCAACCTTTAAGCTTCTAGTGTGGTGTTCTAATGAGTGGGTTGGGTATAATTGGCCTTCCAAATTGGGGGGGGGGGGGGGAGGAATAGAAAAATAAAATTAATAAAAGAAAGATAAAATTAGAAAAAATGGAATAGCATTGAATTTAATTTGAAGATTTTAACAAAATCGTATGGAATGACACACCAGCTAACGTTACTGTTTAAACAGTCTCAACCTCATTTAGACTCATTAACATATATATCCTGGATAATTTATGATTTGGGGAGTACAATGAAGCTGACAATATCACTCTTATTTATTTATGTTTCTTTTTTTCATTTTGTTCTTTTTATTTTTATATTGATGGGGGAAATATTATTCTGGTCTCTGAAAAATATAAACATTATTAAAGAGTTTGGTCTTATGTCTATATACCCTAGCTATATATCCTATCTATCCTGTTTTACCGACTGACCTTATTCCACACAAATCTAGTTACTCTACACTGCTGTGGTTTGAATGCTTTGGGTGTGTGCGGCCTTTGCTAGTCTAAAACCGAAGTTAAGGCATATCCGTGGCCAGAGAGTAAAATTCCTTTCCGGGGTTTTGTTTGAACTGCGTGGATGGCTTTAGTGCAGCGCGACTGTACATGTAGCCATTCAGAAGGTTGGAATAAAAACCCGGGAGTGAGTTATGTTTAGTCTCTGGACCTGGATTTTTTCCATGGATGGGTGTGTGAGAAACCCCGTAGATCAGCCTCGCAGAGAAAAAAAAAAGGAAAACTGGCGGCGTGATGCTAGCCGCCATTTTGCATCCTCCTAGCACAAGTGTACGAGTGGAGCCGGACCAACGGCGAGGGATTCGGTCACTTTTTTCCGTTTTTCCCCTCTTCACGTTCCCCCCCGGAGCCATCCGTTCATAGCACGTTCAAGTTGTTAACCGGCAGCAGGTACGGGCAGCGTCTTTCTCTCGGGCTAGAGGTTGTTTTGAGTGTAGAGGAGAGAAGTGGGGATCTTTTGTTTTCAAACAAAGTCGGCAGTGAGAAACTGGTCGGCGCGGCTCACTCACACCGGCTTTCTGAAAATGGACTCCTCTAGCTGTGAGCCAGCTATGTGGCGGCACGTTGGCCAGCGAGCGTGGAGCTCATATTTTTTCAGCTAATGTTAACATAGTTAGGCCTTTGATTTGGATGATTTTGGATAGCTAGCCTAGGTTAACTAGTCCGCTATGTGCAACGATATAGTCACAGAGGAATGCAGCTAGTTAATCTGGGAAAGTACTGCCCAGTTTAGCTCAGTTTAGCTGTTGGGCTAAAATCTGGCGCTTCTTCTCACTTCTGATTCAGCATGGGAGTTCAGAAACGATTCAACTTAGTTAAGTTACATAGAAAATTACCTGAATAAAAAATATATATTTTCTTTATTCGTGACTACAAGATAAAAAGAACCAAACCCAAATAACACATCTCTCTCATTCATTCTTTCAACATTTTTAACCCTAGCTGTCTAATTTAGCTTGGCTGGGAACACCTTTTATAATATAACCGAGCTAACGCTACGTTACAGGAGACACAATTTTATAAAATTTATTCAGTTTTCAAAATGCTAAAAAAAAATAAAATTCGTTTGACTAAGAAGATCTTAGCAAACGCGCCGGTGACATTTGGCGTTAACTATTTAGCGAAGTTAGCTAACCTACCATGTATTGGAAGGAGATCAGTATGTTTTAAAGTAGCTAACTTGTTTGTTCAAGTTTACTAAGAACGTTAAATACACTAGCTACAGTTAAATCAACAAAAAAATACAAGTTTGAATGAAATTGAGTTAAATATTTAGCTTAGTTATAGGCCCTTTGATTTGGAGGATTTTTTAGCTAGCTTAACTAATATAACTTAACTATCATGTGTAATTTTATTGTCTCGGAATAATGCAGATAACCTTACCTAGTTAGCTGATTCTAAAAAAAGTGCTGCACAGTTTTTATCAATTTAGCTTGATCTTGACTTTGGCTGCAAGATTAACGTTAGCTTAATGTTATTTCGGCATGAATTAGTAACGATAACTAGCGAGTCAACACTCGAACAGAGTTGTTGTGAAAGTGTCGTTTTTTTATCCCATTGCTGTGAGAAAGGTCTTTATAAACATGTTTATTGTAATCAGAATTGAATTAAGATCCACGTCTATGAGCGGCGAGCTATGCTAGCTTGTGCTAGCTGTCAGAAAACGGCCACTAGTGCTGAAAGTTGAGTGTCCACGTTGCTCTAGTGCCCTGGTGTTCTGTCGATTTGTGCTACCCTGGGAAGACGTGCTACCATATTTGTACTATATAGCGTTTTTGTATTTGTAGCTAGTTTTGAAATAAATAAAATATCCGAACGTGTATTTCAATGCGCTAAAAGCATCGTACCAGTGAGTACTTTATGGAGAAATATCCAAAAGAAGGTTAACATATTATAGTTAATCAAAGATGTTAGGATAAAGATGAAGTAAGGTTAATTATAGTAAGAAATGTTTTTTTTAACTCGCCGATGATAACAGTATACTAAAAGCGTAGATTGTAATGCTGCACCCTAGGAAAATGTTTAAACAAATATATTTAAAAATTGTTCGCATGCGCATAGCCTCAGAAAAGTACGCTTTGACGGGTAACACAATTTGACAGAACACTGGCCTAGATCAGACAGGATAGCTAAGCTAATCTAGCTAGCGTTAGCTAACGTGGCTTTGCTTTGCCCACATTGTAATATAAAACGGCTGACCTACAGAAAACAAGGGCGGGCAGTTACAAAGGTAGAGTTCGTAATTTTGAGGCTTTAGCTAATTTAATTTTTTATATTTCATGAAAAGAGGTGTCGGCCGCCAAGGTGGCGGGTTACACTGACCACGTTTCAGTCCAGCCCAGCTACCGTTAGCTCTAGCTACTAACTAACCTAAAGCCATTAGAGTAGGAAGATCTGCCTATTTTATCTCCAGGATTAACAGTTTATACTGTGAATAAACGCGGAACTTGAGCCTGTTTTGAAAAGGGCGAGTCTGCTGGATGATGGGACCCACGCTCGCTCTAGAAGCGGAAATTATTAGCTAGCCTAGCCAAAGAACACGTGTAGCTAAAATCTGGCGCTTCTCATCACCCCTGAGCAAGCATGGAGGTTCAGAAATGATTCATTTTAGCGAGTTATTGTCTAAACCAAATATGGGGTGCTTGTTTATTTTTTTTCATATTTTGCTCTTTTTAAATTATATTAATATTTAAGTTCAAGTTAAATACCTGACCCATATAACACGTTAATTTCATTCATTCTTTTTAGCAAATGTAACTCATATATCTTTCATTTTTTTAATTAACATTTAATGTGATTAAGAAAACCTTTACTAAAACACAGATGATCTTTACCAAATTTTAATTTATGTAAATATTTCCCAAATGGAATCAGCAGATTTTAAAGTTAAGATTGGCAGTTGATTCCTTACAATTGAACCCAAAAATGATATATTTGCATTAATTAATATTTACTAATAGCTTAATCAGAAAAATTGGTGGATTTTGTATAAAAAAAAAACACAGAAGAAAAATGTGCCTTTTTTGTGCGAAAATACTTCCCTACTCTATGTATTAGAACGATCCCCTCTCCCAATAAGTCTCTAGTGTTTTAATATAAAGCAGAGGTTTACATATGGTAATCGTGTAAAACTGCATATGTTTAACACACCTTTAAGTTTTTGGGATTTTTGGTGTCTAATGCAGGTCAATATATTTTGTGGTTGCGGTTGAAAAAACAACAACAACAAAAGCAGGTTTATTGAGGATATAAAAATAAGGTGTAAAAAAATCACCAAGTAAAGATTGCGTTTCCCTGGTGGTATTAGCTGATAACATCATTTTAACTGTGACTTAGTCCTACCGCAGGCTGTCCCTGTTTAGTATTTTAGTGCGTTATGATAAGTGCGGTGAGCAGGTTCTTCAGTTTCTGTTCTGGTGGATCAGTATCCTCAAACTAGCAGTAAGCTAGCTGCATTAGACGTAGAATGGATTTTGTATCTGTATTGAACAGCAAACCCTTCAGGACTGATATTGAAGAACCCAGAGCTGAGACTTGTAATGAAGCTGAATTGATATTAATGGCTTTGCGTTAGTGCTGTGTAGTAGGAGAGAGTATGAGAGTATAAACGCAGGGTCAGGCAGCAGGTTCCTTGACCTCTTACAAGTTGGGATTAATTTGGCTCATTGCATCTGCACAGATAACGGAGACATGGCCACAGAGCATATAAATGGAAACGGTACTGAAGAACCAATGGAGACTTCGGCTGCAGTTACCCATTCAGAACACTTCCAGACATTATTAGACGCTGGGTTACCTAGAAAAGTTGCTGTCAAACTAGATGAAATTTACATAGCAGGTAAGGCCCGTTGAACATTCAGCATATTCTCACCCATTTCAGATTTCATTATAATTGCATGTGCTTTTAAATGCGATTGTGGGAATTGGAACATTCTAAAGCAACTTTTTGTGGTTTCCTTCCAAAATGGGTACTGCAGTCACAAAGTGCCTTCAAAATTCTTGTTAAAAACATCTCTAGATTAAATAAATTGGCTACTCTAAAAATGGAGGAAACAGGTTATATTTGGCATTTCCACAGAATTAGATGTTTAGACCCTTTGTTTTAGTGCTCCTTAGGAGGTCTCCTTTAATGGTATCAGGGAAAGTGTGGCAAGATGGACCTATGCAGGAACAATGGAGCAGCTGGTGGTGGTTAAGACAGGTGATGGGTCCTCAAATTAGGATGGACAAGCTTGATATTGTGGGGTGGGGGATCGTACTTTACCCCGTGATTTGTCCAGATACACATCAAGTCATCAGTCAGATCTGTTGCAATTTAGGATATTTGAGCCATGATAACCTGTAACGTTAGTTATATCTCAGAGTATTATAGATTTGTGGGATGTTTTCTAAATGTAAAATTAAGAAGAATGAAGAGTGATTTTTCTCCGTTGTGTTTTGTTTGCATCTCTTAATCAGGTCTGGTCTCACATAGTGATCTTGATGATCGGGCAATTGAAGCTCTAAAGGAATTCAACGAAGAAGGTGCTCTGCAAGTCCTCCTGCAATTTAAAGACAGTGACCTTTCACATGTTCAGGTTTGTATGGAAAACTGATGGCTGACTGAATAATTAGATCACAGACATTTTGCACTAGCATCAGAATTGATGGAAAAACCACAAACATTTTGTACAGAATTTCTTTTAATGCAGCCAACAGCAAAAAACTATGAAACATTAATAATAGTACCAAATGGAGATGGTTGACACCACATCACTGTAGCCAGTCAGCAGAGGCTCTAGATCTGTAGTGTGTCCATGTTTCATACAGTCATTAAATAAAACTAATACATAGCCACTTAAATGTCAGTTCTGGTGTTCCCAAAATGTGTACTAGACTTAAATGGTACAGTGGTTAGAACCAATACTGATAATGATAATGTGTTGGGAAATTATACAGTGCGTGCTCAGATGATTTTTTTTTTTTTACTGATTCAGTATTCAGTGTAAGTTGGATTTCTGTAGTCAGTCCTAACCAGAGTTAGAATACTAAATACATATACTTGTTTATATTGAATGAAATTCATTATAATATTTGTTAAATTTGTCTGCCACTCACATGTATGCATAGATAATGCATATTTATTTCCTGTTTTTTTTATTCATTTATTTTTTTTAAACAGAACAAAAGTGCCTTTCTCTGTGGAGTTATGAAGACGTACAGGCAGAGGGAGAAGCAGGGGACCAAAGTGTCAGATTCTAATAAAGGACCAGATGAGGCAAAAATCAAAGTAAATTTGTTTATATTATTTTCTTGATTTTGTTTTCTATGTCTCTTTGCAGCTGCTCTCAGGTAACTAATGTTTATGTGAAAGGAAATAAGATACGAGGCACCCTTGAAATACATAATGTTATCAAATGTATTTGAACATTGAGATAAAGCTAAATAGCTTTACGAATTGTTTGGTTTGTTTGTTGTTGGTTCATGTTCAGCTTTCTAATTTGCTAGGCTTTGCTTGAGAGAACTGGATACACCCTTGATGTGACAACAGGCCAGAGGAAGTATGGTGGTCCCCCTCCAGAATCAACCCACTCAGGTGCACAACCCTCCGTTGGCACAGAGGTAGGATCAATGGCCTGTATTTATTAAACTTCTCAGGGTAAGAATGCTGATCCAGGATCAGTTAAAGTTTAAAGTTGAATTCTTTTAGACAGCCAATAAAAGATCATTTTAGATCAGTACGTCTACCATAACCTGCTTAATAAATGCTGTGGATTTATATATATATTTTTTAACTGGGGTATGTTTGAGAGGTAGTCCTTTAATTGTGATATTTGTATGCCATAATTTGCACAAAACTGTGTACAAGGTCCCAACCAAAACAAAAAATTATTTGCTCACAGGCAACCCTTGTTTGCTTATTTTATTAATCTTATTTATTCTTCTGTATTCTGTATCTATATTCTTTTTCTTAGATTTTTGTGGGAAAAATCCCTAGAGATCTCTTTGAGGATGAGCTAGTCCCGCTCTTTGAAAAAGCAGGGCCTATATGGGACTTGCGTCTAATGATGGACCCACTCAGTGGCCTGAACAGGGGTTATGCCTTTGTTACTTTTTGCACTAAAGAGGCTGCTCAGGAGGCAGTTAAGTTGGTACGTAATTGTAAACTTATTTCTCTTGAACTTTCCTCTTTTAAATGATCAGTTTTGAATAGAGTTTATTTGAAGTTGGAAACATTGTGTAATAATGCGTCTGATTTATATGTTCTAGTGTAACAACAATGAGATACGCCCTGGCAAACACATTGGCGTGTGCATCTCTGTCGCCAATAATAGGCTGTTTGTGGGATCCATCCCCAAGAGCAAAACCAAGGAGCAGATAGTTGATGAATTTGCCAAAGTTACAGGTGAGTCATGCCTGTGGTTACAATTGTAAGTTCTACTTGTGAGCTGATTTGAAGGTTTTTATAAAACTTGTGTATTAATATTGAGACTGCCTATGTAATAATCCTGTCTGTGCTTTCTCTCAGAGGGGCTGAATGATGTAATTTTATACCATCAGCCTGATGACAAGAAGAAAAATAGAGGTTTCTGCTTTTTGGAGTATGAAGATCACAAAACAGCAGCACAAGCACGGCGTAGGTTGATGAGTGGCAAGGTGAAGGTGTGGGGAAATGTGGTGACTGTGGAGTGGGCCGACCCCATTGAGGACCCTGACCCAGAGGTTATGGCCAAGGTAATCAAGGACGCAAAACGACTGATAACAGCTTCGTTGCAACTATGTTAGTCTCTCTATATTGAATATATTTCTTTTTAGCTAAAATATCTTTTTGTCCTGTCTCTTTCAGGTTAAAGTACTTTTTGTAAGAAACCTTGCAAGCACTGTATCAGAAGAGCTCTTAGAAAAAACATTCAGCCAGTTTGGCAAGCTGGAAAGGGTCAAGAAGCTTAAAGATTATGCCTTTATTCACTTTGAGGAGAGAGATGGTGCTGTTAAGGTACGTATGTGTAGATATATGTGCAGATTTTAAAACTATGACTGTCACGATAATTACATTTTTTTAATTGTCATACAATATATGGATGTGACCTCAGTATTTTTTTTGCTTACCTTGGTATTGCGCATTATTTTTCTAAGCAAGGTAAATGTGTTACTGTGAATTAGCCAATATGCATACTATGTTAAACAGTGCCTTTATTTGTTATTATTTGTATTATTTATTATAAAGTTTATTATTTTATTATAAATCACTTAATGTTTGCGCTATATACGTTGAGTATTTGTACACTTTTATATAAGATGTTGTATGTATCTTTTGCTTAAAGGCCTTAGCTGAAATGAATGGTAAAGATTTGGAAGGAGAACAAATCGAAATCGTCTTTGCCAAACCCCCTGATCAGAAGAGGAAGGAGCGGAAAGCTCAGAGACAAGCAGCCAAGACCCAGATGTAAGATTATCTATAGAAAGCATTAAAGATGATAATTTTTTTTTAATTAAAAGAAGTATGTTCTTGGAGCTGCTTTAAATATATTGCTTGTGTTTTCAACAAGGCCTTTCTGGGACTTCCCCAGGTATGATGATTATTATTACTATGGCCCACCACACATGCCTCCTCCGGCAAGAGGAAGAGGAAGAGGAGGCAGGGGAGGCTTTTCATATCCCCACGACTACTACGGCTACGAGAATTACTATGATTACTACGGCTACGACTATCACAACTACAGAGGAGGCTATGAAGATCCATACTATGGGTATGAAGACTTTCAAGCCAGAGGAAGAGGTGGTCGTGGAAACCGTGGTTCTGCACTTTCCAGGGGACGTGGAGCAGCCACTGCCAGAGGACGAGCCAGTTTCTCCCAGCGCGGAGCCCCAGGATCCAGCAGAGGTGCACGTGGGTCCAGAGGAGGAACTCAGCAGAGAGGCCGTGTGGTATGTGATGTTTAAGGGGGAGGGAGCATATTTGTTCAAGTAGCAGGGGGTTTAATAACTGATGACTGCACACATTTGTGTTTTTATTATTTTTGTAGTTACATTTTAAGAGGCCTCTTGTGCCATTAGCTGTCTGTCTGTTTTTTTTTTTTTGCCTTTTTTTTTTTTTTTTTTGCCTTTTTTATGTTTCTCTGTTTTCACTTTAAGTAATATTGATAAATGCGTTTGTGACTATTTTCCCCTAATTGCTAACACACACAAGGCACCTTGTGGAAGAAATGGACCAAAGGTTTGCTTTTTTCTCTTTGTTAATCTTGGAGGCCATGTCCAAAGATGAAACAATGCACATATGCAGTCTTATGTAAACGTTTGGTTATGTCTCAAAGTGCATGCTTTCTCTTTTCTTTTCTTTTCTTTTCTTTTCTTTTCTTTTTTTTTTGTAAGTTAAGTAAGTTTACATTCTTTACAGAAACGTTTTTGTTCATTTAAAAAATATTAAGCACTGTTTTTAGTTAACAGGTTAAACTAGTTAACATGGAAGAATGCCTTATTTCTTTTAGATATTTTCACTTATGAAATAAAGAATTTGATACAGGGTGCCTAAATGTGACTGCATATAAAGCATGGACAGTAATTGTGTGGTTTTTGTTTTAATATGAATTATAGTATTTTATTCCTACAAATTATTTTTGCCAAAAAATTGTACTATAGTCATTCATTTTGTTAATTTTTGTCTTCTTTCTCCTTCTCTCAGCAGGGAAAGGGGGTCGAGGCTGGTCCTGACCAGTTACAGTGAAGACTGACTTGCTACACGGGGTTACACCATAAGCTGCCAATGGATATGATGGTAAGGTCAAGGCAATGGTCCAATGATTTTCCAGCCTTACAGAAGCATATCTCCCCTACTGCCACCCCGAACCCCCCTCACCACAATGGAAATTCTGTACGTTGGACTTTCTGTATTCATTAAAAAAAGTCTTGCATTCAAAATGTCATGCTACTCATTGTAATGTTCCCCAAAATACAAAATGCACCAGTTCAAATCATTTGTGACGTTCAGACTTCCTAAAGGATACTAAAAATTATTTTTTTTTTTTTGCACTTTTTTTTAAGTTTGAGTTTGAAGTGGCTCAAATGAGCTTGATGCTAATGTATATTTTTGTGCTAATTGTAATTTTATTGTCAGAATATCCATGTTATCTAAATTTTTGATTTGGATGAAGAGGACATGGCATCTGCAGGTTTTTGGTGTAACCGCCTTGCATGGATAAGTCAGGCATTCCAGGAAAGTGGTTCTTTTTAAGAACTTGTCTTTAAAGGGTTGGTTAACTACCTCAGTACAGAGGATTGAACTACCCTGCCTGTACTGTAAATAGGGAAACTTATATTGATGAAAGCAGGGCTTGTTTTTTATGAAATATGCATTAGAGCAGCTGCTCAAAAGATGTACTTAATGTAATAGTCATTTTGCTGCTGCTCTGACACTGCGAACAGTCAAACTGGGCATGCAAAATAATCTCATATGATGAGCCTAAACAAGCCCTGCTTTTATCTTATTTTGAACTGAATTAGCTGCCTTGCTTCTTCAGATTATGTAGTTACTGGTTGTATGATTGTATGATAGTTTTGGAATAAAATGTTACTTTTGTAAAGGCTTGAACATCACAAAGGCATCAACTGCTTTTGCTAAGCCCTGCAGTGTCCCTTTTTTCTTTACGTGGAGAAAGCAGTTTTGGAAGCTTGCTCTGTAAAGACCACAGAATCATGTCCTGTACCACCGTAAACTTTTTTTTGTTGTTTTAAAGGTTTGTTTTAATCATGAATCATAAACTTGAATGATCATGTTTCAGCTCTGAGCCGGCCACGTGTCAGCAGAGGCAGAAAAAAAAAGTAGGCTGACTGTGCAGCCTCTGTGAATGGGCCTGTGGCTGTGTTCACTGGGAAGGGACAGGATCATTCAGTGGAAAAAGGGATGCTGCAGATTTGGTTTATATTCCATATATAGCAAACAGCTGACTGAACCATTCAACTGAACCGGTTTTGTACGCAGTTAACTCCCTCTCGATGAAGCTGTATCATTACAACCTTTTGACAAGATGTTAGCAATTTTAAACTATTGTTGGTGGCCAACAACGTTTTTTGCATTCCTGCAAATAAATTGTTTTATACTGTAAAATGAGGTGAGTGTAACTTATTTTTGTAATAAAGTTTTTGATTTCTATCTGTGTCTTAAAACTGTTTACTGTAATAGCTAATTCTTTCCTAACTCTGTTCAAGTTAGCATTGTAAATTGCTGGGTCTTAACTTCAGCTTCAACTACTACCCATGTTTTGCACATTTTTGTTTGCAATAATCTAATACATGGTTTCTCATTTTGTGGCTTGTGAAGATTCTCTTGTGGTCCTGATGGGAAGGCAGTAGTTTGTAGAGCGGTGGTAAGTAAAGGCAGGAGGAAAATTGTGCAAATTACAGAAGAAATTTGTCATCAGATCGGTATCGCGCAGCCCTAGGTATTCACATATACAGGTGCTGGTCAACGAATTAGAATAATTTGAAATAGTGCAATCATGAAATTCTTTGAATGCATTTTTTGTGCAGGAAGCAAATCAGGTGTTCACCGCACCTGTCCTGTGAAGAGTGTTCACTGTGCAGTATAAAGTCAGGGTTGAGTAGAATTTCTAAGTTGTAAAATCAATCATGGGTAAGCAGCGCAACCTCTCAACCGGAATAGTGGCTCAAATTCAAGCCCTTCGCCAACAAGGCTTGACCCAAACTAAAATTGCTGAGCAGCTCGGCATCAGCCAGTCTTCCGTCTGCAAAGCTCTCAAGAAAAACTGCAGCAAGCGCACCAACTGTTCCGGCGTCCGAAAAACTTCTGCTCGCGACAACAAGCAGCTGAGAAAGATCGCAGTCAGCAACCGGTTCAAGTCCACTTCCGAGCTCACCGACTTGTGGAACAAGCAGACCGGCGCTGACGTCTCCAGATCAACCACTTACCGTCGTCTGCGCGAACTCGGCTTCAAATCTCGCGTTCCAGCAGTGAAACCGATGCTGAACAAGAAACAAATGGAGAAACGGCTGAAGTGGGCCAAAGAACACGGCGAGTGGACTGCTGAAGACTGGCAGAAAGTGGTCTTCAGTGACGAATCACGCTTCTGCATCTCCTTCGGTGACCAAGGTCCTCGTGTCTGGCGTCGTGGTGGCGAAACCTACAACCACGAGTGCGTGAAAAGATCCGTCAAGTTTCCCCAGAGCGTTATGGTCTGGGGATGCATGTCCACTCGAGGTGTAGGGAAACTCTGCTTCCTCAAGAAGACTGTCAATGCTGCCGTATATCAAGATGTTCTGGAAACGTTCCTGATTCCGACTGTTGAGGAACAGTTCGGCGAAGAAGACTTCATATTTCAACAGGATCTTGCACCGGCTCATGCGGCAAAGTCGACCAAAGATTGGTTCACTAAAAAACAGCTTGAAGTTTTGGCATGGCCGGCCAACTCGCCTGACCTCAATGTCATTGAAAACCTTTGGGCCATCGTCAAGCGGAAAATTCGCGACAGAAAGCCTACTACGCTGGACCAACTGAAGCAGAACATCGCCACTGCCTGGGAAGCTGTGAGTGCGGAAACTTGCGACAAGCTGGTCAAATCGATGCCGCAGAGACTTCAGGCAGTCATACAAGTCAAGGGGGCAGCCACAAAATACTGAGAAAGTGATGATTGTAATTATAATAAAAATTATTCTAATTCAATGAAACATGTTTCTCCATTATTCTAATTCAATAAAACAACAGTGTCACAGTTAAATGGCCTAAACGGGCCTTTTGGAAAGCTCAGCTGAGCAAATTTTTTCCCAGGTTACGAGTTCTGTGATTAGTCTAACGAGTAGGACAGGTGCGGTGAACACCTGATTTGCTTTCTGCACAAAAAATGCATTCAAAGAATTTCATGATTGCACTATTTCAAATTATTCTAATTCGTTGACCAGCACCTGTACAGCCTAAAATGTTCACTTGTGTTCCTCAGAAAAAGCAACGAAATTACAATAATTTCTGTCTTATTGTCCAGACCCTAATTTTCATGGTTTCAGTGGTTTTTTTTGGGGGGAATATGGTTTCCTGCTGTAAACAGGTGGGCTGTAAGGTGGATAAGGTTGAGAGCTCTTGCATTGATATCTGAGCCAGTACAGGTAAATATTGAGTTAAAAAGGATGTGCTCAATTCAAAAAGTGAACTTTTAAGATTCCCCGCAAATTTAATTAGATAGCTGAAACGTGATTTTATACATAGTGATCAATGTAACAATAATTGCTTAATCTCATGGGGGGATCATTTCTAAATAATATGATCTAATGTATCCAATCATACACAAACATTGGTAGGCACAATTTTTTTGGTAATTCAGTGTTTTATTGGTAGGATTGTTAAATGATTATACATACACACTAACATTTTTTATAGCTTTTTAATTTGAAGAGGGCAGTTAAGGGACACATGACATTAAGCAATACACAATAAAAAGTGTTGTCTCCACAATATTCTGACCTAAACCCAGCTGAGATGATGATTTGGGATGAACTGGATCTTCACAGTGTGAAGCAAAAAGGAGCAACTATTGTTCAGCACCTCCAGGATGTCCATCAAGATGCTGAGTAAACTATTCCAGGTGACTCTACCTCAAGAAGACAGAGATTAAAATACCAAGATTGTGCAGCTCTTTCATCAAAGATAAATGTGCTACTTAGCAGAATCTAAAGTATAAAGCACATTCTGGTTCAACACTTTTTTTTTTTTTACCTAAAAATTCATGGTTTTAATATTAAATTTACAATGTAAGAAATAAAACATTAAATGAGAAGAGGTGTGTCTAAACATTTGAGTGGTTCTATAGTATGACACTTCTTTGATTTTATTAGGATCAGGTAAACATTAGGGATTATTTATTTATTCCATTGAATGTGTTTAGGAAAGTGATTCCAATATGAAATAGCATAAATAGCAAAGTAGCATAATATTATATGTTACTTAGCATAAAAATATATTTGTATTTAATGGAGACTTTTAGTGTATGCTCATATTGGATCAAGTGGATTTTATCCTGCTTAATTCTGGGGGAGATTTTCTTTTTTACCTTTTTATTTGAATTACATTTTTTGTTTTATTTCATTTTTATTTTATTTTTTTAAATGTACTCGTATTCTATTGTGTAAAGGTGATTCATGCACCCTAATTTGCAAATGTCATTATTATTTTTTTATACACTTAAGCCTATGGTCTTGTTTTGTATGTTTCCACATTCATTGAAGAATAACAACAGTAATAATAATAATAGTATTACTAGTATTATACTAGTAATAATAGTTATTATAATACTTAAAGTAATAATACTAACACTAATAATAATTATCACAGTAATAATAACAATAATAATACGAACTGTAATAATAATACTACTAATAATATAAAAATACTAACAGTAATATTAATAGTCCTAAAAGTAAAAATAATACTAACAGTAGTACTAATTATAATACTAACAGTAATAATAATGGTCATAATGAAAATAGCGGTTCTCGGGAGGGGCGTGTACAGAGCACCGGAGGTGACGTCAGTTTAGGGCCAGACGCGAGTGTTTGTTATGGCTCAGTTTTAAAGCGTATCACGCTTTGAGTCTGCGGGTTTTAGACGCGCTTATAGCGCTCTGTTTACTCTCTGTTTAAAGCGGGATTTAATAAAATGTAATGATGCCCAGCCTACAAACCCACTGATTCTTACAGAACCGCACAAACACAACCTCGAGCAGCGGATGGTGGGGCTGCTGCTGCTGCTGCCGCTGCAGGAGCCTTCAGTCCGGTAAGAGACCCTCAGCTACACCCCCGCTACAACTGTAACTGCAGATAGAGACATACCTGTAAAAGAAACGACTCGCAATTTATTTCTCATGTTTCTCCAGCTCTGAACATGTCAACACTGAGGGCGGTTCTGGGGACAGTGCGGCTAAAAGTGGAGCTGATGAGAGAGGTGGGCCGGCAGTATCCTGTCTTCTGCTTTCTGCTCATCCTCCTGCTCCTCTGCACTGTCCTGCTGAACAGGTAATACACCTGCACCCCACTGTCTTATACTTACATTAATTCACTTTAACATGGATTATTTCTAATTTCTTCTATTTTTCTCCCAATTTAGCTAGGCCAATTGTTTGTGAATTTTATTTCCCCAATTTACTCAGCTGTATATACCCCATCAAATGTGATGCCACAACACAAAGAGGGTGAAGACTATCACATGCCTCCTCCGACACATGTGAAGTCAGCCACCACCACTTTTCAAACTGCTGCTGATACAGCACTGCATCACAGCGCGTTTGGAGGAAAGCACAGCGACTCGGTTCTGATACATCTGCTCACAGATGCCTTGTGCTGATTGACATCACTCTAGGAGTGATTAGGGGAAAGAGCACCATCTACCCATAAAAAGGCAGCAAGGCCAATTGTACTCTCTCAGGGCTCTGTCTGCTGATGGCAAGCTGCATGAGCGGGATTCGAACAAGCAATCTCCCAATTATAGTGGCAGCGCTTTAGATCACTGGACTATTCAACGCTCGCAACATGGATTTATTTTCAGTAGTATATTTTTTATTAAATTATTGACAAGAATATTGTTATAACTGAATTACAACTGAATATTAACTTAATAGTACTAATTCCTTAATAATAATTCCTTTCCTTACTAATGTACTTGGAATTGAGGTAAAAATATTATGGTTATAAATAGGTTTCTGCAACTTGTTTCTGCTTACCTTGGCTTACTGTTACCTTTGGCCTCTACCCTCTAGTGTGTAAACTGCAGTCTTTGTATTGACTATTAGCTGATTATGTGTTTGTTATGACTTTCTTGTTTCAGGTATCTTCACATTATCATCCTATTCTGGTCATTCTTAGCTGGTGTGGTTACCTTCTATTGCTCATTAGGGCCAGAAACACTGCTCCCAAATATCCTGATAACTGTTAAACCAAAGAAAAGGGTAGGCCACGTCTCCATTACAGCTCTTAATAACTCAGCCTGTAACTTTGGTTTTAGTACAGAGTTGTATCTCACTCTGATTTATTCATCTTTACAGCCAGAACTGCAAGAGTTGTTTCCTTTGGCTCACAGCTGTGCTGTCTGTGGTAAAGTAAAATGCAAAAGACACAGGTAAAATATGAATAACTTCTACTGATTAATTTTTTAAATAAAAAAATACATTTGACTGTTTTACACCATTACAAAAAGGTGACTTTTTGTGTTGTCTCTTATGTAAGACCAACATTGCTCCTTGAAAATTATCAGCCATGGCTAGATTTAAAAGTGCACTCCAAGGTGGACGCGTCTCTTTCAGAGGTTTGAGGACATGACTCTTTTGAAATTTGAAATAAGTGTTTTGTTGTATTTTGTGAATGGTAAGAATATCTGATCCGTATTATTTCAGATCCTTGAGCTGGTGCTTGAAAACTTTGTTTATCCATGGTACAGGTTTGTACTCTCCATTATCTCTTTTTATCTCTTCACTTACTAAAACATGGCTGTTTTTATTGAACGAATGGTGCCTGATTGGCCTAATCCTGGTTGCTAGGGATATTACAGATGATGAGGCATTTGTGGATGAACTCAGAGTGACCTTGCGGTTTGTTGCTGCGGTGTTGGTCCGCCGAGCTCAAAGAGTAATGTATTCTTTTAAGATGTTTTTTCTTGTAGGTTTGTGGACAGATGTTTGAGTATGAGGTTTTTGGATATGAAGGTGTGTCAGTTAATAAAGCAAGCCCATCAGTTAGGTCAAGTTAGGTTAAGGTAACATGTAAGATGTTTTTGTTGTTTGCTCTGCACTTTTAATTGAGGCCCTGTTTTTTGCTTTGCAGGTTGATATTCCATCTCTCATAACACTCAAACTGCTAAAAGTTGCCATGAAACACATTGAAATTATTGCCAAAGCAAGACAAAAAGGTAATCAGTCACATGAAAAACTCTGCATAGATACAGATACAAATACAGCTCTGTATTTTCTCAGATTTTACTATTTATAGGTATATGTTTAATATAAAAAAAGTATAAGTAAAATTAACATTGTTGTTTTATTCTGTAAACTATGGTCAACATTTCTCCCAAACTCCAAGTAAAATATTTTACTTTAAAGCATTTATTTGCAGAAAATGAGAATGCTGAAATAAAAAAGCAAAACTTTCAGACCTCAAATAATGCAAAGAAAACAAGTAATATTGTTCAGTAATCAATGTTTGGTGGAATAACCCTGTTTTTTGATCACAGTTTTCATGCATCTTCACGCATGTTCTCCTCCATCAGTCTTATACACTGCTTTTGGATAACTTTATGCCACTCCTGATACAACAATACAAGCAGTTCAGCTTGGTTTGATTTTTTTTAGAACTCTACATATCAATTGCTTAGATACCAATAAATGACCAAAAGTGCACTGACCTTGATTTTTCAAAATTTTTGCATAATTAAACAGCTAAAATATAAAGAAGGTTATTTGTGTTTGTAAGAGATGTGTAATACACAATCCTAAATAAATATTCAGGGTCAGAATTGTTTGCCGCAATAGTGAAATGTGAAGTGTTTAAAAGCATGTTTTTCTGCACTCATATGTTCAAATGTTTGTGGCACCTATTCTAAAGAATGCATTTAGCAGCTTAAGAAATTTAAATAAAATTTGAATTTCTGCAGGTTTTGCACTGGTGGGGTGTTCATAGCGCATCAAATAGCTTCCCTCATATTTTCAGACATTTCTTTTTTATTTGTGGAGTTTTTCTTATTATAGTGATAGTGATAGTTGAATGTTTTTTGTGTTTTTTTTGTTGTTTTAGTAAAGAACTCAGAGTATCTGCAGCAGGCTGCATTAGAGGAGTATGGTCCAGACCTGCATGTGGCATTACGCAGCAGAAGAGATGAGTTGCTCTACCTGCGCAAACTAACCGAGATGCTCTTTCCATACATCTTACCCCCAAAAGGCACTGACTGCAGGTGAAGATGCTCTGTTATGTGCTATAAGTGTTGCGTAGTGCTTCTGTTTATTCTTCTTGGGTGTTTCTTCTTTTTCTATCCGGTTTCTGCATGCCTGTGTTTCTTCCAGATCTCTCACTCTTCTGATAAAAGAGGTTCTTGCTGGTTCTGTTTTCCTTCCCTCCATGGATTACTTGGCTGATCCTGTGAGTGCCAATATACAGCTAGACTGTTCCTTTATTGTGTTTTAAATCATTGATCTAAATTGTCATCCCTTTTTTCTCTTTAGGACACTGTGAACCACTTACTGCTTATTTTCATCGACAACTCTCCAGTAAGGTTATTTTGCTGTAGTATAATATAATATATACAATATAATAATAGTAGTAATAATGCTTTATTTCTAGAGAACTTTTCACACAGTACCTGGTGGTACCGTTCAGAGACAGCAACATAATATAATTAAGAAGATTTGAAAGGAAAAAAAGAGTGGTTTGAGGATGTTGACATATCACATGTGACATAGTCTGTAGTAAAAAATAAAGGAAAACCTCTTGTTGACCTCTTGAATATGTGGACCTCTTGGTTTGATTCACGTCAGCCTCATTCACAAGATAAAACCTCACATTGTATAAATGTGTGTGTGTTTCCAAGCTGTCCCCTGAGGTATCATTTTACAATTAATTTAGATACTACTATCCCATGACTTTTGGCATGTCAGTGTAATTAAAGTTAAATTGGAAATGAATTTAAAAATGTTTTTTTTTTTTAAGTGTGTACCATGTTACACTGCCTGAATAGATTGAAAGACAGAGCAAATAAATGATGTGTTTGAATAGTTGTTGTATTAATTATGACTGATATTCCATTTTAGCCAGAAGCTGCCACTGAACCTGCCTCTGCACTTGTCCCGTTCCTGCAGAAGTATGCAGATGTGCGCAATAAGAAAGCTTCGGTAAGTTCCTGTTTGTTTTCTAACCTTTGTGAAATACAGTACCAGTCAAACATTTGGAAACACTCCTTCTCATATGTTTTAAAATTACTTTCTACATTGTACAATTTAATTGAATGTTAATTGTTTTGTCCAAAATCAACAGTAAAAAAATGTCTATTGTGCTTCTGTTAGATTAAATACTGTCTATAGATGTTTTTTTACTAGATTTACTGTATATCTTTTTTTTTTTCAGGGGTTAAAGCTTGAACTTAAAGAGATTCGGGAGCAGCAGGACTTGCTGTTTCGCTTCATGAACTTCCTCAAGCAAGAAGGAGCTGTTCATGTGCTCCAGTTCTGCCTCACTGTGGGTGGGTTTTCACAGACACATGCAGCTACCTGCAGTTTTAAAAAGTCAGTTGCACATGTCTGCAGATCTTGTGTGTGGGTTTTAATTCATGTAGCATTTTTTTTTTGCACCTTTCAGAGGAATTTAATGATAAGATCCTGTGCCCAGAGCTGTCTGATGCTGAAAAGCTAATGCTGCATGAGGAGGTGAGGAAGATATATGAAACATACTGCCTGGATGAGAGCGTTGACAAAATCCAGTTTGACCCTTTTATTGTGGAGGAGATTAAAAACAGTAAGTTTTCACTTTGTTGCTTGTGGATATACAGAATTTTTCCTATTATAAGGCACTTTAAATTCTTACATTTTTCAAAAATTGCCAGTGCACCTTATAATCCGGAGCTGAAGTACAGAGTTATACAGGAGTTTCAGTTTAGTTCTCCAGCAGTTTTGGCATTAGCTGCTAAGTGCTTTCACTATTCAGCCTGTAGCCTGTTGCTAATTCTAATTGAATTTAGAAAGAAAACATGGCGACACCCCTGTTCCTACGACTAGTTACTAGTGTTGCATAAAATGCGCCTTATAATCCAGTGCCTTATGTATGAAAATAGACCAGAAAATAGAAATGTATTGATAGTCCGCCTTATAATCCAGCGTGCCTTATAATGCAAAAAATACTAGTTTTTTTATTGTATATATATTCTTTGCAGTCCACACAATGGATCTCTATGAGGTGTTTGGTTGCATTTGTGCATTGTGATGACACATTGTAACACTAACACATTGTAATTCTACTGTTAAACTATTAAATAGAAGTATACAGTGTGCATTTTGTGTAGGTTTGACAGTCAGGAATTGAAATTTCACAAACGTAATAAATAAAAAGTTTGTTTAATCCTGTGCCTGACCGCTTCTCTCTTCCCACCAGTCGCAGAGGGCCCGTATTCAGGCGTTGTGAAACTGCAGACTATGCGCTGTCTGTTTGAAGCCTATGAGCATGTGCTCTCCCTGTTGGAGAATGTCTTTACTCCCATGTTCTGCCACAGTGATGAGGTAATGAAGGAAGGTCATGCCCTACTGACACTTCCACACACTTACTGACCTCTATACCACACACATTCACCACTAATTGAGTCACCTCTTACCACATGACTGGTCTAATGAATTTGTATTGGACCAGTGCCAGGCGTTTAGCGCTGTCTCACTGAGCCTACAGCTCTGAGAGATTTGAAGGATAAAGTCTGGAATGTCTTGTTTGGATGAATGTGGCATTGTATACAGTAGGATACTGATCATACATTTTTGTTTCTGCTACAGTATTTCAGGCAGCTGTTGAGAGGGGCTGAATCCCCAACTAGAAACTCCAGACTTAGCAGGTGGGTACTCTGGGGTTTGCTTGATCTTTTTTTTTAGTTACGAGTCATAAAGTAACTGTGAAGTATTTACCAGTCATATTGAGTTTGCTCTTCATTTCTTTTGTATGTTGTCGGTCAAGACTTTTGGCCTCCACTCCAACAGAATGCACTGGCTGAGCTTTGAATTCTTGTTGCCAAATGTGTTAAAGATACTTTTTCTATACTTATCTGATGTATTCATACCTCGCCAGTGTCATCTCATTCTGTTCACTGAATGTTTGTTAAATGTTTTACTAATCTTAACAGTACACAACTTAAATGTTCACACTTTTTTCCTCTGTAGCCATACATAATTTTGTCTTAATTTGTGTTTTAATCATGGGGTTTAGTGTTAGAGGCCAGTTGTAATTCCTTGTGCCCATTATTTCAGAAATAGCGTGAGTTTGGATGACATCCGGTGAGTATGCCATCGGCATCATGCTCAACCAGTAGCACTCCACAGTCCACGTAATGCTGCACGCAAGATATTTGCTAGAATGTACACTGTAGAAAATGTAAAGTAAGGCCAACTTGAATTGTTAAAGTTATTGATTTGTGTTTTTCAGGTAACTCAATTTAGTTTAGTCAAAATTGTTTTGTTCGGTCAATAATACTAATAATACTTGAGTCAACTCAATATGTATTAAACCTTAGTAAATGTGGTGCAGCTAAAATTCAAATGATTTAAGATGTATTCACCCTTGCTGAGATTTGAGCTTATGATCTCCTCATAGTTGATGGGCAGGCAGTTAGACTGTTGCACCACTCTAAAGCTGTGGAATTACACTACATGAAAACACAATTTAACCCTAATACTACAGAAACTTCTGATAAGGCCAAACCTTTTCCAAATGAGTACTGAGATACACACTTTTTGGAATACTTTGTGTTGAGGTGAACGAATGTGAATAATGAGTTGTTACAATGAAATATTGTAATCATTAGGGTGTGTCATATGTTTAGGGGGTGCAACATAGATAAGTAAAACTCACACCTTTCCCACTGGGTGTGTCCTACTTAGATAGTGTTTTGTTGGGTTAAATTTGCAGGTTTGCACTGTACCTTAATGTAGTTTTCTGGACACAGATATGTACATGTATATGGACAGGATCCTAAACTGGCTAAACTGAATTAAGTTAACTAAGAAAAAACACTGTAATCCATAATTGTATTATTTAAAGTTGCTACTACTTTACAGTTTTACTGTGTAGATTGATAGAACTTCAGCCTTATCAATTCCTGAGGCATGTGCTGTGAAAGCAGTAGCCTCAGCTTTTTTAATGTTTGAGATATAAAAATGAATTGTAATGCATGGTGGAATTTTGTGCCATAAAAATGTTTGGCCACCAGAGCTGATTTAAATTTGAATGCCTCATTTTGTGCAAATTGTCTTGTCATATTCTAACTGTAGCAACTGACTGTATGAGTGTACAAATGAGAGATACCTGTTTAAATGAACATGCCTGTAATAGAGCTTATTTTTAAAGCCATATGATCAGCAGACCTCTTCTAAAAGCTCCTAATGAAATATGAACCAATGAAAGAACGTCCGTCAGTTTCTGCAACACCTTGCGCAACGACACTGGCCCCCTCACCTAATCCTGTCTGTCTCTCTCTCATACCATGGGCTATGCTTTGTGTGTGTTTGTCCACACTTCGGTGCTGCATTCATCTGTGGGCTCAAGCTCTGCTGACTGGGACTATACTCTCAGCCTTGAGTCTGCATCCATCTCCCCCGGCTCCTCACCCACAACTGTTTCCCCTCAGTTTTCATCCATTCATACCCTTCCATCCAGCTCTAATGCCTGGCGCGCCTCAGCGCTAAAGTAAGTCGGGGTCCGTCACAAGTTCCATCGCCCTGTGTGTGTGGGCCCTAATGATTCCCATTGTCCCTGTGTGTCCCTGTGTGGTTATCTCAGCATGATGGCCATATTAAAAGCAATGACATTCTACAGTATGGTGCTGGTGCCTGTACACTCTTGAAAATGAAGGTGCTTTAAATTATGCTTACATTAATGCTGTAAAATAATTATTTACTTCAGATTCGGGATTTTGAAGATCTCTATAGCTGCCATGTGCACTTAGAACACTGGCTATTGCACTGCGTTATCCAAATAATGTGTGTGTGTGCAATTCTGTAATATTAATTTCTCAGCTTGTCCAGAAATGAATGTGTAAAGCATGTCCTTTAGTTGTGGCTCAAAGTGCATCTTAAGGCCAAGGCTGCGCAGTACCACACAACCCTTGAATTAAATATTCCATTGTTTTTAGTGGAGGTGCACACCCCTATGCCAATGCCACGCAGCCTTTTTCAATTCCTTGGCACAACATAGTCACTCAGAAGTTTTCATTATTACATTATATTAAAACCAAAGTGATGCCACTAAAAATGCTTGTACATGACGTGGCTAGAAATTTACATGAAATGCAAAAAATACAATGTTTTGAAATACTCTTTTTGTATTGTTGCTTAATACAGGTGAAGAATTTTTACTAGAAGTGAAGAAGATTAGTCAGATCTTTAAACGCTTCTTAACACTATTATATACAAACATGGTTCTTAATGGAATGGTTCTATGTCATTACTCTGAGTACTGTTTGAAGCACTTTTATTTTTGAGTATGTAGGTGTACATTTATCACAGTGGCCAGCTTCTTCTGATGTCATGCCTGAACATTTATAAACCCTTCCCTTTCCACAGTGTGTTTTCTTAATGAGGAATTTGTCATTCACTGCAGACAAATGCTCATTTTCTTCTAATATTTTCTTTAAAGTATGCAGATGTGCATTGGTGTGTGTGTGTTCTGTACTTTGATTCATCTTTAAACCATTCATTGTTTGTGGCATATTGCTGTACATCTGTATTGTTGCCATCTGCTGGATGATTTGAGTTGGAAAATGGAACCTGAATCAAATGGATTTTTATATGAAATCTGTTTGAGTAATGCACTGTTGAATTAAGCTGTGCACTTAAAACACATTATGTAGCATTTTTACCTTCAAAACTGCTTCAAAATCATTTTAATGCTCTACAGACTGTAAAGTTGAGAACGGGGTGTCTGCCCACTGTACTGTGTAACCTTTCCTAAGAAAAAATACAAATTATCCATAATGCTGCTTTAAGTTTCTATTACTAGTGCATGTGCAGTTGAGTAAACTATGTTCCCTACATCTACCATACATATTATGGTATAGGAAGTTTTCTATACGTGTTTGTGATTGTGTAAATGTGTGCTCTGTTCAGGAATACGTCGAAGCGTGGAGAGTCTTTTGGGATTAGCCGCATTGGCAGTAAGATTAAGGGAGTTTTCAAGAGCACCACCATGGAAGGGGCCATGCTGCCCTCTTATGGACTCGCAGAAGGAGAGGATGATATGGTTAGTTAGCTTTTCTGTGTTGTACCTGGTCAGATATACCAGAGCTAAAAGCATTTCAGATTTACTGAGTGATTAAGATTGCAGTCCACTGATAAGGCACTAATTTTAGTTTATAGAAAGAGCCTTATAATGACTATGTTTCCCTTTGCTGATTTAACCGTGTTTTCAGCAGCTCCACTCCTGATATTTGAAGTTCAAAAGCGGTTTGAATAATTTTATTTTGTTTCTCATTGCTGTCCAAAAAAACTAAGCATCTCCTATTTTTTTTACAAGCTTGGCAAAATAAAGAAACAATTTACCCAATAAAGAAAATAAGTTAATGTACAGTCAATGTTTCCAAGCATTTTTCCAAGTTATAACTTTTTAAGTTTATTGGCCCATTAATGTAAGGAATATTAAAATGTAAACAAATGGGGATGCACTCTTTTTATGGACAGCAAAATTATTATTTAGTGTAGTCTTAGTAGTTAGCACCGTTCCATTAAATCCTAGATCCCCCCATGGCCCACCCACAGACACCTTGGAAAGTTTCTCTTCGGATTGGATTTGTACAGATTTGGGTCAGCTTTAGGAAAGTTAATAAAGATGTGTTCAATATAATAATAATAATAATAATAATAATAATATTAATAATAATAATAATAATAATAATAATTATTATTATTATTAGGGTTCAAGCACCGAAGATTGCTAAGAATTTTCTTCTTATTATTAGGGGTTCGAGCACGTAGTGCTAGAAACCCTATTGTAATTGTTCTGATTATTATTATTAGGGGTTCGAGCACGTAGTGCTAGAAACCCTATTGTAATTGTTCTGATTATTATTCTTATTCTTTTTCTGCCATAGAAGTGATTGGGCAGAAGAAACTGTAAGGCCTACAGGGCTGAGACTTGGTCATATGGTAGTACTTCTCACCGCTACTCAGATTCAAAAGATGAGCCCGATCGGCCTCAAGGGGGCGCTATGGCGAAGGTCAACGCGTTTGGCCCCGTAACTCCTACGCCCTGATAGCTAGAGCAAAAATTCTTGCATTATATGATTCCTTGGTTAATGGCAAATCAAAAAGGTCAATAGAACCACTAAGCTCCGCCCACTTAGATTTTTTGCTATTTAGCATAATATGCAAAACCTACTTTTGAGAACTTGTCCTAAACTCATTGACCAATCCTGACATGTTTGGTGTCAAACAACTCAGCAGAGTCCCATCCTCAATAATTATTAAAAAAATCTTGAAATTTGCAAAAAGTATGGCCGCCATATGCAAATTAATCTTACTGTGGCACACCCAAATTTACTTTAACAGCTGTAACTTTTGAATGCTTAAACCGACACTAATGCCACTTTAGACCTATGATGCCAACATGATTCTGAGGTAGCATGTCAATCTGTGTAGACATACGCCCCCAGGGGGCGGAGCCAAAGCTAAAAATCTGTTTCTCAGGAACCGTACAAGCTATGAAGCTCTCCTTTGGCATGTATCATCTATGGCCTATGTCCTAATGTTTTACAGAAGGAAAATTTGATATGCAAATGTTTGCGATCGTTATTAGCCAATCAGATTCCAGCAAGCTTTTGACAGGCTAAACAATGACCAATCAGGACGATACTTATACCCTACATGTATCTCAGGGCCTTCTATCATCCATTAACATATGGCGTTGATTGGCCTCAAGGGGGCGCTATAGCAGAAAATCAGTTATATCTAAAGGTACAAGTGGCCTAGGCTTGTTATTCTTTTTTAGTTGTATACTTTGCTGTAGCCTTTACAACTTTGTAATTACATGTGTTTACCAAAAATGCAAAGATTTTCATAAGTGGCCAAAAGAGTAAAAATTGCTCTTTTCGAACTTGTCTTTAAGTCCTTAATCAATCAAAACAAATTTGGTCTTCATGCAATCTTGAGACCCTGTAGGTAAATAATTATCAAAAAAATCTTGACATTTTAACTATTTGAGGCCCATAAACCTTGATCAAACATGTACGTGAAAGCCTTTTCAGAGTTATTTGGCCAAAACTCTGTCAAAGTTTAAAACATGCCAAAACTGTTGAAGCTACTAATTAACAATGACATTTGAAGTACATGTGCCAAGTATGAGCCAAATAAGTCTTCAGTAGGCTCTACAGTGAAAAAATAACTATTTTCAATTTATTCTATTTATCGCTATTTTCCAACCTAAATGGACAGAAGACAGGAACCTTTCACCCTATCAACACACAAATTTATACACATATATAGACTGATAATCTGATCTTGATTGCAAATTTTCAGCCAAATCGGACATGTTTTGCCTCTACAACGGCTGGAAAACTACAGCGATTTTGTAAGCCTCAAGCCTGTATTATCGCTTTTTTCAAATCTAAATGGACAGAAGTCAGGAACCTTTGACCCTATCGACACAGAAATTGACATACATATATAGACTGATATTGTGATCTTGATTGCAAATTTTGAGCCAAATCAGATATTTTTTGCCTCTAATATGGCCAAAGAGCAACAGCCATTTTGTAGGCCATAAGCCTGTATTATCACTTTTTTCAAACCTAAATGGTCAGAAGTCAGGAACCTTTGACCCTATCAACACACAAATTTACATACATGTATATACAGACCACTTGATCATGAGTACCAATTTGGAGCCCAATCGGACTTTTCTTCTCTTTTTAATAAATAGAAACACACTGATAGGGAATGTTCTGTCTTTCTGATAGAGTGATAGATTTCCAGCAGGTTATATGTGGTCTCTTGCTGCGCTCTGGTGGTCATTTGGTGAAACAGTTACAGTTGAATTATTCTAAATTAAAGCTCTGCTGAACTTATTCAATCTTGCTTGTCTTGCTTAATTGAACATATTTATCCTTCTTGTTCATGCTGGTCAGCCGCCTGGGTCATTCTTGTTTATGCTCCACCCACTAATTTTTTTTTTTATTTGCATAATATGCAAAACCTACTTTTGAGATCTTGTCCTTGGATCCTTGACCAATCATGACATGTTTGGTGTCAAACAGTTCAGCAGAGCTTACTCCTCAATAATTATTAAAAAAATCTTTACATTTATAAACAATATGGCCGCCATATGCAAATGAGTTCTACCATGGTGCAGTAAAATGTCTTTAACACTTATAACTTTTGAATGCTTAACCTAACACTAATACCACTTCAGTCCTTTGATCATTACATGATTCTCAGATACCCTGTCAGTTTAAGTAGACATACACCCCCCCCAGGGGGCGGGGCCAATGCTCGATAGCTGTTTCTCTAGAACCATACAAGCTATCAAGGTCATCCTAGCCAATTATCATCTATGGCCCATGCACTAATGGTACACCAAATGAAAATTTGATATGGACACTTTTGTGGTCACTATTAGCCAATCACATTCCAGCAAGCTTTTAACAGGCGGAATGTTAATCAGGTCAAAACTTATATACTATATACGGGTTATTTATATGCCCTTTTTATGCCTTGTGTTTTTTCAATTTAAGAACTAAATTTGTTTCACCAAATGCGCACTAGAGTGCAGTAAGACACCACATAAAACCTGATGAACACTACAGCTCAATTTATCAATGCTTTTCAACTAGTTTACTCACACCACTCATCTAGCATTGCCATTATGGTCTTTATGGTCACGCTGGTCACCCAGCTTGGTTATGCTGGCCATCCAGCTTGGTCATGCTGGCCATTCACATTGGTCATTATGGTCCTGCTGGTCATTCAGCTTTGTCCTCATAGTAATGGTGGTCTTCCAGTTTGGTCATACTGGCCAACCACCTTTGCCATGCTGGTCATCCAGTTTGGTCATTATGGTCTTCCAGCTTGGTCAATATGGTCAACAAGTTTGTCATCCAGATTAGTCATGCTGGTAATCTAGCTTGGTCTTCACGGTCATGCTGGTCATCCTCATCCAGTTTGGCGATGCCGGTCAACCGGCAACATGTTTTAAGCCTAACTGGCCTCCAGGGGTCTCTTTGCCTGTAACGCTCGAACCCCGTAAATCGCCGCTTGCGGCTATATTTAGGGGTTCGAGCACGTAGTGCTAGAAACCCTATTGTAATTGTTCTGATTATTATTCTTATTCTTTTTCTGCCATAGAAGTGATCGGGCAGAAGAAACCGTAAGGCCCACAGGGCTGAGACTTGGTCATATGGTAGTACTTCTCACCGCTACTCAGATTCAAAACATGAGCCCGATCGGCCTCAAGGGGGCGCTATGGCGAAGGTCAACGCGTTTGGCCTCGTAACTCCCACGCCCTGATAGCTAGAGCAAAAATTCTTGAATTATATGATTCCTTGGTTAATGGCAAATCAAAAAGGTCAATAGAACCACTAAGCTCCGCCCACTTAGATTTTTTGCTATTTAGCATAATATGCAAAACCTACTTTTGAGAACTTGTCCTAGGGTCATTGACCAATCCTGTCATATTTGGTGTCAAACAACTCAGCAGAGTCCCAACCTCAATAATTATCGAAAAAATTGTGAAATTTGTAAACAATATGGCCGCCATATGCAAATTAATCTTACCGTAGCACACCCAAATTTACTCTAACAGCTGTAACTTTTGAGTGCTTAAACCTATACTAATGCCACTTTAGACCTTTGATGCCAACATGATTCTGAGGTAGCCTGTCAATCTGTGTAGACATACGCCTCCAGGGGGCGGAGCCAAAGCTAAAAATCTGTTTCTCAGGAACCGTACAAGCTACGAAGCTCTCCTTTGGCATGTATCATCTATGGCCTATGTTCTAATGTTTCACAGAAGGAAAATTTGATATGCAAATTTTTGCGATCGCTATTAGCCAATCAGATTCCAGCAAGCTTTTGACAGGCTAAACAATCACCAATCAGGACGATACTTATACCCTACATGTATATGAGGGCCTTCTATCATCCTTTAAAATATGGCGTTGATTGGCCTCAAGGGGGCGCTATAGCAGAAAATCAGTTATATCTAAAGGTACAAGTGGCCTAGGCTTGTTATTCTTTTTTAATTGTATACTTTGCTGTAGCCTTTACAACTTTGTAATTACATGTATTTACCAAAAATGCAAAGATTTTCATCAGTGGCCAAAAGAGTAAAAATTGCTCTTTTCGAACTTGTCTTTAAGTCCTTAATCAATCAAAACAAATTTGGTCTTGATGCAATCGTGAGACCCTGTAGGTAAATAATTATCAAAAAAATCTTGACATTTTAACTATTTGAGGCCCATAAACCTTGATCAAACATGTACGTGAAAGCCTTTTCAGAGTTATTTGGCCAAAACTCTGTCAAAGTTTAAAACATGCCAAAACTGTTGAAGCTACTAATTAACAATGACATTTGAAGCACATGTGCCAAGTATGAGCCAAATAAGTCTTCAGTAGGCTCTACAGTGAAAAAATAACTATTTTCAATTTATTCTATTTATCGCTATTTTCCAACCTAAATGGACAGAAGACAGGAACCTTTCACCCTATCAACACACAAATTTATACACATATATAGACTGATAATCTGATCTTGATTTTCAGCCAAATCGGACATATTTTGCCTCTACAACGGCTGGAAAACTACAGCGATTTTGTAGGCCTCAAGCCTGTATTATCGCTTTTTTCAAATCTAAATGGACAGAAGTCAGGAACCTTTGACCCTATTGACACAGAAATTGACATACATATATAGACTGATATTGTGATCCTGATTGCAAATTTTGAGCCAAATCAGATACTTTTTGCCTCTAATATGGCCAAAGAGCAACAGCCATTTTGTAGGCCATAAGCCTGTATTATCACTTTTTTCAAACCTAAATGGTCAGAAGTCAGGAACCTTTGACCCTATCAACACACAAATTTACATACATGTATATACAGACGACTTGATCATGAGTACCAATTTGGAGCCCAATCGGACTTTTCTTCTCTTTTTAATAAATAGAAACACACTGATAGGGAATGTTCTGTCTTACTTATAGAGTGATAGATTTCCAGCAGGTTATATGTGGTCTCTTGCTGCGCTCTGGTGGTCATTTGGTGAAACAGCTAGAGGTGAATTATTCTAAATTAAAGCTCTGCTGAACTAATTCAATCTTGCTTGTCTTGCTTAATTTAACATATTTATCCTTCTTGTTCATGCTTGTCAGCCGCTTGGGTCATTCTTGTTTATGCTCCACCCACTTAATTTTTTTTTAAATTTGCATAATATGCAAAACCTACTTTTGAGATCTTGTCCTTGGATCCTTGACCAATCATGACATGTTTGGTGTCAAACAGTTCAGCAGAGCTTACTCCTCAATAATTATTAAAAAAATCTTTACATTTATAAACAATATGGCCGCCATATGCAAATGAGTTCTACCATGGTGCAGTAAAATGTCTTTAACACTTACAACTTTTGAATGCTTAACCTGACACTAATACCACTTCAGTCCTTTGATCATTACATGATTCTCAGATACCCTGTCAGTTCAAGTAGACATACACCCCCCCAGGGGGCGGGGCCAATGCTCGATAGCTGTTTCTCTAGAACCATACAAGCTATCAAGGTCATCCTAGCCAATTATCATCTATGGCCCATGCACTAATGGTACACCAAATGAAAATTTGATATGGACACTTTTGTGGTCACTTTTAGCCAATCACATTCCAGCAAGCTTTTAACAGGCGGAATGTCAATCAGGTCAAAACTTATATACTATATACGGGTTATTTATATGCCCTTTTTATGCCTTGTGTTTTTTCAATTTAAGAACTGAATTTGTTTCACCAAATGCCCACTAGAGTGCAGTAAGACACCACATAAAACCTGATGAACACTACAGCTCAATTTATCAATGCTTTTCAACTAGTTTACTCACACCACTCATCTACCATTGCCATTATGGTCTTTATGGTCACGCTGGTCACCCAGCTTGGTTATGCTGGCCATCCAGCTTGGTCATGCTGGCCATTCACATTGGTCATTATGGTCCTGCTGGTCATTCAGCTTTGTCCTCATAGTAATGGTGGTCTTCCAGCTTGGTCATACTGGCCAACCACCTTTGCCATGCTGGTCATCCAGTTTGGTCATTATGGTCTTCCAGCTTGGTCAATATGGTCAACAAGTTTGTCATCCAGATTAGTCATGCTGGTAATCTAGCTTGGTCTTCACGGTCATGCTGGTCATGTTTTAAGCCTAACTGGCCTCCAGGGGTCTCTTTGCCTGTAACGCTCGAACCCCGTAAATCGCCGCTTGCGGCTATATTTATTATAGTTCTTATTCTTTTTCTGCCATAGAAGTGATTGGGCAGAAGAAACCGTAAGGCCTACAGGGCTGAGACTTGGTCATATGGTAGTACTTCTCACCGCTACTCAGATTCAAAAGATGAGCCCGATCGGCCTCAAGGGGGCGCTATGGCGAAGGTCAACGCGTTTGGCCTCGTAACTCCTACGCCCTGATAGCTAGAGCAAAAATTCTTGCATTATATGATTCCTTGGTTAATGGCAAATCAAAAAGGTCAATAGAACCACTAAGCTCCGCCCACTTAGATTTTTTGCTATTTAGCATAATATGCAAAACCTACTTTTGAGAACTTGTCCTAGGGTCATTGACCAATCCTGTCATGTTTGGTGTCAAACAACTCAGCAGAGTCCCAACCTCAATAATTATTAAAAAAATCTTGAAATTTGCAAAAAATATGGCCGCCATATGCAAATTAATCTTACCGTGGCACACCCAAATTTACTTTAACAGCTGTAACTTTTGAATGCTTAAACCGACACTAATGCCACTTTAGACCTACGATGCCAACATGATTCTGAGGTAGCATGTCAATCTGTGTAGACATACGCCCCCAGGGGGCGGAGCCAAAGCTAAAAATCTGTTTCTCAGGAACCGTACAAGCTATGAAGCTCTCCTTTGGCAAGTATCATCTATGGCCTATGTCCTAATGTTTTACAGAAGGAAAATTTGATATGCTAATTTTTGCGATCGTTATTAGCCAATCAGATTCCAGCAAGCTTTTGACAGGCTAAACAATGACCAATCAGGACGATACTTATACCCTACATGTATCTCAGGGCCTTCTATCATCCATTAAAATATGGCGTTGATTGGCCTCAAGGGGGCGCTATAGCAGAAAATCAGTTATATCTAAAGGTACAAGTGGCCTAGGCTTGTTATTCTTTTTTATTTGTATACTTTGCTGTAGCCTTTACAACTTTGTAATTACATGTGTTTACCAAAAATGCAAAGATTTTCATCAGTTGGCAAAAGAGTAAAAATTGCTCTTTTCGAACTTGTCTTTAAGTCCTTAATCAATCAAAACAAATTTGATCTTGATGCAATCTTGAGACCCTGTAGGTAAATAATTATCAAAAAAATCTTGACATTTTAACTATTTGAGGCCCATAAACCTTGATCAAACATGTACGTGAAAGCCTTTTCAGAGTTATTTGGCCAAAACTCTGTCAAAGTTTAAAACATGCCAAAACTGTTGAAGCTACTAATTAACAATGACATTTGAAGTACATGTGCCAAGTATGAGCCAAATAAGTCTTCAGTAGGCTCTACAGTGAAAAAATAAATATTTTCAATTTATTCTATTTATCGCTATTTTCCAACCTAAATGGACAGAAGACAGGAACCTTTCACCCTATCAACACACAAATTTATACACATATATAGACTGATAATCTGATCTTGATTGCAAATTTTCAGCCAAATCGGACATGTTTTGCCTCTACAACGGCTGGAAAACTACAGCGATTTTGTAGGCCTCAAGCCTGTATTATCGCTTTTTTCAAATCTAAATGGACAGAAGTCAGGAACCTTTGACCCTATTGACACAGAAATTGACATACATATATAGACTGATATTGTGATCTTGATTGCAAATTTTGAGCCAAATCAGATATTTTTTGCCTCTAATATGGCCAAAGAGCAACAGCCATTTTGTAGGCCATAAGCCTGTATTATCACTTTTTTCAAACCTAAATGGTCAGAAGTCAGGAACCTTTGACCCTATCAACACACAAATTTACATACATGTATATACAGACCACTTGATCATGAATACCAATTTGGAGCCCAATCGGACTTTTCTTCTCTTTTTAATAAATAGAAACACACTGATAGGGAATGTTTTGTCTTTCTGATAGAGTGATAGATTTCCAGCAGGTTATATGTGGTCTCTTGCTGCGCTCTGGTGGTCATTTGGTGAAACAGCTACAGGTGAATTATTCTAAATTAAAGCTCTGCTGAACTTATTCAATCTTGCTTGTCTTGCTTAATTGAACATATTTATCCTTCTTGTTCATGCTGGTCAGCCGCCTGGGTCATTCTTGTTTATGCTCCACCCCCTTATTTTTTTTTTTTAAATTTGCATAATATGCAAAACCTACTTTTGAGATCTTGTCCTTGGATCCTTGACCAATCATGACATGTTTGGTATCAAACAGTTCAGCAGAGCTTACTCCTCAATGATTATTAAAAAAATCTTTACATTTATAAACAATATGGCCGCCATATGCAAATGAGTTCTACCATGGTGCAGTGAAATGTCTTTAACACTTATAACTTTTGAATGCTTAACCTGACACTAATACCACTTCAGTCCTTTGATCATTACATGATTCTCAGATACCCTGTCAGTTTAAGTAGACATACACCCCCAGGGGGCGAGGCCAATGCTCGATAGCTGTTTCTCTAGAACCATACAAGCTATCAAGGTCATCCTAGCCAATTATCATCTATGGCACTAATGCACTAATGGTACACAAAATGAAAATTTGATATGGACACTTTTGTGGTCACTATTAGCCAATCACATTCCAGCAAGCTTTTAACAGGCGGAATGTTAATCAGGTCAAAACTTATATACTATATACGGGTTATTTATTTGCCCTTTTTATGCCTTGTGTTTTTTCAATTTAAGAACTGAATTTGTTTCACCAAATGCGCACTAGAGTGCAGTAAGACACCACATAAAACCTGATGAACACTACAGCTCAATTTATCAATGCTTTTCAACTAGTTTACTCACACCACTCATCTAGCATTGCCATTATGGTCTTTATGGTCACGCTGGTCACCCAGCTTGGTTATGCTGGCCATCCAGCTTGGTCATGCTGGCCATTCACATTGGTCATTATGGTTCTGCTGGTCATTCAGCTTTGTCCTCATAGTAATGGTGGTCTTCCAGCTTGGTCATACTGGCCAACCACCTTTGCCATGCTGGTCATCCAGTTTGGTCATTATGGTCTTCCAGCTTGGTCAATATGGTCAACAAGTTTGTCATCCAGATTAGTCATGCTGGTAATCTAGCTTGGTCTTCACGGTCATGCTGGTCATCCTCATCCAGTTTGGCGATGCCGGTCAACCGGCAACATGTTTTAAGCCTAACTGGCCTCCAGGGGTCTCTTTGCCTGTAACGCTCGAACCCCGTAAATCGCCGCTTGCGGCTATATTTATTATTATTATTCTTTTTCCTCTGAAAAAGCAGTTGTGCAGCCTAAACCGTAAGTCATAGAGAAATGAAACTTGGTAGGTAGATGTAGGATCAGTGCATCTCGGAGGACAACAAAAATAGTACGGATTGGTCAAGTGGTGGCGCTATAAACAACGAAATTCATTTTTCACAATTTTCTCAATAACTCAAAAACCATAAGACCTACATTCAAAATTCTTTTTTTATTGGATTCCTTGGGTCAATACCAATTTGGACCATGCACTTCCGTCTATATAGATTTTTTGCTAATTTGCATAATATGCAAAACATACTTTTGCGAACTAGTCCTAGGAATTTTGACCAATCCTGGCATGTTTGGTATCAAAATACTCATGAGAGCATGCGCTTCAATATTCAATAAGAAAAAGTTATAATTTGTAAACAATATGGCCGCCATATGCAAATTAGTCCTTCCGGATATATGCCCCATTCACTCCAACAGTTAAATTTGGAACACTGTTTCTCAGCAACCGTGCAACCGAGCAAGCTGAAACTTTGCATGCAAAATCTTTCATACAGCCTCTAAAGGATGTTCAAAGGGCAACTTAATCAATCAACATGGCTGAACACCATCAGCCAATCAGCATTCAGCAGACATTTTTGGCAGGCTGAATGTTGCCCAATCTGGATGAGACTTGGAGTTATGTTCAGGTGGAGACACTGTAGTGACCTGCAAAGTGCTGAAACAATCCGCCCACTGGGGGGCGCTGTTCCAAAAAAACTAGTATATGTCAATCATACTGTACTATTTTGACATCTAATTGTTTTTGCCATATTTAGTACAGTGGCTCTGACAAATTTGTAATTACAACTATGTTCAAAAAGTGCTTTATTCATTTATAATTGCTAATTGTTTGAAAATAGCTATATTGAAACTACTCTCTGGATATTTGGCCTATCACCTCCATTTCGGTCTTGTTGCACACTGTAGATTCTCTAGGTAAATATTCATTAAAAACATTTGGGAAAATTTCACATGCAATAGTGTCCAGGCATCAAAAAATCTGAGCGTCCTTGGAATTTTTAACATAAATTGTTGTAACTCTGCAGTATTTGCTCTAATCTCACAATGTTAAAGACCTCTGTACAATATCACTCTGATGAAGCGCCATTTAATTCAGAACTAGATTTAGAATAACTTTGTTATTACATGTCATATCAGAACATTCACTCCTTTGTGCCCGTGCTCAACATTAATAACAGGTGAAAGACTTTTGATCATTTCTAAATGTGACAGAGACAAATGTGTCTCCAATTGTGTTAGACCTTCTTACACATCACCATCCTATGCTCTAGTAGGCACCATTGTGCCAGTTGGTGCTTGATGAAGCACCATTTAATTCAGAACTAGATTTAGAATAACATTGTTATTACATGTCATGTCAGACAATGCACTCCTTTGTGTTAATTTAAACTTGTTTGGTCAAACAGATCAGCTTGTTTTGCACAGGTTAAAAGGTCAATCTGAACATCACTTTGTGAACATTCTGGTTGAAGCCACCTGATCAATACCAATAACATGTAGACACCTTTTGACTGGTTCTAACTCACTTGATGAATATCCTACAAAGTTCAATAGATTTGTATGTGAATTTTAGCACTGATCAGGTTGAAAGGCCTCTGCTCAACATTAATAACAGGTGAAAAACTTCTGATAATCTCTTAATGTGACAGGGCATCTCCAATCATATTAGACCTTTCACACATCACCATTCAATGCTCTAGTATGCACCATTGTGCCAGTTGGTGCTTGAACCCGATGATTGCCGCTTGCGGCTATATTTATTATTATTATTATTATTATTATTATTATTATTATTATTATTATTATTATTATTATTATTATTATTATTATTATTAACCCCATCATTTGTGGGCCTCAACTCGACTACTAGGTTAGAGTAGTTATTAGATATTTTGCAGTGTTATCAAGCTAGATTTGTAGTAAAACTCTATAGATTTGTAGTATACTGTTTTATATTTAATTTAGTTTCTATGAATCATACTGTAGGTGTATGCACAGCCTTTGAAATATATACATTCTTAACAGCGTGGATCAAGTTCGTTGATGTCCTTCACTCATTTTCTGCCTCCATTTTTTTTATCCAGCACAAGGATAGATATATTGACCTTATTAAAACTCTAATTTAAAATGAATGTTGAATATGCACATGCATACACATTCATACTATAATTGCATTGCTTTTATTCGATCCCTCAGGTAGAGGAGGCCATCATGGTTATGGAGGACGACTTGCCCATGGAGGCCATCAGTACCCCAAGCACTCCTCGCAACCTGTCTGCTTGGAGCATCACAATCCCCTATGTTGACTTGTTTGATGATGAGATCAAGAAGGAGAGGATTCCGGTGTACTGCATTGATGTTGAGAGGAATGACAGAAGAGCAGGTCAAGCATTATAAATTGATAACTACAGTCAAATGTTTATACACCACTTGTAATTACAGTTCCATAGGGATAACTGTCATATTTTGTCATTTTGTAATATTTATTTATGTCATTTGTTTTTCAGTGGGCCACGAAACTGAGCATTGGTCAGTGTATCGAAGATACCTTGAGTTTTATGTTCTTGAATCTAAGCTCACAGAATTTCACGGTAAGCACAACTCAATTTATCAGGGACTACTTGGGTTTTTGTACTGTGCTAGTGAAATTGCTGGTTATGTTTTATGGATTGTATTCTCTTCAGTCACGTCTTATTGATTTTTATCTTGAAACAGGCTCGTTCCCTGATGCGCAGCTTCCATCCAAGCGGATAATTGGGCCTAAAAACTATGAGTTTTTAACATCCAAGCGTGAGGAATTTCAGGAATATCTACAGGTAATAATACAGAGGATACATATGTCTAGACAGAAGTCTGTTACATGTCTAAAAAAATGTTTAGACACTCCTATCTATTGTATACAACTGACTCAAGAGGCATATGCTTTGCACACAAACAGCTTTAACACATGCGTCATGCGTCCCATGAGTTTTAGAATATATACCATGGAAGCTAAAAACCTTACACTGACCTGTGGGATATGCACATAAGACCTTCTGCTTCTTGTCTATTCACATGAAGAATTATAGCCGCTGCACTGTCTTTGCCAGTGGTCAGCCTCACTCAAAATACCTCACAACTTCAACTGTGGGCATTCCCAAGCCGTCCCCCAAATGACTTTTTTCATGACCATTTGTCTACTGCTGTCCTATGGCTTTTGTCATGTGAATGTATGTATAATTTCCATGGAACAGAATAGAACTAAAAAGCAGCTTAGGTCACCATGACAAGTGCCAAGCATCAGTTAGAGGGATATAAAACCCCCCAGTTCTGAAATGATAGACGTTATAGAGCTAATATGTATATTTGGGATGAGTTAACATCCAGGACTAATCATCCCATGTACATAATCTACTGGTATCTTTTGGCTTAGTTGCTTATTGTAGTCAAATTCTTATAACAATAATCCACTACCTTCCCAAAAGAGTTGAGGCTCTTACTTCATTCAAGCAGAGACCATCTCTCTTAATACACTTGATTTTTGAAGAAATGCTGGATGAACAAGTTGTCTGCAATCATTTGGAAATGTGAGCACTAAAATGTACAATTTGTGTCTTTTCTGTTTATCTTAGAAACTTCTGCAGCACCCTGAACTGAGTAACAGCCAGCTTTTGGCAGACTTCCTCTCGCCTCACAGCATGGAGTCCCAATTCCATGACAAGATGTTGCCAGATGTCAATCTTGGTACTGTGTCTTTTTGTGGATGACTAAGTTAATCCTTTTTACAACTGCTTGTATTAAAATAATAAAAATTAAATAGAATAATATGGCTTTCCTCTAATAAAACCTGTTTTATCTACCCTTACAGGCAAGATAATCAAATCTGTGCCTAGCAAACTGATCAAGGAGGTTAGTTGATTTTTTTTATTTTCCCAGTACCAGTATTTTATTTGTAACCTCCTCTTTTTTTACCTGATGTATTTGGTATATTTACTTCCATCACTCAGAAAGGGCAGCATCTAGAGCCATTCATTCAGGCTTTCTTCAACTCGTGCGAATCACCAAAGCCCAAGCCCAGTCGGCCTGAGCTTACTATTCTCAGTCCCACATCTGAGAACAACAAAAAGGCTAGTTTCTTTACTGTACAGTGAACCTGTATCATATTCCACCTGAAGTTTGTACATTTTGATATTGAATTGAATCCATTTTTTTCTAGCTTTTCAATGAACTGTACAAAAACAACGCAAACCGCTCTGAGAACATGGAGAAGAGGCACAACCAGAATTACTTTATGGAGATGATCACTGTGGAAGGAGTGTATGACTACTTAATGTTTGTAGGTAAGAGAAAGGTGATTAAGATTGTCAGACCCAAATTTAAAGTATATATGTTCTCTCTGTATGTATGCTGTTTAGCTAGAAAAGCGCTGAAACTGTAGCATGTGTGGTACAGCCCTTTGGGAAAGGGTGTGTCCACCACAACCTGGTAGTTAACATAGGATAGAGCCAGATATGCAATTTTTTGTTTCCTGTTTGTACTTAATCTCCAGTCTTTTTGCTCTCTCCTGTGTGTGGTGGCTAAACTGACACTTTTTATGCCCTACATGTAGCTTGATCAGCCCCAGGTGAGTGGGCAGTGAGCGTGCTATTGTAGGGGCTGGGTCATGTATTTACCACATCCTCATCAACACCTGATAATTATCTTTAACTGTTTTATCGATGTTAATGTTCTTTTCTACTTTTTATTGTCAGGTCGTGTAGTGTTCCATATACCTGACTGGCTGCATCACTTATTGATGGGTGGGCGCATCCTTTTCAAGAACACACTTGAGGCGTACACGGATTATTACCTGCAGAACAAACTAAACCAGGTTTTTCAGGAGCATCGTGTGGTTTCACTCATCACTCTGCTTAGAGGTACCAAATATCAAATACAATAACATAGCCAAAGATTAATGTTTATTAGTATTCTTATTACTTCAAAAAAGTTGTCAGATCACCTGCAATTTGTAAATTATTTACATGACAGTTACATAAAAGATTGGAAAAATAATCGTACTAATCATGCTCTGTATGATCAAAGTTTTAGGACACCTGCTCATTTATTTGTTGTTCTGAAAATTAAGGTATTAAAGAATGACTTCTCTACTCTCCAGGGAAGGCCTATGGTTTATACCTCTTCTAGCCCATACCTGACATTAGGCATGGTGCCAATAGGTTCATGTTTATTAGATCCAGAGTGTCTTATTCTATTAGCATTGCTTCTTTTTAGGGACTAGACAAGCTGTGTGTGCATTTAAACATCTGCATTAGCAGTGGGTGAAACTTAAAGTATCTGAATTCATTATTGGAAAGTGTCTGTCAGTTCAGTTGTTTTTTATGCTTTACAGCTTTATGTCTCAGCAGAATATTCAAATATTATTTTGTATTCAAAGCTGCCTTGCTTATATTTTCATACGTTATATTTTCAAGTCATTTTGCAACATTTTTAAATGATATTTAATCTGCTATCAAAATTGTCTTGACTGTAAATGTTTTTATGCAGCCAGCAGAGGGCATAGGTCTCCACTATTTTCCTTCCTACAGCATGAAGGTCAACCTAACAAATTCCAGTAAAACCCAAAGAAATTACCCTGCCTCAAATAGCACTTTTCAATTAAAATAACTTTGGTTCTTGAATTGGTTATGTTCAGTCTTATAAGAACCTTGGTGTTTTCAGCAAACTGGTCCACTTTTGCCCCAGTTCTCCAGTGGAACTGAGAATACGTCCCAGAATATGTCATCAGCAGAGGGCATTGAACAGTGTCTCTGGGTTCATGCTGAATAACCTAATATTCCTTGGTTCCAGCTGGGAACAAACATTTTGGGTTCCAGGAGCTGTCATTAAAAATGCTCAAAATTAGATGTGCAAGCTAGAACAGAGCTTGTTCCACGTTGGTGAAAAAGCACTATAAATGTTTGCAGATGTCTGGTTGCATCACTTTATATCAGGCTCAGGGAAAATGTGTACATATATTAAACAGTATTATCACAGCATGTTTCTACTCCCTCCCCCATCCAACCACCGCCACCACCTATCACCAAACAAAAAGCAAACAGATGCCAGCACATACAGATTCACATATGACCTAATTCCAGGGAAAAATCCCCCTCCTTCTCTTCCTCCTCCTGCACCTTCTGTTGCACTGGCACTAATTTTGCCCTCCTCATCCAGTGCAGGTGTTGATGTGATGTAGTAGGCAAGTCTGATTCTGACTCCATGTTTGTTTTGCAGTGCTTGCTGTATGCAAAAATCATTTCCCACACCCAATATATATCTCAGCAGAATTACCTATTTCACAGGCTACAGGAGAAAATTCTATTTTGCATTTATCGTGTCAAGTTCTTGCATAGTTTTAGTGATATCTACATACAGATTCGTCTTTTGCTAGCGGTAGGGTTTTGTGGCTCATTTCTAATAAGTAATTCGATGTGCATCAACATTAACTTTAGATATTTCAAGTGAATGATGAAGCACTTTTTGTTAATTGCTCTGGATTAGAGCATCTGTTAAATGCCATAAATGTAAATGCAAGTGGATTTTTCATTTTCTTTTCACATTATTTTTAATAAAATCAGAATAAAATTTCCCACAGCTGTATGTGTTATGATATTATTGAATGTGATCTGTTCTCATCTCTAGATGCTGTGTTCTGTGAGAACAGTGATCCACGCTCTTTAGAAGACAAGCAAAAAAGAGCCAAGAGGACTTTTGAGGAAATGAGGAATTACATTCCAGGTACATCAGCATGTTTTTGTGTACTTTTATTTTTACTAATTATTTAATTTAATATGCAGATCTAAAACATGTTTGTTAAAGGGGAGGTATACCTTCTTTTTGGCCCTAAACCTTTTTGTAATTTAACTATTAATATTTTAAAAATAAATATTTCTCAGATTTAATTACTAAAAAAAAAAATCATGTTAAAGTGAAACTAATGTCTTTTCTGTATTAGATTTATTTGGAAAATGTATTGGAGAGGATGCCAAGTCTGAGGGAATACGTCTTCTCTTTGATGGCCTTCAGCAGCCAGTTCTCAACAAGCAGGTAAAGCACTCATAGCACTACCATGAATGTACTTAATACAATATGCTGTAATAAACTGACTGACTTGTGGTTTCCTCTTGCAGTTAACCTACATCCTGCTGGATATAGCAATTCAAGAGCTATTTCCTGAATTAAACAAAGTAAGTTAAGCTACGTTCATTTAGGTTTATTACAGAAAAGTCACAACAGCCATAATTTTTAAGTGATACGTTAAATGGTTTTAATCTTACATTTCTCAATTAGTTTCAGGTACAGAGAGAAACCTCAGTCATGGCTCCATGGATGTAGAAAAGACAACAAGGATGGAGACGTGTCCATATCTCCGTTGAATGTACAACATCCTCTATAAATCTCTGAAATACCACTCTAAGAATACTAACTCCCATGTCTGTCTTATGGGTCAAAGCATGAAATGTCTTATACTGAGCTATTTGCTTGGTAACTATTAAGCTATGGAGAGTGAAATAATGCACATGTTTTATGCATTATTTTAAATATGTTTTAAATGTTTTATTCTTTGTCATAGACTGTGGACAGAACTTTGTTAAAATATTTAAAAATACTGAAGGAAGGTACTGGAAGAACCGGTAAGACTTAACATTTGAAAGCTTTAAATTATTGGTTTGTGATTGTAATTTAGTTTGAAGGGGTTGTAGAATATTTGTGTTTGTCATGTCCTGTTTGTGGCTTAATTAAGAAGCTGTGTTGCATTTTGCTGCATCAGAACTGACTAAAAGCTCTAGGAAAAGGAATCATGTCCTAAAGATGTGTGCTAACATGACCCTAACACTGAGGCCTTGCACTGAAACAATATTTAAGATGCAAATGCTATTGTCTTGTATAACAAATAAAGCCATTTTGTATACTTGTTTTATATCATTATTTTTATGGAAGAATGATTTTCTTCTAATGCAACACAGTGCACAATTTTTATATTTCAATGACAAAGTGAGCATTTTACCATCACTTCCAGGGACATTATTGTGCAGTAATTTTAATGTTTGGGGCGTTAAATTATTGATTTAATTTTTCATCCAGATGCCAGGTAAGACCAGGTTTTGTGTTTCAAAGTATTTCAAAGTAATTTATGTACACAAATTAAGCTATTGATAAAATAATATCAGTTCTGTGCTAAAAAATATTTGATTTATGTGTTTATATGAAAATATATTTGAAATATTTGCTGTTGTATTTAAACTGTATATTTCAATCTTAAATTTGAAATGTCAGCAACATATTATTAGATAACTGCTCTTCTAAACCAATCTAAAATCTTAAAACTGCTTCAGAATTAATTTGCTCAACTGTACACATTTTAAACACAGTGAAAACATAATTTTTTTTTTTTTTTACAAAAACCTGAGTGTAATTATGAAGCATTGATTGACACATTTAATTTAGCTAAAATTAGCTTAGCTGAGCTTAATTGTGAAGTTACACGCACAGCCCAGTAAGCTGCACAGAACTAGAGTTGCTGATACGGGACTCAAAATGGTAGCGTTAACTGAATTAAGTCAATATTGTATGTAAAATAAGGTGTTTAATAAAACCTGTTAATAATACACCATATTGCAGGAAATGGCAGCTAATTTATAGGGCGTCACATCAATGTCAAAAGTCTTGGGCGCAAAAGTACTAGGTAAAAAAATATTAACCCGGGTGTTTTAACAAGGGGAATCCTGTGCCTGCTATTTTCCTCCTCTCATGTGTTTTTTACCTCTCAAATTTACAGTTCTCCTCGCACGCTATGCAAATTCACTTACCTGCGGCCCCGACTTTTGATATTGATGTGACGCCTTAGTTAAAATTTAGAGTACATTTAGGCTGTAAACCAGCGACTTGGTAAGCAATTTGTCTGGACTGGTTAAGGAACGGAGCTACCTAGGTGCTAGGGACTGTGTAAGCTAGTTAACATTGGCTATCTAACTAGTCGCTAGGGGCTCGGTACGCTAGCTAAGTTAGCTAGTTAACTAACTAGTTGCTAGGTACTTGGTACGCTAGTCAGCTAACGAACCAGCTGCTAGGGACTAGGAAAGCTAGCTAGCTAACTAACTAGTTGCTAGGCACTTATTGAGCTAGTTAGCTAGCTAGCTAAACCACCTAGTTGCTAGGTACTGGGTAAGCTAGTTGGTTAAGATAGTTAGCTAGCTAGCTTAACTAACTAGTTGCTAGGGACTCAGTAATGTATGTAATGAATGTAATGCTAGCTAGCCAGCTAATGGCTAAGATACAGGTTTTCTGGGTTAATATGAAGGTTGCAAACAAACTAAACCGCGAAACAGTAGACTTTTAGGAGACGTTGGATAAAGCAGGTGCAAGAAATGATAAACATAAGCATTAAACACTTTGCCTAGAGCTTTATAGATGTATTTATTCAGTGACATCCTGTCTCCATGCCCTTCGATAGCTCAGTTGGTAGAGCGGAGGACTGTAGCGGATACACAGAGATCCTTAGGTCGCTGGTTCGAATCCGGCTCGAAGGAGGCTTTGATTTTGTCCTAATCCTTGCAGTTTTAATTAATTCCTGGGGTTCCGCCACGTTTTTTATATCTGTAAGTTATCTACAGCACGTACAATTCGTGTGAGAAAGTATTTTCTAGTTCTCTTTGTAAGAACCGCACGGATAAACATGATACAAATATTTATTGTTGAAAAATCAAGATATAAGTTACAACAGTTTCCAGTCAAACCGCTAAGTTATACCCAGTTCACTCTGCAAGTTGGATCAATTTAGAAGCATTACACAGGTCAGGTATGGATCATAAAGCTTTAGCTGGCTAAAACATACAGAGGGAAGTTAGTACATATAGACACTGTCTGCAGCATATTTAGCTTGAGAAGCGATTTTCAAAAATAACCCAAAATATTTATATGCAACACAGCATTTCACTAACTTAGATGCAGAAGTCAAATACAATGTACCATTTTGCTTTCTCACACTCCCAGGAGCTTCTTGGCCATGTAGCCAGGCATACTGTAGAGGAAGAGGGCCACGATGGCAAGCAGGAGTAAGGCCAGTACGATTTTGATGACCAGCCATTTGTACTGGTTGCAGACAAGGTGCTTGATTGCTTTGAGTGGGGTAATGAACCACAGGAATGTAGTGTCCGGGCGGCTGTTGGGATAGAAGTTGGGACACAGGATTTAGTTTAGCTGATGACCACTACAGATTCAGCATCAGAATCATGTTAATTTGATAACACACAGTAGCCTGTTTTAGTCACACTACGCTACATTCTACACAATTATCTACATACACACTTTACTCAATTATGCTTTTATACTTGTACACAAAAATGTATTGTTATGTTCAGTGTTTTATTCTCCTGCAGAGGGCAGTGGCAGCAGATTATGACTCCCAAGATACTCACATGAAAAGGTAAAGTCTTTGGAAGACAAATGCACACAACAATGAGGTGAGTTTTGTAGAAACAGTCCAGAAATGGTAACAAATGCATGTACAGTGTTTATTCTTTAATGTGTATCACACAAAGCACTCAGTTATTATTGTTGCATGGACAGGCAATACAAATGCAATCCATTTATCTATAAACAATCAAATGACAATGCAAACCTTAAATTAATACAAAATGTAACATCAACTCGAGTGAAGACAGGCATAGAAGTCAAACTGTGTTGTTTAAATATATTCACAAAGATGGTAAATCCTTTTTTTTGTTTTAAGAAACACTCCTGGGCCTATTTCAGGGGTGCACATTTGTGGCCTAGCCTGTCTGTGATGTATTATATTTGAACACATATGTAAATTTCTGTAGCTGTGGTGCTTTTTGATTGAAGCTTGATTGGCCAGTTTCTGTTATATGAATCGCATCCAACTACCAGCATAGCAGCGGAGCTTCTCTTCAATCATACATCAGCTATTTAAAGTCTGTAACGATGCACATAATTTACTCATTTTTACTTCAGAATAAACACCAATATTGATTATTCAATTTTGATTTTAATAAACCAAAATTCTGCTTTTTACCAAAGGTGCATGCAACATGACATTTTACTGACGGAAAAACAACATAATATTAAATTCCACTAAACATTAGATTCATTTTCATTTCTGAAATGTTGTTAAAGTCATGGTGTTAAATATCCAAAATGTTAGGACATCATCCTGACACCAGTCTGGTGTGCCTGCTGGGCTCGGCTTATCTGAACTATTTTTTCACTAAAATATTAAAATATTACATTAAGGCTTGACCAAAAAGGTAAAGGCATAAAAAAGCCCCTTTCTGCGCACAATATGACTCTTACTGCAAACTAATTTTCTAGGACAGATTTATAAAATTCACAGACATATTTTTGCTCATTCATTTAACATAAACTTGGTATCTGCTAATATCATGTTCGCCATCATTTCCATGTTCTTTTAGAGATTATGTAGATTTGACCCAATTGATAGTACATTTTCCAGTAAGAAGTCAAAATGTCTTAAATGATTTATGGAAAATACTATGTTTTGTGGTAAGTTTAAAGTAAACGTCATGACAAGCTTTACAACTACATAGAAAATAAGCATGTTAATTAAGATTGATTATTAAGTAATGTATGTTGCTATAACTGCAGTTGATCTTATTTTTTGAGATTGCTTTTTAAGCATATTAATAGAGAATTGAGTGTCATGTCTTTTACATATTTTTTATTTAGCTCAGCCAGTCAGATTAATCAACAGAAATACATTAGGAAAAGACACAGTTCTGCTTCTCATCTTGTGTTTTTATTAATACGTGTTAGCTGATTTACTTGTTTATTTTGATTCGTATAATGATTGTGATGTCTACAAAGGCCATGTATAAAAAATATTGACGTGGTAAGGAGCAGTGTTCTGAGAAATTCAGCTTTATGAATAGGACGCACATTTTGCACAGTGTAGCTTCCATTGCCACTGAGTTTTATGAATTATGCATGTTGCTATTCTTAATACAAATACCTGAAATATAGAGCTGGTTTCTTCTGACTTTTGAGACTTTTTTTGTTGTTTTTTCTTTGTCAGAAAATACATTTTGTTTGGAATTTTTAATTTACAGTGATTTACAGTCATATTAATCATATTTTTAAAAATTTTACAAACATGAACAAATGTCCTGTCCTCAGATATCTGATTTAATTTACTTACTATATTCTCTCCCTTGTCTTTTTTTAATTGTGTCTATACCCATGACAAAGCAATGCTACCCAAAGGTGTATTTCTGTAAATATACACAACACATTACATGGAGAGATTGGTTACTAATAGTTAAGTGAAAAAAACAATTCTTAGAATTTGCAGATGTTTTTTGATCTTAGATATATGACTTAACGTTACTTGAAGCTAATCATGGATGAGGCCACTTTCAAATAGATATTGATTATAACTCCCTTTTAGGCACCAAGCAACTTTTTCACCATGTATCCTGGCATGCTGTAAAGGAATAATCCCAGCATTGCCAGCAACAGCAGCACCACCACAATTTTGATGATCAGCCACTTGTAGCTGTTGCAGACGAGATGTTTGATAGCTTTGAGAGGCATGAGGAACCACAGCAGAGTTGTGTCAGGACGGCTAGAGAGGGAAAAAAATTATTGTCAGCAAAAATGTGCGATTATAATGAATCTTTAAAAAATGTTGACATGTCAACAATTTGCATCTCTTGTTGCTTAAATGACAGTTTAAATATTTAAAAAAGATATTCCTATTTAATACTGTTCTTGCCTATTTACACGAATGCTTATTAACTTCATATTTAGACGTTATTTCATATTTACACGTTATTTTTAAGTACTTTACAGAATCAGCATTAGCACATAATTACATGAGTACATAATTAAGATGATTAATTGCATATTTTCACACTGTCTCCTATGAAGCATAAATTAAAGCAAATATTTTGAGTAACAATTAGCTTGTTCATAAAAACTATTTTCTGACATCTGTCTAGTTGCAGCCTGTTACAAAAGATATAAAGCATTTAAAAAGCCTTTATATCTTTTACTTTTTGGTCACTTGTATTGTGACATGAAAGTAAAATATTAGAAAAATATGACAGTTAGGATTACTTACCATTTAAAGTAGGTTGATAAAAATCCAGATATCGGATGAAGGAATGGTCATTTCTCCGTATGTTAGTGCAGTCCCGATTAATTATTTTATATGATTAGCCTATTGTTTTATGTTTTATGGCCTAGTTAGTGTTAATTTTGCCTTTCGTCTTCTGTGTTCTGTATTGCTAATTGACTCTATTTAGATTATACTTTTTAGTCAGTGAAATCTCAATTTCACAGCCATTCTAAATCTATTGTATTCTGTGATGACTATGTGTATGAACTTTGTCAGCACATCTTGCATTGGGTTTTGCAGATTGCCTCCATGCATTTGGAACACAGTTTTAATCACTCAGGATTCCAGTCTGAATCAGTAGACTGCAGTGTCTCCTATTGCATGAGTCCGGTTATATGTCCTAGGCATTACAAGTTACAGAAAACTGCATAGGTTATTAGAGATTAAAAATCAAATAATTTCAAGCGCATAGTTGGTAGATATAAACACAGTTCGTTTACAGTGGCATGCAAACCTCTGGCACTATTGGTCAAATTTCTGCTACTGTGAATAGTTAAGTGAGAAGAAAATTAACGCTATGCTTTTTTGAAATCAATTCAAGATAAAACATTACTTTCATTAAATGTCAGTGTATTTTGTAATGAGATCTGACCTCTTATATATTTTTCTCAGAACTTAATTAGCTTTTTAGTGCTATAGCTTGTCCACGCAGATTGTTAGGAATTGATGATAAAGATGATAAAAATGTCAAAACGTTTTAAATATAAAAAATATTCTTGTCTCCACAAACCTCGTCTCAAAAATCAGTGGCCACAAGCTTATCTAAACAGATGCCTTGCTTTCTGAAAAGTAAAATAATTGGTGGCCTTAAAGCTGGAGAAATATTGAGAAGAGACAGCAAAGTGATTCATGTAGCCATTTTCTTTTTCAGCTTGTAATGTAATTAAGAAATGGCAGGTAGCATGAACCATGGAGGTCAAGCTAAGATATGAAAGAAGAAGGTATGACTAGAAAACATTCTGAAATAACTGTTTGTAGAATTACTTAAAACGACAAATCCACTCTGGACATTTAAAAAGATTTAGCAGACCCTAAAGGTGCAAAAACACTGACCTAAAATATTATTCAGCTTTATGCCTTTTGGAAATCAGGCCATTTTTACTTGCTTAGCTATTCACAGATATTTTGACCAGGGGTGCCCAAACTTTTACATGCTGTTTTAGCAGTATGGAATAAAAAATTAAAGAGGAGAGTTAATGAAAAACAAACAAGGAGTTTAAGTCCGTACTGTAGGAGTGGCAAAGTCATCAGTACCAGGCAACAGGTGAATAATATAGATGCAGTGTATTTCTGTGTTACTCTATTAAATAGCTTTTGATTGAATTTACCTAATTTATATGGTTTGTATATGTAAGGGTATTGTTTTATTACCTTTTTAATGGTCTTTTACCTTTTAGTTGTCTTAATTACTAATTTATTCCCTTATTATCCAGTTTAAATAGATTGACTAATAATTTAAATATGGCACAACAATTTCCAGATCCCAGGCACTCATTACTCATTACACAATTCACATTATAACAGTAACACGTTATTACAGCTGTAAATACCAAAATAGTCTTCTTTATGTCTTACATTTTCAGATAAAAAATGTTAAAAAAGCTCAATTTGTCAGAAGAAAACAGTCAAAACATTGAAATATATATTTTGAATAGTATTTTTAGCTCTTACTTTGGTTTCTCCAGAGGCTCTGGCTCATTGCGTCCTTCACCAACAGGACTTTTTTCAGCCTCTTCACCTGTCATGAGGTGCAGCTCTGCTTCTACTTTTCCCTGAAAGATGAATAAAATACAATTTATTGAACTTTATAGAAGTGTAGTTGTTTATAAATATGAATGTCATATTGTTATGCTTTATGATCAATTAGAAAAACTGTTGTAAATAATGTGTTTGCCTCATACCGTGATTTCCAATTCATCATTTTCATCCCTGGCTACAAAAGGCCACCAACCCTTGATTCTTTTCTGCTTGAAGATGTTAACCATCGGCATTTCTTGTTCGTTAAGAACCATGTCGATGGTGCACTGTTTCGCCGTTTTTGCCCCGCGAGGAAATCTGTTCAGGTCTAGTTCAATTGCACCTGAATGAGAACAGCAAATATTTATGTAAAGCAGCAAAACAATAAATGTCTTATAAACAATGCACCTGAAAATTTAAATGTTAATGTATGTCCTTTATGGCGCTTGGTTGTTGGTTGAGTTCATGTAAAACACAGAAGGGGCAAAAAATGAGTTACTGTCTTAAATTTTTTATTATGACCATATTCAGGAAGAACCTGTCTCCACAGGTTTTAAGTTATACTTTGCCCCAAAACACCCAATCTGAATCATGAATTATACCTGAAACTGTCCAAAGTAAAGAAGCTGTATTAAACCAAAGGACTCCAATGGAGTTTCATACCCAGGAAGTCATCTGCAGAGAAATGATCTGCATCCCAGACTTGTATGTTCAGACGGGCAGGGATCTTGTACTCAGTCTCGTCCCAGGAGAACATGGATTCCTTCTTCGAGATAACAATTTTCTCCTCTGCCATTAGATAGTCAAATGGGTAAATGAAGCGCCAGTTAAAATTTCCCTCCCCTGTTAGGGAGTGGTAATGGACGTCTGTGTCTTGCTTGTCTTCTTGTTGTCCTTTTAGCCATCTGAAAATCACAAATTCAGGTTTAAGTGTTGAGCAAAGGCAGCATGATTAAGTATGTTAGAATGAAAAAACTACAGGGACTGTACCCTCTCACAAAAATATCACTGGACTTTTCTCCTGTGAATATATCATCATCTTCCAGCACAACTTCATCTGTGTTCCAAATAATCACCCTGAGCTCAAACCTGTGAAAAAAAATTATATTTAGAAAATTTAACGCCAGATTATAGAAACAGCAACTAAAAATAAATCAATAAAGTATATTCATACTTCTTTGGTTTTCTTGGGGAAATATCAAGGGCAGGCCCTGGTGCTGGCATGTCCTTTGGAAACATGTCCACCCACATCTCGATTCTCCCCTACACAGTGAGCAGACACATCAGAGGTAGATTGTTAAGGGTCAGAATTGTAATAGATTTATGGAGTTTTTGACAAGAGATTTACGGAGCCCCTTCCGGTAAACGTGACATGGTGCAATTCTTTTAGGCAAAATACTGTATGGTGAGCACCAGACACTAATAGGCTCCCTACATAGTATCTGGTGAGCACCATGTCCCTTTAACCTGAAGTAAAAAGAGCATGTGCCTTAAGGAGCAAGGCAAAGACCTGTTCAAAAGACCTCACTGACCTGTTCAATCCCAGGTTTATCAGGATTGAGTAGAGGTCTTGTCTCGACGTGCTCTGGGACAAGTTTGCAGCCCACTCGTGGCATGTCCTCCCAGTGGTTAAGAACAGCTAGAGCAAGGTGCTCATCTGTTTGTTTTTTCAGCCCTGTAAGAAAGTATCTTCATTACTTAAGAGTAAACAACCATTATCACATATTAACAACTAGCACACTTTTTCCCTTCTATGTCTGACTGTCATAGCATGTGCTAAGATTGCTTTGTTTAAGCTAGGAGTTGCAAAATTAGTGATTTGACTAGTGACTTACCATTTTCATCCTCAATTTCAGTTGGTCCTGTATAAACTCTGTTTGCCACCTTGACTCTTCCTCCAGGGCCATACTGAGGTGGATCTAGTTTGCCATCCTTGCAAAGCTTCGCAAGGATATGTGTTGGCTTCATTGGGTCCCTCCATACGTTGTAGCCATGGCTAGAAAAAAAAAGTAAAAAAAAATTAATTAAGTGACGAAAAAGAAAATAAATTCCAAACAACTTACAACTCGCTCATAACTCTTGCAGTCTTAAACCTCCCAGTGGTAGCATTCATTTAAACCGTTAAAGCTTCGGTGTTTGTATTACAAGCTTCAGCAGATTAAGAGCTTCTAAATAAAAGACCATCAACAAAACTACATATAGCATATTGTTGTGATTAAGCATTTTTTTCTAATTAATTGACACCACAAGTCATATTGCATGTCTTGCAATTATACAGTACAAAACGTTTAGTTTCAAGTGGGCAAAGGATTAGTCTACAAGCGTAGACACATCAGCACTACTGTGAATTTAGACTTGCATTGCAATTTGGTTAAACTACAGCCCAACATGTACATATATCTTTGAAAAAAGAGAGTGCCACATACATTGCATAGCTTGCTGTAATACCACACGTAGCCCTGTGCTTGGTATAATAGCGGTTCTCCAGATCAATTTTGGTCTCCCCTATCAGGTCATCAGTGCCTACCAAGTCCCAGTCGTAGACAGACACAGTGAGGGAGGAGTCCATTGGGAATGTTGCCTCAATGTCAAATGATCTAAAAGGATTGCAGACATGTAGTTAGTTTTTTTCAGAGTAACTACTTCTAACCTAACGATAAATATTATATTTTATGAATATTATGTGTTTGTGTAACCACAAACTCACTTTCCAAAGACTGGGTTGAGCTGCTTGGAGATGTAGTTTTCTTTGTCCTTGATCTCTGTCTTTCCCAGCTTAATGGCAATGTATGGATCTGCTTTTCCGTTTATATCTGCAGGGTGCAGATCTGTAGCCTGTAGACAATGCAGGTCAGTGTAAATGCATCAATTTAAGAATATGATTATTTACCAAATCCTTGTATCTCAATCTGTATGACACAATTTAAATCTTCCAAAGCCTAGGCTGCAGTCGAGATAGGGCTGTCTTAGTAAGATTTCTAAGTAGCCAATTGGTCATACACATAGAACATGAAGAAAAGTTCATTGTATTGTGCCTCTTGCTGTTTTTTCATTTTCACAGCAATAATATAATTATAAAAACTAAGATTTCGAAAAAAAACTTTTGTGTGCAGTTTTTATTGTGCTGTTTTCCCCTTTTTGTTTATACACAGAGAACTGTGGCTTAATGAGGATACATCCATTCAATCTAGGTTCTGGACACAGCTATTGTGTGCCAGATGATGAATTGACCAATATAAACACTTTGGAATGTATTAGTATTAATTCTGGTTACGTTGACTTCCAATTAAAAATGTCAAGAAGTTATATTCTTTCTTCTGTAAAGTTAGCATTTATTGATACAAGGCCTTTGTGGTACAAAGTCATGCTGTCAATGAGCAAACATTTATCCAAGTTTTACGTGTATAGACGTGAATATATATATATATGTATATAAGTGTACCTACCCTTATGACATAGACTCGAACTAGGATGTTGATTGGATCATTGTGTGGAATGTTCTGGAACATGCCCATGTTGGAATCGATGCCCATTTCTCTACCCATGTCGTCTGTCATAGGCACTTTGTACATACACAAGGAGCCCTGAGATAAACAACGCCAGAGACTTAGATTCATTAGGTACAGGACCAGCAATTAAACATGTGTTATCATTTGTTTAAATGGACTTACTTTGAATTTTCCAATAAGCCTGTCTTCATCTGATGCATTTTGTTCATCATCATCACCACTCTTCCCTCGATAAAGGTTGAACGTGTGGAGCCAGTCTTCAAAGTGTTCAAATTCGTTCTCTAGCTCTCTGTTAAACACCTGTTCACAAGAAGAATGACTGCTGTAATTATTTTGTAGCAACTGTAACTAGGATTATCAAAATAACTATTTTACCTTTTTAGGTTAAATATTGTAATAGAAATTAATAGATAAACAACAAGTTGTCATTTTAAAGGTTACACCCTTTAAATCATGTATTTAATTATATATTTTTTTAAAGAATATTGAGATATTCAAATAAATTTGACATACTGGCTCCCTTATATTAATAGGCTCTCATTGCCTTTTATGCTGTTAGTGGTGTTTTCAAGATATGCTGTGTTCTGATACTCATTGTACTGAACCATTATTAATGAGGAGATCAGTTACTGAATGAAATATGAATGATGAGTGTTCTCAGAAATTTCATCATGGCAACTGTTTACATATACATTTTTACCCTTCAACAAAAAGAGCAAATCAGCTTCTTGTTGTGTTGAGAGGGGAGGAGGTTTAGCATGCTTGGATATGCACAGATTTTTTTGTGCATTCATTAATGCTCAACTGTTCATGAGGTATTTAGCAGATTTGATCAGTGGTTTAAAGTATGTTTTATAAGTATGTTTTTAAGAGTTATTTGACCTTGAGTTTTGAGATAAGATGAGAGGTGGCTCTTTTATGACCTGAGATAACTGCCCACTGGCGATGTGAAGACGGCTGAACAGACTTGCCTATAAGGACTTTGACTGAGCTGAGAGATGTACTTTGAGTGAATTAGCCTAGTAATGTGTAATATCAGAAAACTTCACTGTGCTGTAATAAGAGACTCATTGGTTGTGCATATTTTACAGTAGCTGTGGCTGGGTGTTAGTTAGATATGGAAAAAAATGACAGATTAACAATGTTTTCTGTTATAATACTTGTGCTTGATGGTGCAAGCTGCCAAAATCCTTTGTCACCAAAATACACAGAATTAAATAGAGTGAGCAATATAGATTTATATGATAAGTCAATAGCATAATTATTTTTAGAGGCCTTCATTTTTAACATGAAATCATGCTCTTTCTTTTATAAAGCCCAAATTACTCACATTTAAAACGAATATTTACCTTCAGTTCATCAATTTTGGGTCTCTTCTTCTCGTGCGGACCCTCCCCTGGCACAGCCTTGTTCTTGTCCTTGGCTTTTCCCTTTTTCTTCCTGTTCCCTTTTGTATTAGAATCATCAGGTTTGATATCTGCTTATAGGTTAGATGGGGAAGAGGGGAGAGGTGGGTTGCACACACACACTCGAGACATGAATTCTTCATGAAAGTTGCCGTACCAATGTTACCATAGCATATTATCTTAGATCTGCGTTAGTGCCAATTTAATTTGTTTTAGTTGAGATAAGTTATCTCAGTGTGTTCAATTATCTGTTATATTTATTAATGAACACAGCCAATAAACTATTTAAAAAATATTAGACTTTATATATTGTATTATATGTTATGGTCATAGTAAAATATTATATTAAATGTTATACATTTATTATTTTATTTTTTCTGTTAGTTTACGTTTAAATAAGTTAACTTAAAATTAAAGACTTTAAAACTTGTGGTCAACTTTCATGGCTGGCATGTATGAGGATTACATGCCCCATAAGTTTCATACCTGAGTTTAGAAGAACTGTTTACATGTCCTTAAACTGTTGTTTAAGGTAGTGTAAGATTCATGTCTGTTTAAAAGTGAGTTCTACAGAGGCCAGGAGTGAGGGGAGAGCTGTACTGAGAGATGAAAGATGTACTAAAACAGATTTTTAGTCAGTATCAGGACTATTAATACAGGTATAGTCTGTAAACACACAGAATAAAATACAAAACCATTCACAAACAGCAAAGAGTATGGACAGAAGACTTCCATTTACTGCTATGGCTTTTTTGTTAGTGGGAGCTGTTTTGAGGAATTTATGGCCCTATTTTTTTATCTATAGGCAAGAAATCAATTGGGCACCATGCAGCTTGATTTAGGTAGTCTTGGTGTGTCTTTGGTATCATGAGGGTGCAAAAAATACACATTACGCAGCTCTAAATACGCAAAAGGCTTGTACCAGTTCTCTTAATTAATCATGGGTGAGTTTTAGGTGCGCTCTGACTTTTTAATTACACAGTGCTTTTGTGCATCTTCAGCAGAGGATACTGACCTGTGCAATTATGCTTTGAAGGTGCGCCAGCAAGGAACAGCAATGTTTTAAGGGAACAGCAATGTTATTTTATTCTGTATTTTTATTCTTTTTAATTATGTTTATTGTTGAGGTAGAAGTCGCAGAGCAACTGTGTGTGTATTTAACAAGCTGGGATAGGAATGGACTCTGACGATTGACTGTTGTCTAGGTTTATCGCAGTCATTAGCACATCTGTGTTTTTCGACGCAAAAACAGCAACACACCAGAAATTTACGTAAACACGCCTCACTTCCAGACCACCACGCCCATCAGTGTAGATTTATTGCTAAACTCCCACGCTATTGTAATGGCATGTACGTAAGGCATGAAAATAGACTGTTGATGGGGTGTAAGAAAAAAAAAGGGGCATTGCAGCATGCCTAGCGCAGGGTGTAAGATAGAGGCCATAATGTCTTTACCTGTTCCATCTGGGTCCATTTCTTCTCTGTCCTCCTCTCTGTCTGCTTTCTCAGCCTCTTGGGCTCTCATTATCTACATAAAGAGAAATGCATTTTCACATAAAACACAGATAGTGTAAAACATTTCAACTCAAAGTCAGTTATTTCATTCTTGTGGTCAGAAAAAAAATCTTGTATCTTCAAAACAGTATTTTGACAGGAGAAGGAGAAATCGTTTTTAGATTTCAGTGAAAGTTACGGTTATTTTTTACTGAAAATATTTTTTTACACAATGTTAAAAACAATTGTCAAATTCAATTAATGCCCTAAAGTCAAAAACACCATAAACTGTGATAAATGGATGTTTACTTGGTTCTTACCTCCATTAGAGTTTCAATGGACGCAAAGTACTTGGACCACCAATCCAGCATGCTCTCATCTAGCTCTTCTTCTTCTGCTTCCTCTCCTCCTTTCTTTCTTTTCTTCTTCCCCTTTCCATCTTTCTCATCATCAGGCTATAAAAATGAGAACACTGTAATGCTTCAGCTGAACTGATTATTTAACTGATGAATTGGAAATGCTTTTACTGGAATTTTACTGGAAACCTATTTTCTAATGTAGTGTTAACAGTGATAGTGTTAACATACCAAGACATACCATAGAACCACCATAGAGTGAACATACTTACCATATCCACCTTTACAACAGCATCAGATGCCTGTTGGATTAAACAAAGAAAACCAATTTAGTATCTATGCATAAATGCAGGACAATTAACGCAAAGAGATTTTATGAGCTACATACTGAATCAAGTTTGACAACTGTCTCAATCTTCTTCACAGCAGGTTCTGGTTCTGTGTGGATCACAATTTCCTCTGCAAATCAAATGTAAAATGTAGATGTGGCAGATATTAAAATGTAGATGTGGCAGATATTAAATATATATATATATATATATATATATATATATATATATATATATATATATATAGGATTGAGTCACATGACCACCAAAGTTAGCTGGTGAACTAAAATGCTAGTTAAAATAATATTAATTTGAGTCTGAGTGAAATGTTTATATCTTACTATATGAGTTTTACATATATGAATAAAAGCACAACTTTTACAAACATAGATTCTGAGGCATTTCAAACATATTAATTAATCTGATGGGATATATTATTTGTTGTGTTATATTTGTTTGGTGGTAAATGGTCCATTTCATTTGTGTGGGCTGTTGAATATTTTGTGTTGAGTTGAATGGGCCGCAGTGCCAAAAGGTTGGGAACCCCTGTTCTAAGAAATGGAGAAGACTCAAATTTTCACAGGCTTTGATTTGTTCCAAAACTGAATAATTCAGTAAGTATGGACCTAAGAGGCAATTTGATACACACAATGCTTATCACTCTACTGTGTCTTCACAAGGTGGAATTTTTTTCCCCAATTTGTTTCATTGAGATTTACAGCCCTTGAGGATTTTACATTATATAGCAACTGTTGTAGCCTCATTAGCTTAAAAAATTACATCTCACCTATTCTCACTCTAACAAATTCAGATTGGTATATGTAACCTTTTTTGTAATATCTATTTGTATGTATTTCCCCTCTTATTCTTTCTTTAGGGTAACTTACTTTGTATAATGCGTGCAAATTTCATCTTTTGTTTTACTTTCCCTGCACAGTTATTCTTTTTCAGTTGCTTGTATTTACAGTAACGCTTATGCAAATAACAAGTAAGAAATCTGCAGGACACAACTAAACAGGCAATGTATAAACAAGATCATTACAATTATTGCATTAATGTTCCTGATCTGATCAGTACCCACCCATAGTAGACCAGTTGTTAACACTCTTGTCACTTGGCCTGTAAATAAACTTGCGCAATGAGGTGACAGCATGGGAGCCAACCAAGGTGTAGCGGCCAAAGGCTCTGCAGTCCACCACCCGAATGTTAAGAGGAGGATGGAGAAGCTCATTTTCTGGCAAATCCTAGTAAACAACAGAGAAAAACAGAGAATAATATTTTTGGTCTAATCGTATTGAATGTCAATTTATAAACTTGGATAATGTGCTCTTTAAAAAGGCAACATTATCGAGAGTTAGAATCCACTTTCAATTCAAACCCACCACTTCGAACCACTTGACGAGAGTGCTAAAGTTTGGATTTTTCTTGTAGTTCTGAATGAGAGCTGATTGTATCCCCTTTCCAGCACATTCTATGTCCACACGTGGTCTGTCAACTTGGGCCAGGTTTACTCTCTTCAGGTCTCTTAGACCCCAGAATAAAACCTGCAAGAATTTAACATTCGGTCAATTTGTTTAATATATAAACCCAACACAAGCATTTTTGTAGTCCCATTTTAAGCTTCTCACTTCGATGCGGTATTTGCTCAGGACGGGTCTAATGCCAATAGGGACTGGAAGGATTGGTCCACGGTCCATATCAGTGGGTCCATCGATGGGCGGCAAGTCAGCCTTTCCACCTGGTCCAATCTGAAAGATTTATTAAAAGCTCTTATTGCACTTTTGCTCTTTGTTTTCTTGGGGTTACACTATCAAACATTGATGTAGTCATGTTACCTGTAGCAGTTCAAAGGCAGCAAGCATTTCACCAGCAGTGCAGTTCCCTCTGTAGACCTGGTAGTACTCTAACTGAGGAGGGAATCGTGGTGGCCCATAATGCTCATCTGACATTTTAGTTATTGGCTTGGCGAATGTTCTGCCCATGAAGTCAGCTTTGCCCTACAAAATTCACACTGTCAGTCCTAGAAATTGGCTAGAAAATATATTTATGAAATGTACTGCAATAATATTTGACTATGTCTTTACGTACCACAGTGTCCTGGTCATAGATCTCAATGACAATAATTGGGGGGTCATCTCTTAGTTCACAGGCTTCACCATACAGTTCAACATTGTCAAAGACCAGAAGTTGGTCCCATGTAGGGCAGAGGGTCTCATTCAGTATCTGAGAAGGAGGAATTAGATTTAATTAGGAATGTGTGGATACTTCATTGTAAGATGAAGTCACAATAATTGTGCTATAGTTAGCAGCCCCTCACCTCTGTGACTTGACTGTGAGTAGAAAAGAAGACTCTGGCGAACGGATCTGAGAGGCCTGTGCTATCTGCTGCAAACAGGCTTCTTGCCTGATACAGATGCACCCTCAGCTGGAAGATCTGCTTCACTGTTGGAATACATTGAACATCATTAATTGAAAATCCCAGAAAATTACAGTATAAAATATAATAATTATTTTTATAATTCCTTACTGGTGTAGATCAGGCTGATTGGTGGTGCTGACTGCATGCCAGGTCCCTTCACTGCTTTGTTCTCCTCAAATCCATTTGGTAGACCACTCAAGAAGTCCTTGCGCTGCCTTGTCAGGCCCAGCCAAAGATACATCTCTGTCTTCGCCTGCACGGTCCATCCTGCTGGCCCAAACCCCTTCTTACCTGGGAGCTGAAACAGTGGGCAGAGTTATGCATTGTACTTTCAATGACAATAAAGAACAATATATTGTTTATTGAAGATATTTTTTGGAGGAAATAGAAAATATTCAAAAACCATATACAATGACATGCCACAATTCATGTGATAGCAGTATGTAAAGTGTTGTGAGTGTGGTTAAACACTTCACAGCCTGCTCACGTCAAGACGATAATTCGTATTAAGTTCAAGTGAGGACTGAAAGTGGGTGATTGGACATTCTCAATCTATTGGTATTAAAGTTGTGCATATATTTAACATTCCTTGATCTACACTGTCATGTGTGTACCAGAAAAATGTCATAGAAAGCATTACAAGTCACAGTGGACAGCAGCGCAGTGCAGTGCAGTGATCATGACGGACAGTGTCTGGCTAGAATTGTCAGTTTAAACAGAAAAGCGACTCACATCCGCCTTTAATATCAGCTTTCTTTAGCTTCTTGACAGAGGTCATGGAACATGTCAGTATAGAAGAAAACATTACAGTGAAAAGGGTTTCTGAATCTTACTTTGAAGAAAATGGTCTTGACTTTTCCACAGTCTTTCCCGGTCTCTTCTTCCACATTAGAATACAGGATGTCTTTGGATGGCACTCTAGCATATGCAATGCGCTTGCCATTGCTTATCATCCATATGTAAATGTCTGGAACGCTGTGTTGAGGCTGTGATGGAATAATAATAATATATATAGATGGAAAAATTAAATTTTTATATAAATGTTTTCATTTCAACTATTATTTTTATATTTTTAGAAGAAAAAGTTTAGCTACAATCATCAGTTTATGTTACCTCATCAGCCAAGAATCTCAGTTTCTGGAGGAAGATTTGTGCCTGTTTGAATTTATCCTTCACAGTTTTTTTCTTCACCTGAGTTCGCATTGTCTTTGCTTGTTGGCTCATGTTTTCCTAATGTCATAATTCAAAGAATGTGTTATTTTTATTTTTTTTTTTACAAATGAAAACAACTACAGTATGAGCTTGTAACTCAGTTTAGAGCTCACCAGCTCCCTCATGCATGATTTCAGTCTTTCCCGGTCCAGTTTTGTTTTCCCTGATTGGTTTTGGTCCTTGTTTGCCAGTTCTAAAAAGTTGCTAAAATTAAAGGAACATTTCTTTCATCTCTTGTATAGCAAATATAGTAAAATATATACTGATATAAAAAAAATCATGCAGTTAGTATTAAACGTTTGAGCTTAGCATTCGAGATAAATTCTATATTATATTCTAATTATATATAATATAATGTATACATTAGTTTGAATATACCTGCAACCATGGCTCAGGTCCTCTAGAACCCCTCTCAGTCTACGCTCAGGAAAGGCTTTCTCTGTTTTAAAGATCTCCTGCACATCGTTCAGCCCTTCTTCCTTTTAAACCAAAGAAAAACATCAGTCAGTATCAGTTTTAGACATACTGTGTCTAAACATCAGTGATAAGTAATTATAAATATTTCCCACTGCAAAATACGTAAAATAGAATTGATTAGGTTAAAAAAATTATCACTTACCAACTTATCTGCGATGTTGTCTATTATGTTGGCATTGTACAGTCTTCTTCTCTGATCTTGCCACCAGCTCTTAATATAGATACAGGGCTTCCTCTCAAAATATGGGAGGTGGAAGTAGTTCCTGTGAAATCAGAATTAGACAGTCTGAAAAACTGAACTAGCACATAATCTTACTAATGACTACAGGTAGAATTAATTAGTTAATTAGAGGCGGGCAATATGACACAATTTTATCATTTCATATACATTTTGTTATCATTTTACACAAGATATTTTTCTGGGTGTATTATAGATGCTGACCAAACTGCACATTTAATAACAGTAGGTGTAATTAGACTTGTTTAATTTGATGAATGAATAGAGTAAATAAAATTACTCCAGTATGTATTAGATAGTATTGATTGAATATTGACAGAGTATTGACAGAACTGAACTCCCACCCCACCCACCACTCACCCAACACACTCGCACAAAACTAAACTGTACACCCCCCCCCCCCTTTACACTCACAAAGAACTGAACTTCACCCACACACACACCCAGTCAGCACACAGAGGCCGACATGACTTTATTTGCTGCACTCTTAAAAACTATAAACTCTACCTCAGTAACTGCTGTGATTATATATGTTACAGTATGTCACACATCTCTGCACCTTATCCCCACTATACACTTTATTATACCGTATCGGTACTGCACTGTCCTGTCTTTAAATTGTCTCGTCTTTTGTATTTATTGTTATTTAGTGTTATAATTTTATAATTTTATGTTGCACTGTCGTCACTCCTGCACTTTATGTTGTCTATTGCTTGTTGTTCTATGTTGCACCATGGTTCCGGAGGAACGTAATTTCATCACACTGTGTACCTGTACTCAGATGTAATGACAATAAAAGCCTCTTGACTCTTGACTTGACTTGACTTGAATATCAGTTTGTAAGATTTTGATGCTACTGATGCATTCTGACCCATTTACACCTGGTCACTTTATGTATCCTGATACCATTTTATCCACATGCACTTTGTAGCAAAATGCATCTTGGGACTTAAATTTTATCGCGGTGTGAGACAAAATTAGCATATTTGCTCATTGTGTAGCGATTATTACTGGTCTTTAGATTGTATGTGGGGAGGCTTTGGTTGTTGAAATGCATCTTAAGGTGGCAGTCATACTGCCATAATGTTGCTCAAAAGCATCTCAGATCACCCCATGAAGCTATTCAATTAATCAGATTTGTATCCTAAGTGCCTCTTGGGATCGTTTAGACTAGTATTTTTATGTGGCTTGCAATCTTAATTTTATGACACATGAACGGACATGTGTAAAAAATATTATGTATTGTGAAAATGTCTTTAAATATTGTGATACAATAACTTTATTAGGGCTGTTAAATTAACATGTTTATTTTGAAAAAAATATATATTTACAAAATAATGCATTCTAAGATTATTATTTGAATCACTTGACAGCAGTCATTTTTCCCATATCTCCAGTCTCCAAAATGGTGATAGTGACTGCAGTGTGCCTAGTATTTTAATGTGTTCGCAAAATTGTTTTCAGACCTGTCAGTGATGACTGGTTTCATTGGTGGAGTGGTGGAGACTGACACCAGTTCTCCATCGTCAGTTACTTCTTCATCACTGGAGCCTTGGATGAGTTCTGACTCTTCATCATCACCATCGCCTTTCTTTGACTTCTTTGATTTTGGTTTGGTTGGGGTATCATCCACCTCACTTCCATAGTTTCCTAATATGGAATCAATAAGCACTTTGTTTCAGTGGTCTGTTGTGTTGTCGGTGTAAATTATCATTTTAAAGATTTAAAGTATTATCACCTATTGTAACTTCAAAGTTGATGGGCTTATCACCAATTTTTCTGTCAATCATGGTAGCTTCCAGGAATGCTCCGAACAAGAAAAACTCCTCAATTTTTCCAGCAGCATTCTAGGGTTATAATATTTAGAATGTTTAGATATAAAACACAGAGAAAACACATTGAATATGCTATTCTTATAAATGCAAAAATATTGTTGTATTATAAACAGCTTAAAATAGATGATATGGTGTGTTTTTATACATTTATATAAACCTATTACTTTATAGAATTTATATTATATATTATATATATCATATTACTATATAGAAAGTGTGAATTGACACTCTGCTTAGTTCTAAACATTACTACTGATCAGCAATAGCAGTAACACCATATTCTTGTTTTTACACTCATTGTCCATCCACCCCACTGATCATACTTTGTAATTTTGTAATTTCATCTGTTTCTCTGCATATCATCTGTTCTTCAAAAGTCAGGGCCCTACAGGACCACTAGAGTGCAGCTATTATTTGGGTGGAGGGTCACGCTCAGCATTTCAGTGACACTGTGTGTTGTTCTGGTATGAGACCCACAGCGGTGCTGCTGGAGTTTTTAAACACTGTGTCCACTCACTTCCTACTCTATTAGACTCTCCTACCTAACTGGTCAGCCTTATCACTGACAAATAATTTTTGCTCTGCTGCACAGTTTGTGTTTGTATTTGTCATCCTCTAATCCTTCAGTGGCCATATGACACAGTTGGCTGGATATTTCTGGTTGGTGGACTATTCTCAGTCAGTTCTCTAGCAGTGAGGTGTTTAAAAACTCCAACAGAACTGGTCCAGTTGTAACAGCACCACACACACTAACACATCACCACCATCTCAGTGTCACTGCAGTGCCAAGAATGATCCACTGTTCAAACAATACCTGCTCTGTGGTGGTCCCTTGGGGTCCTGACCATTTAAGGAACATAATGAAAGGAGATTAATAAAGTATGCAGAGCAACAGAAGGACTGCAGTCTGTAATTATAGACCTACATGCTACAATATGCTCAGTGGAGCTGAAACAATGGCCAGGTGAGTGTAGAATCAAGGATGTTAATGCTATGGCGGATCCTTGTAAATGTCTATAACAAAGAAAATTACAAGTTCATTACACCTTAAATAGAGGAATAATTGTTTATATTGTTTATATAGTTGTAGGACACTGCCTAACCTGGGTTTACGCTACTGTGAAGAATATTGTTCATAATGACAAAGGACTGCAGAGTTTAGTACTGCTGAATGAATAATGCTGATTATGTTCTGAATAAATGCCATCAATAATTTACAGTAATTGCTCACTAACGACCTCCCCTATCCGCGGATCACTTACGTCAGAAATATTGGGCACCCCCTCCACCTGCACCTCAGTCGAGCACATTACTTCTGGAGAGGAGGTGTCCAGAATTTCCACAGCTAGGCTGACCAGCAGTCGAGCCCGGAATGAGACTCCCTCTCCAAGTCCCTCATTCAAGTCCTGGTATTCATCCATCAGGGTGTAGCTCCGTGTTGAACCATACATGTTCACCCAGGCCGGCCCCAGAGTTGGTAAAAAGCCTGTTGATTAGCACAAGATAAGGTCCTTTATATTGATTTGGTACATTAACTTCATTCATAAATCCTTCTCCCAGTGGGGTTAAATGCCACAGACAGTAAATGCAGTTTTGTTTTTATTCCTGTGCATTGTAAGTTGCTATGCAAGTGTAAATTAAATGAAAAGTGGCTGGGAAAACCCTAATTTTACACTGTTCTGTTAAAGGGAATTAGTATAAAGTGCAATGCAAACTGTACAAGAAGATCTTCCAGATTGTCTAAATGGGATTCTGACTGCTGGCTGTGTTCAGTAAATGGATCAGCCAAATTATCTGATAGTCCATCCAACAAATTTGGTTTATATCGGAACCAATATCTTATTTTTGTATCAGATTGGTTCATCATACAAATTGGTAAATACTGTATCTGTCCTCTGTACACTTTGAGGTCTACAGTATATAGTAAGCAATGATCAATGTATGGAAAAAAACATGTTGTGCCTTCCCATAAACATAAAAGATGTAGACCTTTAATAAATTGGGTTTTTAGTGACTCTGTAACTTCTTTAAATATTTATTTATCTAGGTATTCAGTGATAAACATGAAAAAGACTGACCTTTATCTCCATCATTGGAGATCTTCCGCAAGTCAATGAAATGAGTTCCGAGGGCCACGTCGTTTACTTTGTCCGAGTCACGGATTTGAACCTTCATGCGCTTGCACAGTGGTGGAAATTGTTCAGTGAAAACGATCTGCTCATTCCAGATTGGCTCATAGCAGCTCTTCTGGACTGATGTTTTGCCCTACATTATAGAGAACATACATAAACATATTCCATTTAAAATACTGTATTACAATAATAGAATAATAATTAATTGTTTTATTAATGCTTTAAAGGTACAAAAAAGCTCACCTTCTGACCAGCAAATTGCACTTGAACATATGGATCAATGAGATCTTTATTTTCACCAATAAAAGCCTTTTTCACATTGGCCATAATGCTGGTGTTCATCTTGGGTAATCCTTCAGCTCTGTAGATTTTCAGATAGAACCGTGCCCACTGGCGCTCTGCTGGGACACCCTCTGGCAAAAGCAGATTCCTAAAATACAATACAATGCAAGATTTAAATGTATATTTAAGCACTACAAATTCCCTACAAATCTCATAATAAATATACATGTTATGTACACATGTCTATGTTTATTTCATTCATTTTAATTTAGTCTTTTTTTGTATGATAAAGTTTACCCCTCAATGTCATCCTCGTCAGTTTCGTTGGCTTTGTGTGGGGTTTTAATATTATCACCCTTTGCCACTACAGCAATGTCACATTTGACGTAACCTTTACACCCCGCAGTGATGTCATCAGGATCACACAAAATGGCCCATTTGTGGTAGAACTGGTGATCTGTAAAGAGAAAACTTTCATTTCACTCTTCTTTCACTCTTGTTTTCTTAGGCAGAAAAGATTTACAGTCATTGTACTGTAGGACATTTATTTATTTTTTTTCTACATTGTTTGACTTTTTTTTCTATTGTTTTTTTCTTAGTTGCATATTTTTGCTGTTTTAAACAATATTTTAATGATTTTATCAGCATGAAACATAATTTTGTTTACAATTACTGACAATTAATTTTTTATTTAGTTTTGTTTAAATTCAACTAATTAAAAAGCTAATAATATCACACAACAAATTCCAGTAAGCAGTGTACTCTTGTCATTTTTTAAATACGTCTATTTTTTTATTAGGCAAAACTATTTCATACCAGCCTGTGAATAAACAGTTCCCACATCCATCTTGAATGTTCCAACGACTGTCCCACTGCGCAGCAGGTTTTTGGAGTGGATGACCTGTAGAGATGTAAATGTGGAATAGTGGCCATCTTTTTGCAACAGAATAAAAGAACAGGATTTTAAATGACATTGAAAATGAACTTACTGACAACTTCAGGATTTTGTCAAATATGACATCAGGTGGGAGGTGAAAGTCGAAGACAAAGTACTGGAAAAAAGAGTGATTAATTTTATTATTATGACTGCATTATTGATTCCCATATTGTTGACTGGAAACACTTTGATAGTTTAAGATGGCATTTGTTCATAGCTGTAGTAATTATCTGGGCATTAGACCTGGTTAAATGACACCTGCAGAGATGTTTATCTCAAGCTGTCAGGTGGAGTATATCGGATAGTTGCGTAAGATTGAGGTCAGATCACATTCCTACTACAAACAAACCACTCCAGAGAATGTTTGGTACCCGACTGAGACCATGTTCTCTCAAGGGTCTAGTTGTTTTGGTTTGCATCTAAGTACAATTACTGGATTTACACTTGACCAAACAAATCGCATCAAGAGTGCAAATGAACCAGAGTAAGATTTAACCAGACTAAAACGTGCAGGTGTGAAAACACAAGAATCACACACAGTCAATATTACCTCATTATAATACGGGCAGTTGGTCGATTCCTTCATTGAAGTGTACTTCTTCTCATCACCGATTTCCACACAGACCACTGGATCCATATTCAGCCCAACAAGCTGTCTGCACTCTATAACCGTCACACTTATCTACAAAAGTAATATACAGGCATTTATGTGTATGAATTAAGACAAGCTGGTACCTTCTCAATTCAGACAATTCATAATTCTTAAAAATATGCAATTAAGTTTCCTATTAAAGCAATAGTCCGTGAATTTGGGAAATTTGGCGATTTGAAGAGAATGCGAGAATGTTTAAGTGCACAAAGCAATTAGAAGAGTTTTTTTTTGTTTGCAGGTTAGTGTCAATAAATTGCTTTGTGAATTTCTGTGTTCTTAAGTATATTGTTTTTCAGTTCAGTTTGTTCATTTATGAAACACTGTCAAACTGTAGAGAGCAATTATGTTCAAAACTTATCAGACCATCCTGTTTATACTATGAAAATATTAGACAGGGCAGGCATGGTCATTTCAGTACATTGATAAGATTAATTAGAATATTGTATCTTCTCTCACATCAGAAATACTACTGCTTTGATTTTAAAAGAAAAGATCATAGGGACTGCTGTTTTAATTGATCCTAATTAATTGAGTCAAATTGCTTCAAACCCTGATTTAATGGTTAAATATTAATTTATTGATAGATGAAATATAAAGCTCATAACATACTTGAAAATCCATCGGTCTTCCAGCACCTGGTTCAATCTTGATGTCAGGCTTTGATCTATTTTTTAGGAAAAATACATATAATTGATTTCATTGATTTAATTTGAAATGCTGTTACTATTTGATTTTAACATATTAGTTCACCATGTTGATATTTATTGCATGATTTGAGCTCACCTCTTGTTAGAGACATTGGTAGTTACAGCAGTAACAGAGGCTAAAGAGATTGTGTCGGGGTCGGGAGTTCTGCCAAAACCTTTGTCCAGGTCCTCTGTCTCCAGGATGGCTGGTTCATCTGTAAAATAGCAGCATTCAGTATGGTGTGTCATCACACACATATTAGGAGCAATCTTTTTACTCAGTTTACTCCCAAATGTAGCTTTAAAAGAAATACATGGGCGGTCACCTTGGCCTTTCCCATCATCCTTGGATGGGCGAGACTTTCCACGCTTCATTTTTGAAAAAGATCTGTGTTCTTCCTCTAAAGATCAGAGAGGAAACAAAGCAATTCAGGGTCTGGTTTGGTATGATGTTACTTTTTGAACAGTATCTAAAATATTAACCAGGTACCTGTGAACTCTTTCCACACCCTTTCTTGTTTCAGTACATTAAACTAAATGTTCAAGTAATTTGTAATTTAGGCAGAAAAACGGATGCTTTTATTCTTTATTATCATTTTGTGTATAGTTTTAAACATGTTTTGTTTGTTTCTGAACTCACTAGATGCATACCTGCTTTTCCACTCAGGTGCCATCTCAGGTGATGAGACACAGCAAGCCTATCTTGTGATAATTTACCCTCAAAGGGGACTTGAATTATTAAAGTGGATGACCTTAATCTATCAATTAGGAGGGGATACGTTTCAGGAGCTTTGTAAAAAAATTAAACTCTTAAAATAATTAAATCTGCGTTAAATGAGACTATGCCCTTGGTCTAAAAACAATGTATGGTAGATTTCATTCAAATATTAGGAGTGGAAAAAAGGCTTGTGTATATTTTGATCAAAGTATGTGTGTCAGAAAGCAAACATTTCTTATAGACAGCTAAGTCATCAAGCTAGTCAAGATAAATGGAACAAATGTATAGAAAAAAAAGTATATGTATACTTTATGTATAAGTTTTCATTGGTGCCCCTTTTTTAATGAACGCATACAGTTACATTATGTTGAACTCGCTGCTAATACAGGTGAGTAGTCCTTGTAGAGAAGCAATGCAAATATCAGACTAGAATGAACCTATGAAAGGTGTGGGATTTAAACCAGTATAGAGCTCTTAAGCAACAGTGGAATTTACAGTGTTCTCTGGAATGATGGTGCTCCAACCAATACATTGACCTCACTAAAATTGCTGTAGCTAAATGCAATCCATTTTTTTTTGCAGAAATGCTCCAAAATCTAGTAGAAAGTCTTTACTATAAAGCAGATACAGTTACTCCACTGAAGACAGGATTAACTTGTTTTTATTACTGTGGATAAGCAAGTGATCCAGTACTTTAGTACTTTTCTATATCAGCGCTGTCCAATGACAAACATTTACCGGAGAGACATAAAACCTTTCAATAGAAGTCAATGTAAAAGCAATTTATTTCAGGTAATTGAATGTTGGAGTATTTCTGTTCATCCATTCATCAGGAAATTTGTGTAAGGGTCAGTTAGTGTGTTTAAATTATGTAGTAAACTAAAAATAAACAAAAATAAAGATACTTGTTTTTCACTGAACAGAGATGATATATGTATTTAGAAGGATAAACAAAAAAAAGTAAAGTCCCAATAATTTGTGTACTCACCTACATAAACCAAGTCAGTGCCTGTGTCTTAGGAGTTTATGTGTAAATAAAGAGGAATCCAATAACATTCCTAAAGAACAACCAAAAAAAGATCAGTTTTACTTTTAAAAAATCGGTTCAAACTATTATACAGTAATTTAATGTATTTTACAGATGTGGAAAACAAACTTAAACAAAGGCTTAAACTATTTTATCTGTATAAATTATTAATAAAAAGATTAGCTGTACATCTCCCGAAGTTATAACTTCCTTACATTGCTTGATACCACATACATCTAGAAGAATATTGACACTCACACCAATAGATCAATATTTGTAGTCTGTAGTGTACTTTAACATTCCCACTTTGCTTGTTTTAACATACATCTAATTGTGACATAGACACCTTCTGTTTTTGTGTAGAATTAACGGTTTATATTTACATTCTAGGTACTGCTTTAAAATAAGGTTCCTCTATGGTTATTAATAAGGTTGGAAATGTAAAAAAAAACATTAATACATAAATAGAAAGGGAAATATACTAGTTGCCTGTTGTTTGGTAAATAGTGATTCCACATTCATTTATACTGAATCTATTCCTTCAGTCAGCATTACCATATCTGTTAATAACAAAATATTCATTTAACCACTAAGATTAATTATTTATCCTGTAATCATAATGCAGTGTCTACTAACTATACTAAATTACTTAACTGGCTTTCTATATAATTTCATTTTATATATTAATGCTGACTGATAGAAAAGACAAAGTAAGTTAAACATCCACAACCCTACTTTAAAGTGGTACCAAATTCTATAATACCCTGTTTTCTAATCAATGAAATCTTAAATAAATTTGTTTTATAGAAGGTTATGACTGCTAGGTAGCTTCCACTCAATGCAACACACATCACACATATAACAACAGTCCAGTACAAAGCTTTGACAAAATGTACATACCATACAAAAAAAGGCCCCAGATCTTCTGCTCTTCAGATCATCTGCAGGTAGAAGAAACGTCAGTGTTTAGGAAGTCCACAAACACAATGTTCATAGTCAAAATTCACATTCAGTTTAGAGAAAGAGAAAGGCCAAAGTAACGTAACTGAAAAAGAGTTCAGTTTGGTTCTAAGCTGGAGTTGGGCAAGAGTGATGTGATACAGCAATGAATAGTGTATGAGAACTGAACATGAGACACTGGTAACTAGAACTAGGTCCTATTGAGAGACATCACATTTGAGCCACGAATGACCAGGTATGCTAACAAATGTAAACACATGTAAAAGTTTTTTTTTCTTTTCTGGTGAAAAAGCTTAAGTCAGTTTCCAACATGTTATTAAGGAGTCTTGAAAGATATCTGAAAATATGTTATGTATTTTATACAAATATCAATCATCTGCTTTGTCATATGAGTCATATGAAAAGCCTATAGTGAGCATGTTGTTAAATATACTGTGTGTTATATGATGGTAATGGATAGATTTTATATCCACAATCTGCAGCAAGATTCCATTATTCTGTCTCATCTAATCTAACAGAAATAGTGCCAGACACATGGAAAACACTTAACAGTCCTGACAGTGTGTGTCTGGCTGATAAAATACTGTACATGTGCATAACAGTAACAGTAGTTGCTGGGCTTACTGGGCTTGCTGGAATGTAAAGCAGTGCTCTCATTTGAATGACAATATCCGACTTTTTTACTTTTCAAAACAAAGCAAAGTCAAGCTGTCTCCATTGCTCCATTGTTAATTATTGAGGGTGTATTGTCCCAGTTGGGATGTGGGTACAGACGTCCTAGTTCTCTTTATCCACCCAAAAATGGTGTCATGTGTTACTCTACAATGCAAAGTCATTTATTAGCCTCCATTCACATCACTAGTAATGCAATACATTACTGTACTTCTATTGGTAAACTTGTTTTGTTTTTGTTGTTTTATAAAACAGCTTTTTTTTTTTTTTTAAATTTAACTGAAAAAGAATAAGCAGATGTTTTTGGCTTTTATTGCTAACATAAATTATGTACACCAATTTTCATTGCTGTTCAGGTAAAGCAGAATTCCACAGCATTATGTCTTGGTTGAAGCATGCTTTAACAGCTTGTATTCAATAGCAATTCTTTTGAAAACTCAAATACAGCAAGTCTCATTAATAAGACATACTATTTGTAAGGTATACGTTGAGGTCTTGGGTTGCCTGTATCCGATGAAATGTCTTTCATTTTTAATGGGTGCCCATCAGTGCTGCTGTGCTGCAAGTGGTGTCTTCTTGATGTGAGCATACCAGCCACATTAAACAGAAAACTAGCTAAAAAGGGCTCTGTTTTGTACAGTAAAAATGTCATGGCTTATAATAAGTCTTAGATAAGTCCTCAATAATTTAAATGTTACATATGTAGTATTCATTTCTAATATGAGGCTAAAGACTTTGTTTGTCTAAAGTGTATTAGGATAGTACACCAACATAAATATTGAACTGACATTGGTTCTGTGACAGTGAACTGCTGAAGAAGAGCAAGAGCATTACACAACTGATGAAGTAATACAAGCAAAAAAGATAGAGAAGACAAATAGTGACTATGATGTTTAATGCATTCATCTTAAAGTGTATGCATTTTATATTTATATTTGCTTAATTGATGTTTTTACTCTTAAAACATTTTAGAGGAAAATCTTAGAATTCCGCTAAAATGTATTAAATTAATTGTAAGTTAAGTAGTGTTGACAGTGAGAAGCCAATAGATAAGCATTCTTTGTTAGAGCCTGAGACATTATATTATATATTTTAACAATTATGTTACACTGTTTAGATATATGTATCGGAGCGCCTGCTTTTTTATTGTGTCTAATGAGTTTCTTTTGCTTTTGTTAGAGTAATTTTCTCTATTGTCCAGTGAGGTTTTTCTAGGTTTTGGAGCATTGCTTTGAGGAGTTGGTTTCATACTGTTGTATAAACTTTATTTAGGTCAGGATGTTCAATGATTACAACCCCAGCTCATCACAAAAAGTACTGAATGAACCACCAGAGAACACAGTTCCACTTCTCCACAGCTTAATGACAGTACTTCTCTACTGACACAAGATAAGCTGTGTGTGTGCATTTGCCCACCTGTGTCAGCAATTGGTGCAAGTGAATATTTATGAATGGCTACAAAAAAGGGGGGTGTCTACAAACATTTGCACATATTAATAACATGATTATAAGGGCAAAAATTAATAAAGTTGTATACAGTTGTTTGTTATTTTTGAAAGTGAACATAATGCTGAATTCCATTTGAACTCACTGGACATTTATTGTGTCTTTCGTACACACTGTATAGTCCAACTTCTGTCTATATTTATATTTTGCACAAAATACTGCATAAAGTGTTGTGTAGCAGTGCTAACCTGGCTCAGTACTAAAAATTATAACCTGGGATGATAAAAGGTGGGGAATGTTTTGGTTGGATTTGCTATAAAACACTAGTGAATTGACAAACAATTTGTATTTGAATGAATCTAAATGTTTAACTGGGTTTATGTCATCATAGCATTTGTACACTTCCATTACGAAAAACTTATATACAATAACTTTGAGCCAATTTTGGAGTATATCATGAAAGAATTGCCATTAACTTGCATGGCCTCTTTGATTCTATACTCATTATCCCTTCTTCAGAAACGGCTAATAGAGTGTATAGTAAATGTTAACAGTGTTTAAAAGCTCAAAAGGCGGCAGACAAACGTTAAGAAGCAGCAGTGTCTGATCCACTCAGCTGTGTCTGATCCACTCAGAACAACACACTCATACACCATCATAATGTTAGTATCACTGAAATGCTAAGAATAAACCACAGCCTAAATACAGTTGTCCTATGGATTCCTGACCATTAAAGAAGAGGGTAAAAATAGGATAGCAAAGTATACAGAAAAACAGGACTACATTCTGTAATTATATGAAAAATAGATAATAAATATGTTGTAATGTTATGTTTGATCACTGAATGTTCTATTACAGCAGATCCTAGATTTGATTTGCTTTATATGTGTTGGTTTCATGTCTGCTTGACTTCATTTTCTGCTTGTTTACACAAGCAGGACAATCTGGCTGAGAGATTGTGACTGTAATTACCTGACACCGAGCAGAGCACGGAAGCATTTCACTGCAGTCCCCTGTATTGCTGGAAACCAGGTCATCACCTCATTACTGTCGACAGTCCTTCAACTCCGCTCCCTCATGTGTGTTTAAGGTGGACTCTAGGAGAGATTCTTCAGTTGCACTCCCTGCAACACCCTTTAAAGTTGGCTTGTTGACATTAGCTGTTGTTATATAGTAGGGAAGACCACGGTATTAAACACACTGGTACACGTTTGTACTAATTGTTGGACTGTTATAGGCATGAATTCACTTATTCTTATTTTGAGAATGCACTTTTTTTCTTTTGGAATAACGGGATTTAGATCAAATTTTAAATTTGTAATTTTAGTTTGAATTTTAGCTTTATCTTCAGCTCACCTACAGCTTTCATAGTCACGGTGCATATCGGATACATGAATGAAAGCATATATATAAGCATACAATATAGATAATATTATAGCATAGCTATACATATAAAGATATAAAGATAACAGTAAATGTAAGATAAGATGCAACAGAAATTGATTAAATGAGGCATCCCAGCAAACACTTTTTTTCTATTTTAATTTAATTTAATAACATTTCTTCATATGTGAACTTTTGTTTGTGGCCTGTTGCAAGAAAATTGGGTTTGAATGATGAATATTCATGACTTGCAACTGAGCCTGCAGAGTGACACCTTTTGCAATGTCATCTAGGGTGAAGCACAGCATGACTTGATACCAGCCGTGCAATCTTATCCAGGCACTGTCGAAAGCCCTCTCTTGGCTGTAGACTCGTAATCCTGATCTCTTTGTGCTTCACTGCCTCTGCGGGTGTACCATCTGACTGTAATGTAATATGGCACCTCAGTGCAGTTCTAACTCTGGTGGTTTCTTTGTGGTCTGTGAAGCAGCAGATAGTCCGTCTTCTTTGGTCATTCCTGGATGGATTCAGGGCTGCCGTCATAACAAACAATTGGGGAAATTCCATCTCAATCTATATTACCACTCAAGCTCCAATAAAATATATTATTTTAGGCATACACTCAGGTTAAACTGATCTAATAGATGCCACTATTATTCAGTGTTATTTAACTTGAGAATGTAGGTGATATAAAGTCCCAGTATACACATGTTATTTTTGTTTGTTTTGCTGCTAGAGATGTTAGAGATCCCTAAATTGAACACATGTTGCAGCAAATTTAATAGTGTTTTGCTACATATATCTTGTTTTAGAATATTGTAACAGCTTGAAATCAAAATTGCGGTTTTCATTAAATTAATTTCAATTATTTCTATTCAATTCATTTAAAATGAGGAACACAAGAAGATCGACAAGAGGTCAAGAGAAGTTAGGAAGACAGAGAAAGAACAACTTTAAGCTGGATTGGTTTTACAGATGAATAAAACATTTACAGTGTAATATAAAGCTCAAGCACACCGGACACGTTGCACCAAAAATTCTAAACTATTGTTTCTAAATGGAGGCATGCACACTGACTCCATCAATGTGTGTCTACACACACAAGTGCTCCATTACTCCGATCACTGTTTGTGTCCTCAGCCTGCCATAATGCTCAGCGTAGAAAAGAATAAATAACATGACTTAATATTTACACAGAAAAATACAGCCAGTTTTTTTTTTGTAAACTACTAAGTTACTATCCTAGCCCTGGACAGCTTCTATCTGTTCACTGAAAAGCAGCCAGTTTGTGAAGAGGTAGTTAACAAATACCTAGCGTGATAATTGATGTTGAATGCTTTATTTAATTTAATTGATTAGATTAGTGTATATTTAACAGTCCTCTATAACTCTTATCTAATTTATTGGTTGAGTCATAAGTTAATTCATCCTAATATGGTCCAAAAGATGCTCAGACATTGTTAGAAAAAATAATTCCATACAGATTATTGACTCATATATACATACACTGTATGTCCAAATGTTTGTAAACAGCCTTTTTTTATTACTGTATTCAGATGTGCCAATGCACACACAGCTTGTCTAGTCCATGACAAAAAAACCTCTGGAGCAGATAATGATGACCCTATTGCCACCATGCCTAATGCCAGGTGTAAGGGGATATGAAGCCCATTTAACTATTAAACCAATCATTTTGCAATGAGTTGGGATGGTGATCATCCTGATCATCCTACACTCATTATCCTTGTTGTTACTGAATGCAATCAATCTGCACAGCAATATGCATTAAAATCTATATACACCCTATGGTGTATATATTGTACATGATGAAATTTCTTCAGTTATTTAAATAGTCCTGAAAAAATAGGTTTTCCCCAAAATAGAAAACCAGGCAGACACATTTTTTCATTTATCAGGTTTATATATAACCGTTGACCATTGAAGAACCTGGTTTTAAGAGTGTATATAGGGTATTTTGTCAAAAAAGGACATGCTTATGACTAATTGGAACTCTGCATGATGGAGGAGCAAGCATCACTTTAAATATTCTTAATTAGTTAATGTGGTTTTACCATTAAGACACTTGATTTCTGACCGTTTCTGCTCAGACCTTTATTGGCATCTACATATACATATAAACATACAGTGCAGTATTTTTTTTCCCAACCCTAATATTCTTTTTTTTATATATATATATATATATATATATATATATATATATATATATATATATATATATATATATATATATATATATAATTTTGGCTATAGGTGGTTTAACCCTTTAGGTATGTTCAAGTTGTTGTTTTTTACAGTTCCCAGATCAAATTAACCTATGTTTAGCAATCCAAAAGTAGATCAAAAAGGATTATTTTCACTATAATAACTTCTTATGAACAAATATTTTGCTCAGTAATTATAACTATCATAAATATTTGATCTAATGCATTCTTGACCGCTTACAGGTCAGGGTTTACATATTATAATTCATAAAAGGGACCTATTTTTTAGTCCTTATTGTCACTACTAGGTAAAATTGAACACGACAGTATGTGTGTATTATATATATATATATATATATATATATATATATATATATATATATATATATATATATATATATATATATATATATATATATATATATATTAACATACATAATATAAATTCATTAAATTAGTAATTTTACATTAACAATTTCATTACACTAATTAAGCCCAATTAAGGTCATGCTTTCATGCTCAAACAAAACATTATTTCTGTAAACAAACATTTTTCCTGTATTTGTGAACATAACAGGAGGGCAGCACATATACAGTGTATTCAGAATATAATTGCAGTGAAGCTACTTGTCCACTGTGGGTCAATATACCTGAAATTCAATAGCGTTTTTTCTGATATGTGTGTAAAGAGATACTAGTGCCACTAGATGGCGACAAACATCTTCACGTTATTGAAACCTCATCCAGTTGCCCACAAGACTCATACAGAACATACAGAACTTGTTAAATAAAGCCTCATATTTATCTGTTGTGAGTGCCCTTTAAGTACAGCTACGATTACAAGTTCATCTTATGACACTTTGTGTTTCCATTGGCCAGCCTGTGGTCTTCATCCTTCATCCATACCTAAACCAAACTATTCTGAAAAGTAAATTAATGTACAGTATCAAAACACTACAAATGCACATTTTCATAAGAAAATGTAGCAGTAATGGCAAAAATTCATGGGACAGGAACTAATATATTATCTCATGTCTCATGGAAGCTAAAGAACATTTCACTGACCTGTGAAATATGCATGGGGGCCTCCATTATTGCTTGTGATTACCATTTACTTTCAGTCACAGAACCACTGTGCCACTGTGCTGCTGTCCACTGTGGGTGGTAATGCATTCTATGGTGTATTCACGTGACATTGTTGACATTGTGAGTCAAGGAATGTTAAATGCCTGCACATCTGGAAGCCACTTTCTATCAGGATATTGCAAGGTGGTTGCTAAGAGATCGCTATGCTAATACTATTGGTTGCTATAGTAATACAGAGCAATTCCTATAATATCCCAGGTTTTGTAAGTGGATGCTGTGCTGTTGCTCAGCAGTTACCAAAGTATTTTCTCTGTCATTCTGAATGGAGGGGCACATAAAATTCCACCATTAATTTCAATTAAAAAAATAAAATAAAATAGTAAATTAGAAATGTATATTCCAACACACCATTACCTGCCAGACCAAATATACAGTTCTGATTTAAGTTCTGATTAAGTTCTGATTTATTAAGTACTGTTTATTGTAAAATCATTGAAATATGATTTCAATGAGACAAAAATGCGCCAGAATAAGGTGAAAGAATTAACAAGTAATTAAATCGATCAATAATATAGAAAGTGTAAGAACCATTTAGAACATATATATATATATATATATATATATATAGTTTTACCAAATAATTTGATAGTAATTGCATATTTCTGTGAGAGACAGATGTGCACTATATGAACAAAAGTATTTGAACACTAGGGGTGGGCGATATGGCTCTAAAATAATATTGCGATATTTCATGGTATTTTCACAATAACGATACTCTTGCCGATATGACAAAACACTTATTTTTTCAATTCAAAAATACACTATACATGGCAAGAAAATAAAAAAATATTTTATTATTACATACAATATAATACTGCAAGTGAGATATTAAAAAATACAAGAATTTTATCAGATTTTTAACAGAAGTCAATGATACAGAATGTCATGATACAAATATTAATGCACTCCAAATAAATGATACTGGACAGATATCATCAGTCTCTAGTAGATATATAATGGGAAATGGGGTGGATGATATGGCACGATATTTCAGGGTATAATATCGTTCACGATATTAAAAAAAAGTTGACGATATTATCGTGTACGATACGATATGGCACACCCCTATTGGCATACCTGTCAAGTCTCCAGTTTTGGCCGGGAAACTACCGTATTTTACTCCTCTTTCCCGCCGTCCTCCCGTATTAGTATTTTCCCGTAAATTTCCCGTATTATATTAAAATTTAAAAAACTTTATTATTGAGGAGACAGGGCACTGACCGATCTGTGTCTCTTAACCAATCGTGGTGTCGGTTCAAGGAGAAAGTCCCGCGTTTCAGGAGAAACAGCCAATCAGCTTGCTGGTTTCGTGGAGCGCAAAGGCATATCAGATTCTGATAATCTAATTTTAGTGTGTAAGTGGTTCACATGTGGTTATTTTAGATTTCTTGTAAACCTGTCTTAAAATGTAAGGAATACTAAATCTTCGTTGGGCTGGTGGGACGACTTTAAGCGGACGGAGGAAAATATCCCTTATTTTTAAATCTAAAACTTGACAGGTATGCCTATTGGACATCTGCTAATTTATTGTTCATTCTTTCTTCCAAATTCAAAAGCATTTAAAAGATGTTTGTGCCTTGGTTGGAGTAATTGTCTGTACTCTCAAGGAAAGGCTTTCTACCATATTTAAAAACATTTCTGTCATTATTTGATTGTGTTGAGTGACAACAGCATTAGTAGGTCAGTATGTTGGATGGTCACCATCCCACCTCATCATCCCCAGCTCCCAGCTCCTTTCAACATTATTGGATGGAGCAAGAACCATCATTCTAGAGAATACAGTTCCACTGCTGCACAGTTTAATGCTGGGGGCTTTATAGCCCTCTTGCCCATGCCTGGCATTAGGCGTGATGCTAACATGTTCATGTTTATCTGCTCTAGAAAGACCTATTCTATTGGCAATACTTCTTTGGAGGAACTAGGCAAAATGAGTGTGCGTGTATATGCATTTGCACATTTGTGTCAGTAATAGGTGCAATGTAAATGAAGGAACATAATAAGATGGGTGATATATTTCTGTGGTGTGCAATACAGTATCATAAACTATGACTCATTAATTTGTCAGATTCTTTCTTTCTGGCAAAGTCTACCTTCAACAGGTTGTTTTGTTTTTCTTCTTTTTCTTCTCTCTCTCTCTCTCTCTCTCATGTTGGAGTGTGTTGCAGTGGCCTACCACCTGGATCATTCTACCATGAACAGCCTGCAAATTTTCCTTCCAGTAACTGACCAAATAGATATTTATAACCAGCTGGTCACCTCCCCCTCCTGCTGGGTCTTCTACCACCATGGCTACGAGCTCCATTTAAAGAGCAGTTGTGTCACTCCTGGCTTTGTTCTTAAACAAAGAGATCTGCCCCTCATCTGCCCGTAATTGGGCCAGGCCTTGGAATGTGCTTGATGTCTCCGCATGGCCATTACTGCAACTGCAGGGATGCTGGGAGATGGAGTGGAAATCCCTCACATCGATCCCGGCACGACAGTGCAGGGCCCCAACAGAAATAAGACCCAATTGCAGTGACAAACTGAACAGTCCTCTCAAGCGAGCAGTGCCTTAGTGCCGTGGACACTCCTTCAATCTGAGCTAATATTCCCATTCCTCCCTGTGGAGAAAATCTATACTGTGAAAGGAGGCCACAGCCTGATATGTTTAAATCTTAACATTAGCTAAATAAATAATGTGAGGTTTAATCTTTAGGGACCAATGTTTTCATCACTGCTGATGATAACAAGCATAATGTTATTTTGGATAATTTTATTAGGATTATTTTTTAGCATTTCTCATCCACACACTCTAATAGGACTGTGTACAGGCAATAACTTGGCATAATATATATGAGAAAACAGTGCTGATTTGGATTTTTTAATTAAATTTATGACAATTTAATCATGTACTGTATAAAATCTAAATAAATTGAAAATTTACTTTTTATCCAGTCAGAACAGTGGAATCTAACAATATAACGAGTACAACACTGCTATCTAATGCGCTTAGTTTATTATATATAATATATATATTATATATTATATATATTATGTAATTGTATATTTTAGAATCATCGGCATCAGCCAAGGTCTACATATTTTACATATTTGAAAGCAATATTTGCTGGCGTATTTATTATATCCCGAAAAAAATCAAGCAACCCTTGGTGTGCAACTACAGTATGCCAAAACTTTCAAATTCATTAATTTATTCTTTTTTTTTAGTTTCAATAGACTTATTTTTGTATTTTATCTGTTAAATTTAGAAAGCCAAAAAATGTGAAACCAAATGTTAAAGGAGACACCATTCCTTTTACTGTTTGCATACAATTTGTTGAAAGCTAGTATTTAAAGCATGTAAGTATTAGATTTGTTTTCTAAAGATATCCCCAGGGTGCCTAGTTTCTCTTTATGTAATAAATATGAATATTGGCATTACATGTGTAAGATCCGATTTTGGCATTGGCATTCACACCAGAATTCCCACATCAGTTTATCCCTACATTTTATTGAATTTATATGTTCATATTAACATGCTTTACTGCTGTACTATGTTGTATATTGTTGTACTGCTAGTGCTACTGTATCTCACATAACACTATATTAGACTTACAGTCGCTACGATTTATACTGTTCTGTATTTTTACCATTTTTTTACCATTTCATGTGAAAATGTCACATCTGAATTTCAACTCTGGGTATCAGTAAAGACATATTTTGTTTTGTTTTATAATCCTCTTTGTCTGTAATTGCCTGTCTTGGACTATATCAGTATTCTTTCACTGCTCCAAAAATACAGACAACAGACAGACTGACAGTTTCTCGTTGATTGATTTTTATTTGCTGATTCTGTTTTAAAGATGCACTAGTTTGATATATTTTTAAATATACAAATTCTGCCTTAGAGCTCAAGAGAAACTAAAATGATGGAGGTGTAGACAGAAAAATCCATTTCCACAATATAACAATAGCCACAGTAACTGAAAACATTTATGAGACCTTTTTCCTAAATTCCATAACTTTGGTACAATATTTTTTCCATAAACCTTTATTTAAATGCTGTAGAATGGACTCTATGGCTGTGTGCTGCTCTGTCTTTTTACAGTTACAGTGATTTGGATCTGGATCTGGTATGGATGTTGAAGCATGTTGATAGCCTAGACGTTGTTGCTGGAGCAGACAGTGGTGAAGGCTAAGGGGCACCGGTTCTCAGCAGCAAACCTCTGGATTGTCTCCCACCCAATGGCTCCATTTCCTCCTGGCCGTCTGGGGCCCAGGTGCCAGGTGGATCATTGGGCTGTTGACTCCTGCACTGTACTGCCTGTGCTTGGCCTTAATGACCTCCTCCAGGGCCGCCTGCCCATTGTGATTCGGCCACCCCCCCCCACCTCCACCACAATTCACATGTCTGATATCCCACCTCGCCGGAGCCTGAGTGCTGTATCAGTGTGTATGTGTCCATTTGGTGGCTTGAAGCAGACCACATTGAGAGGAGGATACGCTGAGTCATTCTCAGAGCGTTATTAAGTACTGTAAACACTCCCACATTGATATTTATCAGCTCTATAAATACTTTGAGCTGCAGACTAGAAGCTGACAGTGTGAAGCAGACAAGGTGGGATGGACAGATTTTAAGTAATGTTCTAGTTTTACTGTTTTAGGTAGTGAGTATTGCTGTAATTGCCTCCTTGAGTTCCTTCCTGTATAGAAAAACAGCTTTGGCTTTGCAGAAACTATGGTATTGCTGGTTGGATGGGAACCAAGAAAACCTGAAGTGTAAATGCTTGCTTGTTTTTTAGTTAGTTATATTAGATCTATATTTGAAGAATCTGACATGAAACCAGATTTATATCAAACACATTTATTTTCATGAGAATTCTCCACTTGCTTTAATACATTCATTCACCAATAAACCACACCCTTATATAATAAGTGCAGGCCAGCACCTGGTTTCTATCTCTGTTGAGACGTCTCCTCAGAAATGCGCTAACTGTGAGTGAATCAGAGTGCAGAAAGCAGCTTTTCGTCAGAAGGACTTTAAAGCAGAACATTTTTAGTGACCTATATGTACGTTTTGATTGTGAACACTGCAGCAAGTCAAAATAGAGCAGAGGGCCGCTTTAAAGTATGTGTTCTAACATACTGGGAATTCCATTTAACGTGACAAAAATGAGGTGCAGTGGTTGGAGAGGTCAGAAGCAAAGAAGACGGTATGAAAATTACAAGCCGTGTAAATTATTACTTGTGGGTGATGATGAACATTTTGGATTTCCGGTGCTTGCTCTCGGTATTAGTCACTTTCACCTGACATAAAAGTAAACGTGTTGCTACAACAGACTGCGGCGCAGTTTAAGTGTCAAAGAGATTAATGAAGTGTGTCTCCTACAGATCCATTGTGTATGTACGCATGTGTGCAATGAGAAGAAGAAAGATAGAGGGAGAGAGAGAAGTGTGTTTGGGCAAAGACATCAGCACAATAAACTTGGAAAATGTGCTCTATAGGTACTCCAGAGACGCTGATTATGTATTAATATTTAAATAAAAACTTAACTAAAGTTAGTATTGTGGCTGAAACATATCACAGGAGGATATTTATCATTTCTTTTTATAGTAGGGCTTGCTTGGTCTCAGAATGTTGGGATTATGTATTGGTGTTGAATTCATTTTTTTGTGGATTTGTCTCAACATTTCTTTTTAATTTCATGAGCATAAAAACACAGGAAGGTGACAAAAACAAAATTAACCCTAAAAGGCTTGCCCCAGAGATGAGCACTTCCTGATGGTTTGTGTAGTGCAAAATATTTCCAATAACCTGCTCCACAGTTCTGAAAACAATTTGTTCTACCTCACTCAGCCCTCTGCTTCCTAAATATCGAAACCAGGTAAAAATATGGTAGGTAGGAACCTTTTTGTCTGTAATTGTGGACACTGAAAAAAGCTGTGGTTTTAAAGGGTTAAAATTGCACTGTACTGTACTGTTAATAATCTCATTTTGAAACAAAAGAACCGCAAAATATGAATCACATGCCCCTCTTATTGTTATAAAACGTGAAAGATGTAATGGCTGGCATTTCAAACGGAAAAATCCCTATGCTCTGTTGGCCACAAATCAACAACTGAGGTCTCATTGGATAGCCCACGATCTCCTCTTGATAATACATCAGAATGAAACTGATTGCATGAACAGTGCTAGATATTAGGTCTCAGATTATGTCCACTGCAGTGGGCAAAAAGGTAATTGGCAGGTTTTAGAAGGATGTCAACCATGCAGTTTATTCAATGGCAGCTTTAAAGCTAGCATACTCTTATTACACTGGCAAATTTAGACAGTAAAAAGAAACAGCTAATGCTTCCATGAGCTCAGCCTGGTTTCTGTGCCTCCGTTATCATGTTTTATGAGTGGTTTAGGCTGCAGTAGAGTTGGTACTTGGCGTTTTAGATATGAGTGGCTAGTCCTACTTGAGGCAATGCACCACCTACTGATTAGCTTTTCAGGTTAAAATTGCTCTGCCATTATCCCTTACAGGGTTTCAGACTCCTGGGAATGATGTTTTCACTCAAATCACTCTCCTACCAGACGATCCAGAGTGTTGTTGTCTTACATGCAATGGGATACCACCCAAAGTTGTGTCACTAATTGTAAGTTAACGCTAGGCTATGTTTCTTTTTTTTCACAACTTCTTATCACAACAGTGATAATAGTTAATGTAAGGCTTGTGGGGACTGGTGGAGTAGCCAAGAGGAGAGAGTTTATTCCAGATTACACTAGAACAGATATAAGTAAACATAGGCTTTGTTCAAATTTCAAACTGAAGTGACTCAAATCTGAGTTTCTGCCTTAAAGTGACACAGATTTTATCTAATCATCTAAATCAGATTTGAGTCACTTTTATATGTGGTCCTAGATTGGCTACATATCCACTTGGTACACATGCAACATGAATGTAAAGGTCAGGTCAGATATCATGCCTCTTTTTTTTTACCATATTCAGTTAATGCTGTTTCATCGCTGTTGTTCCGAAATCCACCCCCCAACCAAAATTGGGCCCCACTCATGTGTTGCTATACACTCCCAACAGATTATGCTTGCAACATTGACAGCTATTAGCTATAAAGTATTTAAGTTTCCTTTACGACAAGTAACAGAACATCTCCTAACACTGGCAGTTCAGGCAAAAACAACATGTCAATATGTATAAATGTATCAATGTACACATGTATGCAGTTTCAGAGATAGATTTGTTCACAGTACAGACAGACAGATACAGATCAATTACATCTAAAAATTTGAAGCATCAAAATCTTTGCAAAGCATTGACTATGGATCTTTTTAATGTAAACTTCTGAAATTTTCAGCTGAAGATCAGCTTTAATTGGTAGCTGGTTGGCCTAAACTGGCCTTTGATGGTCAAGGTGGTTGAAAAACTGGTTATTCCACTGGACAACCAGTTTGGTCATAGTGGTTATGCTGGTTAAGTAGATTGGTTTTGCTCATAATGCTGGAAGACCAGTTTGGTCTTGCTGATCATGCTGATTGTAAGGTTGTGCGGGTCGTGGTGGACTACCAGATTGGTTTTGCTGGTAATGCTAGTTGACCCTTTTTGTTGAGCTTTATTAATACACAGCAAAAAGTCGAGTGTTGATCTATTTCATTCATATTTTATTTTATTTTATTTTGTCTACATAGCAATTGCTATTTTGTGCAGAACTGGAGCGTAAGATTACAATTTTGTTCCACCTCATGTACCTCATGTGATGCGAATGACAATAAAGTCTCCTTGAATCCTTAAATGATAAAAGGGGCCAATAGGAAATGTACATTTTGCACATCCAAAACCAAATGAGCTAAAATTACACTTTGAGAGTGAAAATCAACCCTCGGCTGTTTAACTGTTTAGCACCCTCTCTGAGCTGGAGGAAGAAACCTTGGGAGAAACCAAGGCTCATGCATACAGTACCTTGGGAGGAATCTAGATGAATGTATAAGAGGGGCTGATCCTCCTCTGGTCGGTCTACTAATGAATGAATGAATGAATAACCAGTCATTATACATCCACATAGGTTTGATATACCAGCTATATCATCAGACTCAACCAAAAACATACCTTATACAGTTTACAACTTGTCTACATCTCAGTGATGTTGATGGCATATAACTAATGTATGGCTTGTCTACTGGATCATTTACAGCACAGTAGTATAATAAGCAACTTTGATACCTGTAATCAGTGCTCATTTTGCCAGATATCTTGGATTAGTGCATAATTTACAACTTTCTTTTTGCTTATTTGTATTCTTTTAATTAAGGTAATTTTATATGGAGGACATTTTTATTCTAGAGATTCTATTAATGCCACTGACATGCTCTCCCCCATCCGCACTGCCTCCAAGACCGGCCTCCTACACTTGTCACAGAGGCAGGATGTGTGTTGTATTGGTGGAGCTGACTCATCCTAATTATACATGTTCAAAAAAGGGTCCTGACAGTTAACCATAGAATGTTGTTCCCCAGTGCCCCGGGGGCTTTTCTTGTTGAACTGATCCATAGCCCTGTCCTGCAGAACTTCATGGCTGGCATTGGCCTCCTAAAGGAACTGTGTGTAGTTTCAGACCCCCCCTCTCCCTCCCCTCAAACCACAACATATATACACACATACACATACACACACACACTCTGGAGGACTTAAAAGATCGGACCCCATCCCTCAGAGGCCGAGGCCGGTGTCCTTAATGGATGACAGATGTCTCTGAAATGAGGCTGTAGCGTGAGTGTGTTTCATGTTAGCTCGCTGCGTGATGAGCAGGGAAGCAGCTGGAGATGAACAAAAACGTTCAGGCCCTTACAATGCTTCCATTTATTATCCCCGGGTACAGCTCTGGTTGTAATGCACCCCTGCTTTTTAGAGTAATATATTGGCATTAATAAAGGCAAACAAAGGAAAACATTCTGTAATGGGAGTAGCTCCTTCGTTCTTCTCACAGTAAATCTTGTGGCAGTCTCAATTGTTGCATGGTTGGGCTCTGTGGTAACTCTCGCTGATTAAAAAGGAATTTTCTGTCTGTTCCTACTTACACGACCGCTCCGTGTTCATGGTCAAGGACTTCAGCTGCACATGCTGCGATAGTATAGCGAGGAAAAGCTTGACTGCTCAAGTGTGTCTGAGCTAATGCAACATTTCAACATTTCAGCATTTCAGTGTTTCTTCTCTGTGGCCTCTAGCAATATGCCTGGATGCTATTTCCAAATTCTTTGTAAATGTGCCTCCACAATATCTAACTTGGACTAACTCCTTTTTTTCTCAACTGTCTTTTCTTCCCTTTTTCCCAGTAGACGGACTGCAGGTGTTCCGCATGAGAGCGATCTTACAAAATGGCCGCCTGTTCCCCGTTAGGTAATATTCAGCCCGGCACCTACTCTGAGCTGTACACGGCTGTCAGGAGAGATGAGAAGTGTAGTGAGAAGGTTGAGCTTGAAGTGAGCTGCCAGTTGGGCGGTCCTCCGGGTTGGCCTTGATGGGGGTGGAATAATAGTTGGGTTAGAAAAGGCTGCCCGTTGGTAGGCCTCTAAACAGAGTGGGCTGCTGGAGGTGGGGGCTCATTATCTCTCCCACCATGTTGGGCCCTTAAGTCCATCTCCTCAGTGCCTGCTCTGTTTGTTTAGAGAGCGAGAGCCTTTTAAACTACATTCGGGCTAATGAGTCCATTATCTGCCAATGATCCACAAAGGGGGCCCGCCTCCCTCCCTAGCTCTTCTGTATGGGTTGCCCTCTCTCTCTCTCTGAAATATCCAGCCGATGGCTGCCCTGTGGTCCGGGGATGAAGCGTAGAGGACATCAGAACCAATAAATGAAGTCAAACAGCCTGAAAAGAAAAAGAGACAGCAGATATATGGCTAGAAAGAGTACTGTAGTTACTCAAATTTGAAAATCTTTCCCTGGTCATTTCTTAATCTTTCTTTCATTATTACTCTCCTGTATTTGTCTCTTTCTGGGTCTGTGTGCCTTTATTTAATAAGCAAAGCACCTGTAAAACCCACACTTCTGCCCAATCGTATCTCCTAAATTCTGTATTTTTAGAGACATAGAATTGGAGAAGTCAATATCACAGATGTTCAATTACATTTTGTAACCTGCACTGTATTCTAGAATGTTTACTAAAGGTGCTCAGTGAAAGACAACTGTTTTTCTGACAGACAGATTTAATCAGATTTAAACAATCAGATCACAGTTAATTAGTTATCAATGCAGAAATTTAGGTGATTCCAATAACTTCACTAACTTAAACTAATTTTACAAAATTGGGCATAAGAAATTCAGCTATCTGACTAATACATTTTGTACAAACAAAATCAGCCCTTTCCTGTTGTACTAGGTACAAATGGTTTATTATTACAAACAAATTAATAGAGTAGAAATAAAAGTGTCACATGAATATAAGTGAAAATACTAATCATCAAATGTTTAATTGTCTACATATAAATGAGTCAACGTACTTATTTCTCTGGACACAGGCATGTTTGTTGTAATACAGACAGTTTATTGAGATATGGACATAAGAGACTCTTCTTACTGCATCTAATGGTTTAAATCCTAAAGACCTTCACTTAAACTCTGACAGACCTAAATGTAACAGCTGTATATGTTACTCCTTTAATGGTTTGAAAAGTGGATCTGCGTTGTGTCCATTTCAATTCAAGCATTCTTTTTTCACAGGTAATGACAAACACCAGATCTGTTAATGTACTTCTCACAGTTTTTCCTTCATGCACTGAATGGTTCAGTATTACACTTCGGGAGACTTCACATGCTTTACTTTGTTTTTTTTTTCTTGAGTGCTAAAAAGAAGTTGGAAAGTTATCAGATCATTTGCCAAAGTGAATGCAAAAAGGTTCACAGCCGGGGCCTGACCGTTCATCTTAAAGATGATAGGATTTCAGACTTGCAGGAAATGATGTCTCCCAAGTCTGTGGATGAAATGTCTGCGAGTAGTACTTCAGACGATTTGTGGTTAATGGTATTGCTATGAGCAGATTCATTCAGTCTGCATTTTAGTGAATGGAAAAGAAAAACAAAGTCCTGCTATAATTTCTGCTAAGAAATTATCATTTCATTATTGCTAAGAAAAACATAATGACCAGTATTGAGGTCAGTAAAATTGATTGAGGTCATGTCCATATATTGTATGAGAAGTCTATAACGTAATTATTGTGACAGGCCTAGACTTGACCACATTTTATTTGCAATCAATGTAACAGAAAAAGTTCTGCAATTGTTTTGCAATTGTGTATTATTCACATATCATTCACATGTTAATGATTATTTATTGTGACTGTTACCTTACAGTTACAAGTATTCAGTTATAAGTATACGATTAATTTAAGATGACCTAGCTCAAGGTCACACTCTTTTAGACAAACAGAGACCAATTTTAGTATTAAGTAGTGCAAGAATTCCAGGTAATTCCAGAATGTACTTATTTTGCCTTGCATATGTATGTCCTCTGCATTGTAATCATAATGTATTACAAGGTACTGAGTTACTTATTTTACAAGGTTTATTTATGACGGCATAGGTCAAGGCTACATTATTGATGTTCTGACCAATTGTATTGGTTAATATTATGATTAAATATGTATAATTATTTTAGTCCATTGGCTGCAAACATTTTTGAACAAGGTTCACTTACTTTTTAAGCCTGCACTGGGTATGCTTATTTAATGAGCTCAATTAAAGTACAGCGTGACAATTGTACAGGCTTTTACATTGTCGATGTCTTATTTGTGATTGCACAGAGCTGGACTCTGTGTGATATTCAACCATCTTCAGGTTCTAGTCAGCTCTTGGTGCGACTGCGGATCAGCCTGCTGAGCGCCCACCAGCTCCAGTAGCCACAGGAAGCTGCTGTAGATTAGCACTCTCTCTTGTCCAGACTGGACTGCCTATTAATGCTGAAGACCTAATTACGGTGATCTGGTAATAGAGGAGAAAATGGCAGGAATGCTGTCCACATGGCTGTGCTCACAGCAGGATTAACTGCACGAGCTGCTCTCTGCAAGTCCTGCAATCTCCGAGTGCTCTCACAGCTGCTTTAGTCCCACGTTCAGAAAGGGAGAGAGAGGGAAAAAAAGGAAAGACAAAGAAAATTAATCTGCTGGGTGCTGGATCTTAATTCAATTTAATGAAGGGGGCTTGTATTTGAGAGCCTTTCTTTCTTTCACTCACTCACTCCATCACACACACATGCACACAAGCTCCTGTAGGTCCTTACTGAACTGTTGAGAGAACAAACCCTATTATGAGCAATTACGTTATCCACCAACCATAGCAAATCCATCCCCTTTCTTCGTATTAGCTAATAAAGGGGTTAGCAAATCGTTTAAGCTTAAGCGTGATGTTTCCGGATATTCCAGTGTGGGACCTTTAAATCTAAAATCTGTTTTCGGATGTTTCCGTCAAGTTATGAGTCATGAGTTCCTTTATACTTTTGGCTCAGTCACTTTTTCTCACACCACTGAACTAACTTCTGGGACAATACGCTTTCAAATAAAAAAAAAAGAAAAGACTTCCTTTCCGTGGGGCATTTACTTTCTGAACCATAAAACAGGATTTAACTCTCCACGGAAAACGTTTGCAACATAACTAACAGGGCCCTTCAAGAACAATTAAGAGGGCTCAGGTTCAAAGTGGCACGCCGGATCACAGCAAGGATACCCTGCGTGTGTTTGCAGATAGAAAGGGCGTGGAATGACCGAATCGGAGACACTCTGTACTTCAAGAACAACAGTCATGAATCAGAAGCGGTTCAAGGAAAACAATCAAAACAAGCCCCATCAGCCAGGCCACATCCCTCAACCTGAAAGAGAGAGTGAAAAAATCTGACTCTCCACCAAGCTGGAGAAGCCCATTACTGTGTTCATCTTCTCAACATTTGACAGGTGGAAGTAGAACTTTGGGGTTTACGTTTTAATTATAAAGAATTCCAGATGTGGAAGGAGGCTCATAAATTAGAAGCAGAGCTACTCAAATGTCTTTTTTCAAAGGGACCAAGCGGGTCAGCATCTGCTTCTCATTGAAGCCAATGTTATTAAGGGTCCTGGCTAAAGAAAGCCCTGAGTCCCTCGTCTGGCCCCACAATAATTGACACTATTAAATGTGCCTAAACAGATTTAGAACGCTACGAAAAGTTACATTTGTCTTGGAGAATGGTGCTCATCATCTATTTTCATGAAAGGAAACCTGAGAAGGAGTTAGTGACCATTTAATCTTTTTCACCAAGAAAGAAAGGGATAGTCGGGAGGATGGTGGCAACAAAAGGTAAATACCAACAAATGATGCAGAAAGTTTTGAATCTGTTTGAGTCTGGTTACTATGCCAGTTTATGGAACACAAGAATTGCAGGGTTTTAAGAGATGAACAGGCAGCTATGTCTGACCAATCATCTGCTAGAAGTTTCACAGTGTCCTATAAAAGCACATGAATTTTTTATTCTCTGTGACGTTTGTCGCACCCTAAGGATTAGCCCTTTAATCATTAGGTTCCTGCAATGCAGTGCATACTTGAAGAACTTTCCCAAAGTTATGCAATTTTAGAGAAAATCCCTGGATCCACCAGTGGTTCTGAGAAGTTTAAGTGTAAGACTTCCTTTATATCTTCTTTCTTTAGTCTGGATCTTCAAAAATTTCAGTTCTGTCCAAACCAAACTAGCAGGTGTGAAAAGGTGCTAAATGGAACCAACCGACCAAACGAGGTCTTTTAGTTGGTTTGGTTTTTTAAACCCATTCCAAGAAGTTACAGACCATTGATTTAACAACAGAAGAAGAAAAAGAATCAATGTTGCTTCGAAATTGGACTCCTATCGTCGTGCACCTGCATTACAATACAGTATGTTTTCAAAAAATTACTCTGGCGATTCCTGTATTTACTGTGACTGTAGATTAATCCTTATTTATAAACAGAAATAAAATGAATCAGATTGTGATCTGATTGTGACAGGAAGATGCAGGCTATGTGGGTGATAATGACAGGATGTAGCCAAGTTTGTTAGTGCAGTCATTAAATTGCATAGTGAAACCAAAAATAACTGGACCAAATGTATTGAATGTAACAAAAAACAGGAACCTTGGCCCAAAATTTGGTCTGAACTTTCAGGTGTGAAATCACCCTTAAAAAAAGAGTGCTTTCATAAAACTCTTTTTCAGCACCCTTTACTCTTAATAAATAAATTAAAGGTCAGGCAAAGTCAATGTGAAGGTTTTTGTTTTTCAATTGAAATGTTATTGTTACAAAAATGGTTTATGAAATCAGAAAAGGTTCTACTACAGTGGGACAATGGGTTCTTTTAGTGATGCTACGAATGAACAGATTTGCCCTGGAGATGTATATGTGAGGAAATGTATTTGTTCTAAAGAAGTCAATATAAATGTTTTTAAATCACAAAATGGTTCTAAATTTGGAAGCAGCAAAAATGGAAGTGTCTTCAAGTACTGAACCAATGAGAATAGACGATGCAAGGCAACTAGCAAAGCATGTGCAGAACCAGCCATTAGTAAACCATGTTGTTGTTTCGTTGCCACTGTGGAGGCTGTCCGAGCTCTGTAGGGTCAGTGTGTGGGTGCAGGGTCTTTATGTGGTGTGGGACCAAATGAGGGGAAAAAACCCCGACCCAGATCGGCAGAAGTGAAGTGGGACAGGAACTCTCCTGGGTGTGATTGAAAGGGTGAGAAGTTAATTTGGCAGCTTTTCCTCCTCGCTTTGCTAATGTTTCCTCTCAGGACCGAACAGCAGCAGCAGCAGCACCCACCCCACTATCACCATTCCCCCCCTAAAAAAGTCCTCTAGTGTTCCTTCAGCTCAGCCATTCACCATTCCCGCAAACACCCCCCATCCATCTCTCTCTCAGCCTCTCTCTCTCCCTCTCTCCACTCTTCAAATCCCAAATTCCCAACTGCCACCTCCCCCAACGCACCTTCTCTCCCAGCGGAGCACGCTGACCCGAAACCAAACTTTCTCTCCGCAGGACACTTCCTGCTCTGCAACACTCAGGCTCAAGTGTGTTTTTTCAGGGGTGTTGGGAGCAGGGAGGGGTGGCATAGTACTTGAAGGAAATGAGTACCATGTCAGTGTATCTTCATGGCCTGTCAATCAGAGGCCCAGTGAGGCAGCTTGTGGTTGGGGGGAGGTTGTCTGGAATGAACAGGGGGATGCTGGTGGCCTTACTCTCCTCAATCACCACTCGGAATAATTCTTGAATCAACAGCTACACTTTCCTGGGTCAGCGAGGGCAGAGTGGGGGTATCGATGACAACTGACCATACCATATTTCTTTATTTTCACTCGTATTTGGCAGCTTGCTGACCTTTGTGAAGGCTGTTGCATACATTGCGAAGTTGGAGAGGTCAGAGGTCAGCCAGATGCGGAGTTTAGGTAATCGTTATTCTTTTAGATTCATAGATGTGAATTGTCCTATAGCTTGTCATTTTCAAATCGTTCACCTCCCAATTCTTCTTTTTGGTTCCAGCAGCCCACACTGAGCCTCCAGTTTTAATGTAGGTCAAATTTTGGCCCTGATGCTTAGCTTACATCAAAACAAAGTGCCGCCTATGCTAACACTCTGGCTGCAGAGTATAATAGAGCAATAGGCCTGTGCTGCTTGTGCCAACAACCTGGTTGGTGTGTATAATATGTAAATCTGCTTGTACCACTTTGGCCAACAACATGGTTGCCGAGTAATATGGCAATAGGCCCATGCTGCTTGTGTCAACACTCTGGTTGCCAAGTATTGTACAGCAAACAGCCTGTGCCACTTGTGCCAGCACCCCAGTTGCTGAACATATTACGGCAGTCGGCCTGCGCCACTTATGCCAAAACTCTAAGTATAGTACATGTGCCCACCCCCCAGTTGCTGATTATATTCGGGCACTCGACCCAAGCCGATGTTTCCCTCTTGCCAGTTGCCGAGTGTGAACCACAATCAGCCCATTTCTACATGGCCGAAGTCGAGTCTTAGCCAAAGCTGTCGTACATCACCCGAGCCCAGGGCAACACTTAACACTGTCTGGCTGATTCCTGACGTTTACATAAATTGTACCGCTACTGTTGTTGTGTATCTTTTTTTTTTTTTTTTTTACCTGTATTTGATTTGTGGAAGTACTTTATGTTCTTTAAATGCTTCTGTGGACATTGTGTTTTTCTTTTATCTTGTAGTGTACATTAACAACCATTTCCTGCAGTGCCTAATTACAAGTTCAGCTGACCAACACGTGCCATATTTTAAGGCTAATCAAATGCTGTTCTTAATGTTTGATTCACTGTTGTAATCATGTATTGCTTATGCCATAAATACGGTCTGAATAATGGCTGGAAACTTGCAGATTGAGACTATTTTGCACGAATTTGCGTGTGCAGATGCTTTGTCTAAATTTCACCTTTGGCATTGTTATTTTAAAATATCTTTACTCGTGGCTCTAAAAACCTACGTTCCTTTGTAATTCCTCAGTGGGCTCTTCAGAAAGTAGATAGATGACAGCCCTGCCCTTTTTAAAGGAAAATATGGTCAGAGGTGTAATCTTGAATTTCTCCAGAGGGTTTACATCACTGAGACTGTAACTCATTACTAATGAGCAATACACTTCTACTTTGAAAACTAATCAAACATAGTTGTTCGCTGATGTCACAGTGATGTCACAGATGCTTCCCATAAAGACGTTTCACGCAACACGGTCACTGCCCTCTTATCCAAAGACTGGAGTCTCCTCTTGCAATCTCTGATTACAATGACAAAACTCACAGAATTTTCTCCTCCTTCTCTTTGTTGTTAACACAAGCTTGAATGGTTAAATTATGTGTTTGTGTGTGTATTGCATGTCTGATTTAGCTAAAAGTTTTATGAAGGACTGTGTATGAGTATGTATGTAAATGTGTGTATATGTGTGTTTTTGTGTCCGAAGCATGTGCACAGTTTAGGCGACGTTGCCGGATGAAGCCGCATGCGGCTAACACACTGCAGGCCATGCTGTTAGACAGGCCGGGTCGGCCGGTGACAGTGTGCAGCCCCTCTCCTGCCTCATTTATCTGCTGTGGCAGCGGACAGAATGCAATTTCCTGAGAGGGGGAGTCAGGGGGCGGGGGCCGAGCACATCAAAGCACCCCGAGAACTATCAGGAACCTGAGCACTGCCAGCTCTGCGTGCCAGCCGGCCAGCTCCAGCTCTCCACACTGGACACTGGGCACAGCGCAGCAGATAAAAATACCTCTGCTCCAGACGCAGACACCTCACACAGGGCCGGCGAGGGCAGCCATTAGGCATGTTGTGGTATTGGGGAAAGGTCACAGTTTATCACTTCTCCGGTGTTTGCCCCTGAACAGCTGCAGCACTCAGCTCCATCTCCACACTCTCAGGCCGTCTGTATCTATCTAAGGTGGAAAGGCAGGCCCTGTGAGTGCGGTGAGTTTGGTGGTATGTGTTTGAGTGCTCTCTAATGGAGCTCAAATAAGAAGCAGCTTGAGCGAGATGTCCTTGCTGTTTAGTAAGGGTGTAAACTTACATCTGCACACTGTGTTGCATCAGTCAAGGTGGTGAAAGAGGATTTATTATGATGATATTCAGTAAAGTATGCACTCGTTTTATGGGCAAAAACAAATTCTCAGCCTGTTAAATCTTTGGTCAATAGCTTAATGCATTGTTCCATTGAAGCTGTCCACCTGTAATTACATGCATAAAATATGCTTACAGCAGAACATCAGAGTTTGTCAGTAATCCAAGCATTTACTTAAATTTCAGGTAATTTCTTTTATTATTATTACAATATAAATGAAGATTATTTAAATCCTCTTGTTTTGCCATCTTAATGACGTTTTTTTTGTTTGTTTTTTGAGTGCAGCTCAGGAATCAGGTTGAGGTCAGATCACATTCTCATCACAAACTTCAGCTTTGGTTTGAGACTCAACTACCTCTTCTCTACCTCCTTGCAAGGGTCTCACTCCTCTCAAAAGTCTCAGTAAGGTTGTTTCGCTATGTATCCAAGTGCAACTCATGTATTCACACCTGCTCAAACAAATCAAACAGTATAAATGTAAGATGCTTACTCTTATCAAATGAGAAAATGCTTTCTATTCTCAGAGTTCTGTAGTGTTGATAGGATTTTAACTGCAGATTGACAGTTTTGTTCGAAACTCTAGAACTGTGAAACCATGTCAATTTCTGTGTCCAAATGTACACATAAATATAATTGTTTTATGTAGTGTGAATTTCATAGCTTTCACTGCAGCTCAGGAGTGTCAGGAGATCATAAGTTCAAATCCCAGCAAGGCCTCAGCACTCATTGTAAAATGCCTCCCACTCTGGAGACGTCATGTGACGGGGGACGTTCTAACCTGCAGATGGGAATAAACAGTAAACAGATTGAGGTTGAGGGACACAGACTAAACATCTTACACAATATTTAAGCAATACCAGCTGCAGCTCATTTACGGTACTATTGTTTTTGAGGCCCGACTCAATATGTGTTGTTGACCAAACTGAGAGAATTAAAAGAACATTTGACTACACTAAGTTGATTTTATGTTGGCCTGCCTTTGAGTGTTTTACAGTGAAGGGAATTGTGGGGAAAATGATAAATTACTGAATCAAATTGAGTTGTTTCCTACATAACAGCAATCTGATTGACTCCTCATGATGTTAAATTTACACCCTTACTGTTCAGCACCCTGCTGTGGTCATTGGTTTCACTGGGATCAGTTAGAGCTAGGTAAACTGGTAAGGAAGATAGAGGAGGCAATAAGAGCCCAGGGACTGGGAGAACTGCCCTCACTTCTGCTTTTATGTGGCGTTAAACAGTCTACTGGAGCAGAGGAGGCAGGGCCTTGAGAATCCGGCCCTGGTTAGGTAGTGCACCTGCCCAGCGGCTCTTAAACTCCTTTGAAGGCACAAAATAAACGCTCTTGTGAAACCTTTTGCTACGTCACATGAAGGTAAATTATCAGGTGGCCTGAGGCAACAACTCTTCATTTAATGCCTGTAGGGCCCCCATTTACCAAGCCGTTACTGTTGTTTGGTAGCTCCCTTAAACATTCGTCAAAAATAAGTGTTTAAGGGGAGAGCTTGTTACAGTACGTAGATGAAAGGGCTTAAGCTGGGCTGTCAAGCTCTGTGTTTAGAGTGTGTGTGTGTGCGTGTGTGTGTGTGTGTGTATGTGTGTGTGTATGGAGTATTTCTCTGTGTTCCAGACCTGGCCTGTTTCTTCTTGCTGTGTTTGCTTTAGAGGAAGTGCCGGTTAACCCCTGCATGCATTAGCGAGGACTTCTCTGCTGCCTTTCGGTTTTATGTCTTTCACTAATGGCTCTTGGAGGCAAGGTTAACTTAAAGGAAGGGGGCATTCGTAGAGGGAGGGAGGTCTTATCAAACCCATCAGAAATGCCTTGTCGGCAGCCATTCATTGGGCTTAGAGAAAATAAACCAAAATACCTCCACAATGACTGAGTGTTAGGCAGATAACAGTTGGCTGTGGGGGTCCCTTTCCCCTTTCTCTCCATGGCCAGTCACCCTCTCCATCTCCCCTTCTCTTTCTCTCCTTCTCTTTCTCTTTTTTGGTTTTATTAGGAGGAAACAGAAAGCCCCAGTGTGAGAAGCCACTTGTTATCTGAGAGTCTTGGGAATCAAGCCCTCTGCAGAGTCTTCACTCACCACACTAATGAAAGCTGGACAATTTGTGTGCTTTCGTTCCCAACATACTTAAAACCCCCATCCCTGGTCCTCCACCTCCACCTCCTCCCCAGCAACCCCACCACCACACCTCCCTCCTTCTCCTCCACATACTATATCCCAACTCTCCCTCTCTCCCCCGAACACTGCTTAAATTCCGGCCCATTCATTATACCACGAAGAGGGCTTCAAAGCAAGTGCCGTTTATTAAACACAATTTATTGTTCATTCTTCAGCAACCAGAGGCTCACCGTGCATCCATTATTTCCCAATCAGATTGTAGCCCCTCCAAAATGGTTTTCATTTTCTAAAAAATATCCTATAGTTTTATTTCTGCGAGTTTTAGGTGGAAAATGTCATTTATTAACCTAACAAATCAACAAAGAAAAAGAAATCAAGGTTTTTAAAAAGAGTTTACCCTACCAGATCAACTTGGAGCATTGTTGTGGGGATGTTGGATGTTCACGACCCCACCTCATCCCTAACTTCCATCCCATAATTACTGGATGGAACACCATCAAATCAAGTCAGCAGGCTTCTACTGTCTTTCCATCTGAGTATAAGTACACAGTGCAATGAAATTATGTTCCGCAGGAACCATGTTGCAACCTAGGTCAAGCAATACAATATACACAGCATAAGGTGCAGAACATGCAACAAATTGTGCAAAAAAGAACACAGTTCCACTGAACATAGTTACACATCTCCACAACTCAAAACAGACCTAAGGGAACATATACCCCTCTAGGCTACACCTGGCATTTGGTATATGCTGTATGTATAGTGTAGTGTACCTTTTCATAACCCCCTAGTTGCACCTTGTTTTGGGAACAAGTAAACCAAATAAATCACTAACATGTATCCAGTAAACTGCAAAAAGTATACAATGGACAGCAAAGAGTGAGTGGTAAAGACTGTGAGTGTTAACAGCTGCTCCAAAGAATGTAGTAAAAGTCATGGGACACGATACCAGCCCCAGTCCCATGATATGTGACATCTCAGTAAGTTTAGTCTTTGCCATATTTGAGTGAAATCATGTGACTGGGTATCATGAATATACTGTTAACACTGTTAGATCTATTTGAAGAGTCAAAATTATTTGTATTTTTAAAACCCCATGGTTTTTCAAGCTCTAAATATCTGTTGAGAGTTTACTAATACGTTAAAAAATGTCCCAGATCATGATAAACATCACTTCAGTCTGTGGAGCAAAATTTAATTTAATTTGATTTAGATTTGGACAATATGTGCTCATAGCAGATTACACATTACTGCTTATTATTGCTATTTGTCCTCTGATCAGCAAACTGGATCCTTTTCTGAATAGCCGTTCCAGTAATTTGTCATCAAAGTCATATTAGATATGATATACTGTTAGATATGGATATTATTATATCGGTTCAGGATAGAGGCCCAGCCTAATGACCATTTTACAACACTTTATTACATTTATGGTCTAATTATGTCTGCAAATTGCTCTGATGATGCAAGGTCATAGCAAGGTTCCTTGGAGCCTACCCTCTTATTAAGTCCGTGTTTTATTGGCTTCTATTTTCTTTTCTTTCGCTCCAGGTGAGTGCTTTCCCAGCTTTGCTAAAGCGGTTCAGACAAAGGGGGCTCAACTACACAACTCAGTGACCCCTCTCAACTCCAAAACTCATACTTTTTAATGAAGAATGAACAGAAAATGTTTAAAATGCTTATAATGGATGCATTTAATCAGTGATCTTTAATGCTAATGCTAGTATATCCTCATTTGTATGACAGTTTGACTGTTGTCCATATTACATTGTAAATTTATGATGAATGGATCAACAGAAATGCTCCAGAATGTTTATCATGAAGTACTACAGGTCTGGAAATGCCCATATTTGAATCAATTGTGAGGTGTTATCTTGTGAGCAAGGTTAAAAACTGACAATTGTTCTTTCTCATTGTCTCATTGTTGAGTTTGACTTTATGTACTGTTAGAAAGTGTATAATTTGTCTATTAAAGCATATTTTTAGTTTTCAATGATTTGTTATGTACTTTGATTGAGTTATTCTTGATTGTCAATAGCAGAACTTGGAGTGGAGTTGAGTGGAGTGGGCCAGAAAGTGGAGGGGTGGAGGGTCACGGGTGTTTGGAGGTATTGGTGGCAACCCAGCGTTCCCTGAGGGCCAAAAGTTCCTGTAGCTGGATACGGTGGCGGCTTGCACGGGCCTCCCGAGATGGGCTCAGTGAAGCCAGGCCGCTCTGATGGACAAAGGCCGCAGGTCACCACAGTGCACTTTGATCCGTTCCTGCCCTCCTCAGACCACAAAGATTTTTCCCAGTCTTTCTCTCCTCTCTCTCTCTCTCTCTTGCTCTCGCTTTCTCTCTCTCTTTTTTGTTTTATCATGCCTTTCTTCCCCTGGCCGACCCCCTTTTCTAGTCAATCTACCCCCAACAATGGAGTCACTTACAAAGCATTGAGCGCTGTATGGTCAGAGAGCCACCAGGGGAAACCGGTTCAAAGAGATGGCAGAGTGGATCTGTATGGCCAGGTCCCCAGCCAGGAGATAAATACACATGCATTCAACACACAGGTGCACGGCCCTCCACTTCAACAAAACCTTCAACAGTCTCCACAGATCAGGCCAGGGACAGGGACTGCCTGCTGCACACTCGGAATGGCCGGAGCACAGCCGTCTTCTGGTTGGGGGGGTGGAAGATTTTTCACATTTCTTCCTCTTTAGGCTCTCATTTTTCTCCTTGAAGCGTACCTTTAATTCAGAGCAGCTTGCAGATAAAAAAATACAGGCGAAGTATTTAAGGTTGTAATTTTTTGCAGCTCATGCCAGAGAAACTGCAGTAAGATATACGACTTTCATCTTCGTCATTTTTTTCCTGCAGAGCTCTCTGTGGGGAAAAGAATTTGTTTTGGATCCAAATGCCGTCTTCTGCAGGTGTAGTTTGAAATAGAAGAACAAACATGGTTTGAGTTTGCTCACACTAAACACAGCCATCCAAACACGAGCAGGTAAAGTTTTTACAGAGGCCTGCTAGTGTAAAACCCAGAGACACCTGACGCCGTTTCTCTCCATAAGTCTTCGAAAAAGGGGCCCAATGTGTGGGACCAGTCCAAACCTCGTTGACGCTGAAGATTTGTGTGTTGGCTCTCCTCGTAGGAAATACATTTCATTTGAATGCTTCCTTTCATGCTAGGAAGAGAGGAGGAAAGCTTCTCACTGGCGTTACGGTTAGCTAACATCCTCGCTTCTGTCCGTCTCTCACTGCCAATAGGCAAACCACTGCGTGTGTGTTTGTGTGTGGTTTGAAATGTAACAGTTCTCCAGCTGGATGGGATATGGTCAATATTTCATTTGCTTGTCATTCTTCCTCTGTGCTGCAGCACCTGCGCTAGTGAACCTTAACCCTACATTTGCAACAGCACATTCCTGGATGTGGAGAATTATGATGGTCTTGAGTTGTCAGAAAACCGTAACCTGGTTGATCAGTGTGTTTTAGATTTGCGTTCACCAACATCAGTCAAATGTGCTGCCGTGTGACACTTCTGGGATTTGGGATTACAGCACAACACACAGGTGGTTAGCTGTTAAAAGTATAGTAGAAGTAGAAGAAACCCTTGTTTCACACTTGTGACTGAGTGCAGGCGTTCATCATGGCTGAGGAGGCTGGTGGAAGGCGATCAGTGCCACTTTTATCCTTTCCAGTGACCTAAGCATAATTTGGCTTGACTTCTTTAACAAACAAGTAAATCTATAACCTCGACCAAAGTAGTGCTAAACTTTTACAAGACCTATCTTCACAATCCTTTCACTGATATTCCAAAAATCATTGAATATGTATTTTGAACATTCTAAAGTGTTACCTCTTGGGAGACCATTTGGGCACACCCTAACCTATATAAGAGGTGTGGTGCTATCTTGTGAGTGAGTGAGCTGATGGCAAGGCTACATAAATGATCAGATTCAAGCTAGGCCTAATAGAAGGAGCCATATGGATGAAAGATTTAATTTCTGCATTTAAAAGGGCATTTAACATTTCTCAGTCCACACCATCACATATGTAAAAGAACTTGGGTAAATAGGCTAGTGTTAATTCAAAAATCACTTTACAGTCAGGTATTTATTATTTCATATCATTTAACCCTGCCTTTTAATTTTTTTTTTACAGTGTTGATAGCTGTATCTATTCAGACCAGATTAGTTTTAATGCAGATGTGGGGTAATGTAGCTGTTCCTATCAATTTATTATTAATACCTGAGTTTCTCAGTAATTGTAGTTCTGTCAGAATATGAGGTCAGTCATTTTTATGGACTGCATGGTATGTTAGCATTGGATTCCAGGCCCTTTTACCTTTTACACACCATAAAAATTGTATTAGATGATCCCATGCAATACACTTCAGAATACAAGCCAAAGGGCAAAGACGAGGTGTCTGTCTGGCTGCTTTACAATGCCATTATGCAGGATGCCATAGTCTACATACATGTAATGAACATGAAGCTGCTAATTTTTTTTAAACTGAAATGTAATTATTACTATAAGTAAGCTTATAAGCATATAAGATTGGTTAACATCAAGTGCTTTTGGAGTTCATGGCAGTGGGTACATTGAGTAGCTTGAGTAGATGTATGCTGAGATTTCTTATTGATTCCTTTGCAAATCAATCATATATTTTACAGATGTCCTGTATTAAACAAATACATTACTTCACCTCCCCATGTTAAACTAACCCTGTGCAAGTGGTAGCAATTAAGTTAGCTCCTAGACTTGAAAAAACAATATGAGATGTAGAAACTGTATGTTCTCTCATCTCATCTTACTGTCAGACATTTTTCCTTTCTTTTATTGTCTTTTTCTTTTATTCCATTAACAGTGTCTTATTGTTGGTTACCTATTTTATTTACTTGATTTGTGAACATTACAAAATGCTTATCTCCATTCGGAAACCCTTCACTATACTCAAATAAACATGTTCTTGTGTATAATAATATTTTGTCTAGTTAACAACTACGGAATGTATGACCTGATTTTTGGTGTGGGGGTTCTGTTGACAGGTATGTGCCTCTTGCTTTTTGTGCATATGGGATGAACTGGAGGTCACTGGAGTGAGAGCAACTGACCTGAGCTTTGGCTAGCAGGTAATGGGTGTGCATGCATTTGTGGCATGTGTGCAGTGAAGCACTCCTTCAGGAGTTGTCAGGTAGGTGATGGGTGATGTGAGGGTGTTAGTAATGTATGTGTGTAAATCTATTGCTGTAGTGTGTGTGTGTGTGTGTGTGTGTGTATGTGTTGATGTGGTGTATGCCGGGCTACTGGAATTTGAGTCTTGGTTCAGGAGCCTCTGAAACTCTAATGGATTAACAGCCCGACCTGGCATGCTAATGGAGATTGTCTGTGATGTAATGAGCTTTTAATTAGGTCACCTCTGAGCTTGACCCTGGTGTAATGAGGGGGGCTGGGGAGTTTAGCTGTGGAGGGAAAGAAGGAGGGAGTGAAGAGGGGGTGGTGATAGCCCCCTGACCTGCAGGTGTGAAGCAACCCAGGCTGTAAACAGGGCTGGACATTCCAGGCATTCTCTAGTCAGCATCCCTGTGGCCCTCCAGCCTGCAGCCTGCCAACCAAGCCAAGCTCTAGATCTATGGCTGGACGGACACAGGAACAGTCGGAGTTGTTAGCTAAAGGCCTCAGTATGAGGAAGTTTTTGAGGGTCGTTCTTTACTGCTTTGGGCTGTTTCTCTATATCACTGTTCTTAACCTTCTGCTTTAGGAGTTTACATACTTTAGCACATTCTCTCATAATTGACTCGCTCTCTTGGTCTCTATTGCTCCCCACCTAAATGAAACCTTTTGTGTAGACTCTTTTTTTGAGCTCCTGTGATGGAAGGTGTTTATTGAAATGATTCATAATCAATGACGTGTGATGATTCATAAACAATGACGACTATTAATGATATTACTTTTTGTTCTATGCGATGATAATGTGTACTGTGAACATTCTACCCTCAGTGAGCTTTTTTGAAATGCTGAGTAAGAGTTTTCTCTATCTGGCTATGTGTATGTGTTAAGGAATGCACGTCACTGTTGTTCTACAAATTCTGGCGCCAGGGTCATCTTCCTTTCTGCTTGCAATGTTTTGAGAACCAGCCTGATATGCTCACTAAGGGATTATGTCATATCACATGTCAGAAGAAGTTGACGTGTCACAATGGTGGCACTGTGCCCATAATTGGGAAGTAAGGGATGGGAGGATCTAAAAGGTATAAAGAGAGCTTGGCACCTCTTGCAAGGCAGGAGTTCACTCTGTATTCATTACGTGTGGCTTCTCAATAAATCTTGTTACTCATTCTGATCAAGACTCAGAGACTCTGAATATTTCTTTCTTCCTGTCATTATTTTTCCACCACAATTTGGCGTCACGGAACAGGATGAGCATGGTCTTGCGGCGGAGGGGGAGAGACTAGCACCTGCCGAGGACGCTCTCCAGCAAAACAGCTGGGCCCCAGAAGCAAGGGAAAATTCCACAGAATAAAGGACAAGTACCGCGGGGGTAAGTGCGGCCTCTCCCCCCCATTCGCAAATCCAGGCCTCATCGACAAACATTGGTGGTGAGTGACAGGTTAACTAATTTACTCATTAAGGAAATTTTAAATGTAAACAATTGTTCTTAAATTAATTTACTCCCCTCCATCCTTCCTTCAGCACTCCGCCCTGGACAGTGTATAGTTACATGACGGTGTACAAGACTAGCCTGGTCATAGCGAGGCCTTTATTGATGTATGTAAATATATCTTTGAAGTTAAAGAGAAGACTAGCCTGGTCATAGCGAGGCCTCTATTGATAGACGTGTCATTAGAGTAATAGGTCCCGGGACCGTGGGGAGGAGTGCATAAATAATACTATAATAGTACAGGGTACTGATTGTGTATTAAGCAGGGTTAGAAGAAGGAAGGTGAGACGTGATTATTGGGGCTAAATTACTCTGAGTCATTAAAATCGAATGAGAGAACAAAATGGGATCCCAAGTAACTAAAGAATTGAAATTTAATCCAAAAATTCATGACGCAGCTCTTTTCAATCAAATGAGCCAAGACTATATGTGTATGTCTGTGTGTGTGTGTGTTTATGTAGTGTTGTTCAAAGGTTTGGAATCATTAGCATATTAACCCAATATACATATATTAAAGTAGGGCAGAATATTGAGCCATGCTGGAACTGTTCAATGTAACATGTTTCATTATCTTTATGGAAAATGCTGTAGAATTCTGAGGATGGCAGTTTAGTGAATATGTGAGACTGCTTCATGTTTAAATAGTAGTGATGAGTTATGTACAAATGTCCACATTGTGAAAGTCATCCCTGATTGAAACAGAAAAGAGATGAGGATTCCAGGCTTTTGATACAATGTGTGTGTGTGTGTTTCTGCGTGTGTTGAATAAAGCAGTGAGAGAGATAGACAAAACATCTCTTCTCTGCTATCTTCTATCACATTTGGTGTGTGTGTGTGTGTGTGTGTGTCTGTGCGTGTGTGTAAGTGTGTATGTTTCTAACATTTGTCTAACTCTGATATTCTGTAAGCGAATCTAATGATGAATATAATGTGTGTGTGGCTGTGTCAGAATCGCTCCCTATTCCAGAAATAGTGCACTATATAGTGTAAAACCATTTTTGCAGTACTGTTTAAAACCGCAGCAGTACATTCTGTTCCCTATATAGTTCACTATGAAAAACCTAATGCATCACAAAATTTAGAAATTCCAAAATATACTATAATGCAATGCAGTGCTGTTGTATTAGACGTCCTCAGAGCAGGACAAACATGGTTTATTGTTTGGTTGTTCCATAATTCGTTTAGTAAATAGAAAATGCTACATAGTGAAAGAGTTAATGAGTGAGCCATTCTGAACACAGCTTCTGTCTTCATGTGGTTTAGGCCTTTTCTATTATTATTCTTTTTTATTGAGACTGATTTCAGCTCAGTCTCAGCTGAATGAGATTTAAAGAATACACATATCTAATTTCTCTAGTGGTTCTCATGTATCTCAGTCTATGCTGATCTTTTGATTCTCTTAATGAGGATGGTAGATTTTAGAAACCAGTAAGGAAAGATCTTACTTTCTTTGGAAAGCTTTAATTTGACAAACTTAATATTGTATCTATTACGAGCTGCAGTGAATTGGGTCTCTCTTTCTGACTTTTAAACAAGGAGACATCAGATGTTTAAAAAAAAAAAAAAAAAAAATGGAGCTTTTTGTTTTGCTTTCCATATGTTTTTCTATTTCTCGCAATGAAGAACTTGCTTGCATATTCTTGGCTATATTTTGAGTCCCCATCAGAGCACAACAATATAATGTTAATGTTTATACAGTTTAGAAATATCAAGCATCGTTTGGCTGGAAATAATTTTTGTTTTAGTTATTTCATGAGGCTAAACAATTTTTAACCATGTTAGAATTCCTTTCAGGATTTCTTTTTTATTATTATTTTTTTCTTTTAAAGTTTTTTTTTGGAGGGATTTTTTCTCTTTTGACTGATTGTTGCTCAGTGCTGTTTTCTGGGTGTTTGAGAAGGCGGGGGTGGTGCTCATCACAGGAGTTTTGACCCTCAGAGACAGGGTCCTCTGCAACAGTACTGTGAACATCATCTGAACCAGAGCACTTCATTAGGAGAGTCTCAGATGAGAGACTGTGTTTGGTCCAGCTGTCGGTCGATGGCTGGACTGCGTCTTCACCGGACCTGCTGTGATTGAAATGTTACAGCACTGGTCCAGGAAACTGGTTTCAGATCTGGAAGAACTGAGCGATCAGAGACCGCTTCAGACAGCACCTGCTCAACCATCAACACCACCCACCCCCAGCAGCCAATCAGCCCAGTGGATTCACCCCTCAGCCTGAGCCAGCAACAGAGACGTGAGACCAGATTTTTTATTTTTATGCCTGTTTACTTTTTTCCATTAAAAGGAGTGATTTTATTTAATTTTTGATGTTTATGCCTCATGTAGAAAATGTTTGGTTAAACTTTAAATCTGGTGGTGACTCAAATTATGACTGTTTTACCTTTCTTTTTAAGAGAAAAAAAAAGGGAGGTTTTAGCTTTTTTGGTTTCTCTTTTAAATAGTGTTTCTCATCAAAAACTTTGATGAATTAAAAATAATATCTAGTTCAGGGAAAAATCTTTAATTTCATTGTAAACAGTAGCCAAACATGGTTGCTGGGCAGATTAATACATTAAAGGCCTATCACACATTGGCCCTCAATTTTCACTGGAAAGTTTTTTTTTTTAGGTTTACATTATGTAATTTATGTTGCCTAATGACTATGATTTGTATAAAACATTTTTAATAACAATCATCTCCATTAAGGCTTATGTAAGGGAAGTTGTTTACTGGCTTTTGACAAAATTAATACATATAAACTCAGATGTAGTTGTAACTAGCTAAAGTAACCAAGCATGCTGGCTTAAATAAAAATCAACCATTTAAAATCTTATTAATACATCAATGTAGACTATCAACTACAAAAAGAGCTTTGCTTGCTCCAAAGGTTTTTTAAAAATATATATATAGGGTAAGATAGAAATCTTTCTCTTATATGTGCATTAATATTAATGCTAAATTAATTCAATATATATAATAATAACTAGCTTGCTAAACCACCAGCTAACAGTCTTGCAACTATGCCAAACAAGTGAAACTTAAATATGTTTTTATTTTTTGCAATTAATTTACAGGTAGCACAGTTCGCAAAATATATATTGGAACTGAACAAGGAAAATAAATATTAGGCCAATAACTTCAAACAGGACCACTGCAGCTCATAGCTTCAAAATCACTGTCATAGGAACTAGTTAGTCTAAACTTAGGTGGACCATCCCTACAACAGCTTGTGGACACAACTCCACACACATTTAAATTCTAACATCAGCCAAATGTTTTTAGACTCAAGTTAACAGATGGAAAATAAGTTTACGAAGGATATAGAGGAAATGCACTGACTGCATCATACTCATCAGTGTTTTGGAAGAACTGAACTCTCTACTTAATAACTAAAATAAAAAGGGGGTGTTTTATGCTCTTTGTGTGTTCGCCCTCAAATAACAGCACTAATCAGACTAAATATTCTGAACAATGCTTTAAGGATTTCTGAGTATGTGTAAAGTTGAGGATTGTTTGTCTACAGATTGGCATTAAGAATTTTGGCACATAACAAACTATTTTAAAATAAATAAAACTAAGATTAATCTGAAGTGCACAAATAAGTTTTAGATGTGCTTCAAAGGAAGAACTGGGTGATCCCTGATGGATATAAACTGATAGAGAGTTACAAATCTTTGGTGCATAAATACAGAATGCAACGCTAAATGTTCTCAACAAATGAGCTGGAATTGTCGATCTGTCAGGAGTCCTGATATATACTTAGCTGCTAAGCAGTTAAGAGATTTTTACACTTTTTACACTAAATGAATATTAAAATCCAATCTAAATAATCTTCTCTCTTTTTTATGTGTGTGAGTTAGAACTGTAGCTGCAGCATTTTGACCACAATGTAATTTGTAAATTGTAGAGAATAATAATTGTAATCCAGAGAATAATGCATTACAATACTCTAATCAAAACAAAGGTGTAGATCAGCTTCTCAGCATCTAGTGTAAGAAAATGTCTAATTAATGTATAAAAAATATATACATTATTGTGGTTGAAGATTAAATTAGACAATGTGAAAGGTTAAAAGAAAATATGAAGGCATTTGATAAATAAATGTTGAGACTATGTATTCTATAGTCTAGAGCGAAAACAGTGACAATGTTGAAAAACATTGACTTGATTTTAACACTTTTAAACTTCATGTTGTAATTCTGGAAAAAAAAAAAAAAGAGAAAGTTAATGTAGTAAAATTTGTTTATGAATCTTCTCAGATCCATGGTGGGCATGACGAGGCAGGGAGAGTCCGGCGTGGGGACTGGTGTGCAATAGGCCCCAGCATGTCCACAGCTGAGATGAAGAAACACTTGTTCTCATACTCTGTATGCGGACACTTGTCATTACTCCCGGGGCTTCTTAGGCGTTATGTAGACCATCATGGAATCTTGGATGATTCCATTTGGTCTAGAAGGGGGGAGTGAAGGGTATGGTTGGAGATAACCACACCTTCACACTCTTATTCTTAAATGTTTTATACATTTATATATACAGTTATTATTTTTACTGTTCACATTATAATTCACTTAATAACCTTATGATCTCTGCTCTCTTTTTAACTGTCACTATGACAAGGCTTTGGAGGTTGTTTTTTTTTTTTTTACTTTTTTCAGGAATCAGGAAGGTCAGAGTGTTTTCATCAACAGTGAGAGCTGTGAGGAGAATGTGACCCTGAGTGGCAGAGAAGCTTCACTGCTGTTCTGCTGTTCTGGGACCAGTGCATATGAACTAGGAGACAACAAGTTATCTGAGTGAAGTGCTGGAAACCTCTCCTCAGATAGCCAGAAGATCTTTACATCCACTCTTTTCCTCTGTCTCATCTTCTCACAGACTTTAGGACACTTAAGGACTGTCTGCTGTGTTCATGAAGGACACAGTGCTGAACAACATCATGATAAGAACCTGTTGCTCAGACAGGCTGGAGCTAATCACGTCATTAAAACTGGACAACATGCTGTTAACTGGACTCTGCTGACGTAATCATATTGATAAGTTCTGTACAATCACATGTCATTTGCAAAATGTATAACTGCTTGGATGAAGTATGAGGAATTCTCTCTGGCCCTCGACTGGCTTTAGTTTATTTCTTTCTTTCTCTCTCTCTCTCTCTCTCTCTCTCTCTCTCTCTCTCTCTCTCTCTCTCTCGCGCGCGAATGTGTTGACCTATCGAGATTTTATTTGTTGATGTACTTTTACTCTTTTCTAATATATATCTATTAATTTTTGTTCCGCCATATGCAGAAGAAAGGCCAGTTCCTGCAAGTTACAGTAGATACAATAGAGTTAGATACTGCACTTGGGCTAGACCGTTTGTTTAATGAAGGTAAAGAAAATTAGCTGTAAAAAGAAAATTTCATTATTGATTCAGAATCAAAGGGGGGAGTGTGATGGAAGGTGTTTATTGAAATGATTCATAATCAATGACGTGTGATGATTCATAAACAATGACGACTATTAATGATATTACTTTTTGTTCTATGCGATGATAATGTGTACTGTGAACATTCTACCCTCAGTGAGCTTTTTTGAAATGCTGAGTAAGAGTTTTCTCTATCTGGCTATGTGTATGTGTTAAGGAATGCACGTCACTGTTGTTCTACAAATTCTGGCGCCAGGGTCATCTTCCTTTCTGCTTGCAATGTTTTGAGAACCAGCCTGATATGCTCACTAAGGGATTATGTCATATCACATGTCAGAAGAAGTTGACGTGTCACAATGGTGGCACTGTGCCCATAATTGGGAAGTAAGGGATGGGAGGATCTAAAAGGTATAAAGAGAGCTTGGCACCTCTTGCAAGGCAGGAGTTCACTCTGTATTCATTACGTGTGGCTTCTCAATAAATCTTGTTACTCATTCTGATCAAGACTCAGAGACTCTGAATATTTCTTTCTTCCTGTCATTATTTTTCCACCACACTCCTACGATCGTAATCAGTGGGGCTTGTTTCAGTGTATTGTTGGCCAGGCCTCTTTTGGCTAGAAAACAAGGGGCACTTCACAGTTTCGTTTCTGCACTCATAGCAGCTGCCTTAAGCCGCTCTCTTGCGATAATCCGCAGATTTGGCATCAAGTCCAGATCTGACCCTAGGCTGGATGGAGCTTTTACAGCAGGTGAGAAAATGGCTAGTCCCTCTTAATTAGTCCAGCTGAAGATAGAGAATGGTCACTGAAAGTTAAAAAAGCAAGTGGATTGAGGAATTAAAGTAATATTACAGCATTTTCATGAATATAAACATCGCTAAGCAGTTCTGCCTGCTTTACCAGAGTTACATGGTGCAGTTAGCAGTGTGTCAAGCCCACAGTAGCAGTGATCCCAAAAGCTGTTATGTTAAGGTAAAAATAAGACATGCGACTGAGAACTTTGTAACAGTAAAATCATTTTGGCTAATTTTGGTTGGCAGCCGTATGTGACAGGGAGGTGTTAAAGAAGTCCAAGAAGATATCAGCTAGTTGCTAGGTAGGGTTCTCCTTACATCTGTTGTGTAGCAGTTCATCACTTTCCAGGTTAGAGGTGTGATCCTTGCTGCTGTCTATGTGTTGGAGGCTTCAAAATGAAAAATAACGAAGCTTTTAAGGGTATCTGAGAGGCAACCTGAAGTTGGCGCTGCAGGCAAGGTGATTTGAAATCCCTGACACATCCATTTGAGCCATTTGAGGCCTTAGCTTGTTGAGGTTGGTCCTAGACACCCTGGAGCTCTACTTTGTCACCTGTACTGAATTCAGTGACATAGGCTTCGAGCATTTAGCCTGGGCTTGTGGCTTTGTTATGTAGTGACTGTTTAAGCGATCACAACTTCATCCAAGCACTTGCTTACGTAACCAAAGACAGAAAAGGCATATTCCTACAAGCCCATGTGACCCACACATCCTTCAACATGTTCCAGTCAGTGGAACTAAAGCAGTTCTGCAGAGCTGAAACTGCTACCTCTGGCCATATTTTGATAGAACTTGTGAATGCTGTTTTCCTGTTTCATGAGAGGATGGTATGTGGAATCAGCAGTATGGAGGAGTGATCAGAAAGTCTAAGGTGGGGGCAGGGGATGGCCCTGTATGCTCCCTTTACATTTGTGTAAACATGGTCCAGGGGGTTCATCAGTCTTGTTGGACTGTTCATAAAATTTGGGGAGTAAACATGGCAGCAGTTGTCTGCAGATTGGTGAACCTGTACCCATCTTTGCTTCTGAGAGACTCTGCATCTCTTAAATTATCATTTTATACCCAGTCATGTGAGTTATTTGTTGTTGGTGTGAGTAGTTAGTTGTTTATTAGTCTGTTTATTGATTATTAGTAACATTTACACTTTAAGCAATATCTATTATTATGTTCCTGCACTATTTTAAAGTTGAAAAAGGTAATATGAAAATATGCAAATATGAAAACACTATGAGATTTGAGCACTCAGTTAATTTCGATCAAGGTCTTAGACCTTAATTAGCCTGTTAGAGTTGTGGCTTGTTTACAAGCATTGTTGGGAAAGGCTAAGCGATGAAATTTTCAAAGCTTTAGAAATACCAAGACTCATCTAACCTCTTCCTGATAAACAACAACCATGGGTTCCTTCAAGCAGGTTGCCATTTCCTCAGTTTAAAATAGAAGATGTCACGATTAGGTCTGGAAGTCCTAGGAAAAAATCAGAGACCGTTAGGATTAGGATTGATAAAAAAAGACAAACCAGATTGTACACTTGGCTGCAAAATACCTTCATGAAGATTTAGCAGGCTCTGGAGTTTTGGTACATTGTTCTACTATTCAGTGACACCTTCACAAATATGGCCTTTAGGGAAGAGTCATCATAAGAAAGACTCCTGGGTTCTCACCTCACAATTTAGCAAAAGAATATCTAAACAGTTGTATTGCAATTTGGAAACAAGTCCTGTGGACCGATGAAGTTAAAATAGGACACTTTGGCAACAATGAGCAAAGGTATGTTTGAAAAAATAAGGAACATAATCTCAGGGGTATAGGTAAAACAGTTAAAGGAAATTTCATGGTAGCAAATATTTGTAAGACTACCACCTGTAAACAAAAAGGTGAAAGATAAAAAGAGAATGGCCTATACAAATAGATAATGATCCTAAACACATCGTAATATCCACAACTGTTTACATTAAAAGACGCAAGCTATAGGTTTTACCATGCCCCTCACATTCCCTTGATATAAACATCATTGACAATTTGTGGATAGACCTGCAGTTTAGCTGTTTCAAGTGCTCTATTGTGTCAGTGAATTCTGTACAACACTGAAGGCTGGAGTTTAAGGGTTTTAACTGTATGTTTTTAGTAAGGACACGTGTTTCTCTTTCAGAAAAACTGTAAGTGTAGCTTATCAGGAACAGCTACTGTGTTAAGGTTTTGTGAATAAGCTATCAACTATGTGATGAAAAGCTCCAAAGGCAGGAAATAAACAGTGCTTGGTCTTAATTAACCTGGGTCCAGGCAGCCGTAATCCATGCTGTGATTAATATACAAGCAAATGCAGTGTTATTTATGTGTGTTTGGTTTTATGTGCATAAAATGTGCTGTTGGAAAAATATGTGTTATTAAAAGCTCCAGTTTTAAGATAACAATCAGTCAACAATCAATATATCCAATTGAATATAATAATGAATATGTATGGAAAACTGTTAATATAGAATTATCACTAAATACATTTTTTCTGGTATGTTTCTCATTATTATGCTAAATTAGCATGTTGATGCTAATTTTCTGTGGAATTTATCTCATAAGCATTATAACACATTTTTTGTCCATTGTACAAATCTTATTATTACATTTAAAAGGTGCCAAAATCTTTGCACCCTGTTCATCAAAATCATCAAATTAACCTTTCTACACAGAAACCTCGCATCCAATCAGAAGGCTGCATAAAAGCAGACATCAAAAACCCGGGTTAGGGTTGGCATGATATTGATTTTTCGACATATGCTGTAAAAATCTTACCTTCAGTATCAGTCAAAAGTGTAAACACACATTCTTATTAATATTGGTTCTTTATTTGTATTATTTACTACACTGTAGATTAATATTAACGACTTAAACACTGTGTCAGAACACCTGTTGTTAGGTAGTAGACAAAAAATGTTTGGTCTTCACAAACACCTGATAATGAAAACCCAACCCAGTGAAAATTCGTTAACAAAAGCTCAGCATCACCAAGACAAATTGCAAACCATTCCAGGTTCTACATCGTGAAGCAGACTGGGAGAATAAGAGTGTGCAAAGTTGACATCAAAGCAAAAGGTGCTACTTTAAAGAATCTAAAATATAACATATTTTGGTTTATTTAACAAGTTTGTTCATTTAGTAATTACTTGTGTGTTCCTTCATATTTGTTCCTTCATTAATGTTTGCCTTCAACATTAATATACAATGTAGAAAACAATAAAAATAAAGAATAATACATTAAATGAAAAAGGGTGTACTAACTGGTACTGTATATATTTAAATATATTATATTCGAAGAAAACACTTAATGTATGTGGAAACAGCATTCATTGTAAATTATAATAATACAATATTTAGACAATAAAATAATAGTAGTAGTACTAGAAGTATTCCTACATTTTTACATTGGAAGTAAAAAAATAGTTTTGGAGCACCTCAGGGTCAAATATTCCTGCTGAATTTACCAATTGAAATGTCTTCTGCCCCCCCCCAAAAAAAATTCACCCAATTCCCATAAATACTGAGACACATAGAGCACAGGTCGATAAACAACACTTCAGTAAACAAGAACACATTCTAAAAAGATCATGTGTAAAAATTCTCTCTATCTCTATCTCTCTCACTCACTCTCTTTCGTTCTGTCTCTCTCTATTTTTTCTCTCTCTCACTCTCTCTCTCTCTCTCGCTCCGTGTCTCTCTTTCTCTTACTTTTGTGGCCTAGACTCATTAAGATCCTATAAAGCGACTCTTCTTAATGAGGAGGTTTTTATAGGGTTTTTGGAGGGCCTCAGGGGGATAATCAGAGTAAAATAGGAAGTCGTCTGTCTTGACAGCCTGCTCCTTTTCTCAGCGGTGGTCCGGTCAGTGAGGCCCTCCCTCTGTAGCCCATCCCCTGCCTCTCTTACTGTGTCTCTCTCTCTCTCTCTTCGTTCTCTCTCTCCCTCTCCGTCTGTCCGCTCGCCACGCCTCGGCCACCTCCCTGGCCTGTTTGAATGGCTCTGTGTATACTTCCTCTCTGACATGATAAGAGTCAGCTGGAGCCGCCCACGAACTTGTGCATCTTAATTACCTTCTTCCTCCCCTGCTCCGCCTTCTTCACTTCTCCTCCTTTCTGTCTCCATCACTCGGTGGCTTTTATGAGGCAGGGCTCCTGAAACGGCCCCTCCTGGGTCGTCTTCCCATCAGGGGGTCTGTGTCAGTTTGTGTGCTGCATGGTCAGCCTACGTAAGCGAATCAGCAGGGGGGTTGAACGTTCTGGTGGACAAGGCTGGTGTCATGTCCATGTTACAGGTTTAGAGGACCTTGATGGGACAGTCTTGAAAGAGATAAGAAAGAACCCAAAGGTACCAGCACAATACCTACAACACAATACCTACAGAAGAAATATACTCGCTAAATTGTTCGCTATTAGAAAAACACTGAATAAGATGGTAGAACATAAACAGACATTACAGAAAGCTGTAGCTGTCCAAGATCATCCAAAACATCTGAACATCTGAAATTTGATCAACCCCACCTGGACCTGAAGAACATACAAATAAAATACAGTATATCAAAATATTTTTTAGTAAAATGTAAAGGCATAAGTCCATGGCTTCAAGCTGATAAGTTGTTGGGTAAGGTAACAAGACAATGGCCCAAAACATGCATAGTAAAATGACTAAAGTCAGATTACCAACCTTCTACCTATCAAGACATATTGGCATGCCCTAAAGTAATTTTAATGAACTGAATCACATTTGCAGACTGGAATAGTCCAACATTCCTCTTTAATATTATGCAAATCATATGTGTAGCTTAAGGAAACGTTTGGTGGAGGAGACTGCTGCTAAATTGGGACCTTTAGGTTCACTTACTCTTTTCTAACCTGTACTGTGGATGCTCACTGTGTGTGCTCTGTAAAATATATGAACAGTACTGTTTAGAACTGTATGTGTGTTATTAGTTTAGTCAGAATGAATTTGTCTATAATTGGAATTTACAGTACTGTGTATACTTCTCCAAAATTAAGGAATTAACCCAGTGTTTATTTGTTTAATGTAATAGTCTAAGCATGAAATTGAAACAAAAGCCTACAACTAAATACATTAATGCAAAAAGTTTCAAAAGCTTTTTAGGATAAAAAAGTGTCTATCCCCACCATTAACTTGATCACTTAACTTATTTTAAGTTTGAATAAAGCCAAGTCACATAAAAAATGAAGTGTAAACAGACCCAAGCCACATTTCAAACCAATACAAATCTGATCACTGAAACCACTTCAGGAGATGGTCTGAGATGTATTTGAGCCTTGTCATAACATTGTAACATTGTCTCTCCAAGACGCGTCTGGCAAACAAAACTCCACCCAATACAATGGAAACTCCAGTAGTAATTGGTGTGTATCAGGTATATTTTCATATTTCATCTGCTTTCTCATGATGTGTATTTTAAAACTGTTACTCTGTTAATAATAGACTATGTGAAGACTGTCAGTGATCAAATCTGATTTTTGGTACATCCAGTCTGTATTGTTCATATTTTGCCTTGACAAACCCGTTTCCCCAATAACATCAGATTTTTGCAAATTAGATTTAAAACATTTGGAACATTTGAAGGTGGTTTGAAATTCGATTACAATCAGAATCTGGATGCTCTAGCTGTTTAAATCAGATTTCAGCATGTCATTTGCATCACTCACATTGTGACAAACAGCAACCCCATCAAATCCAGAGTGAAAGAATTTCTGGAATCGGGTTTGTCTGTAGTCTGAAAATAGATACTGTATAAACTGCACTGTATCTTGTATAAATTGTATGTGTAACAAAAACAGAACTGAACCTGATTCCGGTCTGATTCTGTTTTTGATTTGAATTGGGACAAATGTGAACAGGGAAACAGGGAAGTCATGCTCGCCTCTGCGGAGCTGTGTCACACACTGGGCTCGCTAAAGGAGGAGAAAGAGCAAATGAGGGAGGGTGGGTGTGTGTGGGGGGTGGGGAGGTCATTTACCGGATGTTGCTTTTAAGATCAAATTGTGTTTATGAATGTCATGTCAGCCGCTCTGCCAGTGAGGGTGAAAACTTATCTCTTACCAGATGTTTACTCCATAGGTCGAAGGGCACGCCGTGTTTACATCTGTGGCTGGGGGTTGGATGAAACTTGTTTAGAATTGCAAATGCTGCTGTGGGCAATTACCTTAATCAAATTACATTTTCCCCCTCTCCCGCTCTCTCATTTTTTTGTTCCTGAGAAGAATTTGCCAGATTCAAAACAACTGCTGTGCGCTCTCATTCCCTTTTTTGTCACTTCCTGCCCCAGGCTTACTACAGCCCATCAGCTTCCTCTCTTATTCGTTCCATCCTGCAAAAGCGCTGTGAAACACTGCACCAATAAGCCGTTAGAGGGATCTGTTTAGCTTAAGGGGAAAAGTGGGAGGACCTGCGGTCTGTGATTATGAAAAGAGATGTAAATCTGGACATATTTGTTAAAGAGGCAAAGTAACTGTCCAGCTGCTTTGTGTAACTGTGTCTGAAGAAGACATGCCTTTTAATTCTTGGCATGGGATTCAAAGCGGGATGAAAAAAGAGGGAAGGGAAAGACGTAGCTTTTAGAAATGGAATCACAGTGGAGAGTGAGATAAATTATCTATGGTTTTACTTTAAACGAGACCTAGATATTAGCCTTGCAGTGAACAAAAAAAAGGTTAGTCTGAGCAAGATAAAGGGAGAAGTTAGAGGTTGTAGGCCTCGGGGTTGTAGGTCAGGAACCAGGTCTGAACGGCTGAGGAATGCACTTGTGATCTGTTGCTGTGCGGACATTGGGGAACGACGCAAGAGAGCCTTGAGTCCCGGCGATGTTTTCTTTTTCAGGAAAAATCTAAATGTGTTCCTTCCTACGAAACTTAACCCAGGAAAAGGTCATGGTCTGGTCACTCTGTGAAAGTCTTGAGTTTCTGTCACTGAAGCTTGAAAAAACAATTTGTACGGGCCAAACACAAGGAGAAAGAAGAGGGCGGGAGAACATCTCACTGACTGAAGCAGCCACTGAGGGTAAATGAACTCGGTGATACTAGCCAGTATCCCAGCGATTATTACAGGCCGGCTTCCATTTGCTCCTTCCCACATGCCACACTTGCTACCATACTGTTCTGTGTTCTGTGAACTTACATTTAAAAGCTGAGAGTTATTACTCTTATTTTGCTTTGCTATTAAACTGTAATGGGATAATTGCTTTTATTGAATGTGTTTACATGCATTTAATAATCCAATAACTACGCAACAATCTGATTCAGTCAGTAATCCATTCAATGTATACATTCACTTGGGTAATATGATAATAGGAAACTCTGTGTTTTTATGAGAAAGGCAGTATTCTGATTTCTACTGTGAAACAAGCCAAGCCAATAATCATAAACATCACATAAACGTAAACATCACATTTCTTGTTGCAGCTGACAAATATGAACCTTTCTTGTGGTATGCAATACAATATTTCTTCAAAAAATGGAGATTTTCCTTTTTTGTTCTTTGAACAGGAGTATCCGGTTACATTTGTGTGCATACACAGACTGCATAAGCATGAGTAAGCATGTTCATGTGTGAAAAGAAAATGACTACTGAGTTTATCAGATTTCTTAATTGGAATTTGTAGGAATGTAGGTATGCTCTTTACATGACCATTGGAAAAATGCACTCATTGTTTAAAGTCAGTTTTTTCCTAATAAAACAAGACTGCACAGCAATAACCTTTACTCAAATTCTGTGCAGAGGTGGAAAGTAATGAATTACATTTACTCAAGTTACTATAATTGAGTAGACTTTATGAGTAATTTGTCATTTTTAAAGTAGTTTTTAAAATAGGTAATTTTACTTTTACTCAAGTACATTTTAACACAAGTAATTTACTTTGCTACATTGGAAAACACCCCGTTACTGAGTAAAAAAATAAAATGCTTGGGGAAAGAACACAATTGTCTGAATTAAAAAAAATAAAAAATGGCACGGATGCTCGCGCGTATAGAATAACAAAAAAAAATGGATCATTGAAACCTATGCCACTTGTTCTTGAAAATGTTTTATGGTTTGGTCTGAACAAATACTGCCTGAAAGGTCCAAATTATTATGTGGAATAATAATTCATTAAAAACAATTTAATTTATTATTTGTTTTTACTTTTTTACATAAAATAATTAAAAGTAATGTAACTTTTACTCAAAGTAAATTCTAAATTAAATACTTTTTTACTTTTACTAGAGTAGATTTTTAGATGGGTACTTTTATTTTACTTGAGTAAAAAGTACTTTTACTTAATTACAATTTTTCAGTACTTTTTCCACCTCTGATTCTTTGATAATTCTTTGTGTTTCTCCCTGACATTATTCATGTATTAAATGATAAGTAATGATAATTAGCATTTAGGGCTTAAGAAATCCACAGAATATCTAAAGTGTCTAGGATCAGTACTTTATTTAGTTCAGTTATTTGGATGCCTTCGCGTGTTTAAGACATGGAAAGATGTATACAACATTGCAATTAATAGTTTTCTAGGTGTAGTTAATACACTCATCATTTATTTTCTTCACTTTATTCTCTCACCTGAACCTATTCTTTTTTTTTGTACAAACAATGCAATATCCATTTCTGATTGGCGTCTTGTGACATGACACAGGTTAGGAGTGGGAGATCACCTGTCACATCATATTTTCTATCACTCTGTAACATTAGTTAGTTAGATAATACACATACACACAGTACAACTAGTCTAGCTTTAATGTCAACACAGACCGACCAGTGGCACCAGAGCTATCCTCTCTCTTACTCCAGTTTAAACACTGGACTGTGGCTGCAGCCTGCAGATTTGCCCTGCTTACTTACAAAAGCATCAGATAATAACAGCATAAGTGTTGCTGTTTGATCATGTGTGTGTGTGAGTGTGTGTGTGTGTGTGTGTGTGTGTGTGCATTTGAGCTCATCGCCCGACAAATAGGAAAGAAAGTAGATTGTACCATTTCACCATGGTGAGGGGAGAGCTTTAGAATTTGATACTTTCTAAGTTTAAATAATTTTTATTTTACTAAAGACAAACTTCTGTTCAAAAAAACAAGCAAATCATATTTATTTGCTTTCATTTTAAAGGGTGCTGGGCTGCTTGAGTTCCCCTTAAAAGAGCTAGCTACATCCATGTTTTCTATTGAAGTCTAGGATGAATATTGTTTTGTTCAGCTCGAAACTAATAAATGTGTTAGTACTCCATGATTCTTGACTCTCACTAGCAGCTCAGGACTGACACAGTACTGGCCCATGACCCCGCCATGTAATTAGTGTGCTTTAGCCCCCCCACCCCTCACACCCCCTCATAAATTGCATCATCAGTTTTTGGTGCATTTTCCTTTGACACCTTCGCAGAGAATTTTTTAATGGCTCTGCTGCTGGAGGAGGCTGCCGCTTTGTTGTTGACAGGAGAGGTGTGATTAACGTTCCAGCCGCCGACCCTGTCAGTGGCCTACACACGCACACACACACACACACACACACACACACTCCCTATGTGTGATCTATCAGCCCATCTCGTCCCAGTGTGGAGAGAAAGCCTGTCTTGATTAGATTTAGTATTTCCGAATGCAACAGGGTAAAGGTGGAAAATATGGCAAAACATGACCATAAGTTATTCTCACTGCACGGTGTCTAGGTTTTATTACCATGTTGAAACAGACAAACTGCAATAGAAGTTTTGATATTTAAAGGACTATAAAACAAATTATGCTAGGTTTTCCATTACAGTGATTTTTTAAAGTTTTTTTTTTTTAAGTTTATCCCAAGCTTTAATCTTTTAGTGGGCTGAAGCAGATAATCTAACACCATTTATTCTTCATTTTTCTTTTTTTAAACAGGTCCTCACTGGAAAAAATCACGATGCTACCACCCCCGTGTTTTTCTGTTAGTTTGTTAAGAAATAGACAATGTTTCCTCTCTGGCTTTCTTCAAATGTCTCATTCCTGCTCCAATAAGATATACAAACACTTAGGTATTACATTGCCTAGTCTAATGTCGAATGTCTCAGAGCTACATTTGTACAGTTGTCCTTCAAATTTACAGTCAAATTTTACAAAACCTAAACTGTTTAAATGTTTTAAGTCAAATGTAGGCCAACTTTGTTCGTTCATTGATGCTCCATTTATCTTGACTACCGAAGCTGGCAATGATGTCAAACATAAGTTGACAGCTTTCAGAGAACTTTTGTGTTTTTAAACACAACTGGTTTGTCAATTCTTGACTGGTATCATATGGGAAATCCAAATATGTTTGTTAGAACTGTGATAAGGCAATTCCAGTGATAACAATGCATCACTCAGCATTTTGCACATCCAAACACCACAGAGGCATGTCCACAGTGGAAATGTACAATTTATTTATTATCAAACAAATAGATAGAAGATAGAAGTGCTAACAAACTTTATAATACTACTTCCTTTACTATTGATGATGTGCTGTGCAGCCATCTTGGATTCTGAACTCAGGGTTGATGAGACTATCTTTTAACTTTTTAATTAGGAAATCTTGCAGACTTGCAGTTCATTTTTTTTTCTACTTGGGATTTAGAAATTCCAACATTTCAAATGGAATGCATTATATTTTTATGGTTAAAGGATGAAGGAAATTAAAAATAGACATAACAGACATTGAAGATACAAATCAGGTTCTTATTTCATTTTACATTTTTAGGCTACCTATTTTTTCTCACAGCAGCAAGCGACAGTTTGTGTAAATGGTGTGACATCAGTACTCTTTCTCAGCCCTTCCCCCTCCAGGGCTGGGTGGTATGGAGGAGGTAAATTAGAGGGAGTGTATCAGGTTAGAAACAGATCCTGGGCCAGATTTAAACTCTGCCAGGTGATGTGAAGGAAAACAGGTATTCAGGGTTTGTGGTTGATCTCTGCTGCAAAAGCGAGCGAGTTAGTTTCCAATTACAGATAAGAGACTCTGGGAATCGGTTAGGCCTCCAAGCAGGAGCTGTAATCAATTTCTCTTCAGGGAAGGCCACTGGAGTCGGTGGTGACCACAGGCCCTGTTAGTTAGTCGGTCACAGTAAAAAAAAAAAAGGCAGCGCAGTCTTCTAACAGGCAGCAGGCAGGAGTACTGGATTAAAGGCCAGCTTGGTGTGGCCTCTTAACCACTGAGAGCTTTCAGTGCACTTGTGTGTGGGAGTGTGGTAGGAAAATGTGGAAGCATGCAGACAAGGTGTGTGTATGCGTATGCATGTGCTTGTGAGTGTTTCTGTGTAAAAGTGTCTATGCATATGAAGGAAATAGGAATAATTGTGTAAAGTGGGCTAGATTTTAGTTTTATCATGTGTTATTTGTTTGTTGTTATGTAGTTTGTCTTAAAAGAACAGAAATCTCTGTTCTTTTAATCTCTTATAAACACATTGTTGCATGTAAAGAAAAACGTCAGCACACTGTCTATAAAAAAGTGTAGCAACCCTGCTGTCAGAAAATTACCATTTTTAATTATTTGCATTTTTTTTAACAATATGTCTCAAAAATCATATTTGAAAGATATATGTACACCCATTATCAATAATTCAGTTGCACCCAGATGGAATCAACCAATAGCACCTTCATTTCTTAGTTAGTTAAGTAGCTCTTGCCATAATATGGATTAGAACATTACTCAAATAGGACTATTCACTGTATACCAACTCTATTTCCTCACAACTTTACAACTGATGCTCTCCAACACATTACGATTGCACTGCTGTTAACCTTTAGCCATTCCATGTGACTATATCATAATGCTGACTGAGAAAATAAAAAAGTTGTCATGTAAGCAAAAGGTTCAAGAATATCTAAATTCTATAAAATATTCTGGTTTGTTTGGCACTTTTTTGGTTACTAAATAATTGTATATGTTGTATAAATAATGAAAAGCAATGAATTTAAAGTGTGTCTAAATTTTGACTGTAAAAAAGCTGTTAAAACTGATCATTAATGTACTCCTTTAATACAGTTTTTATTTTAGAATCAATAATCCATTTCAGTAAAGAGTGTATTCTTGTCATTTCCCAAAGAAAACAATAGTGTTTTTTTTTTTTTTTTACAGTAATTATGAATGTTATTAACATAAAAAACAGTTTTGCATTTAATGCCATCATATGTCTAACTGGTAAGCCAAACAACCCCATTGGTTCATTGGTTCATCAAAGGCACAGTATTAAACAGTATTCATATTTGAGGCAGAAAATAAGCAGCACTGGCTTCTCTGCTGCTGTGTACCTCATCCCCTGCTTCCTTCCCTCTCACTCCCTTCTGTTCTTTCGCGTCTCAGATATAATTATACACGTCCTAGGCTGATTATACGTTAGCTCTGGAATCTGGCCTGTTGCCTGTCCCCTGGCCTAGTCCACTTCATTCTCAAAGGCCTTTCTCTTGAAAGGCACCACAGAAACCTTCTCTTTCTCTCTCTCTCCTTCTCCTCTCCCCGTCTTTCTCTCTTTTTTCGATTAAATAGCTACATCACAGGAGAGAAAAAGCAGTGAGGGTTCCGATAATAACACCGCTTTTGCCTCGACGCACCATTTCATGTCTGGCTTTTTTGTGGAGTTTTGCCACAGTTACTGTATAATGTGTAGGAGGAGAGAGGAGGGCCGGACACGGAGCGAGATGGACTGTCTGCTGTCTTACTGCTCTCAGTAGCATGTCCAGACCCACGATACTCTGTACTTCATGTGCGCTCATTATCAAACATTTACTTGTTACGGAGTTGCTAAGAGTCTCTAAAATTAGCTAGTGACAGTATATTTTCAGGTCTTTCCTATTTACTTGAATTTATTTTATTTACTATCTACGCACATATAATGTCTAAAAACAGCAATTCAAACAATTTGTGCATTTTAAAGCTGAGGTAGAGAAAATTAAAGTCTATACAATTTTATATCTCAGTTTAACCCACAGTGCAAAACATTAGTAAATATGCTGCAGATGATATTTCTCCCACTCTTATTTGTTTACAGCTAATTCCAATATACAGGTTAGAAATTCCCTTATCACACAAATAGAGCAAATTTAGCTCTCCAGGTTTAGTTTGAGCTTTATCTGTAGCTCTGTGGGTTTAGCTTACCTCTCCACATTTAGCTTTAACTTTAGCTCTTCAGGTTATTCAAACTCATAATAAAAAGGCGGAGCCATGTTAGTATTTTGATTAGCCAGAGATATGCCAACATAAACCTGATTGACTCATAGCACTGCTCCTTAAACATTGAAAGAAAAGCGATACTGGTGACATACAGCAGCATTTATTAGAATGTGGGTCCTGAGCAGCCAGATTAACTTAATAAAAAAAACATCTGATTTAAACAGATGGATGACTGAGTAGATGGATACTTTATTGAACCTGAAGGAAATTTAGAGAATTTAGGTTCCCAGGTTTTTAAATTTGTACTACTGATAACAATGTTACACTGCTGATAAAATGATCAGTGTCAGTTTTGCAGATTACAGGAAACAAAAGAGGAAAGCAGACGGCCACCAGTTTATAACAACTGTTTCTTTTTCCAACTACAGCTCACAGTAGCTCAGCTTTCAGATCTGTACAAAAAAGCAAAATCTGCAATTTAGATGTTCCTTTTGGATTGTTAATGTTCCAGGAACGGGTAAAAGAATAGTATGTTACAAGACTGTGAACCGGAAGAACACTCTGACACTGAACATTACATTACATTATTTTCATTGAGTAAAAACAAAATGTTTGCTGAAGGGGATAATGTTGTTTAGATTGAGGCAGTTGAACTCGGCTGAAACCAGGTTAAGGGGTAGATGTCCGCAGCAAGTATATTTGTGAATGTTTGGCCTGGTCTTTTCTTGGTTTCCAATTACTCAATTTCCTGTTCACATCCAAATAAATACACACAGACATGGAGAAACATTGTTGTATGCAGGGGAACTACATAATAGGTCATGCACACGCATTTACACACACACACATACACTCCGGCAGGCACAGATAAGCCCCACGCATCTCCACACGCCTCCTGCTTGTCGGTGTAATAGCTGCTATCTGCGGCCTTTAGTCCCTGGAAGGCCGATAAAAAGCAGGCCGTTGTGTTTTTATCTGTCGTGCTGAAAGTCAGCTATTGACACCATGCACTTTAGAGGAAGTCTCACTCACTGGGATGAGTCTCAAATCCCTCCCTGTCCAGACCATGATGTTGTCAAGCGCTTTTGCTCTCTCTGTTTAATTCTCTCCCACTCTCTATTTGCGTGTGTGTGAGTGTAGTTTAGTACAATATTATAGTCGAGACTAGTTTCAAACATTTGATTTCAAAAGTGTTCATGATTTGGTACAAAAGCAGTATTATGAAAGAAAAGTCTTTGAGGAGTTTTCTGCAACATATGTTGCCTTCAAGACCTTATATTTGAACCCACCCTTTTTCAAATAATTTGTTTTACATTAAGTTGCCAGACAAAACATGACAAATATTTGGTTACTACTGTCTGCAGTGCTCATGTCCAGAGTGACTTACAAAAGTGCTTTACGGACAGTTCAGAAAGTACACCTTGTTCCACAGGCTACAGTCTAGAGACACATCAAACTCAGATACTGCCAAATACAAAAGATAGTATAAATACAAACTATGTGTAATACTCAATAGCTATATAGTGCCTAAATATCAAGAATGTCACACTTTACATGGTGTGAACTCATCATGAGAGATAGACTAATAAAAAAGGTCCAAAATTACTTAGAATTGAATGTTAAAAAGAATCCTATGGAAGCACCAGGCCGCATACCACAGTGTGGGAAAGCAATCCATAAATCCAGCAGCAGAACACACGGACATCATGAGAACAGTCAGCCATAGAGTTATTGAATGTGCTGTCCCACATTTGCTTCATGTGAGTGGCAGTTGAGGATCTGGTTAGAACATGTAAGTGGAGCAATTATGGCCTTCTCTAGCAAATCGCAGTAAAGAGCCAGTTTCGCATGGACAGTCTAGCTTAACAGAAGCTGGTGACAGCTAGTGTAATTGCATCGTTGACAAGTGAATGCGACTGTCTATCCCACAATGCTGGGGAAGAAAGGCCATGTTGCTATGCAGGCCTAACCGTTGTATTGCTGGCTGAGGGTGGCTTGGACAAAGAAACAGCAGGCTTTAGTGGGCATCGTAAGGGCCCTCCCGTCTCCAGCCCTGATCGCAATGACGGCCTAAGTGTGAACAGCAGGTGTCTTCCATTCAATGCAGCTTGGGTTAATAAAGTCTCCCCAGTAAGTCAATAAACAAGGCCTTGTTCACACACTGGCTAATTGTTTTGTGCTCCAGCAAGCTGGGTGTGGAGTGGTGATGAGGGATGCCCGTTCCCCCGGAGTCTCCATCAAGGCCTCCAGCCATCCCGTCCCTCAGAGGCCCTGTGGACTGACCCAGACCCCGGTCAGGAAAAAAAACAGTTTGCTCTCTATCAAACAGTCAGGTATCGCACTGGGAACGGCTGGCTTACGTGTCTGGTTGCCAATGGCTTGGTCACTGAAGCTGTGAGTAGTTGTACATATTTGCAGAATACCTAAAGAACGTAAAATGGTACTTTTTAACTAAAGACTGACATTGGCAAATGATCTCCTGTTTGTCAACAAATCTCTGAGAAAATTATTGAATGATTTACATTTGTCTCCCGCTACAATGCATAAGATCATTCAACAGTTCAAGGAATAAAGAGGAAGAGAAGAGCAATAGCTGATGCATTCACATGGACAAGGGATTACTTAGCAAAACTTTGCCACGCACCAAAGTATTTTTATATTTACATTCACAAATGTGACTTCAAACTACTGCGCAGAGCACAAGCCTTTTGTTAAGCATGTCCAGAAGCATTGATGAGTTCTATGGACGTGGAAGCATCTGTTATGAACCATCACACAGAGAAAATGTGTATTGTGGTCAGACAAATCAGCTTCTGACTAAAGACAAAAGGTACCGTAAGAACTGTAACATTATCAGCAACATTTCTGTGATTGTTGATATAGAAATGTACATTATTAAGATCTTAGAGTAACATATGCTGCCAAGCTCCAAGTTCATTTTTTTTGGAAAAGACAAAGCAAAACCACAAATGCCGTACACATTACCAAAGCATGTCTGGGGAAGAACAGGGTACGGGTACTTGACTGGTCTACCTGCAGTCCTGACCTGCCTCTAATAAGGAATGTGTAAAGAATTCTAAAAGGAAAAATGAGATGACAAGTGGTAAATGCATGCTTGTGATGCAGGCCTAGAATGCAGGACTAGATATATACTAAAAATTTTTATTAAATTGACCAGACATTAAAAAACAGTCCATACTGTTTGCAGTGAATCACTTCAGGAATCTCTTGGTAGACTGGCTGTATTTGCTCTATGGAGAAATGTACTGCTTTAACCATAAGAGACTATTCCTAACAGCTGAGGTTCTGCACTTAGCTGCACTGCTCCCCGCAGCATGCAGAAGACTAATTTAAGGCATGCAATGAGTGAGACAACCGCAGAGATGGACTCACAGTACATTCATCTTAAGCCGCACTAATCCAGGCTGGTTTAATGGCTACAGTGTGTGGAGAGAGGTCTGGACTCAATGTGACTGAGGGAAGAGGGCCTAAATTACACTCAGTGCTGTTAAAGATCTTTATGAGAACGAGCTAAACCTAAAGTCTTCCCACATTATTTATTTTAGGGCTGCCATCTCTTGGAATTAATACCTCATCATGGGTAAATCTTTCCACAGAGTGCGTAGTGCAAGTAATTCAATGACGATAAAATTGATTCAATTCTTTTATTCAGTGTGGAATCTCTCTCTCTCTCTATCTCTCTCTCTCTCTCTATTTTGTCCACATAATAATCAACTGCTTTTTGTGTGTTGTTTGGTTTGGTTATGCTCTTGCTGTATCCACTCACCAGCCCTCTCTCGCTTACATTTATGGAATGTCTTCACTTCCCACTTTTCTGTTCTCTCCTTTGTTATTGCTAAACTACTTAGGGTTTCCAGCTCCATTCCAGTGCCTTTTTGCCTTCCCCTCTAAGTTTGTCTGTGGCATTGTTATCCGCAGAAGAAATGATAGCAAGTTGAAATGAATTGACAGTCTTTTGATATGTGACTGTGTGGTTAGGGATCTTTTATTGCCTTTTTGTGAAGCAAGCCCAGTGAACTCGGTCTCTTTCTTTGGTTTCTGTTTTTCTGCCAAATGCGATGAAGCTGAAATGGGGACAGTCATGCTCTGCTGCTTTCATTTGGCTAGATGAAATAATTAGGATACAGTCATTACAGTACGGCTAAACAGCAAGTAGCAATAATAACACTTCAGTGTAGGGCTGCACTACAAAAAAAAACATTAATTGTGATCTTAGTGCTTTAATCAATGCAATTTGTTTGAAGAACAATGTTGATTCTGCGAAACACAGAACTTCTATGAAACTGACCTCGCTGACCCACTTGTGTGAACATATTGCTTAAACACAAGCATTAACTAACCAGACTAAGCTATGGCGTAGTTGCGCCAAAAGATTTTGGAGCCAATCATATATACACTCAAAATTAAATATCTTTGGTGTCGTCTGCTGAGGTATTGTAGCATCTGGGCCCTCACAGATTTTGTCATTTGTGGTTTGTGGCAGGGAGTAAACAAATAGGGATCAGACAGGTTGCAGTATAGAGGATGAAGGAAAAAGTTAAAATGTCTGCATCTGTATTCAGCAAAGTAGACGTTCAAATAGGGGTCTTTTAGAGATGTGGAATCTGTTGATTGGTCAAGGGGTCAAGGTAAAGGTGAGCTAGCATTAGAGTCTCCTGGTAGAACTTTCACTAGACCTTTCATTTTTCAGGAAAGGGAGAAATATATTATTCATATAAATATGGTACACAAAATAATTAAATCTTCAAGCAGATTCTTAAAAATCAAACTGGAAAAGTATATGTTGCCAGTGCAAATTATAATAAAGAGTACATTACATACATGCAGTACATTTTGTACATTCCTTCCCAATAAAGTGCACTGTGAGTGTATTTACAAATCATCCTTTATAATATTGGTTTGTTAAAGAATCAGCGAAAAAAAAAAAAACTTGATTCTCAATAAATCATGAATTGTGCAGCCCTGCTATACTGGTTTTGAAAAATATCCTCATTTTGATTATAATAGCCTACTGTTTCTATTAACTTTAGCTCTTTCTTATCTAAGTAGCAAAGTTGTGCTCTTGATCTGCTGGAAGGCTGAAGGTTTATATCATTCGTCTTTAGAAACGTATGTCATGAAGTGTAGCTTCCCATCACCTCCCTGAGATTTATTCTGTGAGACCTGAACATGGGGCGATCCGAGTAACTTAACACTTAGCACATTATCCTTATCACCTCTGCCTCAGCTTAATCACCAGGGTGATGGCTGCCATGTTTTCTTACCCCATTGCCTTCATTTATCTCTCTCTTCCTCTCTCTCTCTCTTTCTCTTCCTCTCACTTCTCTTTCTCTCTCTATTTTCCGTTCTTACTTTTAACCACACTCCATATTTTATACTTGCATCTTTATCTCTCCGCATCTCCCTGTTTTAAACTTTCATCTCTTTCTTATTCTCTTGCTTCCTTTCTTTTCTTTTACTTTCCTCTGCTTTTCTTTCCCCCTTTTTGTCTGCATGCCTCTCTGCCGCAGTCTGCCCTGCTATGACAGACACCGAGCACCTGCAAGTGCTCACTTCGAAAGATGTTGCAGGCACAAGAATGCGTGCAGTAAACACAGGAGAGCTGTATTTATAATAAATCAGCTTTATGGGCCTCTGATGGAGGTGATATCAGTGAAATTTATGCGGCGAGACCACGGTGTCCTCAGCGAACAGCTGCAAGATAGCGCTAACCCTCGGCGGCCTGCTCCGGACTGGCCCGGCTCAGAGAGGTCCGAGCGCATGGCCTCTGGACCGGGCCGCGCTCAGGATGTGGTAACGCTGGTGGTTTTAGTGACGAGGTGTGGGCTGCACCATTCCTAGGGCCAAGTTTGGAATAGCTGAAGGGCTTGACGTATTAACAGCAGCGACTGCGGCTCTAAATTTTGCGGACATCTCTCGGTGAAGCCGACATTCCATCAGATTTCGCAGATCGTCCTTCAGCGATCTCATTTAAGCCCGGCAATTACTGTGAAATGGGTCTGTCATGCAAAAAAACAGCTTGAAAAATTATGCTTGAACCCAAACAAAACACAGGCATGTAAATAAAAGTCTGCTTAACTATGGCCCAGCCCCCCACCCTGCCCAGATGTCTCCTTTCACCCCTGGCAAATATACAGAAAGTGAGTCTAAAAGCAATGATGTCACATTCGCAACGTTGGTGCATGGTTCGAATTACAAAAACCTGATTCCCGCAGCTTGATGAAATGTGACCACCCGCCATTATTTGGTTTCCAGCAGATGCGAGCAATAATAACAAAAGGCTACAAGGCAAACTGATGGAGGTGTCTTTACTTTCAGGGGCGAAAGACTGCAAGTTCTTTTCTTTTTTCACTCAAAATGAAGATGAAAATAGCAGCATAAACATGACAGTACTTCGTTCCCCCTGACGTCAGCCTCCTCTCTGCTCTCCACTGCTAAAACGGGGGTGACTGTGTAAATGTTTGTTGTTCTATCATCAACAACCCCAAGAGGCTGGAGCTTTAATCATGTTTTGTATGCAGTTGGTGGAGATTGGTGGAGGGGGTTTCGGGGAGTTGGTGAGGGGTGGGGGCAGCTTTGCTCAGTCTATACCCAGGTGTCTCCTTGGCTCTCTTCCCACCAGTGACTGAGCCAGTGCTAATTAGCAGCCCTCGCTCGCTCTCTGACGAGTGGGCCAGGAACAGGCGGCAAATCATCTTGTGGTCGGACCTGGCAAAAGCTGACTGCATGGGCCCAACTGCTTGTGATTCTCTTACTCAGGGTGATAAATAAATAACAGATACGGTGCAATAAAAATCCTCTTTTACAGGCTGCTAACAGTCGAAGGCCTGCTGGGAGACTCACTGTGGGGAATGGTGGTGAGCTGGCCGAAAGCAGCGTGTGGTTACAGACCTCGGTGAAGGTCCAGAGATGCCCCCCCCATCTCCTCCTCTTCTCACCTCCTCTTCCCTGCTGGGACGAAGTGGAGGCTCCCTGCAGATGGAGCAAGGCACCCGGGGGGAAACCGATGGAGTAATGCAACAAATTTGGCAGTTTACCCACCACCAACCACTGCCATGCTTCATCTGTCACTGTGGCAACCACTAAGCCTCCATACCTGGTTGGTGCTTCCCTTCTCTTTTTCTTTTTTTTGCCTTTTTTATGTGTTTATTTATTTATTTTGGCACCCGTTGCTCTGGGGAGGAAACAGCATGAGAGCAGGGAGGTGTTGCTCACCACAGAAATGAATGGGGAGGAGTAGAGTTGGGAAGCTGGGGGGATTAACTGCTTCATTACAGCTTCCAGAAAATCAAGTTCATCCATAATATCTTACACCGCTTGTAAAGCAAGTCATTTGTGGTGGCAGAAAAAAAAGCAAAGCAGGGAGGCTGAGCCTGTGGATGTTTTTACTCATGCATGATTTCATTCTGCTCTCCTGCTGACCTTTTTTGAATGAACTAATCTGAATACACAGAGAAATAGTATCTGACTGAATTAATATCTGTTTATTAACAGGATAACTAAATGCAAACAGATCATTTTTACATGTTGTTGTTTGAATTCTGATTTTACAAGAAGTATGTAGTGTTGATCAGGGGGCAAATTACACAATTATGAGGGGTTCAACTTTTTCTTCAGGGTGTAGAGTAAAAACAGTCCAGCGAGATATCTTTTTTATCCTATCTCACCTCACTGCTAGTAGATCCTGCCTGCACAATCTCCTCCATACCGCCTCCTCTTTCTGACCTGCCTCTGTTTCCTTATTATAATTACATGTAAAAGTCACCATTATCACTACATTAGATACTAGTACAGATACCATGCCTGTATGGGTAGCCCAACTGGGACTTGGATGTCAGTATGGACAGTATGGATTTTGGAGTGACTGTACTACTGCACAAAAGGTCTAGGGTTAAGAAGCCCAACTGAGTCGCAGTAAAAAAGCATATACAAGCCCACTCAGTGCTCATGTCCCACTGGAACCCACCTAGCCCTAATTCTACTCATGTACGATAACATGAGGATGTTAGCTGGTGCTGTTCCAATTCCAATTCTGTAGTACAACATAGAATAGAAATGTCTTACTCCGCCTTCTTAAATGTACCTGGTTAAACAAATAGCAGTTAAATGGTCGCCCTGGGACAGCAGTTCTGGGCTGTGTACTGTGAACTGTTGAAGGTATGATGGTAGGCGGGGTGCACAAAGAACGACTTCAGCTTGGTTTAATAATCTTCACTACCATGACTGTGGTACCCGGCTACTCATATTTAAACCAGCAGAAACAAATAAAAAGAGTACCTACTGCGATAGTGAAACGAGTCTTTCTGATGACATGACTATGAACTGTCCACAGGTTGAAATAGGTTGTAAACTCTGCATAAGTGAATTAAATGACCTTCTAGGACTGTTGCCAATGCTGTAACATACTAAAAAAGCCTAATTTTGTTTGTCTGTAATTGGAAATTATTAATCTGTTTACAGTGCAATTTACAGCCCCATGCCTTTTCAGTTGTTTAATGGCAACAAGTCAACTAGATTCCCCTTTAAATCTTTTACCCTTGAGATTTTTCCAAATGCCTGAGGACAGACAGATTTGGCTACCATCGTTAAGTGGAAACATTGGTGGGGTGGAGTATCTTTTATACATAGTGAGATTGAAAGTCAGCAAAACTTTGGCATGGGGAACAGGTCTCCCCTTGAGCGGGACTTTGCGGTTGTTAATGTTGGTTTAATTTGTATCCGCCATTAGGAATGTTCCCAGTGCTGCCCTCCCTCCCTCCCTGGATAACCCCTCTCCACCCCCCCCCCCCCATCCTCCCATCCCACACCCAACCTCCCCACTCCATCCCTCCCACCCTCCACTTTCCAGGACTCGGTGGTCCTGCCATTGTAAAACACTACGTGATCTACAGCTGTAGCCCACTCTAGGCTCTTACTGGTAAAACACTGCGTCTGGTGCATGTGACTCATTCCAGGATCACCCTTTTTATGTATTTATTTATTTTGCTTTATTGACGGCGGAAAATTTGTGTCATGTCAGAGTGCCCCTTGGGCCTGGGTTGAGTGCAGGAGGGCGCCAATGTGGGTTGAATTAGCTAGACTTGTTGCCACTGAGTTTTTTTATTTGTTTAACAAATACATTGAACCAAATTCCAACTCAACTGTTCTAAAAGATGCTGGTTTGTACTATAGTTTAAGGTGCTTGGAAGTTTTCCAGAAGCAATGCCTTTACTGTTAACATTTACTGCCACTTCGGACTTCATTTATTTCCACCGAAAGCATCCAGAGACCCAGATGTCCTTTTTATTTTTCCAGTTACACTTACCATTTTTACAGTATAATCACCCAGGTGAAACATATCATTCCCATCATGTCCTAAAGCCACATGTATAATCAGTGTCTTTCACCATGCAGCACTGTTAGGCCTGGAGTCAGCCAGTCATGATTTCAGTGTTCCACATCACGTCTATGGGAGACACGCGTTCTGCATGAAACTCTGCTTAAGTGCGACAGCAGGTCAGAAACTCAAACGTTCCACTAACGTAACGACGGCCTGAAAACTGGACACGGCCCGGCCACACGGGTGTGTAGCCCTGTACCCCTCCCCTGAGCGGAGAGCACAAATCAAAGCATGGAAAATAAACACTGCTCAGCAAAAGGAACTCGTTTATCAAAACTGAAATTGCACTCATAGGCAAAAAGACCTACAATTACAAGCCCAGCTAGAAATTAACTTTTCAGTCAGCCATCCAGAAAAAGATCATAGGATGCAGGCCTGCTACAAATGAGAATCCTTGTGAAACCCCTATGCCCTAACCCCTTCAAAAACCCATTATTTCCCCTCAATGAGACAATGAGTCCATCAGCAGATGATGGCATGTTTTGTGCTTGTTGTAGAGGGCACTGCTCTGTAATAGATTGCTGCAGTTCAGGCCTAGGCTTATGTATGTAGTTTGAGGGGAAAAGTCTTGGATTCAGCTTGCCATTTGCGCTATGGTGTGCATGCGATCCATCGCATGTATTTCTGTGTGGGCTAGTATCAGTAAGAATAAGGAAGATGAAGAAGAAGCAAAAGAAAAAAAAGCCAAGAGCAGACCCATACTTACACAGAAAGCTATGTTGCCCCCAGTTCTGCTACTCTGACCACTCTCAGAGCTTCAGCAGCACTTGCCCTGGTAATTACATGCCGTCCGGAAAGAAGCCGAGAGGGACTCTCTTTAAAGTGAGTAAAATGTCCGCTTTGTTTAATTATGTTTCTCAGGTTGAACCCGAAGGCTTCGGCTCTCGCTGTTGCTCTTTTTCCATAGGCCTTCACATGCAATATTTCCCACAGAGAGACTGGAAACATGGAAATGCTCTGGTCGGAGGGGGGTGGAGGTGGTTAAACTGGTGGTTTTTAATCTGGCATCTGCAGAATGACCTAACTGCCTGACCACACACCGCTCCACCTAACGGGGCATTCGACATCGAGTACACTTGCTACAGCATTTATCCTACATCTGTGACCTCATTCGTTCGGAGCCTGGCATCAATGGGCCAGACATATGGACACAAAAGAGCTAAATATGCTGTTAAAAGTATACGTTCCATGAAGAACTTTTGGGGGTTCTTCAGTTTAGAAAATGTGGGGAAACCCATTAAGGTGCTTTGATTACCATTCAGCAAAAGGTTTTTAGAAGAAAAATGTTTCCCAAAGTTTCCTTAAAGCACATTAAGTGGTTCCTCCACATTTTTAAATGAAATCAGTAAGGAATCAGTAAAACCAGACAGTGTTTAACCTCACACACAAGATAACAACACCTCACAAATGTATGTTTACAGGTTCCGGCATTCCCAAGTTGTCTACTGAGAAAAGCCTTGATCAACACATAATTAATTCAAAATTTACTGCTATCCCATGACTTTTGGCATATCACTATACACACCAATTAGTGATTTGCTGCGTGACTTGTTCTTCTACATGCGATCAACATCTCTTTCCGCACATATTGTATGTTGTATTTGCTTGTGTGTCTCTGATTGCACTGCTGTACAGTGTTGACATTACAAACAAGTTTGATTAAACAAACATTCAGGCTGTAGACAGAAAGTTTAATAAACATCTCTGTCGCTCCTTGTAATTTAATAAATGCAGCTTTTTTATTGCTGTTTTCATACATCGGCAGAGCACTCCATCAATCACCCGGAGCAGCTTTCACAACATCCGTCCTCTGACAAATGATGAAATAAAGTTCTGTTGCCTGAGAAATTTCATTTGCTCTTAGAGTCCGAGCCATAACGAGTGAAAAGCAGCTGTGGATTGAACACTAATCCCAGTACAATGCTTATTACAATTGGGTTTTTCTTAACCTACTGCACTGTCTTGCTGCTTGACTTTCGGGGTATCACCACAAATGTGAGCTAAATGTTCTCGCTGCTTGTTTTGTGGCAGTGTTCTTCAGTGTCTTCAGTTCTACTCCAGCCACGATGCAGTCTGCTTAAGTCTAACCGTTCCAGACCCTACAGAGTTCTCAGAGCTTCCGCCCTCCTCGTGGAAGCTGTGGATCCAGCCACTTTGCTGTTCTCTGCGTGGCTCTGCCAAAGGCCCATGGTTCACCCACATTGGGATGTTAGCATATTTTGGCTGTTTGGAATTCCTTCCTGCCGTCCAGAGTGCGCACACTGCATTTTAAAACTTGTTGGGCCCTTTCAAGTTTTATTTGAAAGTATGTAATTACATTCTTGAAAGAATAACAGGTCCCTGGAGTGATTTATATTGAGTATTAAATGTCAAGGTTTGAAAAGACACAGTTAACACTCGCTTATCCACTTAAGAGGCTCTCAATGGGCTGCAATGCTAAGAGGGATTTAGAACATGGATGCACTGTAAAAATAAATATGCTACCAAAGAAAGTATAAAGAGAGATAGAGGGTGTACAGGAAATGTCTGTACAGAGTCTTACAATTGGTGGGGGCATCATCTGTGGGCATCTTCTTACTTTACTGTTTGCTGATATTTATCTTGTTAGGTTTTTAAGGTGTATGTTTTGAGCAATGCATTAATGGTCATAAAGCCCCATGAGTGGTCAAAGTACACAGATCCTGAAACTTGGATATAACTTAGTAGTAGTCAGTATATAGCTTGTGTAGCAACATAAATTTACTGTCTTTTGAAAATAACTGAACACACAGCCATTAATGTCTAAATAGCAAGCAGCACAAGTAAGTACACCTCATAGTGAACAACTGTAAAACTGTGGCCAACATGTTAATATTTTGTGTGACCCTCATTATTATCTAGCTCTCTCTTAACCCGTGGGCTGTTGGTTTAGATCTGGAGACATACTTGGTCTATTTCCTTTACCTTAACTTCCTTAACACGCCAGTTGTCATCTTTGGAGTTGTTAATATGTGTGAAAACTGCAATGCGGCCCAGTTTCCGAAAGGAGGGAATTATATTGGAATTCAACTTCCCTAGTGCCAGCAGCACTCACACAGCCCCAAACCATGATTCTACCATCACCATGCTTGACTACAGGCATATTTATATACTTGATGGTTTATCTTAGCCTCATTAGACAACAGGACACGGTTCCAGTGATTTTCAACAAACTGTTTGGAGGCTTTCTTGTGTATCAGCTTCAGAAAATGCTTCCTTCTAGGACAGTGCTATGCAGACAGTATTGATGCAGTGAGCGGTTACTGGTCTGAGCACTGTAAGCTGTTCTTCCACTTCAGTCTTTGCAGAAATGCTGGCAGGACTCATAACTCATACTTTTTTTGGAACCAATCTCTGTTCTAGTTGGGGTTCTGTTCTCTCATCTCTTTGCATCTCTGACATCTATGTCTGCAATGGGTGCAACCTAGAGAAGCTGAATGTGCTAATTAGAAGTGGTGCCCACAAACATTTGGACATATAGTGTACGAGTTCTTTTATACACTATATAGTAATAAAGTAAATGCACATACTCAAAAAGTGCATTTTAAGAATTCCCATGGTTAGTAATCATGTGCTGAGTGCATTTTTGGGCACAGGCATTTCTATACAGAATATTTAAGTTTTCTGTCCTCAACATGAGCACCCTGTAATTAGATTAGGAAATATTTGCCCTGGTGTGGAAGACGGCTTGTGGGCAACAACAGTAGCAGGAACATGGAAGAGCAGCAGAATTCTGTGCCGAATTACTGGACTGTAATTTGATTGGAACACATTGTTATTTAAGGAATCCTCTCTGTCACAATCACAGTCACATGGTCCAAAGGGCATTGTCTGGACTCTAAAGGATACAGACCTGGAGCATGTTCTTTTCTATTCTATTCCATTCTATTTTTACTTTTTTTATTTAATCTTAATTTAGACTTAAACAAGACCATGAGAGGAACACAAAAGAAAAAGAACTCTATAGAATTAAAATACAAGGCTAAAACAAAGAAAAAAGACAAAAAAAAACAAAATGCAAACAATGTCATTTAGATAGATAGTGAGGTTTTCAAAGAAGTAATTAACCTTTCACTTGCATGAAAACTTATGTTGTTATCCAATATATGTTGTTGATATTATTTATCTTACTCTTATATTCCTCATATTCCTCATATATCACCACATTTCTTCACATTTCGAGATGGTGACACCAGTCCAACTTAAAGATTATTCAGTCCTATTGTATGAATTGGGCTCATATACAGCTTTTCAGTTCATCTGCTGGCCTTAGTGGGTAAATTAAATGCACCAGCCATGTGCTGTAGGTAGGGTTGCAGCGGTAACCGGTTTCACGGTATACCGTGGTATTAAAATGCACGGTTATCATACCGTGTGTGTTTGCTTATTACCGGTAAAACGCAAGCCAGCGGAGAAAGTCACCCGCGCATGCGCAACTCTGCTCCGCTTCAGCTACTCAGCACACAGCGGTGAGAACGGCAGAAAGTGCATCAGACTAGAGCTTAGTTTCTCTGCCCGAACCAGACCTGACCCGAGGACCGACCCGAAATCGGGTCCGTTCGGGCCGAGATTTCCCACCACATTCCTCGGGCCGGGTCGGGTTGGGCTCCAGAAAATAGTCTGAGATGTAGGCATCTGTTTTTTAATTATATATTTTATTTTTAAATAAAGCTCTGGTGTGATAATCACAATGTTAATGCTAAGTAACCAATTATTATTGTTAATGAAAACGAACCAAATAACGAAAACTGAAAGTGAAACTTAACTAACTTATTTATAAGCGCTGTTTTCACTCCCGCAGTTCTACAGCGGGAGGTGTTGTGCCGATTCTGTCCGCGAAGCGGGAGTCGGATTGAGCAGGGAGTCGGATTCGGCATAACAGCGGCAGCGCGGCTGCACCTCGCGGTCCGCGGTGTTAGTTGTAAGCGCTCGCGCTAGCCGCAAAATACGACAGAAAACACTGAGAAACTGCAGAATTATGAATTGGACTAAAATGAGCACGAGGAGATAAAAGAGAACCTTTACCTGTGAGTAGCTCACATCAGAACACGCAAATCTCTCTCTCTCTCTGTGTGTCTCTCTCTCTCGCACGTGAACTTCTCCGCACTGTGTTTAGCTGTTCTTAAAAATCATTTTTATTAAATAATAGTTCTATGCTTCTATGTTAGTGTTAATTAACATAATTCTGATCATATTTCGCTCATTCAAACAGCCTGAAAACAGACTTGTAATCTTGTAATCAACAAGCTTGTAATCAATGTGGCCGTAGTCACAGCTAAAGGAGGAAATACATCAAACCTGTTCTCCCATCTCCGAGAACACCACCCCGCTGTGCAGCGCAAAGTATGTGTTCAGTTTATAATTTTACCTAAATAACCTAAATAAAACTTCTTTGTAGTCGTGCACAACCCATGCGGTAAGCGCCCGCAAAAGCGCTGAGTTATCCGAAATTTGGGCACGCAGGTACAGGCGTGAAGTGCGTGGATGTGAAAGACGCCATTCATTTACATGCGTTAATTTTCAAATTCTGACGTGCCTGTTTTTCATATGTTGAAGGTTTTAAGGTGTGAAAGCCTTAAAATAGAAATCTCTATTGTGAGGATCATGTCAGATATAAATCCCCTCTTTCTGCAGTATCTGGTTATATACCAACTTTTTATATATATATATACACTCTTAATGCCCTTAAGAGTAGCGGAAAAACATGGTTTCCTTCACCTGATGGTGTAGTTTCTACAATAAATAGTTAATTGAACAAAAAACCTTTGTTGTAATTTCTTTAAGGGTCAGTTTAATAATATATGTAACAAACTGTGATACCGTGATAACCGTGATACCGCGGTATTTTCCGAGACGGTTATCATACCGTGAAAATCTCATACCGTTGCAACCCTAGCTGTAGGGTACTGTGGCTAGGCTCTGCCCCTCACCTGAGGCTCATCATGATGAGACACAGCTACAGCACATTCAGACTGTTGAGAACTAGTAAGACTGGTGAGAATATTTTTTAAGCAGCTTAGTGTGTCTTGTTGTTTGAGAAGTCTTTGTGATACTTTTGTTGTACCTGAGGTCTGAGAATACTTATTGCAGTATGACTACTTGTGTTTGATACGTTGCTTTATATTTTTGGACCTGAATATTTCTGCATAGCAATTGGATTTTTGCCAATTTTTTATATTCCTATAACAATAAATTAGATGGCTAACAACCACCTAGCTACACCATAGCAGCCACCTGGGACACCATGATAATCACACAAGAACAGCCAAGTTGGAAGTAGGAACCATTAATTTTGTGAAAGTTGTGAATCGTTTGTTCCTACCAGCCTCTTTCTGCACTGAAAAAATAAAAATTAAATTGAGTCTTAGTTACAGTCCCAGGCACCTACAGTGTGTTATGAATGACAGGCTATCATCAAGTCAGCAGCCAAGATGCAGTACTGCTGCTCTTAGCAGCTCCCTTAACTGTTATTGTCTCTTTCGATCTGTCCCGTCAGATTAAAGGAGTGTCTTCAAGTGGTGAGCCAGTCCCCTGATAAAAAAAGCTTTTTAATCCATTGAGAAACGTCCCCTCTCCAAACCCCTGCGTGGAGTGCAGACAAGTATCACCCCACTTTGAGAAAGGTCTGGACAGTGTTGTGGCAGGAGTGTCTCACAGACTAAAAAAAGGAGCAGGCCACCTCACTCTTCAGCAGACAGCTCTGATAACATCTGCCAGGAGCTGCTTAGCACCGGTGACAGCAGGAGATGGAAGGACATTAGAAGCCTGTCAGTCACTTAGCCAAGGGGAGGCCAGCCGATTCATCCGTCCAGCCACATATCTGCCCACTGTAAATGAGGAGAACAAAGAAATGCCAGCATCAAGCTTATCTCCAGAGAGAGACTTTGATATGGTCGCTGCCGGTAGTGGGACCGCTACAGGAAGAGTGGGAGTAGATGAATAGAAGTCACAGTGATCAAAGCTTTCAGACAAATAAGCGTGTAATCCAGTATATTGTCATTAGCTTGGTTTCCATTCCAAACGCTTTACAAAAGTTACGCACAATTACAAAATTTCAAAAATGTGAAATAAGTTGTGTTCATTTACTATAGTTAGGAGCAACATCAGACCAAGCAGAACAGAGAAATGTAACTCAGTCTGCATTTAGCAGAATCATCTTTACAGCCTTTTTATGGCTGTCGCCAGACAGGGCCACCTAATGCGGGCAAAACTCTCTGAGCAACCCTGATGACGTCCAACGCACTTCTGGGAGCACAAACACAACAGACAGTTCTGGAAGAGCAGTGCAGTGCTCTGGATTTGGCATTTTAGGATTTTTTTTTTAAAGCAACCTTTAAAATCTCTGTGTTGAGATCAGACCCTCCACAGCGGCAGTCGTTTCCATTTATCGGTCACCTTTGCTTTATACAAGTTGTGCAGAGTATGAGGTAGTATAGAGTGGTATATGGTAGTATAGGGAAGTATATTGTAGAACTGGTTAATAGAGGATAATATAACATTAGACTCCTACCTTATGGCACATCATAATTTACCCAAAAAACCTTTCTTCACACTTTTTTGCAATTTGACTTTAGCTAGAGTAAAGCTTTTCCACCTTGACATAGTATAAAAAACAGTAGTGAAAAGTTCTTTCAAAAATCCATTGGTTTTTTTGTGCATTTTCGATTTGTGCAAAATGTTGAATGAAAATCAACTATTGTCATTCAATATTTTGTATATACATTGTTTTGTCCTGATTTTTAGTTTTTTTTAATATAAATATATAAACTTTTATAAAGGTTTATTTTAACAGCAGGTTTCAGTCTCGCATGCGTCTTGTAGTTGGGGGGATTGTGGTCTGCAGCTGACTTAGTTTTTGGTACAATTATTTCTAGAAAGTAACTTTAGGATAAAGGGCCTCAATCGTTTATTTTTTCAATTATCGAAGTCATCTTTGGAAGGTCTTTGTTTTTCTTGGTAATTGCCACCTAGTCATAATGTTTGTTACAATACAGCAAGGCCATGTAAATCTACTATTGTGAGTTGTTCCATGTATTTTAGATTAAAGATAATAATCTTTCCTCTGAACAAACAGACAAAAGCATAACATCCACAACAGAAATAGTTAGCTGTGACTGAAGCATACCCGCTAAAAGCAGCTGAATTGTGTTTGTGAAACTATGTCATCAGTGTGGGAATATTTTCCATTTGCTTTGTTTTGTGGAAAACCTTGTATAGAAAAATTCTGTACAGTATATACATTGTTTGCTGTGAGTCTATATTACATTATGTGACAGCAGTTTCTGATCTGGGTCATTGTGTGGATATATGAAGTATGGATCAGTATAAATGTCTCCAAATGAGTAATAAAAGCATGTACACACTTACACTTAAGTCTCAAAATGCTATAATTCACCTACATAGGCCTTTCCTGCATGACATAAAACGCTTATGTAGGAGTTATACAGCCTTTATAAAGAAAGATAATCTTTCCTCTGTATAAACAGACAGAAGCAGCTGTGTCTAAAGCATACCTTCTAAAAGCAAACTAATTTGTTAAAGTGTGTCAGTAGTGTGGGAATAGCTTCCACCTCGCTTTATTGAGGATGGGAGTTTGAGTGGACTGAGAAAAGCTTAACCACCCAGAAAAAGCTCAGCAACCCGGAAGTGGTTACAAATCTAATGGCCCCCGCCTCTTTGTTTGCTTAGCGTTTACTTCTCCTCTGTGGAGTTTACCTGCCATTTCCATCAGAAGGATTAAAATAGTTTGACCAATCCCTCCGTTCTCCTCCCTCCTGAACACCAGAAACTCCTGCCACTTACAGGCTTTGAGGGCCGTGAGCTGAGATGGAGGGGATTAGGGCCATTCTGACCACGGCTCAGGCTATTACGGGTGGCCAGGAGGAAGCCGGTCCTGAAGAATGTTCCAGCAGGCCCAGTGAAAGCTGCGTTTGATCAATGAGCAGGGCGCGTGTCTCCACTAGCGAGCTCCTTACCGCACTTGCCGAGGGGAGAGAAAAACAGACAGAAATGTAAGGTGTGTTTTGACATTGCGCAGGAGGTCTGCTCTCTCAGGTGGGCTTTGAACTGCTGTTGAAGTCATTGATTACGGCCGAGTGTTCACAGGTGAGAGACTTCTGAGCCTGATTTATCGACTCTGTCTCACTCTCTGGCCCTCACCCGCCACACTAAGGCCCTCCACTGATCTCTACTATTGCCCAATAGCAGATGTCACACAGTTAGCCTGATCAATCACATGACACCAGGCAGAGAGGTGGAATAGTTATGGGATTATGGCACAAAGGTCCAGGCCGGCAATGATATGCACAGCGTCTTCAGAATATGATACTAAACAAGGCAGAATAAGAGGAATTTAAAATGATGAAATACACATACCTTAATACATTAAGGTGGCTTTGCTAGATTTCATTAACGCATAGAGGTCACACTTATCCACAGTGTTAAAAAAGCTTGATATTATTCAGTATTGATTTTTTTTCTCACCCACAGTGAATTAAAACAAATGATTTGACAGATGTTGGCAGAGTGATAGCACAAATCGGACGATGGCATGGTATCATCATCTGTCTATCTCTTGTACTGCTTTTAACTGCACACAAATGTTTCTCTGAACACTTCATATTTCTTTAAATCTCAGCTTTCAGCATGCAGGTTTCATGATTCAATTCGTTTTTTTTGTTTTCAGCATTCAGTTTATTTTCTGTTATTTGGTGTCAAAAAGTGAAAAAATTAACTCTTGAAGAAGCATTCAAATGGCTGTTTTAAGACAATTGTCTGCATGTGAACGTAGAATTCGTCATCTTTTTTTCTTTAAATAATATTCAAATTCTGTCATCCAGATACCAGCAAATTGGAAATTGTCTAGTCCCAATTAAACCTTTTTAGAACTAGAACATGTAGAACTTATTTGGACTGAAACTGTGTTTATACTAAAAATCTTGTATGACATTAAAATAAATTCGGACAAACATGCTGAAAAGAAGGAAATATTTTTCATGTATTTGGATTAGTTGATTTGATTTCAGATCTTTGGACGTTAAAATGCAATCAGCTCTAATTCCCCAACAGAAGCTTACCTAATTTAAAGGAAAAGTTTGCAAATGGACATGATGTCTTTGTTTATGAAGCAAAGCTGATTAAGCCTGTTGACTAAGTTAGGTCTTCAGAAACATAGGGTATGTTTTCATTTGGATTTGATGGTTCAGCTGGTCTAAAACCATGATCAACTTGACAAGGCTAGAAAATGCAGGTTGACGAACATCTCTGATCAACTGCTATTACCAAGCTGGACTACCAACTTGACCAAAATCATCTTGTGTACACTGCTATTCAATAACTGCTCACCCCACTTAGCTTATGGTATATTTTTGACAAGCTTTTCAACCATCTTGACCATAAAGGACATTGAAGGAAATTGATGCAATCAATCAGTCAGAACATTTTCAGTATTTTCAGTTTAGCATAGAGAAAAGGTGAGAAAACAGGAGTCTAACATTTCTTACAAACCCTGGACTTCAACCAGATCGTCCTTAGTGTCCTGCAGAGAAACCAATGTAGTTTAGAACACAGTGCAACATAATTTAGTCCAGAAAATCTTAAATATTTGTTTATCATGGCTAAATTGTAGAGCAGCCATTCTCAGTAGCCATTTAGCGCAAATGTTTAAAAATGGTCTATGGCATATTGCTATACAGATTTTTAAAACTCTTCCATAGGGTTTTTAAGCAAATAATGAAGTTTTAAGTGGTTGTTAGCACTGTTAGTCTGGCAATTACTGTTGTAAACTAAAAAGGAAATGTCAGATTAATGTGTTGTTTGATCAAAGGTATGTGATATTGCATGTTAATTCTTTTTGTCAAACCGTTCCTTTTTCTTAATAAAAAGCCTAATTACGCAAACCTGACACATGGTAAGAATATCTACAATTAATACTGGCTTCCTTTAAAAGACATTTAAAAAATAGCTACTTATTCTATAAGTATTGGTTGTGTTTACACTAAATTATTGTTCTTCTAACCAAATACACAGTTACTGCCCAGATAAATGGCTTTGTAACAGTACCTCACACTTTTGCACGTTACCGTTTTGCTTCTTTAGGGATGTAGATCCATATATAGTACAGTACAGCTACAGTATATTTGCAGTGTGAGTTTTCATTTGATGTTGAGTTTGGCAGGAATAAATGGAGGAGCTGATTTGACTGTGAGAGGAGCTGACGAGACCCTCCCAGACTGTGGGATCCTGCACACAATGCCTGCAGCACAACCACCCACGGGACGCAATCTCTCTGTGATCTCAGGAGGCTAAGCTTGGTCAACGCCTCAGAGCACACCTCAATTACACACACACACACACACACACACACACACACACACAATCACACTGGTGCTATAACAACAAGCTGAAAAAAAATCAACCTCAGCAAAGCCCTCACCTCTGGGCATGACTATCATCACTCTCACCTGCATCTCCAAACTTGTGTGTTTTCACTTCCTGCTGTGGTCGTCATTCAAGTGTGTGGATCTCTTTGGCGTGTCGTAAAGCAGAAAGACAGAAAACTAAGTACAAAGTGAGTGCAACACATTCAGCTGGTCAGTATACATGCTTGTAGAACAACATGTGATGTAAAAATGCACTGCATTAAGCTGACAAATCATTCCTGAATATAAATGTATGGCCTCTCTGTAGATATTAATACATAACTGTCTATAGCCAAGAAGGCATATATTTTTTCCAAGACCTGTTGTCTGGTTATCAGTGAGTAAGAGGTGTTTTATGTATGTTTTTATGTTCACACCTAAACATAAAAGTGCTCTAAAGCATCCTTTAAGAGATGCCTTAAAGAAAACCATGTAAGGTTTTATAAAGAACTGTTTTTGTTAGGGCACATGAAGTACGAAGAACCCTTAAATTGTCTCAGAATCGTAACGTTGACTGATTTTACAAAAATGTTTTTTTTGTGGAACCAAAAATGGTTTATAGCACCTTTATTTATACCTGTTCTATTGACAGTTCTTCTCCATGTACAAATTTTCATCATATGTTTTAGCAATCATTACATCATTAAAACGGTCTCACCTCAAATTCAACCCCACCTCCATTCCTTTTTGTGGTGCTCTTTTTTCCTTGAATTGTACATGTGCAAAAAAACTGAAAGGATACAACTGCCTTTATAATCACTCTAGTGTAAGCTGTATACAAAAGATCCCTTATCTTTGGAACAGTATATATATAGGCCCCTTCATGATTTCTTATTTTTGTTATTGTTTGTCATTCTTAAATGTTTTAGACCATCTGAAAAAAATAAATATTAGTCAAAGACAGTTCAAGTAAACACAAATATACAGTATATAGGATGGAAAACAATAATAGAGCAGACTAGAACACTGAAGTTATAAGCAATGTTTTAGCCTGAACTGCATTTAAACGAGGCATACCATAGAACTGCCAATCTGGACCCATGTAATTTAAAACAATTAGCCTTAAAGGCACAGTAGCTAAAACAGCATGTTTTAATTATTAGGAGTAAAAGAGTTGGAAAATTGATCTTGATTTGTGTTTTTATTTCATAATAATAAGTAGATTTCAAAAGACTTTATTGTTATACTTACTGTAGTATCAATTTTCCACAACAGAGACATTTCTGTGCAGTGAAGAGATACAATCATTCCAGTAGTACAATAAAGATGTATAACCTATCGACACTGAGATCCACTGACGAGCCACCAGCTTACATCCAGGCTCAGGGCCAGTGCAAGTGTGAGGACATGGTGTCACGAGTGCATTGCACCCTGTTCTGGGACAGTGCGAGTGAACAGCTGCTGTGCGAGCTGGGCCATAGGGTGCAATAGCACAGCATACTGGGCTGGCCAGATGTGGGGGGTCCTCAGTAGTCTGCTCCCTGTCCTAATACTCCCAGCTACCCTGCAGGTCATTGACTCACTGTGATATCTATACGATAAACATGAGAATTCTAATAAACAAAGATTTGTCATGAATAGCAAGTGTGTGTACTTTATAGGCTACTTATTGGCTGACAAGTGTCTATGCATGGTGCTGAGTGAGCAGTTACTCGATCGCATTTGCATAACAACTGTAATGACAGGCCTGTAATGGTATTTGCACCTCCCCCCTCAAAGTTGATTTCTATCCAAATGTTGGTGATGTGTGACCAGTTTGTGTTTGCTGTGGATTCTGGGGGATGGGGGTGGTACAGGGGGGGAGATGTATTAAAGCTGAGTGTTGCCTTATGACCCTCTGTCACTAAAGCAGCTGTGGCAGACAGGGAAGGCATATGCTAATGAGCGAGTGTCTGTGAGGACTCATTCACACACAGGGCCTTTAGTGGGCAGAATGAGGGCAAAAGGAGAATCGCAGTGATCCCGGAGATAAGGGCCGTTCACTGATCTCCCTTTTCTACTGGAAAGGTCACGCAACAATGCAAGCCCTGCAAATCCTGTTTAATTGCTCCTCAGTGCAGATGACTTTCCATGGGAGCTGAGAGCCAATAACACCGCTGGGCTGTGGCACAGAAATCATTAGATTGGGTTAGAAACATAATTTTGTAAAACTTATATAGGATTATGTTTCAGATTCATGAAACGAGCCAGCTATGACTGTAATCCGTCGCCTCCTGGGGTTGTTTATGTATGTGAATGGGCGTCTGAATGGACTGTTATATGTAAGACATAACAAACAGCTCCAGTCATTTGCATTAAGTGACTTCTGTGTTTTTTGTGTGGACCACTGTTCAGTCTTACCTGCTGTAAGTGTGTGTATGTGTTTGACCCATTCAGGTCAGTGTGAGTTTATAACAGAATGAATACACATGCAGGGTGTAAAAAGTACTAAGAAACTGTTCTCAAGTGAAACTCAGAATACAGTTTTAAATATGGTAGTATGAAGCCTGACATACTTATTTAAATACATATTTAACAGTATTTAAGGGTAAATATAATATAGTAATCTAGCATTATTCACAGTTTGATCTAATATTTAATTTGTAAAAAAAAGAGAGAAAAATCTACTGTAATTTAAATGATTTGCAAGAGAAAAAAGGCAAATGCATTTTTTATTTTTCTTCTCAATTGCAAAAGAGTCAGAATACAAGTACAGAGTATTTCCAAAATAATAGACATTAGACAATAAGACATTTAGTAAACTATAGTTTTCCCCTGTAAACATAAATGTTGCTTGTGAGTCAAGTAAAGGCTCAAAAATAAGTAAAAACCTTCAGAAGTCTTTTTAAAGTTTTAAATGTTGACAACACGTTTCTTGATGGATTTTAAACATTCACTGTCATTATTTTCATTTAACTTTGTTTAAATTTGCAGTTGTTCTTTAATCTGTATCAAAATGTCATGATGAATTGACCAATAGAAATCCCTTAACATTTCCTTCTTCTGCAAAGTTCTTTTTTTTTTTTTTTTGAGATCTATGATTTTTCCCCCTTCATTCAAGTTGTCATTTTGGATTTATTTTTTTAAATCTGTAAATATATATTTTTAATAAGGTGTTCCTATCACCTTTAGAGTTGAAATTTCAGAGGCACGATACAGTGATGACGTAAAATATCTAAAATGTGGTATATATTTGTATATGTTTCCATAATGCATTAAAATAAAGTAAACAGTAAACAGTAACAGTAAAATGCAGTAAAATGTGCAGAAGTTCTTCCCTGTAGAGGATGTGAACTTACAAAACCGCTCAGCTCATGTAATTTGACCAGGCCTGTGTATAGGCATACAGCTACATGTATTTTGTGTTTGTAACTGTTCAAATGTGTGTGTTTATGTGTATATGTGTGTGATTCAACCTGTACAACCAAAACCCTAGCAGGCATTTTAATAGGACACGTGTGGCGGCTGAAGGGGAGCTGGTGCACTCAGGCATATATTGAAAAAAATATTATAACTATAACTCTTTCAGAAAGAAAGAATGAGAGAGAGAGAATGAGAGGAAGAGAGAGAGAGAGAGCGAGGGAGAGAGAGGGCATGTAACAGTTGTAATAATAATACGCTCTGATTTTCGGTGTGGGTTCTCCGGGGAGCGCGAGCGAGGGGGAGGTGGTTTATCTTAAGTGCTGGACAGCCTTTTTGGAGGGGGGGTGGGGGGGTGGTGATGGTGGTGGTGGTGGAGGTGGGGGACTCGGGTGGGAGTGGAGGAGGAGGGCGCATGCAGGCCTAACTGGGCGGGACTCATAAAGAGTGCAGCGCGCGCTGTGGCTGGAGATCAGTCTGAGAGTGAGGGAGCGCGAGCGAGTGTGAGTAAGTGAGTGAGCGAGTGTGTTGGTGAGAGTCGCGCGCGCCCTGCTCTGGAGCTACCCGCCTGCCCGCGCTCTGTCCCGGGACAGTTCGGACCTAATGAGCCGCGCGAGCTTCTGGCAGCGCTCTGACCCGTGTTTACCGGACTTGTGTCGCGAGGCCTGATAGCGTTTGGAGGAGCCCGTGCGCCCGTCCCGTTTCGGTTTCGCTCTGAGGACACCGCGCCTCTACCCATGGTGAGTGAGGGGTGTCCTATTTGCTGTGGGTGCTGGATGGATGAATGTAGGTGTGTGTTTAAGTGTGTTTGGAACTTCTAGCAGTGTAGTAGAGATTGCTGGACTTCAATTCACACTGAGAACACTGGAGCGCCCCGTGCGTTCTGTCCCATTTCCAGATGGGCAGAGGAGACGCGCACCTGCATGCGCGCGCTCCAGGGGTCTCCTGCCGCTCTCCCCGGCTCTGTGAGGAGGCAGGAGGTCTTCAGCTGCTTTAGTGAGTTACAGATCCGCTCTGAGCGCGTGCAGCTCATAAAGCACCAGATACTTTAGAGAGTGGAGTCCTGTGGCTGTTTGTTGGCTGGTGTGCCTAAAATCCAGTTCAAATCCTAAAATGCACTGGTGTTGAACCGCTGATTATATCACTGTATCCCTGCAGATGTGGGTCGCTTGGTTGGAGGCTGAGCTAGAACTATATTGTGCAATAGTATTTGAATATGAAGCTATTAGAAATAATGCAAACTATGCCATAAGTTAAAGTATATAAACATGTAATGGTATAGTTTGTTTTATTTCTAATGGCTTTTTAATAATTGTATCTTTGGTAAGAAGTTGATAATATTATATGTAAATAATTATATGTAAATAAATAGGGTATAAGCAACTGTTTACCTCAAAAATAGACTGATATGAAGAACATTATGGGAAAAATACAATTTAAACAGTTTAATCAAAGGCAAACAAAATATAACTTTCTTTTTTTTTACTTACCTAGTTATAGTTTATTAAATGATTTATGTCCCCCCCCCTAATTTTGGTCAGGTGGTGTTTTTTCATCACAGTAGATAAGTAGTACTCTTAGTCTTGGATGGTGCAAATATTTATTGCAGTAGTATAGTAAACTAGCAAACTGTACTATTATATGTATATTTATATACATAGTTTGTTTTCTCTGCTTTCAGTCTACTTCCAGTACAGTACAGTATCTTTTTAATGTGTAAACAACTGTTTACCAGAGAAACTCACTAGTATACAGCAAAAAAACACAACAACCAAACTATTCAATACAAGGCAAACTAAACTAATGTTTCAGAAAAACTTAAGATTTAAATTATTTGAAAGCTTTACACCTCCTCCTGCTTCTTTACCAGCTCTGTTATTTAATTTTCTCTGAACTCTATGTTCTCTGGGTTTAATCCACATTTTTCCATAATTCGGTCCTCCTTAAGCACCAGCTCTGGTATTTAGTATTTTCAGCCCTTCGTTTTGGTGAGTGTGGCCTCGGAGCTCAGCACAGACGGGCCCCGGGCCACAGTACAGACTCGCAGGGGGGAGACTAAAACGGGGACTAAGCACATTTTAAAAGTGGTTACACATATCAGAGCAAACTGCGGGGAGCGCCGTCTCAGTAATAAATCAACTCTGGAGGACTTGACGTTGCCAAACCTAGCTGTTTTGCTTTGTGTATTTTCGCTTCTTGTATTTTAAGAAAGGCAGGGCTGTGATAGTGCAGCAGAACAATACAGTCTAAGGTCGTGGTGGTGGTGGTGATGGTTGGGACCTTTTATTTTAAAACACTAATTCGTACAGTATATACATGGATACATTGATTAGAATACACTCTCGATAAAGAATCATGTGAAAAGTGGTCTGCAGTGAATGGGTGGATTTAAAGAAACACCTGCAAATGTGTGTTGTGTGTTGTTCGGGCAGTTTTCAATGAAGAAAGGGGAAAACAGATACTGTACACTTTTGTTCCTTTCTGTTTAAATGGCAGGTAATTTGAAGCGAACCATGAGTGTAGCAGAGAACCTGCAAGATGAGGTGTTACCCTGTAAATACTGTAGTAGAGTGAAAAGTCAGGTGTGCTCGGAATGGTTATAATCTGACATAACAAAGTTAAGTAAAAGAGATAAAAGAGTCTCATTTTCAATTTGTCTTTTGCAAGTTTTTACCAGTTTTTTTATGTAAATCTCAACTCCTAAACTAAACTTCTAGTAGGCCTGTTACGCATTATATAAGCCCATACATAGACAACCAACACACACTAATACGCAAAAAACAGAGAAGAACACAGTGTTGCCTTTGCGGCCCAGGAGCGGCGACTTCTAAAGAGCGTTCTGGTGAGATCTGAATGAAGCGTGACAGAGATAAAATGCTAAAATTTGGTCCTTACTATTGTCTGTTCCTGCGGTAACCTGCTCCCCCTCCTCATTCCCTGTCAAATTCCTCAGGAAACACATCTAAAGGGCCATGTGCATAGTCGGCTCTCATTAAGTCGGGTTAGGGAGAGTGAAGTCAAACGCCGTGAGGCCCTCAACGCTCTGCCAAACCAGAGGAAGCGAGTGGCCCAGGCCATATTACACCATAAACTGTGCTCATTGCAAAAGAGCCTGCATTGCGCTTCTTCATTCTTGGGCATGTAGAAAAAAATGCCCTGTAAATATTTTGGACAGTGAGCATTTGGTTTTAAGGATTTTAAGAGGTGGTCTGATAAATAAACCCCATAGCAGTGAGGAGAGTAATAGCACTTTAATGACCATAACAGATTTTACTTCATAATTTACTTCAGACTTTTTGAGTTTAGCTGCTTCGGGTCAAGATCTCACTTTAGTGGGACTAAATCCACTGGATGCTGGATAAAACTATTGGCAAACCGTGGTTGGAACACATCTTTGTAACCCCTCGTCACACATTTACACCCGACACAATAACGAATTACTGAAAGTTCCTCCCAGATCCTCAAAGTGTCCCCACGCTTCCATTGAACTCATTACTGGAAAGCTTCTTAGCTCTGTGATCGAACACACACCAGTCCGATCCAAACCGCACACTACAGCAACCTAGCATACAGGGTCAGACAAGGGTCACCACCATGATCTGGTGCCAGAATCGTTCCTTGATTGCATGAAGAATGACCAAATGGAGCAATAAAATACACTCGCTAACAATCATGCACTCACTCTTTTACACACACATACTCATACAAATACAGGCACACACATACACTTGCTCACCCGGCGTTTTTGTTAATATGCATCATTTCTGTTGTAATGCTTGGGCTCGCTCCAGTGGAGCCCATTCCAAAAGATGACAAAATGCATGCGTTGCTGCTCTCACCCATCGAGTTGGGCCGTCCTCTCAGTGGTGCTGTTGTTTGCTGAGGCGTCGTTTGACCAACACTCCTAATTTTATTAACGTGCTTCCTTTCCTGCTCTTTTTGAGGGGAGCTGAGATTAGAAGTCTTGCACAGAAGTCTTGTCTTTGCAGCCATGCCTTATAAATAAACAGGCAAACAGGCATGACTGGAAGACTATAGTCCAAGTACTACAATCCCTTAGTGTACAGTATGTTGTAAGCAGTATGTCTGCTCCCCATATCAGAGTTATCTTGTGTTGTGGAAGCTTTTTTTTACCCATAAGATTTGATAAATGTTTTTTTTATTTTTGGTCTAGGCTTAATATTTCTTTTCAATTAACTTATTATCCCTGCTTGTTTAAAAGGTTTAAATGATTGGCTGGCTTCAATAGGAATGTTTTACAAAATACGACCAGGTTTCATTGGTCTTGTGCTCTTGATCTTGTGCTGACAGTGATGAGGAAGGTGACGAGGAAGACTCCACCTCTCTGCTCAGTCTGGGTGACCTTTTGGGGAGGGGTCAGACTGATGACGACTGGACTGCTTTCAGGAGCCGTTAAGAGAAAAGCAGGCAGTTGTGGGATCACCTCCATTTTCATGCTAATTAGACTCCACTGCCATCATCTCTGAACTGTCATGTGCTATGTGATAGCACGTCTAATGAGCACAGAGAGCTGTGCTGTGCTGGAGAGCAGAGAGGGAGGATTAGCTGCCTGCCTTGGACTGGTCATGGAATTGTTTATGTAATGTTTTGGCAGGATAATGTGTTCTTAATAGAGTTAGTTCATTTGCCTTGATTGTGTATGTCAATGTGTGCGCATGTGCTGTTTACGGATGTGTTTTTAATGTGAGTAGAGTGAAAATCAATGACACTCTCTGCCTTTATCTTATCTTCCCTATGCAGGACAAGACTCTCTCCAAAGTCCTCAAGCAGCCTCCCAGCACCACGTAACATTTCCTCAAAGAACTCGTCCGGCGTCTGCTCCCAACAAACATGGACTGTTTTCCCATGCTTTATTTTCTGTCGGTAAGTGGACCACGCCTATCCAATTTGTGTCGTGTGACAGGGCGGCTGCATTTTTTTCATGCCTGTTTTCCGAGGAACACACGATGGGTTGCTTGGATGTGTGATTCTTAGGAGCAAATTAAAGCTTGGGTCATTTTTACCAAACTGTGGCTCTAAACAAAGGGATCTTTTTGATTTTGGTCTAAAAGTTTGTGAAATGCGTGGCACACGCTCCTTTGTTTGGCCTCCTTTGGGTCAGGCTTGTAGGGATCCTGCTCCTTATCGAGTTAGAGTTTGCTCTGACCCTCGGGCTGCTCCTGTCTTATTTGTCTAATCATTCTGCTGGGGAGAGGGAGGGGGGCTCTTACAGCTCTGCTAGATTCCATTCAGAGGGTTTTTTTCCCCACTTTTTTACTAGCTGTTTATTCTTTAAAGGATGTTGTTGATAACAAGGGAAGGGGCTATCTGATCGTCGGCATTTAAGCAAGCCAGACAGAGTAATTATTACCCATTAAAAATGTTTTCATTAGGAAGTACAATGCAGCTTTGTTGAGGAATTGTTGGGGGTGGTGCTGTTGGAGAGTTATATATCTCTTATAACATAGTTCTTTCTCTCTCTTTTTCTTTCTCTTTACCTCTTTTCCCCTTCTATCCACTCTTTCCACTGTCCTGTCACCAATCGCCCACCAGAGACATCATGATTCCTGGTAATCGAATGCTGATGGTCATTTTATTATGCCAAGTCGTACTGGGAGAGAGCAACCATGCTAGTTTGATACCTGAGGAAGGGAAGAAGAAAGTGTCGGGTCATCACCCGGGTCAGAGTCATGAACTGCTGCGGGACTTTGAGGCCACGCTGCTGCACATGTTCGGCCTGCAGAGGCGGCCACGGCCCAGCCGCTCAGCAGTGGTGCCCCAGTATCTGCTGGACCTCTATAGGCTTCAATCGGGCGAGGCGGACGAGGCCGGAGCGCAAGAGGTCAACTTTGAGTACCCCGAGAGGTCCACGAGCCGAGCCAACACTGTAAGAGCATTCCACCATGAAGGTAAGACCTTTGTAAGAACCTTGTAATGTGACCATTCGAAAATGCAAGCTACCTTTAACTTTGTCATGACGAACAGCTAAAAGACATGGTCTAAAGTCACCAAAGCTGTTCTTTCCTTTTCCTTTTTGGTTATCATTCCAGAAATAAATGATGCTGCAGTGGTTCTTTCATAACAGAGACCATATGAGTCAATCGTTAAGGTTTGATCTTGCTGATATACGCATCTTAATGTCATTGCAAATGCTCCAAACACTATCTAACACAAGTTTGAATAAAGTCTGCGTAGCAGTGTGCCTCAGTCCTCAGCTATGTAGATCTTTTTGAGGGACCTTCTTCAACATGCAATTATCTTTAATGCTACTCTGTAGACTTCTAAATAAAGTCCTGCTGCCAACAATGTGGGCACTTAGGCAGACAGAGTGCCCAGGAGCCTTGGAAAAACAAACTCTCAGTGCCAAGGTGATACAGGAGCACCAGTATGGCAAGGAAAGCGTTCCTGTTATTTTGTCTTTTATTTATTTTGCTGGCTGTTTTTGTTCCTAAATAAGATCCTAGTGACAGGAACAGGCATACAGAGGCACTACAGAGAAACATAAGTGAGGAGGAAAAAGAAAGAGAAGATGTCTACCATTGGGAAGGGAGGAGCCAGGCTTAATGTGGCCTGTCTGGCTCTCACAGAGAGCACAAAGAGAACGTGAAATTCTCTGAGTGGATAAAAATCAGCTAGGCTTGATGTTAAAGAATGCTGTAATTCTCTAATAGAATAGACTGAAAAATGTTGCTCAGGTTCCTCAGTTAAACCTCTTTCTGCTATGACTAGTAAAACCGGTTACACAGCATAAAATTCTTCAGTCTAATGAGTGGGATAATGCACAGGAAAGTTCTCAGTTTGTGTGATTATTTTGCAATGAGAAAATGCAGTTCTTTATACGCGAGTAACTTGGTTGCAGGGCTCGTACTCTCTGCCACCGTGGGCCGAGCTGTTCTGAGTGAACAGCTAATGATTATTCATGATGAAAATGATAAATGTCCCCGGTTAATGAACTGCAGATCTAATCAAAAACACAGATTGCTCCAATAACAAGAACCACCTGGGCGAGATTAGGTCCTGGGTGTGAAAGAATGGGGCCAAATCGAGCAGGAACATGGCAGACACAACATTCGTTTTCCAACAATAGTGATCGTGCCAGAAATCTGCAGACTGAGCACGGAACAGTTACCCTCTGCTTTGTTTGCACTGCAGCCGTGGCACGGTAATCAGGGCCGTCTCAGTAATGCACATCTCAGCACAGCCAGTGGAGAACGGAGCTGAGACACTTTGAACAGCACTGTGGATTCTTGTGATCTAGGCCACAGATAGGGACGTATACATGTGAGTTAAATAAACCCCTGGGGCTGCTGAAGGTGTTGAATACGTACGTGCTCCAAATCCATTAGGGAGTCTTTGGCCACATTTCTGCATATGTGGTTTACTTTCAATTAAATGTTACCACACTTTATTAAAGGTAAGTGTCTTGGCATCTCGCAGACTTGCACAAGTGGAGAAACAGCAGTATCAGGGGATTTTGATGAATGGGTTTTGTGTGGAAAATGAGCATCAGTTTGAAGAGCTTATTACAAAACAGTGTCAATACAGGAAAGAGCTATTTGGTATAAAGATTTTGTAGCATGGAACAACAGTAGTGCCAACACGCTGCTCTGTTTACCTTTTAGAATACAATATACAATGTTGTATTTATATATATGTTTGCTTAATGTGTTGTTTTGGAAGTTTGACATTTAGTTGTAGTTGTGTCTGAAAAATATTCTCAGCAGGAAGTTATACTCCAGCCTAATGGAAAAAGCATGTTCCTTAGTAGATCCACCTTTCGTTTCTTTAAAAAACATTTCCATGGAATGGTTCGTAGTGCAACAGAGCTCCATACACACAAAAGGGAACTTTTTTGTTGTTTTTTACGTGTTACAACACATAGATTATCTGAGAGTCCCTGAGGAAATCAGCATTTTAGAGAACCATTTCTGTAAATGACGTGTGAGTGTGAATAAGCTTTTAAAAGCTTTTAAAATAACATTGACATAATTACAGAGTAGAGTAATTAGGGGACTGCTTTGAACACAAAAGGCTCAAAAGCTTGAAGATCTAACTTGTGTGTCCTCTTTGCCTCTTCCCTCAGAGCACATGGAGCAGGTGCCGTCAGACGGGCCATACATGACTGGCACTCCACTGCGCTTCATCTTTAACCTCAGTAGCATCCCAGAAGACGAGCTGCTGTCCACAGCCGAGCTGCGTTTGTACAGGCGGCAGATCGAAGAGGCCATCTCAGAGGTCCAGGACGAGGGAAACGAGGGCCTCCACCGGATAAACGTGTACGAGGTGCTGAAGCCGCCGCGCTCTGGGCAGCTAATCACGCGGCTTCTGGACACAAGACTGGTGCACCACAACACGTCCAGCTGGGAGAGCTTTGACGTGAGTCCAGCTGTGCTGCGCTGGACTCGCGACCGCTTGCCCAATCACGGGCTGGCCTTGGAGGTGCTACACCTGAACCAAACGCCTCGGCACCAGGGCAAGCACGTCCGCATCAGCCGCTCCCTGCACCAAGCTCCAGACGAAGACTGGGACCAGCTGCGCCCACTGTTGGTGACTTTTGGCCACGATGGCAAAGGCCACCCGTTAACACGCAGGACCAAACGCAGCGCCAAGCAGCGAGGCCGCAAGCGCAATCGCAACTGCCGGAGACATGCGCTGTATGTGGACTTCAGTGATGTGGGCTGGAATGACTGGATAGTAGCCCCTCCTGGCTACCAGGCCTACTACTGTCATGGGGAATGCCCATTCCCTCTGGCGGACCATCTGAACTCCACTAACCACGCTATTGTACAAACACTGGTCAACTCGGTGAACAGTAATATCCCCAAGGCCTGCTGCGTGCCCACTGAGCTCAGTGCCATCTCAATGCTCTACTTGGACGAGACTGACAGGGTGGTCCTGAAAAACTACCAAGAAATGGTAGTGGAGGGCTGCGGCTGCCGCTAGCTGGGTTACGAAAAAGTCCAGCCGGCCCCATTCTACGCTCAAATATCTTCACTTGGACGCTTATTTATAACGTTTATTTTGAGATGTATGTTTGTCTCCTTTTTGTTTCCTTGACCATATGATCATATATTTTGACAAAATATATATATATTTATATCTACATATTAAAAAAATAAAAGTGAGACCTTATTTTAAACATTAATAAGAATCTGTACAACTTTTCATAATGTATATTAGAGTGTATAAGGGTTTTTAAATGAGAAAAGAATGCAAAAAAAACACCAAAAAAGTAAAGTATGTATACTGGTAATATTTATTTCTTTCATACTCTATACATTTACAAAAAAAATGGGAAATGCATAACCTCCCAGCCAACTTCCTATTTGAGCAGATGAACAAATGCAATATGCATTATTTGTGTACGAAAATAGAGCACTGTGTGAAATGCTGAACTGATTTGTGTGAGGAATCAGTTGAAGAAATCATAAATGTACTTTGATTTTAATTCACGTTTTTGCATCAACTTTTAGACATGTGATTTTAGATGTCCCCATAATTTGTTCCTTTTTTAAATAAATGGTGAAACGTTACAAGACAACGTGAGATTGATATAAAGGAATCACATATGGTCAAAATATTTTGAGTTGTTACAAATGGTTCATGAAATTGGTTCATGAAAATGGTTAATGAAATTGCAATCATATTTATATATCAGAATATAAATATTCAGTGAAAAAAACACTCAGATTTAGTTATATTGATGGTTATCTTTTTGGAATTCAAGATAAAATCAGTATCACATCAAAATGAATAATTTACTTTAATTATTTTATTAAACATAGGACACAGCATTTTTTTTACTTTGGATCAAGCTTCTACATTCACTAAGTTGGCTCAGTATTGAGTTCTTGTCCACGTTGCTAACATGTTGGGGACTGAAAAGGGGAAGAAGTCTTATGTTTAAGTGGGACAGTACATGAATGCACAGTAGGGCAACTATTAACAGAATTAAAATACATATGTAAATAAGTACAACAAAATCGACAAAGACAAGATTAAACTGGTTGGAGGCCCTGAATGTTGGATCTGATGTATTTTTGATGAATCGCCCAGCCCTAATCCAAGGCAAATAATGAAACTACAAATATAACAGTCAAAACTGTTGTGTTTTTCTTGAACAAATTCCCTTTAAAAACAATTATGCACAGTATGAAGTGTGGTCTCCATCTTCAGCCTCTGGTATACTGAACTGGTATACTGCCATTAGAGAAACTGATTAAGATAGAAATCCGAATCCTTTACAAACGTGTCTACGTGTCGCTGCACTGTGATCGTGGCAGACGTGTGCCGAGACACTGCCACCTCTCCCTGGGAGGAATCAAAGGTTAGACCGTCTGACTCCTGCCTTTGTCTCCGGCTGAATGAGACCGTCTGTCTCCAACCTCCAACTATCAGACAATACACTTCTACTTCACTTATTTACAACTCGACGACTAGGCCGTCCTCCACCATGGAGCCAGCGGCAGGGCTTTGAACATGGCGTCAGATTGAGGAGGAGCTTATGGTGCTGGTGTAGAAGTAATGGGCCTCATTCACCGATATCTCAGTAAGAATTAAGTAAGGAGAAACTTCTTGGAAGCACCGGTAGTTCCTTGGTTTAAGTTAGGAACAACTCAACCTGGTTCCAGTACTTTTCATTAGCAATCCTGGGGATGTAATAAAAGTTGTGGAGTTTACAGGGTTAATTTGTTTTTTGAGAAAAGTCATAACAAAATGTTTTAATACACATTTTACATCAACTTTTTTAGACATGTGATTTAGCATGTCCCCATAATTTATTTAAAAAATAAATGAAACGTGAAACAATGGGTAAAACAATGTGAGATTGATTTAATCTAATTGAGCTATATAAACAAACAAACAAAAATATATTATATAATTAATAATGTGTTTAATCTGTCATAAATTTAACAAATCTCAAATAGGAAAGGGGTGAAGAATTTGGTGAATAAAGCCCAATAGCCTTAAAACCTGAGTTTACCGTATTTTTTAAATCTTATTCTAGATTAAAAATCTATTGTTTGAACTTTTTTTCAAGTTGTAAAACAGTTTACCAGAGAAGTGGCTACATTTAACTTAAACACCACGTCTGTATTACTAAAGCCCTGTCAAAAATAAATTTTTTAAGCAGGCTCATAGCCCTGATAGGCCTAAATACTGTAGCTTAAATAATAATGAAGGTCTACAATCCAACACCTAATGTTTAGAATTCTCACATTGTGTTGGGGGTCACTGATTGCAGTTTGTCAATGATAGGCTGGTGGATTTAACACCTGTCTGCCGAGTCAGACCTGTGGAGGAAAACATTGTAGTGTTCTGTTACCACATAGTTGTAACAGTTTTTTTTCCTGCATGCCCCCCAGTAAAGATCCCCCGTCAGACACAGGCTCGACAGATGAGTGCGGAGAGGAAAGCGGAGAGAAGAATTTCATTTTGAAGTGGCTGAGGGCAGAGGGGAGCGCTTTTAAAGCCGGCTGACAGAGCAATTACACACATCTCAACTGCTCTACTGCTTGAAGATAACATCTGCAAGCTATGGTAATTGTGGAGCAGTTCATTATCCCACCTCTCCCTCATGAAGAGGGCACGCATTAGTTAAAATGGCGAGAGCCAACATGACTTGCTGTAATCTAAACATTTATGTAAGCTAAACCACAGAGTCGTATGTAATGGTACGACGTCATGCTTTTAACTTCTAATTCTTTCTCTCTCACTCTCTTTTTTCACTCTTTTGGCCTGTTGGTCGATCACTCATTTAACTCGTAAGATTCCAGACCCGGTTCTGAATTTGGATACAAAAATTAACTGAACAGCTCCTTATTTTTGTTTTTCTTATTGTGATAAACAGGGCACATGCCTGTATTTTTTTATATTTTAATGATAAAATCCATAGGAAACTTAAATGACACAACTATTTTATAACTTGTATTTTTTCAGATTTTTTCAGAACTAGATGCATTGAATGTAAAACATTTTCATTAAATCATTTGAATTGTTGAAATTGAAACAGACCTGTAGAAACAGAGAATATAGATTTAAAACTAAGCTAATATCTCTATCTCTAACCCAGCACTCCTACATTCTGTAAATAAGTTCGCAGATAATCCTGTGATGCTCTAAGAATGTTTCATTCATTAGTGATCTAGTTCTTCATTAGTTAAAGTGAGGAACAGTGTGTTGTAAGGAACTTTATACCTAGGGCCATATAAAATATTAGCCATAGATTAGCCATATCAGCTAACTTGCAATGCTAACTGGCAATGCTAGCTCAGTGTTAGCTAACAGCCAAACTCAGCAGTAAGGACTAGAGGGTGTTAGCCTGGATGCTAACTGTTTTCTGAGATGAATTAATGGCTGGTGTTTGATATCAGAACGATGTGCTGGTTAGACATGGTAAGTTTTGCTGTTTAATAGGATATGTGTATGGTTACTGTATATTACTCTGCTCTTCAGTTATGACGGTTAAAACACCACCACCAGGCTAACTACTGTGCATCGTTTAGTTCTGTAATTATATTCTGTTTTTATATCTATATTCCTGTTTTATTCCCTTAGTTCCCTGATTCTATCTGTGTTTTCCACATCGAGAAAATTATAGGGCACTATGTCTGAGGACATATGTTACCACAGGCGCTTTTTGTTTTAACTAGTTAGGACATTTAACATTTTGATAAAGGACAAAACAAACAGAGACTTATAATACTGTTTCCATAAACCAGGGTTGACCAAAGTTTGTTCTTGAAGAGGTTTGTTAGAAAGATATGTAGCGCAATACAAGTGTTTAAAAAATGTATCAAAAACAACAGGTTCTTTTTAAACTCTCCCATAGTGAGTACAGTTTATTAAATGCTGTATACTTATATGCAGTAATTGTTGCACTGCATCCATTTAAACAGAACTGATTATAGTATTTGTAATGAAATATGATGTTGGTTATTGTTTTTAGGCTCTGATAATATCAACAGAATGCTTAGAAAAGTATAACAAAAAATCTGTCATGATTAGTGGTGTCAATTGATAAAAAAAATGTAATTAGATTAATTAACAATAGTTTGTAATGAACTGCAATTCATCGCACGTGTCTTTTTAAGACGTAAGTTTTTATAGTGAATATTTAAATATAGTAAAGGAATGAATGTAAAAAATGTAAAATGCAATTATTTTTATATCAGTGTGGTCAATTAAAATACTAGTACATACTTGTAGGTTTGAGGGAAAATAAAGCCAAAACGGGTTGCTGGAATAAAGAATTCCTGATTAATTTGATAGAGGAAACCTTTTTACTTCATCAAATTCCTCAGCTTGGTTGTAAGAATTTCTGAATTAGAACTTAATTTGGTAGCTGGTTTGTATGATCTGAATCAGTCAGATCAAGACCAGATCACGTTTTCACCACAAGCGAACCGCTATAGAAAAAAATGTTGGGTGGGGGTAGGGCAGATTAAGGCGGAAGTTCAGGTACAACTTGGTGCCGTAATTAATTGCGTTGAAAAAAATATTAACGTGTTACTGATTCCAAATGAATGGCGTGCATTAATCCTTTATCATTGACAGCCCTAATCATGATGCAATAAAATACTGAAGTATTTCCCAGCCTAGTTTTGGAAAAATAAACACACCCAGAAAGTTCTGGAAAAGTCATGGAAATTTGCTCTATAAATCTTTGTGTTTCAGTTTATCGATGGAGAAAATAAATTTTGAGCTAACAAAATACAACAGCTCAGAGTTAATACAGTAATTTAGCCCTACACAATGGAGCTATCAGGATCTGACACACATTTTAATATTAAAGATTGTGTGTCAGATTCATTTCAGACCTACTACAATGAATTTTGATTATAGTTTTAGTTAATTTTTGGTTTTATTGTCCATGTCTGCACTGATGTTGTAAAAATTGTATGGTCATTAAAATTTACCTTGAAGGCATAGAAAAGTCATGAAAAAACATGGAAATTTATTGGTTAAAATGTGTATGAACCCTGGACATTGTATTGCAGACATGATTCAAAAGTGTCTTTTTTCTGTATGTCACTCAAACAACACCTTCATGTTTAGTGTGTATGGCCTTTAGCTAAGGCTTATATTGCTTTTTGTAAGTTTGTAGTATTTCAGTGTTCAGTCAAAAAGGGTTTCTTTTGTGTAAGTGAATTTGTGGACCCAGGAACTGACCATATTTCCCCATTCATTCCCCCCCTATTCAGTGTTTTCAGTAATCGTACCGGCGCACCTGACTCGGTTCAGCTTAATAAGTCACTTGATTTGTTTGAAAGCGGTCGCTTCAGATAAAAGAGTGCTTTCCTACGCTAGATTGGGCACTCAAAAGCCCCTGTTGTTGAGAAAGGGGGCGTCGCTCTGTGCGGTCCAAGGCTCAAAACCTGTTCTTTCGTGCACCCTTGAGCCACTCCTCTCTATGGATTGGATGGGGGTTTATTTGGAGGTGGGTCGTGTGTGTGGGGGGGGGGGTGGGAGGGAGGTGGTGTGTTGGGTACTGACAGGCGATGTCAGTGCAGCTGGAGGTCAAAGCCTCTTGTTTCAGTCTCCCACTCACTGTGCTGCATTCACACATGGTCCCAAGTGTGTGCAGTGCGAGCCAAGGGGGGTGAAACTTTAGAAGCGGCCGCTCTCCATCTGTGGGGGTTATCCGTGTCACACACTCTCACCCTCGCTTGCACCTCTGCTCCTCAGAGACACCTCTGTGCTCCAGCGTGGTACCTGAGACACACACTCGGTGCAGGGAGATGTGAGCCTTCACGCAAGAGAGAACACGGCCGCGCTGTGGTCAGCTGGAGGGAAGACAACTCATCTAATCTCAGAGGCTCTGCCTTCCCTCCAAGACTCGTCCAGGTGAAGGGGTCATGGCCAGAAGCGTATTTCGGTTGTGTGCACAATTCCCAGCAACGGCAACACCTGGTCAGGAGCCCTAATTTTCAGCCTGGCAAATCAAAGCCGGATCAGTAATTGGATATCTATTAGCATCAGTGCAAACATCAGCTGTCCAACAATGGACCTGTAACACCTGTAGATGTTGCGTGTTTGGTTGAGTGTGTTGGGCTAAACTGCACATGCACTTTAAACTGTGCATAGAAATACTGAGGAGTTCTGTATTTGATCAAATTTGAAGAACCTTTAGTTTAAAGAACTTAAGTGCAATGTAAATTCCAGCATGTGGGCCAGACCCTATGTATAGGGTTTTTTTGTTGCTGACCAATGAAAAACAGCAACTTTATGTCAGGGCAGTTTTAAAAAATGTTATTCGTTAATTCATCATGGAATTTTGACAGTGTAAGGGAGAGTTTGTGTGTTCAAATTATGTAGTAAACTAAAAATCGAGAAAAATTAGAGACACTTGGGAGATCGCTAGTTCGAATTCCGTTCCTGTAGCTTGCCATCAGATGCCGGAGCCCTGAGAGAGCACAATTTGCCTTGCTCTCTGGGTGGGTAGATGGCACTTTCTCCCCATATAAATCCAAAGGATGATGTCGATCAGCACAAGGCATCTGTGAACTGATGTATCAGAACAGAGTCGCTGCACTTTCCTCAGCAGCAGTTGGAAAGGAGGCAGTGGCTGACTTCACATCTTTAAGTGAAGGCGTGTACTAATCTTGGGATGAAAAAATGTTAATAAAATAAAAATTTAATTAGAGAAACCTGGTTTTATTGGACTGCCATGATAAGCATGTTCTTTCCAGCCCCAAAACATCTGCCAGACCTTCTTTAGATTAAATTCATGAAGTTATGTGGAATCTATGAAAAACATATTCTCTTGAACACTATTGTCTACTGTATGTCTCCATAATTCCTCTGGCAAAAGATTAAAACTTGTAAATAATATTTAACCAGTTGATTTCCTTTTTGCAGCTGGTATCCCCACTAGGGGCTTTTTGAACACTTTATTATGTGGTCCACTTTACACTTATTGTACATGCCACACGTCAAGAGATAGGAACCAGTATTGTGTCCCTTGAATGTTGTGGGTAGTAATGTTTCCACATGCATGATAGGTGCAAGTTCGATTCCAATTAAAAACGACTATCTGAGCAGGCTTCCCTTAAAGTCAGATAATTCACTTCAATTCACCATGAGCACAAAGTAACGTCTTACAACTTATAACACTTATAAAACTGAGGGCATTCCCTAGTCATCACTGTATTAAGATGTTTTAGTTTAAAGAACCTCAATGCAATGTGAATGGCAGCATGTGGGTCAGATCAGACTTATTCTTACTAGATGGCCTTTATAGGTTTTAATTATATGTATTTTACTACTAGACACAGAATATGCAGATGCCATTAAACCATTAAAAAGCATTAAAAATATCCATTCATTCCAAAGAGTTACCTTTCCGCCTCAGGAATAGGAGGAACCAATCAGGAGGTTTAGGAAAGTGGTTATAGGTATGTTGAGGTTCAGCAATGATTCTGACTTCAAGCTTTTGAGGTCTTTAATTTGAAATACATTCTGTGTAGATGTTTGCAGGTCATCATGTCTTTAAATTACATTAATTTTTTTGTACTAGTCCTACACCTAACCCTCACATCCCTCAGTAAACCTGTAGACAGTGTGTAAACAATTTAAGCTTTTTCGTTGATTAGTTATTTATGAGACCATCACAATAAAGCATGATCTTTGCTTGTACTGGCCCGAAGAAGTTTGGCATTCTGAAGTTGGCATGGAGAACCAACACAGCAGTAACCCATAAAAGTAATAGTCTCTCAAAAGATTTAAATGAGCAACATCCACTGCTGCTCTTATACAAGCGACAAATTAGAGCAGCATTTCCTGCACTTTGCTTGCGATTGCTCAACGCAGACACATGCTACCTGTGAGCTGGCACAGTGGAAATTTCCATCCAGAGAGAGGAAACACTGGGAGTCGATACTGGGTGTTAAGTGCGGGTGTCGCTGTGAAGACGGAATGCCCCTTTTGTTGTTGGAGTGGCAGTGTAATTTTGGAGCGGGTGGTGAGTCCCAGCGGTAGGGCTTTCTTCCTGGTTGCTGTGCAGTTTCATTAGATACAGCTAATGAAAATATGGCCCCCGGCTCTGGCTGCCCTCTAACTGTCCACTGGCCTCTCTTTTATTCCCAGCATTCCCTCTTAACCCCTCCAACAGGTGTGCTGCTCTCAGGTCCCACGTCTGCCTGCTTTCTCTGTGTGACAGGAATTTCACCAGGAGCCAAATCATTCCCGGGCCTATGCTGGGATCATTCCCAGCATTTTTAAACTGCAGGACGATTACAACAAAGCCATAATTGAACCAGTTGCAGGCATTGTAAACACCTTCTTAAAAGAGTGAGAAAGAGAGAGAGAGAGAGTCACATCCTGCTCTGAGGGACAGGCTACGCTCTCCGTATGACTTAAAGAGCAAAACTACAATAAACACTTTGGGTTGGATCAAATCAGTAGCGCTTGGCCCGGCATGCTTTGTTTATGTTCAAGTTGAAAGAACAAGGCGAAGGTTTCTGATACCTGCTATGAATCAGCCCACCTGTTTTCTCAAAGGTCCTCTGTTAATATATTGCCACTGAGCGCACCTGATAGAGACAGGTGGATTGTGCTCTGGGTTTTGCAGGCTGCAGTTTGAAAGCACGGATGTGAAACCAGATCTGTAACTTGACCTTGTGGCAATTAGGTCCACAATGGAAGGTTTTTTTTTTCTTTTACTCCCACTTCTTTTGTAGTGATAATGACATTTGAAAGAAAATTAAAGGCAAGATGAACATTATATCTTTGCCTGAAAGAAACTAAAAGTTAACGCGAGGTTAGAGGACGCAGTTCTTTCAGCGCACTGCGAGTGTTTCTTTTTCGGACGCGCTCTGAAGGTGCGGGCCTCCCCCTTAATGTGCCTCATAGGCCGTATCTTCCTTTGAAGTCGTGTCACCTTGTTGCTCCTGTTTTTTGAAGGGGGCTGGTTGGAAGCACGGGCTGGAGGCAATTGTTTGTCGGAGAGCAGTCGACCCTTTCCCATGTTTGCAGACAGACAGCGAGGGCTGCGGGGAGGGGCACTGCCCGCCTCTTTTCCTTTTCCTCCGCAGTATTCTTCTCTGAATGGAGTGTGTCCACCGGATCTGCCTGGGATGAAATGTCATATCTCAGACTGATCTTTATCTCTTAATCGCTTCCTTTGTCTCCCATGATTCCCCAGGCCCTGCCTGTGCCTCTCTGGGCAGACTGGGCTTTGAAGTGTCAAAGGAGGTTAGGGATACAGGCTGTGTTTGGGGTTGCTAAAGGGCTTCTGGTCGACGGCCTCGGTTTGACTGCTTCAGGTGATGAATCAGAGCCATGCAGGAAGAGCAATGCCAGATGTTAGTGACAGAGTGTACCCAAGCTGTCAGTCTATTACCCTAGATGACCTAAGCATTTGTCATGCAGGTGGTCTTCTGGCCTGGACAGATCCGGGAAAATGAAAGATCACTTCTATTACAGCTAATGGGAGCTAGCTGGGGTTAAGTGAAGAGAACACTTAAAGAACAAGTTTTACCATACTATTAAGACTATTAAAACTTGGACATGCAGTAAACCCCCTTTCTCATTCGAAACGCACTTTTCTTTTACTGGTTATGTTTAGGCTTTGTGTCATTCACACATACAGCCCTCAAGTAGTGCTGTTTACTGAAATCAACATTTTTACCTTGCCATGAAAGTCCAAACAGGACATGACATCCTCAGCATGAAAGACCAACATATTTCTATTATTTCAATTTCCAATTGGAAAATAAACCTGTAAAATTACATTTCTACCAGTAGACAGGCAAAGATTTAAACAAAATCTTTACAATTTGAAAGGAAACAATATCTGAGGATTGTCTTTAATGTAGGCCCTGTTGTCAGCCCTGGCCTTGTAGCTTCTGGATCCTCGCAGTACATGTCATTTGTCGAAGGCAGGGATTAGCAAACCTTGAGAAGCAGCAAGGATCTGAATCTGGAAAGCCTCAAGGCTGTTGTATAAGTGGAGGTAATTTAAATAAGGTGGAAACCAATGTTGGTCAAGGTGAAAGCATTGTAGCCTTAGAGTCTCCTGGTAGAACTTTCATTGGACTTTCATATCTAAAAACATAAAAAAATGAATGGGAACTGTCTGGTGTGTTTGCACTCCCAGATATACAGTGAACATCACCAGAATGGCATGGAAATTTCAGCCTCAATTAGGATGGCACTTATCACCCTTGATACTTGATAATTCATGTCGCATTGCCATTAGCATGCTGTCCAGTGTTCAACTCCACTCCCAAGATAACATCTCACAACTTACACATGTGTGCACATTTCCAAGCCTTCCCTCTGGAGTAACACTTCATGATACATTTACATACTGCTATCATATGGCTTCTGATGATTCAGTGTAATATTTGCTGACATGTTAACAGAAGTGCACAAACATGCTCTAAAGATTTAAGGGGTGCTGTTACAGTACATTATGTCTGATGTTGTGAACACTACTCATGGCCAGTAAGCCTGAAGTCAGGCAGGCAGTTGAAATGCACTGGCTGCTGCTCAGTCCCCACTCAGGGCCACAAACAGATGTTCACTTTGGTGTGGGAGCAGGCCAACAATGATATAAATGTCAGGAATTTAACACAAGAAAAGATGTATATAGAACAAAATAACAATCAGAGCAGGGCAGAGGGCCCCAACCAGCCTTGAACCACAGACAGGGAGGGATTGGCTCAGGAGAGACAGCTGGATGGATGGTGTGGTGGAAGAGGGGACGCAGGGCAGACATTTAGAACCCCCTCAGTGTGCACTCCAGCTGCAGTGGAGAGTAGAGCATTGGATGGCAAACTCACTGTTTGAGTTAAATGTACTTTTCTTGCTGTACTTTAATGTTAATTTTATAATTAATAGTATGTCATACAGTGTCAAACCCTTGTTAACCTCAAAACATGTAACTTTAGCAACATAATTTGACTCAGAAGTATATGATACAAGACTTGTCTTGTGACACTAGACTTATCCACCAAAAGGAAAATGATAAAACTGTTTTTTTATGTTCCCTTGTTGTGGCCACATTGACAAAGTCTAACAAAATGTCCATTGGTTGAAACTTCACAATACTTCCACTGATCGGGGCGTCACAAGAAGAACTGAACATTATATTAGGCCATTTTTAAATTACACGCCTCCCTAATCAAATCTGTTTTTAGCTCAGATCGGATCTCAATGGTTCACATTCATAAGTGACCTTTATCTGTGTGTAATATGAGCAAATCTGTCCCTGAAACGGCATGTATGAAGACATTTAAACATATGTCTGTATGTTGTTTTGCAGTGCTACTGGTGTTTCTGCCAGAACTCTGACACCTCATCAGGGCCTGACTCTGGTAAGTGATGTTCTGTTGTTTGTTGTAGAATTTTCAGGGAGTCAGAATTTAACACAAAACTCTTCTGTGTCACCAAAAAACAGATTTGAGCCACTTCAGACTGGTAATGTGACATAGTGTAATAGTTTAACAACCATCACAATCGCAAAGTAACAGTTTTAATGTACAGTGGGTGGGAGTGATTCAGATGCAACTTCACGGTAAGAAAAGGTATTCTGGAAGCTCTAGATACCTCTGCCTGCGTACAGAAGCCATATGGTACACAAAGCGTATACCGTATATACCATACCAATTCAGATTTCTGTGTTTACTATTCAGAATGTTTGGGTGCTCTGCCACTAGCTAACATAATGTTCTAACATACTACTAGAATTCCACTGGTGTGCATTTTCCTAATTTTGACATTTATGGCCCACATCTAACAGTCATGGTTTGGTATTGAATTATTTACCAGTAGTGTTTAAGTGAGTTTATCGAGATGCATGTGTTCATACTTGGCATAACTTTCCCAGTAATAAACAAGACATGCTGTTCTCTGTGTGAACGGCCAACAGCTCTTATTCCAGAACCGTGTCAAAAACACTCAAGTGACTTTTTTCTCTCCCAGCTATTGGATAACTAACTCAACCATACAAATAGACACATCACAGTGATTTTGCTTTACTGGTAATGTTGCAGTCCTTTTGCACATAAGCAGGCCGTTCTCTCTAGCATTCTGACCATATAATAAACTAAATAATCTCAGAAGTGTTCCACTTTACCAGTTGTAATGCAAATATAGCTGTACTGCTTAGTAATGTATGAGCTTCAGTTCACACACTAGCCTTCTTAGTAATTTACTGATGAAAATAGAAGTACTGCAGGTAAAATACCGGGGTCAACTTTCCCATGCTTTCAATTGTGTCTTGCATTCCTGCTTAATTCCATTACGTTGTTGTCAAAGGTACAAGTGTTTATGTGAAAAGGGCTTCAGAAACTAAAGACATATCTATGAGGCTGTTCAAAATGACTTAACAAGCATGGATTAAGGGCGTTTTCACACTGATTCTGAGCTCAGAGTTTTGGCTGATTGCTGCTTTTTATTATTTCGCTTGAATTCAACACAAAAGGGGTAAGAAATTTTTCGGTGCATGACATTTTTCCTGGAATGAACCCCTCCAAGCAAGAAGCCAATCCCATATAGGAAGATTTTAGTTTATGCAGTCCATGCATTTATGCATTGGTCACCATGCTTATTAGGCATTTATTGACAGAAATGTAGGTAACGCGATAAGTCCAGGCATCACACGACCCTATACGCAGCACCTGGAGCAAATAGCTTTCACAATTGTATTATACCATCCCAGAGTCTGCTGGAAGCAAACCCTAGACCACAGATTTCAGAAGGACAAGCAATCGGTACTCTTTGCCCCTTCTGTGCTCAAAAACAGCTTTCACACTTGACAAAACTTGCTGAATTCAAGTAAGCAAATGCACCCAGATCTGTTAGAAAAAAGACTAGCATTAAAACACCAGAACACAAGTGTGTAAGGATTTAGGCAGGCAGATTACTGAGGTCATAATTAGCATCATAGCACCACTATTTACAAAAGCTATAACAGATATGCACAAACTAAGCAAACTTAGGAAAAAACACATCATCGCCGACTGATATAATTTGATGTAAGAGATACACTAGAAAAAACTGTGTTACGTACTGTTCCTTTTTTCATCTTTAACAACTGATGGTGGTGGTACCTAGATGTGCGTGAGCAGCACTCCACCTGTATGTGTGTTTGTGTCCATGAGGAAATGACAGAATGAGAAAGGTATGAAGGAACAATGCACAAAGCAGGTATGTATGTGGAAGTTTGGTTTAAGGAGAACAGGACACATTCTGTGGCAATGACAATAGGTCTACCAAATGACCAGGTGGTATAGGGGTACATTGTGTGCACCCTCTGCTGGTAGGACACAAGACACCAGTTTATCCGTGTATACAATAAAAAGGCTTGTGTTGGAGATGGAACAGGAACCGGGGATTAAGTCACCATTTTGAAGGCTACTGGCCTGATACAGAATCAGAGGCCTTTGTCCGGCCTGAAGAAACAGTGTCACTGCGGGAAGGGTGTTTACTGTACGTATAACAGCTAGACTTCAAATAACAAGTGCAGTCATGTAAGCTTAAAGTCTAAGTAAAATTGATATACATCAGCATACCAGAACAGTGAGTAAGAAATCATATCAGCGTGTTGTTTGACTGTGTACTCTGGTGTAGGTTGGGGTCTTTAGTCACCTCTCCTAAGTCACATGGCCTTTATTTATGTTCCTCACATCTGTACACTCGTATGATGCATGTGTCCCACAGGGAAAATACATTTGCACTTTTCCCTACATTCTGAACCCAGCCACTCCCTCTGTCGTAAGAGTAACCAACAGGCATCGAGACGAATTTGGCACCGATTTGCAACACAGCTGTATACATTTGACATCAACATAAGGACATATAAAAGTGAGGTCACTGAATTATGGCCTGACTAGTGATGGAATTGGCTCAACACTATGTTCAGATGGGGTTACTTTATAAATATTAGCCATAATGCTTAATAATTGCCTGACTGGAAATGGGAGATTTAGAAATTATGTATTGAAAGTTTAAATATGAGAGAATAAATGAACAAGAACAAAAGACATATAATGTAACATAAGATGGGGAGCTAATACTCATGTTTAGGCTGGAGATGAGTTCATCTTACACTTTTCAGACTGCAAGACCTGCCACAGTGAAGAACATGACTAGATATAATATTGTGTTGATATAATAGTGTGTTATTTGACAATGTATACTTTAGTCTACTCTTACAGGGGCACTAATTACAGAACTGTGCAAATGGTTTGACTGATCCGTGATTTATATAAGTTTAACAAGGTGAGTTGATGCTGGAGACTTCAAACAAATTCAGGAAAACACTTGCTTGTTCTTCTGCCCTACTTTAAATATACTATAAATATACTATTTTTATCACAAGACATTTATCCTACTATATATATATATATATATATATATATATATATATATATATATATATATATATATATATATATATATATATATATATATATATATGTATTTATTCTAAAGATAAGCTGAGAAAATGAAATAACCTTCCTAGCATAACATTCTATACATTTAATGTGTGCAACAAAGACTTCATAATCCACTGCCACCCCGTCACATCCCACCATAGCTTTGCCTAATCTTAACTTCTCAGAGGAGGGTCTGCCCTTCTGCAACAATCTCAAACTACAGCCAAAACGTTTCCAGCCTCTCCCAGAGTCTCCTCCCATATCATACGCTGATGATATGGTTCAGATGTATGACAGAGACTTATATTATGGGTTATTACTGAGAATAAGTAATGATGAACTTTTGACAAACCATATTCATCTGAATCACTTGTATAGAGACGCAAGAAAACAGCCAAAACACGTGTCATACTTAATGTACTTGGTGTATACAATTTATATAAAATATCAGGAGCTTGAGATTTCTTAACAAAATGCTTATGTATCTAAGACGTGCACATAGTACTGTATGCTCTTTACACAACTTGAATAGCAGTACAAACAATCACACAAATCCTAAAACCTATGCAGGGTCCAAGGACTTACATTCCAAATGTTTTCTTATCTAATGACCATGTAATATAATAAGTCATTTTTGGGAGGTGAGAGAAAACCAGTGTACCCAGAGGAAACCAGCATAAGGAAGTGGAGAACGCAACTTCTTATACACAGTGACCCCTTGTCCCTTTGCCAATATAACAGATTTTCTTTTTATTGGTTAGCATTAGTTCTCCTCCAAGCATGTTGCAAAGTTCTTAAAGATGTGATTGGGTAGGAACATTTTTCTTAGAAAAATCCTGTGCAAACTTTTTACCCTTCTAACACTGGTGACGTCATGTGACACTAGCTATTGATGGTTCTAGGGGTGGGATTCACAGGGCCAATGGCTCCAGCTGAAATCTGATTGGCCCCCTGAAATGCCTGTAAAAATTGTTAAGTAGATTTTAATAGAATTAAGTTTGTGCCAAACTTAATAAATGTACAAAAATATAAAATCTGCAATCAGAAAAAAAGAAACAAGCAGAAGCAAATGAGAGATTCTGGAAACAAAAGCAAAATTCATAAAAACACAAAAATAAAAGAAGAGTGGCAAAATCCAAATGCAAATCATTTTAAATAACTTTAAGTAACCAAGTATATTTAAAATATATATATTATATATGTATTTTTCTGTTTTGAATTTTAATTTAATGAACCCAATGCCCCGTCTATGTTACTGGAGTGGAACTTTTCATCTTTTCATCATTTCATTCTACACAGACAGAAAGACATTCATGTGCAGCTTCATTACTTTAACTTTATTATCCTTTCATTGACCATATTCATTGAAAAGTTTTGTTTATAGTCAGTAGAAGGCTGAACTGATTCCATGTCTTTTCTTTCTCTATGTCCACTAAAAACTAAACACCAGGAACTGATCCAGGAACAGGATCCTATTGGGAGACGTTTTCTGAAAACTGTCTCTGGTGTCTGACCCTTGGTCTGGTTTTAGCCTGTTCAGATATGCTCACTTTGTCATGGTTTTGTTTCTCAATAAGAAGGGTAGCACTGGGAGCAAATTCCATTAGGGGCTTGCAATGGGTACAAAGCAATATAATGCTCTACATTAGTGGTGATTGAGAAATGAGTGGAAAATCCTGCTAACAAACAATGCTGTTGCCATGATGCTGAATGAGTCCTGCTGGGGAAGGCCCTGAGGACAGACTGGAGTAGCGCGGGTTTGGTCCAGCACCTGGCAGAGAGGCTGGCAGCGCTTGGGCTGAGACAGAACGGCTGGTAAGTGTTTGTGTTGAAGACTTTTTAGCAAGGGAGTTCCTTACACCTCTTTGCTCTTTCCTTGGTCTTTGTTTGTGCTAAAGGTTTACTCTGCAATGTTTTTCGCTGGTCTCCCCGTGTCCTAATGTGCTTTAGCAGTAATGGGAGGAGTGCAGAGGGATGCAGGCTTAATGAAGACCAGATACTTTGAAAAAGAGTGCAGGCTCTCTGGGGATTATCAGCCGTTTTTATTTAGCATGGGGGATTTGCACTGGATGCTTTTGCTTGGTTATGGGCTTATGCCATTGGGGTGAATCACTGACCTGCAGCTTCTCCAGGCTGATAGGTATTATCAGGTGCCTGGTGGTGTATGTGTGTATGTATATGTGTGTGTGTGTGTGTGTGTGTTTTCTGTCTGGACACCATGTGTGTGAGGGTGGCTGGCGGCCACAGCCATGCCCGGAAAGGCTCGGAGCACAGCGAGTCATTAGGAAGTGAAGATGTCTGGAGTGCATTAGGGCCCGGGTACTGTAACTCTTACAAGCATGGGCTGGTATCAATTCCAACAAGGAGGGAGAGAAAGAGGGAGAGAGAGAGCAAGAGAGCTTGGGGAAAAAAGGGTAAAAAAAAGAAAGAGTTCTCCTGAAGGAGGAGGAGAAAGGGGAGCGAGAGAATGTCCAGAAAATGACAGTGCTAAAATGTTATCCACAGCTGCAGTTTTGACTGCGAACCTCAACAGTTTGACAGTTTTCGGTGTTTCTCGTCAAGGCTCTGCTTACATTGGCTCTGTTTGAGTTTCATCAAACGAGCATGATTCACTCCGGACAGCAGGATGGAGAGGGAGACGCAAGACGATTCCCACATTCCAGCTCCCTGTGTCCACACTTGTGCAGGACCCCATCTGAGAGGGAGACGCAAGTGGTGTATGTTCTAGACTGAACACTTTAGGTACAGTTTTCCCTCAAAAAAGTCACAGTTGCAGAAGCTTCCTTTCGTTTGTGGTGCAATGACCTGGTATTCTTTCAACTGTTGCGCAAGATTTACAGATGACTGGCAAAATTTTAAATCAAAGTAATAAAAAATGTACCACATAACTCAGATTTTTTTTTTGAAATACTTAAATATGAAGACCCTTATTCAATTCAAAAGATTTGTACTTAGTTTTCAAATGAAAGCTTTACATGCTGAAACTTTAACACCACTACCTGGAGGTCACTGTGTATATATGATAGTCACCTCATGTAAGCATGATGGTTTGCATTCGTTGTTTTCACTCCATGCCCTTCAAACAGTCCACGACTGGACGTTCTCACACTAGCATTTTTACCAGGCCCTGAAGTGCTTGCTCTGTTTGCTCAAGTGTGAAAGCTGTGTGAACACTGTAGTGGTACAGAGTACCAATCCCTGGTCCTCCTGAATTCAGGTGGTTCATTTTGTACTGTGACTGTTTGAACTTATCCCATTATCTCCCATTTCCAAATGTATATGCCTAATAAAACTTCACATTTTTTAATAAGCTGAACTTTGACATGTGACATGTGTTTGTCTCCAAGCAAAATGATAAAACGCAGCAAAACCAACAGATAGAAAAGTGCTTTTAGAAGTGTTTTATTTAGCATTCCTTCACATCAAATAAAAGAGAATAAAAGGGTATGGGCCCTATTTTATTATTCTATAAGCACACATCACGCAACGTGTCTTTGCTATTGTAACAACAGGAAAAGTAGGCCTTGCGCAAAAGGCATGTATTAAGTCTCTTAATTAATTGTGTGTGTGTTTTGAGTATAATGTGAAAGAGGAGCCAGGTGTGCTCTGACTTTGGCACATTGCTATTTTAATGGCGCAGCGCTTCTGCGTGTCTCAGCAGAGGAAACTGACCTGCGTGTTCACGCTGTGAAGGTGCAAGGGCAGGTCATTAATGGAACCAGCAATGTTGTTTTAGTTTGTATTCTGTTTATTATTGATGTAAAAGTTGGGTTTGTGTCCCTGTGTGTGTGTGAGCAGGGGTGTATGTGTGTTGAACTCGTACCTGAGTTGCCAAGATGGCAATAATGTCTGACTGTTGACTGTTGTCAGGGTTCATTTCAGTCAGTGGAGCAGCTGTATTTTCTGTTGCTAGGATATTAATACGGCAGATATTTACCTGAACACACCTCACTTCCAGACGACCACACTCATCAGATCGATTAAATATGTTCGTAAACTCCATCACTATTTAAACAGCGCAGACACAAGGCGTGTAAGATGGCAATGAGCATCGCAACCTGCCTTGTACAGGGTGTAAGATAGGGTCCTGTATGTTATAGTATGTGTATATGTAGTATAGTATATGTGTTGTTAGGTGTATATGATGAAGTGTGTGTGTATTATGTGTGGGTCGTATACAGTATTTACATTTTGTGTGCAATAAACTCTGTTCTCTTTTAGTTTATTCTATAAATGTATCATAATGTGCATGCATACTATTTCAAACACAGATTTGTTTACATTATAGATAAATCACTTACATTTGAGGAATGTCAACCGTCAAGCTAGATAAATCTGATCAAGTCTAAATTGATTATGCAATAGAGCTACTTACAGACAAATACGAAAAAGGTGGAATTTTTTTTAGAACAGAATGCAAATAGGATGTAAAGTTTGTAAGGAATATGTCAGCATAGGTCAGTTACAGGAGTTTGATTATTTGAAAATGATATGCATGTTTTTGGTTAGTTCAGCTGGTTTGGAGAGAGTATTTGAGAGTGTGGGTAGAGTGGGAGGAGAGACTGGTCTTCTCCCAGCGGTCCAGCAGAATTCAATATCCCAGCTCCTCTGTGAAGAAGCAGCATGTAGCTGGCTTTCAAATCGCCACTTTCAAGGCACTCCTCCTCTGGCTGAGGCTTGCTTTATGATACAGGGCAGAAGAGAAATGGCTTGGCGCTGCAGAATTGCACACATTAGGCCCAAATGTAACACACCACACACCTGTTTTAATTTATGGTGTTTGAATACTTTGGCTGTGAACAGAATGTCTTAACAGCACTTTCGGCTAATGCGCGCATGCACACATACGCACACACACACACATACACACACAGGCGCACACGAGTGCTCTCCCACGTTTGTGCACACACAAACACAACCTTTACCTCCTTGCCCAACACATTATAAATGAATCAAGCTAGAAGACATTCTGTAAATCAACATAAAAAGCAGCGGTGCTCTGGAGCAGCCTGCAGGTGCTGGAAGTCCAGGCTAATGCCGTTCCCTCTCTCTCTCTCTCTCTCTCTCACACACACACACACACACACACACACACACAAACACACACACTCCTCCTGCCAGGCACAGGTGCACTCAAGCCTCTGCTGGCACAGGAACACATTGAGAGAACACTCTGAGCCCTTGCAGTCTTTTTTACCTTAATAAGCCTTTAGGTACTCAAGGCCATTCGCTTCTGCTTCTATGGGCCTTGACACCCGGCCCGCGGGGAGCAGCGTGAGAACGAGAGAGGAGCTCCAGAATGATGGAATCCATAGGAACGTTTATGTTGGACTCTGCTCAGCTCCCTCTTAACGTTCTGAGATTCTTGGAACAGACAACAAAAGCACAAGGCAACAGTTTGGAGAGAGCTGCCAAGGTGTCCTTGCTCTAAATCTGACCATCAAACTGCAGCAATGGATCAGATAAAAAGCCCATCTGTGAGATGTATGTCTTCTTTATACAAAGCCCAGGATTGAGCTTCTTGCCTTTTAAAGACTCTGTCATGATACCTAAGCACTGACATATAGCCACATCCTTTCTTTTAAGGAGCTTCAGGCTTAGAGGCCCACGGTCCAGCTCACTCGATTCTCTCTTCTAGTTTTTTTTTTTTTTTTTAAGTGAAATGAGGTTGCGATTATGAGGTTGCGGTAGTGAGTGGTCCTCTTAGTCATTTTGTGTCCTTTATTGTGTTCTTTAAAAGAATGGTTTGGCAAAAAAACACCAGATTTTTTACACCAGAAGTAGTCTATCAGCCAAGACATTTTGGTATCTAGTTTTGTTTCTTTAGTTTATGGGTCGTTTATTCTCAATGTAAAATACGGATATGGACCTGTTTGTAGTCTGAATTTGTTTTGTCTACGTTTGTTCCCATAAAGTTTATGGATATTGATGGAAGAGTATGTATTACTGATAATCACAAAGCAATAAAGGCAATAGCTCAGGCAAAGCCTCGCCAATATCATATGGAAACAATGAAGAAGAAACTTATGGCAGATTTTTTTTTTAGAATTTAAATAAACGTAACAATGAAAAATAACAAGTTTTAAAATTAAGGTAAAAAAAAGGATGTGTGTGGCTGAATAACGTGATAAACCCAGCAGGCTCCCGTGATGCTGGAGAAAAAGAACCCAAAACTTCATGTGAATCTTTTGCATTTTGCTCTTTCGCAAATATGTGTATGTTTTTTTCAACAGATAGTGTGAACAGCTTAAAAATATTATATTTTAGTGTGAATGTCAGATCTGGGACCCTTTACCTGTTGTTTGAGCCATAGACCACAGCTGTTGTGCTCCTGCGCAGAATCTGACTTGCCGCATGGACACTTTGTTTAGTTACACTATGAAGTAGTTTAGCTCATTTTATAGTTTACAGTAAGTCATACTGTGTCCTAAACCAGGCACAGTTTTAAAGAAGGCCTGGATGTAGTTGGAGCGGGTTAGGAGAAGTGTGTAAGCAGGTTCTTACTGGAAAACTTTGGATGACTATGAGTTGGATGAGTTTTATTACCCTTGTAGTTCAGACCTAAACTAAAGAAACTAAATATGGATACCAAAGGTGGTTGGGTACATGTGGGTTAAGCTGAAACCTTTAGAACCAAAGTAGAAAGCAAGAACCCCTTCATTTTGAATCATGTGAATCAACACAGGAAGGAACAAACCCCTAAATCTAAAAGGTGAATCAGTACGTGAATCAGAGTATGTGCTCCATTCTGGAGTCATCAGCTCTCCGGCATCACAATCCGGACGCTTGGTCATCCTCTCAGTATAACCTACGCTGTGTCTGTGAGTACAGGAGGCCGTGAGTGTGTGTGTATTATGTCTAGAGAAAGGTCTGGACTGCTATCAGGCCCTAATATGGAAGAATAGGGGATGCCATAAACTATGGGCCATGCCACTTAACGCTGGAATGCTCATTATGTTATTTCTTTTTGAAAGTGCAGGACCACAGTGCGGTCTGCTGCAGCTGGGATAACAACAGGATTGATGAAGTGGCTGCCAGGCTGAGATGTAGCTGCCCTCTTTAGCCTCCCTCTCCCTCCCTCTCTCTCTCTTTCTCTCTTGGTCTCTCTCTCTCCCTCCATCTCTCTTGATCTCTCTCTCTCACTCTTTTTTTCTGTCTTTTACACTCTTCATCTTCTCTGTTAGTGTTCACCACCTCTCTCTTTCTCTCCGCTCCTTCTTTTTATTTCTCTCTCACTTGTCCTGTCTTCTTTTGTCTTTCACTTTTGACTCACTCCATTGTTTTATCTTCTTTCTCTATTACTCCTGGTTCTATCATTGTGACTTTGTGTATGTCTCATTCTACGTGTCTTTATTATCTATCCTCTATCCTCCTGTCTTCTCTCTCATTTTTACTCTCACCTCTCTTTCTCTCTTTTTCTGTCAAGTTCTCTCTAATTTCTCTCCCTTTGTGTGTCTCTCTGTTTTCTCTCTTCTTTCTTGTGTTCTCTTTCTCTTAACAGTATCTCCATTCTTTCCTCTCTGAAATGTTGTGGATTCTTTCTTATCTCTAAATTTCCTCCTTCTCTGTTCCCCTCTATCTCTTTCTGTCTGGATCTCCTTTATTTCTCTCCCTCCCTGTGTCTCATTCTCGCCTCTTTCTGGTTCTCTTTCTCGTTCTTGCTCTCACTCATACTGCACATTTTGTGTGCTGCCTCTCTATACCTCCACTTTGTGGATTCTTTTTCTTTTATTTGATTCTGTATAATTTTATTTTCACTATTCCACTCTTGTTTCTCTTTCTTTCTCAATCCTTCTTCCTTATTTTTCATCCTCAGTCTCCTCACACACTTATCTTTCTCAGTCTTTTCTTTCATAGTCTCCAGTTATCAGTTACTTCTCTCCTTCTCTCTTAATGTTTCTCTTTTTCTCTTCTTCTCTTTCGTTCTGTCTTTCTCCAAAATGTTGTCCTCTTTTTTTCACTCTCTTTTTAATTCCTCCCTATTTTTCCACTCTGAAAAAAGAATGTTGAATCATGCCTTATATATTATTCTGTATCTTTCTATTCCTTCTTTCTCCATCCCATTCTCTTCCCTGTTCTTCTCTAACTGTCCTCCCTTGTACTCTTTATTTCTCTCCCTCTATGTTTTTCCTCTTTCTTATTTGTCCTTTTTTTCTGTCTCTTTCTCTGTCACTCTTCTTCGTTCTTAATCCTGTGTCTCTTCTCATTTCTCTGTTTCTCTTTTTGTGTGTGTCTCTCTCTCTCCATCTCTCTCTCTCTCTCTCTCTCTCTCTTTCTATCTATGAGCACCAGGCCTATGAGCCACTTGTTGGGCTGCAGCAATAAAACAAAGCACTTGTAACATGAAAGAATTCCTCCTGCTTTACAAGAGGAAGTGGAACATCTGAGGGATGATGTTTGAATTCTCTCGGTGCTCTTCGGGGTGTGTCAAAGTGTCAGAGCTGGGGCAGGCGCCTGCCTCTCTCTCTATCTTGCCTTCTCTCTCTCTCTCTTCCTCTCTCTCTCGTTCTTTCTCTCCCTTACAATCTTAAATCTCTTGCTGAACCCCCTCCCTGTAGCGCCCTGCGTGTCCCAGAGCACGGGGAGCTCAGTAAAACATGTCCACCTGAAGCACGGAGGCACCCCGGACAGGCCGGGGCAGTGAGCGAGGGCCCTTTCTGGGCTTTGAACCTGTCAGCTCCAGGGAACATTCCTGCCTTGAAAGGTTTATTTGGTTATCTCTCACAATGTCCTGAAGTGAAATATACTGTTAAGTAAACTTAGCTGATACAAACCAGTTGTGGGCAAGGCAATAGTAAACACATTTGAGCCCCTCGTGAAACGTCTGCAGCCTGTCGAGAGCACTTCCCCGCAACGTTAAAAGAACATGTTCTCGTAACGTGCAGCGGCCTCCATTAAAAGGAGTTCGGTTTTCATAGAGATGTCTCTTTTTACATCTCCGCTTTCTTAGACTTCCTTTAAGTGATATATCATATATACCCATCATTAAAGAAATAGTTGCATCCAGAAGTAAGAATGGGGTTGAAGAAGTTGAAGAGGTTCTTTAAGGTATTCCTATAATAATTCATTACATGCAACTATTATTTTTTAATGCAGTTCCTGCTGATTTTGCTGTAGGAGTGGAGTGATAATGGCACATCCAATAGCAACACACTAATTTACATTTTGGCATAGGTCTGGCGATGTACTGGCCATAACATAGCATCTGTGGCTTCAAGGCAAGCTCTTGAGACAGCAGCAGTATGAGGACAAGCATTGTCCTGTTGATACAGCGCACTGGAGTGTGCGTTTAGAAAAGGGAGGCTTACTGGTTGCAGGATTATTCTTTACGAATGTGTAACGTTGGGCTGTCAAAGTGCCTTTAATGAAGATGATCTGGTATTGTACGAAATTGCACCCTACAAATCGACACCAAGGCTTTCTTAAAGGGTGACATATAACAGCAAACTGTTAGTCATGGAACTGAACATGGTGCCTTCATACACAGGTTGTTGGTTGTCTGCACCAAAACAATAGCTGGACCCACTGCCATTCTGATGAGATGAGTCACTTCATATTAAGTAATAGTGTGGTATGACTTAGTTTCATTCCTGTCAGTAGATTCCTTCTGTGTGCACCTATTTTTTACTATAAGTGCATATAATATATAACATTAAAAAAGACCCAATTACAGAAGGGTTTCAGAGTCCAAAACAGTCAAAATGTGAAGTAATAACAAGTGTTTTAGTGTCCCATAAAAAAAAGACTTGTTCAAGAGGTCACATACTCCTATTTCTCTTCTAGAGTCCAAAGGCATACGTCCAGGTTACTATGGACACATAGAAAGGAGTAATAAAGAGTAAAATATGAAATAAGTATGAAAAAGTGTGGTGTGTGTGGTGTGTGTGTGTTTTTGTTTTAAGGTTTTCAGGTCCATATTTCTGTTTATAATTATAACTTTATGGCATTTTTTTCTCGCCTTCTGTGACTACATCTGTTGAAGAGGCAAATAAAAAGGGTGGAGGCCTCTCTCTCTCTCTCCCTTTTTCTCTTATTCTCCCTTGATCTCTCTCTCTCTCTCTCTCTCTCTCTCTCGTTCGCTCTCTTTCTCTGTTGGGACCACCACCGTCTCAAGTCCAGTCCGGTTCCAGAACCCAAGTTCAGGCTCTTTCGGCAGAAGTAGGCACAAATGGGCAGTAATGACTCCCACTTAGAGTCGCTCCATAAACACTCTCAGATGCAGCACTCGGTGGAGCGGGGCCAGGCACTCAAAGGTTTTAGATTTCTGGAAATGTGAAAATGTTACACTCCTTATTCCAGCCACTTGGGAGACAGGGTACCTGGGAGGGTCATTATCGTGCAGCTTGTAATACGAAACACCATTACGAGGTAACGTAAATCACAAATAAACAGCTTTCTGTTCAGATGTGTTCTTCTTGTTGCTGATGTCAACAGTGCTGGAGGGGCCCGGCGTCCCGTAAATCACGGAGTGACCTCATGGCAGTCAATCTGCCCTCAGACCCTGGCGGCCTTAGATCTGTGTCAGGGAGCTCAATATGAAATTCTTTTCATGTCAACTCACGCCTAGCAGAAGACCAGTTCGTAGCAGTTATGCCTGCTCTTTTCTGTTGCCAAACTCAAATCAAAACACATGCCTCTTTCACACAGATGCCCCTGGGAATGTAGTGGTAATTAAACGGGAAGAGGTCAAGTGTGAACGCGAGCTGGAGTCGACGCAGCACTTTACCTGCACCAGACCCTGTACAATTATCAGAATGATTATGTGTGAACAGAAGCCAGCACATTACTGGCAAATACAGTCACATCCACATTCAGTTTTGGCTTTACAACTGAATTTTGGCTACAAACCTACTAGCTTTTTTTAAGATGAGGAATAGAATTGAGCTTATTCGGATTTTAACTAAATTCAGATTAAATGTACAGAATCCATACCACACAGAATTGAGGCTATTTTGCGGAAAAAAAGTAAGGGAATAACCAGCATTAGTATAGGATTCCAGATCATTGGCAGCTGCAAAGCAGATGGCAGCAGCTGTAATCATGTTGTCACTATGCATAATTTGTAAAATATTGTTAGTTATTTGCCCATATGTTCTTAAAAAATAAAATTGTAACAATTGCAGATCAAAGAGTTGGTATGTTGGTAGGATGTTGCTTTTCTGACTTTTACTGCACGTATACTATATCCATGTAAGAACTACGAACAACTTATATGTATGTTGTTGGGTACTGAGGCACCTGTTTATTCATCGTTTCTTGCAAAATCAAGGGTACTTGACAGGGAATGCCTCCTATTTGGATTTTGGAGTTGGTGAGGTCAGGATGTTGGACAATCATGACCCAACCTCACCCTCAACACCCCCCCCCCCCCCAACTCGTCCCAAAATACTGGATAGAGCCCTATTATTACTAAGCTCAATACTGTGGGGCTTTATACCCCTCTAGCCAACATCTAGCATTTGGCTTGGTGCTCCGATTCTGTTAATTTCCAGGATTTTGAACATCCTGTAGCCAACTGCCGAAATGCGAATCAAACTCAAATATCAACCTATTTAGTGGGCAGTTCTGCAACTAGGTAGATATCCAGTGTTGTTTGTTACATATACTTATGTAAAAAACACTATTCCATCAGCCTTGAATTAGCAGGGAAGGTGTTAGTGTGACATAGAGACAAGTACAAGGGAATGAGACACTTTATCTCAAGCTCAGCACCTGGCCTTAATCTACTGTACGAGAAGCACAAACACTGCACATCAAGCCACACTCATGAAGATAAACCCAATCCTGTTAGTTTGTGGTGAGAGATCAAGGCAGGTGATCATGTAGCTGTTCTGTTTTCGGCTGAGAAAACCATCTGAGATGACATTTTTGCCAGCAGACCGTGAGGCTCATTACGTGACAACAAGCCAGCTCCTGCAGCGGGTGGAAAAACCAAGCTGTGAAACCTTAGCAGGAGAAGGAAGATTAACATCTGAGCTTTTCTTCTGGTCTTCCATCAGATTAGACGGTTTCTCACCGGAGCTTCCTCATCACCATCATCATCATCACCATCATCACCATCATCATGATCATAATTATCACTGCTATGTTGTAGTAGTTTGATATTGATATACATTCCATATCTCACTGAAATTTGAACTGAAGCTACATTTCAAAGCACACCAGCGTTCCTCAACCCACTCACTGCTGAGATGTTTTTCCGTGCAGTATCTCAAACTCAAGCCCACAACAAACATTTTTTATCATACTCGCTCCAGCCTTTGCGCAGTGCTTTCATTCAGATCAGGCAAAGCATCATGTTTTGAAATCGCTCTTGCTTTAATTTTGCTTTGATATCATGCTTCTCCATCAGCACACAGGTTGGCTATCTTGACAGCCGTCCATTGCGAAGCGTGGGGTTTCACAGCTCTGAGGACACTATCTGTGGCGTGACACACACACACTCTTATCAGGGTTTGGAGGCTGCCACGCCATCGCATGCTGTACCAAGGCCTGACTGCTGTTGCAGAATGTCACACCTGAAAGTCTGGAGCCCACACCAAGGATTGTGTCTTTGGATGTAGAGTATATACAATATTTGGTCCGGTTAGTTTTGGTTTCATGCTGCAGTTTAGTGAGCAGACTAAAGATCTTCACTACGTCCTGTCTATTACATAGTAGTTAATGCAAAGAAATAGTGCATCCTACTCATATAATAGAAAAGACTAGTCTTTTTTCCTGCACATTGCCATTGTCAATGTCACATTGTCTTTGAGAGATTTCCAACAGTTTCATAAGCATCTCCTTCTGATCATCACATGATCTCATTTGAACACTGATCATGAAGTGTTACCTTAGGGGGTGGCTTGGGAATAGCCACACCCATACAGGTTGTGAGGTGTTATCTTGTGGGTGAGGTTGAACACTGGCCAGCATTCTCATGGCAAGGCAGTGCGAAATATAGAGTTGAGCAAGGCCTGACAGTGGGTGGCAGATGGACGGAGCGTTCTGTTTCCGAAGTCGTGCAGGTATTTAACGTTGCTCAATCCACACTGTTACATCATGGAAGGCATGACCAGCGGTGTCTGGCTTGAATTGTCTGTGCCTCACAGGTCTTGGGGCTTAAACTGGATTTCAGAGAGCTAAGTTATTGTACAGTAATCAGACTGAAATGTAAATGAATTCATAATAAAATACACTAAAACATTACACATACTGGACAAATTGCATAGCCAGTGGAAAAAAATGTGAAGGCAGTTGGAGATGCCTGTTCTGGAAGAACGGTTCAGGTACACCAAATGTGTAAACAAGTCTGTCTCTGTTTTTTACTGCACAGGCTCTAGTCACAAATTTGACAACAAGGCAGGCTTCATTTTTGGCTTCATTTCATGGTGTCCATGCTACATGCAGTGCAGCCATTGGATCAGACCAATTACTCATGAGAACAGCTGCACAGCTAATCATATGAAATAGTGTAGTAGAAGGTTGTGGAACTAGAACTGCTATGACTAAGTACACGGCCTGGCCATAAAAAGTCTCCACCTGGATTTAACTAAGCAAAAGATGTGCGGTTGATGCTGCAGTTGATCAGGTCTAGGTTCAGCAACAGTATGTGCTGAAAGAATGAGGTCAGCTGACTACCTGAAGATACTGAATATAGACCAGTTTATTCCATCAATGGGCATATTTCAAGATGACAATGCCAGAATTCATGGGGCTGGAATTGCAAAAGAGAGTTCCTTTTCAGGGAGCATGAGATCATTATTTTCACACATGGAGTCCAGACCTTAACCCCATTGAGAATCTTTGGGATGTGCTGGATGGAGAAGGCTTTGTGCAGCGGTCAGACTCTACATCATCAATGCTGCAAGATCTTGATAAAAAATGAATGCAATGCTGGATTAAAATAATAAATCTTGTGACATTGCAGAAGCTTATCGAAACAATGCCACGGTCCAACTAAATATTAGAGTGTGTGACCTCTTTTTTAGGTGCCTGACAGATGGTCTAGATGGTGTGCAATTTGTGAAAATAACAATCCTCCTTCTTTCAGTTCAATAATGCACCCTCTCTCAAAGTCTAGCCGTTGAAGATCTCTTACCAAGAGGTACACTACCCAAAAGATGTCTCTCAGAGCTTTTTACTAGGGTTGCATGAGAATCATTTTTGAAGCATTCTTATGGCAAGATCTAGTGCCTAATAATCATCACCCCTTTAATCATTTTCATATCTGAGACATAACTACATGCTGAGTTTTGCAGAAATCTGAAGTGAGTTATTCTTTTGCGTCAACGAGGGCATATAACTTTTATTGTAGAAGCACCCAGATGTGTTGCGTTTCAGCGTTTTTATGATGTGAGGGCTTTTAGACGCAGGTGCATGAAATCCTATTCACCTGTAACAGAGCTGTTAAAAAATGGGGAAGTGTCTAAATGGAATTTCGGGGAGCTCTGGGGTCTGGCAGCTGATCAGCAAGCACTTTCCTCACAACCACCTGTAAGTCTGTGGCTTAGAATTGGCCAGCTCAGGAAAAGCACTAATGCTGGGCTCCAGTGTGGCCTCAAGGACAGAGGGCTGGAATACACATCCAGCCCAGAGCTCTGCGGCCTGCTGGGTGTGTGTTTGTATGTGTGTGTGTGTGTGTGTGTGTGTGTGTGTGTGTGTGTAAGCACACGCTTTCACATACACACAAACACAAGCAAATACACACCCATGTAAGCATGCACACACCCATACACAGACTTACACACACACTCTTCAAAAGGAGCAGAAATTACAGCTTGTGTCCAAAACAGTCTCTGGCCAGATTTCATACAAAACAGCAGAGACAGCGGAATCCTCGCTCACCCTAAAGCAGCTCCTGTCCCTCTCCTCCCTGCGTGTGTGTGTACTGTGTAGTGCAGTGTGTATTAGGGTGGCGAGACCCTTATGCTCCTCCTAAAGCCTGATAAGGATCACCTCTAGACCTTTATCATCACCTATCACATTTTTATTTCATGTCTTATCAAAGATTAGGACTGGAAAGAGCAGCAGTCCCAGCATGGAAGGGACAAGATAACGGTCTCTGAAGCATAAAAGCAGCAAGTCTTTGGCAGGCGGAGAACGCGCCTTATCTGCCCGGCTATTACAGGGAAGCCCATCTGATGGTTTCGGCTCTTTTGACATCCTAAGAGATAGGAGACAAATATGGGCATCGTATTTCTAACCTTCGTCACAATATATTTCTCTCTGAGGGCAAGTCAAAAAAGCCATTCCACAGATTCCTGGGGTGTGAGGCTTATCTCATGTTATGACCATGATCCCTGAAATCCTCAGAAAAAAAGCGTTCGCTCTGATGTTTTGTTACAGCACACGTTCAGAGGTATGCAGTTATCACACATGAGTTAAATTAGAGCAAGATATGTCAATGTGTAAAGTTACACCCACATTATAGAGGGGGAGTTCAAAATAACAATTGGCTGCCTTACAGTGCTAAAATTAATATGTTTCTGTGTGCAAAAAAAGAAAAGAAATATTATTATTCATATTTAACAATTCTCAAATTGACTGGTACTAAACAGACTAAACAGGAACTTTATAGCAAATATTGCATAATCGTTTATTAATTATTATTATTATTTTTTAGCTAATCAAGTTATGAAATATGCAGATCAACCTTAAGTTTCTGTCCACTCAGTTTATATAATTAATGAACTATATTCAACTTATGATGATATTCAACCATAAGCAGGATGGAATCTGCTGAGTGTAAAACTCACTCTTATTAAAGCATACCTTTTAAAGTGTTGATGAAGCATTTTAAACTGTACCCTAGAAAGTGATTGGTGTGAAAAGCATCGCACGCCATGTCTAAGGCCCCGTGCATTTAGGTTTTTATCTAGGTTTTGGTCTTCTGTTCACACTAAAACACATTTTTTGGTTACTGTAAATAGAGTTTTAAGTGGTGCTTAATGAAAACGTCAGACGTCAGAACACATACATGTTTTTAAAAAATAGCTGCACACTTTAACTGGTTCTTCTCAAGGATGCTGTTGGTTCCTTCTCTTCTATATTATGTATACTAATGAGTGTCAGAGTAAATATGAGAACAGACACTTTTTAAAGTTTGCGGATGACTCAGAGATCCTAAGTCTAAAGCTAAAGAGCCAGGAGAGTGATCATGGGGTTAGTGTTCAGGACCTTGTGCAATGGTCTGACCAGTCCCAATTAAAGGCTGTGAAACTGAATTGGTGGATAACCAGAAATACCACTGGTGGATTTAAGTGGGAGGCAGGCAATTGTATTGTCCTCTAGAGTGGCAAAAGTGCTATATTGGCTGCACTTTTTAGGAAGGCAGACTATTCCATGTATTCATTAGGACCCCTATCACTTGTAATGCAACCAACTGTAGGAGGGTAAAGACTAGTACATGTCTCCTTGTATACATGTGAAGCCAGCCACCCCCTCTTTTTAAACTGCAGCTGACACAGCATTACTGGTTAGTAGGGGTGGGCAATATTATATCGTATACAATATACCGTGACACAGAAATATCACAATATTAAAAATCCATATCGTGATAATAGGGCTGTTCTGTCTTAAAATTAGTCTGTTATTTACTGTGAAGCTTTAGGTGTATTTATTGTATAAGTGTTTTAGTTTGCAGTTTATATGCATGCACTAAATATTCTGCAATATTATTTGCTGCATTATATTATTTTATGCTATATTATTTATTTTGCCACCTTATGATTTTTCTGTTATACTATTATACTATATTCCTGAAATGAATGAATTATTTTAGTTTTCCTATATCGCCAAGTATATCGTTATCGCAAAAATACCCTGAAATATCGTGATATTATTTTAGAGCTATATCGCCCACCCCTACTGGTTAGCCTGTGCATTCGGAGGAAAGCGCAGCAATCCATCAACTCTACCAGATAGTGTCTCAAAGGTTGCCCTGTCCAATAGAGAAAGGGACTTCTGCTGCTAGTGTAATGCTTTTTCACAGCATTGTATACCCATGACACAGAAATACCAAAGTTCAGAAATATCACAACTGCAATCACATTACAGTGTTTAAATTCATTGGTTTGGCAACAAAACATCAGAACTGATGAATACCCCCTCGCTACAGTGAGCAACCTGGGAACTTCACACAATGGAAAACATCGGAAATGAAAATCGCACTCATGTTACAATACTCAAATCAACGAGTTGCCATCGATTTGACGGTTCTAACATGGGTGTAATTGTCATTTCCTATGTTCTCAGTCAGCCTTTTTTAAGCAGAAAGATGTATGTCGGCTGTAATTTTGCATGGAAAGTCTGAATGTTCTGTTTTTGCAGATTTGGGGATTGGAGTACATCTGCTTTCTTTATTTGGTAGGTATTCCTGTGTGTGTGTGTGTGTGTGTGTGTATCAGTTCTCTGCGCCCTGCTCTGCTCCAGACGGCACTGTGTGGAGCAGCTGGGCTCTGGGGAAGGAAGGGGAAACCCAGAGCTCTCTGTCTCTGAAATAAATCAGGACCCTGCTATACACACTGAAAACACTCAGGACCTCTGCAGCTCCAAGCTCTGTCTGTCTGAGTGAGTGTGTGTCTGACTGTGAGGCCACAGAGTGCTGAATTCGCCTGTTTCTCAGACCCTCTTCCTACTGGCCCAAGGCTCTGTCTGATTGTCTGATCATTAGTCTGTCGTTTTCTGTGTGTGGATTTCAACCAATTGCGTTTCCCCTTTTTTAACACACACCACCTATCCACAAATATGCACTGCATGCTGTGAGTGCTCTCTCCTCACCACACACACAAGTCTATTTTTATACCCTGTCAGGATGTAGGGTTGAAAATGCCCCATGTGTATTATATGTAGGCCATAAAGTGCATTACCATCACACATAAACCTCTGGTTGTTTTTCACTGTTTGACATCATGTGCATCTGGCAGTTGTTCTTTATTCTGTTTAAACATTGTATTATGAATAGACCAATAGAAATGCTCAACAATAAATTTAAATTAACTATTTGTCATAATTTGTTTCACACCACAGTCATTTCAGAGGCAACAAAAATCCCAGAATGCATTTTTACAGACAATAGAGAAAGTTATAGTATGGTATGTAAAAACCTACTAACACCAAGTACTATTTATCTGATATGTCTTTTAACTCAATTTTTGAGTTATTTATGGGCATGAACAGATTTAAGTTGTTCTGCTACCAATGAGATGAGCTGTTCTGCTGCTGTCTTAATGCTCAGTTGTTTGGTCTGATGAGGTGGTGGTCAAATTTTGATATCTGAAGGAGTGTAGAGCATTAATATTTATCTATATTAATGATTTATAGGCCTTTAAGCAGTAAAATGTCAACATTAACATGCTAAATGTGTTTATGTATGCATAATGGACTCTCACTCTGTAGCTGATCAGTGAATATATAAGTTTGCAATGACCCAAATTACCCTGCTATGGTTAGCAACCTTACTGAAGTGATTACCTGTTCAGTTGAAAAATAGCCAGCTCAGCTATAGGCAACATCCCACGCAGATTTCATCCCATGACATATTGCACAGTTCCAGTAAGAAAATACTGTGTTGAAGCTCTGCTGACAAGAGCCGCCTGTGCTTAAACTCTTAAGCATGTTTTCTTAAAATCTGGTGATAAATTCTGTTAATGTTAAGAGTTACTACAGAAAATATAATCTGTAATGGTCCTTTAAGTATTACTAAAATATAGAATGGTAAAAATGTACAGCACTTGCAATACGTGTATATAAATAAAGCCTGCAGCTGATATTGTAGGTCAGTCAGGTTTTCCTCTGGTCTTCCTCCAGAGTGTGCTCCAGAAAGCATTCTACACAAACAGAACCTCAGCACTCACTGGTGGCTGATTATATATCATAATTGATATGGCTGTCACATTTGTTTCAGCCCATTTTCATACAAGCAGTGTAATTATACACACATAGGCTCCGCACAGACACACACAGATGTGCGCTGCAGCTGGCAGGCGGCGGCCCACCCTGCAGCCTGATCTTGTTAGCAGTGCGGCCATAAGTGCGGCCACACCTCGGGAGGGGGGAAAAAAAGCAAGGGATGAGATTTTTGCTCTCAGGCCGACCCCTTCCCACTCGCACGGTATCCTCAGAGCCTCTGCCTTCACTTAACTCGCCTGCTTCTTTACGCCTGACGGCACGGCTGTCCCACTAGCCCCGTCTGAGCCCTGTCACGGCACATACTCGCGCCTCCTTACACAGCTGTTGCCGGGAAAACAAGAGAGGAAGGGTACAGCGCTGAACTGAGCGAGACACCTTAGTCACCTGACACAGAACGGGCTTTGGAAGCCATCCGCTCACATAGAGCCACATCAGAGCTTGTGGAAGTTAGATTAGAGAGATATACTGCGATTTATATCAAGAGTTTGGCCCCATTGAGAGAAAGAGTGGAAATATTTGGGCCGTAAATAACCACTTCGGTGCAACGAGCTTTGCACTCGCTTGTTTTTGCTCTCCGCTTCCTCTGGACGTCTGCTGCTATGAAAAGCTTCGAGCGCTCGTGCCAGAAAAACAACCTCTGCGGGCCATCCTCGTCTTTGAAGTGCTGTGCTTTTCTCATCTAGTGCTGAGTAAGGATGACAATGCGAGGTAGGTCAGGAGTTGATGTATAGACGGCACATGCATACATATAAAAGAGCCTGGAGATACAGTACATACAGTTTCACGATATAGGAGTTGTGTTACACGGACAGTTCAAGCCGGATGTCACAGATCACAATCATTACCACCCTCAAGCTTTGCTTGGGGCGTAATGGCATTGTGTTGCTAGGAGGAGATGCGAGCACCTAGCTCCGAGGCCATCAATCTAAATTAATTTTATCAGCAGTCGATAATGGATAACACAGGATTCTAACAGTTTCTAAATTTTGACATAAAAGAGCGCTAAAGCACAAAGAACTTTGAGGAATAAGCAGATGGACAGGTGCAATGAGCATATTTACAAGATGGCAGTCTGTGTGATGGTAGTGGTAGATGGAAATCCAACAGCAGGTGTTATGGATGGAACAAGTGTTGGCAGGTGTGGAGAAAAAAAGGTCAACCAAGACAGAGAAAGCTCCAGTATCTGTCTGAACTTGTCAACATTGAACAGGTCTTTTGTTTTTTGATTATATCTGTCAGTTGTAAAAGTCATCTTGTTTGACTTTTTTTTACCACTGTTACTGACGGTAAGTTACCATATTGGTCGCTGAGCCTGGAGTGAGGTCAAACATGAGGTGTTCCTTAGGTTTGAGGGGGCATGCAGTGTTTTCTATAGGTGACAGTAAGCCTCATGGCAATAATTTGATATATTGTGTCACCTTGCCATGAGCACACTGGCAAGTGTTCAACCGCACTCATAATATAACACTTATAACACACAACTTATACAGCATAGGTCGGCAATTGGCGGCCCGTGGGCCAGATGTGGCCCGCAAGCATGAAACATCTGGCCTGTGAGGTTGTTTGAACTATAACGAACAATAATGAAAAAAAAATAATAATAAAATGCTTCTCTGGCGAACTTTAGTTTCACGCGTCTCCTGTCCCTCTATCGTGCTCAGCATGATTTTAATTTTCGCCCGTTCTCGTTTTTCCTCCCGTTCTTGGGCTCCCTATCTCATTATAAGGTGTTTTTTTCCAACTGAGGGTACAGTTTACTAGCTGGTGCAGCGGTAGTATAACGGACCGCCAGCCTGACGACTTGGGTTCAATCCCCACTTGATGAGTGAAGTGTTTTTTTTTCTTCTTCTTCTTCTTCCTGGGTTTACCTGCTTCATTTTCCAAAAACTTTTTTTTTTTGTGGCCCGCCATGTAATGGCTTGGAAAATATCTGGCCCGTGGCCAAAACTAATTGCTGACCCCTGTTATGCAGGCTTAATCTGAGGTGAAACCTCATGATCAATATTGCTTACTGCTTTTTGCTTTTATCTGTTTTTGTTTTTTGTTTTTAAGAATAGATTCAGTATGCAAAACATAATATCGTGATATACAAGGGTATCAGTATTTGCTCACAGCACTGCTGTCCAAGCCTGCCATATCCAACCCACCACTCTAACATGTGTCTGGAGGGTGAGCTCACAGCTGGAAGGACTGTGTGTGTGTGTGTGTGTGTGTGTCGGTGTCTGCAAGCCGGTGTGCGTGTGTCCACAAGTGCAGCCAAATCCCCGGCACATGACTCGCCCCACTTGTCAAAATCACCATGTGTGCAATAATGTGATTATGGCGCGGTTGCTGTATGACTTAAGCCAGCGTGCTGTGTGGAGGTGAGGCGCAGCTGAAAGGGAGTGAGGGAGGACGAGGACGGGAGGACTCTGGGACTTCTGAACGTTAGGGATAAGCGCACTCATCTAGGCTTTATGAGTTAGCAGGAACCTTCATGTTCTTCTCCGCCAGACTAAAATGCTACACTCCCTCACCCCCACCCCCCATTACACGTTACACAATCCGTGCACTGCGTTCGAGGGGTTGTCATCACAGGTGCAGCCGAGCTTCAACAGGGTGGAGGAAAGCTTCCAGCACAAGATGTTTTTTATTTCTCATTCCCCCAATCCGCCCCCCCAAACCTCTCTCCCTCTCTGACACTGTCTGAACTGTTTCCAGGGAGGCCTCGGCGGAGAGAACAGCAGGTCCGAATCAACAGCGCACACACACTCGGCCTTGGGCTTTTGTTTGCCAGGACTTTTATTAGCGTGCGCTATACCTTTAAAACACAGTGCTTTCTTAAATAGGAATTTCTCTATAAAAGTAATGTTTAAGATGCTAGTTGTCATATCACACAGTCCAGCCAGAATATTCTGACCACCTCCTTGTTTTGAGGAGCATTTTCTAGTTCTAGTACAGACTGCTTGAACTTCATTATCCTACTTTTATCCTGTTCATCAGTGGTCAGGACCCCTCAGGACCACCACAGAGAAGGTATCATTTAACTGACACTGTGGTGGTAGGTTAGTGTTTAATTCTTGCGTTGGTATGTGTGAATGGATCAGATACAGCAGTGCTGCTGGAGTTTTTAAACACTTCAATGTTAATATTGGGACAAGAATATACCTCCAACCAGATGTATCCAGCCAACAACATCCTCTGGGCAGCATCCTGTGACCACTGATAAAGGACTAGAGGATGGCGAACTGGCAACTAAAAGGCATGCCTGTCATTTGTAGCTGATCTTAATTTAACTTATCTTGCACACTTGTGACAAATGTGTCAAAATATTTCAAATAATTTCCAAAATTATCCAATCAGTGGAAGAAATTACTCATTAGAACAAGATATCACTCTGGTGTTTCTAAATATGCTAAATAGGACCTTTTATAATGATGTATAGTTGAGTGCATCTTGATTTAGGGCATATCAGTGTGTCTTTGCGTTTGGAACAACGGGAAAAGTATGCATTTGTGCAACTCATTAGTGTTTTTTGGGATGTAATATGAAATAAACTGTGTCGCTTGCTATTTCCTTTAAGAGCCAGGCTTTGGTCGATTGGTAATTTAATGGCTCAGCGCTTCTGTGCTACTCAGATTCACGCTGTGAAGGTGAGCGACCATCTTATTTACGAGAATGGAAATATCATTTTAATTTTGTGTTCTGTTTTTTTTTTGTTAAAGTGAAGTTGGGTTTGTGCACTGCTGTTTGTCTTTGTGTGTGTTTGAAACAAGCAGGGGTCTGTGTTGCCAAGATAACAATGAACATCTGACTGATGACTTTTGTCAGGGTTGTAATTAGACAGTGGCGCACCTGTCTTTTCCATTGCCAAGATAGCAATACAGCAGAAATTTACCTGCACACACCTGACTTCCAGACCATTACGCCAATCTGCATAGATATATTCACAGGTGTCTTCGCTATTTAAATGGTGCAGGCAGAGGGCATAAAAATAAACTGTTGTAAGATAGCAACGAGCATTGCGCAGTGTGTAAGATAGGGCTCTTAATGTGTGTGGTAGTCTTACCACAGTCACAGACTAAATCAATTGTGTGGCATTTTTATGTGTTACCCTAATAGCTTCAAAATTATTTTGATGTTCTACTGATTTGGGAAAGGGAATGCCAGTATCTCTGCTACTGGCTAAAAACGCATAATTCTGTGTAACCTGAGTCATATTTGTCAACAACGACACCCTGAAACTAGGAGGAGCCTAAAAGCAAAACATTCCTGCCTTAAATAGTCACTAGGTGCATTCCAATCACCACAGTAGTTCTCTATGAAGAGGACTACACTGGGAATTTGGACATTTTAAATGAGATTCTAAACCATAGGGAGTGAAAGCATTCAGTTCAAAGGAAACTTTAAACTGAGTAGTGAGTAGTAAGTTTATCACTACGCAGGGAGCTGACAGTTCATTTTACCCATCAGTTATTGCATGTCTTTGGTGTTAAGACAGCTGGAACAATATCTGAGAGCATCACATACAAAACAACAAAATAAACCATGATGCAAACATACAATCACATTTATGTTAATAATATATATACAGTATGATACATGGCTGCAGTTCATTAGTTTGTTAGTTACTTCAGAAATCAAAGAAAAGAAAAAAAAAGAAAGCTATCAGAGCAGTACAATGTTTTTTTACATGATGATGCCATAGGATGATGTCTGAGACCAAAAATTTAAACAGCAGAAAATATCCTTAGACTATATCACATGATTAGTGTATAGGGCACTGTAAAGGGACCTGTGTAATGGTATTTAGCTACTGTAAAACTGCAACAATGTATATTTTGTATACATTTGTTTAAAAAGCTATTTAATCTAGTGTTAATCCAAAACACCTAAAATATTTTAAATATGATTTATAATTAGCATTAGCTATCATCATGCTGTTTTACACCTTGTTTATTTCACAATTTTGAACCAATCCATCTCCCCTTTTTTGGTGGAGAACTACAAAAATATCTTGATATGCCAACAAAACGGCAGAAGATGCTGAACCGCTTATCAAGTGATGGAGTAGGTACTACTGAGAACTTGTCAGACTATGTTAAGAAAATGAAAGGAGGAGCCACTATAGGAGCTCTGTGGACAGCAGTGAAGAATGTGTTGGAAGCAATTCCTTTAGATCATTTCAAGGAGTCATGAAGGACCTACAAAACACTAACAGACACTCAACATAAAACAGATGCCAAAGACAAATCTCAGCCAGAGAAAAGTTGCTGATGTAGGGTAGCTAGCAACCATGTGCCCCTGCAACTTCAGGGTGCTCTAGTTTTAAATATAAGATCTGCTCCAGAGGGTGACATCGAGATGGGATTTGCGGTGTTTTCACACTAGCCTTTTTTTCAGATCCAGGTGTGGTCTACTGCAGGGGTGTAATCTACCCGCTCCTGATGCAATGTGTGGGGTCGTGTAATTGGTTTATTTTGTAACATGACTGCAATCAATCTATCGCATTACATCCCTTTCTATCAGTATAGGCTTAATAAGAGCATAGAGAAAAGTGAGCCACTCCCCCATGCAAGCTTAGAATTGGTCCTGGGTGTAGACACTCTTAGTCAGAATTTAGGCTGGAACATATCACACTAGAGACTACTGTGTGACAGCTTTACAAATAAAAAGACATGTTTTCAATTTATGCAGGGTTTTCAGGATTTGATTTGGTCAAGAACATCCAGTCCCTTTAATTTTCTGCTAAGAGACGAGGCTTTCCGCTGCTGGAATCACTGGTGTGGGTGTTGGAGAACTGGATCTGGGGAAGTCCATGAGAGCTCAGAAAGGCCTTCCGGCCACTGTACACTCCAAGGTGGGCACACAGCCTCTCAACACCAGGCGGGAAACCAGCCAAGCTGGAGATGGTGTCAGAGTGTTGATACAAGCTGTTATAAATACGCCACCAATTGTGCCAATTGGGTTGCCGGGTGCCTGCGCCAACCTCATCTAAGCACTTTACCTGAAAGGTCCACTGGAATGCCACCCATCTCGGAGCACAGGGAAAGGAAAACAAATGCCGGTGGCCATAGAGAGAGGGATATCCGGTCTGAGTCATCTAACACCGCCCAGGAATCCAAGAATCCGGAGCAGGGGAGCCTGGACTGTAGTAAGCCGCTCTAGTGTGCGGTAATTACACTGTAAGTTCCACCTTCCTGCATTAATGTCTGTCAGCTTAGCACCATGCTTCCTTCACACTCTCTTGCGCTCTCTCTCTCTCTCTCTCTTTGCTTGTGCTGTGGCAATAAGAACGGGTTTCAGACAAGCTTGAGAAGATTGAGTAAATGACCGAAAAATACTTAATGGTCAAAAATCCGAATCTCTTCATTCCTTCGTCCCCAACCGTCCCTTTATTTTATTCTTTTTTCCTAACAATTGCTTTCATTGTGTTAACCAGAGACTTGGCTGTCCTGGTCCTTAATCCTTCTGGGAGGTGGAAAGAACCGGGCTAAGCCGAGGGCATTTGGCACCTTCTTTTACTTCTTTCCGTTCCTGGCTTGTCCTCTTCAAGGTGCGCCGCAGGATTATGGAGCAGAGAGAGCGTTTGAAGTGTGAACCTTGGTCAGCAGGTGATGGGTTTGCCCTGGTCAGGAGAGCTAACCGATCACCCGTGTAGGCAGGACTCTCGCGCACTCTCTGTGCCCTCGACTCTTTGTGCAGGTCTTAGCGGTGCAGCTGTCTTAACACTGCTAATTCCTGGGGTTGCAGATGTTTTCAGGGGAGAAGGCCCAGACTTTTTTTATGACAATAGAGCGCCTGCTCAGGGAGACTCGCTGCAAGTTAAAGCGTGCGTAGAGGCAAGGGTGGCTGTGGTGTGCTGCTTTGGTCTCTTTAGTGCCTCTGTCTTCTTGCTCCCTCGGTGGGACAGCTGGATCAGTCTGAACTGACGACGGTGCGGTGCGGTGTGGGGTGGGGTGGGGCGACCCCTGGCCCTCACGCTGAAGACTGGTGTGAAGGAGCCGGGTCACAGCGCGCCCAGGTCTAATGGGATTTTAAGCATGTGTCTCTGTGTGATGAATAGCAAGCACCTGCACTGCTCACGACAGGAGGAAAGAGGGAGCGAGGGAGGGAGCGAGTGAGAGAGGGAGAGCAAAAAAGAGTGAGAGAGAGAGAGCGAATGACCCTTGCTCAGTCTGCAACTTGAGAGCTCACCTGCCTCAGTGCTGTGCAATAAAACTATTCTGCACCTCCCCTTAGCACCCCTCCCTCCCATTCCTCACTCAAGTGTTTGTCTTGTTAATGTGGGATACCTCTGGGAGAACAGGCCTTAATGCGAGCAGAGCGAGCCGTCCAGGACCTTAATAATGCTGTAAGCCGGCCAGCGCCGAGTGTTTCTGTGAGCAGAGGAGTGAAATAAGGAGGAGGGGGTGCGAGGATTGTTTTACAAACAGAATTCCTTTAATTAATCACTCTGTTTGAACAGCTGGGCCACTCGAGTCAAGCTGTAACGGGATCCCTGCATGGAAGTGCAGATTATAGACACGGATTCAGCAGAAAAATATTATCTGTCAGGCACTGTGGGGGAAACAGCAGAAATAGGGTCCTGCTTCCTGGAGGGGAGAGAGAGAGAGAGAGAGAGAGAGCGAAAGAGAGAGAGCAGAGGGCCCTCTCTGATTCCCCAGGGCCCCGTCCCAGGCCGGAGCTGCAGGGGGCCCCATACAGCCGAACAGCCGAACCCGCTGGTCTAGTCCTGGCTCCCTTAGTGCTCCAGATTTATGGGCCAGTGGATATCATTGAGGACATTTCAAACGCTCCAGCCAAAAGGCAGAGCAGTGCGTCATCACTCTGCTCCACAGTCACTCTGCTGAACGATGACTAGCACATTAGCATCCAAACTATCAAAGGTCAAAATCAACACATTCACACTGTGCTCACTACACTTCCCCCCTAAGTGGTGGCCTGGAACATTTAGTATCATTTCGGCTGCAGGCCATTCGCAGAGCTAACAGAAGATTATTCAACCTCTGTGGTTCCCCACACGCAGCGGGTTGATCGGGAATGTGTTTGATAATGGTTTCTGACAGCAAATCCAAATTATATCTCATTAGAGCAACTTAAGTGCATGTGTGTGTGTGTGTGTTTGTGTGTGTATATATGAGTGTGTGTGCGCACGTGTATGTGTGTGGTGTGTTTACACTGTCTTCTGTACCGCTGGAGCAGCGAGGGCCATGGGCCTGTATGTTTACATTTTCCTTTTCTCCCTGTGCTTGCTCACACATAGTGCCTGTCAGTGTTAATGAGTTTTGGACAGAGGAGGGGAGTCAGAACTCGGCCGCTGAACTCTGACCTCTTCTCATTCTCCCCCTTTCAATTAGCTGCCCTGCGTTTACACGCCTGCACAGCGCCCTCAAGACATGGCTCTCCAGCACTGCTGTGAAAAGCAGAATTTAGGATCAAATTTAAAGGACTCATATCCTGGAAAGGTCAGTCATATTACAATGTTGTTAACAGTGTTTGTCAAAGTGCTACCTCAGAGGACGGCTTTTAACCCCACACAAGAGTTTAAGTGTTAAGGCCAATTTATACTTTTGTGTTGAGTCATTGAGGTACTTACAGTGTAGCCTGAACGAGTGCCCCGTGCTGCTGTGCATATTTATACTTCTGGGCAAGTTATATACTGTGAAGTTTAAACAGTAAAGGCAGGAAGTTGTGGGTGGAAACATGAGGCTCAACAGACCAATCACAGCTGCCCTTTATGTCATGTGATGCATAATTACATTTCTGGGGAGGTGCGTGTACCTTCTGTAGTCTTTTATCAGTGAATTGTGCTCAACTGCAGCCCCAGCTCCTAACTCCAGAATCCAGTTTAAAATCTGGACCTTGCTGGAATTCTTCTTCTCGCTGGACATTAAGGGGACAGGTAATGAAGTTATTTGGCCACTTAGCATCACACCTTACCAAGAATGCAAATTATGGATTTATGGCAAAAGTCAGGAGACTAGTCCCCTGTCACATGACATTTGGCATGCCAGTGTCTATCTACTGTAAATGATAATACACATTTTAACTAGTGGTGTCAATCAGTTAAAAAATCTGATCGAGCTTGTTTTTCTTAAGATGCAAGTTTTTAAAGTGGATATTTAAATGTAAATAAAAGAATGAATGTAAGAAATGTAAAATGCAATTATATGTATATTAGTGATGTCAATTAAAATACTAGTATATTTGCGTATGTCTGAGGGGAGATAAACGCAAAGTGGGTGCCAGAATAAAGAATGCATGGCAAATTTAATAGAGGAAACTTTTTTTTTTACTTTAAACACCTCAGCTTGTTGTAAGGATTTCTGAAGCCCACAGAGATGCAGGTGAGCTACACACTGCACAGTGGGAGTCCGAGGTAGTCCTGCAGCACCTTTTATTAAGAGATCATGATAAGAAATCGATAAGCTCGGTTTGACTGAATTACAGAGCTTACTGAAGTATATTACAGCATAGTTTCACTGTAGTAAATATTCTGTAAGTAATACTTATTGGAATACTGTTGCTGTCCTCTCAATGTCTTCTCTCAGTGGGATGTGTTGGTAGAATGCTATAAACTTTCTAGCCAGTTAGAGTTTCAGTCTTGACTCAACATGTTTCTTTAGGGTTTGACCTTCTTTAATCTTACCATTAAAAAAGCCTGTGACCAACATAATCGATGTTAGACCCTGAGTACTTACCTCTGTGCAAGAGATACTATAAACATTAAATAATGCTAAAGTTACACACCTTGCCCTGTGTGCATCAGCACTAAGTGTGAACCATTCACGACAACTGCTAGGCATAAGTACTTGAATTCCAGAGAGCTTTGTTAAGAGAGCAGCAGAGTCTTCTTTGCCTCACTGTAAAATCATTTCTGCAGCACTGATGTTATGTAACCTAATACTGAACCATGCATTTCTGCATCTGACATTATACCACAGTTAGTTCCGACCCTTCAATGTGATTGGCTGGCGTTTTATGAGTGACACTATTTGTCGATAATGCACTGTAACAGAAGATCTCCATGTATTACTCCACCACATACAGGTAACCTAGCAACGATGCAGCGCTTACAAGCCAAATACTATGTCATTATACACCACTGGGGGGCACTGGATCCCATATGCAGTCCCACAAATAAATAAACCCAGCGATTCGAAAATACGCATTATTACACACATTATCAGCCACCAATATCAGGTTTAGAGTTGTAATTATTAAAATAAAACTTTAATTGTATACATTTTTCAGTTAATATAGGGTATTTTATGCTGAAAGAAAGGTGGACTCAATTACACAAATTTCTTTCCTGGAAACCATTTATTTGGGTGAGTAAAGCTCTTACTTTTAGTAAGCTTAGTTTTCCAAAACGTTTGGCTAAAATGGCCAATAATGCAGAACTTACATCTTACAGAGCTTATGAAACTATTTTAACACAAAATCTTTTAATAAACAGTGATGATGGAACTGAGGTATGATCGCAATAATACACTTGAGGTTCGTGCTATAACTTGTAATATTGGCACTGCTGTGATGCGGTCAAAGGCACGAGGCCGCAGGCCGATATTACACATTATAGCAATCTCTCTCGTGTTTTATTGCTTAATTGTTTTTTGGGTCATTGAAATAATTTAAGTTTAATTGAATTTGATATGAATAAGAGAATGGTCTGAAATAGCATTAGTTACACTAATGGAATTAATAGAAAAAAAATATCTAAAAAAACATTAGCTACTGCCTTACTTTTAACATAACAGTAAAATAAATCATTACTCAACTACGCCCAAACAAATTACAGTTTAACCTTTTAGTATGCCTTTAACACAAAATGATGTGTTTGTATATACTGAGTATTTTACTATGACTATCAGGTTTTAGAACCGGAACTGCACCGGTTAAAACATTTACAGGGGAATCTTGACCATCACCCTCTTCAGCAGTTAACTGTAGTTCATAAATCGCATTAACAATCTTTAATGTGTGACACCCATGGGTGGAGACCTAAACGCATAGAGTATATAGAAAAAACGCAATGCGATCTTATGGCGGGGAAAAAAATGTGTTAACATCTGTTGAGTTTTCCATTGAGAGCCCCATAAAGTTTCAGCACATAGTTTCTGGTGATTTTCAGTGGTCCTGGCTCTGTCCCTATAGGGCACCAGTAGTTTCCTCAGTGAACCGTGTTCAGTTCAAAGCCTGCACAGAAGTGTTCACCGTGTTAAAGGAGGTGATATACGAGCGCTCGGCTCGTCCCAGACCACCGGGGTCACACTGCGCTAGCTTTGGTGTGTGTAGAGCCTGTCAGTGATTCAGTGATGTAGCAGAGAGAGATTGCTCTCATCAGACACACACACATACATACACACACACTCTTTCTCACACAGACACACAGACACTTTCCATGCCTCCAGCGTCTTCTCTGACCTGGGTAATTACACATGGTTTTGTTTCTCTTCTGAGAGGAGCCTGTGGGTGTGGGCAGTTGTTAGGAAAGTAGAGGCCCGAGGCAGCTGGGAACAAGAATCTTCTAGTACATTAGTAAAGTTCTGCGTTACTGTTGCTGTTGCCTTCACTTCTGCACTTATGATTGGGAGTGTGCATGTTGTTGTCCATGTGAACTGCACTTTAAGTCCGGATAAGTTGAATTTACTTTAAAAAATTGAGGACACTGGTTGCCTTAAAAAAGTTAAGTAATGGGTAATGAAATCTTAAGTTAGCATAACTTAGAACATCAAGTTATTACAATTAAAGGGGAAGTTGATTTAACCTTTTTTTGTTATACTGTTAGACCAGATAAGTTGAGTTTACTTAACTTTTTTTAGGCAGCCAGTTTGCTCATTTTTTTAAAGGTAATGGGGAATGAAAACTTGAGTTAGCATATATTAAAACATCAAGTTATTACAACTAAAGGGGAAGTTGATTTATTTCTATGGTAGCCCAGTGGGAATCACTACACACTGATGGTGAGTGTCAGAAGCTGTTGGACACACCCAGTATGCAAATAGATTGTGCCAATATATATGAATGTATATTTGCCCACAAATGTTCAACTAACTGAACATAGTTGAGTATTGTTTAGAAATGTCCAATTTTATGTGAGTTATTATTTGATTTTAAACAACTTCTGGGTTTACAGTGTGGTGAATTCTTACTGTACATACGTCCACATCAGCTCATTAGTATTGTATGCTGTAAAATCTAACTGTCCTTATAAGTTAATTAGTTAACATAACTTACATCCTACCAAAAATGGGATAACCTCAACTGATTAAGATTACACAAGATTAACTTTATTAATTTTATTTCAAATTTTTCCCATTTTCTCCCCAATTTACATGGCCAATTACCCAACCCACTCATTAGGACTCTTCCTATCACTAGTATCCTCCGATACATGTGAAACCAGCCACCGCTTCTTTTCGAGCTCCGATATATCAGCTCACAGACGCCCTGTGCTGTGGACATCACCCTAGAAGTGATGTGGGGAGGGAACGCCATCTCCCCACCCGGAGGGAGCAGGGCCAATTTTGCTCCCTCTGAGCGCCGGCAGCTTGATGGCAAAGCTGCATGAGCGGGGGTTCGAACCTGCAACCTCCCGCTCATAGTGACTGCGCTTTAGACAAGATTAAGATTAATTAATTCATTCAAGTTATATTGACTCCAGTGAGTCATTTTAATTAAACAGACCTTTAGGGTGTGCCTTATGTTTGAGTAGTGCAAGCCTAATGAATAAAACACCTCTTTCATTGGCTCCAGAGGCCATTTATTTGCATACTCTGTATGTCTCTGACTCCCCAACCCACCCTTCGCACCCTTAGCTTCAGTGTGTAGTCATGCCCACACTACCTTTGCTTGTTATATATACAGTATATATTGTGATATGGCTACATTGCCTCTGTGTTGAAGGCTTTAAAGATTTATGTTGGCTGAATGCTACAAGGCCTACTTTTGCACTTAAGCTGTATTATGTGGGTGCTCAGTGCTCCAGCATTCTAAAGTGCTATGATCAGGAGTTTGCTGGTTCAAATCCCAGTCATGTTGCTGGCCGTCAGCTGCTGGAGCCCCAAGAGAGCACAATTGGGTAGATGGTGCTCTTTCCCCTCATCACTTCTAGGGTGATGTCGATCAGCACAAGGTGTCTGTGAGCTGATGTATTGGAACCAAGTTGCTGCGCTTTCCTCCGAGCACGCTGTGATGCTACTTGGAAAGGTTGCATCAGCAGCAGTTCGAAAAGAGGCGGTGGCTGCCTTCTCATTTTAGTTAACAGTGCTGGCCAAGTTTTAAAATCTGGATCCTTGAATCCAGTTTGCAGTCACGGATTTTGTTCTTGCCAGATATAAAGGGGACAGGTAATGAAGTTGATTGGGTACCTTGCACCATGCCTACCAGTAATTATAAAGATTAAAGACTGCTGTTCAAGAAATTTGAATCTAAAAACCAATTACAATTTACTTAATATAATTAACAAGTGCATTGACTGTGCTCAATTCAGTGTATTAGTCAAGCTCAAACCATTTGAGCTCACTTAATTCATAAGGTTTTACCGTGTATGAAACTTTGTAGGTCAGATTATTTACAAGATAACAACAAGCATGTAAATACACCATTCTATCTTTCATTATCTTGGTCCAAGCGTTATCGTAGACTTAGTAAATGCAGCGTTCAATACTCAAATTTTTTCAGCTAATAATGCCAAAGATGTGCAGTGAGTGATGTTGGAACTGATGTTTAGTTCCATTACATCAGTCTTTACTCCAGTGTGGTATGTTTCACTTGAGTACAGGTTTGAACTGGGCTGTAAACAGTAGGCTTGGGTGTCCAGCGCACAGAGTGGGCCGATCCTACACCCCTCCGCCCCAGTACAACCCCCCCACACGCATACGCACAGGGCGAGCTCACTGGCTCTCGTCTGCAACGGGGGAAAGGAAGCGGACGACGGATTTACTGTTGGGTCCTGACTTGTACACATTCCTGGTGCTGTTTTTCTCCCCTCGGCCCCTTGGCCATACCAAAGGCCTCTAAAACAACAGCCTGTCAGGTTGTGACAGCTGGCTTCAAACAGCTCCTACTGCACTGTTACAGTGAGGTTCCCAGCCACACCACCATGCCTGGTGTGCGTGTGTGTGCGTGTGTGTGTGTGTGTGTGTTTGAACATATGTATCTCTGAGGTGCGCCTGAGCCAATGTTTCCGTGGAAGTATGTTGGAGTGTATACACAGTGTGTTTCTCTGATGCATAAACATACAGCGAAAATTGACGAGGGTGTGTTTGCATGTGTCTGGGAGTATGAGCGAGGGAGGGAAAGCTGTATCTTCTAGGGAGGGAAAGGATTTAGGATGGAGGAAGTCTTTAACCCTTATAAGTCGAGAGCCATTGTTTGTGTTTTGCTGTTTTATTTGAATGTATATATATAATTACACATTTTACCAGAAAAGTGCATTTCCACTTTTATAATCGCATGATTATTAGGGCTTTAATTCAAAATCAAAACGATACGTTTTCAAAACAAATGTTTTTTTAGAATGCTGGTTTGCAGAGATCTGATTCTCCCTATTTGCCTGTTTGAGCAAGCCAGTCATGTATATAGCAAGATGAATAGTTTCTGAGAGTAACCAAGACTCAAAAGGAGAAACCCCTCCTCTTTTGGTTGATGCCCGATAGCAGAACAAATTGCAGAATGACAAGAATAATTGACTGAAATAGTGAGATACAGAAAGGAAGGAAAGGCAAGAATGAGGCAAACACTGGTGAGTTTACACAGTGGGAAGAGACTGATCCAGAGGGTAGGCAGGCACCAGCACCCACCTACAAATGGTGTGGAATCACACCAGCATCAAGCTGAAAGCAGAGGGAAGGACAGGACATGGGGGAGCGATAGAAAAGGAAACAAGTAAGAAGGGATTTGGTAATATATATTATCTGGTGTAAAGCCTGTAAAGGTCAATTTAAAAAAAATGTAGTGTATCTTTGAATAGTGTTTTAGACTCCAGTTCTTGGCGTTTTTCACTTATACTTTTTGCTTAACTAAGAATCAAGACAAAACAGCAGGTCACAATTTCTTGCACTGATTAGAATTAGTTATTAGAAGCTATCCTATTGGACATGTTGGCCATATTTACTATAAAAATACTTTTTAACTGTAGATACAAAGCAGTTTAAGAGTTTAGTGTGAGTGAAAAACACTGAATCTCTCCCTGAGCAGCCATTCCTTGTGTTTTTCTGTGTGGGTGTGTGTGTGTGTGTGTGTGTGAGGGTGCTGGAGCATGTGTTTATGTGTGCGTAAGTGCGTGTGTGTGTGTGTGTGTGTGTGTGTGTGTATGGAGGCGGGCGGTTGTGGCTGGGCATTCTCTGGGTCCAGGTGGTAGTGTCTTCTTTGAAGCCCAAACTGCTTCCCTGTGATTCCTCTTGCCGTCCAGGTGTGGAAGGGCTGGCCCGTCTGAGAGAAGCTTTTTTTGTCTAAGCGCCATCAACCGAGAGAAGGCCATTGATCTCCCGAACCCACCTCTGCTCTCCAGCCTACCTTCTGATGTGGTGGGGCGGGGGGAAGCGGAGGAGAGGCAGGGCTGGGGTGGGAAAGAGGGATCGGGGCGGTCACCTCTCCACACTAATAGGATAATTGTTTGCACTCTGCAGGTGCTCACCTCACAAATGAGGTCACAGCTCAAGTGTGGCTCTTCAGAAGCACGGAGAGATTGGAATTCCTTGGAGTCCTGGGAGATGGGTTAAACACAAGAATACACACATACACACACTCGCATGAACATGCATGGATACACACACTTTACTGGGCGCCCTATGAAACACACACATATAGTACATGTCTTAATAGCTCCAAAGCTGGAGCTCAGAGACCATAAAGGGCAAATATTATATATTGTTTACATGTTTATTTTATCCCCTGAAGCCTACTGACATTCACATGCCAAAAATCATAGGACAGCAGTATTAGTTAATGGCCATATCAGTATAAGCTGTGTAGTGTTATCTTGTAAATGAAGTTGAACAGTCCTTTACCCTTTGTTGTGCTGACAGTGTATTTTGGATTGTTTTCTTGCTTCATAAAGATGTTTATTTAGATTAGATTTAATGCATTTCTCTGTAATTTGGAACACAGAATGTTTATGAATCATTCTGCTGCTACCGTCAATCACTATTCATTAAGCACAACACATGACACAACCTCCACCAGGTTTGACACATGAACAGATGTACAGTTATTTTAATTAATTACAAGCAGCTCCTTTATATTTACCTTGGATGTTGCATATCAAAGCTGGAAATTATGTCACACCTGAGTTAAATATTCAGATAATGTAATGCTTTTTCACAACATTTACAAATAAATTATCAGTTAAAGACTTTGGAGTTTACCATAACTGGTGGTTCATTGTCATTTACCAAGTTTTATGGTGAATTCAACCAAAATAAAGACCAATTTTGTTTCAATGTTCAATAGCTAGTACTGTGTGGGATACCAGTTGATAATGTATTACACAGTATTTTGCACACCCAAACACCATGGAAACATGTCCACAGATAGAACATGTATAGCACAGAGTGTAAGTCTGTTTAAATGTGTCACAAATGGATACATGTGCTATTAAACTGGATATAATATGTTACATTTGTCTACTGTTATGTGATATGTGCAGTGCAGCCATCTTAGGTTCTAAACTCTGGGTCAGTGAGTCTCTTTTCGGAACCGCTTTAAAATAAGACTACCTTTATAAAGTGTTTATAAATGGTTTACAATTACTTTATTAATGGTTACTAATTAGGTTGTAAATGCCTTAAAAATCATTAATAGTCAGTTATAACACATACGTAGAAAGGGCAACAATGAACTTTTGTTTGTCAAATACTGTACCCACAGCCATCTATATTGTTGCCCTTTCTACATATGTGTTATAACTGATTATTAATTATTTTTTAAGGCATTTATAACCTAATTAGTAACCATTCATGAAGTAATTATAAACCATTGATAAACCCTTTATAAAGGTAGGCCTATTTTAAAGTGGACTGCACTCTAAGACTTTTATGAATAGTACAATGATTTGCTGCTCTCCAGCAGGGGCTGTTGGTGATGTCACTATTTGTTGATTTTGGGTTTTTCTTCACAGCTTTCACAATATTTCTATCTTGCTTCTATCTCTTACTTGTTTGATGCCTGTTTGAAAGTAGACATTGTATTTAGCTGTTAAACTAACTATAAAAAACACAAGGCATACACCACAGGTTGTACACCTTATGTTTATATTATGTTTATATTAGGACACATTTATACATTATAATTCATATTAATATTCATCCATGGCAATAACCAATATTTGGTGATCTGGCTGTTTCAGTACTCTCTGTATTGAGGTGACTGAGAATACGTCATAAAAGGCACAATAAACAGTGTCTAGAATTGTCTGTTTATTACTTGTCCCCTGTCCTGTGACTTATGTCATGCCAACTAATTTTCCTAGGGATCACGTCTCCCTAAGTTTGTCTCTTCTTATTGTGTTTGAAGCCTCACATGTTTGGCTGTGTATAAGCTAGGATGGTTAGCATGCTGGCTAATCCAGTAAGCTATCTACTGAGGAACCTGCTACCTAAAGTTTCTTCCAAACTTTGGAAACAATTTGTGTCCAAATTATCATATAAAACAGATAACAGAGGCTATGACTCCATGTTCAGAATCAAACTGTTGCGAGTATGAACAAAGTGTGTTAGGATCCAAAAGTTCAAAGAACTGAAGCTGGGAATCACCTATACCTTTATGATTGGTTTAAATAATTTGTTCAGCCAATCAGCTTAGAATGTCCCTTCACCTTGTCATCATTCATTTGCACAAAGTGTTAAATTGCAGCTACAAATCACATACTCTCCATAGGATATTGCTGGTTACTTGTCTGCTAGTGTGAACGCAGGATGATTTGCCATATATATTGACTGTAGAAATTTAAAAATGTAGAAATGTATAGAATGTTCTTAAAAATACATGATTTAAATGTAACGCATTCATTTAACATATTGGAATATGTTCTATTAATACTGAAATACAATAAAAGCCCATTAAAAGCACACCCCATTTCAGTAAGGACAAGAGATGAATAGAATAAGTGACAGAAGGTAAAATGAACAGCTTTGATCACGCTGTCAGTTTGAATGGGTGCATTCGATCTTCCTGCTTCACTCTGAGAGGAAGCAGGCCTTAGGCTACAATCTGAAGAGAAAAAAATTAGAGAGAGAAAAAGAGCGAGAGAGAGAAGAATAAACAACTGTGACATTGTCCTGGGGATAATAGACATAATGAGAACTGTTAACATCTGAAACACCTGAAGCCTCCCACGCACAGGCAGCACGCAGGAACACATACATGTGCTCACACACAAAGACCACCTCCATTGCGGCGTCCTGCTTCCACGAGACTCCATGCAGGTATTTTTCTTTGGAAATGTCCGGTGCCCTCTGCTTGTTCATTGTAGAAGCAAGGCGAAAGAAAAGCGAGAGGAAATCCCTTGATGTTCTACACAGGTACTGCATTTATTTTCAGGTCTGATGTTTTTTTTACCCCTCTCCTCCTCCTCCTCCTGAAGATTAGCAGGAGGGAGAGAAAGGGAGGAGGGGAGGGGTGCGAGAAAAGAGGAAAAGAGATCTCTTGTATGTCCCACAGGGTTGGGAAAGAGTGATTTTTACACTAGCGGGTTGAATGTCAAGAGTTTTTCTGCGCCCGGCTGGAGGCTGGCCTCTGCTTGAGGAAACATGGGTTTGAGGGTCAGGTGCAATATTGAGACTGTGGAGAGAACTGCTTCCTGTTGTTGTAACTTTATGCCCTTCCGTTGCCAATTAGCTGCTGCATGAAAAGGGTATATTCACCTCTCTGCAGCAGTGGCAGTGAGCTGGCCTGTACACGTGGGCATGAAAGCTAGAGCCTCATCAAAGCGCTTCCCGTGGAGAGTGTCGCTCTTACGGGCTACTGAAGGTCATCCTCCGGCCTGGCCAACAACAACCACACTGTTACAGCTAAAAGGTGCTCTGATGACTTGTGTGAGTAAACCTTAGAGCTCTTTCATGACGTCCTATTTAGAGTGTGTGTTTAGGGCAGTGAAGCTGGGACATGTTCCTACCTGTTCCTCTGCCATGATACCTTAAAAAAAAATAAACCTCATTTATCTAGGAACTTCAATCTAAAATATATACACTGATATGCCAAAAGAAAAGTCATGGGATAGAAGCATGTAAATTAATGAAGTAAAAGAAGTAAAACCTCAGGGACGGCTTGGGAATGCCCATTCCTGTAGAAGTTGTGAGGTGTTATCTTGTGAGTGGCCAGTGTGCTCATGGCAAGGTAATGTGAATTAAGGGGATATAAAGTAAGGCCTGATACAGTAGTGAGTTTCATTTCTGAAGCTGTGTGAACAGTTAACATTTCTCAATCCACAGTGTCACATATAGTATGTACCAGAAATATCCTGTGAAGTCCAATAAAAGACAGTATACAGTATACAAAAAAATAAGAGACCACCTAAACATGATGTTTTTTTTTTATTTTACCAAATTGTAAACCTCTGGAATATAATCAAAAGGAAGATAGATGATTACAAGCCATCAAACCAACCAAACTTTTGCAGAAGGAGTGGCATAAAGTTATCTAAAAGCAGTGTGTAAGACTGGTGGAGGAGATCATGCCAAGATGCATGAAAACTGTAATTTAAAACCAAGGTTATTCCACCAAATATTATTTTCTGAACTTTTAAAATGTGTTTTCTTTGCATTAACTGAGGTCTGAAAGCTCAAGCAACTATTTTCTCATTTTTGACAATAAATGCTCTAAATGACAATATTTTATTTGGAATTTGGGAGAAATGGTGTTTGTAGTTTATAGAATTGTTACGCCCTCGCTATGTTTTCCTGTGTTTTCCCCGTTTCCTAGTGTGTTTCTCTAGTACTTTTCCATCACGTGTGTGTAATTTGTAGCTCCGCCCCTTCCCCAGGTGTTCAGTGTTTCTTGTTCCTATTTATAGCACAGTTTAGTCCATGTTTACCCGTCGGTCTTTGCACCTTCTCCCGTTGTCTGTCACGTCACGTTATTGCTTTCTCCACGTTTCTTATTTACTCGCTCTTGTTTATTGTCATTCACGTTATTTCTAGTCACGTTTATTTCCTGTTTGTTTCTTTGTTTATTTTGTATATATTTACGTATTTATCCTTTGTATATATATCCCTAGCCCTGTTTGTTATTATCTGTTTTACGTTTCTCCCTGTTGTTTGTTTATGTACATAGATATATTCGTTATTCCCCTGTTTGTTTATTTGTTTATTTGTTATTTATTAAAGTATTGGTCTTACCCGCATATAAATCCGCCTCCCGTCTGTTCCCAGCTTTACAAGAATAAAACAACATTGTCCATTTTGCTCAAATATATACCTATAAAAAGCAAAATCAGAGAAACTGATTTAGAAACTGAAGTAGTCTCTTAATTTTTTTTTCAGAGCTGTATATTGTGTGTTATAAGTGTGACATACTATATGTGATCTTTTTAAAGATTTTATGATCTCTTCATATGTTTCAGTTAGGATAGGAAGACACATGTGTGGCTGGTAGTTTTGGGGTATTTGTGAAGCTCAGCAGCCTGGACCAGTTTTGTGGACAAACATAAAAATGTGTGCTCTTGGAATATCTGGATGAAGTTTTTTATTTTGTATTTATAGTTTATTTTGTTGATATGAATGATATGTATTGAGCCTGGAGAAAGTCTAAACACCAAAGCTACAGACAGCACATTTAGCAGTAGAAGATCTGAGATGGCAGGAGGGTTTGTAGGGAAGAAGGATGTCAGAGAGATAAGGAGGTCTTTTAGGTGATTAGTAGGGTCTTAAATTGAATCCGATATTTAACAGAAATCCAGTGAAGATCCCTGAGTGTAATGTTATTACTGGTGTAATGTGATTGTGAGTTGGGGTGTAAGTGAGTAGCTGAGTCTTGAACCATTTGAGGCTTATGGATAGAAAAAGAGCTAACAAGGAGTTACAGCAGTCTAGCCTACAAGGGAAAATGAATGCATAAATGAGGAGCTCATTTTGACATTTAGAAAGGAATCGTTGACGTGTTTATGTGGACTGTAAATGAGAAAGTGAACTCCAAGGCAACACCCAGGTTTCGAACCAGGGTAGAAGGTGAGAGCTCTATGTCGCCAATGTTTTACTTCATCCAGTTTTTAATCTTGACAAGACACCTTTCTATATGAGCAGTGGGTGGATCTTTGACAGAACTAGTGCTAGTGTAGATCTCTGTATCGTCCTCATAACAATGAAAATTTATGTTAAAATGACACAATATTCGGGCGGCACGGTGGCGCAGTGGGTAGCACTTCCGCCTCACAGCAAGACGGCCTGGTTCGATTCCCGGCTGGGGCGACCCGGGTCTTTCTGTGTGGAGTTTGCACGTTCTCCCCGTGTCTGCGTGGGTTTCCTCCGGGTGCTCCGGTTTCCTCCCACAGTCCAAAGACGGCACGTTCAGGCTAATTGGATGTTAGATAGAAATTGCCCCCTAGGTGTGAGTGTGTGAGTGTTTGTCTGTCTGTGTCTGTCTGCCCTGCGATGGATTGGCGGCCTGTCCAGGGTGTATCCTGCCCTCTGCCCGATGCCGGCTGGGATAGGCTCCAGCACCCCCCGCGACCCTTAATGGATAAAGCGGTTGATAATGACTTGACTTGACTTGACACAATATACATCCGAAGGGAAGAATATATATATATATATGATGAAGATAAGACGTCCTAGGACTGATCCTTGTGTAGGTGGAGAAGGTACGTACACAGAGCGTGACAAACTGTTTTCTATCTGATAGGTAGGATAAAAACAAACCTATGTCAGTGCCAATTGTGCTAATTCAATATGTTTGGCGATTATGTTTGTAACTGGCAGTGGCAAAGTATCTGTCTTGAAGGCAAGCTTTTGAGTTGAAAGCATGTGGCAGTATGTGGACGAGCATTGTCCTGTTGAAATAGTGCATCCGTGTGTGCGTTCAGAAAAGTTAAGGCCACTCGTAGCAGCAGGACCTCATTAATGAATTGTTGGGCATGCCCTGTTGTCTTGTTTCTCTATGAATCGTAATATCTTGAACTACAGTGTTATGTTATGTAGTCATGTTAATAAAAAAAAAACACTATGTTAATGTCGTATGAGATATTCACAAAACAAACCTTTATCTGAACAAAATCTTACAAAATGGTAACATTTTGTAGAACCTACAGGAACTGTCCCAGGAGAGGGAGGAGAATCTCCAAGGGGATGGTCAGCAGGGCTTCAGTCGGGCATAAAAAACCTCTGGCAGGCCAGGACCAGGCACCGGGGTACAAAGCGGGAGTCTCAGAGTGATCCGCAACGACTCGGCGCTAAAAGTTCACTCCCCAAGACAAGAGCGGCTTTCTTTCCCTCTCCCCAGCCACTGTAATATACTGCCTCAGACCCACCAAGACAGAGAAGAGGGGCGCAGGGAGCTTCTTGTGAATCAATTTCAGCATAGGTCAGGGTCAGGCAAGGAGGGAGGGAGGGACAGGAGGTGAGAGAGAGAGTGAAAGAGAGAATGAGAGAGAGAGAGAGAGAGAGAGAGAGAGAGAGAGAGAAAGAAAGAAAGAAAGAAAGAAAGAAAGAAAGAAAGAAAGAAAGAAAGCAAGAGACAAAAAATAAAGTTTGAGGCTCTAAAAAGAGAGAGTGGGTGAAGCTACAAAATCTTTAAAAGAATATGAGAGTGAGGGAGAGGAGGAGGAAAAAGGTAGAGAGGCAAAGACATGCACATTGGTAAGATTGTAAGTGTGAGAAAATATAAAGAAAGTTGCTAAAAGAGAGAAAACAGAGAGGGGAAAAGGAGAGAAAGAATGCCTTCAGTAGAAACAGTTACTCCAACATGAACTATGAATAACCAAGCATACAAATGCATATATATATATATATATATGTATATATATATATATACATATATATATATATATATGTATATATATATATATGTTGTATGTTATTATCTTTCACACTTTTTTTACACCTTTCTAGCTATATATATATATATATATATATATATATATATATATATATATATATATATATATATATATATATATATATATATATATATATAGCTAGAAAGGTGTAAAAAAAGTGTGAAAGACATACATACAAGGAAGCATGTATCTAAAAAGAAAGCTTTGAGACTTTAGAAGACAGAAAAGCAAGACAGTCTTTGAGAGACAGAGAGAAAGAGTCAGAAGGAAATAGAAAGAATGAGCGAGAGAGAGAGAGAGATAATTTAATTAAGTGTGATTCAATCAAGAGTGCATCAGATTGGGGTTTCCATGTAAAATCAAATATGCAAGTCTGGTACATAGACTAGCTACTCTTGTCTCCTGCTGTGATTTAGGGAAGAGTGAGAGAGAGAGAGAGAGAGAGAGAGAGAGAGAGAGAGAGAGATAGGGAGAGAAATAGATAGAGAGGAAGTCACATGAGGGGAAATACTGTAGTATTGTACTGCCAGTGATCTATTTCTGATAGTACAGTCCCAGTAAGAGGCAGAAAGCTGCAATAGCTAAGAGAAAAAATAGCTAGCATTCAGTCGCTAACATCATTATCCAGGCAAGTGAGACTAATGGTGAGTGTTTGTTTCTGGTAATGAAAGAATTTGGAAACTGTTTTTTTACTCACTTTCGTAAAGCCGTTCCTGAATCACCTGATCTTTTAGTAATGCTCGCTTCTCTCCTTTCCTTTCTTCTTCCTTTCAACTGTCTGTCTGCCTCCTTGGTTCTGTCGCTACTTGCTCACGTCGTCCACTTCTGCAGACGGAGGTCGCTTTGCACATTCTTTTGGACGTGGGTGCCCCCCTCTCACCTCAAACACAGAGGGCCATTTCCTCCCTCCTTACATTCACCCCCCTCAACCCCTTTGCTGCAAAAGAAAAAGCTTTTACTCATTAGTGGGCGACCTTTGACCTCCAGGCCACATTTTAAGAGGTTCTACTTGACTCCTGACATTCCCGTCAGTAATCAAAACATGTGTGTTCGGTCCGGGCTTATGGATAATATTGATGGGGCTAGATGTGCTTCTGACAGCTGCCTGACATGAGACAGACAGGTTCATTACCCCACAATGGCCTGGTACCTTACATACACACACTTGCATGCAGTGGCCAAGTACACATACATGTGCAGAAATTGCCCACAGAGACACATATACAAGTGTGCGGTCTGATGAAAATTTCAACATGGTCTGAAAGGGGCCTTGTAAGATTCTACCCACTTTCTTTATACACAGTCTTTACATATGCAACAATATTGTGACATCTAAGCATTATAGAGGAGCTTTTATGACAATTCACCTTAAATCCATAGGCATTAATATAGAGTGATCGCCCCCCCCCCCCCCCCCCCCCCCACTATAACAGCAGAATGATGGTGACCTTTATTTAGCATTTGGTTGTTGGAGTTGTTGTGGTTTCTAAATTCTTTCATTTTAAATAATACCACTCACAAATGATCTTGGGATATCTAGTAGTGCAGAGGTTTCATAAACTCATCTGTTGCAAAAGTAGCATCTTATTACAGCACTACTAATGGTTATATTAATATTCTTCCACTAATGCTGGAAGAATATTAGGCAGCATGCATAACTATGTGCTTGATTTTTTTAAACTGAATGAAACACCTCAATTCACTGATTAAGACTCCTACGCTGACCCCTTAGACTCGACACTGGACATAGGTTTACATCCCATAGACTGGACTCAGATTTGATGCCCTAAGACTTGATACCTGACTTGAAACTAACAATTGAGAGACTTAGGACTTAACTCAGACTTACACCCAGGGACACAAGATATGATTCATATCGTTTTGCATTCTAGAGACTCAAGACGTGTGTTTCAAGACTAGACTTAGACAAGACAAAGACTAGAGACTAGAGATTGGCCTTGGACTATACTCTTTAGAGATTAGACACTCAAGACTGGTCTAATGTTTTGAGAACTCAAGACTCAATTCGAACTTGAACCCATGGACTTCAAATTTGACTAAGACTAGCACTTCAGATACTCAAGATCTGCTACAGGCTTGCACCTGAGACACAGTACTTGAGAATTTTGCTAAAGACTGGAACTGAACTCCTTCCTGAGAGACTAGAGACTCAAGACCGGATTCTGACTTGTTCCCAAGAGACATGACCCACAACCTGTGCCTATACCTTAGATACTTGACTCAGATTCACTCCCTAGAGGCTTGGGACCTGGCTCATACCTTTGGGACTTGAGAGTTGATTCAGACTTGCAGAGAATTTGACTTGGTCTCACTTTTAAGAGACTTAAGACTCTAAAGTCGGCTATGCAACTGAGAAACCTGACTGAAAACTGACCAACACCTGACTGAGACTTTTAAACTTAGGGCCCGCTCTTGCACACCAAAGATTTTGGACTGGACTTGGACTGACATTCCAGTAACTTCAGATTCACCTGGGAAAAATTGCAAAAAAGATTGGGACGAAGTGTACTGACAACTACCATGTCAGATCTTGGCTCTGTGACTTTTTGCAGTCTATAGACAGTTTTTTTGTGTGTTTGGAGCATGGTGCACCTTTTTCTACCAAAAAGGTTCTGGAACACTGATTTCCATTGTGTGATGATCTATCCCAGATGTGTCTTCTGTCACTTCTGAACAGTACAGAGTAAAGCTTGTCCTAAATTGCCCAATCCCAACTTAATTCTCAACATTTTAGTTTAGCAGACAAAACAAATCTGGAGGTGATACCATCTGCAGTGACATAAAAGTGAAAGTAAATGTAAGAAGCACTTTGTTTTTTTTTATGTAGTGGGTGTAATGTAAAGGCTGCAAGCTGCGCTGTGTTGTCTCGGGCAGGTAAAGACTTTTATGAGTCAATTGGTTTCCCTCTGGCTATGAAATGCTGCTGTAGTGATAGCTCTTCATTGCTGACAGATTCATATGTGTGTGCTGTTTGATGTGGTTCCCTGCTCCTGCCCAGTTCAAAGATTCACCTCTTTTCCAGAAGGAGTTTTTGTACAGGAGACACCGTGTAACAAAGGTAATTAACTGTCTCTTTACGTGTTTTACTGGCTGATGAAAATATAATTCACCATATCCAACACACACACATGCACACTGAGTGCTGGACACTCATCTTGTTCCACGTTCTGATTATGAATCAAAGATTGTAAATTGTGAGAAGTTTTTATAGTAGAACAGGTTCAGTTACATGTATAAAAATAAATACGTCAAAGCTTTCTGACAGGAACAAATACTTAAATAAGTATTAACTTTAAAATAGATGAAAGAGGCGATGGTGTAAATTGTGATGTAAACTCTTCCAAAGGTTCCTCCATGAGTTTCTTTTTTGTAGATTTTCTTTATCATTTACCAAATTTCTTCTTCTTCTTTTTTAAGATCAACTAATCCAAAAACACTTAAAGTAGAAACCTCATTCAAACTCCAGTGGCAGCTATGACTTTTTACCTGCATCATTTTTATCTGAATTATACTCTTTAAAAGATATAAAAGTACAATTTTCTTATAGATTAATAGTTACTTTTACTTTATAGCCTGAACCAGTTATTCCCTGTCACTGTGCCAATGATTAGCCTCTCTTTTTCTTCGTCTCTCTCAATACAATTGTATTAGAACCTGTCACTCTATTTACCTACTTAACATGTAATGATACAATAGTAAAGGACCATACTATATTGCAATAATATGGTACTAACATGATTACACTGTATTATTAACATTGCAATAACTCATTAGTAATCAGTAATAATCTGTCTATCTAGTCTGTATTAAATTTCTTTCTGATGTTAAACTTTTTCTTTATTTCTATATATACATCTCTTGAGAAAAATAAGAGACCACTCAAAAATGATGAGTTTCTTTGATTTTACCAAAGTGAAAACCTCTAGAATATAATCAAGCGGAAGATGGATGATCACAAGCCAACAAACCAAGCTGAACTGCTTGACTTTTTGCACCAGATGTGGCATAAAGTTATCCAAAAGCAGTGTGTAAGACTGGTGGAGGAGAACATGCCAGGGTTATTCCACCAAATATTGATTTCTGAACTCTTAAAACTTTATGAATATGAACTTGTTTTCTTTGCATTATTTGAGGTCTGAAAGTTCTGACATCTCTCTGCAAGTAAATGTTCTAAATGGCAATATTAATTTGTTGTCCGTAGTTTATAGAATAAAACAACAATGTTCATTTTACTCAAACATTTATAAATAGCAAAATCAGAGAAACTGATTCAGAAACTGAAGTGGTCTCTTAATTTTTTCCAGAGCTGTATATATATTTTCTATATGTATAAATATACTGTATAAATATTAGTAACACCATTTAGACTAAAAACTAAAAATACCAGAAGCCACAACCTCCTGATTAAGCTCTGATCCCAAAGCTTACCTCTGAGCAGACGGAATAACACACAGGCAGTCCGTCATTAAAGACACGCCGGCCTTAGCGTTGGATTTCTGTTTGCGAGGTGTTCATGTTCCTGCAGCTGTGTGTTTATGTTTGCGAGCCTGTGTGTATATGCTTGTAGTGAGGTGATATCAGATGAATTATGAGGTTCGGGGGGTCGGAGGGTCTCCAGCACTGCTCCTGTCCTCGCTGCCCCTGTTCTCCCCCCGGCTTTTCGCAGGGTTTATTTTCAGCCCCTACGTGGATGTTTAGCATGAAACCCAACCCAGCAATAACCACGGATGGAGCAAAGGAGCAAAAAAGAGGGACATGTGGTGACCAGATCTGCAGACCCCCACATCCAAAACCTCCGTCCACCCCCTCCCTCTCTCTCTCTCTCTCTCTCTCTTTCCTCTCCATCTCTCCTGCTGTTCCTCTGAAAACACAGCGTCCCACTGCATGAACAAACATGTCTCTACATACGTATGTGTGTGTGTGTGAGTGCATGCGTACACACATATACGTGTGTGTGTGTGTGTGTAAACGTGTTGAATGTGTGTGCTTGTCTTTAAAAGAGTTTTCAGAACTTTTGTTTTTTTGCTTTTTAACATAACTACAAACTCATCTATCTTTCAGACACTAATGTGAGGCATGGGTTCAGGCCTCTAAAGCATAGCTATGGTTTTTGCCACAGGACAAACAAGTCCAGAGGAGATGTCTGGGCCGTGACACTACAGAAAACCTTTCAACTTCCTTGAACGTGTTGCCCTCTAGTGGAGGAAGGCCTCTATTTGAGGCTGCCCTGAACACCAGCCTAATTCATAGGACACACAAAACGCATTTTCTACTTTTTTCCTTTAAAGCATATTTTTCTTTATCCATTAGAATTAAACTGGCTGTTATAGTTCATGTTTCTTGAAGACTGATGATTAATGTTCTGACTTGCTGTTCTATATTGGGTCTCATTCATAAAGCAAGTTCTATCCACTTTTCTGTGAGAATTTCTGATCACTACTTATTAAATAGTTTATAGTCGTATTCAAATACCCCAGCTAACAGGGAATGATATAAGAACGTTTATCTTTACTTTGAAAAGGTTTCAGGAAGTTTAGCCTGTAACTTTCAGGAACATTCTGAAAATGTGTAACATTATAATGGTTTGCCTCACAAAGTTATTAAAATGTTTCTTACAAAACGTTCCCAGCTAAGTGAATACTAACATTTTGCTAAAAGTAACATTCCCAAAACTAAAAATTAAAACACTGACACGTGAAAATGTAGCAACGTTACCAAAATGTTAAAAACAATTATTAAACGTGTTCTAAGAACATTCAGAAAACTTGGCAGATACAATAACTGTAAAGTTCAGAAAATTTTCTACTGACCAAAAATGCCACTTTTGTAGACACTTTGCAAAGTAGCTAGATATGATGGTCCTACATTCCAATCCTACATTTTACATCATTTAGAGCTATTTAGAGCACAACTAACCAGACTAATCCCTTGTCAGTATATAACTCTAAGTTTTTGAAACATTGCTGTGAGAATTTGATAGTGAAGTCAGGATGTTGGATGATCACCGCCCCATTCTACCTCATCACCAACTCCCCAACCTATTCCAGAAGTACTGGATGGAGCACCACTCCTAATGCTGTGGAGTTTTATAACTCGTTTGCCCATGCCTGGAATTTAAGCATGCAGGTTCCAGTAAGTTCATGTTAATCACCTCCGTAGAGTTCTATTCTTTTGGCAACACTTGTCTTTCTACAAGGACTGAACGTGCTGTGAGTTTTGTACATCTGTGTCAGCAATGGCTGTAAAGTGAATTCTCTACTCAGTGATAAAACTCTTGAATCCGGACAGCAATTAAAAAAACAGGAGAACCTGTGAGGGTTTTTTTTGGCTTTCTCGATGACATCACGTTCAGTATCTCCTCCATTTCCACTTGCTGTTGTGTTTACGTAGATCTCTGTGGAAACAAGTCCCCAAAGTGTAATTACGGTGTGCAGCAGTGGACAAATAGCTTTTTATTAAACGTGAGGTGACGAAACTCAGGACGGGACTAAAATTACCGGAGGACCACAGAGTTCAGTGAAAAATAGTAGGTAATTCAGCCTGCAATTTTCTCTAAGAAAAACACATACATACATGGTCGTTCCGGACAGGAATAAAATCACAGAGGACCCCCCATAAAAGAGAAAATTATCCCAGGACTCCCTGAAAAAACTAATCCTGTCTGGACAGTGCTATATTGACATTTAGTTTACTATATTAGTGAGTTCAGATTTCAGCGGTCATTCCTCACATGTTGACACTGTCACTATAAGGAGTGTTTAAACCTAGGCTATGTTTTAAATAAAGTATAGACCAGGTCAGCTTTAAGTCAGAATTTTAGTTTATTTACATACACAATCTACTGTGAAAAGTACAGTATCATCAACAGCCTGTTTCATTCTAAAAGATAAAGAGAGGATGGAAAAATTGAACAAAATTAGGTTTAGTTTCTTGGTTCATAAGAAAAATCACACAATCCTCATAAGTGAAGCTAAGTATGGAAAAGGTTAAATTAAAAATTAAGTTCAATAGAAGGAAAAGAAAAGGAATCTGCAGAGCAAAGCACCTACAGCATGCCATCTGAGTGAAGTGTTACCTACCTAAAAAGCATAAGCTGAGCTGTGATAATGTATTCACACCATCCGCTTTGACCCCAGTGTTTCTGTGAGGGGAGAGGTCATCCAGTGTGAGTCGATCAATCTGAGAGCCAGGTATTGAACAGGACAAGAACTTCCCATGGGCCCCATGCCACACTGAAGAGGGCATGCTCGCTGACCCACATGTGGCAGAAAGAGAGGGGGAGAGAGAAAAAAAGAGGGTGAAAAGAGAGGAAGGAAAGAGAGAGAGAAAGAGGGAGTGAGAGAGGAAGAAAAGAAGAAGAAAGCACAGCTGCTAGGCCTCAGTTCAGAACAGCCAGCCACTGCCAGAACTGCGATGACTTCTCTAATTATAAAAGCACATGAATGCAGAGGGATCTCTGGCAGGAGTAGAGAAGGGAGCAACGGGATCAGCAGACACCTGCTTGTTTTGGCCGCGACGCCTCGCCGGAGCGTGTGTAAGCCGAGTGGGAACTTGCACAACCTCCCAGCACGCGGCCACGGCCCCAGAGAGGGGATGGAAGGGGTCTTCAGGCCGGACTTAACCCCTTAAACTCTACGGATCTGTTGATGGGTAGAGACTTAATGTCTACAAATTGCACATCATGATTAAATAGTGTTTGTTTAATTCTTCCTGTTAGTTACAGCCTATATGATGCTATATAGTAACCATAAACACAAAGAGTTTAAAACTAGGATAGTTACTGTATGCATTCAAATGGTTCTTTGAGCTGCATTGTTTCTACGGTATATAGAACAATTGTATTTACTAAGGAACCCTCGAAAAAACATTTTAATGACGTTAAAAGCATTCTTCAGCTTTCAAACTATTCACATCTGTGTAGGAACCCCAGCCCAACTGAAATAATGAGAAGTCTGTTGTATTTTAACATATAATGGAAGTCAGGGGCCAGTTGCTGAAATCCCACCCATGCTGAAGGCCCACACAATAAAAAAAAAAAAAAATCTGTTGTCTATAAATTCACATATACTTGAAGCCAATTGGCAGCCAATGATCAGTTTCTGAAATCCCACGCAAGCTAAAGACCCATGCATTGAAAAAAAATAGATATATAATGGAAATCATTGAAATCTTGGTGAAACTAAGCACATGCTGAAGCACAAGGTCCAAACACTAAAACAATGGAAAATCTATTGTTTTTAAACTCAACCAAAATGGAAGATAATGGGCATTCCTGGAAAACCCACACAAGCTGAAAGCCCACACAGAAAAAATAGAACATCTTTTAATTTAAAAATTATATTTGATGGAAATCAATTAAAAGTTTCTAAAATCCCACACATTGAAAAAGTTTTCTTTAAACTTAACAAAAAATAAAGATAAAGGGCAGTTATGGAAATCCTTCTTATGCTATATGGCCCACCCATTGAAAAAAAAAAAACTGTTGTCTTTAAACTCATGTAATGGAATTTGCAGGACTTCCCCTCCCGCTAAAGGCACAAACATAAAAAAACAGAAAATCTTTCAATTTACATAAAATGAACATCTTTACACAAACATATTAGAGCTTAGATTCTCTGCCTGAGCCCGACCTGGGCAAAGTAACAAATCAAACTGTGTTTAAAAAAAAGTTGCACAAGTCCACAGTGCACACTCCACTTGACCGTATTACACACTTGACTTGCAGCACTGTGCAGTGCAGTGCAGTGCAAAGCCTGTGTCACGCCTGGCCCTGTTTCCTGTCTGTCCTCGTGCCTGTGTTGTCCCACGTGACCCGTGCCCCTGTGTTCTGCCTGTGATTTTCCATTACCTCATGTCTCATTTGTAGCTCCACCCCTTCCCCAGGTGTTTCCACTCCCAGTGTGTTTCCTGTTTAGTTAAATAGCTTTCCTCTGTCACCTGTCCTGGTCGGTCTTTGCACTGTCTCCTGTCGTTTGTCTTCCCAGAGTTTCTCTCCGTGTTTCTCTCCGTGTTTCTCTCCGTGTTTCTCTCCGTGTTTCTCTCCGTGTTTCTCTCCGTGTCTATCTTAGTTTAATCCTTGTTATTATCCTTGCCCTGTTTAGTTCATAGTCTTGTTTCATTATTCATTTTGTTTTCCTTGTTTAGTCTCCCTATTTGTTTGTAGTATATATTTATCTTCCTGTTTATTGTTATTTTCTAGTTCCCTGTGTTTTCCCTAGTTTATTCCCTTGCCCTGTTTTAGTTTATCCTGCCTAGTTTTATAGTCTTCCCGTTTGTTTATCTTTAGTATCTCGTTTGTTTGTTAGTTTTAGCTCGCCTCTGTTTCTTGTTTTCTTTGTTTCTTGTTTACTTGTCTCTTTGTTTATTAAATTCTCACCTTACCTGCACATACGTCCGCCTCCTCGTCTCTCTGCCTGGGTCAACCCTGACAGCCCGAGCCTGAGCCTGACCCAAGCTGCCCCATAAACTTTCATTTTGAGCCCGAGCCTGTATTAAACCCCACATTTGAAGTAGAGCATTAAAATTGAGCTTTGTCTATGTGCAAAGACCAGTGTTGGGAAGTAACGGATTACATGTAACGGCGTTACGTAATCAGATTACAAATTATAGGTAACTGTAATCCGTTACAGTTACTGCTTCAGTAAATGGTAATCAGATTACAGTTACTCTGCTAAAATAAAAGGGTTACATTGCGGTACTTTCCTATTTTTGCTCTTCCAATCCAACACTGACAAAACACAAATAACATTTTGCGGTGAAATCGCTCTGATATGACAGGGAACTGTCTGCCCCTCCTCCCGTCTCGCTGCACACACACACACACACACACACACAGGGAGGAGGGGCAGACAGCGGCTCCGCACACACAACGAGACGAAATTAACTGACATTTTGGGCAACGAATAAAAACGAGACGAAAATATTTGGCAGGAACGAAATCCAATCAGAACTGATTTAGTTCTGTGAAAGGAAGGGACCAGTTAAGAAGAGATCCAATCACTGCTACTTTAGCGAAGGTGGCGCCGCGCGCTCAGTTACAAACCCGGGAATTAACCTGTCGATACTTACGGAGCTCGACTGGAAGTTAACTCGTTCAGCAGGGAGAGAGAGAGGGGAGAGGCGATATATTTCTCCTTTGACGTCGCGAAAAACAAGATAACGTGTAAACCGCGTGGAGCGACTCAATCTCCGGTAAAAACACCACAATTCAGCTTCTGCAGACCAGAGTCACACAGATCTCCATGCAGAGATCAGCGTTTTAATACTAATGTTATTTCATGAGCTGATGGTGTGTTTAACTCAGCAGTGCACTAAAACACAGAACTGTTACAGAACCCTAACTCATTAAGATCCGATCATCTGTTTAGTCTCACAGTGGGAAAGATATAGCTAGTGTTAAAGCAGGAACAGGTCAGAAAGAAACTCAATAATATAACCAAAATAAAACAATAAAATAAGTGAATCTATGAACCCAAAAGTCTGTGTAAATTCCTTACAGCACTTTCTCATAAGTTTCTTACTTTAACTCATGAAGTCTCTCAGTACATCCTGAGAGCATCTCTACAGCACAGTGTGTGAAGGTGTGTTTTTGATCTCATTTATAGACTGTAGCTACAGTAGATGTGCTGGGTTAGTGCTGGAGATAAAACTAGATCATTTAAAAGCTGTTTTTCCATCTACAGCTCTGTTCAAACTATAATTTAACTATTCAGATGTTTTATGACCTGATTTCTAGAGCAAAATGCTTTAAATGTAAAATATATATAGTCACACACCTACAATAATAATAATATACATTAAATCATATAAAAAATATATTTCACTTTCAAACATTAACAATATTACTCAAGTGGTTATTAAACGTTTCATTTCGTATACGTGTATAGTTAATAATTCAAGGGAACTGATGAAAAATGCATTTACATTTACACCCTTTTACAGTTTAGTCGACTAAATTTACTGTAATTTTAGTAGACTATATTCTTATGACATTAAGTCGACTAAAACTAAAAACATTTCAGATGACTAAATTGTGACTAAAACTAAATGCTATTTTCGTCACAAAACTATGACTAAGACTAAATCAAAATTTGTTGTCAAAATTAACACTGGTGGCAAACCTGCAAATAGATAGCTTACAGTTGTTGTTACATTGTTTGGTTTTGAATGGTTTTATTATCAATTTATAGAAGTGTTTCATAAAATTGTTTGATGAAATGGTTTCATAAGTATTTTTATAGAGTGATTGAAAAGGCTGTTTTATTTGTTTATCTATTTGTTAACTGGAAAGAAAAATAAAATAATAATATGCAATATGTGGTTGCTACATTCATTCAGGCTTAAAAAAATGACAATATTTAAAGTAATCCAAAGTAATCAGATTACGTTACTCACTTGAAGTAATGTAACTGATTACGTTACAAATTACATTTTGAGTGATGTAATCAGTAATCTGTAAGGGATTACATTTTAAAAGTAACCTTCCCAACACTGGCAAAGACACACAAAACAGTAAGCAGGCTGTCAGGGGTTGACCCAGGCAGAGAGACGAGGAGGCGGACGTAAACACAGGTAGGGCGAATTTATTAAACAAAGAGACAAGTAAACAAGAAACAAAGAAAAACAAGAAACAGAGGCGAGCTAAAACTAACAAACAAACGAGATACTAAAGATAAACAAACGGGGAGACTATAAAACTAGGCGGGATAAACTAAAACAGGGCAAGGGAATAAACTAGGGAAAACACAGGGAACTAGAAAATAACAATAAACAGGAAGATAAATATATACTACAAACAAATAGGGAGACTAAACAAGGAAAACAAAATGAATAATGAAACAAGACTATGAACTAAACAGGGCAAGGATAATAACAAGGATTAAACTAAGATAGACACGGAGAGAAACACGGAGAGAAACACGGAGAGAAACACGGAGAGAAACACGGAGAGAAACACGGAGAGAAACTCTGGGAAGACAAACGACAGGAGACAGTGCAAAGACCGACCAGGACAGGTGACAGAGGAAAGCTATTTAACTAAACAGGAAACACACTGGGAGTGGAAACACCTGGGGAAGGGGTGGAGCTACAAATGAGACATGAGGTAATTGAAAATCACAGGCAGAACACAGGGGCACGGGTCACGTGGGACAACACAGGCACGAGGACAGACAGGAAACAGGGCCAGGCGTGACAGAAACCTCCCCCTAAACGCGCAGCTCCCGAGGCGCGTAAAAACAAACCCCGGGGGCTGGCGGCAGGGGGAGGCCGGGGAAAACAGGAGACCGAACGGGAGACTGGACAGGGAACTGGACAGGAGATGGAGACAGGACAGGGGACAGAGACTGGACAGGGAACAGAGACTGGACAGGGAACGGAGACTGGACGGGGAACTGGACAGGTGACGGAGACTGGACGGGGAACTGGACAGGGAACTGGACAGGTGACGGAGACTGGACATGAGACAGAGACTGGACGGGACCGGACATGGGAACAGGGACTAGAACATTGACGGGGACGGAAACAAACACAGTAACAGGGACAGGAACAGAGAAACCACCGGGGACAGGAACTGGAACGATCACAGATACGGGGACCAGGACAGGGAGAGACAGGGGTACAAAAGACACAGGTGGGTGCCCAGGACTGGTAAAAGTCTGTGGGGACAGCCTGGGCACATAACTAGGGGCAAAGTCAGGAGGCCTAGGAGCAGGCCTGGAAATACGGGGCCTGGGCCCAAACATAGTTCTGGGAGCTGCAGGTGCTTGAGCTGGAGCAGCTGGGACTGCTGGTGCTTGAGCTGGAGCAGCTGGGACTGCTGGTGCTTGAGCTGGAGCAGCTGGGACTGCTGGTGCTTGAGCTGGAGCAGCTGGGACTGCTGGTGCTTGAGCTGGAGCAGCTGGGACTGCTGGTGCTTGAGCTGGAGCAGCTGGGACTGCTGGTGCTTGAGCTGGAGCAGCTGGGACTGCTGGTGCTTGAGCTGGAGCAGCTGGGACTGCTGGTGCTTGAGCTGGAGCAGCTGGGACTGCTGGTGCTTGAGCTGGAGCAGCTGGGACTGCTGGTGCTTGAGCTGGAGCAGCTGGGACTGCTGGTGCTTGAGCTGGAGCAGCTGGGACTGCTGGTGCTTGAGCTGGAGCAGCTGGGACTGCTGGTGCTTGAGCTGGAGCAGCTGGGACTGCTGGTGCTTGAGCTGGAGCAGCTGGGACTGCTGGTGCTTGAGCTGGAGCAGCTGGGACTGCTGGTGCTTGAGCTGGAGCAGCTGGGACTGCTGGTGCTTGAGCTGGAGCAGCTGGGACTGCTGGTGCTTGAACTGGAGCAGCTGGGACTGCTGGTGCTTGAACTGGAGCAGCTGGGACTGCTGGTGCTTGAACTGGAGCAGCTGGGACTGCTGGTGCTTGAACTGGAGCAGCTGGGACTGCTGGTGCTTGAGCTGGAGCAGCTGGGACTGCTGGTGCTTGAGCTGGAGCAGCTGGGACTGCTGGTGCTTGAGCTGGAGCAGCTGGGACTGCTGGTGCTTGAGCTGGAGCAGCTGGGACTGCTGGTGCTTGAGCTGGAGCAGCTGGGACTGCTGGTGCTTGAGCTGGAGCAGCTGGGACTGCTGGTGCTTGAGCTGGAGCAGCTGGGACTGCTGGTGCTTGAACTGGAGCAGCTGGGACTGCTGGTGCTTGAGCTGGAGCAGCTGGGACTGCTGGTGCTTGAGCTGGAGCAGCTGGGACTGCTGGTGCTTGAACTGGAGCAGCTGGGACTGCTGGTGCTTGAACTGGAGCAGCTGGGACTGCTGGTGCTTGAACTGGAGCAGCTGGGACTGCTGGTGCTTGAACTGGAGCAGCTGGGACTGCTGGTGCTTGAACTGGAGCAGCTGGGACTGCTGGTGCTTGAGCTGGAGCAGCTGGGACTGCTGGTGCTTGAGCTGGAGCAGCTGGGACTGCTGGTGCTTGAACTGGAGCAGCTGGGACTGCTGGTGCTTGAACTGGAGCAGCTGGGACTGCTGGTGCTTGAACTGGAGCAGCTGGGACTGCTGGTGCTTGGGAGAGCGGCGCGGCCACCGCTGAAAACTCGGAGAGCGGCGCTGCCGCCGCTGCAGTCTGTGAGCGCGGCGCGGCCGCCGCTGAAATCTCGGAGAGCGGCGCTGCCGCCGCTGCAGTCTGTGAGCGCGGCGCGGCCGCCGCTGAAGTCTCGGGGAGCGGCGCGGCCGCCGCTGAAATCTCGGAGAGCGGCGCGGCCGCCGCTGAAATCTCGGAGAGCGGCGCTGCCGCCGCTGCAGTCTGTGAGCGCGGCGCGGCCGCCGCTGAAAGCTCGGAGAGCGGCGCTGCCGCCGCTGCAGTCTGTGAGCGCGGCGCGGCCGCCGCTGAAGTCTCGGGGAGCGGCGCGGCCGCCGCTGAAATCTCGGAGAGCGGCGCGTGCAACACGGGGCGTGGCATCTCAGCCGCGTGTATCGCGGGACGCAGCGCTTCAGACGCGTGCTTCACGGGGCGTGGCATGAAGAGATCCGCTGCAGCACTGGAGCCCGAAGCTGCGGGTGAGGTAAAAACCCGGACTGGATTCCTACTCTCTCGTGCAGAGTCCGGCGTGAGGAGCGCGGGGAAAGTCTTTGACCGCGGCTGGCTCGCCGCGCAGGGGGTCTCGGAGCGCGATTCCACTGCCACCGGTTCGGCTGCCACCGCGAAAGACACAGAGCGCGGATCGGCAGCTACCGCGGGAGGAAGGAGCGGCTGGCGGGCTGGTGTAGGAGGGCAGTCCTCAAACTCCTCTTCACTGGATGCAGGTGTGAGGAGATCGGAGTAGTCCCAGGAATAGGACTCCTCACAGCCTGCATCCATGCCACCCCCGTCCTCGTCGGGGCGAGGATCGAGGCTGACCGCACACAGCCCTAGCGCCCCCCCAAGAAAATCCTCCCCGGAAACGGGCTCCTCCTCCGGCTGGCGGGACCCCTTAAAACGTCTACCCCGAGGCCTGCGGCGTCCTTGGGGCCTCGGGGATTCCAACGCCGGAGTCCCGAATGGAGCATGGCGGATCGCCATCCTGGAGCCAGTCCACGGGATCCCCTTGTGGGTCTCGGTGGGCGCCACTGAAGCTGGGCTGACGGGCTCCAACCCGAGGAAAGGCGCTGGGAGCGGTTCATCTCCTCGGATTTGCTCGGCGAGGAGGCGGAGAAACTCCAGGTCCGCCTTCCGAGCAGCGTGCCATTCTGCTACATCCATTTGGTCGGTCTTTTTGTCAGGGGTTGACCCAGGCAGAGAGACGAGGAGGCGGACGTAAACACAGGTAGGGCGAATTTATTAAACAAAGAGACAAGTAAACAAGAAACAAAGAAAAACAAGAAACAGAGGCGAGCTAAAACTAACAAACAAACGAGATACTAAAGATAAACAAACGGGGAGACTATAAAACTAGGCGGGATAAACTAAAACAGGGCAAGGGAATAAACTAGGGAAAACACAGGGAACTAGAAAATAACAATAAACAGGAAGATAAATATATACTACAAACAAATAGGGAGACTAAACAAGGAAAACAAAATGAATAATGAAACAAGACTATGAACTAAACAGGGCAAGGATAATAACAAGGATTAAACTAAGATAGACACGGAGAGAAACACGGAGAGAAACACGGAGAGAAACACGGAGAGAAACTCTGGGAAGACAAACGACAGGAGACAGTGCAAAGACCGACCAGGACAGGTGACAGAGGAAAGCTATTTAACTAAACAGGAAACACACTGGGAGTGGAAACACCTGGGGAAGGGGTGGAGCTACAAATGAGACATGAGGTAATGGAAAATCACAGGCAGAACACAGGGGCACGGGTCACGTGGGACAACACAGGCACGAGGACAGACAGGAAACAGGGCCAGGCGTGACACGGGCAGAACTTACATGGGCTCGGGCTGAATATTTTGGGCATGATCTAAGCTCTAGTACATGTAACGGAATTCATTTGGCAGTTGCTAAAATACACAAATTGAAATATGTGACCATATAAACCTAATTTACAACTTCAACTGGTAAACTTTAGCAATGCCGGTTTTAGGGTGGGAATGCAATAATTAATCTGTCCTTATGAAGGTTTATCCAACTTTTGACACTGAAGCAACACAGTCAAAGCACTTACAATCATCGTCCTTTCCCAAAGGTTTTCTGTAACCTTAAATGATCAGATGAAGCCTGTAAAAACTCTGCCCACAGACTTTCCTCTAGAAAACTAGTGCCATCTCTGAAAAAACAAAGAACAACAGATTTAAGGCTTAAATTTGACATTTTGTGACTGAAGAATTTATAGAATATACATTCTGCAATGTTTCACGCAAACACTCCCTGACAGAATTCAGCAACTGCCCTGTAGCTTCCATTATAAGCATGTTTCCAATCAGCAGGGTTTTTCTTTTCTTTCTAAGCTCAGGAAAAAGCATGAAAATGATATGCATGGTGCGCTCCACATTTATCAGAGTGAGTTTAGAACTGAAGTCCCACAGAAATTCTTAAAGATGAATAAAGCCTATAACAGAAGGGGTTAACAGTCTCAGTGCTGCAGGCCAACAGTGTTAGTGAGCCAGTGGGGGTCAGTGTTGAGTGTTCACTCAACAAGTGTGACACAAGAAAACACCCCTACATCCTACAGCAACAAGTCTTCTGTTTGTTCAGAGCTCTCTCCCGTGAAAAGGAATTATAAAGTCATGTACTATCCCACTTCAGCATTTCAGGCACTGTGATTGGTTCCTGGATCACAGAAGGTCATGTTCAAGGCAGTGAACAGTGCAGACTGTGGCTCAGTGTACGCACATGTTACACCTCTGTGATATACGGCTCTGCTTCTCACCACGTCACTCCTGCCAAGGTTTCATTGCTCATATGAGCTTTTCAGGGGCTGTTTGAGAGATTATGCCAACAGCTAGTGTGAAGCTAATATTCTATATTACACAAGCAACACTGCTAATCACCTTGGTAATATGTGACATTTGAAATATGAAATGTCAGGTCATCTTTGATACTTTGACAGCCCAGCCCACATGTCGACACCCCTGTTCCTTACTAGTGTTGCATAATATAAACCGGTGCACCTTGTTTATGAAAATAGACCAGAAAGAAATGTTTATTAATAGTGCACCTTATAATATAGAGGGTCTTATAGTCCAAGAAATATGGTGATTAGTAAATTTTGCCAGAATAACTATTTTTAAACAGTGAACTTCTAAGTTAGTGGAGGCAATTAGTTTGCTATAGTTTATGGTGCAATTTAATATTTTTTGTTTAGCTGACTTACAAATACAGCTACAAACTACAAAAGTATACAATAGACCCTACAATAAATGCTTAATTTGCCTACAAGTGCAACCGTTCAACAAAGATCACTCATTTGTATGTTTACAGTACACCAGGGCAGCCAAAACATTAAGTACACACAAAAACTGACCAGTCAGGCGGCCTATGATTGTGAATTAGATTCACATTGAATGACAGCCTTTAAAAAGGCTTTTTAATATATGACACAATATCTGTCTTTTTTGCAGCCGCAATTCCATGATAGTTAGCTAACTATTAAACTAATCCAGCATGAGCTCTGTTTATGACTAAGCAACGTGTAACACCTTCACCACAGCGCTGAGAAGGGTTAGGGGTAAGGGTAAGGGGTTAGACAGCCATGGCCCCGCCCCGCCCCAAAGCCTTCGACTTTGCTAATTGATTCATTACTACACCCTTCTCTTTCTTTCATTTTTATACATTTTGTACAGTATGTAACCTTATTTATTCATTCAACGTCAACTGAACTTGGGGTATATTGTCTATTTTGTATATTGTGGACGAAAAACATGTATTGGCTGATTAAATAACTTCAGACATTATCAAATCAGACATTACAATGTATATACCACTGTGCAGTGTGTGAGTCTAGCTGCTGAGTAGAGTGTGACAGCTGAGGCAGTGTGGTCAGAGGCTTGTAAATGAACATAAAGGAGTTTGAACTATAAACCATGCATTTGTACATAAACATATACATGCAATTAGGGGGCTACAATGTCCCCCTGGTCTGTTTAATATCCCGAAGCATTTCCTAACTGCTTCAAGATGCATGTGAACTTGTCAAAATGGGTGCCCGTGGTAAAGGTGTGCGTTTCCTGCCTGCCTGCCAAATCCACTCTATGAATGATAAGCACCCCCTCAAAACCCCCACACAGACACACCACACACACAACAAACATAACCAACTCTGTGATTTCTGTACATTGGTATTGCTTAACATTAAACATTAGTTCCTGGATAAGGATTAGGCCTACTCATAGCTTATTTTTTTTTTTTTCATTTTAAAATGCTGTATATGCCGTAGCTTAATCCCTGACTGGAAACCTGCCCTAAGTGTATTTATGTTCAATTAATTTTCTGATTTCTGCAGAACATCTGTGTTCATCAGTAATTTGATTAGAGCATTTACTTAAATCTGAGTTTGAATTAGTAGGTCTATAAGCTCAATAATCTCCAGAGATTAGGACATAATGTAAATATAGTTTGCCAAAGTATTCACTCATCAGTCTTCACATGCGTATGAGCTTGATTGACATTCCATGCTTAATCCATAGTGTTTAATATGATGTCGTTCCATAACTCTTCTGGGAATGCTTTCCGCAAAGTTTATGTTATTTTTACCATGCTTCCAGAAACACATTTGTGAGGTCAGAAACTGTCCGTCCAAATTCATCTCAAAGGTTTTCTATTGGGTTAAGTTCAGGACGCTGTACAGGCCAGTCTAGTTCTTCCACATCAAACTCACTTATTCTTGCTAAGACTTGCATGCATCTACTCAGCCACATTTTGTGAAGCTCACTACGAGCTTAAACTCTTCTTGAGCAAATGTGAAGGACACATAACGTATAGATCTGTATAGTCTGTAGTGGAGAGCAACCCATTCTTTCACTAATGTTTGTAGAAGCAGTCTGCATGCCTAGGGGCTTGGTTTTTTACAAGGGAAATGATTGGAACATCAGAATTTAATTATTTGGATGGGTGAATGAATAATTTTGGCACTACAGTGTTCATCAGCTAAAAGATGAAAATTATTTAAATCTTTAATTTTCACTGTCGCTTCAAAAGTGTTTTGCCACCATTTTACAGGTGCTGTGTTAAGTGCTGCTTACTTATTTCCAATACAATGGTCTTGTTTAATGCATGCTTACAGTAAGAAGCTCCAGTCCAGCTCAGCTATTCATCAAATTTCTTAACCCAATTTGTAAAGCTTACTCCAAACTAAGATATTGGAGTTTACTGTAGAACTGCAGATAACTGCAGAAATCCATTTATAATCTGACTAGGAACAGCATGTAAACTCACTCAGTGTCTAAGATCAGTGTGTTATAAATGCATTTGGTCTATGTTTCCTGTTTATATTGTGCTTCATTAGCAGAGAGTGCATTGCTGCTGGAGTGGACTGAGCAATACACACAGTCTGGAGCTCCTCACAGAGTGCTTGACATCTTTCTCCCTTTTTTTTGTTTTAGCCCTGACACGTGCTGTTTGCAAACACTAGCTTTCTCCGTGGGATGCTGGATTATGATTGGTGTCGCTACAAGACTATTTGAATTGTGCATATGGTTCTTTCTTCCCTCTTGAGTGCTTGACTTGACTTACAGCTGTCTGAGAGAGACCTCCAACCGCGCTCTGAACTCCAGCATCCAACAGCCTTTATGCTGGCTGACAAAAGCATCTGTGTATCACTGGACATTTAAAGAGGCATCCCACCAATATTTAAACTATTTCAGAATTACAGTAAATCATTTGAATATTAGCAAATTAGCAGAATATTTCATAGTGGTAGAGCTAAAAAACAGATGTTTGGAGCGTTTATAGCCCATAAGAGCAGCTTCAGACAGGGGGCTAAGAAACAACCCCAAGCCATAGTCCCATTGAGAACTTGGGTTAAAAAGGGAGAAAGTAATCGGTAATGAGCAGTGGAACTTGTAAAATGGTGACTCCACTGACAGAGGCCCTTATCCACCCTCCAACCCAACACTAGAAAGTGAACAACACCCCAGTGGAACCACTGCAATTATTTAACAACAAGCTAAACAAGAACCCACACACTGACACACATAACCTCCGGAATACCCTAAATAAATGAGAAAGGCAGGCCACTGAGCATGTCATGCTGCATCATATGCTGTTAACTCCTAAGACCTCCTCACTCTTTTAGATTGTGAACATAGAGATAGGAGATAAGAGATACACATTATTTGTGTGGCAGCAACAGGACTGTACATTACAAAAGGAAAAGTAAAAAGTAATTAAATAGCAACATGTAGTGTAAAGTATCTGCAGCTTATGAAGTTGTGAGGTGTTATCTTGTGAGTGAGGCTGGCAGGCTGCACACCGGCCACCATGATCATGGCAAGGTGATGTGAATTATGAGTTCAAGCAGTGAGTGACAGATGGATGGGACACGTCATTTCTGATGTTCGGCAGGCAGTAAGCGGTACATGATCATGACCAGCAGCATCTGGCTTGATTTGTCTGTGCAAAAACAAACAAGCAAATCCAGGAGAAATCACATCCACATTCAACGCAGAAGACCCCACACACGTATCCTGCAGGTCTGTGCAGCATTTGTAAGTTTCCACGGGACATGGCAAAAGTCATGGGACAAGATGATAACTAACTTATTTTAATTGGTAACTGAGTGACAGTTACTCTACTGAAACATTAAATTAATTACACACAGGAGCTGAATGCACAAAAAAAACATCTACACACTAAACAACAAAGGACCAGCAATCCATCTCTGCTGACTTTCAAAAATAGTTTCGCCAAGTAAGCAAGGAGCCTAGCGAGCTGTTTTCTAGAATAAAACTGCAAGCTCTTCACAAACCTCAGGCCTGCTCCCAAAACAGCCAACAGTGAAGGTACCAATGTAAGCAAGAACGCACACAGAGGAGATGGTAGCTGGTAGCCAAAGAGTTAAAGACATCTGCCAACATCTGCAGTTGCGTGGCTGGCTTGTAATTGTGAGGCCCAGCGAGTGCGGAGGCTGTTGGAGGGGGGCTGGCAGACAGCATATTTCAGCCAAGTGTTCACAGAGGTGCTTTCCGGCTTGCCATGTGGACTCAATGACGGCGTCCAGGGCGTGCTGCGTTCCTATGAAATATTAAATCTGCTGCCGGCCCCCGAGCGTGGACAGACCACCGGCAAGCGAGTGTGGCATGTGGTGAGCGGGAGATCGGATGTCCCAGCACACATCCAGGGACCCACACATGCACGCACACAAACACACAACGGCAGTCCATAGAAGTAGACCTACGTGCAACATGCACACAGAACTGCTTAACTCACAAACACTTGTATACAGATTTACACTGACACAAAAAGTCAAGGAACAGGAACTAGTATGTTGTCCCATGACTTTTGCCATGTCTCATGATTGGTAAAGAGCAGTGATGGTATAGTTACTTTGAAAAAGTAATCCGATTACTGATTACTCCTTTAAAAAGTAACTTAGTTACTTTATGGATTACTTGATTTTAAAAGTAACTAAGTTACTTTACAAGTTACTTTATTAGTTACTTTCAGCAGCTGCACACACCACGTCCCGCCACCTTAAAATAAAAATTATAACCAGTTTTGCCAATACTCCCTTTATTGGAAAATGCATTTTTAACAGCAACAATTTATCTCTATTAAGTTGAACTATTTTCTAAAAAAATAAGTTTTTTTTTATAAAAATAAGAAAATTAACTTAACATAAATATTTTTTTATAAAAAATAAAATACGGTCTTTCTTGATTTTACTAAACATAAATACTTGTTTTTATAAAAAATATATAAAATAAAGAAAGTCTTTCTTGACCTGACATATTTAACACTGTAAAACTGAACATTGAACTTGTTGTTCTCTGCAGGGCAGCAAGGAGTGGTTTTATAAAACAGAACCGTGTATATGGTCTAGACCAGGGATCACATATATGCGGACTGCGGACCCAGACGTTGTCCAATACGGACCCATACCGGACCCAACTACTGAGAAGGATTTAATTCTGACAGTGTTCATTTAAAGCACCGGAACTTTTCTTGTCTTTTCTTGCGCCACAGTGAACTTCCAATCACGTGTAGTGTAAAATCTTCAAACGCTCTCCTCTGCCAATCAAATTTGTGGCAGACCGCTGCCCTGGCTAGTGAATTGGGACGCGGCCGCAAAAAAAAAAACGCCTTTATAAAGAGATTGGGAGCCCGACAACTGGCGGAAAACGAAAACGGGCGGAAACTAAAGACACGCCGAGCGCGAGAGAGAGAGACAGGGGAGAAAGCGAGACGCGTGTGATCTGGGAAGAGCGGAGGGGGAATGGGTAAGGGAGCGGTGTGTGTGTGTGTGTGTGTGTGGAGGAGATGAGGTGGAGAGAGAGAGAGAGAGAGTAACGCACAGTGACTTAAATAAGTAACTTTAATCTGATTACTGGATTGGAAATAGTAACGCGTTAGATTACTCGTTACTGAAAAAAAGGGTCAGATTAGAGTAACGCGTTACTAAGTACTAGAGTAACGCGTTACTGACATCACTGGTAAAGAGTGCTCCCACTGACCTGTGGGATATGTGATGGGTGCCTCCTACATTAGTTGTGGATGTTATTTCTGCCAGAATCGCTTATCTGTTTGCACGGACAGTATTAACCGGATGCTGCCGGTCATGATTTTTACTACCCACTGTGCTGTCCATTGTATGTTACAGAAACAAAGATGTACCTCCTTACTGACCTAATGAACCTACCTACCTATCTAAAACCTGTAGAATAGGAATGCACAGAAATACAGGCAGAAATACAGACCTACCTCCATAAGGACCCAAAGGACTCACCTACTCACAAACTAGCCTCTCTACCTACCTACCTAAAACTTGTAGAACCAGTATGCAAAAAGGATACAGACAGATGTACAGAGATACAGACCTACCTACCTGTAGAACTAGAATCTAAGCTTTGTACTAAAAGCTTAGACAGATCAGTCAGTAGACATTTTTAGTTTAGAAGGATTATTAGATGTCCGAACATAAGCACTGATAATTAATCTAACTACACTATTTCATAAACACTGAAAACCACCTCACTTTGGTTTATTGGTGATAGATGGATATAACCAAACTGCTGGTCTCCATATGGAGAGTAGGTGCAGGCTGGATGCATAGCCTTTGCAGCCCACACCAGGCCTTCAGATCATGTAAACACTTTAACCAGTCACATCCGTTTCTTTCTCTCCATGCATCCCATAAGGACCCAATACATCTCCAAACAGAGACGTGCATACGTGCACTCAAACCACAGCAGCAGAACTGTTAGCAAAGATCAGCACCTCACAGAGAGAATGTTTAGTTTCTTTAGAAAGACGAGTGCTTTAATATACATCTTAAAATAGATCTTCTGGGATGTAATTTGCAGCGAGAGCTCTCTCAGCACAGATGTGTGGCTGTTTATGCCGAACGTTGTGTGTGAAGAGACTGCCTGTAAATGCTCAACCCTCTCAGCCCACAGCAGACAAGACACTGCTAGCCCAGTTCAGCAGGCCTAAAGTAGGAGACTAGCATGAAGTGCTTTAGGGTGTGGAACTCTGGACCACGAATTCAGTATGAAAGCATTTGTCTATAAATAATGGAACTGAACATTCAGCAAAAATAGCAACATACGGTGCTGCCTTAAACAATCACACCAAGTCATTCAGAAAAATGTGCATTTATTTTATTTAGGTGCATCACTTTAGGGGCTAAGCTTTGATTAGGGGGAACTGGGAGAAAGCCATACAGGAGAATAAAAACAAGAAAAACTGCATGCAACCATTAATGGTATTTTAACAATAAGGATGCTTTTAATATCAAAAACAGGGTCTGCTTGAGTCCTTTAGGAGACAGACCATAAACTTGTTTTAAGATGGGATGGGACTTGATGAACATGACTTGTGATTTGGGGGTTTATTAATTTGGGGGTAGTGAAGCTGGTTGTGATCATTTAAAAAAATATTTTAAATTATTAATTTGAACCACTTAAAAAAAGATTATTTTTTACACTTTTTAAATGTCCTGTTTTAGTCCATGGGAAGACCCAGTGACTGAATAAAAGAGCCCTGCGAATTAGCCTTTTAAACAGTGATTTAAATCACATGCATTAAAGATTTAGATAATTTTGAAAACTGATTTGAACTAGTTTTCAAAAAGATTTGAATTTTCTGACTACTGTACTATACTAGTTTCACTATAATTTACTACTACTATATAAATAACTAGGTACTAGTTAATAGCTTAACTCTGCGCTCCAACTCGCTCCCAAACACCTGGGTTGGGTTTTTATGTCAGGTGTTTGTGAAAAGCAGAAGTTAGATGCATGGCTGGATTAATGGATGGGTTAAAACAGCCATTTTTGTTGCAGCTTCAGAAACAGTGCACACAAACTTTACCTTCAAAACCAGGCCAACAGCTCCCTCTTGTGTACAAATTACTAAAGTACTTGTAAGTACAGCTCAAGGTATGTATAAGGTAGAGAGAGCATGAACAAGGAGATTTAAGGAAATTTAGCGCTTTGAGATGCTTCATTTTGTTGAACGGAAATGTACAAACCTGGTTTCAGAGGCCTCCTCCTGCTCTGCACTGTTTAGTGGATTTCCGGCTTTAATAAATTCTACAACTCTGTAAGGGTTCGCTAAGGAGCTGTTTATTTTAGGACAAGCAATAAGAAACACTGTTTTAAACAAAAATAATTCAAACTGCATCTTTAAAGCCTATACAAATGGAGACAGATATATGTAATATAATCGAATAGAATATGCAGTATACACTACAACAAGTACAAATGTATTGATAGCAGTACAAAATATGCATAAGAAGTAGGACATATATACAGATGTACAGTGTGACAGTGCATAATAATAATAGCAAAGGTATAAATAGAATCCAACTGATATATGTATACCTATATTTAACAGACAGTACCTATTATTTATTGGTGGTCAGTTAAAGTAGAAATAATCCAGGTAAAATATTATTAAATATTACTAGTAAAACTTATTTAGATTTTTTTTATTAGATATTTTACTTTAAAATAAAGTGGAGTTAAATAAAAGTCACCCAGAATGGAATTACTTCAGTAAAGTACAGATACAAGAAACAACTACGTAAGTATGATAAATTATATTTACATTTGTGTACTTATCACAGTACAGTGGTTACAATTCCATAGATTGCAATACTGTTAGCAAGGTGATACATTTTAGGAAAACTCATGGTATGAAAAACATATGTGCATAACATCAGAGTCTGTCATCTGTCTTTACCATGTAAACTATTAAAAAGATACTGTGATACTGTGTTTTTCAGAATCAATACAACACAAGTACCTCTACTGCCTATACAAATATAATGTTATATAACTGATACTCAATGGGCTTTATGGTATATAGTGCCGGTGCTCTGCCCATACGGAACATGCAATGTATGTAGAGCATAAAAAACAGGCTTGTTATCATAATTACGACATATTTAAAATACGAATATGTAAAGCATGTTAATAGATATAAGCAAAACAAAAGTAACATATTTTCTCAAGAAAAGGAAAGGATGTAATGGGATGACAAACGTAGAGAAAATGTCTATTTGGTTTTGTACCAGATTTTGGATTGCTATAAAACCAGCAAACCAAAATACACTGTTATCAAATGAAACCACAAAGCATTTGTGCCTAGGGCACCCAATTGTGTCTGAGTGCTGAAATAACCCTGTTGGAAACACGTTTACTGCGGGGAACAACATGAAATAATCATGTCTATTAATAGAGACTCGCTGTCTGTCCCCACCTGTGGCTGCGTGAATGCGCGCTCGCGCCCGCCCGCTGTGGTGGGAAAAAAAACAACTCACGGAGGGAGAGCTGTGGGCTTGCGTGCGCCGTGACGTAGGCGGATGGATTACGCGTGCGTGCCAGCGCGAGCCGGCGAGGCGAGCTGTTGTGGAAATGAACGGGTGTATGAAATTCGCGAAGGAAGAGCGAGAGCGGAGCAGATAACAGCAGAGCGGGGCAAAATCTGGAAAGTTCACCCAAAGAAGGTTCTGGTGCGGCGGCAGCGGCTGGGTGGAGGCGGTGGGTCAGCGCGGGGAGGGAGAGAGAGAGCGCGGTAGAGAGTCAGTGGGAGAGAGAGAGGCAGATTTTAGGTCTGACAGATTTTAACGGTCGTTTGGTGACGCGGTGTTTTAAAGCCTAGCCTGGTAGTTAGTTAGCTTAGCTAGTTTCGCTAGCATGGCACGGCTTTCAGCTAAAATGAGCTAAAAGCTGGGAAGTTTATTTAGCTAGCTACGAACTATTAACGTTAGCGTTATTGTGCTGATTTAAGGTTTGAGTGTTGATTTATCCAGCTAGTTATTTAGCTTGGTTAAGCTAACTAACACTAGCTAACCCATGTTAGCTAGCTAACTAACCTAGTTTTATGGTAAATATTGTTATTATCGTCTAGCGCTAACTAGAGCTTATGACCGCGGTAACCTAGCTAACACTGGCTGGCTCGCTCCAGTCGGGGTAGGGAGCAACATTAGCTAACAGCTAGTTAGTAATGAGCAGTTTTACGAGCAAGACTCCATTCGTCAGCCCGCCGCAGAGTCCCGAGAGCCGAGGCTCCTCTCTGGGCAGCAGCAGCGACTGGGACTATGCCAACGATGTGTTCGTCTGCTGCTACGACGAGTCCATCGGCAGGGGGATGCAGGCAGTTCAGGCGGGCGTGGAGAGGCACCTGCCGCCGCTACTACGCAGCCGCCACCGCGCTGCGGACGGTGTGACCCCGGGCCTGGACGATCAGTACACCGGCTACCCAAGCCCGAGCTCCGCCAACGAGGACGACGGCGCCGCCTCCGATCACCTGCTCTACAGCGAAAGCGACGGGAACGTCAGCCCGCTGGAAAGCAGGAAGAGAGCACGCTCCGGCGCCGCTTCCTCTAGGCACCGTTTGGAGGTGGTCACGGAGCTCGGAGCAGAAGAGCTCCGGTGGTTCTACAAGGAGGACAAAAAAACGTGGAAGCCCTTTGCAGGACACGATTCCCTCAACATCGAGCTAATGTATCGCAAGTTCTGTGAACTAAACCCTGTGGAGCTCGATCAGGACCACAACGAGGACCAGCACCAGGACCAAGAAGGCGCTTCAGCTGCTTTGAGTGAAGAAGGAAAACACGCAGCAGAAGTGATGGACAGAGTGGGGACGTGTGGGCCAGGGTCTGCTGCTGGCCAAGTTGAAGAAGGAGCCTCGGTAGAGGCGCCTGAATCAGCCGGGGAAAGTGATGTGGATGTCAGCATCAGCGTTGAAGCTGTGTGTGTCAGAGGAGGGCTCTACCAGGTGGATGTCAGGGAGATGGAATGTTATCCTGTGTACTGGAATCGTGAGTATTATAGATAACTATTATATAGATAAGCTACCTCAGCTCAGTCTTTGTCCTGGCCCATCTATCTGCAGTGGGGGTCCAAAGGTCTGAGTTCACCATCAACCCCTGTTTGTCCGCACGTTTGGAAAATGAATGTATGTTCCAAAGGTCTGACTCAATATGTCATGTTATGGCAAGTCTGTCATGCACAATTATAGTACTTTACAGCTAATGACGTATTGAACAAGTTAAACAAGCTAGTTTAACACTCATTCATTGGAATGATTCACTGTAAATCAGAGGCTGTTTTAGACAAAAGCAAAACAAAAACGATTTTGTGACTGCTTTTGGGTAGTTTATGTAAACTAACGTGGCACTTAGGATGTATCTTGAATAATTACAACATTAGTTCTCTGAAAGTCTCTTAAATTACAAACAAAATATTTTTTAATTATTTTACCCAACCCTAATGTTGACTTCCAGTTGGCAGCTTGACAATACAAGTAAAATGTATTGTTTTCTCTCTGATAAATTTGCTAAGTCAGTTTAGTTTTTGTAATAGACTCAGCTTTTTGGACCCTACCTCTTTTCATACTTAGTCTGGCATGATAGAACTTAAGAAAATCACCACTTTGTTTAAAAAATAATATAGGACATATAAAAACACCTTAGTATTTCAAGTGCTTTAGCAGGATGCTCTTCCGCCAGATGCTGTATGGTGTCCATAATCTCTGGGTTTAAAAGCTTTGCTCTACTGGCATACTGACCATTGAGATTAGTGGGCAATTCCAGGATCGAGTTTAAAAGGTCACATGCGTTCATTGATGTCCATTATTGCACCTTAGGCACTTCAAACAATAGTGTCTCATTAATAATAACCCTGAAATAACAATCATACATGGTTTTAAAAGTTATCAGTGAGCCTTATAGGACTTAACCAGCTTACCTGCAAATGAACGAAGACTGAGAGGAATGATGAAAACAAAAATTATTTCTGTCTTTCTAACAGAAATACCTGGTAATGGTAAAAATATATAATCTAATGTTTTTTTATTTTTCTGAAAACCTTTTCTCATGCATTCGTTGTAAGCCTTAAATAGATCAGATATGTAGCCACTTTTTGCTGTGCTAAGTTGCTTAGATGCCTGTTCATTCCTACAGAACAGGATCGCATCCCTGTGATGAGGGGCCAGTGGTTTATTGATGGGACGTGGATGCCCATGGAGGAGGATGAAAGTGACCTCATTGAGAGAGAGCATCTAACCTCCTTCCGAGGTCAACAGATGCAGGACAGTTTTGAGAACGATGTGGTGGTCAAGACAGTCGACACCAAAGACGGTAAGATTGTGCAAGGATGCTAAATTAGCATTAAGAAATTTGAGGAGACTGAGAATATAGAAAGAGAGCATTTCATTCTGTGTGAGTTGGAATAAGAACTTTCCCTGTCCCCATATCTTCAGTTGCATCACCATATTTTAGGCTGTGAGCTCCTGTATGTTGAATTGTGATGGTAAATGTGAAATGAGAATGAGCAGATGGGTAGATGGTGTCTAGATTAAGTATCTTCTAAAAGGTTGATAATGATATTAAAGTAATATATTCAGACATCACAATGACCTAGTGCCATGGAAGGTAGAAGTGCCTAAAGTCATTAACTGACAAGCATCAGGGCTTTGCAGTGGATCTGTGAAGTCAAATTGTGTTCACGATTTATTTGTCATCTAAACGGAGATGTGTCCTTTGTGTACATACAAGCATAGTCACTGCTGAATCTGTTATTGTAAGCTGTCTGTAGTTATTCATGGAACCCTGCTAAACACATTGCAGTGCAATGTCATTTATACCCTTTCTGCAGCTATAGGATGCTTTGAATAAGGAACTGTAGGTGTTGCCTTCAATGGTTATTCACACATGACTGTGTTTATTTATCCATAGCCATTTTTGAGTAGAGATGCTATTCAATTATTGTTACTGTGACCACTGCAGGCATGTCTTGCATGTGCAGTCTCTGGTAATATAATGTATATTTCTACCTAATATGATTCATTTCTCTTTAAAGGGTGTGATGTGGTTCCTTTTCACACACTGAAGCATCATTTCATGTAGGTGGCAGAATCCACATGGCTTAATCTAGCCAAAGTCTTATTCTAGTCATCTGTTAATTGAATAGTCTAAACAGGGGCCAAGATTGAAATGAAGCAGTAATGTATGTTGGGCGAATATCTTTTTGTGCCTCTCGTGAAGAGCAAATTAGAACTGCTGACCAGCATCTGCAGCTTTTTGAGCAGCAGAGAATAGAGCGTGCTGTGTTTAAACAAAGCCTCTCCATCGGTCAACAAGGGACTAATGTAGCAGAAGACATATGGCTGGTATGTTGCTGCGCTAATGCATCACTGCTGCAGTGCACACAGTGGGACCAGTTTGTCAAGCAGTCGCCATGCTTTAGGTTCTAGCACTACATACTTTGTATGGAGGAGGGTTACGGATGTATTCTTTATAGCGTTATTATAAAATATGACTATAATATTAGCAGGGTCTACAGATCTCAAACTTGTAACGCATATTTAGAGTTCTAGTCTAGACAGGAATAGGATACAAGAGGCTGTTTCATCAGTTAAGCTGCGTCATTTCACAGAGTGGCAAAGTGGACGTCCTCCTCTTTTGCTTTCTCTGTCAAGCACAGCTATATTTAAGCTGTACTTTCTAAAATGTTGCACTACAGCAAAGTAACTATTCATTTTTCCTCTTCTATTAAGGGAAGTCAGGGGGATAGAAACCATAGGGTGTGTGTGGAAAGTCCCTATTTTTGTCATTTTTTCTCTGTTACATGCACACAGAGAGAATTCATGGTCTCACATGATTCTTTTATTTGAGCAGTGCCTGGAGGTATCAGGAGACCTTTGCGGTTAAATCTCACTCACCTAATTCCATGGCAGTAATTGCTTTTGATGTCGGCAAGCTTAATCACAAGAAAGGGGTCAGTTAGCAGCTTCATTGAGTCTCTGAGGGAGTGCCGTGGTTACTTTGTCTGATCATTTTTCAGCTTCTCTTTCTCTTGGGCTCACACCATGGCCATGTTTTTTTACGTACAGGCCTGCCATGTTGTTCATCTGTTCCAGTCTGTCAGATTCGGCAAGCACTGGGGAGAAGCAGATGGGTGTGTCTGTGTAACACAAGCTTAGGGGTGCCATTAGGTTAGCCACAGACCTAAAATGTAAACTGTTGGTTTTCTGTCACTGTCAACCAATCTAAAGGTACATGGTAAAGAACAAAGAGGCATTTATTTTAGTTTGCTGGTTAAAAGTTTTCCTCAATTTGGAGCTGTGAAGGTCATTTAAATATACTTTGGCAGGCTTCTAATTGTACCTAAAGACATCATACATGCTTGCAGTTAAACCTGTCTAAAGCTTTAAATACGACCACTGACACAGATAGAAGCTTGATGGGACACTTTGTCCCTTATGTGATCTGAAACGTTATGCTTATTCCGTAGATGCATTGCAGCTGATGTAGGCATTCTCATCTACTCGGAGCCAAGGTGCTGCCAAATAACACTCTTTTAGAGTGCTGTCACACCCTCTTTGTTTCGTTTGGACCTTTAGACTTTACAGGTTGGTCTGAACCAAAATAGCAGGTAAAAAAAGGTTCTGCAAACCGTGGTACATGAGAAAAGACCAAAGTTTGTTCTAACCAAAAGAGGAAGCCTCGTTCTGGATTAATTTATCCATTATTTGATTTATTTGCAGTGTAAAAACAACTTTTGTTTTTTGGTTTGAACATTTAGAACAATCACAGGAAGGGAATGTGTCGCCTCACCAGGCCTGTCAAATGCTCCTTCTGACACCTTCAATTGGCATGTCTTTCTTAATTTCATTTGATTGCAGGAAACATGCTCAAAACACTTTGTGATCAGATTAGTACTGAATCACTTGCATCAGATTCTAAGGTGATCAGGGAGGCTATTTAACCATGTAAATGACAAACCTTTTTAACCCCTTAAATGCAAAGGCATTGTGATATCTGTGTCCAGATTATTATTGCATATTACAGTTATTCAATACTTTGAAAATAGAAAAAAAAAATAACCAGAGCAATTAATACTGTTTATACCGTATACTGCTATTGTGGCTAATACTAGATGGGATAATATTTTTGTTTTCTGCAGTCCTCCCTCCCTTTTTCCCTTTCCCACAGTCTGATATGTGACTGTGTGTTGGCTATTAAATACAAACAAGTGGCATGTACGTGTTGTCAGCTGACAAGAACTGCCGTGTTAAAATCAGGGCTTACATAGAGAGGCATATTCCATATTGAGATAACAAAAGGAAGTCTTTAAAGAGCGCAGTATTTTTTTATTTTTTATTGGTGTCATGGATATAATTTTGCCCTGTCCAAAATGATCATCTAGTCCTAAGTCTTCAACCTGCCACAGTACTCAGCTAGTATCTGAACCTTTCTCAGTTGAAAAATGGGAACTGTGTTTGTCATATTTGCTTTTGTGGTGGGATAGTTTATGGAATGGCTGGCAGTGAGGTGAGTTTTTGCATTAGTGTAGATTTAGTGTTTGCAGTACTCCTAATGACTGTCTAACTTCACATGAAACAGTTGGTTTCCTTTTACGTTCTTTATTTTTATAATACTTTGAAGAAGAAGTAATTTCATAATTCCAGCCATTGCATTTATTTGTAACTTACATAGTACATTTTCCTTGTAATGTTGCTAGAATTTTCTTGGATGGAAATATAGTTGGAGTTGCACAGTGCTTTTTAAATGTTATGATGTTTGCAATGCAGTTTCATCTATGGAAATTACCAAAAGCTGGGACTAGAGTTCTAAGAGAAAATTGACATCCTGTGCCACCTATTTACTAATGATATACTGTTATACTATTAAACATAAATGTAGTCTGACTCTACTTCAGTACCGGAGAATCAGCTTTAGTTTTTGTTAATTGAATTTATGAGTATCAGCATTTAACAGATCTTTTCTTAAGAAGAACCTCAACAAGTAGGCTATAATTTTTTTTAAAGTTTTTTATAAGTTGTTTTATAAATTGATCAGAACAAACTTTAGTCCTTTGTCATGTACCATGGTTTGCAACACATTATTTTTATAAGACATATCATTTAAGCATTTTCCATTTTACTACGGCTAAAATAATGGAATATGTCCGCTTTAAACTGATGCTTCAACCCAAAATCTGAAGATTACGGGACAGTTTGGAAAATGCAACACTATATATTTCCTGTATTATATGGCCAACTTTATATTAATTAATGTATAACTATTCCTGCATTTTAGGACTGCAACACATTCCAAATTGTGTTTATTTGTAACATTTTAATTTTTTTTTAGTTTAAAGTTTTTTATTTAAAAATTGGTAACCTTTATAATTTATCCATACAAAGTGTCTGCCTGTTTGTTTTGTTAGATTGTGCAGTTGAGATATTGACTGTGGCTAAATTGCTCAAAGATCTGTGGCTCTCCCTGCCTGTGCTCCACTTATGCTCTTAGCAACTATGTCTCCTCTTATCTGCTGAGAGAAGCACTGCTGTAATTTGCAAGTCTGATGGCTCATTCTAAACCCAGACCTAATGGACAATAATAGTAGACTGTCAAGAATGTAGTTTTAAGGCATCATATGTCTGTCTGTATGAAGAATGTAATGCATCCTGTTGTCATGGTTGATTACTCTCATTGTGTTGATTGTCTACTCAGTCTGTATGTACCACACAAACATACAGCATTATTTGTATTCTTGAATTCAATTATAATAAAGTTTAGAAAAAATGGGAAATGTTCAATTTTAATGAGTGGAAAGAATGAGATTCTGAGTTAATGGTACTGATACTACACCAGCCAACCTGCTACATTTGCAAAATGCTGGATAACAGCTCAGAGGCTTGAAGTCTGTTGTGATGTAAGCTCATGTGGCAGGGGTGACTTGTGTATTAGGGACATACCTAAAGCTCTGATTTCATTACTCACTCTGTGGTCAGATTTAAGACATTGGATATAGGACATTTGTTGGATGTGATGATGAGAATCATGATGGGGATGTACTGCAACTTGCTGAGAAGTGTTTGTGTGTTTGTTTGTGTGTGTGTGTGTGTTTGTGTGTGAGAGAGTGCAAAATAATGCAAAAATTGTACAAAGGGAAGACTGGTAAAACAACCACACAGCAAGGGAATGCTCTCTTACAGGAATGCTCCTCTTACAAATGCATGAATGGCTTACTGAACCCTTTATTGAATAATAACCATGTTTAATATTTTGTGTGAAGTATTCCATTGCATCATGTTTTAAAGCTTGCTTAATAATTTACGACTAAATTGGTGATTTTTGACACCAGTTGATGTTAGTGTTTGATGTTAGAGTACATTTAAATAACTGTTGCATTTGAAATATTAAACCTTGGAGTCTTGAAATAATTAACAAACATTTGGGATGTTATGTGAGAATTGTTGTCCTTGTAAAACATTCAAACTGCACTGTAATTATATGTTATGTTGTGTGTTTTCATTGTATCATTGCTGTCTTAATCTTAAATCATTTTGATGTAAGAAAAAATGAAGGATTATCTTCGTTTAATGCAATTGTACCATAGGATGTAGATGTCACTCCAAATGATTTCATTCATTAAAATGTTGACCATCTGGTCAACAGCACAGTTCTCTAGAGCTAACACATATTTACCATACATTTTCCCTAGTTCACCATCCTGTTCTGTGCTCCATGATTAACATAGTCTAAACTCCTGTGGATTACCCTATATTTTATACTTGCATTATGAATGTAAACAAGCAGCACAAGTCTGGATATGATATCAATGTAAGAGCATAGTGTATTCCTTTGGGAACATGTCATTAACAAATGTGCCTAAGAATAAATACAAACAGTTACCAGGAGTTTGTAAAAGTGTGTTACGGTGGTGACACCTGACATTACCATGACCACTTACTGTTTTGGTTTGTTAGCTCTCTCCCACTTCCCTCCTTTCTACCTCCCCTTTCTGTTCAAATGGAGTGGATATCAGACGAGTGCTAAAAGTCACAAGCGAAAGCGTTGCCAAGGTATTGTAATTCCAGCATCTTTGCCTACAACTCCCCCTGGATCTTTATCCTAGAGTGGACCTTTTCCTTTGCCCTTTAGGTAGAGCCTGTTAGCTCTAGAACAAGGCCTCAACATGCTCTCATTTTTCTCTACAGCTAGGTCTAGTGTTCAGAATTCTCACATACATTGGGCTGGGTCAAGTATTTGTAGAATCTGGCCAATGTTCATATTGTTTCAGGATAAGCAAACTTCTAGACATTGTAGTGAACAAATAAAGCTCTGGCTTTGTAAGAGTTTGGCCTAGTTGTAGACCTAAGACATGAACATTTTCTCTGCAGTAGATTTAGTATCCCCTGTGTGTTAGTTGGCTACTTTCCTGGGTTTCTGAGGAAGTCTTCATGCTCTGCTTAACTATTACATCTAAGCATCTGTGCATTAGGATTTGCTGAAAAAATGTTCTATGCTTGATAGCATTATGTCACTTAGTCAGATGTTACCACATACAGCTCTACAAGTTGTGTACACTTGGATAGGGCAGTAAACTTGTGTGCAATTATTTACAGAATCAGGGGGAGGTCACTCCCTCCCTTAAGAACTACTAAAACATTCTTCTGTTAATCTTCTTGGGCTATGACTATGCTTAAATTACATTCCTCAGGTTTCCTGGCCCCCTGAGGTTTTCATGTAATTAATGTACTGTAAATTTCCCATGTGAACAAAAAAGAGCGCATAGCATGGAGGGTTCAGACAATAGCCTGTTCTCCTCTGTTATGCTCCCAGCATTAATTGGTGCAAAGGAGCTTTGCCCTGGTTTAGTGGCGTAATACTCTCTCCATCAGAAACAAAGCGAGACCTCTTATTCCCTACTCTCCCTGGCCATGCTGGGGAAGCCCCGGCTAAACCTCTTACCTCTGTAGATCATGGCCGCATCTCCTCTGTGCTTTGATTCTGTGCTCATAATCTAGACTTTCACTGCGTAGCATTGAACTGGAGTCAAACATGCTTTTGAAAATACAGAAAAACAATATATCTGTGTATATCTGATAAAGCAGATAACTGTATTCTGAAAATCAGAGATTTTCAGTCGCATGTTTGACCCTCATGTGCCCTGTTGTGCTGTAAAATGGGATTAGTTCTCTCCTCATATTGTATTGTAAGTATACAAGCGTGTTGAGGCTGTTAATGTAATGAGAACTGCTTAGCCTCACCGTTTTCTCAGAACATCCTGTTTTACAGTGTTTTTCTAGATGTGTGGTGAGGTGTGCTCAGTATCCTGTATGTCTGATCTTTATTTTGACATACACATACTTTTAAATTCAGTTTATTTCTAAATTTGTTCATTTTATTTGGTGGGTTTGGGAAGTGTTTTCCATATATTCTGGTGTAGCGATTAGGGATGCACCGATCTGATATTAGGATTATATCGGCCCCAATATTTATAAAAGTTTTTGAAATGAGTAGTGGTTAATTAGGCTGATCAATAGTATTGATCAGTGATAGTACTGATTTAGTAAACCTGATGCACGCATTGTGGGTAGGAACATGCTGGTAGTCTAGCTTTTATAACTCAGGTTCATAATGTAGAAATTATATATATTATACACATAAGAGCAGCAAAAAGTATCTAACCACCATTGTGCTATCAACCTGCTATCAACTATCCGCAAGAAATCTGAAAAATAACTAGCATTGCAGCTAAAACTCTAAACATGTCTGTTAACATTGCAGTATCATGGCTGGCTTGCAGTTCTAGGCTTATTTGTTTCACAAATTAATGCCTGATGCCTCTTCTACATGGCAAGGTGTATTGTTTATAAATTAATCAGTCAGATCTGTATTAGGTATTGACCAGTATCAAAGTTTATATATTTTAACGGAACTGAAAAAGACAGATTGGTGCATCCCTAGTAGTGATGAATGAACATTTGTGCATTGATTGATCTTGATTAAAACTCTGGTTGAACATCATAACCTTTTCTGGAACTGGGTCCCTGAATGGGTTTGAATAGGTGAAAAGCTGAGCTGGGGACAGGCCAATACTGTAGAGTCAGTGCCACATTCCTTTTCTCCGATGCCTTTAGTTAAAAAAGGGACAAATCTTCAAGGCCTCACTCAAGCCCCTGCACAGGGCCCACAGCTAATCTCCACACCAACAAGAGGAGAGTGCCTGGCACTCTCCAGCACCGTGACACCCATGCTAAATGGCCTGTAGAGCCTGTTTGATTCAGTTCTTTCTTTCCTGTGAGGCACTGAGCCAGGGACACCAGCATTAAGGGACCTGAATAGAAACATTTACACACACACACACACACGCACATATTACCCTGGTGTTTTCTGTTCACCTGTAATGAAGGACACAACTAGAACAGCATGTACCTTAAAAGTGCTGACATGCAAAACCCTTAGACTACAAAATGCCATGCAGCTTAAATTGTCAAAGGGCATGCAAACCACTATCTGCATTAAAGAACCAAAAAATTGGTCCAACCAAAAGAGATGATCTCAGTCTCTGTCATCTGCAAAGTGAAAAGATGGTTCAGACTTTTGGACCAGTTACAGAAACTAGAGGCTGCTTATTGTCACCTATTAAACAACAGAAGAAAGAAGAACTTGTGTTGTGCTAAAAAAAAAAAACATGCAGCAGTATGGATACAAGAGATTGCATGGACGACCTGTGTATCTACTGTGAGGCTAAAGATATACTTGCATTAAGGTTCACTTGCCTGTGTGCCACACGTGTTGCTGGAGGCTTCCACATAAGGGTAGCTTAGATGCATGATTACTGCTGGTCAAAACACCCTGTCAGTTCCGTCCCAGCTCAATTTCTTTGGCATATTCAGCCATGCGTGGATGGCGAGGTCACAGATTTTTTGCAAATGTTTCAAATGATTGCAGGATATATGTGGCAGCTATGATGCATGTGCGAAATCATAGTAAACAGAAAGTATATCTCTACCTTAACTGTAGATTAACCCCTTATTCATAAACATAAGTAAAAAGAATTCCACGATATGACACGTGTATGATAAGAGAGATACTCACAAGGAGGCAGAATTTGGCACAAAAGGCAATTTGACGACATCTAATGCACGTCCTTTTAAAAACTGATCAATGACAACAATAGAGAGGTGCTGGCTAAAACATAGTGTGAACCCAAAACTAACTGGACCAAATGTATACAACATAAGAAAAATTTGGTGACTTTGGTCACTTCTTAGTGGCTCTGTGCATTTTCCCTATGTTCACAGAAAACAGGCCACAGCTTTACATGCATCATGCAGTCTGATTTCTCAAGGTCCAATTAACATGTCCAGTGTGCCAAGCCAAGAGTAGTTACATGAAAATGAAAACATCCGTCCTCGTAGAGTCTGGCCGGAGTTGTAGCCTTCATGTTTAATCCTGGTTGAGTGACTCAGAGTGCAGGCCGTCTGCCTGATGTCTGTGCTGTGTCTCTAATGGCGGTAAGCTGAGGACCCAGAGTCACCTTCACACCTCCTCAAAGATTCCTTCATACTATTCACTCCTCCAGTGTCATTCATTATTCATGTCTTTGTTTTTTCTGAGAAAGAGTTAATGACTGCTTTTCAGTTCCCCTTATGTGATATTTCAGTTCCTTCTTGCACTGTTCCTGCCTCCTGGCACACTACGTAAGCCTGAAATTGGACCTGCTCCGGTTCTGATGAGCATTGAATGTCAGACCAAACAAAACCAGTGTTGTGAAATGAGTATTTATTTGTGGGGCATTGTCAAAAAATTAGGTAGCTATTCAGAAAGAATTTTGAGTAAATTGGGTTTGTTGCTCTACAGTATAGAAAGCTCTACTTACAGGGGCTTGAGTCAATGATTATCTGTCTGGGTGGACATAAACCTTGAAGCAAAATTTAACAATCAGACAAATCGGGCAAATGATTGAACCAATGACTGTATATCGCTTGGACTCAATCTTTACATTTTGCAATTGAAAAATGTTTGCCATGTAAAATCTCCATGTTTAGCAGGCCCACCCCTTCTCTCTTGTCTCTGACCACCTTTATTGAGTTTACAGTACAGTTTAAAGGACCAGAAGCTAAATGGATTTTTCTGCTGGATATCCAGTGTGCCCATCAACTTCTGCGAGAGTGTCAGTACATACCGATGACAATAAAAGGAAAAAATATTTTATGAACAGTATTTGGACTTTGTCTGGACCAGAAAGTTAATTTAAAAAGAGCTGTCCATCATGTGCAACTAAAGATGACTTTTTCCATTATTTTAAACTGTTGGTGTTGAGGCTAGCATACAGACAACCATTTAACCTAAAGTGTGCGGTGCAAGAATGAATTGATATATCAGGGCATTGAGTAGACCATAGCTGCTTCTTCTACCCCAATGTCCTAACTTAAATCAGTGTTGACTGTATTACAGTTGTGCATGTCATGTGAGTTCAGTAAACTGTTTGATCTAAGATCCTTTTTTTCTATTTCCCCTCGCCACCCTCCATTTGTCCGGCTCTCACTCCCATTTTTCCTTGTGTACTCCCTCTGTTTTTCTCCCTGCACCACAGCCATTCACAGCCTGAAACTGAGCCGGAGCCACGTTGACTGGCACAGTGTTGACGAGGTGTATCTGTACAGTGATGCCACCACCTCAAAGATCGCCCGCACTGTCACGCAGAAGCTGGGATTCTCTAAAGGTCGGTGTTTACACCTGCACCAGTGTGTTCCAACTGAGCTCAGCTCTCCACTCAACCACACATCCTGCTTCCTACTGTTTCACACTATTCAGGGATCTGGCAGCCGTTAGCACCGTCTCTGCCACTGACACACAAACCAATCCCCAGATGGCCACCAAATCCTTTTGTTGGTTTGTGGTGACTTAAGACCGTGTAGTAATTTAGCACACTAGACTATAGGCGTGTGGGCCAGAATTAAGGTGCCATTTATGTGATCAGCATGCCTACATTACATATCTCCCTGAAATACACAGGGATTACCTTAGTTCAGCACATCATTTCAAAAATATCATAACAGCCTTAGCCACGTTGGAAACATAAGTTAATTTTTTTTTCATGGAGCAGCATTTGAATTGGAATAATTTCCTCATTCTTTTTTGATGCCAGCCTCTAGCAGTGGCACCAGGCTCCATCGAGGATATGTGGAGGAGGCCTCTCTGGAAGACAAGCCCCCTCAGACAACGCATATTGTGTTTGTGGTGCATGGTATTGGGCAGAAGATGGATAAAGATCGCATCATCAAGAACACAGGCATGTAAGTACTCATAATTAGTCAAGGACACTGTGTGGAAATGTTGTTGACAAAATAAATTGTCATGTATACTGTTCTCCAGAAAGACATGGTTTAGACTGTCCTGTGTATGTTTTACCTAAACAAATGTATTGTAGAAACAGTAGAAAAGGTTAGACCATGACTTTGACTGTGCCATTAAATTACTGGAATACTCAGTAGTCATGACCAGGATTTAACACATCACAATTTAATCAGTTTTTTTATGTTACGAAGTTTTATTGTATGTCAGGTGTTGGAAAAAATACCAAAGAAATGGTACAGCAGTGAATACACTATGTAGTCACCCTGGCATCTCCTAAACCTTTTAAATTAAAGGTTTAATTCCACAACTTTTCTGATCATTTTTCTAGATTCAAATTATAACAAAAAAGTATAGATCAACATAAATGAGGATACAACTTTTAGCATGATGGTGATATTTACTAAGAATGTAGAGAGTATAATACTTTTAAAATAATTTTAAACCATGTAGCTGTCATTGCCTACTTCTACGTTATCTCAGTGCAGCCTTTGTTTGCTTAGATATTTGAAAAACAAACAAGGTGACTGTAAATTAAGTTATGATAATGTACTTACTACAAAAAGACGAAAGAGTCAGTGGTGAAAACATTGTATAGAAGATCAGTTTAGTCAGTTTAATCTATAATCTATAATCTTAATCTAAACTTCAGATAATAAAACAGGAGGCTCCATTAGTATCCATTTGTAACATTAAACATAAGTAAGCTTGTCAGTGCTTATTTGAAAAATACGGTTATGCTTATGTTTTTGCAAAATAAATATCTTGTCTTCTTTTGTCAGCCCTGCATAACTACATATCCACAGTCTTAATATACTTCAGACTAGTGAATTCTCTGTTCGGGCTGTTTTGACAGAACACTTTTTATGTAAATAGTGCGAGTTCTTGAACACCTTTCTTATCATGACTTGGCATGCGTGGGACCAGTCTGTCAGGTTTCAGTCAGGGAGAATTTGTGTGGAATGTGTTTGTGTAGGTCTTTAATGACCAGTTGTTTCCAAGATGTACATCTGTGAAGGCTTTTATGAACAATGAGTTGGTTCAGACTAGTCCAAACACATGGCTTTCTTATACAGATCTTGGCTACTTACACTCACACATTGTGGACTGATTAGGCACTAAACAAAGACATGTTCATTGAGTTTTGCTGCAGTTACTTCCCTTTGCCTCTTTATGGCCGTTCACTTTCTAATCCCTGTTGCCCAAAAACAACAGTGTAGCTTGCCTTTACCTGAGGCTACTGGCCTTTGGCCTGAACTATTCTAAACATTTCTCTTCTGTGTACACTTTGTTATATCCACCTGTAGCTCTGCTTTGTGTCGTCTCCTTTTATGTTTGTGTGTTTCATTAGCTTCCCCATAACTGACCTTTGAAACAAAGTCTTTTCAGTTTAGGATAATTGACCCGTTTACCATGAGGAGTCCAGGCGGTTCTCGTCAGCTCATAATAACAGACCCTTTCTCTGAGATGTGTAATGTGCTGTTGTCTCTGAACAAGTCATGACATGTTTTCTTAGATCCATTAAATCTGTTTGGCATATTTGCATATCCCTGTAGATATATGACCCATACGACCCACCAACAAAATAATTGATTGAAGTCTAAAATTAGTTTTCATGTAGAACAAAAATCCAATCAATGTACCTGAATGTAGAGTATTAGATTATACTAATTCAAAATAATTATTCAAATAGTAAACCACAGACTTTCGATAAGATTTGCTAACATAATTTAGGTTGACAACAAGATATGCTAGTAAATAATACTGCAGTAAAATCACTTAATTTGTATACAATTTGTATAATACCATATTCCAGTGTTTTTTTTAGTTACCTACTTTTTATAATGACCATTTAAAATGTGTTTAATGTCTTAAAATACACTATGACTGATGCATATTATGAACTGATTCAGTTCCCAGTTACTTTTTTCATACCCTTTTAAAGTATTACTGGGATGAGGAGTAGTCGCGGAAATTATTTCAAAAACGAAAAAACAATCAAATACAATGATCAGTTTGCTTGCAAGGTCACAGACTAAGTGAACGCCATGCATGTTTTAAATCAATAATAAAAAAAAGGTAAAAATGTCAATCTGATGACAACTGCAACTGCATGAAAGTAAGTAAGTCTGGCTTACAGATCCCCACTAAACATTTAGAAGAGAAAGATTTGGATTGGGCGACTGCTGTTAGAATGACGGAAAACTAAATTAAAGTTTTTTCTTTCGTTGTGTGGTTCTGTAGCCCACTGGCTACAGTAACTTCTGTTTAGCTAGCTCAGCTACATGTTTACCAAGTATAAGACAGCCCAGTGCAGCTGTTATTGAACAACTGCTGAGCTACAGGTTTTAGATTATACAGGTTATAGATCAAGATAAACACCGTAGCACAGACCATGTTCCTGCTGACTGATTGTCAAATAGCTTAATATCTGAGAGCACAAAGACTAGTGAATGGTCCTAGAACTGTTTAAAACTTTTTCAGGCTTATTTTGCATACATGTTTTTACAGAACTACAGAAATTCTACTTACCAGACACACTGTAATTTTGGTACGTTACTCAAAATGTGTTGCCTCCCTGTAAACATAAATGACTAGAACTGGATCAGGCATAGAATAGTTTTTATCCTGTTAATTAAAATGAATAACCGAATAGGCATGTCTAAGCTATATGTTATAACAGTGAAATGCATCTCCCTTTCTCCAAGATCCCCCTGATGTTTGTTGTTGTTGCTGTGGTGCCAGGAAACTGGTCAGTGGGTGATGTTTGCTAGTCAGAACATTTTAATGCTCTCAGTTGGGAGCTTAGGGTGTTAAGAAGGTAAAGTAGACCAATCCTTGCTGTAATCTTCCACTCTGGGGAGGAACTCGAATTACTTGTTATCCTGCAAAAAGAGCCAAGATCATTACCATCAGTGTTATTTTATTTCTTTCATTTTTTCCCCCTCACTCTCCTTCTACTCTCTGTTAGCCCTAAGCTCCAGACTCTAGTGATTATGTGTTTGTTCAGACTATCCATTATCCTCCACTCCAGTAACCTGGACTCTCTTCATCAGTGCAGCTTCTGTTGTTGCTATGGATATATGGAACACTTTCGTAGACCTGCATTTTTTATTCATACATGTGGTCACCAGGGTTTTCATAGTTCCAGAATACTTTTATTACATAATTTGGTGAAACATCATCAATGTAATCATTGCTGTACCACCTTTTTGTTGTTTTTCACTATTTACCATTATTTGAATGTGGCAGTTTTTATTTACATTAAATTCAAATGTATGGACGAGTAGAAATGGCCAAAGACTCAAGCATCACTTGGATCAGTGTAGCCCAGTGGTGTGATGAGAATATTGAACACTGTGTTGCTGTTTGGCCAGTAAAGAAGTGTATGATATTACACTGTTCGGAGTGCAGAACAGATAGCCTCTTAGGGCTACATCAGCCAGTGTGAGGATGTGTGTATACACATTGCCATTCACCTAAAGGCCAGCAACCCTGTACTATTGCCCTTTCAACATTAATATGTTTACTCTAAGTGCTTTCCCAGCTGCAGTGTGTGCATATGTGTGTTTGCTCAGTGATTTAAATCCATTTAACACAATAAAATGCAATTAAACATGCTCGAACAAAATATATGGATTACCAGCTTGAGAGTTGTGTGTGTGTGTGTGTTATAGCTTTGGTTGTAGGGCCTTCACGAAGAACCTCTACATTCTACATCCTTCTTCAACTTTTAATGGAAGTTTTGGGCATTTGTTCTGTATTCTGTCAAAATTTCATGATGAATGGAACAGTAAAGTAGCTCAAAGAGTAAAGAACTGACCACTACTGAGCTTTTATTTAAAAGCTGTGTTTGTGTTGGTTTTTGTACTTTTGTCTCTCTTCAGGTTGCGAGAAGCTGTGAGGAAGATGGAGGAGAAACACTTTGCAGATCACACTGAGGAGCATGTTGAGTTTCTGCCAGTAGAATGGCGCTCCAAACTGGCCTTGGATGGAGGTACTGACTTGATTTTCCACATACATTCTACTGTTTTTACAATTTTCATTCAGCTATTACAGCAGCAGCATTCACCTGCCACAAACTTGTGCACTTGTGTTTGTACAAGGAGTTGCATAATTAGTAATTTTTTCTAGTCAACTTTTTATATGAAAAAGTATAAAAAGTTTCATAGCAAATTCCTGAAGCAAAAAGAGCCCTAGGAGATTTCTGTGTAACCCCTAGTATGTGCAGAACTCAAGAACAGGAGGTACTTAGCTCAGAGAGGAGTGTTCAGTGACATGCTCTTGCTGCTGCTCTTCCTTTAGATACAGTCGACTCCATCACCCCAGATAAGGTTCGAGGGTTAAGAGACCTGTTGAACAGCAGTGCCATGGACATTATGTACTACACCAGCCCTCTCTACAGAGATGAGGTGAGATGATACTGCCTTGTTACTTTTACCAATGAAACCAAAGCATGTTTACTCTGTTTATTCAATTATTACTTCTTTCGTTTCTAGATCACTAAAGGGCTGACCCAGGAACTCAATCGCCTTTACGCGCTGTTCTGTTCTCGGAACCCCGAGTTTGAGGAAAAGGGGGGTAAAGTGTCCATCATATCTCACTCACTTGGCTGTGTGATCGCTTATGACATCATGACGGGCTGGGATCCTGTACGCTTCTGCCTTCTGGAACAGCAGGAGCCTGATGAAGAAGAGATGCGCTGGATGAGCTACGAAGAGCGCCATCTGCTGGAGCAAGTGCACCTTACCCGCCAGAGGTACTGCATGTTCATTATTAGGATATCCTTTTTTTCCACCAGAAAATAGTATCTTTGGGTTCACACTTTACTTGATAAATCATGGAAACTTCTGAAATATGAGATTGGAAATTGCTAATTTAATGTTATAAACAGATATGTATCTGTATTAACTCAGAATATTGATTTTTATCATTGATGAATTAGTTTATGTTGTTGTATTGAATTTGAATTGTCTTTTGCTACCTATTTAGTGACAGATGTACACATTGGAATAGTTGAAACTTGACTTTCACTCTACACATCCATTATTTAGCTCTCTGTCCTATATACAGGGACAGTTCTAAAGCAAATGAACCTCAAGTTTTACATCCTTAAAGGATTTACAAATCAATTTGCATTTTATGGAAATATTTCCATTTAGTACTAGGTGGTGACTGACCACATGTGTGGTAAAAAAAAAAAAAAAAAAAAAAGTTTTTACGGGCCTAATATATAAAGCATCTATGAGTACTAATATAGAATCACCTCTCATCAGCTATATGATTGAAACCGGTGAACCTTAACTGATCTTAGATTAGTGTTCTCTTTCTGAGAAGTTTGATAAATTGTATGCATGCCTATGTATGGATGTTATAAATTGAATTCCTGAAAAGTGCTGGTTTATTTTTTTTTATTGTGTTTCTTTGCTTTTTAAAAGGTTACGAGAACTAGAGGATAAACTTCAAGGACTGGAAGCCTCTAAACCTCTTCAACTTCCTGCATTAAAGTTTAAGGTATGACACAAGCTTATTTTTTACAGGAGACAAATTTAGTCTTTATAAGGAATTAAAAATTACCTCCAACTCTAGTAGTATATGTTGTATAGGGAGGGTGGATTAGAGGGCAGTGGCATAAGTCTAACAAAATATAATTGTTATGCGTATACTGTATGTTAGGCAAGACGAAACAAAAGTAATTAAACTGTATGTCATTTACTGACATTCTGGAGACGTCTATTGCTTGATGTGTCATTGTTTGTTAAAAAAAACATCGTTTCATTTTCATACATTTCAATTCCATTCATTCATATATTTATTCATGTATTTTTTTTGCCCTGTTTCTTCAGGTTTTATGCGCATTTTCAAAATACACAAACAACTGTTTGCACAGTAACTAACAGTGTTGGCTTGTTTTTAACACATTTAAATGAACAGTTCAACATATTAATATAAATTTTCAATATTCAGCTCACAAAACCTTGTGGCTCAATAGATTTAACCAACCAGGTTTAATCAACCAGGCTCAGTCTCTCAGAAGCACATGAGTGTTAGTCATCTTTGCTGTTCAGCTTAGTATCACTTTATGTTCAACCTACAGGTGGAGAACTACTTCTGTATGGGATCTCCTCTGGCAGTGTTTCTGGCGTTGCGAGGAATTCGGCCAGGCAGCACTGGATACCAAGACCACATCATGCCCAAATCTATCTGCAAGCGCCTTTTCAACATCTTCCACCCCACAGACCCAGTGGTGAGAGAACTATCTTTGAAATGGAATTACAGCACAGATTTAAGTGGTGAAGGATGCTAAATTGTATTGCTTAATCTGTTTATTGTTTGACAGGCCTATCGATTGGAACCTCTTGTATTGAAGCACTATAGCAATATTGCACCTGTCCAAATACACTGGTGAGTTTTATCTGCAGATTATTATAACCTAGGATTTTATTTTGCCCTTTACGTTTGAATTGTGTGCTATTTTATGTACATTGTGTATTTGATACAATAAAAGTGACTTAAAACAGATTAAGCTGCACAGATGTAAGATCTCCAGTTTCAGCATTGATATATGGTTGAACAGAAATGTTTATATTATCTCTACAGGTGTAACACCACCAGCCCTACTCCATATGATGAAATGAAACCCACATTTCTAAACCCTGTGAAAGACCCAGTTTCAGACACAGAGAGCCTTCCCAGCCCCAGCACATCACCTGTAATGAACCGAAGACACTACGGAGAGTCCATCACTAACCTTGGCAAAGCCAGCTTACTGGGTATTAACGTATATTTTACAAACAAATGCCTGTCATATGGATTTACATCTTGCCCCCCCAGAGGGCAGGTTCGCAGTCTTACTAATTGATGTGAACATGTGATGTGCCACCTTGTGGTGAAGTTTGTGACTTCATTGTGTTTTTTTTCCACCCTAAAAAAGTGGAGTTAGATGTTAAGTCTGATGGAAACAGAGACATCTAGTGGAGAGTGATGGAAATTTAACTGCCCCATATCTTGGATGTTAATTAGAAAGGAATGGTTTCTCCTTTAGCCAAGAATATTGGATCTTGGTGTGATCAAGATTTTAGTGTAGCTGTGCAGTTAATACAGTTCTTAATTGACTTAATTGGATTTTGTGCAGACATAAGAAAATTAAATTGTTTGGTACTATTTCTGTACAGTGATATTAAATTGTGCTGTGACTAAAGTGGATTCCTAGCTCCCATTAGTATTGCACTGTATAAGAAGAAACTATTCAGTTTAATAAGTAGTGGTAGAAACTTTAAATTAAACACTTCATCTTTGTTACCAACAATAATCCTAATTGGTCACGTAAGCAAACACGTAAGTGGCTCAGACAAAAAATGGGTTTTTAAATAAACTTAGTAAGCACTGAGCTGTTCATGACAACTGTTCATTTTAAAACGTAAGCCTCTTATTCATGCATTACATTGGACAATGTGTGAAATTCACAGCGATCACTGGCTTATATAAGCAAGTGTTGTCAGCTCTAGTTCATTTCACTGTCTGTTGTTTAAAAATAAGTTTTGCAAAGCATTTTGGTCCACATTCCTTTCACTTCAGGGAATCATTTAAAAAAAATGTCTGAAATACTTAATATTACCATAAAATGTTATGTTTGTGTGACATACAGCTACACTTATCTATTTTTTTATTAAATGAGTAAAGTGTTGGAATGGAAAGGATTGATGTGTTATAAAACTTTGATAAGATTGTGTTTAGTTTTTCAATGAACTTTTGTGCTCCTGTGTGTTCAGGTGCAGCCAGCATTGGAAAAGGCATTGGAGGAATGTTGTTCTCACGTTTCTCACGCTCCAGTAGCCAGCCCTCAGGAGTGGATTCTGGGGTGGTAGAGACTGAAGAAAAGAGCCAGTCAGCGTATGGCTTGTCCACCATGTCCCAGTCTACCTCCACCATCATTGACACTGCAGGTCTGTATACACACTGACACGTGTATTATTGTGTATTGTGCTGTATCTAATGTTCACATTTTACTACATTTAGGGGAATTGGGAGGGGTTTCTGGTAAAGCTATTCAGCAGCATTACCTCATACTATTGCTCAGCAGCCAGACTTCTTCAATAAAAGTCAGGTTCCTGATGTTTATGTGCTATTGCAGTAATTGTGTGTGTTTCTGTTGATACAGTGGAGATGGAGCATCGCATTGACTTTGAGCTGCGTGAGGGTTTGGTGGAGAGCCGCTACTGGTCAGCAGTCACCTCTCACACAGCCTACTGGACTTCACATGATGTGGCCCTGTTCCTGCTTACCTTCATATACAAATCCCAGAGCTCTTCACAGGCATCTGAGGACAGTCTTGACCCTGAGTAACAAAGACCTGCAAAGTATGAAAGCTCTAAAGCACACTCCTCCTTTCACTTTGCCTCTCATGCAAATGCTTCTTTGTCATACAAAGACTGATCCTCATGCTCCCCTTTGCTTTGGCAAAACCCAACTGCTCGTACTATTAACCCATTATACACAGAAAGCACTAGATTACAGTATAGAGTTTATGTACTGAATCACTCTACAGATATTTTGTAACTCTTGCTGTGTTACTCTGAGCAATGGGTAGGCTGTACCACCCTGTCTTTGACCAGTGGGATCAGTAAGTGAGTTAATAATCTCTGCTACCCAACATCCCTCCATTCAGTCCAGCCCACATTGCTTATGTGGCAGCGGTAACACAGCCTAGTCTGAGGACTAGTCTAATAATAGTTACAGAGCTGACCGTAACAAAGACATGCAAATACAGAAGCCTGAACCTCTCTGTCCCATGAATGTCTATTTGTTCCTCTTGTCCGGATGCCACCTATTTGCACGGATTTTAAGATATATTAACACTCCAGATCATGGATTCCTAAGGAAACGAAGGAAAAGTATGTTTTCATATTGAAGGACATTCACTGAGACATTTTTCAGTGTGGGCTGCAGGTTTATTTATTGAGGAAAAGAAATATTAAGACTTAAGATGCCTGTTTTTACTTCCTGGAGAATACTGGATGTCTTTATTTACTAACTCTGAGACCAATTGCATATTGGAGAAGAGAAGAGTTACCTTGCCTCGGTGTGACAAATCAGCAAAAAGCAACTTCCTTTTTCTGCAAGGAGACAAATAATAATTGGCATCATATTCCATTATTCCATCCTACAGAAGGTGCTGTTATGAAACAAAATTGAACATTTTCTTAACTCTGCTTCTAATACTTAGGGTGAATCCCATTTCTCCCCTTGGCCCTACCCCTTACCCCTACCCCTCTGTTTTGCGCGTGCACGTCAAGGGGTAGGGGTGTCCCGATTCCTGTTAGGATGAAGTGGTAGGGGTAAGGGGTAGGGCTAGTTAGCCCTTCAAACGGAGATTTTCCAGACCCACACTTCGTACCGAGGGGTATGAGAATGACTGGCAAGATGGCGGAACAAGCGACCAAAGAAAGTATTTTCCATGTTAAAAATTACGATTAGCACTGTTTTACCTTAGTTTATTGTGTAGTTTTGATGTTTTATGGCTGAATTCTTCGTAACAAGCATAAAAAGTTCACTAGTAGTTCGTTTCGGTAGCTAGCTAGCTAGCTAACTTTCCTGTTCCACCTTAAATGGTGCAACAGACGGCAGGCGTTACCGCATTTAAGGCGGAACGGAAAAAATAAATCAAATAAAAAATAATCAGAGCTAATTTCAGCTCCCCATCACAGAGGAATTAAGGAGTGGACAATATTAATTAATTTCTGCACCTCTTGCCCCCTTTCTGTACACATACAATGCCCTAAAGTTAACTAGTTAACCAGCAGCTAGGCTACTGAACTTTAGCGCTCCACTGCTATCATCACATCAGCCCAGCAGGGTCACACCACCGCTAGTAGCCTGGTCATAAATCAGTGCTATTTATTTATGTATTTATTGTTCATTGACAAACGTCATTGTGATATACCAGTGATTCCTCTGTCACTGAGGACCCATATTCTTGCACATTATATTGTTTTTGGAACACATTACCTGCTCCAGGACCAGTGTTGGGAACCAGTGTGATATACAATTTCTAGTATATTATGGAGGCTATTTTCAATAAGATTCACCTTTCACCGGGTGCTTGAAGGGTTGTCCCAATTCCAAGGGGTAGGATTTTACCCCTTCCCCTTGTAACTCCGTTCCAAGGGGAAGGATTACACTCGAAAAGAAGGGGTAGGGGTAAGGGGTAGGGCCAAGGGGAGAAATGGGATTCGCCCTTACTCTGATTTGTTTGGAGATTGAAAAGAAGGACATTGCTGCTGTCCTGTAGCCAGTGCACCTGCTGAACAAAAGTCTGATCTTAACATAGTTAAAAAGAATGGGTTGCACCAAATTTTCATTTCATTTTTCAAGTTATAACATGAAACTTAAAACCAGTACTGAACACTTGTATCATCTTCCATAAAAATATATTGAGGTTATCACAGACCTCTGCAGATTTACATGACATCACAGACAGAAAGAGATCTCTTACAATCTTTACAAGTTTGGCAAGTCTTTTACAACTTTTTTCCCAATGGGACAGTCTAAAAAGGGACTCTGTTCAGGGACACACAGGTCTGTTGCAGGATTCTGTTCCCTGAAATACACACACAGTGTATTATTAGCATACATATACAAATATTTATTAAAATCTTAATAATATAACTTTTGCGTTTTCTTGTCCTACAGCAAATTAAATATAAATATATTCTGTAATATATATAATATAATATATATATATATATATATATATATATATATATATATAATATAATAAATATATTCTGTATTAAAAACGTACTTTTTGCTGGGACACAGATTAAGCTCACCCATAAAATTATGAACAGCAGAACGTAAGAACCACAAAGGACAAATCAGTAGAGTACAGTTTTACTAAAAAAAAAATAATATTTGCAGAAACATTACTAATATGGTGTTTCTATGTACCGTCACGTTACTCAGTACTTGTTAAGATGCACCTTTTGGGTCAGTTTCCCAGACAGACATTACGTTTAGTTGTAGGCGTAGTCTACTAAAATCTTTGTTCAAAATATGTAATGCAGGACTAGGCTTAATCCCTGTTTGGCAAACTGCATCTGTGATGTCTATGGTGCAAATAAAATTTTGCATTCCACTGGTTTCACACTAATGATGTTCAGTGTGTGGTTTAGAATTTACTTTATACCCACCCTAACCTACGATCAAAGTTTAGTTGCTGCAACTGGCTGCTTTTTTTTTTCTTTGTTGTTTTTGTTTTTTAAGCCAAACCTTATCTGTTACCATCTGCCTACAGTATGTTAAGTAATGAATCACACCTGGTTCATTGTTACTTTGAAGTACTAGAACTACTGTGTAGCTCTAATGAAATGAATTAACTCCTCATTGTTGTACATAACTTTTCTAAACCGAGCCAAATGCAGAAATGCAGAGTGGATTGAAAGGAACTGATTGATAGAATAGCTGTAAGGCAGGATCATGTGTATGGTATAGTACATGACTGCATTCAGAGATTTGGCAGAACGTTATCATGTCCCTTTCTCTCATGCTAAAAGTGTAATATTATTCAAGCACTATTTTGTTTACATTGAGACCCATAGTAATAAAGGAAGAGAGATATATAATATATATTTTATATCTATTTAGTTAATGACTGTGGGACTGATAGTGATAGCCCTTCATTGTTGTGATACTCCACTTGGAGGCCAAACATTTCTAATGTTCCTGCTGTGTGTAAACCTGCTGCTCATAGAGCTAGTCTTAGTTCATGTTAAGGCTTTTAGTTATGTATTTTAAAAGCACCTTTGAGATGTTGAAGTCAGATCTGCACAGAGAAACCAATGCCTGAGTGGCTGTAAAAAAAAAGAAATGGAACTAATCTATCACAGACGTTGTCTATCCTGTTTTGTCTGCATTGTGTCTGCACTCTCTTTGTTGTCCCAGAGAACATTGGGCCCTTCCATTCCTCGAATTCATCATGGTTGACCATCTGTTACCATGTTGCACCTATGTGGAACACTTCGAGTTAAGGGCTGCAGTTTGCATCGTATGTGATATATATTAACACAACATCCATTACAGTTACATGCCATATGTCATGGGACAGTAACTAGTATTGTGTTCAGTAATACTTTTAAGCTTCTTTAAAGAATGCTGCACTGCATTGAATGTGGATGTGACTTCTGATGGTCTTTTTGTTTCTTCGCACAGATAATTCTAGCCAGAATCCTCTGGTCACGATCATTTTACCACCATCTACTAGTTCGCTGTTGGTGGTAATGCCAGTATATGCATTAAAAACATCATCACCCACTACCAGGCCTCCCTCAGACTCCATTAGCATGCTGGTGTTTTACCTCACACACAATATAACAAATCCTCACAACTCATACAGGTGTAGCCATTCCTAAGCCGTCCCCTGAGGTTACACTTAATGAACACTTTACGCTTTACTGCTATCCCATTGCATATCATTGTACTGTATATTTATCAGTTATGTTTCTATGTATGTATTACTAAGCCAGTAAGCTTAGTAATGTGGATATTTTAAAAATATCAGTCAGGCCGCCTCTCAGGACCATGGGGCTGGTCCACTACCGAGAAGCTGACGTGGCTTTTCCCTCGCACTGGATGAACCAGAGCTATTTATGACTCAGTGTTGTTTTTGTTGGCAATAGGAGACCGAAATGAATGAAGGTCCATCCCTTGCACGTACTGTACGGCTATAAATTGCACATGACTGATGACTAAAGACCCCCTAGATATGCTTCACTGTTTTTAATACTTCATAAATTGCATTATGTTCACATGGACTGAATCATTTGTATTGTATTTTATTTTTATTTTTTTTATTTAAATGTCAAGATTTTATTTTGGATATATGTAATTCTTTTGGCCATATTTCTGTCTATTCCCTGCAGACCATACCTCAGAATCTTTGTATGCTTTAGTGATAACTAAATTGGCTGATTGAATCCTTTAGGAAAATAGGCAATTAATTCTTTCTAGTTTTACAATATGATCTTTTTGCGTCAGTAATTAAAAAAAAAACTGAGCTGCATCAGCTAGATCTCCAAGACAACACAGAGCTAAGACTACTACACATGAAGCACAAAGCCACATGTTCTCCCCCTCAAAAACCTGATATGGGCACAGTGTTGAGAAGTTACAAGATCCGCTTTAGCATGATACATCAGCAATTGCAGATGTGAACTTTGCTCTGATGCATGCTTGGGTTTTAGGTGTTTTAAGGATGATGCATTAACTGATATGTTTGAATACTATGGTACCTAGGCTACATTTACGACTTTTTCATAATAACTCCAAATCATAAAAAAGCTTAGGATCGTATGTTTCTTACATTTACTTTGACTTTTATTTCATTTTAGAGAGTGTGAACCCAAGATATTTCATGTTTGTCTGGACTGTAAAGCATTTACCACTTAGTAATGTTTCCTTTCCTTCTCACAACATTTTGGCATTGAGAATACCAAGCAGTGAAGTGTTTTAGGTGCTTTTTGTCTCTTTTATCTTGCAAAATGTCTTAATGTGTGCAATAGTACCACGTTGCTCATTATGTCCATTTCTTTCAAAAGAGATTCGGAATTCTGTCCGTCCTAGATGCCCAGAGAAGTCAATGCAGCTTTTGGTCATGATTAACACAAGACTTCTGTTTTGCACTGTGGTGTTTTAAGATGCATTTGTGAATGTAGAGCCATATTTTATTTTGTACTTTGGTTTGCCATCAGCTGTTATTCAATGACAGTTCTAGTCTAGGTGGCATCATCTGTTAGTTTTAGTATATATTTTTTTTTTCAAACCTCAACACTAACCCTAAATGGCTTCCATCCCATTATATATACACAAATTTGAACAAAAAAAGAAATACCTTGGGTTTATACGGTCTGCAATAACATTAAATCAAAGTAAATGTAAACAGGTTTTCCCATACTGTCCCAATGATAATGTTTTTTTTTTTTTATATATATATAATATATATATATATAATATATATATATATAAACCCTTAACCCTTCTTCTTGGGCATCGCATGTTGAAGGATCATGTTTGTTTGTCATTGGCTTATCTCTTAGGTGTAGTATTGTCAATAACATTGTGTTCTTCACACTTTTCTGTAAAATTCAGTCAAAGAGTCCAGCAGGTATCCTCCACATCTGGTTATAGATTAACCAGAAACACAGAAGGTGTCCCTTAGCGACTGTTATTTAAATGTAATTGTGGCATTGAGCTTGAAAATGAGAGCTGTGCAATAACCCATGCCTGTAATGGATTCAAACTGCCATCCGAATAACACTGTATTTATTTCAGTTTATTAAAGCATTACTTTTTTTGGAATATCAAGGCTTCTGCTTTTTCTGCATACAGCTGCACTGTTGTCCTTTACATGAACCACAATTTATCACATCGGCAGAGATTATAAATAGAGTAGCGTCGCCTGAACAATGTGAGCGGTGTTGAAATGTGTGTGGGATGAGCAGAATTCCACAGTGAGAGATTCTTTCAAAATATTTTGAAGACTGTCTAAACTGAGGCTGCCCAGGCAGTCCTCCTGTGCTAATTTCTTGATAATAAAAGCCAGTGAATTAAACACCCACCACTGCCTGTAATTTGCCATATGAGGCATGGCGCCTTGTTTGTTGTTTCTTATACTATAGCGCTTTGGACTATGGATAGATCGATCGAGCTTCCTGAAGCTACTGGCCATTAGTGTCAAGAATACAAATGATCAACTGTACGGGTTTTTGGCAGAACCTCACAAAGCTGATTAAAAAAAGCTGATCTCAGGACTGCAGTCCATCCACCACTATCAAAAGTAGGAGAGATAAATGGACGTGTTGGCATGATACAAAGCACCATCCTATTGTCATGCTTAATGTGTGTCTAAAGGTGCCATATAAGACATGTTTTTAGTATTTTAAAATGTTATAAATATATATATATATATATGGTTGGGCGTATGGTGGTTTTAACAGCACCAAAATGATACTTCTGCAACATCGGCTCACAGGACCTTTTTTTTTTTTTTTTTTTTTTTAAACACTAACAAAACAAATCCCTAATTCCTACTACCAGACAGTGTTACTGTTCTCTGAGCATCGTCTTCACCTTACTGTGCCCTCTTTGTTCAATAGATTTTGAAGAGATTGGAGCTTGATTAGCTTTTAGCCTGGCACTTGTCTAGCAATTGCATGCTTCTCCTTCTAATGCAAGTTCAATTTATTTCAATTCAATTGTATTCATATAATGCATTTACAACAAATGTTGCCTACTTTGGCATGGTTGTGGTGGTAAGTCTGATGTAAGTTTGTCCAGTTTGTTTTCAATGAAAGCAGAGATGGTAAAAAGCTGTCTGGCTATAGACATAGCCTAGCATGTGTACCTGCTCATAGCCTGAGATTTTTAGCTTCCTCACTTGCCATGTTTGAGTTACTGGCAGACACTAGCATGAGGACAGCTGTGGCCTGGAGTTCGGGTTTGTGTAGAAACTGTTGGCGTATGGTGGTGTGCTGCAAGTATAAAAAAAAAAAAAAATTGAAAATTGACTAAAAGCCACCCTATTCAGTAGCTGTTTTGGTTATTGGTTATGCTTCCTTTGGGGAATGGACACAACAGTGTATGTGGTTCACAATATTTTACTTCCATGTTCCAAAATCTAATTATTGAACTGTACCAAAAGATTTTAGGGCACATTGGAAATAAAGGTAAATCCTAACCTTTTAGTACCCTTTGCATAGTGTTATGGTTATATACAAGCCTGTAGGGGGGTGAGAAAATTAATGTTTATCAGTATTTTATAAATTGTTACAATACATTTCACAACACTCACTAGTTGCATATTTCACTATAAAGAGAACATTTTACGTAGAAAGCAACAACTTTTTTCTGCTCCAGCATTTCACACCTCAATAAAACATAGCATATGAAAATCATTAAGGCAAATAGCCTAAAGTATTGTAATAGTTTGTATTTTCTATATCACTTTTGTTTGCCTTTGCATTTCTAATATTTTATAGCTTCATAGCTCATCTTGCTAAATTTGAACTTGACCTAGCATTATAGTACAGCTAGAAAATTGTTTAGTGCATTACATTTACATTCATGTTTATTGCATTTGGTATATCTTGTCCAAAATCCTTCAAAAAGGAAAACATCTTACAGTCTCAGACAGCATAGGGAGGGTGTTTAACCCCCTCTTTACAGGATGTTTGACATGTCCAGCTGCCACATGCTGAGAGCTGCTAACAGAGGCCTTTAACACAATGTCTTTTAACAGTTCCTGTGACCGAGAGCTAAAGTTCATGGGGTAGGGGTGCAAATTACATTAGTGTTGCTCATCATGTCGATGTTCGTAGAGTCACAGAACTGAAACTGTAAGCAGAGCTGCAGTCTAGACTCTGTCCAGAGTAAACATGAGCCTGGGTTTATTAGTCAGTGAAGAGTGAAGGCCACCTCAAGGCTCTGGCCAGCAGATGGCAAACTGCTCCATGTTTTTCTGTGCCTCTCCTAATAAGTACTAGTGCTGAATTTTCCATTAGCCCAGCCCAAATCTGAACTGCTTCATTTTATTTCTGTATGAAGTTATAGTTGTAAATGGATTCACTATGCAATACTAATACCTCACTGTTAACATTCTCTTGGCAGCTTTATGGGTCTTTTTGGTTGTTATAAAGGATTTAAGAATTGTAATATTAGAAGGATAATATGTGCAACAGGTAGTACTGTATTTCCTATACTAATCATGCCAGTTTTAAATATGAAAGAATTGGAATTACATTTGTTTTAGTTTCAAATGGTTTAAAATTTTGTGTTTTGAGTGACGTTTTTAATTTTACATTAACCAAAGTGATTTATTTTTTTGACTTCAGTGAAACCAGCTAAACTCCATTATTTTAGGTTGAGTGACAGGCTGTCTGCGTGTGACCTCAGCGTTCCTCTATGAGGTACTTTTCTCCACTCCAGTGTGACTCAAAGGCTGACTCTTTGGCCTTCTCCTGCAGGCCTCTCCCCATCCACAAGCCCCCATTTCACTCTCACTCACTGTTTACACCGTAATTAAAACACGGCCTATAAAAGGCAATGGCTGTGTTGCCAGACGCTGTGGAGGGGGTCAGAGCAGCAGGGAGAGAGGTTATAAATCGCTTTGATGCAGTCCAAGGCTTCTGCCTGCATTCTTGAGCTGAAGCAGGTCGTGCAGTGGAGCAGCCAAACGCCCCGATGATTCATGCTGCACTGTCCCATCTGAGAAGGCCTGCTAATGTAGTCCAGCGCTGAGGAGAGAGGAGCAAACAGCAGCACAGCCATCCATCACTTCACTCTTCTGTTCTATTCTGTTCTATTTTGTTCAGTTCTATTTTATTCTATGTTTTTTTAAAGATGTATTTTATTGAAACTTTCTCATAATATATTTAATGGTTTATTGTGATGGCAGAGGTTTTGACTGATTTACAGTCTGCTTTGAGTGCATTTAGATTACTGAATTAAAATCTGTTACCCAGACAATGCTGTGTACATCAATGTTTAAACTGCATTGTTTAATAGTTTAAAGGTTTTAGTATAATACATTGTTAAGTTGATACATTAAATATTTTTTCTGTAAATGTATTGGACCACTGTGACAAGATGTATACAATGCAGTTTTATGAATAAAAAGGTTCTATTTTGTTTCTAATAAGAATTAAAAGGCTCCATTAAATACACTCCAGTCATGCTATTCCAGTGTAACTCTTTCACTGGGCTGTATTTCAGATGATTAATTGTGTGTAAATCCCCAAAAAGAGCAATGTTGTACTCCCCTTGGATGTAGTAGGGCAACATTAGTATTATTTCCATAAAAGGCAGTCAGTTATACTGGTCAATAAATGACCCTTCAGACGGCTCTAGTATTTTATTATCTGTTCACTTGGGCTTGTTTTAGAGCATTTGGTGAATTCGATAACTGTGTAGTATAACAAAAACAAACCCATATAGTTTACCAGTATAATATTGGCAAATGTGGGGTCACATTTTAAATCCTATTTCTACCATGATATATAAGAACAGGACATTTACCTTCTAGACAGGCTTAAAACAACAAAAAATTGTATTTCTGTATTTCTATGGGACTCTTATAAGATGAATAATGTACATTATTATTACTATGTAAAGCTAAACCAGGTCAAAAGCTTCAAACGTCACAGCCTATGTTTTACCAAGTCCAACATATCAGAAAACACATCAAAAGCAGTGAACATCTACAAACATAGAAACATACGAAAACATATAGAAGAAATCAGAGCTCTGATGCTAACTTTTTAGTAGATAAACAGTAAAAAGTTGCAAAAAACATTTATACAAAATTACATTTAACTTCACTTTTAACATATACAGCTCTTGAAAAATTAAGAGATCACTTAAAATTATGAGTTTCTTTGATTTTATTTTATTAAAAACCTCTGGAATATAATCAAGAGGAAGATGAATGATCATAAGCCAGCAAACCAAGATGAACTGCTTGAATTTTTGCACCAAGAGTGCCATAAAGTCATCCAAAAGCAGTGTGAAAGACAGGTGGAGGGGAATATGCCAATATGCATGAAAACTGTGATTAAAAATGAGGGTTACTCCACCAAAAAATAATTTCTAAACTCTTAAATCTTTATGAATATGAACTTGTTTTATTTGCATTATTTGAGGTCTGAAAGCTCTGCATTGTTTGTTATTTCCATTTCTCATTTTCTGCAAATAAATGCTCTAAATGAAAATATTTTATTTGGAATTTGGGAGAAATGTCCGTAGTTTATAGAATAAAACAACTTAATTTTACTCAAACATACCTATATGCCTATAAATAACAAAATAAGAGAAACTGATTCAGAAACTAAAATGGTCTCTTTTTTCCTGAGCTGTATATTATTTAATAAGCACACAAAATATCATGTATATCAAAATATAAAAGAAACTTTTAAGTGGGCTCTTTTTTGTCCAGCGCTGTATATAAAGCAAAACAAACTTATTTTCATTAAGTCAGATCATTAGATGGGCCTGAAGGCAGCATCAGTGTAATAAATCAGTGCTGCCCTCAGAGCAGACCGCCCTGCTGGACTACAGGAAGATGCTGAAGTGAGGAAGGGGGCGAGGGGTAGTGCGCGAGGAGGGCGGCGCGAGGCTGCGATAGAAAGGAAAAGTGGGATTGGAGCACGGAGTGACGTTATCTGGTGGAGAGAGGGAGTGAGGGAGGGAAGAGAGAGAGAGGAGAGAGAGAGCGCCCGGGTGAGAGAGTGAGTGAGTGAGAGAGAGAGGGAGACGGCCACTGGACACCATTAGCTAGCTAGCTAAAGCCCTGAGGAGGTCCAGCTAGTTTTGAGGGACTTTATTTGGACCAGTCCTTTTGGAAATCTCCTCAATGAGTTAAAACACGTTTCAGCTCAAACAAAAGGAAGAAATAAAGGAAAGAAACGAAGAGGTGTTGAGTTTTCGCAGCGTTTGGAGCTGAAGTGGCACTTGTGGATTTGGTTTAGCGTGTGCTGGTGAAGGTGAGTGAGCGAGTGAACGTTATTTTTACGTTAAATCTTTCGTTAATTTGAAAACGCGGGTCGCTATAACCCGTCCGCGCGAGTGTATTTTAGACTAATTTCTCGGTGTTTGCGGTTTTATTGAGTAAAATATAACTTTAAAAGCACTTTTAGTGTGGTTTCTGTCGCGGGAATATAGTCAAACCCGCGGTGTCCGTTAGTCTGAGGAGTTTTATGAGGAGTTGAGGGACTGAGGGAGTGAGTGTGGAGCTACTTACGCAATCCTCCGACTCCGCCAGTCCAGCTTTACCGTTAGTTCTACAGATCTGCAGGCCTCGCAGGTGAACAGGCCCGCCTCACATTTAACACTTTTCTTTATTTAACCCGAGCCTCCATACCCCGTTTACACCAGCTGTACGGTCAGACTAGCTGCCTAGATTTACTGGTGGGTTCCTCGTATTCAAACAAAAGCCAAGGCAGCGAGACTCTTAAGTTACAGCATTAAGTTAACTCTAGCTGGTAACAGTTACAGGAGTGTTGAACTAGAACTGTGGATGATATGAACCTAGTTTTAAAAACTACAAAATAAAAGGCTGTACCAAATTCATCTATGGCATGATTCAAAACTATCTTTGGTTATTGTCTTTTATGGTATTTTGTTTATTACACAATCCCATACCATACCAAAACATCTAGGCTTACAATTTGGTCATAAATAAAAATGTGTAACTATAGTTATAGGTGATACAGATATAACGTTAATCTATCTACTGTAGATATAACGTTAGCGTTATAATGGAAAATGAGAACAGTGTGATTTATTATTTTAAATAAATGCTTAAAAACAGCAAAATAGTAGTATCCTACTATAACTAGGGGTGGGTGAAATGGCACGATATTTCAGGATATAATATCGTTCACGATATTCAAAAATGTTTGCGATGTTATTGCATACAATACGGTATGGCACACCCAGAAGTATATTTGGCTGTTTATATTCTTACTATATTGTTAAATTTGTGTTGTAAATTGTGAATGGTACAATATAAATTCTCCAAAGTTAACTTACCTGAAATAAACTCGTTTTACATTGACTTCCATTGACAGTTAAGAAGGTTTTTTTTGTTTCTGTTTTGGAGATAATTGTATGATTGCGTGATATAGACCTGTCAGATAACTATTTTTGCTTGATATAGCCTATTGTACCAGAAATATGTGCTAAACAATATTATTGTTGTATGCATTTAGGACAACTGATATACTGGAAATACTGTTTTCCCGAAATATGTTTAAAAAAAATTTCTTTAAGAGGTCTTGGCTGCTTTGTTATGCTATTTTAGTATCATTATATCAGTGGCATTTAAATGGTCTTAACATGACAATAGTATCATATTGTATTGTAAATTCGGGCCTACCCATACCTGTTCTAAAAATAAAAGTTGAATACAGAAAAGTAGGTAGTTTATCTTGGTCATACTGCCCAGCCCTACTCATATAAAACTGTCATATTGTCATATAAAACTGTAGTTTACATCAAATGTATTGTGCTTAAATGGTTATCTGCTTATTAAAGCTAAATTGGCCAAACGTTTTAAAATTAAGTGGTGTGAGAAAAGCAGTTTAATCATTATGACCAACACAACAACAAATGGATGGTGAGCTTTTCTTTTGTACTTTTTTCCACAAGTAGATCTTTACATTTTGTCAGAATCTCAGAAATATCATTATTTTCACTGACTTTAATATAAAGGTTTTTTTCTTGTGTAAAGTCGCCATCTTACGTATAAATAATTTTGTTCTTATGCCTGATGGGACTGAAAGAAATGAAAGAATGAGGGCATAGTTTGTAGATGAAACACTGATTGCACTGATGTTTTACAGGATGGCGCTGGACGGTATACGGATGCCCGATGGCTGCTATGCCGATGGGACTTGGGAACTGAAGATGCATGTGACTGACCTCAATAAGGATGTGTCTTTGAGAGTCACTGGAGAAATTCATATTGGCGGAGTAATGCTGAAGCTTGTTGAGAAACTTGGTAAGTGTTGCTGCCTCTTCCATCTCCTTGGCCCCTGTAGCTCGTTAGTGCTGAAGCTCAAAGTGCTTTATGTCTTACATCACAGTTAGTTAATCAGCATGCAGTGTACATGGGACTCTGATCATATGATAGCTGTTAGTTCACAGTTCAGATAATCTTCTGGATCTTGGCAAGGTATCTTATGTGGTGTTATTTTAATGTCACAATTCCCTTTTGGTGTGTAGAATACTTTGAATGCTGGGATTATAGTCCAGTACATTAAGCTGCTGCAGGTTTTAAACGTTGCCTTACTTTGTTTCCTCAGTGATTAAAACTGAGCCTTTTTGAGGTGCCATGTTCTTTGTGTTTTAGTTTCATTTTCGGTAGTAGTTTGAATATGTATCGATGGGTATGAAACATAAATGTGAAGAGTCAGATTAGCCTTCATAAATTTGATGTGTTGTGCTTAAATCTGTCTCCCTATCTGAATTTGTCTACCCTTTTTGTGCATGTGTGTCAAACAGCTGTTTATACTCCTGATGTTTCTGGTCACAAATAACTGTTTTTAAACAAACAACAGCACATCGCTTGAGGTGAGACAGATTATGGTGCAAAGTCAGAATTCGGCAAAACACTGGCGATGCAGCAAAACAACTTAGGCTGTGCGCTTAAACATGTCAATGTGTGCATGTAGTTTCAGGAACAGATTTTTTTGTTCATATTACATACAGATGTAGGTTACTTAATGAATGTTAACCTTTAAGACAAAATCGAAATTGATTACTGCAACTGGGCAAATATTCACACATTTCAAAAAGGTGTATGGAAATTTGAATTCACGAACATTAACAATTGTACGACCACAACAGAAAAGGTATAGTTACATATTTACAGACACGTCAGTTTTGGTTCAGTGTTTCATTTGTGGACTTTGTCTTCCATATTGTTTAGTGAAACACACTTTGACCTTGATATTGAGCTTAACTTTGTCTTTAGTTTGCCAGAGAACAACTTAGCATACAGTTAAACTAGTCCATAGTTCAGCTTGTATTATAGTCTTTATGATAGCTTCTGTACGTGCCCCTGTCAGCCACAGGTCATTTCCTTGAACTTGTGAACCAACCCCAGTAAGAGTTTGCATGAGGGACGTTATTTTGGACTAACAATTATTAACCCTTGAGCGAAGGCTGTTGTGTAAGTCCTTGACTGTATACTGTGAGTTACGCTCCATGCTCCACTGCTCTTGATTCAGCAGCAGAAGCAGCTCAGAGTAAAACCAGCTTTAATTCCATTCCCACAATTTTCCCACAAAGTCAAAGTAAAAAAAAAAAAGGAGTGGGACATTGTACTATTGACGTGACTCTTTCGATTCCAAACCATGATAAGATGCAGTTCTTAGCCATGTCATATCTTCACTGGTGGTTGTTAAGAAATGTGGAAAGGGCATTTCTGAGTGAAATCTTGTGCAGATAGTTCTACTCCAGTGATCAGAGAATTCATCGGTCTTGCTATGATTACATGTTGTGATAAGTGGTGGGGTGAAAGTTAACTAATTAAAATAGAAAGTTTCTTCCGCAGTTTGCCCATTATAGAGGTCACGCACTGCCTGTGAGGAAATGAGCAGTTTCAGAGCAAGAACGCAAGTAATGGTTACGTACAAGAGGGTTCGTTGACCCAATAAGGCTCTCTCTGATGATTTAGTAAGCTAGTTTGTGGTGGAAAGTCCTTTGTCTGCTCCCCAAGCTTTCAGCTTCTGACCTTGTTTTAATCTCTCCCTTCCCCCTCTGTGACATTGCACATATGAGAACAGGCACCTCTAAATTGTTCTCAAGTCATTGCTGTCACGTGTTGCTCTGGACTCTGTGATTGGTCAACAGTCGTCAGATGATGCTTGTCAGATGACTCGCTCTTTCTCTCTCTGTCTCTCTCACTCTTTCAATTTTAATCTCTTTGTTATGGGTCTTTTCGCGCCCTTGTAAGATTGCTTTTAAAGGGATATTCTGTCCTGGCAGCTTTTGATGATGCAAGCTTAGCAGCACATACCTGCGGCACACGTGTCCTCTGTCTGTCCCCATACATCCTTTTTCCACTGACAGGCTCAGCTCGTGCTTCAAGCTCTGAAGGACTTTCCTAGGCCACAGTAGGCCCCAGTGTGTCACACTGTCAACATGGTGCAGCAGAACTTATGTGAACTTTTTGAACTCTAAATATGTCCTGTGTAGTCCTGGGAGGTTAGATCTATAGATAATTACTAAAGGGAAATATGTTTACGACGACACCTTTCAGTTTCGTGTAGAAACGCCATCCTAGTTGCTACTTTAATAAAATACAATGTAGCATGTTTACCAGTACAGACGCTTCTTTATTTATATTATTTATAATTATACAATGTCAATAAATGCAACAAACAGTCAAATCAGTCAAACAACTTTTTTTGAGAAGGCAACTAATGTATTTGTTTTGTGGCCCCGATAACGTTTAGTTTTTAGTTTAACTGTGTGGGGAAACCCGGCTCAGCACGGTTTCTAAGCATTTCGTGCCCAACAGTGTTTGTGTTGAAAACCCACTGAAACGGTTACCTGCTGTGCTCAAAACCGTTCAGCCCTCTGCTGTGCTATAAGTTTCCATTTGGAAACACTGTACAAAAAAGTCAACTAATAGCAGAATTTACATTAATTTTGTATCATTACTGAGAAATTATTTATTTTTCTTCTTTTTTAATGCAAACATTATTTGGGATATATTTCTAAAACATTTGATTGACTTCCAGACTTTTTTGTTTTCATATGCAAACCACTTCTATACCATCTTTTGTGTGCCCTTTTCTGCAGCCCAGGCTTTTTCTCTCAGCAGTGCCTCTAAAAATCTTAATGGATTAAAATGTGAACGTCAGGAAAGTGCTTTATTGATCATGCTGGTCATTTCCGCCAGACCTTGTCAGGAGAGAGTGGTTAACGATCAGAAATATCAATCACATGCAGTACTACGTGTATTTTAAACATTGCTATCCTGTAATTTAACCATTCTGCCACAGTATGTAGCCTTTGGTTTTTGGTGTGCAGAATTTTGACTGTGGCCAAGAGGTGGGCAGTATGACAGTATTGTAGCATGTCGCAATACTTATTACATTTCAGAGAGAGGTCTATATAAAATTATAGTAGGGGGAGTGAGGAAACACCAGGTTTTAGTTCATTTTTTAGTTCAGTGAGTATATACTCAGTGTTAAGCATTACAGTATTACTGTACTCAGTTTACTACTTCCTCAGAAACTGGGCTAGGATGGCAACATTAGTCTAGGTAACTTTAACAAAATACTGACTGCCTTTTCTGTTTCAATTTTAAGTCATGAAGCAAACATGCTTGTGTTAAGCATTGTGTTAGACTGTGGATATTCTTTTTTGAACTGTAAAACCTATATAAGTTAAATTAAGCTAACTGAATCCACCTTCCTCTTTTCTCTCTTCTTGTTCTGACTTATTTCTTATTTGTTATACTTATTTTCTTCATTCTTATCAAACTTCTTCAATTCCTTGTTAAAACAACAACAAAATGTTTTATTGAGATTGTTTCATGCAAAACAGTGTGAAACAGTAATGTTGCAGCAGTGTGTATGCTGTCTGTATGCTGTGTATAGTCTACTATAACATCTACTGTGATAGTGTCTTTATATACCATGATATAATATTTTTTCCATATCACCCAGTCCTGTTCTTTCTTGAGACAAGATCCTCTTTGTTTCACAGAGAACGATACAGCTGAAACTCCAGTAACCCAGAACTGAGACATCATTAAATTGAGCCGGGCACATTTTGTAAAGACGCTGTGTGTACCCGACGTGAATATGTATTAGTGTCTGAATTCTGTCATTGAGTGAACAGTCTCCTCTTTTGGGACTGAAAAGAATGCATTATCATGAGGAAACCAGATTGTGTGGGACAACTGTCTTAGTCCCCACACTTAATTAGAAAAGTGTAGCAAGGGCATTAGATGAAGAAAATGAAATGGGTGGCATTTATTGAAGTCTGCTACTTGAGTTTTTTGCTGATATTTACAGAACTTTTATTAAGAATTAAATCAGTTAATAGAGTTGTTATGGAGTGGACTAATTTCTAAACTATTCTACTGTTTTGTCTTGATCTTTTGGAGAAATAGACAGAGCTATTGGAAAGTTTTTTTTTTTTTTTTTTTTTTTTTTTTTTTTTTTTTTGCTTTAGGGAGAGGGGTGGGGGCTGGGCCACCCTTGTGTGACGTGGGATGTTCTAATAGAATTCCATAAAAGTCTTATGTTGAACAGGAAATGACTTCCAGAGTTTGGCATGTTCCCTGGACTCTGCCGTCATCACTGCATTTTCTGCTGCCTGCTCAGGCCTCGGGTTCTCTTCAGTTTTTTGGCTTGTAGTGAATTATTCCTTTTTTAGGCCTGAGTACTATTTTTCCCCCAAATGTTGTGTAATTGTTATCTTAAAATCTGACCAAGAGTAAAGCCTAGTGTTATGGGTGAACATGGCTGCCCAAACACAGCCATACAGAAAGAGAAAGATAAGAAGAACTCCAGCTGCTGTCTAGCTTAGGCTGGGTGTAATTCTGTACAGCTCATGTCACTGAAATATTGTAGTGGGGGTAAGATGGCCCACCGTTGACAATGGAGCAGGGGCTTTCAAGGAAACGGACGTCATTTAACTCAGGATGCAACAGTTCCTGTGTTGTTGTTTTTTTATCCAGCCTCCATGGGTTAGGGGCTTTTGGAGTATGTGTGCCTCTCACATTTTATCAGGGATCCACACGAATAACGAAACTTGGGAAAACTGGAAGGTGTCAAGGCTGTGTTGTGGGAAGGATGTGATTCATTTGGCCACATTCATACAATTGTCATGCCCCTTTTTGTGTTTATGTTCTTTAGAATGGATTATTATTGCTTTAATTTGGTTTCACATTCAGGTTATGCACCTCTGCGTTCTGATTCTTTCCGTAAAATTATGGAAATGCCAGAGGAATAATGCTGTGTCTTCAGAACGCTCTAATCTATTCTACAGGAAGTAGTTAGACTGAGTAGGAGCCCTTCCCTCTGCAGAGCTTTCCTGTTGCACTGATCAAATCCGGCTGTGATTTAGTGTTTTCCTGCAGCTCTGTGGCTGTCTCGCTCAGGCCAAGCCCCTCTGCCTGTAAAAACACTAACATGGCTGCTTTGTGTTCAAGTCTACTTATTACAAATTGTGGGCTAAAATTCAAGAGCAGATGTGTTGAGGAGCTTTAAATTCCTCAAATGGCTGAGATTTCTTACACATTAAACCCCATCCTTCCACTATTTATAGTCAATAATTTAGTTTTTCTCTGCACTAGCTTTTAAGGTAAAATATAGACTTAACTGACAGCAATGATTACAGCATCTGTAGATGTAAAACAAAATGTATAGGTGTGGCAATGTAAGTGCCAACCAGAGCATAAAATTATATCACCTATCACAGCCTCCATCTTGGCCGCTCCTACAGTTTGAGGGCTCCCCTGTTGGACGGCTCCACCATTCTGGGTGTAGCTTGTACCTTTTTGTTTATCATACCAAGCTATATGTATGTACACAGATGTAGAAACTTGTTGATGACATTCATAGTTGATACATCACAGGAAAGGTTGATGTTAAATGATATCTCTTATCGTTTTTGCCTTTTTGAAGCTATCTGTTTCTGATAACATCTGTAATGCGATTCTAAGACTGTAGCTCTGCACTGAAAAAATAGCTTTATTGAGTTCATGCACATTTTAAATTATATCAGCACAAATGCTAAATTATACATAAGCCATATTCTGATGGAATTCATTTTACATGGTTTAGTGTGTAATGTGAAATTTGTGACTAATTGACGTAGGGTAAGAAATATATGCTTAAATTACTGAGATGGGGGTGGGTACTCAAATTGGTTAATGTAATCACCCCCAAAAAGTGTGATTTATAAGAAAACCTTTAACTCACTTATTTTAATAATGATATTTCATTTTGATATGAGCAGCTAAAAAATGTATAAAACACAAGTGTGTGGCAAACTTCAGTCAAATCCAGAATACGAGACAAAAGATTTCACAGAAGCACTAAGGTGGAGACAAATCATTGCGTAGCTTAGCCTATAGACTTTATACATGTATGTAAGATTGTGTAAAGTTACTGTAATATCTCACAGCAAACACAAAAGCGTAGTCAATTTTTGTATTAACTGCTGTCGTCTAATATTATCTATAACACATATAACACATCTGTCTATATTCTGCTGTACGTGGACTTAAATTATGTTTATAGCATGTTTTACCTGTTAATATTTATCACTTGTTTTATTAAAATAAACTTTTTTGTTGGCACTTTCCAGCTGATCATCTATATAGAGCTCTCTGGTTGCAATTTCAATGAACACCCTCATTCAACTGAAGACCTGTATCTGGGAAAGCCTGGCTGACTCAAATGGTTTTGGGATGGCCAATCCCCATGATCCACCTGGCTCCCTGGCTAATCTCTGGGGTGCAGCATGTGGAGTCTGATCCTGTGCTGTACCTCCAGAAGAGCTTCCAGCTTGCTTAACCAGAGGCAGTGTTCTTGCCCCTGGTGTGTGTTCTGTTTTTATTCCTTCGTGATCAGGTTAAGGGTATCACTGCATGTGCCCTCAGGGAGGTTTGAGTGTCTGAAAATAAGATCAGAGGGACCATTATTGATCAAGTCTCTGCTCACTAGATGACCATGACCCCCCTCTTTTATCCTTTATAACATGTCCTTGAGGAAGAGCTGAAGAATAGAAAGGTTTGGATTGGTTTGAAAATAGTGGTCTTGTTTTCAGAGCAATTTTGCAGTATTTGCAGTGTTTTTATGATTAAGTTTTGGGAAATTGATTTTAGCTTTTACTAGAACATGAAAATTTAATATCAAGAAGCATAGTACATAATTTCTGCATCAGAGGTGCTGTTTGTGATGAGACTGCTACAGAGAAGTGGTCAGAATTGCATGATCAGAATTCTGTAGTAACTTGTGACCTTCTCTGACCCAAGCTTGCAGCTTTAGCGGATTCAAGCTTTGCAGCTTTAGCTTTTGTTTCGGACTAAATGTGTGTTGTGATGGCTTAAATGTGGAGGAGATGGAACTTGATCTTCTGATTATCTGCTGATGTTTTGGCCTGGGGAACCAAAGACTCATGAGAGATCTATTTCTCTTCTTCACCTTTGTGTAGCTATGGGCAAGTAATTTGACTTGGTGATGGAAAGTTTCAGCTAATCTTGAGCAACAGGAGTAACTCTTATGTTGAAGCTGTTTGACATGTCTTGGTTATATATTAGTTAGTTTGTTTAAGATTTACCTGCCAATACATTACAGGTATTTAATGTCAGGTCCAATCTCTGGCATAAGTCCTTTTTTGGCTATTAGGACAGTGCACTTGTGATGGTTGGTTTTGCTATGTAACAAACAAATGGGAAATGGTAATTTTGATGACTTTCTATTAGTCAAAGGTACTAGCTATATAAATAGTAGTAATAGTTGTTCTTTGAAGATGCTCTAGGACCCAAACCAAAAAAGATAACTCACCGTAGACAATAAACCTAAATAATTCATGTGAGCATCACTGGATTAAAATCTGTTTCAAAGTAATTTAAATTATGTAGTAAAACAAAGAAACAAATTAAGAGACAATTGCCTTAAAATTTTTCTAAAATCAAAAAAATATTTGCCCAATTGCCAAGTGTATATTTGAGCAATGATTTGTCAATTTTAGTGCATATTTGAGTATAGAAAATTAAATATTAGGCAGGTAAAGTTTCTAGTTTCCCCTGGGTTTTCCTTTGCTTCTGTATGTTTATTTTCTTTACCCATGCATGTATCAGATAGCACCACTGATGTCATTATGTTGCGTGACAGAAAATGCAGATCTAAAGATGTCTGTCAGTGTATTGACTATCAGGCTTAGCTGATTCCATACATAACTAATTGTCTGACGACTCTAAGCGCTACCTTGTCGCCCACTTGTCTGTCAATATTTACCTGACCCTTTACCACAGTGAGATAAAGCTTGTAACACTTGCTCTGTTCATTCATACAGACAGTGCAGGGAATACTCACCATTTACAATGTGCTTGTCTTTGTTTTCCATCAAAACACAACACACTGTATAACCTCTCAGTCTATGAAAGGTTGCTAGGGTAAATGAAACTGCTCAGTGTGACGAACCTGATTATTTTATCAGCTAATGCCAACCTTTAACCTCCCTTTTGTGTTTTGTTTTTGTGTTTGACTAATGCTTTCATCATAGCAAAATAATTTTTTTAGGGTCTAATCTGTGTAACAACATTAAGACACTGCAGTGCAGTTTTGGCGCATCTGTTTTTCTGTGTGTTTCATCTGTATTCTGGCCTTGTCATTATCATCGATCAGGTCTTATAAGTAGCACTGATCAATACTTATTCCAGGCAAGTCAGCATGCATTTGGGAAGTCGTCCGATCCACTAAAGTGAATCTACCTTCTTCCTAGATGATTCCTCTATGGCTAATCAATAATCAGCATTTCAGTTGTTTACTATCTAACTGCTACTGCTGTTGATCACCTCAAAAATCCAGTTATATGTTTAGACGGTACCCTTAAAATAGTCAGCTGCAAAACATCTCTTGCAGACCGCTGTTCGCAGGGGGTCATTGTCAGCTAGTTAGCCTTTAGGTTTGGGTGTATGCAGTATTCCTCAGTGCTGTGTGGTAACCCCTCCTCCACAACTTGGCCTTCGTAAACAAGCTGTATCCCAGTGTAAACAGTGAGGAGACACTGGTACGCTGGCAGGAGGGAGGAAGCCTGGCCTCCCCTTAATCAGTTCAGTATCCTGGGTTCAGTAAACACAGTGGCTCTGTTTGTTGGGAAAATATTAGACATTTTTTAATAGAATTTCTACAAGGAAATTTGTTTCCTTTAATCCATGTTCTTTTTAATATTTATTAAGGTCTAAAGTTCTACCAGTGTGTTTAGTCCCTGTATATAAGTCATAACTGTGTATATTAACACGTGTATTATCAGATATTGGCATCGGCCCATAATTTCTACAGAATTCCCATTGTATGATCAGCCAAGGCTTATTTTTGGTATCTAAAGTTAATTTTGGATTGAACTTTGCCACTTTAGTTTTGCAATGGAGCTACTCCTACTCCTAACCATTACTCTTTAGCCACTTCTTTCAGTCAAGCTATATTTTTACATGGATCTACAGTGACAAAAGTTTTGTAAATGCTACACATTACACTTACAGTATATGTCAGGACTTTGTACTCTAAATCCATAGGCATTGCTGTGGAGTTTGTCCCCCTTTGCAGCTATAACTTCAGGATAAGATGTGATGTGATTAAGAGGTGTACCCTAATACTTTTTCTCTATAAAGAATATGTTGGGGGGTAAATAATTTCAGAGTAGCAAAATATTTTTCATTTAAAAAAAGGGGAAGGGGCTTTTGTAGTCAATAAAACAAAGTAAAACAACCAAGATAGTAGGTTATTTAATGAAATGGTGTTAAATTATTAAATTAAAACAAGCAACAAACAAGTAGAAAATATTAATCTAAAACAAAAGCAATGACACAAGTTAGCAGATGAAAGTATACAAATATGAAAATATTAATCTTTAAAATAACAAAATTAAAATGAAGATAATTAAACCAAGTTATTGGTGATTTGATTAAAAAGCAGTAAATAAATAGAAAAAAATAAAGTAATAGAATTGAAGTAATTAAGATCACAAACATGATACATTCTATCCTAAAAGGATCTGCTGCTCTCCTAAGCAGTACTGGAGCTTCTGTAGATGAGCTATACTGTGAGCTGTGTTTTGATTGTAAGTGGTGATGAATTCATATCGCTCATTAATGGAAAAGCAGAGCTAGATCTAATGAATGGCCATATATCTCTCTCTCTGTAGATGGTGCTTCCCACGTGGCTGCAGAGGTCATAAAATCTCCCTCCCTTTCTGCAGCACCAGCTCTGCATCCAATGCACCCAATTACTTAGCCCTTGCTTTTACTTAGCTATAGCATTACGTCATCTCTTGTTGGCCTGTATTTTTAGCCAGGAGAGACCACTAGCCTGCAGCAGATTGAATTACCAGCTTTTATTCAGGCTGTTTGATAGATGACCACTGGACCACCCCCCTCAGTGCACATCATAGAGTGGGGATTGGAGGTGGAGACTGATGTAGAATATGTTAGAAGCTGTAGGGACGCCATCATGATTGCCTCTTGGTGTGTGTGTGTGTGTGTGTGTGTGTGTGTGTGTGTGTGTGTGTGTGTGTGTGTGTGTGTGTGTGTGTGTGTGTGTGTGTGTGTGTGTGTGTGTGTGTGTGTGTGTGTGTGTGTGTGTGTGTGTGTGTGTTTCTGTGTGTGTGTGTGTGTGTGTTTCTGTGTGTGTGTGTGTGTGTGTGTGTGTGTGTTTCTGTGTGTGTTTCTGTGTGTGTGTGTGTTTCTGTGTGTGTGTGTGTGTGTGTGTTTCTGTGTGTGTGTGTGTGTGTGTGTTTCTGTGTGTGTTTCTGTGTGTGTGTGTTTCTGTGTGTGTGTGTGTGTGTGTTTCTGTGTGTGTGTTTCTGTGTGTGTGTTTCTGTGTGTGTTTCTGTGTGTGTGTGTGTGTGTGTTTCTGTGTGTGTGTTTCTGTGTGTGTGTTTCTGTGTGTGTGTGTGTGTGTTCTGCTGAACATTTTGATAAAAACTGGTTGTTCTCTTGTGCGGACATGGGAATTTAAGAGGTACTGCCAAGAGCAACTAATGGAGGGTTTTTTTTTTTTTTTTTTTTTTTTTTTTTTTTAAGGCAAAGTTCAGCCAATAGTTTGCCCAGATAACATATGGACGTGTGGTGGTAGTAGTAGATCAGTTCATGATGTACTTTGATGCTATGTAGAGATGGGACAGCTCCACCCATACTGAATGTGTTTGTGTCCTTCTGGTGTTGAGCAAACTAAGGTTCACGACAGCTCAACAAATACAGCTGTTATTTTATAGGGTGTGGTTTTCCCCAAAGGGCGCTAAATATAATATTTAATTTGCACTTAATTACCTATGATTAATGATTTTAAAGATTTTTGTTTTAATTAGATATTTAAGTCAATCCTGCATATTTTTCACATAAAAAGAACTTCAAACTATTTTGGTAAATATCAAATTAATACATTTTAAACTGAAATTGTTATGCCTCTCTTTACAATGTGAACACTATCTGGATACTATTTCATTCATTTTTTTTCTTTAATATGAGGGACATTTTAGTTTGCCCCACTTTTGTTGGTGTTTTATTGTTGTATCTTCACCACAGGTATTCACACTAGGGATGCAAAAGTATTTGTATTCATAACAAACTATCACAGCACAGGGGTCATGGTTCAGTGACTGCTCAGATCAGCTCTGGATAGTTTGAAACTTCACATTCCTGTTTCTGAACAAATCTGTCTCTGAAACAGCACACATGCATACTAGGGCTGGGAATCAATCCAAACTTCCTGGATCGGTTCGATTTGGATTCTTAAGGTCACGATCCGATTTGATTCAGTATCTATTTATTTACATATTGCTGGATTGTCACTTTAAAATAAATACAGTCCCATTAACAAAACAGCCGCATTTGTGTTTGTGACTCTATCTGTGTATCTGTAAGAGGAGCACACAGAGAGAAGAGTCGAGAATTTAAAGTATTTATTTTGTTCTGTCTAGTTCGTCTTTTCTCCTCGTAACATTTGAACCGAAGTACTGCCAAACATCAGCCTTCATTACAGGAGGTGATTTTAGTGCTGTAGCTTTGGCCATCTCGCTCTCTCTTAAGTTTCGGTTTCTTTTAGCCAGCACCCGCTTTTTATACTGCCCCTTCACCTGTGTTGTTTTTGCCACACTGCTGGGGTTGTGCCAAGGTCCGATCCACAACCAGAATGCAACTCTGTGTTCTGAGGTTTGTTGTAAAAGAAAGCTTGTAATATTAATAGTTATTAGCAAACAGAAATAATATGAATCTTAATTGTAATCTGTTGTGCCTATACTGCTACTTAATGCAAAGCAGAGCAGGGAGGCAGGGAGTCTCAATGGATTAGGACTCCACTATGTTTATGCATACAAGCAAAAGACGCTGAATTATATGAGATGCTGACATATGAAATTGACTCATGTACGATTTGGGTTCTTAATGGGAACAGATCTGAATTCATGTGGGGTCCACTCACAATAAAGACTGATTATGAATCACTTATTTATGCGAATTTGCTCAGTCAAGCGAGACAAATCGGATTTGAATAGAAAAAATAGAATTTGAACAATAAAGCCTGTAATGTTAACATTGCAATAGTTTCACTATCTGAAAGTCCAACCTGAAGGTCAGTAGAGAAGCTTTCTCTCTCTCTTAAATTGATGCATTTTTGCAGATTGGAGGTTTTCTTGCTGCACTGAACGCATGGCGCCACTCGTTTGAGTGACGTGGCTAAGCGGCGCAATGGAGGGTATTTACAGTAAGCTGAGCTGATGGGTAGTGTGTAGTAAGCTTCTGTAGCCCGTATGTGTATTTCCACTGCCCCACTCATCTGAGTTGGAGACATGGAGTCACAGCACGTATGAGCTGGTGGTTAGAACACAAACCACATGCTATGCCTCTATGTTTCCAATTATATATACTGTGCTTCTGTACAGTACTCTTTGCAGTGCTGTCAGCTCTGAATAGTCCTATAGATAATTCCATTTTTCACGGGAGATCTCCAATTAACCTTTAATTGATTTTTCCTACAGGCTCAGCTATATGTGGTAATTGCCAGTGCTATACAAGGTTTTTTAAAATACGTGAGCAGTTTCTGCCACCACAGAATAAGCCTAGAGAGTAAGACGCTGGAGTTTAAATGGAAACAATGTGGTTTTAGTGAGCCGAAAGTAGAAAGGTTGGGATGCCAGCAGCATGCATGGAGAAGAAACTCTGAGTCAGTGTGTGTTTGAGTCAGTAGCTGGTGGCATTGGAAGCAGTGGACCTGGGAAGTAGACAGCAGGGGAATGAGAGGGAAGAGGCTGACCCAGAGAGGGGGATGGAAACTGGACACTGCCTAGGGAAGTACAAGTCCCTTCCCTGGCCTGGAAGCATGCCTGAGTACTGACATCACTGTTGGAGCGGGAACATCCGTTGCTTCCCCCTCCATTCACTTACTGAGAACCCATATCAGGTTTACTGCGCCACCAGATAGTTTTGTTAGCTGATTTAGAATGGTAATTCATTTAACTGCTTACAGTTCAGCATATGCCTGTTCTTGTCCAGACGTCCGCAACACTATCCGATTTGATTTCCGTGCTGGTCTGTGGAGTATCCATTTTTGATATTGATGCTGGAGGGTCTGTTTTATTTATTATGGTAAAAGTCTTTATACATCCACTATCTACCCATGACTCAGCATCACGGAAAGGAAACTGGGCTTCTTCAAATGGTCATTTGGTTGACTCTAGAAAGCACTATGTAATGCTTTATGATTTTGAAATTATTTACATTTAGACCCAACAGAAAATGTTTGAGTGTTTGGCCTGTTTCTTGCTGCGTTGCGAAGAAATCTCACAGGTAGACATTTAATCATGGCAAAGAGAGAAGAATAAAAAAAAGGTATACTGAATAGATTAGTTGATACATTTATTATTGGATAGTTGAATGTAAAAATATAATAATATCAGCTCTAAATGTGCATGCCGTCTCTCTTTGTGTATCTCTGTGCTGAAGACCTGCAGAACCCTCAGCCTTGGGCTCCACATGGAGGGAAGAGTGAACAGATAATCTTTAAACCAGCTGCTTCTGGGATCCCCTAATCTCTGTGGATTTCATCTTCTCTCAGAGGGTGTTCAAAGGCTCCACACTCACACAGTGTTGTTCCTCTATTGTTGGCCCACAGCTGTCTATGAGGAGAGAAACAGGTTTTAGGTGCCACGTCTTTGCTTTCTGATGTTACACTCTGTCCCTGGAACAAAGGGAAATGCTTGAACCTGATCTGCACACAGAACATAGTGTCACGCGAGCAACACTTTTCTAACGCTCAAAACATTCCCCCCCAGCTCAACCCACCCTCTGCTTTCTCCCCAAATGCCTCCCACACTCTTTGTATGCCTTCTCTTCTCTGCTTAGCCCAACCCCATAAATACAACCCCTCTGCTCCCCACCCCCGTCCATGCCCCTGCTTAGAAACATTTGGAGATGTCATGTTATGTTTGATGTGAGTTCTCTAGAGGCACAAAGTAACCATCACCACCCCCCCCCCCCCCAAAATGCTCTGCCACACTTCTGTCATTAAAGCTATAGATATCTGCACTATACTAATGGCCTATTAATTCAGTGATAAATCAATGTCACTCACTGTCACTCTTTTGCTTTCGGTGTTTATCTCAGACTGACCTCTGACTGTGTTGGGTCGTCTCACTATTTGTTGTAGCCCACTACCAAATTTTTTTAGCTATTGTTTTCCTGAATTTTAGCTATGTTGTTTGGACAATGTTTTAAAATGGTTGTAATGTATATGGTTGGTTCATGTATATGGTTTTAGGGGGTCGCATTTGATGTACACACTTGCACTTTAAATACTCAGTATGTGCTATTTCGGGGAAAATATGATTATCTCACTAGTTTTTCCCCCAAATTGAAACATAAGGTCCAAACCACGCTGACTTTTTTTGTGTATATTGTTATACCCATACTTATCAGTGGGTCCTGGAATTTCAGTGGCAGTAATAGAGTATGGTATTTTTACAGCATGTATGATTTTAGAAATAGAAAATGTCTATGCAAATGCAAAGAAAATGTCAAATAGCATTTATTCATAGGAAGTTGAATTAGGAAGTTACTGGGTAAGTAGATGTGCTGTTTCTCTAATCCATTCTTTTTTCATCTTGTGTTTGTTTGTAGATGTTAAAAAGGATTGGTCAGATCATGCGTTGTGGTGGGAGAAGAAGAAGACTTGGCTGCTAAAGACTCACTGGACTCTGGATAAGTACGGGATTCAGGCCGATGCCAGATTGCTCTTTACGCCTCAGCACAAGCTCTTGCGCCTGCAGCTGCCCAATATGAAACACATGAAGGTCAAAGTGAACTTCTCAGACCGCGTCTTCAAGGCAGTGTCCGATATCTGCAAAACCTTCAGTAAGTCTTTTTTCCTGTATACAGAGGAATAAATTGTGTTTCATGGTGTGTTTTTTTTGTTTTACTCATGATTATTGTAAATCTGATTGGCTACCTGCATTGTCTGTCTGTGTGTCCACACTCCTGTGCAGGAGGTTTTATCAAGCTGATAGCTCTGTTTTTCTAAAGCCTTCTGTAGTCTTCTTAAAATGTGATGTAGACTTGTGTTTCTCAGCACATACTAATTTGTTTTCCGTTAGTCTGGTTTTTTTGATGTAGACCCAATTTGAAATACTCTTGCCCTAAACATCTCACAAAAACAACAGTTTCTGTTTGTATATCCTGCATGAATGTCAAGTGTGTGTGTAGTTGTTGGCTCTTCTAATCTATGAAAAAGCACAGAGGATAGACTAAGGTACACTTTGTCTTATTTTGTAACTGAATTCCATCGGTGTAGCTTTTTTGTTGATTAAATCCCTGGAAATGTACTATTTACAAAAGAAACAGAACTTCAGTGAGGTTGTGAAAATTCCAGCTTGAGGGAGATGCTCCATTTGAGAGTAGGCTCTTCATAGAGTCAGCATTGTACATAAAATTAGAATGTGTATACTGATCAGCCAGAATATTAACACCACCACGACAATGACCAGTTGGTCATGCACTGTAAAGGTGCTCTGTGGCACCTAGACATGATGTTGGGAGAGCTCTGAAAGTTCCTTCAAGTTTTGAAAATAGTGCTGTTCACTCTCATCAATCAGCCTTAGGTGCCATGACTCTGTTGATGGTACACCAGTTCTTTCTTTATTAAACTGTGTTTTTGTTAAGTAATTGTTTACTCCCCAGTCCATACAGTCTTTATTTGTAAGTAAACTGGTTTTGTATGAACTTCTCAAAGTAACAAAGGCATTTGCATGTCTCTACAGTTTCCCCCACCAAGATATTCTGAATTTATTGCACATGTTCCACCTCATCCAGCTTTTCAAATGGGCAAAATGCTTACCACCAATCAGACCAGTTACCATTTACATATATCTGTCTTAAAAACAGTAATAGAAACAAAAATTTGGGAATTTGACTTTTTTTGGAACGTACAGCTGTACAAGCACTAGTGCACCTCAGGGAAATAATTAATTAATTTATTTTGGTCCCCCCCCCCACTTCCTTTCTAATATATAAACATCAATTAGATTAGATTAGATAACCTCTGGGTGTTTTGGTTGTCAAAACAGAGTGAATCATTTACTACTGTAACTATATTTTAATTTATTTCTTATTTTTCTTTGTTTCTTTTTTAATACACTCCTACATAATGTTTGCACAGATGCTTATAAAGAGAGAAATAACAGTCTTTGGTGTTGAACTGATAGTATCTGCTATGTGTTACTCCACTAACATGGTGCAGAACAAAATATCAATGCACTTCGCCATGTTTGGCATGCCTCTTCCTCTGCTATAATAAATCTATTTTAACCTCTGAGCGATTCAGGACAAATTGCTCTTGGCTGACTTTACGCATGCCTGAGTGACGTACAGTAACTTGCAGTGGATGGAGAGGGTCATTTTGTACATCTGTGTTCCACAGTTTGAGGTGTTATTATTTTGACCATAAAGTTCTCTTTACAACTCACCTGCCATGAATTTCACTGCTTCTGTTCTGAGATGGACAGAAGTACATAATGAACTGGGCTCGGTTTTTCTTCTAAAATTATATTTCCATGAGCTGTGTGACAGAAATATCACTGACTGTTTCCTCTGCTTTCACCTTTTGCTAGCTGTGCTGCACAGCTTTAGCACTGGGATGAAGACGGGAAGTTTACAGCCGTCCAACTGGCCACAGCTCCAGACAGACAGACCTAGTGCTGAATTCTTCTTGCAGCTGTGCGTGAGACTGAGACAATGACCATTCATTCCTTAGCTCTCATATGTTGGCTGGGCTCTCTGTCTTTCACACTTTGAGATTAATTTGCTTGAGAAATAGAGCGTTCTTTTAATCCGTTGGTCATGCAGTAGCAGTTTCCCAGGGTTCACAGGGCTTTAGTGGTATACTGACCATTTATGAGAGACTTGACTGACAGGTTTGAAAATAATTTCGTTGTACATGCTGTAAACTTACCATGGCCTGAAATGCACTTTTGAAAATCCATGCAGTGCTGGTTTCAATTACATTTCCTGTGCAATGACCAATTTATATTACCTAAAGTGACCCAGTCTGCTCTGAGCAAGCATGGGTTATACCAAATATCAGTTCACTAGCTGTGCATAGCTGAGAATATCATTAAATAGTGGTTATGCATATAGATAATGGCAAGGAATATTACCTTTAGATCAAGAGAATACAAATTTAGAGGAACAACACACAAAAAGGGGATCCCATTTCTTATTGTATTGAGTGCCTTAGAGCTTAAGCACTCTTAAGAACCGCTGTGTGAATAGGCATAGCTAAATGGTGATGAAACTGAATAAGCAGCAGTAACTATCAGTTGGTTCTAGTGACATGCTAAATGTCAGATGTCCTATTTTCCAGCTTAGCTTCCATGTGTATACTGCAGAAAATGGGCAGTGAGCAGCACATTATACGACGTTAACATTTTGCACAAATTGTTTTACACTCTATTTAATTAAAATTAATATTTTTCTTTGCTCTGAAAGTGTACTGCCGTGTTCAAACTACTCATTACCACACATATCTACCCCCTAGGAAGAGAAACACTGCTAACAATACAGTCTCAGTGTGGGTCACATTACACAGTGTGGGTGTGTGCTGTTTCAGTCTATATTTGTTACAGGATTAGACTGGATTTATTTTTTTTCACTGATACAGAAACTTTGTTGCCAATGGTCCTTGTTTGACTCAGAGAAGCATGCATACAAACACTATGAGGGTCAAGGACTAGATAATAATGAACTTTGTATTCAGGTGCTTTCTCCATTTTAAATCTCTGGATTTTTAAGCTTGGACATTTTGAAGAGATATGTGAGAGATGTGACCATCTGTCAAATTGGTAACAGGCTGTTATTTGGAGAAAATAAATTTGGATCGGAAATCATTACTTTAAGTGGAAAAGAGGAAGCAAATTGATGTTTAACCAGCATGGATGCTTAGACATCAGTGCTGGTAATATCCATGACTGTCAGCCCCTTTGACTCCTAAGTAAATGAATGGACAAAAGTATTGGTTTGGCTAGTGGTTGGTATTGACAGTTTCAGTAAGCTAACATGTGGAAGACTGTGGTTCAATTCCAGGTCTGGGTGACCGTGGAGCAACACTCGCAACACTACATTGGCCCACATATGTAATAGAAATAACCTTGTAAATGCCGTAAATGTATTGGAACATCTACACATTGGAACTATGGAAGTGTTTATATGATATGCCCTTCTAAATCCATATGTGTTAAAATTGAGTTGGTCCCCATTTGGAGCTATATAACAGCTCCCACTTTTCATTTACATCACACCATCCAACAAATGGCAATATGCATAATGATGTCAAGAATGTATGAAGCTGCTCAACCATTTAAGCCTATGCTTGGAAGCTCATTGCACAGTTTTTGTGCTGATTTTAATGCCAAGAGAGGTTTGGCTGCAGTCATTGAGTCAGCAATGCATTGAAGACTTATGCACTATGCTCCTCAGCACTCAGAGACCCAGCTCTGTAACATTTTATACAGTCTGACACTTGATTGCTGACTTGCTGTTCTTCCACCTTTAACACTCTCACAGTTGATTGTGGAAACTCTGTAGCCCCACCGGAGTTTAGTAAGCTCTTCATTCTTCATGGCTTGGTGCTTGATTTTATATGCCTGTCACATTGAAGCTGTATAAAGCACTTGCATTCAGTGATTAAAAGATGTCCTAGTACTTTTTATCCATGATGTGTATTTTGTGGGGCACAGTCATAGTATGTTCAGCAGGAGGGCCAAATACTGTCTCTTCTCTCAGCAAGGAAGAGACGGCAGATGGGTGCTTCCAATGATTTGCGCATGACTTGCTTGAGCTTGGAGCTCCGGTGCTACAAAGAAATAGCTCTTACTGGCCTGTTGAAAGGTAATTGAGCTAGTGGGGTATTCAGCCTTAATGTCAGTCATGCTGCTTCATTTACTGGCTCCGGCAGGTCGTGCCATCTCTAACGTCTAATGCCTTTAGTGTATCTCTTTTTATTTTTTTTATTATACTGTAATTGAAGAAAGTACCCTGTTTTATCCAAGCCTTTTTGCCCAGCTGACACTGCGGTCACAAGTTGTGTTGCTTTTACAGGCTTGTTGCTTTTTACATAGTCATGTGCATTTATATCAGCAGCGCACTTTTATAGTCAGTTGGTTTATAAATGAAATGGATTTTCAGGCCTTAAACTGATTGATTTTATTCAGCTGTTTTTTTTTTTTTTTTTTTTGCATTGTTTGACACTCCCATCCTGTTAACTGATATAAATATTTTCTATGGCAAACAAAGTATGTTTCTCTGAGCAACTAAAAAGTGTGATCTTAGTTTGTTTTAAAATTACTTTGTTATCTAACACCAGAATATTTAATTTGCTAATATTATTTATTCAAGTTTTTAAAGAAATACATTTCATTTCAAAAGCTGATTTTCTGAATCAAGCTCAGACAACTTGCACAGTTGATTGAGAGAAATGATGGATGAAAAAACAACAAAACAGATGAGAGTAAATCAGTATAACTGAGAGTAGAGCTTGCAGGCAAGGAGTGTATTGTAAGCAGTTCATTGGCTGTTGGACAGAGAGGAGATTGAGATTATTCTCGGATGAAAAATAAATGGGAGTGAAGGGGAGTACCGAGGAATTGAAAGAAAATTGCTGGTGAAGGAGTGCAGATCAAAATGTATTCAATTTGTCTTAATGGGGACAAGCCTGAGAAAGGATATTTGAAATGGTGTGTAGGACTGCAGGACAAATTATGCTGAAAAATGAAGAAGAAAAATACAGCAATATAGTTCCACAAGTCACTGCTTTATGAATAAGCTGTTTAATGAATTCACAGTTCAGTGGAGATTAAAGGTAGAACTTGATCGGTGTTCATAACCGTTATGTATGGTCCTTCTGGGGTCTCGGGACAAATCCCCTCAAATTTCTAGTGTCGCATACTACCTGTTGTCACATAACACCTAATGATCTGGTGATTGTATGAATCTCTTGATCATGGCTGCATGTTTTGTGTTTTGAGATGGAAAAAGACTGTTGTTTTGTATACTTTCTAATCCAGCAGTGAGCATAGCATTGAAACTGTTATGTATCCAGATTCAGTTAGCAGGTATTGTGGGCTGTTTTGTCTTGGCAGACTGTGTTACGACCTGCATTCCTGTCATTACTTTCCTCCCTTTCATGTGACTGATGAAACGAATATCTCTGTCCGTGTATTATTTACCCCCTCCCCGATGCCAAAAGGGTGGAGAGAAAGCTTCCCCCATCGAACTGGCTCCTTCTCAAACAGGTGCTTGTGCTGTCCAGCACCCAATCCAAAAAAAATGTTTTCAATAAGGCTTCTAAATGGGTTCTTAGTATAGACAGTAGTTGTGTATAGGACAGTGACAACAAAAAAAACCTTTTTAAACTTTTTGATTTTTTTTTAAAGTATGGTATAGGTTTAATACACACATCTTTAATAACCAAATCTACTACAGACTACAAGTTATGTGGTAACTTTAGGCTTTTACATTTGGTTTGATAGATAGACAACTTTGTGATCTTCATTTTAAAATCATTGAGGTTCTCTTTCCTGAACAGTTGTTCTAACAATCATATATTATTAATAGGCAGGACATTAGTTGTGTGCAATCCATCAAAAAGTTCTGAACGATCCTAGGTAATAATTTCTTTGTGATCTATAGACTATATCAGATATTCAAGTTTCAGACTTTAGTTGAAAGCAGGACAAGTTTGCAGGTTTTGTAATGTGGGTAGGATAATGTAGCTCATCTGTACAGAAAATGTGTATATCATATTGAAAATATTGGGTAAATTTGGATTATATCCCTCTGGGCAACTTTATTAATTATGGCATTCATTTGTAATGTGGGCTTTAAGGTAAGGCTCTGTCATTTGAATTATAATTAAAATGCAAATTCTAAAGGAAAATTATGGGGTTTTATGCAGCTTTTAGCAAGAAATAGTATTTCCTGCATGCTTTATCCATTTCTGGACATGCTGTCTAAAATTCGCCAAAATAAATGAATGAAACGATGGTAGCAGTGGACAAACAATCACCTTAATGTTGCTGTGATGAATCAAACAGAGACCTTTTTTCATTATCTTTTTTCTGCACTGTTCACTTTTTTTTGTGTGTGCCCTCCTCTTCACCTCCTAATGATCATTTATTAAGTGTGCTGAGTGGGCAGAAGACCAGTTGATAGTATAATGCATATACTCACTTTAATGGGCCTGACTGCACATTTCCTGACCTTAGAGTCAGCCAGCTTGATTGCCATTTATTGTCAGTTTAAGAAACCATCATCAGTTGACTCAAAATTCTATATCAATGCTCTATACTTGCTGCCACTAACTTCTTCACACCCTTCTTCATCCAGCCTTCAGAGCACTCATCTGCTCCACGCCTGCTCTCATATGGCTGTATAAGGCCAGACTCAGGGGAGAGAGAGAGAAAGAGAGAGAGCGAGAGGGAGAGAGAGAGAGAACGAACACCACCATCTGGTAGTTCTTAAAACCTCTGGAATGCTTTTGCTTTAGTAACACAAACTAAACAAGCAATTCTCGCCAAGCCAAGAAGTCCCCCTCCTTCCTCTGACACACACTCATTCTTTTCCCTGGCTGTGGAAAAGTGGGGGAGTGCAGGCTGTCCTGCAATAGTGCTTTTAATGCAAAGTAATGAAGCGCCAGAATTCTCAGAACAGGACAGAGAAATGCCAATCAATAAAACTCCTACGCCAGCAGTGGCCAGATTCTCTCAGACACTTCTGCATAGACCGAAAGATCCAGACGATGTCTCAGCTGGCGCTGCAGACTTTGAATATTTATCCTTTTAGATACCTGCTGGCAGAACCTTCTTCTGCTTGAAAAGCATTCTTAGATGTCAGAAAATTCATTATTAATGTTGATTGATGTGTCTCCTCTCAGCTCAGCCAAAAAGGAAAGGAGAAGAAAAGGAGCAGGTCTGCTTTAGCCATCATAGCTTGAAGAATTCTCCTCTTTTGCTCTGCCTCTCAGCTTTGTGCTCTGTACATGTATTACATTTAAACACCCTTTAAACATTGAGAGGACACTAAAAGTGTCATGCCCTTGCTTTGTCCTGAAAGACTTGGTCACTTTTTGGTTTCAATGCAGTTTTTAGTAGTATTGAAGCAGTATTGCGTGTGTGGACAACTAATGTTCTGAACAGTTATGGTAGTGGAACTTCATATTCAGGTAGTATTGCATAAATACTGTAAAGCTTTGTTGTTTGCATTCTTGGAAAGTTTAACACAGCTAGCGTATTTCAAAATTAGGCCAAAGCATGAAGGCATCTGAGTTTTATGAGCTGCGTAGAGCACTTTGTTTTCATTGTGTTTGTGTTTTCATAACTGTGGTGTTTATTTGAGAGTCCATACAGTACCACAATCTGGCAACAGAGTTTGTGACCGTTTTGAGTTATTGTATTTGCAAAGTGCAACTACGTGTAGCACACCAGTTATTTCTATTCCTCTCCGTCTCTGGTTGTTAATATATACAGAAATATTTTGTAATATTATAGTATTTGTATTTTATAGTTTTAGATGAAAATCTAGTTATTTGTAATTTATCTGCATTATATGATATTATAAAATTAGTATGTTTGTGGCAGGCAAATATGGTCTGTGTAAAAGAGCTGTGTAACTGCTTAAATATTTGTTTTATTGCTCTTCTTACCATTTGGGAAGTTTCTAATTGTCCGTGTTGGGAACACATCCTGACTACTCATCAAAAACCTTTCCCAATGATCCTGATGTTCAAGACAACACTTCACGTGCAAAGGCATTTGTATCCTCCTTTTAAGGATTTGAGTGATTTCAGATGTTTTATGTTGCACCCATTACTGACACAGACAGAGAAAAGCTCTTTAAAGTTGGCCACTCTAGAGCAGAACACAGAAGTCGAGTCAAATCACCATGCTCAATAAAATCCTGTAGATAGAGGGGTTTAAACACTTACAGTACTGGATTGTGGAACTGACTTCTCTAGAGTGGTGGAGCTCCAGCCAATACTTCTGGGATTGCCTCTTTTGATTATCAAGTAATCATCAGTAATCATTATCTTGAAAGCGGCATCTGGCTAGAATTGTCCATGTGAACAGAAAAGCAACTCTGTCTGAAATCACACCCACATTTTTTTCATTTTGTTATTTTATTCTATACATTTATTTTCCCAAGTGTGCTGAGGTTTATTCAGAGTCTACATTTAACGTAGCTCTAAAGGCTATCGTTACAGAGGAATCTGACACACACAAAGTTTTTTGTTGCAAAGTTAACTTGTGTGCAGCTGTTGGGATGTGCTCTGTGGGTTGGGCAGTGAGAGTCTGACCATAATAACTCCTTTTGTCTTGCAGATATCCGTCACCCTGAGGAGCTGTCTCTGTTGCGCAAGCCCCGTGACCCTAAGAAGAAGAAGAAAAAGCTAGAGGAGTTGGAAGAGGAGGCTCTGGAGCTGGAAGGTCCTCTGCTTACTCCTGGATCAGGTAGAGCTGCAGCTTTAATGTGACCTTTTCCTTCCTCACAGTTACCTGGGATCCATTGAGGCGAACTTGTGTTCAGTGATTCAACACTGAATGAATCCATCCATGCCAATCCAGTTCATCATCATCTGAGAGTATGTTTAAGCCTGATGAAAGCAGCATCAAGAAGAAGAACTGAATAACAGTTCTTCAGTAATTCAGTAAATAAGAAATGTGCCTCTGCCTTTAGCGATGTGGCTCTATATCGGTGTGCAGGGAAACAAAAGCGATTTTGTTATTTTGAGAGTGTGCCGAAATACGAATGTGTGGGCTTGGAACAAGCATATGATTTGCAATCGCACTGCGTGGTCTTTGGCTGTGTGGACCAAATGGTTTAAATTCCGCACATATTTGGTCACACTGCCATTTTGGAACAGACCAGGCAGCCATCATGCTATGCCCCACAGTGATGAAGTAAACCCACTTTAAGAGGCACCGAGGCTAGCCACTATCTCAGCCAGCGGCGCTGCCAAGGCTCCATGAATGGAGCTCATTGTCCCACCCTTGCCCCACCCCAGGCCCCCAGAACAGACATCCCACACGCAGACGCAGCTCATGGGCTGAGGGCCTGGAGCCAAGAGGTGGCAAGGGCCAGTGTGAAGGGTGACTTTTTCTGGACTCCAGCCTCCACCGTGAATCCCGCTCTTGTTCTTTCTTTATTAACATTTAACCCCAGGCTGACCCTGATTTGTGTAGTGCAGGGGTCCTACATGGTGTATGGAGCATATAAGAGATTTCCATGTTTTGCTCTACATAGGCTACAAAGGAACTTTTTCATCCACAAGCTGCCATGGGCCATTCCTGCTCAACAGGAAACGAGTTAAAGACTACTGTTTACTCCCTACTGGGAAGGGTTGGGTCAGCCGATAAGAATCGGTGCGATGCAGTTGATCTGGAGCAGTGCCTCCACTCCAATCCTAGGGTAGTCTAAATTAATATGTATTCTGTAGGTTTATCGTTGAGAAAACATTTTGAAAATAAGACCCCAACCACAGGTCAGAAAAGGTTAGGGCAGTATGAGGTATACAAAGAAAAACAAACTTTTTCTAAACTTTTACATTTTATTGTAAACCATTTTAACCCAAAATATGTTATGTTCTGGGTTGAGCAATCATATGGTGGAAATGTGTATCACACAGTTGTTCTTAAAGATATAAGAGATGTCCATGCATTAACAAAAAAATTATGTTACATACATTACAAAGGCAACGCTGTGAAGTAAGATGGTACAGGTAGTTGACTGACCAGATACAGGATGTGTAGAGAATTTTTTAATTAATTTTGAAATTACACATGTTAAGGTGTGTTAGCAGGAAGAATGGAACAAACAATTTTAAAGGCTTCATTGCTTGATGACCTTGGTTTTTGAAATATGTTGCAGACCTAAACCACGGGAATTAATGTACATTATATTGACAAATTAAGTTAAGTTTAATGAGCAGGGCATGAAATTTCTTGGGTTCATACTGTCTGCAATACAATAACAAACTAAATATAATTAACATTGTTTTATTTGTATTTTCTATACTGTTTCTTTTTCTGAATTAGGGTTGTCTCTACTCTCTGAGCAGAATTTTAAGATCAATCTTAATCATTCGTTTGGAGGTGTTCCTGTGAAAATAGTGCGGTTTCTCAAGCTTAGGTTTGAGTGGACTAAAGCTTAATGGTGTCCTTTTTCACGGTATGGGGCAACACTCCTGCTGTTGCAGCTGTTGTCTCCACTCTGCTGCTAGGAGAAGGACCGCACAGGCTCAATGGTATGGTGTGGTGCAGTTCCACACGGCTGAGAGTGATGGTAAAAATGACTAGGCTTGACAGAGTCTTGTGGACAGACTGGATCTCCTCCCCATTTTGGTTGGTAAACTCCTCAGACTGAGTCATAAATAGACTAATATAGGCTGCTGGCACCAGGTTACATGTGTTCATACTCCATCTTTAGCCTGGGCAAGGGCAAAATGACTCACGCTCTGAGATTTGTGACTGGTTTCCATCAGTAGGGATGTCCAAATTCTCTTTCTCCATGTTCTTTAACCTTTTCCTTTCCTCCTGCCTGTTAATCTCTTTAATCTGTCCTCTCTTTTTGTTTCTTTTCCTCTGCTTTTCCTCCTCTTTCTTCCCCAGCTTCTGAGGTAATTTACATCGGACCTGTGAAAGGTAAGGCTTCCTGTTTCTCTGTGCTTCTTTGCACTGCTTCCTCCACATCCCCTCACTAAAGAAATGCTGGAGCGGTCACCTGACAGCTGCTGCTCCTGTATGGTCTCCGCTGATGGGGATCATGTGATAGATTGTGCCCATGCAGAAAATGGAAGGGCTCGGCTCACTGCTTTTTGTTTTGCTTTTCACCCCGCCCCCCAAAACCCTTAATACGGTGTAAGACATTATCACTCTGATAGATATGAGCTTTAACCCAAGATAAAGAGCTCATGTGAAGAAATTGGGAATGTCCTGGATTATCTTAGAACTTTAGTAATATCCGTAGTCTGTGTGTTTTAAAGGGATTTTTTTTATTAAACTATCGCTTGGAGCCTTTAACACTGTATTTACTGAATGGCTTCACAAAAATGTGTGAACACGCACAGTAGGAGGAGCACTTCCTCATGCTGATTTGAATTATTTGTTTGTGTGCAAACAAACCCTGTCCTGGGGTATGGCTCAGTGTGCTTATCCAGCGAGTCTTTGTATGGATTAGGAGTTAGGAGATGTTAACATTCTTAGAGCCAGGCTGTGCTGACTATCTCCAAACTGTAAACTGGGCAGAGTAAACACTGTGACCTGCTGCTCTCACAGCAGGGCTGCAGTCCTTATCAGCTTTCTCTGCGAGTCTGACATTCCTTTAGGGAGCGGAAACCCTTCAGTGACCTTCTGCAGAGTTTGTGAGAACCTCCACGAGCCCTCCCCAAAGGCCTATGGATGAACTGGTCCTCTGGCCCTCTCCCGTTTCTCATGACCTCTCCCCCTCCACAATCCACTTCCTGTCCTGAATCATTGTGGCTTTACACTGCTAAACTGGTGGCTTGGCCTGCCTGCCTTTCAGCCAGTGGCACAGTATCTGTTCACCTCCGCTGTGAAGGGAAATGTTTGAAGTAAACTAGGTGTCAGTTTGATGAAGGGTTCTGATTTTGAGAGCAATACCAAGCATTTTATCTCAAAGCTCAAATTTATGTCAGAAACATTTAACTAAAAATTTAAGGACTGGTTTGCTGTAATTCTGTTTAGCTTTGTCTTGGGATAAGTTGCAGTGTCAGTGGTGACTCACTATTGTAAACTGTATTTCTGGGTTTGGGAAGCAATTCTGCCTATAACAGGAACAAATGCACATTTTTATTAATATCGGTACAAAATTTAAATAAGATTTGAATACAAGTCTAGGAGATAGGAAATAATCATCTGAAAAATCTTAATCTCAAAGTTCTTAAGATATCTTAAGGATATGTTGCCCAGCCCTAAGTAAACATATTGAATTGTTTTTTAAACTGCAGTACTGTAGGTAGTTATGTAGTTAACAACTTAAAAAAAGCTTAATTCATAATGTTGCTGTCAGTTTACATTTTTACTGTGACATGTTTTCCATAATTTAAATAATGGATCAACAGAAATACACCAGATGACTTGAAGTAAACTGTATGCACTGACTTCAATTGAACGGTCAACCTTTTAATTCAACACCTTAAAAAAAAAGAATGATCTTGTTTTGCCCCCACCTCTCTTCTTTTTTTGTGTAGTTGATGTTTAGGATAGGAGTTAATTTGTGAAACACAAACCATTTAAAATAGAACTTATTTGGATGTGTGTGTCACACCTACCCATGTTTACCTGCAAATAGTTTCTGGGATTTTGATTATGTTTACGTTTATAGTAATTTTTCCAGCTCTGGCATTTATGTGTTTCACACTGTGGTTCTTGTTCCTGTTTACACCCAAGCTGTACAGAACTGTGAAATAGCAATGAGCATTGCATTTTCTTCCTTTGAGTTAAACTGTGTAAAATGGAAAGGGCTGTTTTTGGGCAGCTGGTGAACAACCGAGCAATTCATTTCCAAGTTCTGCCTCCAAATTCTTAAAAAGTATGCCTTTGTCTACCTTGTTATATCCTGCTTCTTAGCATACCACCATAATTGGTATGGTTAAGTGAGACTGAGTGATTAAGTGGATTAAATGCTCATATGTGTACTGCTGTCAACATATATTTATTTTATTTAGAATATTAAGGTTTAATCTGTTGTGTATTTATAGCAGGCGGTTTTTGGTCCTGATCATATAGCTAATTCTAAAAGCTAGGCAGATTGTGTGATCCATATTTTGTGAGTTTCTGAAATATAAGTGATCAGTTGTGTGATTATATAACTTTAGCTTTTGTTTTGAATATGTTTTCAATGTGGCATCAAACATTAGCATTTTTATTGAATCAGGCCTGCTTTAAACTGCTTTATTACTTCAGGTGGTGGCGCTCATCAAAAGAATAGAGTAAACTGTGGTGAAAAGTATTGGTTATCAAGTTCTCTAAAACCAATCAATCCATAATTCTTTTTGTTATATATATATATATATATATATATATATATACTTATTTAGGAGTATTTTATCTTTCTCACACTCAATGCCATGAAGTATAATAGAGAATTTTCTTGCAATTCTTGAGGTGCCCTGTAATTTCCACCCCTAGTATTCGTCTCCAACACATTGATTGATCTCTAGTCATGACAGCTTTACGGCTAGATCATATCACTATTATTAACTTATTATTGTTTAGTTAAAGCATAATTTTTAACTCTTGATCATTAGTTAATGAATATAGGCCTTGAATTTTTATTTACTGAGGCATGCTTCAGACTTTAGACTGTATTACAGTTTATTTGGAGCTTCTGGTTTAAAGATTTCTTCCATTCAATTATTATAAATAAATGCTAGCTATCACAGCCCTGCAGCCTGAGCTTCAAGACCCCTCATGCTTCTGGTTGTGCTTTTTTGCTGTGTGCACCGAGAGGTTAAAAACATAGTTTTTTAACGTGCATCCGCATGTTGCCTCATTGAGAGTTAAATGCATTAAATTTAGCCGCATTATTGACTGTGTGAACAGCAAGTGTGGTTGGTTTTGTAGTGATGATGTGCTGGCACTGCATTGTGTTGTGGTGTTTATCTACCTCACTGCTTTTATAAGGAGCCACCTCAGGCATACATCTCCTGAATTTAAATTAAACATAGTCCTTGGCTAAAATTCCATATTTAAGAGGGTTCTCTGTTGGGAATCATCTTTAGTCTTGGACTAAGCTTAATGTGTGTGGTTTGCTGTACACGTTATAATACTTGTGCATCTCAAACTGATGACAAATTACTGATGCATATATTTAATTTCAGGGAGCATCTACTCCAGTCCTGGCCTCTACAGCAAGACAATGACTCCCACATATGACTCTCGAGACGGCAGCCCCCTTTCCCCTACTTCAGCCTGGTTTGGAGACAGTCCGTTATCTGAGGGCAATCCCAGTATCCTGGCTGTTAGTCAGCCCATTTCTTCACCCGACATATTGGTCAAACTCTACAAACCACCCTCTCTCCTGGATAAGGCCAAGATCAATCAGGGGTAAGTGCTGTATCCTGAATCTAGTAAGGGAGGGCTCTGTGATTTTATGAGGGTTCAGGCTGTAATTTGGCTTTATCTTCTGTGTATTCGGAAGGTGGCTGGACTCCTCCAGGTCTCTGATGGAACAAGACGTGAAGGAGAATGAAGTTCTTCTTTTGCGGTTCAAGTACCACAGCTTTTTTGACCTTAACCCAAAGGTTAGAACCTGTTATTTCGATAATCATACATTGTTTATTGGTATTAGTTTATTTATTTGGACCACATTAGCAGTACCAAAGTCCCAGTTCACACATGTTAATTTATTGTGACTAGTATTTGGAATGTATCCTGGTATTTAAGATGCATGAAGTGACCAGGTGTAAAAGGGGCCAAAGGTAAAGAAATTTAAAGCTTATTTACTTGTTAGGTCTATATGAACATGAAAGCATTGAAGACAGAGTTGTGTATGCTTTACAACACAAGCTTTATGAGTTTATTGTTAAGGAATAAGATATATTTACATTAAAATTATTCTACCTATTGCATTAGATTGAGGATTCGCATCTAAATATACTTGTTTTTTGTGCAAATGTCCAATTTTTTTTTAATTCACTACAATATATATATATATATATATATATATATATATATATATATATATATATATATATATATATATATATATATATATATATATATATATTATTTTTTTTTTTTTTTTTTTTTTTTTTTTTACTTTTTTTTTCTGTCTAAAGTATTTGTTTGTGTTTGGTTTGTATTGTTTTACTTGTCCACAACTATCACTGATATTGCAGTCACAGAGATGTGCTAAGAACTGTGAGCAGTTTTGGATGATTGACATTTTGCTCATAATCACCAACCACCATAAACACTAGGCTTTGATCAGGTAGTTGTTGCAGCTGACGCAGTAGGTGTGGTATAGAGGAAGTAGCTTTCAGAGGTGTCTTGTTTGCTCAGCTGGTAAGAACAAGCTGTGCTGGGGGTTATAGCTGTCTCTCTTTCCCCCCTGCAGTACGATGCCATCCGGGTGAACCAGCTGTATGAGCAGGCCAAATGGGCCATCCTGCTGGAGGAAATCGAGTGTACCGAGGAAGAGATGATGATGTTTGCTGCCCTTCAGGTAAGTAAGAATAAGGGGCTCAGCTGCACATTTGTCTGTTTGGATTCCAAAGGTGGGAGGTGCATTTCCAAAGCCTTATTAGGCTGTTGGGATTGCTTAGTAAGCCAGTGATGAGAGAGCATGCAGTGTTTATGTTGGGCTCCCTGCCCTGCCGCACTGTTAATGAATTGAATAGGCTCAGTGCCTGTAGACCAATGCTTTAGTTTTGGCCTCAGCTGCCATCTGCAAGCCAACAAAATACCGTATTTCTACAGTTTGTACATCCAGCAAGAATTGCTGTGTCATACTATTTTTTTAGTTTAGTTCAATAAACATAACTCAAATGGAAATGACAAATGGCCTACTAGAGATCCTCACACTGTGATGTGATGATCGTACTTACATCATGCTTAATATTAAAGCTCACATATACTAACAATCACTATTTTTTTTTTTCAAATCACCAAATAAAAAGTTTGCACAGGTTTGTAAATGAATAAGAAAGCTTGTACATCAGAAAAATCCTAAGGAATTTGACCCAGAATAGAAAGAGGAACATGAAGAAAGATTTTGAGGATCTAGGTGTTACAGAAGCCCCATTAGCCCCTTCGAAAGCCCCCTTGGCCTTGGAGACCCTACTATTTTAGATCATCGTAAAAGAGCTGAGTGACAAGACCCGAGGACGCCACACTGTCTTCACCCCCAATGTATATATAGAGTGGGTGTCCGATAGATGGAAGATGGGGCAGACCTGGACCACCCAGCCTAACATCCATCCATCTCCAGTAGCCATGCTGAAGAGGTGTTAGTTTTTCAGCATGGGATTTATTGAGGTGTATCTGGGGTTTAGTGTTTCTTTGCCGTGCACACGCTTGCTACAGGGGAGTTTAAATTAGACCGTCCTGCCTCTTTGCACCAGTCCTCAGTGGGTTTTGTCATCTGGATGAGTAGCTAAGGTTGGGGTTGGGTTTCAGGCTTGCTGGGCTGGAGGGTGTTTAGTGGCATCTGCATGTACCTGCAGCAGAAGTCTTTATAGAGCTTTACAACTCAATGAGTCATGTAATAAATGCTTAAATTATATTTTATGGGAAAAAATGTTTTATATAGCGCACAAAAGATTAAGCAGCTCTTTTTTCAGAACTGTTTAAAACATAACATGATCCTTTAAATGAAATCTTCAAGGAGAACAGAGATGAGGTCTGACTGACCTCACTGGTTCACGTTCTGAACAGTGGCCCCAGGGGTGAAGGTAGTGACATAAGGCCAGCTTTGTCCTCCATTTTGAAACTTGAGTTAGCTGTGTAGTGGTAGTGTGAAGCAGTGCCTTAAAATACGCCTGCCTTCTCAGACCATCTGCTCATTCACGTACAAGGTGAATAAATAGGGGGGTGCCCAGCTGTATAAATACCATTTGTCAACAAGTTGTATTTAGGGATGAGTCTAACAACTCAATTGTCATTTCCCCTCTGTGCTAAAAGCATATGACTCAACTTCAGAAAAATAAAGAGTGACTAAATTTTCTCATCAGAGTCGTCAACCTGTTGGAGTCTGTGTGGTGAGGAATTGGTTTGCTGTGGAAAATTAGATCATAGCTGAGTTACTGTTCATATCCAACACATAAATGAGACAATACTGGCCTTGAGCTGCTGTCAGATGCTCTATAATTTAGACTGGGAGGTAGTTACTGCTCATCTAATATGTGATACATTTTTGCTGTTGGATTTTTTTAGTATCACATCAACAAGCTGTCCATCATGTCTTCGGACAATCACATGAATAACAGTGAGAAGGAGGTGGATGAGGTGGATGCAGCGCTGTCTGATTTGGAGATCACCCTGGAGGGAGGAAAAACCTCCAATGCTCTGGTAAATTATAATTTTCATAATTCTCATTTATCATTTTCTGTCCTGAAAACTTTACTCCTTTTCAGAATGCGATTTAAAGGTATATTTAAATGTAGGTTTATGTTTGTGTTTTGTGTTGTGACTGAATCATATAAATGGAAAATAATCCTTCAGCCAAGTGATTGATTGTGTTCCTGTTCCTTTTCTATTGCAGGGTGATATTACATCCATTCCTGAGCTGGCAGATTATGTTAAAGTCTTCAAGTAAGTTGAATAAAGCAAAATATCTGTACACTTTGAACTGTTTCAGGCTTGGGAACTGATGTGAGCTTATCTCCGGTTGTAAATCTCAGAGTGGTTTTCCCAGGAATCAGGATCAGTAGGCTTAAGTAAACAAGCAGCAAAACAAATGGTGATTCCTTTAAAGATGTAGCTCACAAACCAGACTTTTTGATGTTTAACTCAATACAAATGCACTGTTTATATGTATGCATGTAAACAATTACATTAAATCCATGTAATTATAGGCTTTTACTGACAACCTTGTAAGAGAATAGTTTTTAGTGAAGGTATGAAACATAAGCTGTTATTATTTTTATCCTTATTTATGTGCCATAATTAAAAAAAAATGTAGCTGCTAAACAAGGAAGGAAACACTGTAGGCCCTTGTATACTGGGCTTTTCTTTACTTTTTACTTATTTCTTTACTCTCCCGATCTTAGGCCAAAAAAACTGACACTGAAAGGACCCAAGCAGTACTGGTGCACATTTAAAGACATCACAATTTCGTGCTACAAGAGCCGTGAGGAGGCTCATGGCATACCCGCCCACCAAATGAACCTGAGAGGTATTGACTGCTTCAGATTTAATTTTTTTCTGTAGTTACTTTTTGTAGTTTTGAAAGTATATAAAGTTGGGATCTACATTCTTTTTTTTCCAGGCTGTGAAGTGACTCCAGATGTTAATATTTCTGGTCAGAAATTCAACATCAAGTTGCTAATCCCAGTGGCGGATGGCATGAATGAGATCTGGCTGCGATGTGACACTGTGAGAAAGCCTCACCCACTCCCCACTAAAACACACACACGCTATTAACATTTACTGCTCACTGTAAAGGTTTATTGAGGTGCTTGCTTTGAACAGAGTAGCAGCTTTAGACTTTGTTTAGATGTTTTATTAAACTCAAAACTTTAATATTTTTTTTTTGACCCCTCACTTTTAGGAGAGGCAGTATGCCCAGTGGATGGCTGCCTGTCGCCTGGCCTCCAAAGGAAAGACAATGGCAGACAGCTCCTACAATCTGGAGGTCCAGAACATTCTCTCCTTCCTTAAGATGCAGCATATGAATCCAGACCCGCAGATCATTGAGCCAATCACCACCGATATTAACCCAGAGTGTCTGGTGTCCCCACGGTACCTAAAGAAGTACAAAAATAAACAGGTAACTGGAGACATTTTCACCCTTGTATGCCAGACAGTACATTACATACTTACCTTTGTTGCTGATGTTAAGGCTTTGCATTGTTTACACTTGCAGCCGATTAACATTGTTTTCGTGTGATGCACGTACTTATGTTTGCCATGAAGGTGTGTATTTAACAGGATAGAATGTCCTTAGCATGAATGGCCAACAGCTTGTTTGTTTACTATTCGTATGCAGAACACACTGCCATGTTTTCTTCTGTAGAAACAAAAGTTTCACAAAAAATACTTTGCAGCTACTTTCTGTGTATCAGTGCTTCTCTCGACCAGTAAGCAATTAGAGTCATAGGAAATGGACTCCCAATGGGCTTTCCACTTATGAAAACTGAAAGCTTGACTGTAGAAACAGAAGAGGCTGATGCGTTACACAACTTTGCTGCTAATGTGCTGGATTCTTTTTGCACATGAAATCCTGTCCCCTATTGTTAAAAAGTAAAAACAGATTTTAGCTCCAGCGTGTGTTCACACTTAACCCCTTCTCATTTAATAACTATTTGATTCCTGTGAAAAAGTGCATATGTGAAAGTGCTTTGTGAGTGTTATTAACACAGGCATTGAACCTGTAACAGCTCAGCTAGTCATGAATAATGAACTAAATATGCTGAAGAGGTCTTCAGTCCAAGAATCTCCAGGAATTCTACATTTTTGCTCTTTCCTGAAATGATACACCCTACAAGTCTGTTTAGATTCATTCTGAAGGTCTTGATAACCTGGCTTAGGAGTGCTGGGAGCTTGAATAGAAACCAATTATAGAGTGATTACTGATCCACTGCAACTGAACCAAAGCTCTGTGGAGTACAGGTCACTTTTATGTGGGAGTGCAGAATATATTATTGGAAAGGTTTTATGTCATAGAATTGCAGACCCAGACAGGACTAGAGAAAGATTGAGAAACCAAGGGTAAAGGCGGTGAAAGAGAGTAAAGAATTGATTGAATCTGGTGCTGGTATTCTGCCTGAGAAAAGGGTTTGAGGCCTTCCAGCTGGCTGCCTGGCATCAGGCTGTTCTCTAGAGGAATGTAGCCACACTGGCTACATGCATCTCCTCCCCTCTGTCTCTTATTTTTCCTGTTCTCCTTTTTCTTACCATGACAGGGTGAAGGACATTTAGCTGTGAAGATGACTAAACAGCAAATGAGCTAAATTGTGATTACATTTGAAACAAACTGTACAAAATTATAAATAAAATGTGGCCAAAAGCTTTCTGTCAGTAGCCTAGCTGAAATCTTTATTAGTTTTATTGTTGCATATTTTAAAATAAAGAAAAAGCAAAAGCAATTACAAAACTACAGTTTCAAAATATATATATAGAACAATGAACATTTTCAGCATCTCACAAAGCTCAATAATTGTTTGTCTTTTTACTTTTTGGAGCCGAACAGTTTTGGTTGCTGAATGTTTATTGCACCCCAAATTTAAAGCCTTTCACAGAGGTCTTATTTAATGTCACCTACTCCAATGTGTCATGATATTCATATTGTTCTCTGTGTATCAAATGGTGGAGTAAAATAAATTATACTGGTCAAAAATGATCAACATCTGGTAGATAAATCATGTAAAATGAGAACAATAAGTATTTTAATTTTGTATAAAACAGCAAAAATAGGGGGAAAACCAAATGTGTTCAACATTGATTGGCCTCTGATGTGACTATTGCACATTGGCACGATGTGATTGATAACAGTGCTGAAATGATGCAGCCTTAGGTAGAAGTATCTTGTAAAGAAAAACAATTAAAAGACCAAGGATTGAATCCATAAGGCAAAGTGTCTTGAACTTAATTTTGATTTTGGCCTGAATTGTAGGTCACAGTATGTGGCACATGTGTTAGTTGTTAAATTGTAGCGTAGCCCAGCACATGACTGTGTGTTTTGATGGATGCTGTGGCACTGCTGGAATTTGCCGAGTGTGGAAGTGATTAGAAGGCATGGGGGGTGGTGTTGTCTATGAAGGTGTAGCAGCCTTAAGTGATGAGTCAGAAATGGGCAGTGTGTGTGAACCCTGGTGTGTGTGTGTGTGTGTGTATGTGTGTGTGTGAGAGAGATTTTGAGAGTCTGGCATCACTGCAGACTGCTGAGGAGGCTGTTAAATAGTAACACAGGAAATAGCAGGAAATGCCTTATTAAAAGGAGGTGAAATGTACGTTCGCTGCAGTTTTGATGAAGCGTGGAACTTTTGCAGTTTTGCCGCAGAGTTCTGAAAGTGTGAGTGGAACAGTTCTAACTGTGCCATTTATTATATTTTTTTTTTTTTTTTACTCCAAATACCCTGCCCTGTTTTTTTTTTTTTTTTTTTTTCTCACTAAAACAGGAAGATGGGAAGGGAGTGTGCATCGTGAGGACGGGCAGTGGCCCTGGCTGAAGTCCAGAATTTGCTGTGTTTTTGAGGGGTGGTGGCTGGGTAGCGTCCGCCTCCCTTCCCAACTGCTCTCCACCCTGCTGTCGCTACATGAAAGCCTTTGAGCAGCGGATCCCCTGAGCCTGTCCTCGGGACTTTAAGGGGGGTGGGGCTGCAGAGAACAGGCGGGAAAGCAGCAGGAAATGAGAGCTGCCTGTGAATGTGGAGTGGGAAAGCAGTCTGGGACAAACAGCAGCCACCTTCAGCTTTGCAGAAGAGACAGAGTTGTTTGTTTTTCTTTTTCCTCTTTTGCCCACTCCTTCCTCTAATTCACTTCCCCCATAAGCTGGATGTTCTCTTCCAGACAAAAGCTTTTTTATTTTTTTAGTCCTAGATGACAAAGGCTTTAATTAGCACCACTATGTGGACTTTTGATGCCAGAATAGCCCATCTTTGCTAAAAAGCTTAGTGTATTAACAATCAACAAGAACAGAGCCGTTGCCAAATGGTGGGGCCTTCTGAGTCTTCTGTTCTGGCTGGGCTTTATTTTAGGCTTTGGCTCCCCCTAGTGGAAATAGTAAACTATGTACACAACATAATACAACATTTTTAGCATTGCAGTGATAAATTATGAAATATTTTATGTTGTTTACATTTATGCAGAAATCAAACTTGTTTGATTATTTTTAAACCCAAAAAACACCTGATGTTTTAAAAAAATGTCCTTTTATATAATAAACAGACAAAAAAAAACAAAATGTAGTATTCAAATGTTTTTTTTTTTTTAATTGAAACCCTTTTTTGGTACTATCATTTTTATAGAACCATCTGGAAAGATTTTCCTGCATCACACAAAATTCTTTAACATTGTAATGAACCATTTATACTTACAAATAGTTATAAGTTACCATTGCTCTATTGAGATTCGTTACCCTTCTTGGAAAAATATATTTCTCTTTTTTTTTGCTTTTATTTTTTGTTGCCCTTTTTGTTGAAATTTTCCCTGTTTGAAACCAAACCAAACAAAGAAGAAAGCACTTCAAGTTTACAAACAGAGCAAACTGTTATAACAAAAAATATACCTTATTTACAGCATTTCAGTTACTGATATTCATTACAGGTGAACTTTCAAATTGTTTTTCACAACTTGTGTGCGTTCTTGGCAGTGTTTCTGTGTTCTGTTATTTTTTTGTATATTTTTTAAGTGTATAGTTTCAACTGAAATAAATACATAAATATAATATATTGTGGTATACTGTTTTGACGTATCGTCCATCCTTAACAGAAGTTGGGCAACAGTGGTTTTGAAGAATGCCTGACTGTGCCAGGCTAGTAATGAAAGCGTACCTTGTTTACATTAATGCTTTCGCAATGTTATGTATTAATGTTTCTTTTTCCTCCCAAAAATATTTGTCAGTGCTCTACTCCTACTCCTTACATGCACACTCTGCCTCCTCCTTTCATGCCTCCAGCTGGAGTCTGCTGCATGAGCTTCTTCTGCTGCACCCTCACCTTTTGATGCTTTGTTTGATACTTGCTAATCTGTTGTGCTTGTTTGCTACTCTCTCACTTGCTTTATTTTTTTTTTTATTCCTGTTCTTTTTCTTCCTCCCCTTTTTGCTCTCCCCTGCCCCTCTTCAGCCAGGCTATATCAGGGACCTGGTAAGTGAAACGTGTTTGTCAGTTGCGGTGATGGTGTCTGTCTTGACTTTTGTCACTCACTTCCATTTTAGAGATTCTTCCACTAACTCATTTTGGGTGTAATGTAGGGTAGCTCAGTACTGTTCTAGTGGCTATTATTTACTCATCATTTATCAACATCATCTTAGTACTAACAAGTTGGATATTAATCCAGTGGTGGTGGTGTCAACATAACAAATGAAAAATAATGGTAGTTTGAAGCAGACAGATGAGGCACCTCTGTCCATCTGTGTTTGTTACAGTGAGTCATTAGCCATGGGGCCGAAGCAGCACTGCACTGTTTTGAGCTTTAATGTGGTTAGAAACGGATGGAGCTCACCACTGAGGCCTCTCTCAGGGGTGGGGAGCCTGTCTGCCTCATCACCTTTACTTGCACGCCTGTGGGGACCCTTAATATCTGCCATGTTTGGCATGCTTGATGACCGTTTGTTATGGCATGAATATTTGTGACCATCAAGATTCATGATGTCAGCGCTGTTTGAGTGTTTTAGTTTGTGTGTGGTTGATGAGGAAGGAGATGCTTAGTAACTGGAAGTGCTGACAGTAATTTGTGTGTGTGTGTGTTTTGTCTTCAGATCTCTGCTCGTATCCTGGAGGCCCATCAGAATGTGGCCCAGATGAGTCTGATTGAGGCCAAGATGCGCTTCATCCAGGCCTGGCAGTCACTGCCAGAGTTTGGGATCACTCATTTTCTGGCTAAGTGAGTGTTTTCTCCACAGTCTTTTTAATCGTGTTTACCAGCCTCCACACACCCTGATTCCTGCAGATGTTTTGTGCATCACTATAAACACACACACACCTGTTTTAGAGCTTATCATATTTTCATGATTTTTTTTAGAGAACAGTTCATACTTGCATAGTTACGAAACTCAAAATATACATATAACATTGTATGTGCAGGCATTAACACCACATTCACAATAACAAAATGCCAATTCAATTTATTCACACAAAAAAAGGACCTGTTTGTACAATGAAAACTGGGTCCAGTGCAAAATTGGCGTTATCTAATCCCCCGTGCTTAGTTTCCCATGCCAAAAGGATCATCCAAACTAGCTAAAAGCAAATCTCCTCTGAGCCATACAAAAATCCATTTGTTTTTGCCTTTTATCCTTAGTATATAATTTTTTAAGGATCTGCTGTAATTAAATGATGCTTGAGCACTATATGCAAGTCCTTATTGTAATTTTTCATTTTGGTCTTTCTAAGATTCCAAGGCAGTAAGAGAGAAGAGCTGATTGGCATCACTTACAACAGACTGATCCGCATAGATGCCAGCACCAGAGATGCCATCAAGACTTGGCGGTTCAGCAACATGAAACAGTGGAATGTCAACTGGGAGATCAAGATGGTATGGCTTTTTTTTTTTAACACTAATCAGACAAAACATTCAAACCACATCTTATCTTGTTACAGTGACACCTGTAAAGAGGTGGGATATATGTATTAGTTTGCAAAGAAACAGTTTAGGCAGGTGTTAGCTATAAGGCATTTTGGGGTGTTCCCAGTATGCAATGCTCAGATTAGAGCTATTTTGGTGGCTCAATATAAGGAAAATGGTGTTGATGTTAAATCCAGGTTTGTAGTATATTGTAATGTATATTGTATACCAGGTATATTGGAAAATCTGCTTATTCATTGTTAGTAGAGAATACAGTTGCACTGCCTCCCCCATGTCAAACTTTGGTATTTACTACTGTAGTAAATGACGGGTCTAGTTATTTTCTCCTGTGTAGTGTAATAAGACACAATGTCAACTAGTGTTCTGATATAGCAGTAGTTTTTCAAATTTTGCTAATAATAGCAGAACAAGGAGCTGGATGGCATTTGCAGTTTAAATATCAAAAAACAGTGCAGTTTCAACCAACCCCCTAATGGATCCTGTTTTTTTCCCTACTTTCTTATATAAACTGAAACAATTCCCTCAGTTTGCAGTGCTTTGCCGTGTTTGCCAATAGTAGTTCTTAGTGTTTATTTTAATGTATCTGATTTTTTATTTTCTAGGTTACAGTGGAGTTTGCAGATGAGCCGAGTCTGTCGTTTATCTGTGCGGAGGTGGACTGCAAGGTGGTGCATGAGTTCATTGGTGGCTACATTTTCCTGTCCACACGTGCCAAGGACCAGAATGAGTCTCTAGATGAGGAGATGTTCTACAAGCTCACAAGTGGCTGGGTCTGATAGCTGCTCCCCGCCCAACAGAAGGGGATGGGGTGGTGTGGGGGACAGGGATGGCTGTTTTGTTTGTTTTTTTTGTATTGTTTTTAACCATGCCAACAGTCTGACATGGCCACACAGTAATTGTTTGAAGGCTGACAACACATTTTTAATTTTATTATTATTATTTTTTTATTTCTTGCATTAACGCTGACAAACATGATAATAACACTAATGAAGTGACTCTGAGGACGAGGAGAGTGTTCTCACTCCGCCCAAGGCTTCACCTCTTGCTGAGGCATATCTGATAAATGCTTCCTGAAGTGAGCAGCTACTTTCACAGAGACTCCTGCCTGCTGGCATTCACAGGGCTTGGTGTGTGTACGTTTGTGTGTTTGTGTGTTTGTGTGTTTGTGTGTTTGTGTGTTTGTGTGTTTGTGTGTGTGTGTGTGTGTGTGTGTGTGTGTGTGTGTGTGTGTGTGTGTGTGTGTATGTGTGTGTTGTCACTACAGCATTGGACACCTGCCACTTCCTTCCTGCCACCTGCTACTGCAATGCCTGTGAATCCTAAAGGATCTAGAGTGACATCCATGACCCTTTCACCTCTTTCAGGCCTTAACAACAACAGCAACAAAAGAAAATTCAATTATCTTAAAAGGGTTTTGGCACTCAGTGGTGTTGTGTAATGTTTCATGTGTATTGTTGGGGAATTGAGAGTTTTGGTTCTCTTGGTGCTCATTTGTGTTTAATCTTCTTTAGTCCCTACGCCGCTTCACTGTGATTCAGCACACCGTCAGGTTTTATTTGCATTTATTTTACCTTAACAATTGATACGACAGACATCAAAATACAGTTTTACACTCATTGTACACAGCCTCTGTGGCAGTAGCAATCTTTTTACGTTTTTAATTTGAATTTAGGGATTCTTATCATGAAGAAGCTCTGTGAGGTAGTCTTGAAGGATTATTGCTGACTAAATAATTGCGCAAAACACTAAAATTAGTCTTGCAACACAGCTTTATTTTTGTTTTTATTTTAATATGATCTGTTAACATTAAAATATGCAAGCACTTCTACAGTGAAGGAAAAGACCCTACATGTATAAGCTGTCTTTTGTTGTCTAGCTTTATTTTAATATATTTTATTTTATGTTCGTCTAATATCCTGCAGCAGGACCCTTAGAGGTTGCTTTATAGTTATGCGATCAGCACTACAACTGCTAGTGGACAGCCTTTGGATTTTTGCCGTTATAAAGAATATTGTTGCAAAAAACACGTTTGCAATGGCGCTCATACACAATATGAAGAATGCAATGATGAAGGAATATGCCATTTGAGTTATTTACTAGAAAACGTGTTGAAGGAAATAATGGTAATCAGAAATAGGGCTGAGGTCCAGTATGCAAGGATGATCTCAGCTGTGTTTTGGCTCCACACATTTGTTTCCTATTTTCCTGCGCAGCCTGCTTTTCTGTCTTTCCCACTTTAATCCTAAACCATATAGTATTACTCCAAACCATTATATTGTTATGCACCAGCAATAGGTCACTGTGTTTTAAAGATAATACAGCTTTTTTTTCTGAATATGAAGGAATGCGTAATGAAGTATTAGTTTTTGTAACTAATGTAAAAACACAGTTTTATAGAATTGTACAGTTGTCATTTGTGTTGCTGCTTTTTTTCTGTCATTTTTTGGAAGTGCATTTTTCCAGAAGAGAAGGAAAAAAGCCATTGTTTAGCATTGTGTGGTATGTGTGCCTGCCAATGTAAAGGTCTTACTGAGTTTTTAAGAGTAAAGAATATATCTATATAAATATAAATATATATAATGTGATGAAGTATGTCTCAAGCTCCAGGTCTGAAGAATATGATTTTATATAATTCTATCTAGCTGCTGCTTATTTGATCACTTCCACATTGAAGGGCTTTTCCATGACATTTTTACAGCTTTAAATAAAATACCGTCTGGAAATGTTCATTTCTGCCTGCTGCGTTAAAGTGTTGAAGTACTGGGCACACGTTTTTTAAATGTTTTATTTCTCTTAGCACATAAATGAAGAATCTTGTATTAGCTGACTTGTTTTCTCTTATAGTGAAGTCACTTCATCAGTATCAGTTTTTATGTAGACCCACATTAACGGTAATTTAAGAGCCAAGTGTTTAATTATGAAGGAACGCCTTCTCACCCTGGAGTTTGAGACAAATTGCCATAAAATGAACTAGATGAACAGCTAGCTTAGCGTATGTTTTCCTCCTACATCGTTTTATTTTTGTTTGCCTCAGATGTTCAGAACGGCAGTGCATGGCCTGCTGTTTTTAGACTGTAAAAATGCATTTATTTTAAAAATAAAAATGATTTTTATTTAAAACCCTATCATCTTTTTTCACACTTGCAGTTCTATGGAACTATTATATGAACAGCATAGTTAATGCACCGTTTCCCTTTCACCAGCAGAGGACACTGACTGCACTGTTTAAATCAGGTATACCTGTTCTATACATGCACTGTACAGGATTACAGTTAACAATTATTACTGATTTGTAGCCAATTTGAAAAACTGCCAGTCCATCCGTAAAAAGGGAACACCTTTGGTATAGTCTTTTCATCTTGTACATAAGAAGAAGGATCTTGCTGATACTGAATGCTAGTATACAGGGAGTGTTTCTTCTTATTTTTTCCACATACACTTTCTTCCTCTAGCCCTCATCACCAGTCAGTTTCTCACCACAGGACCACTCACTGTTAGGTAGAGAATCCTTTTCTTCCTAGCAGCAACACGTGAAAGCTCCAGCAACTGTACTCACTCACTGCTGATCTTCCAATGGTCCACTACCAAATATGATCTGGTTTGCAGGGTTCCTTAGTCATAGGACACTCCAGTTCCTTTCAAGCCCAACGATTACTTTCTCCCAAGCTTTATTTTTCTCCAAATGGCCCTGTTTGTAGGCAAAAAAAGAAAATCACTTCACTTATGGCAGATACAAGTTCAAAATGTGAAACTCTTATATATTATATATATTATTATATTATATAGATGTATTACAGACAATGTGAACTTTTTATGTGCTTATTTATTTTATGGTTGATAATTATGGCTTACATCCTATGAAAACCCCAAAATCAGGGTCTCTGAAAATGTAAAAATTACATAAGACTAATTGGTATTTGTGGCAGTGTTAGTTTTGCGCCAAGTCCTAATGAAAATAAAATCTGCATCTCCATAAAAGCTGTCAGCAGAGGGAAGCATTAAGATGCTGTAAGATTTTCCAGGAAAACACTGCACTGACTTTGGACTTTTTGGATTTAACACAGTGGACCAACACCAGCAGATGACATGAATGTCCAAACCATCACTGACCATCAGTAAATTTTACATTTCTTTTGGGAATCAAGGGACCAGATTCTGGAGGAAGAGTGGAGAGACAAATAGTCTCGTAGGTCTAGTAAGAAGTTTCCACATTCAGTGATGTTTGGAGATCCATTTCATCTGCTGACTTTTGGTATATTCATTGGCTGTAAGCCATAATCATCAACAATAAATTAAACAAACGCATAAAATAGATCCCTCTGTGTGTAATACATCTGCATAATATGAGTTTCACATTTTAAACAGAATTACTGAAATAAAGTAATTTTCTTTGATTATTCTAATTTATACTCATCACACATCAGCATTCACAGACCCGTCCCAAATCACCTCCTGCTCCCTGCACTGTTCAGAAAAAGGGCAAAAAAGTCTAAACGTTGCCGTAATTAAGGAGTTTAGTATTAAGAGACATCATGAAATGAAAGTCTTTTAGAGGTCTTTAAGGGCACACAGAGGCTTTTAGGGACACAGCAAGTTTCTTCACATACAGTAACAAACACCGCGGTCAAAACAGAGAGAAATCCTGCACCTGTGTGTAAGTAGCTGCTATATCTATCTATCTTACTTAAACACAATGTATTGCCTTCAGCAAATCACTCACAGGAACATTTGTGATTTTTGGAATTCAACATTCTACCTTAAATGCTCCTGCCGCGACACACAGGCTTCGTGCTTTGAACTGAACGTCTTCAGCTTTTAAGGTGGAACAGAACATTATATACGAGTACAGTTGAAGTTTTATGTGGACGGTTTGTAATTTCTGTACAGAATAAGTAGAAATATTGTAGAAAATTAGTTGGCTTTAGTAGTGAGGAATTAGCTGCTCATATATGAGTAGTTTCACAGTAAACTTAAATCAAGGTATCTGCCGTTATGGGGAAATTAAATTAAGACTTTGTAATTCCACTCAAAAAAAAAAAAAAAAAAAAAAAAAACACCAATATTAAGTTCACAAACTTTACAGTAAGTTTGTAACTATTGGATTTTAACCAATATTTCAAACAAAACTAACTTGCATATCAAATCTGCAAAATGCAATGTGTGAAATAAGAGCAAAACATTTTAACACACTCAGGGGATGGATTTAAGACATTTTAAGACAAAATAATTATTTTTTTATATAGATTAATTTAGGTAATTTTAATAATCTCCAGATAGCCTGTTAAATATTCATGCAGTGAATCAATACACTGATGTATAACTGAAGTTAAAATTCTGTTTTTATTTTTAGTAAAATATAAATGTAAATTTTCAGGGAAAGAGAACAACAAATTGTTAGCAACAAATTTGTTGCAATGTGTTTGTTTTTGTGGGATTGACTAGCTGTTGAAATGGCTGTATAATATATTGTTTAATATAATATTAAAGGTATATAAAGGTTATTGTGTAGTATGTGTTGTATTAGCTGGTATAATGGATTTATCATTTGTGTACTGCAGACTTTACAGTATACAAGCAAAAATGCTGTAATGATTGTAAAACTTTTCCCACAGACCAAGTCTCACTACACAATGACTTGAGACTTGACTTGGACTTGTGAAAAAAGAATTGTGAATATCTCTGTTACCAGGAGGAAATTGTGTGTGATGTCTGAGGCACAACTCTCAATAGTTGTAATCATTTTGCATTAGGGATTGCAGTGCATGTGTGAAAGGGGCGTAACTTTTTTATCTTTTTTTTTCTTGTAAATGTAGCTTATTGTCTCTGGCCTGTGGATCAGATTGCGCTCACAGTCAGGGTCCTGTAGATGGGAGAATGTTCCAGGCCACCTGGCATCTTGATTTGAGTGCAGTGATGCTTGTACCGGGGTGTGATACCTGAGATTATACGGCTCAAGCAGCGAGTGCATGCGGGCTGTGTGAAATGCCTCTGGTCTCTGGCAGCGCTTGACTTTGTATCCTCAGTAAATTCTGGAGGTATTTACATGGACAAAATATTAAATTGCAATGTGTTTAATATTGAAATGGAAGGATTTTGTTGTTTGTGATCCCTTATCGATACATGGCACTAAATATCAATATTGAATTTGTTTTGCATTAATGTATTTTTGCTGTAATATTTTTATGTAAACTACACAGTTTAAAGAACTTTTAGTGTAGACTCTATTCTAATGTTTTATCTTGACATTTCAACAGCAGAACTGTTCTAATTCATGGCGGTTTATGGCTGTTTTACAACATAGGAATAATGCCACACTTGGAAGAGTTACAGTCAGTTTATGTGTGATAAAGAGACACGAGCAAACTATGCTATTTACTTTGTAAATTTTTATTTTTTTTCCCACATTTTCTCCCCAATTTGCAAGGTCAATTAACCAACCCACTCATTAGGACTCCCTCTAACACTAGTAATGCCCCAACACCAGGAGGGTGAAGACTAGCACATGCCTCCTCCGACACATGTGAAGTCAGCCACCTACTCTTTTTTAACTGCTGCTGATGCAGCATCGCCGAGTAACATCACAGCGCACTCTGAGGAAAGTGCAGCGACTCGGTTCTGATACATCAGCTCACAGGTGCCTTGTGCTGCGGACATCACGCTTTGGAGTGATGTGGGAAAAGAGCCGATGGTAAGCTACATGAACAGGATTCGAACCAGCGATCTCCTGGACATAGTGGCAATGCTTAGCCCGCTGGACCACTCAAAGCCCACTTTGTTCTTGCAATATTTTGAGTTTGCAGAATCACAGTATGATGATCGTTATAATTAGTATTTTGGGCAAAGTCTATGATATTATATCGTGAGATGCCCTGTAATTCCCACCCCTAGTAAATATGCACCTCCACTTTCCAGAAATCCAAACACATACAGTGCACATGATATTTGGTAGTCCGTGGGTCTTGATCCAACAGTCCCACACGTTGCTCTCCACAAAGTCGATGAAGTCCTGAATTGATCCGCACCCACACTCGCTCTCGCACCTCCAGAGTGTTCTCCACAGCAGGCCTGTCGGAACGGTTAGTGAGAGGCATGTTAGTGGGTGGGATCTTTTTTCCAGTGCGTTCACTACCTCTTCCTCCTCATCCGGGATGTGTAAGCTCTTTACATTTCTACTGTTTAAAAAGCCTCTGAATGGGGTCAGAACGGACATCCATGCAACCTCCAGCACCAAGCTAATCAATATCCTCTTTAGGCCCCAGCAACTACAAGACATTGTTTAAGGGGTGAATTGGACGGGCTGAGTAATGTTTAGTGATCCTTAATTACAGCTTAATGTAACATTTTTTTTTATTTTTTATTTCAAATTTTCTCCTGTTTTTCTCCCAATCTTTCTGGACAATTGTCCCAACTATACATACCGCAACATAAGTGATGCCATAACACAAAAAGGGTGAAGTCTAGCACATGTCTCCTCCGACACATGTGAAGCCAATCACTGCCTCTTTTCGAACTGCTGCTGAGTAGCATCACAGCGCGTTTGGAGGAAAGCGCAGCGACTCGGTTCCGATACATCAGCTCACAGACGCCTTGTGTTGATCGACATCACCCTTTGGAGTGATGAGTGGAAAGAATGCCATATACCCACCCAGAGAGAGCAAGGCCAATTGTGCTCTCTCAGGGCTCCGGCAGCTGATGGCAAGTTAAATTAACCAAAAATAAAATTAGCTAAAATTAACCAAAATGACAAAAGTGCCATAAAACATTCAAACAAGGGTTAGTTTTTTTTTTTTTTTTTTTTGTAAGAGAGCATCACCACCATTTCATGCTCTCTCTCTGTTCATAATAAAGTTGTTAAACAGGATTATTATGGTCTGGCGTCATTACCCCACCCGCTGCTATTCTACACTATTGATGTTTGCTCTACTTTTGTTCCACTTCTAATACCCAAAATTATACTTAATTATACTCAAACAGTAGAATAATACACTCTCTAACCCACTTTCCTCACTTTAAAACATTTGAGGATGAGCGTTAATTGTCTGTGATAAGGCTCCTTGATTAAAATATTAGCTAAATATTACCTAAACTGTGCTAAAAAGGGCTAAGGCTTGCATCCCAATAGATCATTGACATAAACAGTTTTTTATGGTCTTGTGGAAGATTTATAACATGTCAAATTAGCAACAGACTTTTTTTTTAACACGGACCACCTCACAGCTTTCTGGGGCTTAAAGAAGCCTATGTAAAGGCTCCGAGTGGTCCAGAAGTGATCCACTATGATCAGGAGATTGTCGGTTTGAATCCCAGTCATGCAGCTTGCCATCTGCTACCAAAGCCCTGAGAGAGAATAGTTGTCCTTGTTCTCTCTGGGTGGGTAGATGGTGCTCTCTCTCCCCACATCACTCCAAAGGTGATGTCGCTCAGCACGAGGCATCTGTGAGCTGATGTATCCGAACCGAGTCTCTGCACTTTCCTCCGAGCGCACTGTGAAGCTACTCAGCAATGCTGCATCAGCAGCAGTTCAAAAAGAGGGGAGTCCTAATGAGTGGGTTGGGTAATTGGCTGTGTAAGTTGGGAAGAAAATGGGTAAAAAAATGAAATAAAATTATACCAAGAAGCTCCTGTCGCTGAAATGATCTCCTTATCTCTTCACCTTGTGTCTCTAGAGCAGTGGAAGCTCTCTGGAGAAATTAATGCGTTTGTTGTTATCAGCTTAAGTAGGATTTTTACAGATCCCTCTACACTCTCTTTTACAGCTGGCTGCATGATGTCAGTTCAGATGGTGTTGTTAGCATTCCTCCAGCAGCATCTCCAGGCCAACTGTACTTGGCAGCAAAAGCAAAGCATGTCTCATGTTTTTGACTTTAAATATTACAACACACTGCAGTGCAAAACAGGCTGTGAACTAATGTGTTATTCATCTTATATCAAAGTAATTTAAGAATGAACTGTAACTCATTTCATAAGGAGATGTGTAGATGCAAATGATTGACTGTCACCCACAGTCAGACACGGTGGTGCCTCCAGCGCTCTCCATATATGGGCTTTAAGCCTCAGCCTGGGCCGGAGGTCTTGCTCGGCTGCCGCTGTGGGTTTGAATCATTGCTGAGATGAATGCCACAAATTAGAGTCTCGCCTTGCCTTTCCCCCGCGTCTGATTCGTGGACCATAAACCTGCTGACTCCTTAACCTGCACTGATAATAAAGCTTCTGTCTGCTGACCTCCAATTCTTCCTCTACTCAGAGTGTGTAATACAAAATGGAAAGCAGGTGCTGTGTGGATGAGGTCATGATATCTGCAGTTTAGGAAGATGTACTATATCTATCCTGCCTAGCAATACCCTTCACATCCACCTTTAAGATGGGCTGTTCATCCACACTCAGATTAGGGTATCTGCAGATCCTTACAATGTCTTAACATTTCCTCAATTTATTTATCCAATAAAAAATTCTTTAAAAGTCTTAAAATGTTTAAAATCCATCTGTTAATTCTCATAAATGATTCCACAGACAGTAAATACAATATTGGTTTTATTTTTACACATTACATTTCCTAATTTCCATATACAGCTCTGGAAAAAAATAAGAGACCACTTAAAAATTATGAGTTTCTTTAATTTTACCAAATTGAATATAATTAAGAGGAAGATGGATGATCACAAGCCATCAAACCAAGCTGAGCTGCTTGGTTTGGAGTGGCATAAAGTTATCCAAAAGCAGTGTGTAAGACTGGTGGAGAAAAAACATGCCAAGATGCATAAAAACTGAATAAAAACCAGGGTTTTTTCACCAAATATTTTTTTTGAACTTGTTTTCTTTGCATTATTTTCTCATTCTCTGCAAATAAATGCTCTAAATGACAATATAGCTGTATGATACAGTATGAAAGTTGACTGATTTAACAGCAAATTAAACAAAACCAACAGCACTATTTATGTCTCTTAGTAGTTCTGTTTTCATGTACACTATATATATATCAAAATTCTCCACTCGCCTGCATTGATCTTGATGATGTGAGGTTTGGATGGAGCTGCTTAGCCATAGAAACCAATTCCATAAAGCTCTTTCTGCTCTATTGTTCTTGAGCTAATCTGAAGATCACATGAAGTTTGGAGGTGTGTAGTGATGTAGTGACTCTGCAGAAAGTGTGTTCCTCTGAGCACTATGCTCCTCAGCATCCGCTGACGCCGCTTTTATTTTACATTGAGTTGCTTTTGTTCCCAGTCGCTTTCACTGTGTTAAAATATCACTGACAGTTGGCTGTGGAATATTAAGTAGTGAGGAATTTTCACAATTGGACTTGTTGCATCCTATCACTTTACCACACTGGAGTTCACTGAGCTCCCGAGAGCGACTCATTCTTTTACTAATGTTTGTAGAAGCAGTCTGCATGCCTAGATGGCAATGGAAGTGATTGAAACATGAGTTCAGTACTTTGGATGAGTGACTGAATATTTTGGGTAATATAGTATAGGTTCATTACTCATTTTTAGCTAATGTAGATGGTACGGTAGGCATAAGAAAACTCTAGGCAACCATAAATAACTCGTTTTTTTGTCTGTTTAAGACTGTTCATTTATATTTTTTGAAAAATACAGGAATCACAAGCTTACTCAAAATCTTTAAAATGAATATTGGTGCTGTGTGCTTTTTTGATATTTTGTAATTGTGAAAGTGGTCTTAGTTTAAGCTCTGAATGGTATTAAAATGTCTTAAAACTCATACATTTAGATTCTCATACCTGCAGATACCCCGTAGATACAAAACACAAATATGTGATCCGTTAAGTAAAAACTCTGCAGCCCAAAAAATGTGCTCCTAAATTTGCATTTCAAATGAACTTGTTATTTATTCTTATTTAATGGTAGCTTTTTAGCCGTTAGCCTTGTTTCAGGCTGCAGGCTTTGCTTGATTACCCTTACATTTGCATTGCAGGCTAATATTCTCCCTACAAAGCTGCAGATAATGGAAATTTTCTCCTGAACGCTGCTGAAATTGCACTGAGATGTTCGAGCTGGTAGCATTTTGTCATCAGTGTCAGGAGACCGGAGCCTGTTTTGCCAACAGCTCTTCTAGACACAGCGCTCCCTCGACTCTATTTGGCTGGAAGGCGTACGCATTCATTGGCTTAAAAGAAAACATCAACATAAATTCACTAAGCTCAGCCACCGAGGCCAAGAAATCCAGGCAAATGCAAAGCACCAGCGCGCATTTATATAATGAGGCCAGTGACACTGATGTTATTGCACACTGTACACTCACAGGGTGACGCTCCTCTACACATTTACAAGTGATTTTATGGTCACCCCAATCTGCCCATTTGTGTTACACACCAACTGTGTTTACACAATGCTAATATACTGCACGTCCTGGTGATATGTAGTGATTAGTACTGTGTGTGGTTGAGATAACAGTTGCTAGTCTCTCTGGAAGCCCATTCTTGCCACTTAAAATAAAAATAAAAACAATTAAATGGCTATCATTATTTTGAAATACTAAGTAATTATTTTGAAGAGTATAAAGATGATAGGTGTAGAGACTAAAGAGAACTCGAGACAAACGTCCAACTAAGCTTCTTTAATATATTTACATTCTACTAAAATACATTAATTTTCAGTGGGCATGCATGCAGCTGAAACAGGGAGTCTAATGCATCCCAAATTTATTAACATTAACATGTTAATATAAGATTATAGTCATTATGGCTTTTAGAAAAATGTGTTTTGGTGAGGAGGGGTTGTGCACTATAGGCTTCTGTGGTGCGGTTTAGGCTTTTGTCCTTAATGGCATTTTTTCCCCTTACTTTACTTTTACTTTTATACTTTAAGTAGTTTTGAAAGCAGTACTTTCATAAAAAGATTAAGTTGATTCTTTATTTTAAACCCTAGTATCTTTACTTCGACCTGAGTAATGAATGTAAATACTTTTGACACCTTTACTATTTTGAGATGTTTTTTCATTATTTTGGGATATATAATGCATGATTTTCTGACTGGTTCTGGCAACTATGGTTGTGTTGATGATGATTAATATGAGGGCATTCCCACCAAGTGCTCTGTTAGAGGCGTAGTAAGCAAGCTGATTGTCTTTGTTTTTGTTTTTAAGGGTGAGGCTTTACCTGTAAACAAACGACATGTTAAGCAATAAGAGAACAGCAAAAAAAAAAATGCATGAAATCTGATCTGACCCTGTCTGTCTATGAATCAGATATGTATTCGATCTAGAACTACAAACTAAAGTGACTCAAATCAGATTTAAACAGATTAGATAAGCTTAGAAAGAGATGTGTCACATTAAGGCAAAAAAATGAGTCACTTCAGCCTGATATTGTGAATGTAGCCTAATATTTAACCAAAGTTTTAAAGTTTTTTAAGCAAATATTTTGACCTAATTTATGAGTGGATATGATATTTTAAAGAACACATTTTCTCTAATATACTCATCGTTTCCCACCTATAACAGTTACATTCTGTGAGGAATAAGTGAGTGAAGAATGATTTAAAACAGTTTGATTTGATTTAGTTTAGGTTCATGGTTTCATGTATTATTCAGTCGTGCCCCTGACCGCTGTGTATATGAGATGCTGTGTCAGGTCTTCGCTGCTATAAAGGCTCGATTGAACTTTGGGAAACAGAATCGGATCCTTCGCTCCCACTAATAACCAAGGGCGACAGACCATCGATCGGCTAAATTAGCAGGCTCTGAAGGTTAGCTGACAGAAACACAATAAAGGAACGAGACTGAGTAGGTTACTGGCCGTGAGGGACAAGTGTGCTCACCTCACAGAGAATGACATGACATACATTTTAAAATGTGGCTGTGCTGCACAGCTAGATCTCTCCACGAAGGAGCCGGGCGCTGGAGAACGCTGAAGGACAGGAGTGTTTTGAATCGTTCATCATTTTATTTTACTATCAAAGCCTGGTGGCTCAGTATGGAGGAAGTGAGTTCAGTTGATGGATGAAGGTTAAGGCAGAGGTATTTGGTTTACATGGCTGGGGAGCAGGAATGAGTGGAATGTGAGAAGGAAATGAGATTAAACCCCGATTTCCTCTAGACATAATAGTAGAGGTGGTTTAATGGGAGAAAAGGTTCTTTTTAAAAAGTAGGCTTACTTTTCTTTTTTCTTTGTTGTAATTGGAGCTGAGAACACCTCTGCTTAACTAAGTCAGTATGAAGGACTAAAAGAGACGATTAGGCTAATAGTTATGTGTATGGTTGGGCTGCAACGAATCGATTATATTTGATATATTTGATAATGTAGATTATTTAAATTGGTCGACTACAAATTTAATTGTCAAATAATCGTTATTTTGTAACAGTACTGCATTAAGCAGAGTGCTGAAGACAGAAGTGCACAAACTGTGGCTCACTCACACAGTTTACACTCAACTTAGTCTGTGTCTTTAAAAGTGCCCAAACACAACAGATTACATATTAAATCACTAAATAGCAGTAATTCACATATTTAAACATGATCTAGAAATTTAAATGCCTATTGTTTTAGAGATGGAGCACATGGGAGAAATAATCGTTGACTAATCGACGAATCTGAAAAATAATCATTAGATTTGTCAACTTACAAAATAATCATTCATTAGTTGCAGCCCGAGTGGATTAGAGGTAGAAGAAGTGAAAGAGGCAGAACACATGTTAATGCTGCCATTTTAATGCTTTGGCTACTACTCTGACATGCCAAAAATTCACGGGAGAGCAGTGTGCACCTCAGATGACAGCTTGGGAACACTCATACTTGTATAAGTTATGAGGTGCTATCTTGAGAGTGAGGCTGAACACTGACCAGCATGCTCATGGTTGTGGCTATATCTGTGTGTGAATCATTGCAGTGAGTTTGAGTGCTGAGTGACCCATGATAGTGGGAGCCAGATTGATGGTACATTCCATTTCTGAGTGGAATTCTGCGTGGGTATTTAACATTCATCTGTGTCTACAGTGTCACATGTATACAGGGAATACATCACAGAAGGCATTACCACCCGCAGTTAATGATCGTAACCGGTGACGTCAGGCTGGAAGTGTCCGTATGAAAACAGACAAGCGTCTCTAGCAGCAATCAAATCCATACAACGTCCAGTGCAAGATGCCCCACATGCAGATCCTGTCATGTCATGGGATAACATATTATTTAGTCCTCAAGTCCCTTGACATCAAGCTTATCAGTGTATTATGCTTTACAATATCTTGCATGAAACTTCCTCTCAGCAGTTTAAAACGTTATTATGAAAATGTATCTGTAAATTCAAACAAGATAAACTGCATGTCCAGATGTTTGTGGACCCCCATGAGGTCTTGTTCTCTTTTGAAAAGCACACACACAGCTTGGCTAGTCCCTGTAGAGCAGAGTAAAATTGCCAACAGAATAGGACTTTCTGAAGCAGATAAACATGAAACTATTGCCACCATGTCTAATGACAGATATGGGCTAGGGACATGTAAAGCCCCTCAGGATTATGCTGTGGAGCAGTGGAACTGTGTTCTCTGGTATGATGGTAGCAGCCTGCAGCATCAGATCAGTCACTACTCAGCTCACTAGGGGTGGGTATCATTACTGATTTTCCGGTTTGATCTGATTCCGATTTACAAGGTCTCGCTTCGATTCAAAATCAATTCATTTAAGGGAATTTCAGTTACAATAAAAATTGTAAATTATCTGAATTAGTAACAGCACTTCATAAAGAACACCATCATAATTCCACTATTTACACATTAAATTACTCAGTTACAGGTTAATCTACAGTTTTTCCGTCTAACAGTTCCGTCTAAATTACGGTCAGGTCTTATTTTAAATTGAGTACAGGCGAAAACTCTTGGAAAACAACTTAAAACAGTGTTAAATGTTACTAGTTTGATAAACACAGGCAGCAGTGAGTGGAAATACAGAAGATTACCTTCATTTGTACAGGAACTCCCCTGCAGTGCTGTATCCTGGGCGCTACTCCAGCTTAACTGATCACCAAGCCAGAGAGCGGTGTTTGAAAAAGTATGGTCTCGTGAGACAAAACGCGTGACGCTAAAACTGTACACATATTTGGTGAAAAATGGGCTAATTCTAAAGATCTATTCGGGTTACATATAAATCGAAAAATCATTTTTTAAACACACTCCTACAGCTCACAGTTGCAGTAATGCATGTGTCTTCACTGCTTAATACCTGTGTGCTGAAGAATAATGGAAATATACACATAGACTTTCTTTGCTTTTTTGGTGAAATACATAATTCTACTGTCCAAAATTAAAGGAAAATCCTGGACAAGCTGTTCAGCTCAATTTACACCCATTCATAGAGGACTCATTAGCATTTAACTAATATAGTGGGGGAAACTGTGGGCAGTGGGCAGGCTCTCCTCTGGCCATGCAGAAGATGCATTTGTTGGATACATTGTTCTTTCTACATGATGCTCTTGACTCTTAGTTGCCATCTGGTCCAGATATTAAACCTGCTAAATGTCTGCTGGGGGTCTGTGACTTACTGGAGATCATTCAGAGACCACTTGGCGAACGTCTTTCAGCAGTTCTCACCACACAACTGAGCGAGTGCTGAGTGATCACCCAACGGCGATTCACACAACAACAGGACTCCCAACAAATACGCTTACATCCTCTACACAGCCTTTACAGACGCGCCTTCCTTCATATTCATTGCAAAAAATTATAACCAGGGTCCTTCAGACGTTTTTCTGTTCAGACAAAGTTCACAACAAACTTTCAGTATCATATCAGGTTCTATCATCATCATCATCAGGTTCTATCAATTTATCATCAATATGCTGAATAATGATGATAAATTTGTGCGGGAAATGGCGAGAGCCTCATTGTTTTTGGATTTTCGACGCCGCAAAATCCCGCTAGCTTCTGCGGAACAAGACAATTTTTTAGGATTTAGAAGAAAGGAGAATGGGAAGCTAGACGTTCAAGCTCAGGGATTTGGGGTATCATCAGACTGGCCAGATCTTAATGACTTATGTAGGAGAACTGATACAAAATTAAAATGGACAGCGTTAAATGGAGAACCTGTAAATGTCTCTGAAAGGGTAGTGAAGGATCCACTAACTGTGGCTGAAGCCTCTGTCTACAGTAATGGAATAGTCTATAAGCTGCAAGGAAGAGCATCACGAAAAATATTGTTAGATGTTCATAACATAAAGCAAATCTGTCATTTGTTGATCATTCAGTCTCTCATACCATTTTTAGGAATGCTGTAGTTAGTGAGGAGATTCTTATATTCTGCGTGAAAGCATGTTTACAGATTCTTCCAACTAAATATAACCTTTCACTTTGGTATCCATCTAGCCACTCACCCTTCTGTATGCTGCACAGTTCAATGCAGCACCTGGAGTCTGTGGCACATATACTGAATGGCTGTAGTTCTCTTAAAGGCTTGTATGTCGCCCGACATGACAGACTTGTAGACCTGATAGCTGCTCAGCTTCCATATTCAAGAAATGAACTGGTTTTTAAACATTCCTAAGTTCAATCTGAGTGGTTCAATGTACCATTTGAAGTTTTTTTAGGAATTGCCAACACACCAGATATTATCTGTGTGTCCCAGAGTCAAAGGACGGCTGTGCTGTATGAAATATCATGTGCATTTGATCTGTATTTGGAACAGTCATATATTTCAAAAATGACTAAGTACCAACCTCTGGTTAGAGTTATTGAAAGTTTAGGGTTTAAATGCCAACTGATAGCCCTGGTGTTTGGAAGTCTTGGTCATGTGCATAGATTGGCAGTGCGTGGTCTTGGCCTTGGGGGATTAAGTAGAGTAAAAGCTAAACAACTAGTAAAGTTCTGCTCTATTTCAGCGATCATTGGGAGTATGCATATTTGGAAAAGGCGCTGTTTTCTTTATCCATAAGTAGAGAATACATGAAATGTTGTAATACCTTGTATGAACTGTATGTGACATGTTTGGACAATTTTTCTGAAATATTTTGTTTCCTTATTGTTTATTATATTGTATATGGAAACAAAATAAAGTATAAAACTGTGTGTGTGTGCGTGTGTGTGTGTGTGTGTGTGTGGCTGGTGGGACAGTGTTTACCCTGCTCTCCACAGAGACTTGGAGCCTCCTGGCCTCTTGCTGATGTCATGTGCAGAGAGTGTATTTTTATATTCCTCAGCTAAAAGAGTTTCTGGAGTTTCAGCATGTTGTTAGAAAGTTCCAGAAACAGCCAATACATTCCCACACAGTTCAAAATCACTGAGATCCTCTTTTACTCCCTCTTTTACTCTTTTAACTAATCATGCCCTTTCTCTACCTGCTTCCTCCTCTCTTGTTCTGAATATTTTAGACCCTTTTGATGAAAGACGCAGCCTGAAGGATCAAGAGAGGATCTGATTACACGAAACACTCGCTCAGTGGAAATCGTGTTTAGGCTCTTATAGAAACTTCGCATTAGCAAAGTTACATCCCCCCTTCATCCCATATAACCACCTATGATTCACATGTACACACAACCCAAGCCTGTTCTGAACTCTGCATATGGAAACTTTCAGTGTACTCTCAGAGGCTTCAGTTTTCCATGCTTTCACATTTCTGTGAGATGCAGAAATAAAAGGGTGCAGCTCACTAACAATACACACAGGAGCAAAAAAGAACTAAACAGTAAATTACTGATAATGGAACCTGGCAGAGGCATACAGGCTAGCTTAAATCCACACTTAAGTAAAAGTATTATTACTGTAGTAAAATTCTGACCAAGGTAATATTCAAATGCATTTTCTGAAAATAACAGGTAAGATGTAGAACAAATTATTTTATGGGTGCTGAGCACCCAATTAATCCAGCTCTAACCTGTGGACAGTGGCTTACTGACAGCCTGCAGCATTTGCTTATTACATTTAAATAATAAAAAAATATCAGATAATAACAGCATAAAGAGTGTTGTTTGATGGTGCATGCTTTTGCAAGGGGAGGCTTCTGTATTTGTTTAATTTGTTATATTATATACTTTCTAAAATTTAAACATTAGTTTCAGCTTATCGGAGACAAATGTTTCTAAACAAAATCTAAAAACAACAGTTGCAAAACATTTTTTAAATTTTTGCTGCTCCGTGTTTCATGTATGTGTCCAACACAAGTATAGCGAATATGGTTGTTTTTTTTTTGTCCATGGTAGATTATGCTAGGCTTTGCAAAGCTATATAGAATTTTATTTTTAACCAATTACATTACATTTTACCTCTGGCTCTTTTTTTCTTTCTTTTAGTATCATGTTTTTTATTGTTAGTAACTTTTGACTTGGAATTGCCTTCTAATGGATATATTGCCTAACAACCATGCCAACATAAAGGACACGTTCAAGTACCAGCTAACAGAGAATGTTATACAAATGTTCAGCAATGTTTTGAAATGTTTCATGAATGTTCTGAAAACATGTAAAAAATTGTTTGCATCACAAACAAACAACGTTATTAGAATGTTTTTCACATAATATTTCCAGCTAAATGAATACTAACATTATAGAAATGTTAAAAGTGAAGTTCCCAAAAATAAAAACTGAAACATGAGACTGAGACAAGTGATTTTGCAGGGACGTTACTAGAACAATTAAAAACTTATTTATTTTTGAATGATTTGATTAGCATATTATCTATGACACTGTTGACATAGTTTCGCATTAAGTGGAATGTTGTGACTATATTAAGCTATTAGTGACCAATAAGAGGTGAAAGGGGGGGATTAAAAAAAAACCCAGCTGTTAAAACAAACAAACAAACCAAAAGCCTTAAACACATCATTCGCATTACACAACCATTTATAGGATAAAAGCACAAATGCAGTTCATGCTGTGAATTTAACTACTTATTATTCATCTCTGCAGACTGGAACACTGTGCCGTTAGTAATGTGGAAAGCTTGTGGCTGGCATAACTGTGAACACTGGTTGAGTAAAACCAGCATGAAATACTTATGCAAAGTGCAGAGCTCTGTCTGAGAGCTGTCTGAGTGTTTGCTCAGAACACGAACACACGGAATAAAATACAGATGATGTCTGTATTTCATCTGGACCTCTGTAGCTTTATCTTTTACTAAAGTTTTCAAATGCTATAAAATGCATCCTGATTATGTGAAGCTGTGAAAAAAGCAGTTCATCTTTCCAGCAATGTGTAATTACATTCAGCGGCACAAGAAGAGATTTGGAGCAGAAGAACATTGGAAGCTGTAGGGGATACTGCCTAGAGTTTTACTGTATTTAGATATTCCAGGCCCCTTAAGACATGGGCTAATAGAAAGGGTCTTTTTTAGATGTACAGTGTGATTTTTTTTAAATAAGACCATTTTTATTTTTTAAAATGTCCAATGTTAATATTAGTTATTTTAGTATTTTATTAGCATTTTAGTAAATTAGTTTATTTTGCGTAAATTTTTATATTACATTACATTACATGTGCTGACTGACGTCTTTGTCCAAAGCGACTTACAATATTGATGTACATATAGTAATAGATGTTCAATGTAAAAATACTTTTAATTAGGGCCTAAAGGAGGTCAAATGGAAATAATGGGATAGAGGAGGAAAGGAGGGCGAGAAGGAAATGAGGTTAGAAGTAGTTAGTGTGTCTGTCTTCAGGAGTTTCTTAAAGATAGTGAGAGATTCTCCTGATCTGGTAGTGGAAGGTAGTTAGTTAGAGGTGTTAGGAGAGTAAGTGCTCTTTGAAGAGCTCTATCTTCAGAAGTTTCTTAAAGATAGCGAGAGATTCTCCTGATCTGGTAGTGGAAGGTAGTTTGTTCCACCATTAAGGAACTCTGTATGAGAACAGTCTGGATTGCTTTGTGTGGTAAATGTTTGGCAAAGTGAGGCTTTTTAGGACAAGGACACATCAGACCCTGAAACGTTTCAATTTTGTATCAACAGTAATCACATTTTTGAGATAATAAAGTGTGGTCTGCCTCTATTATTTGTTAAATTGAATGGCAATGTATTACATAAATACATTTTATAAATACAGGAGCCCAAGGACAACAAGAAGCTGACCTGGTGTTATCAGCAGAAAGAAGGGGAAACATACACAATAACAGAACCAAACTGTTCCCTTACAAAACTAATGCTGAAAGTGTAACTGTGTGAAAAAAATTGCCTTGCTACTCCTATTTCACTTCAGCTTGTTTTTCATTCTGGCTTCACATCATTAAAAAAAATCTATCAAGATAAATCTCTCTGTCTGGATAGAGTGAATTTGATTGTGGTTGAATGAGAATAATAAACTTATACCATTCTGTATGCGACTTTTCAGCATTAACACTTTAACATAACATAACAGTCATTATGGCTTTTAGAAAAAATGTGTTTTGGGGGTGGGGCTAGTGCACTATAGAACCCTGAGGTACAGCTGCTTAGGCTTTTGTTCTTCATGGCATTTTTTCCCCTTAAATTAAATTTTCAAACCAGTATTTTTTATACTTTTACTTGAGTAACAAGATTATGTTGATACTTCAACTTTTACAGAAGTATTTTAAAACCCTAGTATCTGTAAAGACAGCTAAACAGAAAACAGAATCATGAACTTACGTGCAAATTTTGCCTAATACTATTCACATATTTATTTTTGTTTTGTGTTGTTTATTATTCATCTTATGTTTAACAGTTGTGTGATTTACTATAGTGTACGAATTAGGTTCAATTGTCCAGACTGAGTCTGAATCGGCGATAGGTACTCTGTTTATACATGTGTCCAGTGGTTGATGTTAATGTTAATTTTTGTTTTCCAGTTCATGAAGATGATGTTGCTGGCTATGGCTAGCGTCATCAATAGTATTCTATTGTTTTCTATTGTTGTACTAGTAGTTGATGTGTCTCCTAATAGGCATTGGATGGTGTTGGGTGGATTTGGGTCGTTAGGGCTTGAGATTGAAGGGTAAAAATTTTTTTTAGAACAAAATGTTTTTGTTAGATCCACGATTTTAACAGTCATGTGCCAACAATAAAAAACATTTAATAAGCTACTCATTGAATTTATCTGAATTTGATAGGAATATCCTGAAAACTAAATAATAATTAATAAATAATTTCTTTTATTTAATAAATAAATTTCAAATAAAAATTTCCCTCATTTAAAAAAAATAATTTAAATAATCTCAATTTAATATTTTCCCATAATTTAACTTTTTTCTTAATGAAAC